>NC_142190.1:22240833-23630000 GCF_026936395.1 Plectropomus leopardus
AGTCAGAATTCTCATGGAGTTGGAATCCAGTGAGACTCATTAGTGAGTAGTGACTGACGCCAATATTGTACATTCATGCGCTTAACATAAACATTTTCAATTCATGATGTATGGTTCACAGCCCTGCTTTTATTCTTTGAAACAATGTTTGTATAGCTCTGTTAGTTAGCCTGGTGTTACATTTCTATACTTGCATAGGCATTACAGTGTTAGTCAGAGCTGCACTGCTTTGATGTTTTACAATTTTAAATGTTGATCCATAGCCCACCTGAGAAGTGCATGTAGCACAGCTAGATTAGTTTTTATGGATTGGATTTCAGTTGTAACCTTGCCTGTGTATTTCAGCTTTTGGCAGCAGTCTTTTTTTTTTTTTAGATTGTTTGACATTTCAGTAATGCAAGCCTTTTGTCTCTAGAGAATTTGCCAACATGTATTTTTTAATTTGTTATTGCTCCTAGTAGCTTTTCTTGAAATGGCTCTTATCATCTGGCCATTTCATATCCAAAACCAAAAGGACACTTGGAGAGTACTGACCTTCACCAAGACCAAATGCCCCATCTCTCAGTGTTAATGAAAATGGAAAATAATTAATGGGAGCACCCCTTGATAAGGATCTGCTCCAATATTAAGAGATATTGTAATATATTTTGCTGTGTTTGGGATGTTCCTGGGCAAAGAGCAGGTGAGGTTGAGACTTAATAAAAAGGTAGTGACCAGGTGTCAGACAGTACCTGACATTTAAGCAGAAGCTACAAAAAGTATGGACACAGCTCTGAAAAAAACCCAAAACATAAATATTGCAAGGCAAAGTGCCAAGCGTAGTCAATCTTGGGTTGGCTTTCACTTATACTGCTGTCAGTGATAGTGTTTATAAACTGTTATTGACAATTCTTTCATAGTTTACCTTAAATGAGTTCTTCCTTGACCCATGCTACACCCATCCACCAAGTTCCATGAAAATCAGGACAATATTTTTACAAATTTACAAATTAAAAATCCAAACTGAGAAGATAATCAACTTGGCAGATATAATAAGAGGAGTAAAAGATTTTCTTTGCAGAAACTGGACTATGTCAAATGTAGAATACAGAGGTCAAACTTTTAGAAATATGAGTTGTAAGTAAAAGACAACGTTTTTGCATCGCTATTAAAGCAATTTATGCAGCTAAGTTAAGCAGCTTCCTTTTGAGTTTTATTTTTTAGATTTTCTTGATTTATGGGGCAGTAAAGGTCTTTTTTGACATTTTGAAATTGTGCAACTTCATATTTTTCTCTGTCTCACTCCTTCCTTATCTCCCTTTGCAAATTCATGCTATGGCTACAATCCCAGACTAGCTTGCCAACATGCTAATGCGTCCTGTATGTGTATCCAGTTCAAATGGACCAGCTAATGCTAATCTCTGCTAATCCTCTGAGAAGCACCCTCAGAGCAACATTATCATGCCACTCTGTAGTTGAGACGGATAGTGGAGGAGAGGGGACAACAAAATGGTGAATGGAGATATCAGCATAGCAAATATTAAATCATAACAGCTGACATGCACAAATCCTCACATCAGTGGTCACCTTCCAACGCCCGCTACACACACACACACACACACACACACACACACGCTCACACACACACACACACACACACACACACACACACACACACACATGCACGCACACACGTGCATACAGCTGCAGACACCAGTTATATAGTGCAGAGTTGGGCCCAAAAATCTCCCGGCACGGAAGTAGTAATGAGACAGTGTTAACCACAGTTGCACTGAGCTGGTAAATGGTAGCCTACGCTCCAGGACTAAGCGCTGATCCTAAGCCCTTGTTGTAATGCACTGGTCACCCTAATCCTGACCTTATTAAAAGTGAGACAGAAAGGAGCCATATCTTTAGACTGTAGTATTCCCCCAATACAGCTGGTGCTTGCCCAGCCTGTTTGAGAGGAGGTGACCTTCATGTGACATAATCCCGGAGCCACCTTTTACCCCCATAGGCATTATGATCACAGAACTGAGGCCAGAGTTTCTGATAATTCTGATGGCTTTTATTAAAAAGAAAACTTAATTAAATCCAAAGAAACGTGCTGTGTGTAAACCACAGAATCCAGAGATGATATAGATCATTTCCATATTCACACACTATCGCAGTGTGCAATATGGAGTGCGGGGCTCGGTACCATATTGCACATGGCAGCAAGAGATAATTTGACCGTAATATGAAATAATATCAAATCTTAAGTCAGCAGTAAATGTACACCATTTTAACTACATACTCATATCTAAATGACAAATGTGTTTTTCTTATCTAAGATCTTAAATGTAAAGCTGTGGTTTTGATATACTTTCATGACATCAAGGCCCACACGAGCCTTGATTTCTTCTTGTATCCCACACAATGCAGCTCTACTTGAAAAAATGAAATTGATCAGTCAAAGATAATCAT
Organism: Plectropomus leopardus; assembly: GCF_026936395.1. Classification (NCBI taxonomy): domain Eukaryota; kingdom Metazoa; phylum Chordata; class Actinopteri; order Perciformes; family Serranidae; genus Plectropomus; species Plectropomus leopardus. The sequence goes on from NC_142190.1 coordinate 22,243,279, forward strand.
GAAATTGATTAATTGCAGTCTTGCCCTGCTTTCTCATAAGCACATGGTTCTGTCATGCTTTTGGAGTGGTTGAAAGTGTTGATTCCAACCCTCATTCACACACTTTTTGGGTTCATTATACTTACAAAGATATCGCTGCATATATAGGCCGGTCCCTCCCATAGGCGGAAATTATGACATTTAAATCAATGACACTTTTCCACTTTAAATTAAGCAAAATCGCTGACATTATGGTGCATTACGTCCCACACAGCGAGTTGCCATTGAAATATCATTTATATTAAGAATAAATTAAGAAGTACTGCTGAACGAACTTGTGAAGCAACTAAGTAGACATTTATTTGCTAATTTGTATCAAATTAGGTCTTTTAAAGTATGATGCTATAGCAAACAGAAGTACTGCTTGAACTGCTTGCAGTGCTTTCACCCCTTTCCAGCTTGGTTAGAAAAATGAATTGCATAATCGCTGTAGTCTCAGTATGGTATCCAGTGGGTACTTGCCATTCAAAGGAGACCACCTTTGATAGAGGAGATAACAGGAAGAGAAAGCATAAAAAGCACCAGAGGAATGTGATGGGATGTTTTCAGATGTTACGCAATTGTATGTTGTGGCTTGGCTGGGAATCTGAGCAACATATTACTGGCTACTGCTGTGCCAGTGCTCTCTTAAAGCCTCGCTGTGATAAGATGAGATGAGACAGGGGATGAGGGTAACAGCAAAGCGCTGGGTGTGTGTACGTGCATCATAAATGGGTTGAGGGTTAGGGGGGATGAGAGAATTAGAGAGATGTGGGGGTAACAGGATGGATGGGGGAGAATAGAGGTATTCCTATATCACATCTGCTCCTCCACTGTATAACGACAGGAATATGGAGCAGACACAGATTAACCCTAGAGAATATGAAAAAAATAATAATAAATGAAAGACAGTGCAGCAGAGTAAAAAAAAAAAAACATGGGCCAAAAAAAGATCAGCATCCATGCATGAGATATTCAGGAAATGAGCCTTGACACAGCTTCAATCTTGTGCTCAAACACATAAACTCATTCACATTATCTCGCAAATGTGAGTAGTGTACGCAAGCAAGAGTTGGGACCATTTATTATGTATGTAAGCACAATCACAGAGATCAAGAGTAACAATAAAGAGGTATGTTTTATAAGGTCCATTTCATTTGCTCTTTGAGGAGCATCACAATGAATGCAATAAATGTGGCTGGCTCACGTGTTTTTTCTCTTTATGTCTCTCCTCCACTCTTCCTATCTGGATGTTTCATTTCTCTCTCACCCCCGACACCTCACTCACCAGCGTCACCCGGGGCTTTCATCTTGGCAGGGTGCTTCCTTTATGAGAATACTCCAATTGGCAGACAAGCGCCCTTGTCAGACACCATTCATTGCACTTGCATAGATATGAAAAGTGTTTTAACAAGCACCGCTGAGTTTTGCGGTGCAGCGGAAACTGCATACCAATGGCAATGCAGATTCTGCGACCAAATTAAAGAATCACTGAAGTTTGGAAGACAGTTATGTTGATGTCCTTGTCAGACATAAAAAAAAGTTTCACTGCAGCAGCCCCAAGCTAGCAAGTAAGTAAAGTTTGCTTTGCTTTGCTTAGCGGATATTCATGGTGGATTTGGACTTAGACATCAGTTGAAGTTGACTGAGTCGGATTCAGTAGCATTTTTTTTTTTTTTTAAATTTGGTTATCTTGCATTCAGTTTGGTCAAATATATCTCCACTTAATCTTGGCTGACACAACAATAACATCCAATTGATATTCAGATACTAAAGCGCATACTGTATATATGTATGTATGTATGTATGTATGTATGTATATATTCTGAGCAAGAGAGTGAGGCACAGTAGCCATTTATCCATCAAATAAATAGCTGTTAGATGCAACATCTGGACAGAAACAACAAGCAATGATGTAAACATGTAAATTAAGAGTTTGCTGTGAGATCACTTCCAGAAGTTTTTCTTTTTGATAGATGCATGGCTACATGTGGATATACTGTATAAATGGGTCTATAATTGTTGGGGTTTTAAAAAGGAAGTGTTGAAAGAGATTTTTGACTCAGGAGAGGGAAAAGGAAGGAAGAAAAATACACTAGAATGAAATGAGAGGGATGGATGACTGTGTTAAAAATGCACCTATTTAGCAATACTTAAGGCTTGCGCCAAAAAAAGCATGGATGTATTCACGCAGTACATGTAACAGAACTTCTTTGTAAGTTATGCAAAGCTAGCAGACTGGAGGTGACATGGTCATGAAATTTTTCTTCCGGCTTGTCCAGTCAAATTGGCTACTTGTATATTCCACTTGGTTACAACTCCTGATAATGTCCTTTTTGTTCCTTATCACATTTTCACATTAACTAACAAATCCGCAGCTCTAAGAACCTGTGAGGCTGTAGACAGTGCTTTAAAATTTGCAAATATGCTTTTGATCTTTTAACCTGCAAAAAGGGCCCACATACAGCAGGGCTGTCCTGAATACACTTTTCGGGGGACTCCAGAGCATCAGCTGGGAATATTCAAAGCTTTGGCCTGGGACAGCAGAACATGACTTGGGAAGGACTCAGCCAGTTGGCGGCGGGGATGGGTGGTGTCTTTTGGTATAATTAAAAATTTAGTTATTTTCAAGTTCTGTTGTTCCTACCAGGGTTTCCCCACACATTCCCTCATTTGTGGCATGATTAAAACATCTGCTGCCACACATTGATTTTATAGTTTTTTGGAGGTGGACCAGCATAAGGAGCGCTACTGGAATATACATACTATTTGGTTTTGCATTGCACCACACTGTCTGAGCATGGAGAGTGCTCACAGAGGGAGCACCAGAACATCTAAGTGAAAATTAATGTTAATTTGTTTATTAAGCTTGGTCTAAATGTTTGCATTCACCATCTTAGGTATAGCTTCTCCTCTCATCCATAGATCCGATCAGCTCTGATGGGATCAGCACATAAATTGCCCACCCCGTAGCTCAAACTCCTCAGCCACTGCCACACATAGATCCTAATTCTTTGAAGTGGTTGCTTGAACTGGGAAAAAACAAAAACAAAACAACAAATATCCAAATCACAAAACTGAAAATCAAATACTTACCAAACAATTATCCTCTTAATTGAATATTAGAGTCCAGCTCTGATAAAAAATACTGTGCAACAGGTTTTTTTTAAATATACGATGCCATGGTGTATACTGACCATTGTAATCCCAGTGAGCTTTGTTACTATCATTACTGAGTAGCCCTTACTGCTCCTCTTCCCCCACCTTTAAACAGTAATGCAAGGCTTCAAAATATCATATAGACACGAGTGAGACAAAAATGGCATTGACGGGTGTAAAGGTCTGCTGTGTCATTATGTTGCTCAGTTCTATTTTGGCGTCTGTCCTGGTCAAAATGTGTGAGTGGAATTTGAGGAAACTCTATCCTTAAAGTAGCTCCTCTAGTTCCTCTGCAGTCAGCTGCAGCAGAGAAAGAAAATGTCTTAAAAGCAGGCTATGTCATCATAACTGAGGCTTCTACATCCGCTGTACAGTGATCTAAGCCACAAGGATACTGTCCCTGAAAATATATAAAGTGCCTGCTTTATAGACCATGACATATAATTTCCTCTCTTCAGAACGATACGTACAGTGCTCTGTTTCCACCAGAATGCACCCAGGCTGTACTGATGAATCTGTTACACCAGCAAGCTATGTTCTTTTTGTTTCATTCCTTCAGTCCTTTACACTTTGTCTCCCGCCCTGTCTGTCTATCTCTGGATGAAGTGAGACTTGAGCTTCATATCAATGCCAGGGCAATTCAGCAGTATATAGATTATGTGCATAAAATGACAGCCAGTATGCTGAGTCTGTCAGAGATCACGTCTAAACTAAGCATGTCTTTGTCTTGTATAATGTTTAGCATATAGCAAATATATCCCCCAATGATGTCAAGACATCGATGGTGGTGAAAGAAATGTGGATGTAACTGTTGGATGCATCCTCTTACTGTAGCTGGATTTAACTTGGAATAGGATTTCCTGAGGAGCTGTTGAACGCACCATGGACTTGTATCCCAGTCTGGTGTCCACATGGCTACAGCAGGAAGATAATTGGTTAAGAGCAGGTGTGGAGAAATCTAACTGGTTGAGTCTAAATAGTTGGAACACCAAAAGCAGCTGATAGTGTGGAAAATCTATGATTACAGTCTTTGTGTTTGAACTTTTGCTAACCTCCATTGAAAATCTACCCATATTATCAATTAAACTTTATAGTGGCAAAAAATTCTACAAATTTATTTCAAAAGCCAGAAAAGGCAGTTTATTCAGTCAATAAAATGTTCAAACTTCGGCACAAACGTGCTTGGTTTTTGTAATTACAATACTGGTCATGGTCAAAAGCAACCCAGTCACCAGAAAAAAAAATGTTCCTGTTTGACATTTTCCAAACCGCTGATATGTTACATTTACTATTTTAAAATTATGTTTCATCTTAAAATACCCTTTTTTGGGGGCACAATCCCTGCTGGAAAAAGAGCATTGTCTTGGTAATAAACAACTGCTTTTTGTGGCATATAGTGACGTAATATAGACGACACACCATCCCCCATCCCCTCCCCCTCCTGATAACAAAGTCAGCTCATAAACTGTGTCACTTTAGAAACTTTAGCTGATAAACAAAAACATATAATATAGCAAAATTGGGGCTTAGTGTGGAATGGCATGGTTTGTTAAGTATCAACTGACACGTGTCTATATTACTTAATATCAAAAATGGACATTATATGATTTATTGGGACAAAAACATACATTTGATAAGTTTGGCTTAATTTTGTTTTTTGTTTTTTTTTTAACATTTCTACAAATAAGTATTGGAAATACTTTCATTTTTGTATGTGCACCAATAATCAAGGCTCATTTCGGCTTTTGACTGTTATAGAAAACATAAAAATAATACCCATCCCTCGGCATTACACTGTAAAGGCCACTTACTGTAATGGTACAAAGCACATTATACAGGAAAGACACTGCATAGGATGCAAAATGATCCAACTCCTAATAGCCATTTTAATTTTAATTTTAACAAGGCTTGGTCATAGGTTTTTGGGAGGTTTTTTTCCTGCTGGTGTTAATTTACTCTACAGAATGTGTTAGCGAGAACAAAAGTTTTAGATGAACAAAAAAAGAGGTCTCTCTATTTTCCACTTTCAATTGTATTTGGATGAAAATGATGCCATTAATTTTACACAGTGGCATTTAGTGTGCTATTGTGTGCCTCATTGGACTTTGTGCCACAGGTGACGTAGACACATTTAACATAATGAGACTGCATAAAAGTTTCACAACAGACACCGATGTGCATATTGTAAGCTACTGAACAGCTGCAAGAAATCACACATCCATCCGACTTTCCCCGTGTGTGTGTGTGTGTGTGTGTGTGTGTGTGTTTCTTTCTGCTCTGTTTCCTGGAGGGGAAACATGACTTGTTTACAGTGTCTGTAGCGACAACTAAATGAAATCACATTTCCCATCAGTCAGTGGGCTAATTGAGGCTAGCTCTTCCATTAGTTGTCTGCTCACATCTTCTTTGTAGGGAGCCAGACCGATCAATGCTCAGCCAAAGTTGGATACCCGGGTGCGTGCACACAGAAACACACACACACACACACACACACACACACACACACACACACACACTCAAACACACATTTATACAAAACTCAACATTTATGACTTGCAGGTGCAATCATTTTGCATCATTTTCTTCGTTCCGTAATGAAAATACAGCATCATCTTTCCCTCATGTTTTGTTTCAACCACCATTTCTTTTAATGTGCATTTTTTTGCATGCAATCCAAGTGGAAAAAATAGTTTCACTGCTGCATAAGGCTCCAAGACAGAAGGTGATACCATCAAGGATAATACTTTCACTGCTCTGAATGTATGTATTAGGGAATGGGAGAGTTGAGCTGCTCTTTCTCCATCTTTTGTGGTATAAGAAGGAATCTGGCTGTTCCCACAGTCTTGGCAAATCCTGCCTTCCCAAATCCTTTTCTCAGTAATTCTGTTGTCCTGCCAACGGTGAGTGAAAGCGCAGAAGTGCATTATGGACTGGTCATGCATGAGTAACGAGGGGCCTCTCTGAGTGTGTGTGTGTGTGTGTGTGTGTGTGTGTGTGTGTGTGTGTGTGTGTGTGTGTGTGTGTGTTTTCTACTTTTCTGCCCCATAGAAACCTAGTTATTATGCAGTGGCCCTAAGTGGCCCTCTGCTCTGCAGTTATCGCACATGCACACTCACACCTACGTACACATCAGCATACACACAAAAAACACACATCAGCATTCATTAGAAACTTGCTTCTGCAGTTCACTGTAATGAATACACCCACGCCATCCTTCAGCAACCCTCCCCACCACCACCACCCGCCTGCATATCCCCACATAAACCATCTGCAGCAGCGAAGCATTAACAGTAAAACTCACTGAGTATGATGGTTGCCGTGAGCTTCTTTTACTGTGGACAGACTGAGCCAAGCCAAGATAAACCTGACTCAGTTTGTGAAAATCAAAGTGAGACAATTTCCCACACGCCGGTGAGAGAGATCATTTTGCTGTTGGACGAGGCAGCAGTTCAGATTCAGTGTTGTGAGGATTATGGTGATACATTAGTCCAATCTGTGTTGATCTAGCAAAGCAGGAGATGAACAGCCCGTATGTCCGATCGTCATTTGGATGGGTTTGGTCTTTTTTATCACGTCTGCTTTGGTCCAGTGTGTCTTGGCGAAGCTTTCGAAAGCTGTACCGTGTTTGCTTTTTGATACATCATGCGTGCCAGTGCAGACAACTGTCATCAGCGGAGGCATGCGCTGCCAATTCCTGATTCAGCCATATAGATCTATTTTATAGCTCTTAATTAATGTGTCCATGTATATTTAATGGGATATTTATAGGCACTCTGCAGGAGCTAGAAATAATAACACTTCCTGCAGCGTTTCTGCAGAAATAAAATATGTATTTTATTAATATGTTAGTGTTACTTCAGGGACATTTCCCAAAACAGGCTTGTCATTTACAGTTACGCATTGTCAGCCCTTGTATCAGATTATCAGTTTGATAAGTTTTTCAAGCCATAGCAGCAGGATGGGCATTTGAAGGGTTTAGCTGTGATATAGTCTTAGAATAATTTTTGTTTCCAATTTAGCATCCTGTTCTATTCTAGAGAAAAAGCAGAAATATTAAACCCGCTTCCTCCCAGTATCTGCCTTCTCCCCTAGTGACCCCTTCTCCTCACAGTGACATGGTGCAGACATACAACAATGTCATAACCGATAACTTTAGCAGAAATTGAAGCAGCACAACAAGAGGACACATGTTACATTTGACTCTGAGGTGACCTGGCTTTAGCCATGTACATGTTGCTTATTGGTGCTGACAGCAGCTTGTCACATAATAGGCATTTAAATAGAGGTGGATCATTATGACCAGTACAGACCAACAATTTGAAACTGGTTTTTAAAGTTGCAGAGAAAAGTTCCATTAATATGAACTTACCTGTCTTAGCTCAACTCAATCGAAATAATGGTGTGGCCTGTGACATTAGATTCAGGAAAATAAGCGTGAATGGCCAAAAGTTAGAACAGAAATACAGAGTCATTCCTATGAAGATGATACATCATCTCCTCTAGTCGCATCTGAGTTAACACGCAGGTTTAGAGCAATGAACACCTGAATTTCAACTCATCTCGTCGGGAATCTTTGGTCTGAACTGGGCTTTAAAGTTTGTTGATTTGAGTCATTTCTTGATTTGAATGATTTGAGTCTAAAGTAGGGCAGAAACTAACGATTTTGTTCATCACAGATTAATCTGTAGATTGTTTTTGCAATTAATTGTGTGGTCTACAAACATTAAAGAAACAGTGAGAAGACTTGTGACAAGTGACCTGATCTGTCTTGTTTTGTAGGGTTGTACAATATATAGTTATTTTAATCATCATTGCATTGTCAACTTGTGCAATAAACACATTGGAAAAGACAACGAAATTGCAATCTGGGATTTTTTATTAGATAAAAGAAAGTATCAGTCAAAAACTCCACTTTAAAATGTAACTATCATTTTTTAATTCTTTTTTTAATTGGTGCCTTTTGTGTTCAGTTCAGTGTTCAATTTGTTAATTAAAAATGTTTTTTTCCTCATGTTTTTAATTGAACAAGCAATTTGTTGTATTTTAACAGTATACTGAAAGTAGCAGAACACATTAATATCTGTTTATTGCAAGTAAAAAAAGGATTGTTTCTGCGATGTTCTACAATGTCATTGCATTTTTAATTTTCTTCATATCTTGGAGCCAATTTGTTTTGCCTTACCAACATTTCCAAACAAATATTAAAGTTACTTTAAAGTAAGACTAAGGAAAACAGCAAATTCTCACATTTGAGATCGTGGAAATGACACATTTGGGGCATTTTTGCTTGAAAAAGTTTTTTAAAAGACTGATTCATTATCAAAATAGTTGCTCAAATAAGCAATTAATGAACTAATCATGTAGCCCTAAACTTAAGAGTGAATATGATATAGAGTTACCAATCAGCGAAGATCTTGACATACATTTGTGATTTCTCATGCACCACAAACTCACACCCCCCAACACAGAAACAGTCCACATGCACTGTAAGCTACTGGTGTCTCTCTAATCTCCACCCATGTCAGTGTCTCAGTCACATGCAGGTCAGATGTAATCAGTCTCTCTCTCTCTCTCTCTCTCTCTCTCTCTCTCTCTCTCTCTCAATTCAGTTTCAATTCAGTTTGCTTTACTGGCATGAATGTTTGTAGAATATTATTGCCAAAGCCTCAGATACAATTAAATGATGATATAAATAAATACAAGAAAAAATATATTTTTAAAAAAATCATTAATGATATACAAATCAACAGCAATTCATTGGATAAAAAACAGATGCATTCATTTCTCTCTCTCTCACACACACACATGCACACACACACACACACACACACACACACACACGCCTTTAGCCAAGGTCATGTGTAACTAGTTGGGCATGCTAAGGTGTATTTAGAGATGTTGCGTTGCACTCTTATGCCCCACCCCCTCCCTAAATGCTCAGCCTCTGGTGTCACAGTTTCGTGTGTGAGGGTATGGGGCACATGCATGTGTGCATGCATAGTGTTAATGTGTGTAAGCCCTCAGACATGCTGTCATTTTGCCTCGCTACAGGCACTGTTGTGGTTTGGAGGCTTGTATTGTTTGGCTTTCTTTTAGTCACATTCTATTTTTGTTGTGCTCAAATGCAGCATGACTTTTAGCCCACAGCACAGTATAGTGCAAAGTAACAGAATGCCAGCGCACAGGATTTGTGTTATGTCTTTGTTTATGTTTGTTTACGTGTCTGTGTCTCCAATCAATGAAAACCCACTGTTACACAAGATGTGTAAATAAATGATTCAGTAGCAGCAGAAATCTAATGGATTTATCTTTGCTCCTCTGTCTGCCTGTCTCTGTTTTTTGCAGTGACGAGTGTTTGCACGAGGGTTAGCTTGTGTGTTTTGATGATGTGAAAACTGCTAGTGAATGGTTAAATAATGACCAATAGTGACAGAGACAGAGGCTTTGAGGCTCTGGATTTGCTGTTTTTTTCAGCCTCTCAGCATGCTGCCAGCCAGAGCCAAAATGGCTCTGCAGGGTCAGCTTTGGCCCCCTGACAGGCTGACGAAGCAAGCGCTGTCTGTTAGGGGCCAGGCCTATTAAATGATCAGAGACTACGATCCCCTGACGCCGCTCTGGCTGAGAGGCCTCAACTCCCTCCTGGAGGCCGGCCCAGAGGTGTGTGTTTATGTGCATGCATGCATGAAAAATGTATATTTGAGCATATTTGCCTTCATTTTCAGTTGTTTTCAAATGAGCTTGCATATAAAGACCCCTATACATTTTAATTATTGAGTAAAAATTAATATAAGCATGATCATCCATGCATTATCATCGTAAATGTGTGTTAGTGAGAAGCGGGTAGAGCTGACACATCAGAGTGTGTGTGTGTGTGTGTGTGTGTGTGTGTGTGTGTGTGCGTGTGTGTGTGTGTGTGTGTGTGTGTGTGTGTGTGTGTGGGCTTAGCCCACAGGGTATTGTGCTGTATCTAGTGCAGTAGCCCAGGAGCTAGATTTATTCTTACAGAACCATTTCAAGCAAGCACGGTTGTGTGAATTTGTTTGCATGCTTGACAGTTGAGAGAAAAAATGAATTCAAACCCTCAAATACTCTGTTTCTGTCACCTTTGGTAATTATTTGACCATTTGCCAAAAGCTTCCCACAGGCAACTTTGAAGGCATAGATACACAGACACAATCATAAAGACGCTTACACACATATGGTGGCTGCTACTTCGAGCCAGCCCTTGGTATATTGCATGAAGCAGCATTGTTTGTTTCATACAGCTCCTTATTTACTGTTCTCTACAGCCATTGTTATTGACCGAACATTCAGTCCCCTTTTAGACATGTTTAAGTACTAATATGCAGATAGATGTGCGATAATAACTAGATACCAGACCCCAAGATGGCGCCTATTAAGTCAAAGGGAATTTCTCACCTGGAACATACCCCCCAAAAAGTTTCCAGCTTCCAGTTTCACTTCTGATGTTCTTTCTTCTTCTGCTGGTGCTGCCTGAGAGTTCTCGCACATCTCAAAAACTTTGATGTGATGTGATGTGATGTGATGACCTTAGACATTTTAAATCGCCTGTTTCAGCTTGAGGAAAGTTTAACAATTATAAAACCTCCAAGATTCCCATTAAGAAGGTCATAGTAGACCTTGTTTGTTGTTTTAGGTGTCATGTCAACAGTTTTACAGATGTGTCTTTTACAATGCTGGCCTATGTGGAAAATGCATTTTAGGCTGCAGGAATTTTTTGCTGAAATACCGCAAGTGGCCACTGAGAAAAATTGGAGGCATGGCTAAGTGGTGTTTCAAGGGACCTGTTGTGTAGCTTGAGGTCTAAGTGGTAGTGGCTTACACAGTAATAGTGCTTGCAAAACATCCAGTATCCTCTCTAAAGGTTCAGTGTGTTCACATTGGTCCGGTTTACATCCAAAAACTGCATACTAACATATTCGCTGTCAAAGCTTTCACTTTGCTAATGCTTACTCTCCTCTCTGTACTTTTCCAGACAGTGATTCGCTTTTTGAATTTGTTACCTAATCTAGTCTGCCGAGCATACATTTGAATCTCAAATTTAAGAGAGGTGCACAGACATCGCCCCCTTCAGTACAAAAATGTGAAAACACCTCTCTGGTGACAATTTTTACTGAGATACAAGTCAGTTTATTCAAGGTCAGACATTTCAGGAGGCATAAACAAAAGACAAACACATTTTGAGTGGAGGCTATCTCTAAACATACCATACTGTGCTGAGCTCTTAAGTTCAGGTGTTTCTGTGAGTGACTACATGGTTCTGAATGCAATTGATGCAAACATGTTTGGCTATGCTCAGGAGGAGATACTGAACCTGATTTCCAGGAACTTCGAGGTGTGACCAGGAGTATTGTGGATCATGATTGATCAAGCAAGCACATTGCCACATCTGTAAAACATCACAGGAGGGGATTTCTGTGGTTCAGGATTTCTGCAAGAAGTTCTCTGAACAACAAGTCTAATTCATCCCCAGCCTATTTATCAATGTTTCCAAAGCTTTCAGAGTTTTTACCCAGGAACCAACGTAAGGGTTTACTCAACTATGGCTACCTTGCTAGATTTGTTACTTAAAGCTGTGATGGTGTCATGGTGTGGAAAAAACCAAAAGAGGCCAGAAGCCAGTAATTTTCTTTTATTTATTCATCGAAACCTCTCCCAACTCCTTATTCTCTACTCCCTTTCTGTCTTTGTTTTGTTTTGTTTTCACCCACTCTGTGTCTTTGTGGTTGGAAACCATGAGTTGCATATGGCAGACAGACAGCTCCAGATTTCATTAAAAAACCATCCACAATAACACTGCATAATGCCATCTCCAGGCCCATTGTGTTGGTTTGTATCACTGTGTGTGTGTCTACATGGATTTTATCTCTCCCACTCTGTCTCCATGCACTGATTGAGTATTTTTAATAACTTATTTACTTGCTTTTCAAAGTAAATGTGGATTTTAAGAATATCCACATCTTAACTGACAGCATGTTTTCTCCTGCCTCCTGTAGTTTAGAAGGTAGAGCGGGTCATCTGCTTATTGCACGGTCGGTGGTTTGGTTCCTGACGCCTTCCATCCACATGTCAATGTGTCCTTGGGCAACAAGCAGAGCCCAAAATTGCTCCAGATGGTTAGGCAAACGCTTAGTACGGTTGGTAGTTTGTTGCCATTAGTGATACCCTTCTCGAGTATGGAACAAGTTCCATTATTGTTCCTGCATGCTGTTTTAAACCACTCAGAGCATTTCAACCAAAAATAATTTGGTTTGGAACTTGAAAAGTTGACAGTGGCATGTCCAGACATGTTTTTTTCTGGTGTGACCCAAGTGGGTTGCTGACTTATGCGAGTGCTGCTGCAGGCACACGTGTTGGCATACTTTGCCTTCATTTTCAGTTTTTTTCAGGTGAGCTTGCATTATAGAAAGACCCCTATACATTTTGATTATTGAGTATATTACTGAGTATTTACCATTTTTGTCTCCACTACCCATACCTATTTCAATTACTAACATTGCGGTGTCTTACATTCTTGTTTATATTTTAGTTTAAAAGATAAATAGACCTACCAATCAAAACACAAGAGTGACACCACACATATGTAAAATAAAGCTTCTATACTTTATTAAAGACATTGTTTCTCCAAAAGTAAGTCGTACAATAGCAAGTGTAAAGTGCTAACAAAATTAAAGGGAAAAAATGTAAATTAAATAAGCCTGTTGGAACAAACTTATTAACAGTTGTATTAATTTATTTGTATGTAAAATTTGTTGGGCTAGACACTACCCTGGCACATTACTGCCTCTCTGGTTTAAGACTGAATTACACCAGAAAAAGAAAATTAAATATACTCATTAAACACTTCAAACCATAGACTGTATATAAAGATGGACACATGACAGTTCACCCAGAGTGCAACTATTTAATCTCGATCGCCCTCTGGTGTCTGGCGGCAGTATAGGTCACAGAGCCTGCCCCTCCATGTTACTGAATGAGACATAAAACTAAAAACTCAAAGTATACACCAAATAAATTTTTCCCAAAGATGGTCTCTGTCACTGAAGGTTCTTGCTAATCCTGATTGTTCAAGCAATTGTTTTTATGATAATGCGACGACACAGACTCTGGCTCCAAATGACTTCAGCAGCACAAGATGGCAGCGGCAGTATCCTGGATATTTTAGCTTTACTTAAGCATTGCAGGGGTAGGTGGGGGTACGTCGTCCATCTTTATATACAGTCTGTAGTTTAAACTGACTGGACAACCATCATGGAGTGGTACTTGGGGTGGCCAGTCAAATTTCAGGGGTGGCTACCACAGGCCACTCCGTAAACATGCCCCTGCAGCTGCAGCTCTTATTCTAAAGTGTGAGCCATGACAACGTCATTGGGAGTGTAATTTTCAACAATGACAAAGTCAGCAATGGTAAAGTGAGAAATCGTTGGGGGGGGGGCGTGCAGTGGTCTCATTTATAGTTGGGCCATGCTTATTTTTTCGATGAAACCAACATCTGTAATACACAACAAAAGCTTGTAGTTAATCAGTGTGATCTGCCACTTTGCTACCCCTATTTATTTCCATTGTGAATTGTGAAACGTCCTCCATTAATGACACTTCCTTGATTGCCATCGTTCCGCGCAGCGCAACTGATGAAAATGTGGGCTGGTTCAGTTGATAGCACCAAGGTTCCAAGAATCCTGAATGGAACCATTTTAAGAACCAGAGCTAATTTAGTGGAAAGGGGGTATAATTGTGTGCATAACTGTGAAATGTAAATTGCTTTAGATGAAAACCTTATAGAAATGCAGTCTATTTACCATCTAATTTATTGAAAAAATATGGGAAATGAAACATAACCATGAAATATTATGCTAGTAAAAACTATATTGCATTGTATGTATACACACACAAAAAAAGAAGTGCACGGAATTACTTAAAGTTGTTTTCTAAAAGTAAAATGACTAAAGTAGTTTGTGTGTGTCCGTGTGTGTACAATTATTGTGCATGCTCATGCTTTAGAGTGTCATTAATCAAGTGGAGTATTATTGTTTTCAGCATCTCGCCCAAGTCTACACATTACCATTTTAATGACATTACTCTCCTATTAATCTGCTTACCACACAGCCACTGGTGCAACTTATAAAACTATCAAAGAAGTACTTTGATAAAAAAGAGAAGGAAAAAAAACAAGGCCATAAAAAGAGAGGGAACAGTAATTAAAAAGCCACTCTAATGAAAGAAAACTCATAAACAAGAAAAAGGAGTAAAAGAATGGAAAAAGTGCACATACTGCAGTCTTGAATTAGACGTGCGACAAATAAATGGATGCTCTATTCAGCACAGAAACACTGAGTGTGTGGCAAAACAAAGTCATACTCTGTGCCTCCAGCCATACCCACTATAATTGTAACTTAGCGTGTTCCCTAGAGCCTAATCAGATAACTAAATTAAAGCTGCCATCAACATCTTGCAGTCTAGATTTAGGGGCTCAGGAAACGGCTTCCAAATGGTTTTTAATGTGCGTTTGAAAGTTTTAAACTATTCAATATTTTCTCTGCTTTCTCAAGCATCTAAGGGGGAAGTAAAGTCATCGTTGGAAAGATTTTTCTTTACCTAATGATGAGCTGATTAACCTTGGTCACCAGGTCTAATGAATCTGTGAAATTCATTTACATGGGCCGTAAGAGGAGGACTTAAGGGCATCCACAATTAGAAGGGCAACTAAGGCCCATGGGCTGCACTTGACCACTGTACCTCCTAAAACTAGGCCCTTCACCTCAATTTTCAAAACATATAAGAAAAATCAACCATCAGTTTTACAATATTAATAAGTATTATTCATGCATACTATAATATATACAATTAAATGTATAACCATGAGGCTTCAAACAAGCCAACTCGGAATGGTGTGAACAGGTGTTACAAGAGAGGACTGCAAAAAGGCTGCTTAGGGGTAAAAATGCCAGTCACTCACTCTCAAACAAAAGGTGTGTGTGTGTGTGTGTGTGTGTGTGTGTGTGTGTGCGTGTGCGTGTGCGTGTGTGTGTGTGTGTGGGGCTATGGACACGTGTGTGTAGAATACAAAGATAGCTGGCTGAGTCTCCCTGCTTGTAACACAGCTTAAAGGAGACACATCCATCCCCAGCTTGGTCATTCTTCAATAGCAAGCATGACTTGTGATTTGGAAATCCAAGAAATAAACCTATTACAAGTTTACTAAAAGGAGATGGAAAAGGCTGAATATAAATCCTATTTTATCTGCCAGAAAATTTTGAGCATCAAACACTTATTCTCATTCTGCTAAATTTCTATGCATTAAATTGTGGTGTTCATGTCTTTAATTTTGTCAAAACAAAAGTCCTCTGCTACTTTCATTGAATCATGGAAACTCCCCCAAATGTATACCTTTGCAAGCATTTATCGAGAACCAATACAGTGTCATTACACATACCCTCATATCCCACACTAATAGAATTATAGTATTTTTGTAGAGATTTTTCACTTTTTTGTAGATATGTGCAAATGTGTTGGGTTCCTGTTATTTTTCCCTTGTGTCTTTCATTATCTCTTATTGTGGCACTTCCTTTTCCTCACTTCTCTCTCAGGAACACTGTGTCACTGTGTTTCTTAATTGAGTTATTTATTCTAGTTACATGTAGAGGTGCAATAATGAAAGCTTATCCTGCTGTTTGGCTCTTTTTAAGATGCCCTCATGAATGAATATCCTGTTCAGAGCTTCAATCCTTGATGAATCTTTGATTTAATGCCCTAAGAAATGTCCAGTCAAATGTCAAACTTGATTTTTAACATGTTTACATACACTTTTGCATTATCTTGGAGGAAGGTTACCCATGATTTTAGTTGAACTCACTATTCTGAAATAATATTGGAATTTTTAACCTTGATACAATACCATCAAAAATATCTGTGATACCATTTTGATACCACAGGGTAAATCAATGGCATAAAATTCAAATTTTGTATAAGGCGATAAATATAAAAAGGCAATAAATATAAAAAGGCTATAACATAACAATGAGAAAAACAGTGAATTGATATTGCAGAAAATGAGTATTGAAACCATTTCAAATATTTAGGACTGATCACACTAAACTACCCAAATGATTATGTATTAATAAAGTCCTCTATACAACTACCAGTTTCTAATGCAATAGGCTAATATCTTAGGGGCAGAGATGCATTAAATATTCTTACATAAAATCTTAACTTTTTTTTATTACTATAACCATAAGATTCCACTACACGCTCAAAATTTGTGTTTTAGGCTTGTTTTCCCTTCAAATTCCAACAGTTTCCCCCTCCCTTGCAGCAATTTTTCAACTATTTGTGTAAAAACAACGCTTAACACCAGGAGATTGACGCTATACCTGCCAATGTCACAGCCCCATCTGGCCTTGAACTGCAGCCCCGTTTTTTCATCTGGTTTCCACTATTGATTTTGGGTGTTGCACAGTTGGATGAAATGGTCTGAGGAAAAAAAGCAGTTGATCTGAATCAAATTCTTGTGTGCTGAGCATAATCACTCACACTTTAATGACATTGCAACATGTTATGTATAGATAGGCAGTACCCCTGCCAGGTAGCTCAGCAGAGCTACAACAGAGCTGAACCCCATGTAATTCTTTATTTAAATCTCCACATCTTTTATTGTCATCTTTGTTGATACGGTAAGCACAGGACCATCACTTAAGTAATTTGTAATTCGGGTTGAGTATCCAACTTGTTACTGTTTAGGGTTCTGACAGAATTGCATTGATGCTACCAAGTAGCTATTCATGTTAAATAAAATGAATATAAACATACATTTTTACACCAGAACACCATCAAACAGACTTTATATTAATACAGTTCTTCCATACGGGGGATAACTATCAGACCTATCATTACATCAATTTCAAGCCTCCCAGTGTCAAGTTAGGTCAAATCTGTCTCAATGTAGATGCAGCCATTGAACGGACTCTTTTCTATAAGAGAAGCATAATGGAGGAAAAGATTACGCCAGGTAATGGAAGAAAAACAGAAAGGATGTTAAAGTGAAAAGATAGGGAAGGCTTGTATGACTGTCTGACATGGGTTCAGATAAAATAGGGGAGAAAATATCATACTGTAGAGAGATGTCAGCCTGTCACGAAAAGTGTTTGTGTTGGCTTAGGAAAAACAGATAAACAGATTGAAGCTGTAGCACCTGCCGTTGAGGCTTTTGAATCGGAGCAGTCATACAATAACACGTGCAGCCAGCCTGACAGTAAATCACATCCACCCATTCAACTCCTCCCTTCCTCCTTCTCTCTTGCTTGTTTTCTCTCTCTGTCTCTGTCTCTCTCTCTCTTTATTCTCTCAACAAATCTGTGCAAGTGTCATTTTTGATGCATGGCATAGATGCTCTGACTGGGAAGAGGATTCCTGAAAGTCTCATCCCAGCAGCCCAAATTTGCTGTCCAAGAAAAGGTCTTATTGGCTTATCGTGTGCTGAGAAGACCCATTCACATAATCCTTAAGCAGCTAGAATCCAGAACATCCATCCCTGTCAGCCATTGTTCTGTTCAGGAAAACGGATAGTGTAGTAGTGTGTGTGTGTGCGCGCGCGCGCGTGTGTGTGTGTGTGTAAGTTTGCCCGAAAGCATGGCACATACTTATAAATGACGCTGCCCACCCGTCCGTGCTTTCATGTATCTTTGTTTGGCGCACACTGAGCTGCAAATGTGTGTTTATGGGTGTGTGTCTAAGTGTCACTAGGAGAAGAATAGCAGCTCTGAACATGGAAGTATGTCTTTATTTAGATGGTGGCAAGAGGAAGGGAAGCTTAACATAGTTCTTCGTCATCCTATTGTAAAATTAACCAAGAGAGGACTGAGCCTGTTGTTGTCAGTAATCCAACTATTTCCATTTCAAAAGCTGAGCGAAGTGGCTGCGATGGACACAAAAGCAGCCCATTATCACTTGTCATTTTGTGCCTGTTGGATCACAGGACCATGCTCACCATGGGACGTCTGTGTAGTCAAGGGGCAAACTTTGCATGGTACGCTAGATAAAGTTGTGAACCCTTAATTGGGAATTAGTGCGGTGCATCACAACTGACCGTCATCGTTGTAGTCATTGTTGTAGTAAAAGTGTGTGCAATTGTGGCTCTCACTTTGTGTGTGGGAGTGAGGTGTGTGTGTAGGGGGGGTTTGTTCCCCTGGCAACCTGACCAGGGTCAGCATGTCACACTGTTTCACTGGCTGAGTGTGCTGCCATATGCAAATGAGGACTGTGCCAGCCTTCAAACATTAGCATTAGTGAGCATTTGCATAATATCAACTTTTGCCGTTGGAAAAGTAGGACATGAGAGAGAGGATGGGAAGAAAGAAAGAAAGAAAGAAAGAAAGAAAGAAAGTGAAAGTGAAGTGAAAACACTTGAAGAAAATATATTTATCAGGAGTAAAAGGCAGCTTTTCCGTTAAGCCACACATTGTTAGATAAACAGTAACTCCTACAAAAGAAATGTATCTGTGTGTGGTCTGTAGCAGGGCTGAGATTGCTCTCTGTGTTAATGAGGTTGAGACACGCTGCTGTGATTGACATGATGTGCAAAAAAGAAAAAGACAAAACACTTTATATTTTCAGTGTCAAAACACATTGTTAGATGACAAATGAAATATCATACAGTATGTCTTTCACGTGTGTGTTTGTGCTCGAGTGTGTTGTGTACAACACAGATTTGTCTCCAATCAGCTTTCCATAAACCCAGCCGTTCTCCAGGGATCAAAGAGCCTACCTCTCTAACTAGCTTGCTTGTGGATCAGGTGCTGAGATTCCAGCATACACCTTTCTCTTTATCTCAGATTGCACTCTCTGTCTATGTTGCTCTATCAATTTTTCCTCTGTGTATGCTGCACTATTGCTGCCTGCTTTTTGTCGCTGCTGCTGTGTGGGGGCGAAATGGACAGTGCAGCTGAAAACAAAATGTAATGTCAGATAAACATGTTCTTCTCTCGCTCCTTAGTTTCTCTTTTTTCTGTGCTTTCGTGAGTTATCTGGTCGTGAGATTTATTAAATGAAACAATAGATTTATTTGGAAAATTCTTTCTTTGGGTAGAAATCACTATTTATTGATTGATTATTTAACATAATTAGTCTTTGGCATCATGTATTTATTGAACATTAAGTCTGGATGGCTTTAACTTAATACTCTACTGCTGCCTCACTTTCACCATCGCCAGCACACACACACGTTTGCTCTCCTTGCTTGCGCTCGTTGTTGCTTGCACTCTCTCTCACTGTGAATGCTATTTGGAACCAAAATGAGACACCGAAGTTTCAAAACAACCACAGAGGTGGTGTGTTGTGACTCGCTGTTTTTAACTGAAACTTTTGTTTAGACTTTGGAAGCATGAGCTGAGGAAATCTGCTAGGAAATGGTGTGCTTGATTTACAAAATAAAAAACAAAACTGGAGCAACATCGGTAGACTCGTCATGCCCCACAAAATCATTTTATCGCGATTATCTTGTTTTGACCATCGAAGGAAGCCAAAATCGTTATCAAAAATAAAAGCGATTAATTGCCCAGCCCCACCTCATTTTTTACTATAATAGTCTATTGTGAATTTCAAATGTGCAAAACTCTTAATTGTTTGAAATACAAACAGATTTTTAACTATTTCTGTGTGTGTGTGTGCTTGGCAGCGTGTCTTGTGCGTGCAGCATATCTGTGCCTAAGCTTCTGGGAAAGCCTGTTAGGCATAGATAAATGTCTTGATGCTCCCTGGGGTTCGCTTTTACTTCACAGAGTATAGTTTTTCACAGTGATTAGATATCGGCAGAGGCATCATGCTCTGGGCCATAAGTAGACTTCACATTCACACATGCGCATATGCACACAAACACACACCTGCAAAGAAAATAGATAATGGATGTTAGGATATTTATAGATCATTAGATGCACATAGCTGTGCAGAGAAGGAAGGATAGGTTTTGCAAAATTCAGTTCAAATGATCTTTCATTTATTTGTATTTTGTTGTCTTTGTCCTTTTTTTCTCCTTACTCTCCTGTTTCCTTTCACTCACTCACTCACTCACTCACTGCAACAGTTTTCATTTAAAAGGCCTTTTTTTGTAACCTGCTGCTTAAAGCTGTTCCCCTGAAGGTGCCACAGGATGGAACCTGCAACAAGCGAGAACCATCTTTTCCCCGCACTCGCCCACTTCTCAACTCCCATTTCATTGTCTTCCCGCTGCTTCCTCTGCCTCTCCTCATCTGCGCCCTCCTCGTCTTTTGCGGTTCTCCTCCCTGTCTCCCTATTTTATTGCACAAGTGCCTGCTGTGAAAGCTTATGCAACGTCCCCTGCTACACACACATACACACACACACACACACACACACACACACACACACACACGCACACAGCTAGAAAGCACACACAGCGACGTCTGCAAACTGACTGTTCTCTGTGATACATCTGGCGGTCTAGTGTTAACATCTTTTTCATTGTTTTGTGGCATCACTTGACACCTGGCTAGATATTTGATTAGCTAGAAACAAAAAATCAGGTTGTGGAAGAAGTAGGGTAATTTCTCTTGAGAGTGTTTATGTACTCTGCTTCTATATGATTCTGTCTTTAGATTTTCTTTTGAGTGTGTCCGACCTCAAGTAAGAACTGTTTTGATAAAAAGAAGGCTTCAGTGAAGGCCTTCTATGTATTTAAGAACATATCTTCTCAGGAGCTTAAGTACTTTTTTTGAGGTGCAAATTGAAGTTTTTTATGGGTAAGCCATATTAGGGATGTTATATTTTATCATTTATAATAATACTGGTATAGTTTTTAATATGATCAAAAATAATCATATTGTGATAATGGCAATATTCAGACTTGTTGACAGAATTACAAGAGAAGGAAATCACCTTTTGAGTTATTTTATGTATTTGTGGTTGATTTTGTGTGTGTGTGTGTGTGTGTGTGTGTGTGTGTGTGTGTGTGTGTGTGTTTACATTGTCAATCTTATCATAATCTGAATGTCAACAAGTGACTGTTGTTTACTTAATAAAGAACTGAGAGATACATGTTTAGTTTTTACTGCAAACGCAAGTTATGTTAATGTTGCCACATAGAACTGTAACATTTATTTTGTTGCAGTTATATGATCTTGAAATTGAAAACAAAATATTTTTCAGTTTTTTTTCATGTCATTTCGAATACCGTTATCGCAAAAATACCCTGAAATATCGTAATAACATTTTAGCTCCACAAAACCCACCCCTAAGCAGTATGGGGTCCCTGCCGTTTTAATTAGTTAAGTCAAGTTAAAAACAGGGGACTGTAAAGATACTAGGGCTGCTCAATTATGGCAAAAATAATAATCACGATTATTTTGATTGATGCTGAAATCACAATTATTTAACGGTTATTTTAACATGATGGCTCATTGGCCTTAAGAACATCATGCAGTTATTAAACATTAGCTCTGGGGCTTATTTTTTAACACTGGATCGAGGGAAGCCAAAATTGTAATCCAAACTGAAATTTGATTAATGGCACAGCCCTAAAAGATACGTTGGATCAAGTTGAAAAAAGGCTTGTCGTTAGTTATGTTTTGAGAGCTGCCACTCTTTCCATTCATCATCCGTTATAAATCAACCCCACAGCAAACCTATACCCACACTATACAATAGTTACAATTTTTAAATTTTCCTTGTGTCAACTCTTTGTAGTGATTGTTGTTTGTTTTGGCCTGCTCTGATTTCCCTGATGGAAACTTATAGCATCCCCATCGATTTCCCTGAAAACCTGTGTTTGCACCCACAAACACAAAATTGGATGCTAGTTGTTTAAACTACATGGTGTCTCCTGTTTCTCCATTCATCTCCTGTTTAGGTTTGCTTTTTTCCTAATCAGTCAATTTTTAAAATATTCAGTAGTGGCTCAGTGGTTTTAAAGAACTTTCCCCTTAAATTGTTGTGTTCTATATTTGGAGAAGATGCTGCATTTGGATCTCTATATGTGTCAAGCACAGGTTGTTAAGCTTGTAAGCCTAAGGAGGAGGCAATACATTCAGTACAGTCTATCTGCTACACTTTCATTTTAAAGCCCTTTTTGATGCATGCTGCAGAATTCCCTATAAATAGCAGCTCTTTAGTTCTTGGACTTACTTAAACAGGCTGTTGTCATAGACTGTTTGTACGTATACCTAAGAAAAGTAATGCACCACAATTTGTATATAACCCATGTAATCAGGAAGGCTTCGATCGTGTGACCAATCTCCCAAGAGTAAAGAAGGAAGTGGAATATGAAGTGAAAATCTGCGTTGAGAGGCAGGTTGGGGTGGTGGATGGTCAGATAACTCAGGACTTTCCCCCAGGAGACAAGTGTTCAGGAACTTGTGAAACCCAGTGAACTTTGCATTATGTTAAGGTACATCGTCACCAGGTTTTTATTCCTAAACTTAACCTATGTTACTTAAGTTGCTTAAACCTAGCCTAATGAACTTTACTTGCCTTAAGCTAACCTATGTAACTTTTTGACACCCGATCATGTTTTTATTTTAAAACTAACCTACAAAAATCCGCTTCCCTTAATCTAAACCACGTAACTTTACTTGCCTACACTTTACCTACTGAACTTTTTGACACCCAACCATGTTTCTGTTCCTAAAACTAAGCTACTTAACTTCTTGACACCCAATCGTGTTCCTTTTTGCTAAGACTAACCTACATAACTTTACTTATCTCAACCTAACCTGTTAAACTTTTTGACTCCAACAACATTTCTTTTCCTAAACCTAACCTACGTAACTTTACTTGCCTTAACCTAACCTATTTAACTGTTTGATGACAAGCCATATTTCTTTCCCTAATCATTACTACGTAGCATTACAACGCCATTCATGGAGTGCTCATTTGTTAGATATCATACAAACCATTGACTTGAAAACTTCTCAAGACTCTGTGAAAACTTTGTGACTTTCCAATGTGTGAACTGGTCCAGTGTTGTCAAAACAATTTATAACGGTCACCTTGTTGTTCTTATGCTGATTGCAAAACAAGGCAATCTATTCATCACAGCTACAGTAAATCTACTTCCAGATGAGTTTAGCCATGGATCTCAAACTAAACTTTAAGATCACACAGGCTTTCAGGTAGCACAAGGATAATTTGCTGTCATGGTCTTGGCTAAGGCTGAGGTGTTCTTCATGCAAATGCAGTTCAAAGAACAACTTTGTACTGTATGTGTGTGTCTGTACAGTACGTGGGAGTATGCGTTACTGAGAATCCTTTAATCCCATACGGCATGCCACATATTGTGACAGCGACTGTCCCCGCCCACAGCTTTGGTTTTGTGCGAGAAAAGATAATTATTTCACCTTTCACTTGAAATTCATTATCAGAGGGAGAGAGAGACAGGTAAATGACAGGTAATTGCTTTTCAGAGTCAACACCATTCTTCCTCCAATATACCAGAGCGAGCGCCGAGATGTGAGGAATAGAAAAAGAGCAGGTGAGAGAAGCAGACAGAGTCTGAGACAGAGACAGAGTGGGAGGAATGAGAAGGAAGGGCTAATTTCCATAATGAAAAGGTAATAATTTGTGGTGTTAGAGTTAGTTTCAGTCTAGTGTCTATGGCGTGTCAGCTCCTTGCTCGAGGTCATTGTGTGTTACCAGCCATGCATACTAATTCATTAACAAAACCTCACCCACATGGCCTGGCCCTTCTCAAAAATGTCAGTTTCACCTTCCCTCTTTCCTCTCATCTTTCCAATCCCACCAGCCCCTACTCCCCTCCCGCCACACCCAGCTTCCTCTCCTCCTTTTACTTTCCCACATTTTATCTTTTTTTTTCCTTGCTCCATCCAGGGGACCCATGTGGTAATAAGGAATATACAAATAAATTATATCCACTCGTGGAATCCCACAAAGGCTATGAAATACTGTTTCATCCAGCGCTCCCTCTCGCTTGTTCTATTCTTATATTGTAACATCAATAGAGGCTCTCTGCTTTCACTTCTCACGAACACACACATGCACGCACGCACACACGCACGCACGCACACACACACACACACACACACACACACAAACACAGTCTCCTCCACCCAGCTACATGAATGATTTAGGAGCATGCACATTGACTATCTGCCACCTGCCTTGGGCTCTGCTCAGGCCCACCTAGCGGCTGCTGGCCCTGCATGTTAATGCCGACTGGATAGGGACTTGCATGTTAACATGGAGTGGGACACTAGGGTAGCTGACAGAGTGACAAGGAGCTGACACTGTGCACCTCCACTGCTGGTTAAAGGAGTAAGATAAGATATCAAGGAAGCGTGGCTTTTAAGTCGTTTCACTTGTGTCGTTGCACGTGTTCAACTAATGATTGAGCTATTGGACACAAGTTTGGGCTTGATAAGAGTCATTCGTTGAATCTCTAAAATGTAAAGGATCTTAAAGGGTTTAGGCCAGAGCTGTTGCAAATGGTAAGAAACTGTCAAGTGAAAGCAAAACAGCTGTCCCAGACAAAGGCAGAGAGGTTTTGTCCTTCCACCACAGTAGCCCCCCTTTTTTAACAAATGCTTTTTGGTATCACAGGCGATGCTGGCTGCTGTTGCTATGTGACTAATGGAAACACGTTTGAAGTGCACTTCCCTTTTGCTAGCTAAAACTTTGAATGTCTTTCCTACTCCTGGCACCATGAGCCCTATCACATGTTAAGCTCTTGGTGCTGTCGGGAATGTGCAGCAGCAGCAGCAGCGCATTGTGTCTGCTGTAAACAACAAGGAGAAGTTCTTTGTGTCGGGTCACACACAACAGCAACAGTGAATCACGGAACAAGAACAGAACATACACAGAAGGGGGGAAAGGCTGCAGCTCTGTGCCTGCTGTGCATTTTACACTGTTGTAAAGAAGTGAGAAGCATCAAGTATTTTACAGTGCTGTTGATGACAGGTGTCACAGAGCTGGCCTTGGTGACTGACACATAAATAATGCATTCAGTCACCTGAGATAAAAGTTTCAGAAACATACTTCTGTCTGTAAAATGGAGCAAATTGTGCTGTATGCAGAATTTTAAATCAGCTTATCATGCTTCTTGCTATACTTAATAATAAACTGTAAGTTTAATGTGATTATGAGAGTTCTGGGTATATAATGACACCATTTGATTCTTCATCACACTTTGACTTGTGTTTTTTTTAAGCTTCCTCTGTAAATATAATTTTGCAGTGAAATTGTTCATTTTCTTGGTTTCCGCAGTCCATCAGTGTGTGTTCATCCTTGTGCAATGGGTCTGAGTGTGTGAGCTTAGACAGCAAAGGGAGGTAATTGAAATTCATTGTATGTGTATGGTCACTTTCTCCCCATTAATTTTTGTTTCCAACTCACTTGCTTTTCTAAATAGACTTAATTCTTTTTCAATATAAAAACATGTGCTGGAAGAATATTAATGTCAAACATGCAGCCGATTTTTAGAGGCGGAATACATCACAGTTTTGAAGAAGGCTGTTCCTGAAATTTATTTGGCATTATTAGTAATAAAGCAGACGTCATTGCACAGAGATTGATGCATTTGCATCAGAATTGGCCATTGTCAGCGATAAATGTAGTAATGTGGGCTCACACAAAACATCCTCTGTTTTGAAGTAACAACTCAACATTGCAACTAATCTTAGTAATGAAGAACAAACGTTGCCTTTCTAGAAATATTAGCTGTGGGAAACTAATGTTGCACCAATGCTACAATTTTAAGACTGGTTTGAAGAGGTAAAATAGCTTGGGTTTAAAATGTGGAAGCCTGCTCTTCTATTTTAGGTTGTGCTGTTTGATTTATACATGTATGTGTTCTTTAGGTGAGATTGTGGTCTGTGCAATAACTGTGTAACAGGATTAACCCAGCTGGGTTGCATATCTCTTCCCACTATCTCCCACTGGCAATGCAGAGTGTGTCAAGCTGAGGAGGCTGTCAGTGGGTGGGCGACATATTCTCCACAACTAGAGGGGGATTTTATAGAGTCTGGCAACCGCTACAAATAGGACACAGGCAGGCTCCCCTTCCTCTAACCACCTCCCTCCGCCGTCTGGGCTTGTCACTACTAAAAGGGGAACAAAGACAAGAGCAGCTAAGGGATTTAATTGTTCTTGTTTGGAGGAGAAATGTGTTGTTAGTATGTTGCTACCAAGGTTGTTGTGTAACATCCTGAACATGGGTTTATGCTCAAGGTGCAGCAGGAAGTTGGCTGGCTCATCAAAACGTGCACTTGTTCAACATTTCCTTACCTCCAGATAATCAACTCCTGAATATTCTCAGTGGCTAATGGGAGTGCGAAGAACGCAGTCTCAGTGATGGCCTGTCCCATGTCCTTTAAAGCAGACAGACATAGATGCTAATTCAGGCACAGACGCAACTGCATCAACACTTTGTCCCTCTCAAATGAAACTGACATCTGCAATGGTGTTTGACAACACAGTGAGAGTGTAGCCGACATGACCGTAACATAATGTGATGGACTACTGTACATCTCCTATACACAGATACAATGGCAAAGGGCTGCTGTAAACACACTTTTAATGTAAGTCAATGCGACTTCCATCAGCAGTTAGTTCCAGCTACCAGCTTCTTTAGAGCTAACCTCGACTAGCTCCCCTCCTGCTGGTTTTAACATGGATTCATTGTTCACAAAGTAGCATTACCAGGTAAACAATAGGGTGTGTGACCTGTCACAACAATAGTGAGTTTACTGTGTCCTTTGGTACCGGTAAAGATCTCTGCTCATCCCAAAAGTGTTTACCCAGGAGGATTGGACACCAGTAGCCACTAGCCTTCTCGCCACACAACAGTGAGATTACGGAGTCCATTTATACCTGATCATTAATAACATTACACACAACTTATACACAACAGAACAACATCGGCTACTGCCATTGGTGAATGTCATCTTATTTGCCAATAGGCTGATGGCAGTCAATAATGCAAATATCAGCTGATAAATCAGTGCATCCCTGCCAAAGCCTCATTTCTATATTTAAACATGAAATTGCGGCCACGTGCACAAACACACGCAGACGCTTCAAATGTTGTTGATTGTGCTCATTAGCACTCATAATCATAGTTGCTGTCATCAAGTGAAGCAGTAATTGGTTTGTTTTTTTTTTTGTTTTGGTGTTATTTTTTTATTTTGCATTCAAGGCTGTTGATAAGAAAGATTTTTACAAGACAGGAAACGTAATCGGGCCCCTTTCAAAAACACTTACTTCTCAATTAACACAGGCGTGTGTTCACTATCTTAGAGGAACATGTGAAATGCTGTGGCATGCAGGGGCAGTAGCTTGTTTACTTTGTTTTGCTTAAGTGGACAGCCCCTTTTTTTTTACATAACTTACTTGCGAGCATGCACATGTCAGAGAGAGGAGAGAAAGGGAATGACTTCAAATGTTTTCTTGTTGGGCACTGAGGCATGGATAAATATTCTTCTTGTAACAATAAGTGGAAGAGACAGAGGTTGTCTGAGTGTACCTCTCCTCTCCTCTTGTCTCCTCTCCTGCTCACAGTCTGGATCAAGATTTGCAGTTTGCAGAAGTGCTGTTAAGAGTCTGCAGGGAAAGAGCTGTTTTCTTTTTCTTGAAAACTGTCAGGTCACAAACTTGTGGCAGACAAATGAGTTTCCATAGCAGAAATGCAATTGGACTGGAGATTCCTTCATTTTTGCTTTTTATTTCTAATTTCAACTGCTCATTTAATGCAATCTGCACTTGCATACCTTTTCTATTATATCCTCTATATAGTGTGTCTTACTGCTATTTGCTGATATGGTTGTTATTAAAGCTAGTGTCCATGTGGGAGACTATTAGCCCTGAGCTGTGACACTGAACTAGTCCCAACCCCTCCTCCCCCCTTCTTCTGCACACTCAGACTCTAGAATATTCAATCGCATCAGTAGCTGCTCCGCTGGTTGTCAGCTTCCCCAGCCACCACAGCGTTGGTGACAGTTTCATTGCCGATTTCACAAGCTCCTTGTTGTGGAGCAAACACAGCGCATTGATAATTCCTTTGACAATTTAAAACTCAGTGCATATAGCCACGCTGAAGTCACTGTACTGTGTTAAGGCTATAGCTACAAATTAATGGCTGTGAGCAGTGTGGAAGCAGAGCGAGTCTCTTGTTGGACATGGGGATTTGAAAGCCAGCATGTTGTCTCCAGTGCTGGATGCGTTCAAAGCTCAGTGGCTACAGGCTTTATCTCTCCACGGGGAACTTTGGAGGAGAGAAACACACTGAAATACACTACTAAATATCTTTGAATACAAATATATCACACAGCGTAATATACACAAATTCCCTCGCTATACTAAATTATAAAAGTCTTAATGGTTACACAGAGGACAGTATCTAGACCCCCATGAAGAAAGGCCCAGAGGGAGTTTTTCTTCATGCTGTAATGGTCATGTAAATCCCCTGCATTGTACATAGTGTTTTAAAGAAGCATATTTCATATACATATCTAATACATCACAGGCTGTGGACAAATATATAAACCACCAACTATGAAGTCAACTGTTTAATTGTTAAACTGTGCAATGTTGTGTAGCATTATTTTGGAGGGATTTTGTGCATTTGTGTGTGTGTGTGTGTGTGTGTGTGTGTGTGTGTGTGTGTGTGTGTGTGTGCATCGTCATTGTTTTTAGCAGTTGGTGGACAGACAGACTGGCGTGCAGGGCAGCAGACTGGCGTGTAGGGCACTCTGGGGACAGCAGACACTTTTGCCTCCCCTGGGTCAGTGATGAGGGACAGAGGACGCCACAGGGAACCAGCTGACACCTGGGTCACTGAAAGAGTCTGTACCTCATTTGGCCTCTTTGTTTCACTTTCTAAGTCCTACACTGTAAAATACGACAAGTTGATTGTACTTTGACAAATATAGGAAGCAGATTGCCCTGGAAAATGTAAACCAAGTTTACTGTTATATATATCTGTATTCTGCTGGTTGCATACTACTCAATTATATTTGTATATTCTTTAAACATGTTGATAAAACAGAAGTTACCGATCTCCTAACTTCATTTTTTGTAAAATCTTCTTTGTCATGATCAAGTCAGACCAACCTGGTTTACTAAAGTTTCCAGCACTAGAAAGAGCAAAATAATTTTAGTTTTGAAATTGCAACTTCACAAAATTATGTAAAAACAGCTAAATTTTGAGTAAACTTAACAATTAGATATATAGTAAACATAAATTAAGATTAATAGTTATATGCTTTACTTTTTCAAGGCAATCAGTCTCCAAGATTATTTTAAGTAACATCAACTTGTCAGATTTTACAGTGGAAATACTATTGGTGCTTTGGTATACAATGTTTTGTTGCAGATTCTTTGAAATTCGCAGCTTCCTTGTTTGTATTTACATGCAAAAGTGGGAAAAACTCCTCAGAAGCAGACTGGGTAATGAATGCAAATAATTGCAAATGCCAAAGAAACTGAATAGGAATTTTCAAAGAAAAACCAAGGATGTTTCAACAAGCTCAGGGAAGATGCTGCCACTGTGGAATGTGAGCTGTGCTCTCTCAGTAAGCATTCATGTTTTTTAAACAAACACTGAGTAATATTTGCATCTAATGTACATTTAAGCACATGCTCTACATAGGGTCTATTCTCCATATTGTCTTTGACCTTTAAAGACTTGTGTCATGACGATGCTGCTGTCGCTGCTATTACGCGGTGATAATAATTTTCTGTTACAAAACTGTGAGAATTGCACTTGCATCTGCTGTAACTAAGCATATGCTTCAACTCATGAAATAGGCCTCGAGTACAAGACAGTTCTGTCTTTAATGATAGCATTCTCAGCAGGGTTGAAGCTGTGAGAAGCCGACGGTGTGTCGACACAAACGGCAGCTCCCTTTATTTCAGGTGCGGTTCCAACCCTACCTCGAGCCTGTGCTCTCGTGTTAAGCCAGGATGAAACATTGATGCTAAAAGGAGGTGCAGCCTTGATTGGAGCAGATGTGACATGTTTGTCAAATGACCTACTTCTGTCCCTATTATGAATTAAAATTGTATGATGAAGACTGGGGCAGCTAATGAATGATACATGGTGGGGGTGGGGCCAAGTGGGTGGGGAGGGCAAACAAAGGTTGCACTGAAATAAATGTGTTTATTTTTTTTTTTATTTCTTTATTTTTGTGCGTTTGTGGATAAATGCGTAAATAACACACTGCAGTTTATGCGCCATAGAAAAATTGCATTAACCTAGAGAATAAGCATAAACACAAACAGCATACTGACCCACACACCACCTGCCAAGCCTGAGTGCTAATGGCTCTTTAATTGGTTGAGTGTTTGCAGGGAGGTAGCTGCAGACAGATGTTATCTGGCCCTGCTCTCTGTAGGAGGTGAGAGTGGGGCTCTAATGGTCTGTGCATATGGAACCAGAACTAGGACCCAGGGTGGAGACACAGCCTGCTGATCCGGACCCTTTAGCTACTTAGCTGCTGAATTAGTTAGCGTGGGAAGAAAGTTGACTGAAGGAAGATTAATTCCCACATTTTGTACCAGACCCTATTGTGCCAACATCAGCAAATTGTACGTCTGCTGCCTGTGGTAACAGAACTCTTGCCCTTATGGACAAACACAGGCTTTGAGTAGGATGCTGTTTTTGATAAATGGACAGTGGCTCTCTCTCTCAAGAAAAGTTGTATGTCTGTCTTGGCCCCCGCCCTCGTTTGTCTTTCTTAGCGACTCCTTCTCTCCCTCATCCTCCCCCTCTTTGTCTCCCTCCTCTCTCTCCATCTCGCTCTCTCCCTCCGGCTCAGTGAGGCACAACTGTGTGTCGTGAGAGATCATATCCTCTTGACCTTGCTCCAGGACTTCTGATATATTTCATCTTTCATCGATTTTCTATCCTCTGCCATTTTTTTTATCGCCCACTCCTTCCCTTCCATTGCCATCTTTCTTCCTATCCTCGGAATCATTTTCATCTCTCATCCCATACAAACATACTAACAGAATTTCTATTAGTCAGATGGAAAAAAAGAATGGAAAAAGCAAGAAAGTTAGGGGATGGGACAAGATCGCATTTTCCATCAGAGTGAACTCTGAGAAAATGTCCACAAACAAATAGAAAAATACAGGTATGCCGGCAAAGTAAAGATGAGAAAAGAGGTGGAAAGGAAAATCAATACACCCACATGCACACAGGTGCACATAAACACACACAAAATAAGGTGTATGTTTTATGGATGGGCTCTACTTACAAAGCAGCCATTTACCTCTATACAATAACAGCAGCACTTCACTCTGAGGTCTCTAAACACTTGGGTGTCACTACCTGTGAAAGGAAAGAAGAGACACAAAACAACTTCTTTCACCAAGTGACTTTTTGACCTTGATGCCCCTGCTAATGTGTTTTGACTAACACAGTCTGTCCCATTAGCATCCATGCTGTTAAAGGCCATGGGGTCACCCACCGTATGTTGTAATGGTCTGGGTTCAGGGTTATTGTTAGCGGGCGGCACAGCCATCGTGTTTACTGTCCACAGCAGTGACTTAGCCCACGACCTGCCGCACCTGGGTCCTCCCCATAGACTGGCTCTTTGTTGCTTTATGCGTCCGACCTCAGCCGTCACTCAAACCCTTTCATCACCTCTCATAGGTTTGCTTCATGCCTGGTTAGGGATGAGTAGTGAGAATAAACATGGGATGAAAGATGGCAAAACAAGAGACATCTCACAGAGGAATACAATGGCCAAGGTTTTCCCTGTCAACTCATTTCAGCATTTTTGCCTTATTTCATCATAGACACACACACACACACACACACACACACACACACACACACACACACATCCCTGCAGTGAGTGGTACCTTATCCTGGTGAAAAACATGACTGAGTCATTTCTAGGGAAGGATGGTGCAAACTAAGCAACAAGAACAGACTCCCTATTGATTTGCTGGCTTGATTCAAAACAAGGTTATGCAACATCTTGCTCCATCTTCATCACCATTATAACTAATTATTCTCTTAATTTAGCCATCAACAAAATGTGGTATGTGTCTGTGCACATGGACATGCTTATGTAATCAGATGAATTCATGTGCTCTGTCTGCCAGATATATTTATTATTAGACAGATGGGGATTTGGACTGTTATCTATTTCAATAATGTTTCCATTAAGAAAAAAAATACAATGAGATGCTTACATAATTCTCTGTCTCATTGTTTTGTAACAATAATGCTTTTTGCTGTTGTCCTCATTTCGTTCTCTTTATTTTTTGATTCTGGAGCTTTTGTTTCTTCTTTCCTTTAATAAGAGAAGACACTGGGGTCAGTCTGGTGTCAGTCCGTGATGAATTTTTAAGCAGCCACCATTTGTGTCTTTGTATATGTGCCTAAACATAAACAGCCAGTCTTTTCTTCTTTGTTTCCTTGTCCTTTCTGCTGTCTGTCTGTTTCTCTCAGCGTGTCTGAGTGTGTGTATGTGTGTGTGTATGTGTGTGTGTGTGTGTGTGTGTGTGTGTGTGTGAGCGTGCGTGTGTTTGTATGTGTGCATGCTCTGTCTTTGTGTCCCCTCGCAGTACTGTCTCGCCTGCTAAAAAGGGAAAGGTTACAGCACTGTCACTTTCCAGCCTTCTCCCCTAATTGGCATTTGCAGAGAGACACCGATAAATAAATAAGCAAATAGGAGTTCAATAGACAGCAGATCACATCAGGTCCTCTGTTGTTCTATTGATTACATATTGGACTAGCAGAAATAATTTACAGTGATGGAGAAAATACAGTTTAGTAACATTGTGAGACCAAGTACAGTATTTGGCCACTTCTATGACTGTGACAGCTATTGTAACTGTACTTCCAAAGTTCACTTTGGTATTTTGACAATTGTAAAAAACCTTTGCATGTCATTTATTTTTCTAACTCTTTAACTATCTTACTGTTAAATGAAATTCAGAGAGATTTCAACTGTACGGTTTGGAAGACAATGCAATGCAAATTGACTTAAACTCGTAGCTGAGGAGAGAAAAACACCTTCGTTGTTCCAATGATCCGTCCTGCATTCAGTCAGCCTCAAATCAGATAGTTGTCAATCCCTGTTAAAATAAGGAGACACAAAAGAGGAAGGAGGGTGGTTTTTTTAAGATATAGGAGAGGGACTGCTGTGACTGCAAGCTCTATCCCAGTGACAGCATTTTGAGGTATCAGATTCAGACACTCAACAGTATTGAGACAAGAGGTAAAAAAAAAATGTATACAGAGTAAAGATGAACAGCGTTTCTGCATTTTCTTGTGCAAGTACACTGACAGTCAAATAAGGACAATGTTCACTTGATGTCTATATTCATTTTGCTGCAGTCGAGGACAAGGCTCACCATAATGTCTTCTCAGAAAGCCAGCTGTATGTGTTCATTAGGCCAGTTAGAGAAAAATGAGGAGCTCCATGGGTATGCTGTAGATGTCACAGGCACCGGCTAACAGGCTGACAACTGGAGCTATAGACATAGCTTCCAAAATCTATTTTTTTCCCCATCATAATGTGATACTATTGTGATTGTGGTTGTAGTAGAAGATATTGGATGTCTTTGGGATGTTTCAATTGTGAGATTCTTTGATGTTTATACAGAAGCCCTGAGAGGCAAGTAATAAAAAAAAAAAAAGTTTTGGTGATTCATTTTCTAAGTCTGAGCTAAATTATTCTCCCTCTGGTGTTTATGACAACAATGAAAAGGGTATGGTTTTGCCCAAATAATCTGTCTTTGTTCCTAATGTTTTTGCTAGATGTTGCTAGGTGAGTCCAGGATCAAGTTATTATTTTTTTTTTTTATCTATGAAAAAAGGAAGGGAAAAAAAGTCTTGGCATGGGAATTATAAACTGTGAATTTTTCATTTTGTTATTTTTTATTTATTTTTTTTTATTTCGCAGGATCATTTTTTAAAGTATTTCCTGTTTTCATACTTATTTTGGCCATTAGAGGCCTTACTTACCAATGCCACATGTTCTAAATTGGACTTTAAGCAAATTTCTCCACACACTCTAAACATTACAGGTCATATCTTTCTTTTGGTTAGGAATGTATTTTTATCAACAAAGATAAAGAAGTTTCACAGATGTAAAAACAAAAAGAGCCAATAGAAAACTAGCCTGGTAAGCTTTTCTTTTACCTGGTCTTAAGTCATTAAGAGAGAGGAGAAAACTATTTAGATCAAAATGGATCCCTAGATTTTTTTTTCTCACTTGCCTTTCAGTGCTTCCATATATTCAGCAGCTGCCAGCTGCAATTAATTTTATTTTCTATCATTAAAATAATGATTTGCCATGTCAGCAAACTAACTATTACTAATAACATTAGTAATATTCAGTAATGAGTTTCACATTTGCATTGGCTGTGTTCTTTTCCTCAAGAATATATTAAATAAAGCTTGTTTTTTACCATAGGGCAAGATGTTTTATTAGTTTTGAGTTTTTTTTAAATGGGGTAAGCCTTTTATTCAACCTTGTATTATTAGCAAGCTTTTCTATCAGAATGCATTGATTACTGCAGAGGCTCCCTCTTAAGGGATGTGGAAAGTTGTGCTAGCCAGAAGAATGCATTCAGCTATCCTTCTTTTTTTTACTGGGGCTTTCACTGAGTTCACAAGTCATTCACACTTATTCCTCAACACTAGACAATTGGCCAGTTTTGTTTTGACACAATAAGTTGACATGGCCTCTCGGTTTAATTGCTAGTGAACATGTTTTTGTTAGTTTTTTGTGAGCACTGACCTGTTTTCCTGAGCTGTTACTGTACAAAATATTGTGAATATCAAGTGCAAAAGGCCAAGTAATAATGTTGAGAATTTTGACCGGATAATTAATATATTTATTTAATATTAGCCTAAATGTTTTGTTGTTTGTCTTTGTAATTTATATCAGTGTGTTGACAACTTTCAAAAAACAGGACTTTGGGGTAAAATATGACATAATTTGGAACTTTTCTTACATTTTGGGGGGAAAAAAAATCTACAGCCATGCTTTGAATACATAGAATAAAATTTTACTCTCCCCCATGTAACACCGGTGAATTGCTGACCCTTTACAAAATGTCAACACCCAGTTTCCACCACTTTGTGCTGGAAGTTGCCATGGAAATTCCTTTTCATGGATCACTTTCTCTGTAACTGGTCTGTGGCCTTAACTTCCCCTGTCCATCTCATCAGAGAGAGTGGAGGACATGGTGGGAAGCTTGACCTCTGTGTATTTTCATGGTTGACTGGAAAAAACCTGAGTCTACCTGTCCCTGTGGAGTAGGAGAGGATTGTAGAGTGCATTGCCATGACAATCTGGTCCCTGTGTGCTCATGGTTGGCCTCTCGTGGACAGCCAACTCCGCCGCTGACATTTACGCACAACTTACTCAGCTCTCAAAAAGACTGATAAAAAGTAAGACTTGCATTAACTGACATCTTAACTGCCCTACAAAGGCTTACCACAGTAACTACTGTTTTGTTCAAAATTGACTTATGACTGAAATTCAACCTTTGGGAATCTTTTCTATCTTGTGGCAAAATTTCCTGGTTCAATCATGTTCTTTTCTAGAGAAAAAAAATTAAATAACTTCAAATGCCAAGAAAACCCAAGGCTGAATAAATGTAGTTACAGCACTCTACTTTTGGTTCATGGAGATTAGAATCCTATCAAGTCAAGGAAGATCACAGTCATATTACAGCTAATGGTGAAAGTGAAAATAACAATGATGCAAGCTAGGGCTGTAATCAACCACAGACAATTTTGGTTGCCTGAAATTACACCTTTTCTTTAACAAATTGATTGGTCGATGTAGGAAAAAAATCAGCAGCAGTTATCAAAAGATTAACTAAATCGCCACAAGTCACTGAGTGCATTCTACATGTTAGCATTGTGTTTCCACCAAATAATTTTTTTCCTGCCACGGTGCTCAACATTTCGACAAGTACAATCTGTGTTCAGGCAAGTGGAATGCTTCAAGTGAAAGATAAACATGACCTCCAAACTAATATTATCAAAACAAACGAACAAAAACGCTTCTCTACCTGAGCTGCATGCACAATTCCATCTTACCACTAGAAGTTTAACAGGACTGATGACAAAAATCTGACAAACTAGCCTCCATAGAGGTTAACTCTAGGCTTGATAATGTCATATACAACATAATCTTACCAACATTAAATATCTCTTAAGTGCTGCATGCAAGAGAGGGACTAACCATTGTTAACCATTGTGCCGTTCTAGCAAGGGCTCTGGTGTGATCATATCCCTTTCAGAAGTTTGAAATCCAGTCTTGACCTGTAGCGTCTTTTTGGAGACTTAGTAAAATAAATCCATAGTGATAAATACAACACTGATTGTCCTATTATATTATATTAATCTGTTTACGGATTAAAAAACGAGAGTTGAAAAATGTTCAAAAATGTAAAAACGCTCATCATTTTTACCAGCAGTCCAATCAGAGAACACGAGGGACAAATACCACAAAGACCAGCCATCATAGAGGACTAATGCAAGTGCTGAACAACAAAAACTAGTTTCCTGCTGGGAAAAGAAATGCTCTGGTTGACAAACGACCTTATTAAAGGAACACCAGCAATTGTCTAACCAATGACAATTCAAACAGACAAGAGCATATTTAGATACCAATTGATTAACCAACCAGAAGTTCACAGCAATGTAATTATAATAACACAATGATACTTAAGGTTTGCTTAAAATTGTCTCCATTAGTACTTTAAAAACAGACATCTGTAAATTAAAAAAATACAAATAAAAACAGTTTCCTCATACTGAAAGAGAGAAGACACTAAAATTGTACTACTACTACTGCTACAATTACTGCACCGTGCCTTTGCATTACCAGCATAGCAGTTTAAAGTAATAAAAAAGGCAGATTGGAGGCACAGGCATAAAAATGACTTTTTGTATACCAATTTAATGAGTGCATTACCACTTCTCTACCTATGACACATTTGGCTTGACAGCCAA
This sequence comes from Plectropomus leopardus, assembly GCF_026936395.1. Classification (NCBI taxonomy): domain Eukaryota; kingdom Metazoa; phylum Chordata; class Actinopteri; order Perciformes; family Serranidae; genus Plectropomus; species Plectropomus leopardus. The sequence continues at coordinate 22,280,426 of NC_142190.1, forward strand.
AAAACTTTGAAGCCGTTTTTCTCTGTTTAACTCTTGGCGGAGCTCCTGCGACGAGCCTTTGTAAGGCAAAAATCAGTCCATCTTTTACCCAACATTAGCACGTACAAAGATTCCTATTGCAAATCTGCTCCTTAGTGTGATTGTGTGATGTACTTCTGTTGTAACAAGGACTAGCAACAGATACTACAGACTTAGCTCCATGTGGTTTTTCATATGCAGACATTGTTGTTACATTAGCTACAAATAACATACTGATGAACCAATTTTAGTTCAGCCCCAGATATTACATCCAGCATTCATTACAGTTGCTGCTCCTTTTTTCAGCTTAATTTAGCAAAGCTGTAAGCAGTCGAGAATTAACTTTCTACTTGCACATGTCTTAATTTGTGTGTGCATGTGTTTTTACAAGCAAAAAATCTAGAAATATAAATGTGTTGACAAGTGTTTGTGTATGTGTGCGTGTGTCTGTCCGTCTGGCTTTTGTTGAAATGTACTGTCTTCACAGGAAGCAGCACTGCATTTACAAAAACATTTCACACCGTTGTGCTCAAAATACTGACTTTCTCAGTTGTACTTTATTATGTACAGTTTATTTATTTGACTCTCACCTTCTTTCTTTTTTCTCCCTCTTTTCTCATTCTCTCCTAGGTGAGTTCCTGCATCCTGGGTGTATGCGTCATGGTTGTGAGAAGCTGTAAAGGTTGGAAGTCGCTTGTTTTACATTCAGTTTTTTCTCTGCTTTGTAGACTCACTTGGTAAATTTACTGCAATTCTTGAGGGCATCTACACTTAACTTCCATGAGTAATAGCTGATTATAGTTGTGGGCGCTACAATAGATAATCATTAGCCATATGCACTGTGTACTGGCATTGCTCAAGATTTAGAGTGCTGTCCGTGGTGCTGAAAACAAATCTATCGCTGCCAATACGTTTGTGCTCAGTTGTGTAACAGGTCTATTGTGTGTGCAAGAATCTGTGGGAGCATGTGCCAGTGTTTCCTTGTCCATCTTTGCAGCATGTGTGTGTGTGTTGGCGTGTATGTGTGTGTGTAGCTCCATTATCTTTGCGTCTGAACAGTTTTCCCGTCCCATGCATCATCCACCCCCGCCTGTCTCCATGTCAGGCCTGATAACAGCTCCTATTGCCCACAGAGATGACTAATCAATAACACACAACCATGGGAACAACAGCTTGCTGTCCACACACACACACACACACACACACACACACACACACACACACACACACATACACACACGGCGGAAATATTGGCTCACTGTCCACAAACAATACATTGACTGCTGTAGGCTAACAAAGAATCTGTTGTTTTCTGATTTTAGGATATCTGGAAGACTAATACTTCCATACTACTCCCACACCCATAGCTACACCATACCTTCACATAAAGAATGTAAAAAATGCATGTGCTCACACACACATACCCCAATCTGCCAATAGACCCACAATCAGTCACGCTTTATCAGCCTGACAGTATCACTGTGTGGTGCTGAGGATGTTTCTTTTTTTACAAAGAATCTTCAGTTTCTTTCTCCTTGCATCACACTCACCATTTGTTCTGTTGCCTTCTTATCTATTCATGTTCTTCACTTTAATACTCCCCTAGAACGAGGCCTGTCGTCTTCTGTGGAAGCTAAATCAGTGCCTCAGCTGAGTGGGACTGCTTACTGATTTCACTTGATTCAATGCCCCTCACCTTCAATCAGTATCTCAGTTGGCCTCAGTGGAATAACACAGGATAGATGACAAAAAATGCATAAAAAACCTTAGAAGGTACTGACAAAGCACTTTACCTTCTTCCCCTTTCTTTTTCCGTCTCCTTTCTTCCACCTCTCAGCGAGGTGTAATTCCCATAGACAGACTGGCCTGTATAAAAGTGTGTCTGCTGTCCTGATTCCCCCCTGAGGTGCCATTCTGACCCAATAACTCCTTCATTCCATTCATGCTTCATTCACTCCTCTCTCTGCCTCCTTCCCTCCCTCTCATCCTCCTCTCACTCTCTCTCTCGGTCGCTTGCTCTCTCTCCCTCCGGTGGCCAGAATGCTGTAATTGAGTTTTTTATTCAAGTCAATTAAAAGTGCAGGCCCAGCTAGAGACCAAACAAGTCTGCATAGTCGCTTTTTTTCTCCTCGGGCTGCCTCGTTGTTTATTCAATCCACTCTTTATAACACTAAGTAGCCAAGAAAGCACGGGGTGTGTACTTTCATTTCATATGTGTCATTAAACTGTTTTGACATTGTTTACAATGTAATTTATCTTTCTCTATGACGCCTACCCTTCCCCCAAAAGAAATCCTATTTAAATGGTAATTCAAACTTCCATTAAGTTGGGCCCTTTGTGAATGCCATACAGAAGTTGCTCTATTCCTCCCCTCTGCCTCAGCAGGCATCTGAGGCATGATTGTTTACTCCCCAAAAAGCCAAATATTCATCAAACTGAAACACCAGCTATGTCTTCAGTTGACAATGCTTTCCGATTCTCATTTAGCATCATATTTTGTTAGCCACCGAGGTGATGAATGATTGAGCTAAGTTCATAGGGATCATTTGAGATGATAGAGCGCCATAACTATCTGTCGCCTGCCGATGCATAATAACTTTGTAATCAGAGGTATGGTTCGCCGAGGTTTGAATGAGCCGGTCCACTTCAGACTCCCGAGTCGAGTTTTGGATACAAATTGATATGCAGGATGTTGACACAAACTGCGCCACATATCATTCCTTAAATGTTTTCTCTTCCTCGTTTACCGGATCGCAATTCAGTTTGTGCAGCGTGGGGACAGCGAAAGTGAAGGTGATGCTTTTCATATGCAAATGAGAAATGAACGGCAAGATTTGCGGCATTCATTAAAGAAAAGCAGAGAGATTTATGGTGGCTGTGGGGCTAATTTTCTTTAAATGCCTTAATCAGCAAACTGTTTGGAAGGCACAACTCTGAAATGGAATTTGGCCTCTTCACACACACGCACACACATATATATGCACGCACACGCACTTACACTGCTTACAGTATATTCCTGTAATAGAGAAATAGGTTGCAGGGTTGAAGTAGTAATCTGATATATTCAGATCTGTTTTCCAGGTCAATTGTCTGTCAGTCTCTGATACAAGAGCAGTTTTGTGCTACATAAGTTACCCCACTAAGACACTAAATTCAGTGTACTCCTTAATACCCTTTTTTAGTTGGCGAATTACTAGAATTGTACTTATAATAATAGTGCATAAAAAATGTTGAATTTTGAGGAAACATTTAGTGAAAAGCTGAAGCCCTCATATTACTATTATACACTTAGAGAGAGGATACGGAGTAGATTATGCTTTCGAAGCTCTCAGCATTATGATGAAACTTGAGGATTCTTGTCCTTTCATTATTGTCCCCAAACCACAGACCTTCTCTGACCTTGCAGTGTGTTTTTGTACATTTCTCTCACCAGCGAATGACCTTGAGTAATTACAGTGGTTGCAGGTGTTAGAGTGGACATGTTAGAGAATAAAAACATGATGGATGTAAGATGGTTGTTGTCACAGTGAGGGCTGCAATTGGACCATCATGTCAGGTAATATTTTTTTAAACCGGTATGTATTAACTCTTTCCCTAAGAGGACACAACCAAGTTTGAAAACATGGTTGAGTTCTTGTCCTTTCTGTCATTTTATTCACTTGCTCTTTTTTTGTTATAATGAATAGCATCAACACAGGCCTACAATTTACTGTGAAATTGCACTGAATTATGTCTCTGATTTTACGAGCACACTAATTATTAGTTCGTAAATCCAGTGATTGCAAACCAAAGTGATGTGCCATTACACGTGTTTAAACCATGATGAAAATATGCATGTACAAAACATCAACCCTAAGTTTACATATTTTACTTATTTTGCTCAATGAATGAATATTACATATATTGAAAAGCATTGTTTTTATGTCTTCATCTGCCGGTGGGCCATCAGGATAAGAGTGTGTGTAATATGATGTTGATTTTATTACAGAAGAGACTTGATGATCACTAAAATTAGATGGGGACAAAAGTGGATATGTCGGTATTTGTTATTGGCGAAATGGGTTGTTTTTATATCGGTATACCAGACATCATCAAAATCCAATATCGTGCATCCCTAGTATGCGTGATTAAGATCTTTTGCGTTTTTTTATGTTTTGATGTTTGCAGTCTCTTTTATTGTTGCTTACCTAGCCTTTTCATTGGTTGCAACTGCACACGCTATTCATGATTATCTCGATAGAGGTTCATTCATTCATTCATTCATTCATTTATTCATTAATTCATTCACTCATTCATTCACTCATCATGGTACACAGTAAAATCATATTTTTCCCATCCCAATTAGATCTATGGTTGTGTGGGAAAGTAAACAGCAATTACAAATCGACCGCTCCTCTTCCAATAATCTAAACAGTAATGGATGACTCACAGAAGCAAACACTGCCCAGCTAGCCTTGAGGTGTGAACATTTACAGCTGCTATCTTTGGTTGTGTTCTCAGTAAATGGCCTGATTGTTGGCCTTTCATTATTTAAAAGAAGTGTCCGTGGGAGTGGTGGAAATGCCACAAATAACTGAGGGAAGATAATTGACGCTGCCTGTAGACTGCAGAAAAGGACATGTCAATTCAATCAATACCCGTATCAATACCAGCTTAAATCATTCAACTGTTAGCAGTGGGGTTAATACCATGTGGTTCAGGCCTTAGACGTAGGTTGTTGGGGAACATATATTCCTTGCTCACGAATGAACTGTTAGCTGTTTTGTTAACCTGTTTTCTTCCCTCAGTAGAATTGTTCACTTTTCATTTATGCATGCTCTATGAGCTGGCATTTTCATGTTCACAGCTTAAAGAGATTGAAAACCACTGCATCATATCATTTGATGCTTGTAAGCAAAGCAATGTTGATTCTAGGCAGTAGGGCAGCTGGGCAGGTTGAAATCATTTTCTCTATCTGGGAGATCAGACACTCATAAAAAGCCTCATTGAATAAGACACCAAACCCTATCCTTTCTTATTGTCACACGCTGGCACTTCAGTTTCGTTCAGGTAGCTGGTTGCTGATGTACCTGATGATGTGTAGCTTCGTGTTCTCATCAGTAATCATTTGTAAGATGGTACATCATCGTTTTCAACATCCAAATGAGGTTTCTGATTGGAAACTCACCACAGAGTATGGCACAAAAGATTGTTACATTACATCCTGTTAATCGGTAAATACCAATGCACTCATTTTAATTGTTTTGGATGAGAACACCAGCAAAATAACTAAAATGTAAATGGAGGCATCCTTGCCTCTGACAAACAAATACAACATTTATTAGGAAAGTTGGCTGGATGAGTTATTTCAGATGATCAGGAATAAACATTTCTGATGAGCTATCCTAACTTATCATGCCACTAATGCAAAAAATTACTAGGAAAAATAAAAGTACACCAAAGGCTGTTTTTTAGATAACGATAGACGCATAAACAGAGATTAATGCAGAGCATCATTTCAGCCCATCTGTCCACACAGTCTATGTTGTTGGACTATTAAATGAGTTGAGAGAACAAATGCTCTCAAATTTAAAGGGGACCTGTTATGCTTTTCCTTATTGTCATTTAGTGTTTCAGTGTCAGATTTTCATATTAATTTTGGTCAAAGTTTCAAATAATGAGGTAAACATATGTAAAAGAAATCCCTGTGAATATTTCTTTATACTGTCATCTGCTCCAGGCAGGCTACTGTACCAGTTTACATAGCCGACACTGCTACATGGAGGTACATGCAGGTCAGAAGAAAGGTGTTATTTTGGTTGCAAATGTTGTCTTTTATTTCACCGGTTTTGAATTGTATTCCGCTGGTAAATGTCTGGTTGTAAATGGTTTGGTTCAGAGTTTTTTTAAAATGTTTTTCCTAATGGTAAAATGGGCTGCTATACTCAGATACAGGCATTTCTTGGCTGCAATTACACTGCTACATATGCTACATGCTAAAATCAGTAAAACATAATCTTCGTTGCTAATGTTGTTAATTTTTTCCCTTGATTGTATTTCTGTTGAAACATATCCAAAGGTCAAAAAAAGGAAGACCTACAAACTCTGACCAATCACTGCAGACTGGGCTTTTTTGAGAGGGGGGCTTAAAAAGACAGGCGCAAAAGAGAAGTGTTTCTAAACAGAGAATGAATAAGTGTTCCAGCACAGACATTTAGAGGAAATAAAGGGTTTGTTTTTACATGAAAGCATGTAAACATGTTCAAGTAGAAACACAAAATAAGAGTATAAACCTGAAAATGAGCTTAATAAGTCACTTTAAATAATACCTAGGCACAGTCTTACATCGTATAACACTGTATATTAAGTTTCATGTCCAAAATTTCAAGTATACTTGGGACCTGCTTCTTCATGTGTGAAGAAGTTATCGAATAACTGCTAACTGTTTATTCTTAATGGAAAATGCTTTGAAAGATGGTATTTTAAAGGCCAAGCCATAAGCCTGCTGCTATCAAATCTATGTATTATTATTTTATCTTTTAAGCTGTTTATCTGCCCTGAAGAAGTGAATCAGTAGTTGACATTTTAGAGTTCCTGCTGTAGCTGTAGCACCCTTTAGCTTATGAAAAGTTTGACTCATGAACATTTCCCGAGTGATGACTTTAAGGATTCTTTGTGATAGTTAAATACATACTGTGTGAGTTCTGCATTTTAATAAATTGATCCATGTGTCCATTCATCCATCTGCACTGTGTAAGAGTTTGGTCCTCCTCGTTCAGCCACCTTTCTTCTTTCAAATCTCTCTGTTTCCATGGTTACTGAAGACTGTAAGAGGCAGGTAGAAGTTGAATAATACACTTTGAGTGTCTCTACTGTTTGGACTCACTGGGCTTAAAAACCTTAACAGAATTGTCCTCCATTTAAATGATCTTAAGTGTCCTGGTAAGGTGGACATGGGCTGCTGTTTCTAATGCATTTTCATTGTCACAACAAGAACAGAGTGCAAATGAGAGTGACAAGAAAACCAGGCCTGACTGTCTCTTTACCCTGCTTTTTGTTCAGCTTGGTTGTTTGGTGTGTCATAATAAAAAGGGTTTCTTCTACAAGCACCTCAGCAATATATCAGATTAGTGTGGCCACTTTGTGTTTACAGGGCGCTCACAAGCTGGCAGCGCAACAACTACTGCAAACAATAGACACAATTTGCATAAATGTGCAGGCTAGTATTGTAGCTACATCAAAATGTACACAGTGTGTGAGTTTTTTTTTTCTATTCAATGGATTGTGCTGTAAGAAAAGTGCATCAAAAGTTATGGAAAAATTATAATTTTAAGTCACTAGACTAAAACAAAACAAACTTTTCTTATAATGGAAAACAGTTTATTAACTGTTATAACTGACTCATGACCAAATGGCCTTTACCGATTTTTGTATTTATTTTCAGTCTTGAGCAGCCTATTTACCCCCCTAATATTGTCTCTGTTTCCATCAAGTACCATCTCCCTCTCACTCTGGTATAATGTCAAATCCTCTTTCCTCACGTCTTCAAATGACACCCTTTTTATTTCTTAATTCTATCCCTTCTTCCACAGCTGTCGTTATTATAAGGTGCGAGTCTTGCTGTCTAAACCCCTGGCACAAATAACAATTCCTTACACATGCCATAGCCACTGAGGATCCTCAGTAGGCTTTTTTCTTTAACTGTGATTAAGTTTGTGTCTGAACTATTAGATCTGAGATTGATTCATTGGTTTTCAGCCAGAAGGTTCTTGTTATTGGCGAGTATCCCGCGATTTGACAGGACAGTGGTGTGGTATTGGAATATCTCTCCTTCACTCAGACGCTGAAATATGATTTGCTCCATCACAGAGCACCTGCTGATATGATATTTGACAGATTGTAGGGAGGTTTATACAACAGTTGCTTTCCCTTAGAGGTGGCCAAGAAGTACACCACTTGCAAGTGGTTTTACTTTTTCCATGTTTTTATGTTGTCTTTTTTGAATTAAAGCTGCAGTATGTAGTTTTGTGGAAAAAGAAAAAAAAAAGGCAAAATGTGAAATTATACTTTCAGCTCTCCTGTCTGTCCTAGGCCCCCACTACCAGATGAGCATAAGCATATGCGCATGCTTCATACAGTAGCCCCCTGTTTTCCACACATTGATTCGTATAATCTCATCCTTGCTCCGCTCTCTATCTGACCAAATAATGGGATAATTATCTAGCTAGTGTCCTGCGTTCCTTCGCCTTGCCCACCCCTTGCTGTGGACTGCTTTGCTGTGTGGAGTGTGGACAGCATCTCTGGAAAATGGATCTAAAGTTAGCAGCTGTAGCAACACGAATTCAGCCGGCCCAAACCCTGGGGTCGGGGGTGGCCAGCAGCAGCATGGGTTCTAACCTGTGTAGAGGCATTTCCCTAATGCTTTGGCATAATGACAGTAAAGTTTTTGACTCTTGACCCTCGTGACTTTAACAGAGAGTTTGCTGATCTGGCGGGGAGCTGGGGGGGAGCTGCTTAATGTGAGTTGCTGCAGCTGCTGACTGAAGGTCTCAGCCTGTAAAGCCCACTTGGATTTTAGGCACTACATAAAGATGAGCTTGAATTACCAACAGCCATGAGCCTTTGGCTATGGTTAGCAAAAGGCTAAGCTATTAGCAACATTTTCTTTCCATCCCTGAAACACTCCAACAGTATTCCGTTAATCATCAGAATCTCTTTTAGACTCTTTTCGATAAGTCCCTCTTCCTTTTTTGGGTTGCTTTTCAGAGTAGGCAGTTAGTGCCAATGCTGAAATGGCAACTTTTCTGCACAATTCTGTCAGTCAGTCATCAGTCATTTTCTGTAACCGCTTGTCCTCGTAAGGGTCGCGGAGGGCTGGAGCCAATCCCAGCTGTCATCGGGCAGAAGGCGGGGTACACCCTGGACAGGTCGCCAGACTATCACAGGGCTTCTGCACAATTCTCCGCCACTGAATCAGGCTTTCACCAGCTGGGATGTGCACATGTATCTGCATTTGTAGAACCAATAGAACGGCGTTTCTCTGAAATGACCAGAGATTGGCCAAAGTCTCCTGACACAGACTAGATTTTCTAAAGACTGGAAAAAGAGCAAAGAAGATGTGCAGAAGTCTAATGTTGTCTCAGTCCACTTGAATTACAATGCTTATGAGTTGTCATGATTTTTTTCCCAATTACATCAAACACACACAAAAAAAACCTTCCTACACAAGCTTCAGCAATTATAGTGTTGTGTCATATTTTTCTATTGATTGTCTGTGGTGTGATGTGTTGTGACTCATATATTTATTTCATGCAAATGTAATGTTTGTTCCAGCTATCTTTGTTTTGTCTGGTTTTATTACGAAGAGTTGTTATCCTCAAGTGGGTAGTCAAGGAAGATGAACTTATCAAGTCATCTCAAGCTTATTTTGTTCAAAGGGCACATTTTAAAATAACAAATGGACTTATGGACTCTCAGTTGATGGCATAAACAACAGGAGAGTCGAGCCGAGATACAAGCAAAGCATTTACAATTGGATTATAAACACGGAGAAGCCCATTTCGGAATGAATAATTCACTGCACCATCCTCATAAAATCCTCTCATGCCCTTCACAAACACACAAACAAACACTGCCCTCTTTCAGATCCATGCACACTGAGTCTTGGCACAGTACGGATACAGACCAGATACCTTTGTCAACTCACCTCAGCAGGATGTAATGATATTGATGACAGGAAGTCATCATGGAGGACATGTATCACAGCGGGAAATGTCTTAGGTGAAACATGTCCCCTCTCTACTCATCAATTCTTTAGCAACCTGCTGTCACCTCACTCTTCTGGTACAGCAACATATTTCCTACCTTTGCTTTTTTTTGCATTTGCACTCTCTCTCTCTCTCTCTCTCTCTTGCTCTCTCATGCTCACACTCACACAAACCTATATAGTAGGGTGACTTCTAGACAAATAAAGTTTCTTTCACATCTGTGCCATATTGAAAAGGCCATATACAATCATCCCAGTTTCACAGGGAAATGGAGGACCAGAAGAAGAGACTCAAAATATATATATACTGTGACTGTGTACTACAAACAAGTGAGAACAGTGACAAAGTGTAATTGTGTTTAGGAAGGTCAAGTATATGCAAACTCTAAGTCCTCCTGAAATCACCTTTAGTTGTTCCATTTTGTAGTCTGAAATAATGAAAACACCTTTTTGTTGATTGACAGCAGCTGGCAGACTGAGCTCCAGCAGGGGACTGAGAGACACAGTAAACAAACCTGCACCGCAGCCTACATGTCCTGGGCAGACAGTGTGTTGGTATTGCAGTGTAAGGTCCACACCAGCATCGCTCAAGATCAAAGTGGCAGTATACTCTTTAGGAGTGTGTCGTTCATATCATTCACAATAATACTGGTTTAATTTTAAATATAATGGAAAAAAATCATATAGGAGATATTCCAACTTGTTCCCATAATGACCTCATACTGTTATGCACGGCAACAACAAGCATGGCTAAGAGCAACTTTGCTGCCAGTTACTCTTGTTCTGTACAAACTAAAGAAATGACAGATAATTTGTGTTTTTTTGTATTTTATTTATTTATTTTTTACAGTATATCTGAAGTATATGGCGGACTGTTACATTTATGTTGATTCATAACATTTGTAGCATTTTATTTAAAATTATAACAGTTGTTTTGTTGCAATTGCATACTCTTGCACTTAATAATGAAATGTCCTTTTTAGTATTTTCTTATATCATTGAGAGTATTGTCGCAAATATACCCTGAAATATTGTGATATTATTTTAGGGCCATATTCTGAACCCCTAATAATTCTACATACTGTTTAATGTGCTACAGCTGAGTAGCTAGTTAGCTATCTAGCCTGAAAGCTGATGCTAGCAGTGCATTTTCCCCCACTGAATGTTTGTTTGGTTGCTTGTTTCACAAAGTGAAGCCCTAGACCGGACGTGTGTTCATGTTTTTAAGTCAGATAAGAAGGGGACTTTAGCAGGGAAGCTAATGTGGGTTGTTATTCAAAGTCTGTGACTCTTGTGTTGTGCAGCAGACACTGCTGTCTGGCTCAGTGTCACCGCCTACTCTGCCTCTGATAGAACGCAGATGATAATACTTTGATGGCTGTATCAAAATAAGGTCTCAATCTCTCATCATCATGAGACCAAAACATATGAAATATGAATTCATCACTTTTGGCTCCTGATTTATTTCTCAAAGGAAAGCACAGGACAACAGATTTGCAGATCTATAAGTATGCTGTAGCAGACAAAAAAAGACATTTGATTTCATTTGGACTTTTAGGAGCAGAAGTTTACCTGCAATTACTGCAAGTGGAAAATGTATTTAAGTAAAGAGCTGAAAAGCATTGGGGTTGCATAAACTAAGCAGCATCAACAGTCTGCCTCAAGGCTGAAAAGTCGTTTAGTGTAACCATAGCAGGTCAAAGTGAAAGGTTTACTCCTAGTAAAATGATCTGTGTTTGGTTATCTTACCTGGGCGAAGAAAATGCACATTAATGCAAGGTATACTGTAAGTGCTCACAATGTGCACTGTAATGTGAATGTGATCGTGTCAGCCAGATCACCTCTGGATGCCTTAAATTGCGATTGGATCCCGGCCAGTCATCCAGGTGCAAATGCAGCCTGCACAGTATGATCACAGTTGTGAAAAGTACCAGCTCTCACAAAGCTGAAACATTATGACATAGGCATGTAACCTTCTACACAAATTTATTTAAAGAAATGACATGTGGTCTCCTCCCACCTGTCTTTCCACTGCATTCATAGTGAAGATGTCCTTGTACAGCTGTAAAAGGCTAGAAACACTTGCAGCAGAACCAACCTGTTGTGGCATCTGATGTGTCTTACAGTAACAACCAGCCAATAAAGATGATGTTTTTTCTTTCATTTCAGCTGAAAAGTAAATATAAGCTGCACCTGCCATATGTTTTTTATTGACTGAGCCACCTACACACCTGCTATGCTGCTTTGCATGGTTCACATAGAAAAATGACATCACTTGGTAGAAAAGGGTATGAATAAAAGCTGTGTGTAAATGCAAGGACTATGATGGAATATTTTATGATCCAGGTGGAATGTCGGCATTCAGATTGTATTTCAATATCAGATGAAAACGTAGCTCAGTGTTTGCGTGTTGCTGAACATGTTGGTTGAGTGAACATTTTGTTTGTATCCTGTAGCGCTCTGTGGCAGGTAATGCTGGTCATGTTGCTGCAGTACACTTTAGTACAACTAATTTCTGTTTTTTTATTAGACCTAATTATTGTTTTATTATCTGTGTTACTATCTGACAGGTTAAAAAAAAAAAATCCATAAATTTTCTCTGGTGCTCTGTATGTGTCCGTGTCCCCCGCTGAGCTGAAGAGAGTCTAGCTGTTCAGCTGAATCTACTAGTGAATTAGCAGCTCTACAGCCTGGCAGGTGCCTCATTAGAAATATATTAGAGCTGTTATCAGTAACCCAACACTCCCTGTTGAAATGTCTATAGCTGTGTGTGTTTGTGCACACACACGTGCGTGTGTGTGTGTGTGTGTGTGTGTTTAATTGGAGCTGAGTTAATTCAGCGCAGCAGTGATTTAATGCAGACATTGAATGCGTTGACTTTCAGACCTGAGATTTATTTTTGGTACAAAGTGCCTCTCAGGCACCTGTGTGTGTGCGTGTGTGTGCGTGTGTGTGTGAGAAGTGTCTTGAAACTTTTCTGATAATAATTATGTGTGATAATAACTCAGGACTATTAAACAAAACTCAAGATTTCAGCTTGACTGCAAATGTCAACCTTGAGGCAAATTGTATTGACTTTCTTTGTATGATTGCTTAAGCACTTTTATCATGAATTATCAAACACAAAAAAAAAACACTTCAGGAAGAGTGGCAAAAGTCACTGAACTCATCTAGTGATACTGCAGTTCAGTAAATTCCTTTTCACGATATGTTGATAGAAGCCTCGGGACATTGAGATGTAAGCAAAAGCAGATCACACAGTGATGGTGGATTATCGGCCTTATGTGTGTGTGTGGCTGTGCTGCCTGGGTTGAGGATGTCAGCAGCGCTTCTTTCAAGTGAGACTTGAGCTCATTCTCAAGCTGAAGCCATATGAGATATTTTTAGTGAGGTCACAGAGGAAAATACTTTCTCACAGAGGTATCAAAACAGGTGGAGGGTATTTCATCTCTTTTGGAGGCAAGAAAAATTCAAATTTATAGGACAGATTCTGACTCCAAAGGGATTCTGTGATCCTCCTCCATGCCTGTTAGACTTCATCACTCCCATACATTTTGTATAAATGTGAACTGGCTGATTCCTTCACAAGTGTGCTTTGGTATAAATCCTTTTGTTGCTCCAGAGTTTCCAAGTCACCGCAGATTTTTTTCTTAAGCTGCAAGTGCTTTTTAATTCCCAGTTTAGCTCAGATTCTGACAGTGTCTTCTAGTTTGTTATATAAGCATATGCTCTTAAATATACTAAACAAAGCAAACAACAGTTGCCTTAATGAGGATTTAGAAAGGCCGATTTGAAGATGCATGGGAGAGTAAGTGGGGTTGCGCATTCTTCTGAGGGTTTTATCCTTAATCCGACCCTTGCATGTGGCATTTGAGGTTCCATCTCCTCAGCATGACTTCAGAATTCCCATGATATATCAGTGTGTCACTTCCTGTTTTTCTTTGCACACAAAGCATAATAATAAGAAACAAATCCCATCGGCATCAGAAAATACTGTTTAAAACCTCTAACTACAGCCCAAACCAGAAGCCAATAAATAAATTCAGCCCACATGGGGAAAAGAAATGTATTGCTGTATGAATATGTTTACCATTTTAAATTTCCTTTTACCTTAATTTTTTTCATATCCTCTCAAGTCTGATAGAATATGCTGGAATATAATGTGAATAAACATTTTAGTTCAACCAACGAAGAGACAAGAAAGTAAAGTGAGGGAAACTTTTTTGATTGACTGTATCTTTGTGTCACTCAAAGCTGTGGTTTTTTTCAGCGTGTTGTATTAACACATGCGGCAGGTCTCTTTGCCGTTATTAGCAGAACGTTTAACGAGAAAAAACGAACTGAAAGAAATCCAAACATTTGCTCTGCTGTCCCATTTTTCCTGTCTGACTTCAAACAAGGTTTCAGTTATTTTGCAGTGTTTTGTGTGTCAGGGCAAAAGGGATGAAGCTTTTGTGGTGAGGAGCAGAGAAACACTCAGTGAACTACAAAGTGTGGAAATTGACAGAGTTTAGTCTTTGGCTGCTGACAGAGTTAATTGGAGTGGAGCCAAGGTTTTCAGGCTGCTTACACAGACAGTGAGATCTAAATTAACCGAGGCTTTTAGACACATTGCAATATATTTCTGGGCTCTTTACCCTCTCTTTAGAGTTACACACAGCAGAACATTTATGGAAAACACTCACAATCGGGTCTGTTAAGCTCAAGATCTGCTGTGAGAAAACATATATACAAAAGAAAAAACCATGTGTCAATGTCCATGAGATTACTGACGAGATTCAAGTTTGTGTTCATTTTGATAACAAATGGCACGCATATAATACTGAATGTTGACTTTGTAATTGTGTACTCCATTACTTTATCAGTTTTGCTCAAAACAAACCGACTAGACAACATGACATTTAACACAGGATGCTGGATGGCTTCAGGGGAAACTATTGTAATATGAGTTTGAAAATATGCAGGTTATATATTGACTTTTTCTGATATTGAACAAACTCTAATGGTCAGAAAAATCTTTAATCTCTGCTCTGTAATTAGATGTTTTGATTTTTTTTCACTCCATGTCCAGAATTATGTTTTTTTTTTCGAAAGATTGTCTCTTAAATTACTACCAATAACACAGCCAAGAACATTTAACATCCATTAGTAATTAAGTTATTATAAAAAAGCTGAACATTACCCTTAATGTGTATAAGAAATATGCCCCATTATTGAGATTGGCAATTAAAAATCAGTATATTTAATTTAATTTACCAGGGGTAATAGCAATGACTCAACAATTTTAAAAAAGTGCCGACTACTACTGGCATTACTGGCGTTTTGACCTCAATTCAAAATAGAAAAAAAGTTTTTTATGATACATTTTGCCTCGCTTATGTACAGCTTAATGATTATTGAACACCTTTCTACTCTAAAAACACACCAGTCTTATCAACATGGGTCTTTGGAGACATAATATGATGTCCTGTAATGCCAGGTCACAAGTCTGAGGGTGGGAGACCTTTACTCTTTGCGTTTGGAGATTCTGGCAGAATGTTTTTGGCATGATTCCCAAAACTTTCAAAAAAACTGTGAACTGAATGAATCCATCACACAGCCTACTTTATAAGGCACCAGAACCAAGAAAATGCTTGTTGAGTCTTGCCAGACCACATTAAGCATTAAGCACATTAAACATTTTTTTTCTCATTTTTCAGAGAAAAAAATATTTTGGCAGAGCTGATGATATCTTATCAAGTCTGGAACATGCAGGAGTCTCAACAAATCACAGTATTAGAGAATCATGTAATTCTTCTTTTTAAAGGTTTCTTCATGAAAGAGTAACTAAACGCCCACTCAGAAAAATCATATTTTTGCTGACCTTGCATGCTTTAACTTCTCCTCCTTGATACAGTAACGTACAAGTGTACTCCAGGACTCAGTGACATTACTATTACGTGTTGTTGCAGGTGCAATGGCCCACATGTCTCTCTTCATCCATGCTTTTTAGCCTGGTATTACATTATTCTGTCAACAATTTGGGTTAATTGCTATTTCTTTTTCTAAACCTGGTACGCAATTATCATCAGACATTCTTTCTTCTACTAAGTTAGAAAAACGTGTATTTTTCTAAGGACCCATTTGAGGTATGAGCCATGTCAACCCTCCAGTCTTTCACTGTAAAGTAGGTACTTTAAATGTAGCATTACCAAATGCAACATGAAAAAAATAAAGCAGAAATTGCCAAATGAATAAATGTAAATTGACGAATGCCTGAGACTCCCTCTGTAGACCTTCTGTTTAGATTGCTAAAATGGAGCACAGCTAAATGCCAGAAACACTCTTTCCAACATATGACTAATAGAGCCTTTAAAAATAACACACATATGCATTGCAAATACCCAGGAAAAAAGAATCCCAACAGCTGCACAAAACACTTTTGGAATTGTTTGACACCATGGTGTTGTAATTGCCAGTGTTTTAAATCAATGTACTCTTAAAAAGAATACATTAATATGCACAATCACCTGTGCTAACAGATGTATTGTATCAAATTATGCAATAATCACATCAGAGCTCAGATAGGCACAAACTTTAGATACAACCAATACTAGTTTGTATACACTTCCTACTGATAAATATGGTCATTCAAAATAGAGAAAAATAACATAGCAATATTGTTACATTAAAACCGGTGGTATGGCCATCCATCAGACTTCTATATTACTATGTTTCTTTTGAATAAAGTAACAGCATACGTTTTTTTTCATCTTCTGTCAATGATAACACTTTCTATTTTTACAGGAAGCATTTCCACTGTTAAATCTAACTTAAGATGCAAAATTGGTAGTTGACTGTTCACTAAAGAGACTTCACACTCAGTTACTTTTTTGCATTTTGCATTCATTGACCAGCTTGGCACAGCCGAGTGACAGGAAATATGGGGAAAGGGAGAGAAGGGAATTATGTGCGATTAAGATCCCTGGCCAGACTCAATCCACTGGACTCATACCAGGTGGCATCCCAGACTGATGGCCCACCAAAAAAGCCCCCAGGAAAAAGTTTTATTCCTCTAACAAGTCCTTTTGCAGTGTGTTGTGTCCCTTGGGTACTTTGCCATCTCTTTTAGCACTTTCATTTCCACTCTGCTTTTAACAGCTTCTCATGGGAGGAAGGGAGTGAGAAAAATAGCCTGGCACACAATTTTAAAATTTCATTGTCATCTGGTAAGATTAATTTCAAGTAGCGTAGTCATTTGAAATAGGTTATACAATGCAAGACTGACAGTCCTCTCTTTCACTCACACTTCATCATGAACTGTTTATACACTTGACTTGACAGTCAGGCTCTGTGCTGTCATTGGTTTTTACTTCTTCCCTTGTGGGTAGCATCATAAGTACAAGTTTGAGGTTTTGAAAGGTCTAAAAAGAATAAGGGGGGGGAGGGGGGGCAGGTGCAAACTCATGACCATAAGTAGTCCTGGTGATAATACATGAGCTGTTAAAAAACAATAAAACAAAAGCATTTTTGGTAGCAGTTTTTCTTTCTCCTCTCATTTATCTCTCTCACCCTCACACACACACACTTTTCTTCCTCTGTCTCTACGCTGTGCGCCATAATCATCTTGGGGATTTACAAGCAGTCGCAAGGCTGCTCTGAGGTTGTGCTCAGACAAAAACATGACTTCAGATATTTTGGTCTTCCTTGAGCCGATGAAGCTGTGAGTGTGTTTGACAACAGCGATGTACTTGGTTGTCTGAGTTTCGTGTCCTGTCCAAAGATTCATCGTCAAGTTTTCACAAAACAGAGGAAGATACAGACTACGTCCCGAAGCTGTGTAATTAGTGACAGCAATAGCTTCGCAGTGTAAATACACACAACCAGGGATTTACTGCGGGGCTAACATGGACAGTCTGAGTTTTGTTTTTGTGTATGGATGTGTATTATGTTCTGTAAAATAATACTTAGCATGTCATTTACTTTACTTGAATGAACGTGGATCATAATGCTGATATGATCCTACTTTTAATATTCAAGATTTATGGAACCTAAAACTGATCTGCACATTTCATGCTGCTCCAGTAGCAGAGATTTTCACTCACTGATGTGCACATGTGTTGAGACACTGGAGCTGGGTGTACCTGAACTCACACACACACACACACACACACACACACACACACACACACACACACGCACACACACACACACACACACACACAGACTCACACTAGCTTTCACCTTGTCAGCACTTGCTCCAGATGCGTCTTGATGGGCAAAGCATCCATTAACACATCTTTATGCATGTCAGTGCAGCTGCACACCTCAGGATGTGCTCCTCCGTACATACTGCTCAGCTTCCTGCAGCACGTAGAGCTGAGCTTGTTGCGCAGCAGCAGCAGCAGCAGCAGCAGCAGCAGCAGCAGCAGCAGCAGCAGCAGAGCGAGTTTTGTCTTGGTGTTTGGTCATGATGACGTGAAGTCAATTCACAGAGGCAGTAATGTGTTTACTGAAGAAAAGTCACTATTTCCCCCCTGCTAAAGATCACTTTGTTCACTGAGGTGAGTTTGACTGCCTAATGTTAGGTTTTATGCCAATGACCCGAACTAATGTGCAAGCTCCCGGTTGGCACAAAAGCTATAGTGAGGTATCTTAAGGCTCCCTCTTTGTGCCTCATTAGTTTTGCCATCGTCTGATTGGAGCAGATGAGCCTCTACTTTGCTTTTGACTTCAGACTAGGGCTCATTACCCCCTCTGCTCTCACTCTCTGTCCAAGCTAACCTTGTTCTTTCCATCTCTTTCTCCCTCCAATCCCTTCCCCAGAATAAATATTGGCATTGTATTTTTCTGCAAGAATATGTAGCATTTGTATGTCATTATGTAGCAGATATATTGAAACTTTACATTCCTTTACATTTCCACAACTCTTTGGTTAACATCTTGTGTTTAGGCACAAAAACCACTTGATTATGATTAGGGAAAGATCATATTTTTGCTCAAAACACAAACTTTTGGAGGCACAATTACCACTTGAAGTCTCGGAAATGGCTCACAAAAAACACCAAGATTTTCTAGCACAATTGCTGCTAGAAATGTTGTCACAAAAAAAACATCTGATATTGGAGGCACAATCGCCACTGGAAATGCTGCCAATGTCAACCAGTTTTGTTCGCACAATTACCGTGGAAAAGTCAATGATGTCTTGCAGAAAACAACCTGTGTTGGTGGCATGGTTGCCGCTGCCAGTGTTTTGCTAAAAGACAAATGACTTTGGTGGCACAATAACCGCTTGACATGCAGCCATTGTCTTGTTAAAAAAAACACCCATTTTGGTGGCACAATTCCAGCTAAAAATGTCACTGGTGTCTTGCATAAAAGATCAGATTTTGGTGTTTGGTGCTGCTGGAAATGCAGACAATGTCCTACTTTACAACAACCAGTGTTATTCGCACAATTTCTCCTGGAAATGCCACCAATGTCTTGCATAAAACGACCACATTTGAAGGCACAATCACTGCTGAGACTGCCGCCGTTGTCTCACAAATAAAACCAAAGAAAAAATGACCAGTTTTGATGTTGGTCTGAGGCAGTGTCAGCAGTTCGGCATCTGTTTGCCTAGGTGTCACACTATCCACCACCACCCTCCACCTCCTAATGACAAAGTCAGCTCCTACACATGTAAACTGAAGTATGTCACTTAAGAAATGTCAACATTATATGATTGATGGACTAATGTAACGTATCACTGGTGTGCAGAAACACACAATGCCAACATTTTCTTCTGGTGAATGGGCTGCTCCCTCATACACATAAACCATTTAATAGCAAGTGGAACCAGGCTTTCAAGAAATGTCATTAAAGAATTTATTAGACTATCATTTATACGCCTTACAATCTGTTATCATAGCTGCAAATACAGTCGCATACAATTAGATTTTTTTAAAAAGCACAAAAAAGAGCCCCCTTCATAATCTAGAGCTGCCAATGAGAACTGACACTGAACCACATCGCTCAACATTTCACAAAATGCCAAGATCTTGTCCACCCACTCTCGCACGTCCTTGGAAAGGCATATACAGAAATATACATACATGTATCCTTTCTTTTCTACTAAACACACTCTCCACCCCCTCTCTAATCTCCATCAGTCACTCAGCAGGAAAGGAATAATAGTGTCTCCTCTGATCCTCCTTCACTGTTTACTCACCATCATGCAGGCGCGAAGACCTTACTGCTGTGTGTGAATGTAAATGCGAACATACAGTAATTGAAAAGAGGAATTTAAGTGTTTCCAAAGAGGAAATTCATTGCATTGAACTATCTGAAATTTTTTGCATTGAGGTAATAACTTTTGTTTTTCTGTTTTTTCCCCATTCTTTTTGCTTTTCTCTCTATCTCTCTTTCTGTAGGTGAGTCAATAATTTGTGGTGAAACTCTCTTCTCTGAAGCATTATGGATTTGTGAGTGACAGAAAACACATACACCGCTCATTTGTGCAGTAATGACAGGTCCACGTTACACTGAGACTGTTTCAGAAACTTTTCAGAGTACGCCATTAAATCTCAACTTTTTTCAAGTGCCTCAAATTAATTCATGCTGGCAAAAAAATGTAAAGCCAAGCAGTAGTTCATCTTTTCTCAGCTCCCATGAAAAATTTCAAACCCATCTCTGCCAGTAAATTTTTTTAAGCAGTTCTGGCAGGTTTTCCAGCCCAGAGCCATCGCAGATACATTTTCACAAGAAATGCAAGAGTCCATTTCAGTTCTTTGAACATGGGTTAACCAGGGGAGATCACCAAGCAATATTTTACAGCACACAGTTTGACATCTCAGCAGCAAATAAACCCTTGTAAACCCTAAGAGGCCCTTCCTGTATTTCTCTTACTGCCAATGTTACTTGCCCCAAAGCTAGGAATAAGCAGTGCAGCATTCCCTTCCTCTTTCTTGTGTTTCCAAGAATCCATTTGCTTGCTCCTGCAGCTAAACTTCTACTGTACGGGCTCTTGCCATGGATGATATGGTGCAAATCAAAATCATTCAGTTCAAGATGCACTTGTGAAAGATGTCCAGAGGTTTTTTAGTTGCTCCAACCGAAGCTGCATTTTAATTTTTGATATAATAATCCATGGTTGTAAGGTAACAGTGGTTTAAAACTGTGCTGCACACTAGGTGGCAGCTACTGTGTGAGCTCCAGAGCAGTTCTTATCTTTCCGGTTCAGAAATTAACCTAAATAATTAAAAGAGATTAACAATTTATGCCAAAATACATTTCTTAGCAGTTTTTGGTACTACGCAACACAGACTTCCTTTTCTTTACTGTGTTCATGGGGTCCATAGGTTAACCCTCTGAGACTCGTTTTTTTTGTCTTTTTAAGCAACATAGAAGTGGTGTACATCATCTGAAAGATGTAAACCTGAAGATTAAATTGAGATGCAGCTCACTGTGTGAAATGTTTCTCTAATCATAATTTTTTAATAGAAATTGTTTATTTTTTTTTTTTGGTTAGGCACCTATTGAAACTTCAGACGTTTAGAGAGCATAATGGCTTAGAATGTAATGATGGAAGTATATGATGGTCATTCCCATGCTCAGTTATGTTTCATAAATTGTTGCAGCACTTTTTGGGTTGGTTTTATTTGTCAGATTATGTGCTAAATTTAAACATGTTTTACCAACCGAGAATTTACAAAATTGTCCCTCCAAAAATTACATTAAAACACCAAGATCTTGAGGAACACCACAGAAAAATCCATGCTGTAATTTGGTATAAAAAATGTTGGCTTTGGTTTAGTAGATTTCTGTAAAAACTGAATTTTTGGTGATCCCCATAATCTCAATACATGTATGAAAGCAATCCATCGTCTGAATGAGTGAAGTCTAATTTGTGTTCATAAAGTTTCATATGGTTGTCATTATCCTGGAGGTTACAATAGGTCATTTTTGTACAGTGAGGTCCATCTCAGATTGCCAGTCATACCCAATTTATGCAATTTCAAGATTGTTGAGGGACTCCACTTTGTAGAAATATTTAAATACAATAGGTGAAAATAACACATCCATTCTGCATGCAAAAAGCAGAATGATGTCCGCCCAAAACTACATAGGGCTAACATAAAGTGGGTATGTCTGTTAAAAGACTTGAGTACTCCTAGAACCCATTTTCGTTCAGTTATCCTGGAGCGAGAGTTAGGGGGGCTCCAGTAAAAATGGCCATGCCAGTGTTTCCCTTGTCAATATGTAGTCTAAATTTGGATTATTATTTAGACCCCTTCCCAAAAGCTAGCATGACATGGTTTGTGCCATTAGATTCCTGAGAACCTCTGGTTTCATATAATACCAGTATCTTCAATTTAGCCTGGAAAGACAGTAATGATGGCTGAGATTACTGCGGGTCATAGTGGATGAAACTGATATCAGCTTAAGAAGCTTTGTGTGCTCACCTACATTTAGTAGCACTTGGGTATTGCCCAAGGTATTCATTTTTTCATGTTTTTTTCAGGCCATCTTCTATGTCTTAGTACATGTTGTACTCCATTATACATCTTTGCCATCTATTTTCTATTATCAGCTCTTCTTTTTCTCACAACCATTTTAGTGCTATTCAGATTTTTCATCTTTTTTTCCCCAAAGTTTTTGCTGGAGGCGTCATGTGAAAACTCATTAAACTTTGAATCAGGACAATGATGTAATCAGAGACACAAACTCGGCAGCACTAATGCAGTTACATTTGTAAAGAGTGCCATCTGCTAACTTGAGCACACAAGCACAACTTTTAGCATGTTTGTTGCTCTTAACTCACAGCACAGTTGCAATGATCACAGAAAATATTTGTTGTTAGCATGTAAACCAATTTTAATGTTAATTTATTTTAGAAATGAGTCTTAATTATCAGTTTTCCTCTGTGGCCTCTTGTAGCATGCTGGGTGCTGGCTGGTACAACTGGGAATCACACTTTACCCTCTCCCCTTTGCTCTCTGTTGCTTTGAGACTGTTGGTTGTGCCTCAGGTATTTAAATGGGAAAATTGCTTCTGACTTAATTTGCATAAACTTAATAAATTAGGTGCTAAACTACATAAATTTCCACCTATTAAGTCATTGCAAACAGAAGTTATTATTGTGTCTCCTAAGTAAATAAGGCCTGGCATCTTAAAACTCCACATGGAGCCATGCGAATCTTTCTCACTCTGGGGATCTGTCAGCTCTGCTCGGTCCCCGGCATTTTTCATTACTCAGGAGAATTTATGCATCAGCGTTCCAAACAAATCTATTTCCCCAGTTTCTCATTCTCGTATTGGACTTCTGGTTCTTTGTTGTGTTTTCTTTTCTTAAATGCAGATGACGTAACACCCACAAGAAAAGAACTGTCTGACTTCCTCAGTCTGCTTCACTTCCTCTTCTGAAATACTGAGCCCTCTTTACCTTTCAACATTGAAATAGTTTGTTATCCCAGTATCACCATGTGAAGATGAACCCAACCTTTTACTGGTGTAGATGGCTAACTGAGATTTTTAAAGTATGCTGTTGTCGGTATGGAGTCCATATTTGGTCTGGTGTGGCTCAGGTGGTAGAGCGAGTCATCCTCTAATTGAAAAGTTGGTGGTTTAGTCCCAGCTCCTCCAGTCAACATGTAAAAGTATCCATGGCCAAGATGCTGAACCCAAAACTGATCCCGTTGGCTGTTCAATCACTGTGAATGTGTATGAATGTTTGAAAAAAATGAGTAAAAGGTGGCACCTTGTATGGTAGCCTCAGCCACCACTGTATGAATTTTTGTGTAAATGGGTGTGTGACTCGTAGTGTGAAAGCACTTTGAGCGGTTGAATGACCAGAAAAAAGCACTATACAAGTGCAGCTCCATTTATTAGCCTTGCAACCAATGGCCGTTTTTGTCATCTTTGTCCAACACTCACATATTCACATGGAAGCAAAAAATCCCCCAACAAATACAACTTTGGTGACATATTATTTAGATAATCAAATGCTGTCCAAAGTTTAACTATTCAATGAAGTGTGAATAACCAGTTTGTTATTAGCTATCTCCTTCTACTTCGACCCTTAGCCTAACTCTTAACAAATTTTTTACCTTTAGACCAACCACACATGAATCTCAGCAAAATTACCTGGCACCGGCCTGAGCCGTTGCATTTTCTATGGTTGAATAAACTCAGTGACACCTTGGGAGTTTTACACCACTTGGGTTTTGAGCAGTTTTAAAAATGTAATTGTATGAATTTTAACCTTGTTTGCCACCAACCTTTCAAATCATGTCCAATCTGATTACAGGTGGCCAGGAAACTTTGACACAGAGGAAATGCCTCTGATTTTTAAATTGCATTAAAAAAACACAAGTCCTTATGGGCTTTTTCAGTATCAGAATAACAACAATTATATGATGACATAGAGCACTGACATGACTTCTCCCAACTGATTCTGCACCAAACCCAACGGTGAACACATTTGAGACCACTTATCCAGTGTAGATAGTACAAGTTTATAATCCTCAACCCAAACTGACCCTCTTTTTAAGACTAACTCAGTGCCTCAGATAAACTCTGACCCAGACTGTGAATAACTTTTCACTGACACATTACCATCTCTTGAAAGGAATTTTGGCATTGGACTAACAAAAAATCTGAAAATTATTTTGGCTTTCTATGTCGCTCAAACTTCTTCCTTCTGACCAACGGGTAACTCATTTAAATTAACCCGAATTGCAAGCAGTATTACACTGCTCGTTTTTCTATAATGTCGGCAGCTGAAAGCGGTGTTGTTTCCTGGCTAGCTTTACAGTAACTGCATCAGGGAATTGTCAACATCACAGATGCTGATTACTGTGCTTTGGTTGGTGAGATAGAACAAGGACGTGGTTGGCACTGTCTGTTACATTATTGAGGTGTGAGGTGAGCAAATTTACATCTCTGCTTGGCTGTCCTCCTCACCCAACAGTAATGGCTCTATCTCCCTCAGAGCTCATATTTGCTGTATTTATTCGCTTTCTGTGGATATTTGAAGCAACATTACATGGACAACTTTGATATTCCCGACATCCTGAAAGCGGCAGATTACAGATTGTTTTAAAGGGGAACACTACCTCAATTTAGAATTCTAGTATGTTATTGCCATGGCCTCGGAGAGTTTGATTGATATTTGTGGACATGAGCTACTTTCTCTCAAAGCCAAAAACCAGAAAAGCCAGTCTCAACTTCTTATGTCATAGGGAATAAAGTCTGGAGCTGCTCCATAGACAGTGGATGGGAGCCTGATTTTGTGGATCCACAGAATGTTAACTTTATTTATTTTTTACACCCAAATGTACCCAAACATTTCCCTGGGTGTTGTCGCTGTCATCTGTAACATCTTTTTAAATTCACTGTCTATGGAGAAGCTCCAAACCTTTTACTTGATCGTGTCACACTCTGTTAGCACTCTAGTTTAAGAGTTGTTCATGCATACTTTTTTTTAAAACTGTCTCAGCCAATGGGAATAACGATATGAATTTTGAAAAAAAGGGTGCAATTCCCCTTTAACATTAACTGAATTTAACTTTTTCTTAGTTACATCCTGCTTGTTAACGAGGAGCAAATCTTGAACTGAATTGTTGGCTTGTTGCATGCCCTCGATGCTGGAGCACGTCTTGGAGCTTTATTCCTTCAAGCTCATTTATTCCTGAATTAATCCGAATCACTAAAACTTGCAGAGTGAAGAAAATTGGAAAAAAGAAGTATTAAAAACTAATGAGTAAAAAAGTTAAAAGCAGCAGCTTAACAAATGTTTCCCAATGTCTTCTCTGCAAGATTGAGGTAATTGGAATAATATCAAGATAAACTTGATCAGGGCTTTCACTTACTGTATTGGCACTTCCCTATAACTGACTCTGCCATGCACACTTCTGCATACAAATACACACAAATGGATATGCAGTTCATATACTCGTGTATTTTTCCTTTTTTGCACTTCTGTTTGCACTCTGTATCTGCTTCTCTTCTCATCATCCCCTCTCCTCCCTAAAACCACTTTAATGAAGCTGCTAGCCTGAACTCAGCTAACTCTCCGTAACCTCATTCTACCCCTCAGTCCTACACCAGGACATCAACAGTGCAGCCACTCCCATTGTCGTCTGTCTCCTGTCTTCTGTCTTTTTTTTTATGCAGACGTGTAAGCCCACAAGCACTCCTACGAATGGGGAACATTTCGCTTGCACGCACACACAATCGAGCAGACACATGCTCAGACACCCTCCCAGCTGTCTCTGGTAAAACATTGAGCACCCAGACATTTGATCATGCAGAGTAAGCCCGACTACAGAAATAGTAACAAATGAACCCTCAGCAAAAGTGAAACTGTTGTCCCAATCCGTGCTTTGATTGGATCTTACAGCAGGCAAACCCACAATCCAACAAAAAGAGGCTGTGCTGCTGCAGTGAAACCATGCTGTAGCAAAACACATACATCTGGTTTGCATTAGCGCAACATTACTCATCTGTCTGTCCCTGCGATGGAGACCACCCTTCTGTTTTCTCTCTCTTTAAGTGGTTACTGGAGTCATGAACTACTGGTTTGGCTCGTCATAAAATAAAAAAGAATGAAAGGAAAATGAATGAATTAACAGAGCATGTCCAAATTGGTCAGTGTTATTTTAATTTCCTAGATTGTTTATGTTTGCTTGTTGGATCAGGGAGACTGCTCTGTCTTTGAGATTTTATGATGTGCGACTTAAAGGCCAGTGCTCTTGCTTGATAGTCATATGATTTGATTTAAATGCTTGAATAGACGTATGTGGCAATTGTGTGTGGGCAGCTGTGCTGCTTCTTCCTCAGCCCATAATTTCTGGCTAATGAGAGAGCAATTTCTTTACTGCATTGGCTCTGCTTTTTTGCATTTATGGATAACCTAGGCTGTCCTGGTTTATACAGGCCACTGAACTAATACTGTGCTCAAAAGTCAATGGAAGACTTAACATAGAGTTAAACATTTCTTTGGTTTTTCATGAAGAAAAGAGATAATCACACAATGAACACACTTGAAAGCTGTCAAATCTCATCACCCTCTGTGCCAGTTCCTCTTCCTTCCTTCCTTCCTTTTTTGTGCAATGTATCACATTTCAGGGGTGTAAACAACCTCCAAACTGGCTCAGGACTAACCTAGCATCTCTTTGCAGACACCAGGAGCTGTCGCATTCTGTTAGATGCCACATCAGATCGGGAACACAAACACATAAAAACAGGCAAACACATCACAAACCCGCACAACCCGCAGGTTATTGGAAAGACCGAAGCCCATGGAGCAGTTGGCTCGTCTAGGCTCTACCAAAGCACCAAAAACACATCAAATAGACCCAAATCTGGGACTGGGTAGGCAAACACAAAGGCGGCAGTTGCACTAAAACAAAAACTGTTTTAAATAACTCTCGTAATTTGGCCTTTACTGTTTCAGAAATGTTGGAAAGAGTTCAAGACATGTGGTCCAAACTTAAAAGTGACTCAAATTCACTCAGTTTTAATGAAATGTAAATTTTACTTAATAGTTGAGTAAGCTCATATGTCAATGTGCAAATTAAAATCAGCTCATTAAGTGTAGTGGGCTATGCTGAAATCAGTATGTAAATCAAGGGGGATTGTGATACTTACACACATTTCATGAACACACACTGTGCAGTCTTACTCTTTCTTGTTCATGCTTCTGGAAGCACGCACACAATGTGATTGAATTGCACTTTCCTCAGATATATATGTAGCTGCAGTGTTCTGACTGTGCATGGTATGGTGTGAGGTTAGATAGGGAGGCTCTGTGTTTGTGTGTTTCCGTGTAGCTAACTAAGGGAGATATGGCTTAAGAAAAGAGAGATTGCAAGGCAGAGGACAAGAAAATATGTGTGTAGTGTGTATGTACATGGCCACGTTTCTGTTACTGTATCTCTGAGGTTAACCTCAAGCTGCAGGAAGGAGCCAGCAATAACAGAGCTGAGTAACCCACAGTACAGTGTTTACTGCTCTGATCGCCAACACAAACGTGGGCATTACCGGTTCCTGGGAGCACTATAGAGCACATGTTTGAGTCATGACACTTGCAGGATGGAATAGCTGTCAGAGTGACTGACCTGTCTGTGAAAGGTCATAGATCTGAACCCCTCAGCAGTCAGCCATACACACACACACACACACACACACTGCGGCTCCCTGCCTACTCACCAAACCCTCCACCTTGACTCTCTCAGTTTAACTAGTCACCTATGCTTGATTGTTATAAACGAAGACAAACTAGTGACATTTAAGCATTACAGTAGCATTTTTGCACAGCATTTGCTTTACATGTCCATCATGAGGATATAAAAGTAGAGGAAAAATTCAAATAATATTTTATGTTGCACAAATTAAACTGAAACCTTTCAGTAACACACACTTTTCTTGTATTTCTCTCTTTGTGAGGACCATTGACATAATGCATTCCCTAGCCCCTTACCCAACCCTAACCATCACAACTTGGGGTACCCAGTAGCTCACCTGACTGAGCAGCCGCCCCGTGTCCAAAGGCTGTGTCCTCGCCACAGCAGCTGCAGGTTAGATTTCCACCCTCAGCCCTTAGCTGCATGTCATACCCTCTCTCCCCACCTTTCACTCTAAAGCTGCCCCATTACCCCAATTATAACCTGAACCTTAAAATCAAGTCTTAACACTCAAACAGGCCTTTGAAGACATGAGGATCAGCCAAAGTGTCCTCATTTTGCAAAAATGTCCTCAGTCTCTTGGTTAAAAACATGTTTTGGTCACTATGTAGCAAGAACAAGTACTCACACATATACACACACTCTTCCCGTCCTTGCCAGCTTCTGTTGTATGATTATGTCCCAATTACATCGTATTTAGTGTTTCAGTAAACTATTTTAAAACATCAGGAAGAAATCATGAAAATTTCAATTTTTTAATTGCAACCTTTATTTCCCAGCGATAAAACCCAGGGACACGGACAAACAACTGTGCAACACAATGAACTAATAGCTTATTTAACCCTGGTCAAAGATTTTAAATGACAGCGCTAGTGCGTCATTACTTCACCATGACACATCTGAGCCTTTTTGATAAAGAGTTGAACAAAAGAGCTGTGTTGTATAGTAACATAAAAAATGTCCAGTTAGACTCTAAGAGAAGTTGCCAGCTCATATGTTTTCTATTTTATTACAGTGCATTTCAGTTTATCTTACATAGGAACACAGTACTGTGTGGTTTGAGGTCGGTTTGGCTATATTTATCCTGCAGGTTGTTATGAAAAAAAAAAAAGCTTGGCTGTTTCATTTCTCTGGATATAAAATTGTTATGATTTTATATCTTCGGATATATAATCATTGCTGAAGTGGGGGGGGGGGGGCTTCAGAGCCTATTTCTCCACTCGTTTATTTTCCAGAAAAGGTCCTCATGTGTGTCCCAGATGAATTGCTAGAGATGAAAGTAGAGCCTTTTGGTGGATGTAAAATGTAGTTGGATTGAGTAGGAGGGAACTGTGGTCTGGGGTCTTGGCTTTGTTGCTGTTAAATATAGGCTTGAGAAACACCACAAATTGAGGGCCTAGCCTCTCTATTAGATCATTCTGGGGCCCACTGGCACAAAAACACATTAATGAGAAACACACTGTTATGTACACACTATATTGTAGATTGTTTTGCTTTCCCTCTTTCTGTCTAACACACACATACATTAAGTAGAGGCTTTGAAACTCTTTAAAGATTGAAGATCTCACAATGCATTGAACAAGAGAGAATTGGCTGAGCCTTGTTGCTTTGCAGGAGTAGATCTAGCTTCATCTGGCTTCACTTGATGTTTTCATGTGGTGTTTGTTTCACAGTAGAAATTTAGTGTGGCATCTTATTAGTCTGCCTCTTCTATGACTCCCTGATGTTCTGATGTCCTATAAAACTCAGACTGAGCCATCCAAGTTTGGTTTTAATTACCTCCTCTGACACAACACTTACGCCCCAGCTCTGGAGGATTTTTGTTTCAAACATCACAAACATACCTGTGAAGTGTCCTGATATCAATATCACAAGCGGTGCTGTCTCCCAGTTTCTTTTGTACAGACCTAAGATCAAACACAGCGCTGATATGAGTTTGACCTGAAGGGGGCAGGGACTCTCTTGGGAGGATTTAGTGTGGGCCGAGCGAGAGCCAATAAACACTCCATTCAAACAGAGCGATGACACGGAACAGGCGGATATTTGTGTATGTGCACGCACGTGTGTGTGTGTGTGTGTGGCCCCCAAGCTGCACCAGCTCCATCTCTTTGGGTCCAAAGTATCCTGTGACACTTCAAGATCAGAGAACCCAGAAATTGGCACTTGTGAGCACCATTTACCAGGCTTTGATGTAAAATAATGGCTGAGGTTAAGGAAAGTGTCATAGGTGGAAAGAATGATCGAAAGTTGAACAATTGTCCTCTACTATGAAGGGACAGGGGTTTGTGGGCTCGTACATGGTTTTTCTATTGATTTTTATCTTTGTGTGGTCTCATGAATCGTTAAGGGGGGGGTGTTACTGTCCTCTGCCCCATCAGAGTCCACATCGCCCCACATGGAGAATGGAGGTTTGGGATTGAGGCTAAAAGGTTGATTGCATTAGTGACTTCTATCAGGATTCATTTGAAGACTGGTTTAGAAACAAAGTGATGGTTTTTGAACTCAGATGGTGACCTTGACATTTGGGTGTCCAAGCAATCTCACCCACTGGGATGTATGTTTGTATATATATATGTGTGTGTGTGTGTGTGTGTGTGTGTGTGTGTGTGTGTGTGTGTGCGTGCTGGCTGCAGTAAATCCACAATAGCATACAGTAAAGAATAGCACACAGAGTACAGCTTTATTTTTCTCTGCTTCTTTCTCTCTCTCTCTCCCTGATTGCAACATTTATTAATTAATTATGTGCGAAAGGGAGTTCAAATGGTGCGTCAGATTTTGGCAAATGTTTTTTTTTTTTAATCTTTTTAAGATTTCATCTGGCAAACAGATTATAAAGCTGTGCAGTCTGAAGAGATGCATGAGTGGGGGAGTTTAAGGACACATGAGGAGGAGAACTAGATCAAAAACTAGGATAGGGGTCAAGAAAACATTCGCTCACACACAAATTGATACACACATGACTGCACACACAAATGCACGCATGCACATGCCTGGGGGCTCACACATGACAAGCTTTTTGCTCTGTGCTCGCTGTGAAGTAGAGCGTAGGTAGCCATGACGATAACGTACATCATGGGAGTGGGAGTGAGAGAACAAAGGATGTGCAGGAGAAAAATGAAACAAAACATACCATGTTTATTTACCTCAACTGCAGAGAAAACCTGGCCTTAGGCATTCCTTTATTCCTATTTTTTCCTGTTTTATATTGTATTATATTTATGAGGCATATCTCTCATGTTTGAATTTGCTCTTTATTGTTGTAATGATACATTAAGGAAGATGAATGGTCTTTTCATTAACTGCATCAGGGCATTATCCCTCCCAATAGGCTTTGAAGGATAGGTTCACAACTTCTCAAGTTTTTTAGGTCTTAAAACTGCTGCATAGTCAGGTGCTATACGAATGTTGAAATAGGTTTTGCAGTAGCTGCAGAGTTGGTGCACCTTGCTTTCACACAGATCTCTGTGGTAAAATCTTGTCACTATTTCAAGTCGTCCCTTCTGTTCGATGTTTGCAATGGGTACCGGCTACAGAACTGGATCCAGGTTAAGGCTGAGTGAGTCGGAGGAAGCTGCCCAGCAGAGGAGAGGTGCTGCCTGGTTGTGGTCTGAAATAACGGGAGCATCTGCTCTCTGCTTAGAAGTGGTACATTTACACCACACAGCAACTTCATACGATACAGTTTCTGGTCTTTGTTTGATATCTAATGTCACCAAAACATGTTGTTCAACTTTTCCAGTCTGCGCTTTGCATAGTTAGTACACATTTGCTTCGTCAGCATCGCTAGCAGTGTTCTCACCTTGAATGTCCCAGTGAACTCTATTCAAAAATCTGGCTCTTCAGTTAGGTGTCGCTTGAAGGTTTATAGCTTAAACAAAAAACATAAAAAAAAGCAGAAAGAATAGTTGAATATTTTTTTAACAGCAAAATCCATTTCGACTGGCAAAATTCTGAGTCCATGCAGTTCTAGCTCCCAAACGTATGTCTCCTCAATATAAAGTTCCCCCTTTGTGTTTTCATGGGTAGTATTTCAATGTTGAGTTTAAGTGGAGAGAAAAGACTTTGATTTAACTAATTTGGACAGCTGGAGCCTGTTGTTAACGTCAGATAAACTTTGCAGCATTTTTTGGCAGAAAGAGGACTGTTGATTTATACTCACTCACTTTTGTAGGGATTCTTTTAGGGGCCAATGTGAACAATTACAAACTCCAAAACATGGTTCAGTTGTCATATGGGTATCTAAGTATTGTTTTAAGGCAAACCTGAAAATTTGTGAAGTGTCCTTTTATGTGGAAGGCCTGTAAAGGGAGTGTGGACTTTTATTGACTGTTGTGTATGTTGTGTATTTGCTGTATGAATTTCAACATAAATAATATACACCACTGTAAACTTTTCTAGCACTGCCTTTGTACTGCACACAGACTTTAGCCTGCACAAGCCAGCTGTGGTGTATGCTTGGCTTTACAATTCCCCGACATTCTGTTTTGAGGTCTGCAGCTGCAGTTGTTTTAATCGAAGCACATTTTTCACACATTTTGTAACTGGAGTTATGGGTGAGCCATATTGGTTGAAGGAGAGAGGGAGAAATAGAAAGGAAAGCTTGGCTAGGAAACTGTGACCTACATGGCAATATACAGTAAAATGCATTTGAGACTGCATCCATCCCTGCTTGTTACGTCACCGTCATCCCCAGAAGGGATAGGAAGGTAGAGACAGACTGGATTGCAACCTTCGGTTTTGTCCTTCACAAAACAATAGCTTTAATAATCTTGCTTTCCCCCTGAGGTCGGTGGTAACAACACACTGTGTCACATGGATCCAAACTAACATATTTGCATACAAGCACTGTTCGATGAGACCACAGATTAAAGAAAACTGGCTTTAGAAGAACAGTAACAGGCATAAAGTCACTGTTCAGTTATTGGTAGATGCTATTTAGAAGCTTTGTTCTCACCTTTTTTCTTGTCTGCCTTCCTATCCTCTCCTCTCCCTTGTATGTGTCTGTGATGGATGGACTACTCTATCATATGAGTAATACTAATATAGGCCTGTCTGCATCCACTGGCTCTAGCCCTTGCAAATTGAATTTGTCAGAGGCCTTTTTTTCTGCTTGTGCTTTTTTTTATTCACTCTCTCACCTTTTCCACTGTGCGTCTAAAGGTGTGTGACTAAGCTGTCTAGTTTTTACACCATCTCAACGCATTTGTGTTATTCTCCTTGCGTCGGAACATGAGAGCATATGCGCGGACCTTTTGAACAAACCGTTTTGTATTTAAATGACCTTGTATCGACCCAGATCATGTCAGCTTTATCTAGAGAGAAAAGACTGAGTGCTGAATCCGCAGCCTTTTCTTTTCTTATCCACTCTTCGTTCTTTAACTTTGTGAAGTCCCTGCTCCAGTTCTCTTTATTTTTCTCATTTTCAAACCCCTTCTATTTTTTCCAGTATCGAATTCCACAATCTTATGTAGTTTTACTACACTGATGTAGAACACTTACCCCTACCAAGTAGCAATTTCAAAAAATAGGCCCTTATTCTTTCTCCCTGTACCTTCCCGGACTATTTGTGATTCCCATACCAGATGAGCCCCTGTCCACTGTGAACAGGGAGATGAAAGATGGACAGAAACAAGTCGTACCCCACTTGCTTATTCCCTCCCTCCGTCTCTTGTCTCTCTTTCTGTTTTTCACTCTATCTCCTGCTGTCTTCCCCACTGAGCTGTAATCTGACAGATGTTGAAAACACAAATTTATTAATGTTGACTGTGATTTGTCTCATTTGTGTGTGTGTGTGTGTGTGTGTGTGGGTGTGTACACGAACGGGGTGTGCCTGCGTGTTTGTGCGTGCTTTGGCCAGCATGCAATGTGTGATCACGCATACACCTGGTGCATTTACACTTTGTTTGTCTCTCTCAGCCATCAATATGCTGCTGAGGTGAAAGCTGGGTGTGATGATCCTGTCATGGCCGGCCAGCTGGCTGTTGCCTATCTGCCTGTTTGGATGGCAGCACATTACCACTTGGGAAACAACATAGACGTCTCAGGTTCCTCTGTGCTGCCTGCTTTAGAGAGGCAAAGTCCCTCCCCCTTCAGTGGACCACAGTGAGACCTTATTACAGAAAAAAAAAGAAGTAAGGTAGTCAATGGCAAAAGACAAAAAAAAATGTTGTCTCAGTTTGAATTGTGCCATGAAATGTACATATAATGTTTGTCAATTTAAAAGATGTTTTTAATGTCAAGAAAGTTGTAGTTTGTTGTAAAACTGTTGAACTGAGAAAATACATAAATATAGAGAGACTACACAACTCGCAAAAGTGACGTCTTAGCTTTCTCTCTTGCTGACGCTATAATGCCTGTTTGTGCCAAACTGGGATGTACTTACATGAGCAACGGGTCTTGCTTGTTCTTTTTCTTACCAACTAATATAAAAACAAGGAGTTGCTGGATAAAACACATCAGATAACGTTAGATTTGTGTGGGGAAATTAGCAAAGTTTCCTTGTGATCTAGCTTACTGGTGATGGCAATATTGTGCAAAAAAAAATGTAGTTCACTGGGCATTTTGATACAAAATCTAAATGGCACAATGACAAACTGCTACTTTGTTGACTTGTGAAATTATCTTTGGATAGAATTCATGTGTAATTCATGGCACAATTCAAATGAGACTGAAAAATGATTTATCTCTTGCCGCTGATCACCAAATGTATTAAGGTCACTAAGTCACCTTGGGGTGAAAGATTCCGATACTCTTCGTAGCAGCGCAGAGAGCTGCTCAGAAAAGCAGCAAAATAAAATAATTTTCTTTGTGGCATCAACGTGGCAGCATGCCAGAGAGCTGCAGGGTGACTAGCTGTACGACGGACAAACTCATTATAAGCCCAGACATGGCTAGTTAAAAGTACTTTACTCATATTGTACTTTAATCATTTTTAAGCTAGCGTTAGGGTTGTGGTATCACAGACAGCCTGAAGCATGAATCGAGGAAAATCAGGGCATGTTTTCTCCCACATCTTGCCTTCGATCACCACAAAGGGCTTAAAAATAATTGTATGCCATGATGGCCTCAAACTTCTTCAATCAAAATTTAACTCAAGGCTATGAAATTAACCAGGAAGGATGAAAAACTGAATTTCACTCAAAATTTTGCAGTGTACATACCACAGAACAGACACCACCTATCCCTAAAACAAAGATGGCAGTAACCTCGAGATGTCACATTGACTTTGGAAATGGGGGACAATGGAAGGGGAAGTACTCTGACTGAGTGTAGATGCTAGAGCTGTGTAGTGGTAAGAATCTGATGATAAGATACAGAGGTTACCACTTAATATATTACGATATATCACAGTACTGTAAGCAAGGCAAAATATTGTAACTATTTTACCTTACTTAATGAGCTAGCTGTGTACTCTCTATGACTTTGCCTGTGTGTAGCCTTTGTGTTTACGCTACTGATATGTTGTTACATTGGAGTGGAGGAGTGAAGTGGCTAAAGATAGATGACACACTGCTATCTAGCAGTAACACGTAATAACTCCCTGCCACAAATCTCTGCCAGTAAATTGTTAATAAAAATCAATACAGGGTTTTTGAGAATTGATACAGTATCACAGAACATAGCGTATTGATATTTTTTATAGGCATCAAAGGTGCAGTGTAGCTCAACTTGGCTCTGTTCAACATGTTAAAGACTCAATTCTTACAGCCTTTTATTGGTCACATTGTAGGCCAGTTATTTCTTGGGATCAGAACAGTATCTCATTGTCACCCTCTCTCAATCACCTTGTCTGCTTCAGTTTGTCTTTTCTGCACTAATAACAGTACCATTCACCCAAGTTTATACCGATCCCTTTCCTCACTCCGCCCCACCCTCCCCTTTCCTACTTCCATCTCATCCCCTCCTTCACATTCACTTTAATCCCATCAACACATTCTTTCCAGCCGTTCTTTCCCTCCAATGTGTTTTCTCACCTCCTCTTCACAACCCCATCTATTTCCTACTCTCCTCACTCATCTCTCTGCCGTCACCCTACAGCCCCCCCCCTCCCGTCCTTTTTGAGCCTATCATTAGAGACCATTAAGGTTTCAGCTGTTCCGCAGAGAATGATGGAGTCACTCTGACACCTTCAGTGGAGAAATTAGGTGGGAGGTATGATGGAAGAGAGCAAATATCAGATGAAAATGAAGAAAGCAAGTGAATTAAAAATATGAAAATAAAAATATATCAGAATCTATTCTGGCTATTGCTGAGACCCACTAAAAAGATGCATGAGAGTGTGGCAAACATTGGAGACATGATTTCAGATTGATGATGATGATGATGATGATTAATTGGGTGATTAAGAAAAGGATGAAAACTGTGTGACAATGTGAGAAATTATGATGATGAC
Organism: Plectropomus leopardus; assembly: GCF_026936395.1. Taxonomy (NCBI): domain Eukaryota; kingdom Metazoa; phylum Chordata; class Actinopteri; order Perciformes; family Serranidae; genus Plectropomus; species Plectropomus leopardus. Next base: position 22,316,727 of record NC_142190.1, read on the forward strand.
ACACATGCTTGTGTTATTGTTAATCATGGTAAAGGACCAGACAGCGTAAGGGTGAAAGATACACACTATCATCTCAGATAGTGATACTCTGTTGGTGTGTGTGGGTGGGTGAAGTGGCCGTCACTCCCTATACATCTTTATGGGTATATTGTAACATATAATTCATGACTTGGCTGCCCAACCATTTTATCCATCTCTGGCAGCTTTATGCACACAGTGGCGATACTGTACTGCACTGAAGTTTGATACAAAAAAAGGGAAAAAAAATCACATTTGTACATATCTCCCATGTACTACAGCTGTAGTGTACGCCAGGTTACACATACCATTGAGTCTGTGTGTGTGTGTGTGTGTGTGTGTGTGTGTGTGTGTGTGTGTGTGAAAGAGTGAGAGAAGGAAAGAGATCTATCAAAATGACACTTATAGGCTCGTAGACTCATGTGCTGCTCAGCCAAAGTGGAGTGGAAGTCCCTCAGCTCATGCCTGGTACTCGCACATCTATTTTAATTCTGCCGCTCACTGTCAGTCTTGCCTGACTAACATGTGATCAATATAGGTAGACATCCATGTAATTATGATAGATTGGATTTCTCTGAGCATGAAACTTGTGACGTAGGGCAGGGGGATTGTGACATGTTTAGTGGGATGTCGGGGCTGCTCTTATTAGACAGCGTTTCGGCGCGTTCTTGTTTCCAGAATGTCTGTAGCTCAGTGGGCTTTCCTACATCTGACGTTCAGATCATTCATGCATCATCTGGATAGTTTCCTCTCCATCTATTTAATATAGAGACACAAAACAACATCCTGTAAGGGAAGTGGTGACTCATTTAAGATTCTATTTTTACTGTTCAGATGGTGCCACTTAAGAAATGGCGGAAGGGGACGAATCAATAATATAGTGAAGTCCACCGCCATCTACGGCGATGCCTCCGTTACAAGGGACATTATTACAACCTCCTCCTGACTTTACCCTCTGGAGCCATCTATTGGCTGTGTCTATGCCTTCATAAAGGACCCATGGAGGTATGAGGGCAGAGACGTTTCTACGTTTAAAGTGGATGTATCTGTTGTTCATAAAAGCAGAATAAATGAGCCTTAACACCTTGAATTCTAATATCAACTACAGTTGAGGAGACAGCCATGAAGTAAATGAAACCTATGATCAGAATGGTCACTCTCGTAGGGTGCTTTATATTATGCTAATGCATCTTAGCTCCTCCCAGTGAGGATGTGAGTGAGATGCAAGGAGGAGGATACATCTGAGTTCCCTCACTCTGAGCTCCTCCAGAAGCCTCCTCTCTCCTTGTCTCCTAGCGGTTCATTTAAGGAACTGAAAGATCCTACATGTTGGCGGGCAAGAAACAATTTCTGGGTCACAGGAGGAGAGAGGATTCAAGGAAGCATATGAAAAACGTGTACTCGCACTGGGGTCACTTGTACAGTGTACTTATACAATGAATTATATAGTGAAAATAAACTACTACCCATTTTTCTGGGGACAAACTGGAACATCCTTAAGGACCCCTAGGGGTCCCTGGACCCCTGGTTGAGAACCACTCCTGTACATAATTTATTTTTTTGTGTGTTCATTCCATATGGTGGAAAGAAACTTATTTTGTTTTTCAGTTTAGAAAAGAAATGTGGCTGTAGTCAAGGTAACAAGGTAATCTGCATTCACTGGGTCTTTTCTTGACTTCGTCTTTCCATATATATTATATCTCACATATCCCAGGCTTTGTGTGCGAGTATGTGTGTGTGTGTGTGTGTGTGTGTGTGTGTGTGTGTGTGTGTGCATGTGATTAGCATCTTGTCACTTTTAGTACGAGTGGAGCATTCATTCAGTTCAGCTCTCCATTCTGTGCATTCCCATGGCTTATGGCTGCATAGGATTGCATCTTTTATGGAGATAAATATATGCCATTTGCACTTCCTAGAAAAGGCGGGCCTTGTTCTTCTAATGGGTTAGCAGATGATAGACGCAGATGGAACGCCTGAATAATAGTACACCACAGTTGCTCTAGTTTCTCCAGACATTTATATTTTATAAAACTATTTTCAATTAGATAAAAAAAGAGAAACATAGGGATCACTAAGTCAAGTGTTAATTCAACTGTTTAGTAAATGTGTGTATCCCTATGAGTTTAGAGAAACCTTGAATAGATATTAATGTCAGGCAACAGAGAATTTAGATAAATGTTGTATTTTTGAATTATTTGGATACCGCAGTCCAAAGAGGAGGGCTGCAATCAGTAACAGGGCCTGTCTGTAATTTGATGCTATTAACAACAGATGAGGTATAAATACACATGTACAAGGTTCACAAGGTTGTTCATTAACTTCCTGATAAATTAACCAAATACGATATCAAGTTTCACAGTCCCGGACGGGTGTGAATGAGGTGTGAGACCCTTCAAACAGGAAGAAAAGCAGAGCTTCTATTGTGCTTTTAAATTTAGAAAGCTGTGAGTGATTTGCTTGTATTCACTCAATTCAGCAGCCTCTGTTTATAGTTACAAGTCATACTGCGCCTCAGGAAATAAGTATAGCATTTTACAACATTTGCAAAGCATGGTGTGTACTTGTGGTTTGTCAGTGGTTACCTCAGGGTGGATTGGTTTAAGGTATTGTGGCCTCAGGACAATGCATGTTAAAAAAACAAGAAACATTTAGGAAATGTAGCTTTAATGTGAAAAATGCTTAAAATATACATACTTTATTACTGTCATAACATCCTGTATATATTTGACATCAATAGCTTGGAGATGTCAGAGAATTTAGGCATGTGGCAGAAAGAAACTCATGCCATACAAGCTGTAGATGAAAAAAAAAAAACAAATGTGTACAATTGTGGCATGTTTTAGAACTCATCATAGGGTTTGTTTGTTCTGAAATGCAGCACTACAAGTGAACAAAAAGGTGCCTGTGAAGCTCCAAAAGAGCTTTGAGGTGGTCTTCAGAGTTTCAACCATGGGGTCACTCCTGCCTCGAAAGGAAGGCTATTCCATAGTCTATGGATGACAAAACAGCAAAGGCATGATCCCCCTTGTGTAATGGTTCAGGCAGTGGAACGGCCAAAAGCTGTAGGTCAGACGACCTGAGATCTCCTGAGGAGACTTGAGGGGTTGTGAGATCTGAGATGTATAAAGCTGCCCCCTGAGAGATGAAGATTCAGATCATCAGTTGGAGATCCCTCAGTCGACTGAATTTCTTCAGGTTGAGCAGTTGACTTTTTTCATTTTGGTCCTCAGATTTAGTAGGACTCCTCGCTGCTCCGTGCTGCTCCTAGCTTTCAGTTTAAGCCAAGTAGTAAAATAGTCCAATATTCGTATTAAACAGCCAAATCTGATTTGACTGACATAATTCTGAGTTGGAAACAGCCCTAAACATGTATGATGGCATCTTAATAAGTGCCATTTAAACAAACAATAAGATGTTAAAATCAGCTCTGTTTCCACAGTAGAAGCCAGTGAAGAGATGCCAGTACAAGAGTGCAGCCGCATGTTAAGCAAGCTGCAGACGTGATGCCTAAGACTGACTAATATTAACAAATAAGGTGTAACAGTAGTGTAAGGAAGAGGAAATATTGGTGTTTAATAACTGTCTCCAGATCACAAGGTTATAGTGAAAACAATCAATTGAAAAAATTCTGAAACAAGACCCAGGTGGAATATAACCAAAACGAATGCTTTACCCTATTTAGGACGTAAATGTTCCATTACAATGAATTCATAAACCTCAATGCTAGTGTGATATGAAGTGGAAGCGTAGCCCAAGCTGTGGGGAATTTGAAATTTTCTGCAGCAGTGCACCTCCACAAAGCCAGACTGTTTTTGTTGTGTCGAGTTTGATGATACAACAAAAAACTGCAACATTTCCTATGCTGACAAGCAAACATCACTGAATAACTCAAGCAAAGCATTTGCCAATCAACACACAGTAGCGCCAGTAAAAACATGCAGATTATTTCCTCTGTTTGAGTGGACTCCAGCAGACACTTTTGATGCTGTGTTGGCACTGTGTGCATTTATCCAGTGAATAACAAGCAAGTCACACTTGTTTAATTTATAAGAAGTGCAAATCAAATTTCATATGTCAGTCATAAGCACTCAGTGAAAGCAACATTCAGTGCTCAAATCTGTTTTCAGTATGTTAATTTGCACTGCTGTGTGGCAATTATTATGGACAGTGGTAGCCCAGAATTACTTGAGGCCTTCTGACCTCTAATTGGCTGATGAATTTTTTTGTAATTCTAATAATATATTGTTAGAATTTTACTTTTAATTTTACTTATTTTACATAATTTTAAAATTCAGCCAGATTGCTTGTCCTAAAGATCAAATATAATAATATATTATATTATATTATATAAAGACAGGAAAATGTGTAGAATGGCACAAATACATTAACAACTCGTGAACTTCCAGCTTCCAGAAAATTGTCACTTCAGAGGTTGTGACACACAAATCTTTATTTATAGCAAGCAAGGCAAAGGAGTACTGTGCAATGTCAGTGTGTCTGTGTGAGAACAAGAAATACTTTTCAAAGATGCAAAGAGATAAAGAAATCCAAAAATCATTTAACATTTATCTATGCTTTGGCAGATTTATACACATGTAGTCTAGTTTGGAAAGAGACAGAGTGGCAAGGACAAGTATCTACATGTAAGCTTTCTCTTCATCAGTTTGTTCTCTTTGTGCAGTGTCATAGCTAATTCTCATTATATGAATATTCATGGTGGAAGAAAGTGGAGAGCTACAGTATGGATAATGCAACAGAATGTCAATTCTTCCAGCTACAATACATATAGTATTGCCCTACTATATATTGCTGTGGGGCTGGTCTGTTGAACCATTTTTATATCAATATAATGTCATCTGTCATGTGTCACTGGTTGTTTTTTTGCCCCGTGTGCTACATTAGTGCCTCCTAGCATAGAAGGAGTGTTGTGCTGCATATTTAAAGATTTCCCATCTCTGTGTTAAGCTGTTGTTGTTTCTGAAGAACTTGAAAGTTCACAGGAGTGAAGAGGATGTGGCAAAATAGGTTATGGAAAAGGGTTGCGGAAATTCAAATACTCATTATGAGCATGGAAGGGCGAGGAGAGCCGTGCAGAGGCGACGCATCATCCGTGCTGCCAGACAGCGAAGGTTCACCTCAGCACCCCACTAAGAGGGTGTTGGGCACGGGTAGAGAGGCTTGCTGTTCCCCTGTCTAACTCTGTCACAGCCTCCCTATGGGAGTCTGCCATGTGTCAGCAACCTTAATTACTACACCTCATCTCTGCAAAGATTAATGATGCCTCTGTTCTCCCAGTATTTATCATCTTATCTGCTCATTTACATTCTGCTGTGCGTATACTGTACACCGCTGTTTGGGAGTGTGTGCAGCAGCCACAGTGATACGCTTATCCTCTGGGTTCCTTTTGCGTTTGTGATTCCTACTTAAGACCTTACTCGCTAAAATGAAGTGAAATGCCTTGAAAAAAGAGCATGCTACGAAATTCATTGGTTTTCTTAATTACCTGTTGTGCGGCAAAGCTCCTGTTTGCCTTGACGTTGAGGGCCCTGCCTGGTGAGGCTTTGATTTGGCTTTTGTTGGTATGATTTCATGTTTCATCATTAGTCTTTTTATTTCATACAGCTTGACATGTGTGTTTATATGTGAAATCTGTCACTCTGTCGACGCCATTAGTCGCCCGTCCTGTGACAATGTGTGCGTTTTGAAGCTGCCTTCGTGTATGTTTTTTGTATCATTGAGAATAGTTTACAGGGGGGATTTTTAGTGCTACAGCTCAGTGACAAATAATGATGCATCATGTTAAGCCGGTCATGCTTGCTTTATTTAATATTTATGTTGCAACTTCCTTCCTCTCCTCCCCTCTGATCCACACACCAGCCAGATCACTCATCTGGTTCAAAAGCCAGTAAACTATAGCCTAGTTGAGGGACACTGCCCTACCGTGTAATTGTTCATTTTAACAGGGATCAAGAGTCAGGCCTCCTTCAGTTGGCTTCCTTTGTGCGCCTGTCTGAATGCTTGGCATGTCAGTGAATCCATTTCAAGTCAATCCCCCAGTGGTACGTATTAATTTAAATTATTGTTCGGATGTGAACTGCAGCGAAAATTAGCCCTGATTATCATGCGCAACTGCAATTTTATCCTTGAATCCCCTTTTCTCTCCAAGTCAGCAAGTGTTCATTTTTCTGAATAACGTCAGAAATATAAACAAAATGTGAAAATAGCTGGGCAAGATGCTGCCAGCCAAATCACAGTTATTAATATCAATTTATTCCCAACCTCTCGTCTTCCCTACAGTTTTTTTTAATGCATAATCAAGCTGTCATCAGGCAGAAATGTAGAGATAGGGTGGGTGTGGGGTAGAAAGGGTTGAAAGGGAAAGTGAAAAAGAGAGATAAACAGTTGAAACCTCAGGGAATTTTTTTTGTATTTATATTTCTCTTCAGTTTTTCTCCACTCAGTAACTGAGTGTGACACTGCATGGAGCCTGTCAGTAACAGACTGACAAACAAAAAAGTATTTGCGCTGTGTGTGTGTGTGTGTGTGTATGTGTGTGTGTGTGTGTGTGTGTGTGCGTGTGTGTGTGTGTGGAGGGGGGTCATTAAGCTAAGAATACGTTTTAAGGATATGTGTACATAATGATTACAGGCAGATAGTCAGAGGGATAGTTTGAGAAGAAATTCATATTTGATAATATTGACAAAAGCTTTAAAATCAGCTGGGAGAGAACATTTAAATGTCCCCGCTGCCAAAGACAACAGTTGTGCATTGTGCTTTTTAATAATTCTTATTATCTCTGATTATCTAAAGCACCAACTGAGAAGGATCAGTGTGTTAATTGATTGAGGAGTCGTTAATTTACATCATAATGTGGCGGAAAAAATACAACCCCGTGTGACAGATGACGGATGATGATAGGCAACTTAATTGCCGGGTAATTAATGCGTGCAGCAGCATTTTGTCGGATATTGCAGTTAGACTTCTTTTGCCAAGATTAAACTCCAGATTATATTTTAGGATGATAATTTGTGTTTTGGTTTATATTGTGATTTCTCTTCTGATTCTGAACTTTTGATATGAAACTATAGTGACAGCCTTGCATTGATCCAATGCTTGCACTGTCATTAACAATGTCTGGCTCATCATATGAGGTTTATTTACTTCTGAATGCTGAAAACAAACAGATCCTTGAGAACATGTCAGCAGTCTGAGTCTGGTGCAATAAAACAGGCAACAAGCGCTTAATATTATGAAGTCTGAAAAAAGTCTAACTAAAGCCTTACTTTTGTCAAACATCTGCAATTAGTTATTCTATATTATTTCTTCCCATGTGTGTATTAGCCCCATTTAATGTGTCTGGAACTGACACATGCTATGGCAATTAACCTTGAAACGTTTGTACACGACAGTATAGGTCAAATGGGTTATATAGAGCCTATTATGTCAAAGGATGGTGTGTGCGTGATATTGAGTGTGGTGTGTCTGCTTGTATGTCTGCATTACAAACTTATAAATGCATTTTGAGATGCTATTATTAAAGTCTTATTTTAAGTTGAAGTCAATCTGATCTTGAAACTGAAGCTTTTTGAAATGTGAGAATATGATCATACGGTTAATCAGCAATGAGGTGTCACAACTAGGATTGGATGAAACAATACCAGTGTAGCACAGTATGAGCAACCTCCCCATTTGTTGTTGTTAGTTGTTTTTTTTTTTTGTTTTTTTTTGCTTTTCCTTCGTCTTGCGTTTGTGTCCCTTTTTCATCTTTTTGTGTCCCCTCCCTAAATTTGGATGTTTTTGTGGATCAGTGAATGCAGCACAGGTGAATTCATCATGGGTTTTTGTTTCTCAGCAGCAGTTTAGAAGTTTGAGTCGTGAGGTGAATAATTGATGTGTTGATCTGGTCAGAGCTGATCAGATTTGATCAACTGATAAGAGTAGTAACTACTGCAGAGGCGAATGAATTCAGATTTTTAGACCCAGCTCTATTAAGGATAGTTTCACTTATACTGACCTGGTGTTCTGCTCCTCCGTGCAGCTGCTACACTCCCAGAGTACGCTCCAAGAGTGTGATGCATTGCACAGCAGAAAGATGCATACATTCCAGTAGCACTCATAATTATTTTCTAGCTCCAGAAATATAAAATCAATATGTGGTGGCAGATGTTTTGATCGTGGCAGCTGCCAGAAATAAATGAATGATTGGGAAACCTTACGGCGTTAAGAAATTCACCTAATAATAAAACCTAACCTAACTCTAACAATTTAACAGTAAATAACAGTTACAGTGCTAATAACACAAATCCAACTCAAAATACATTTTGAATTTGGATCAATAATTGTCTCCCTAACTCAGGAGAGACTAGGCAGCCAAACATTTCTCTATTATCTGGTCAGGAGTGGCTGAGATTGTCACTAAATTGTAAATAGCAGGTCCACCTTAACAGTGCTCCTTAACTAAGTCTGGGGCACAGGAGCTTGTCTTGGTTCTTGTTGCCACAGCCTCTTTGTCGCCGTCTCTCTCTCTCTCTCTCTCTCTCTCACACACACACACACACCCCTCTCTCTCTCTGTCTCACTCTCTCTTTTTACCACCACACACTCGCAACACACAATCTGGCACCAGAGGACGCACCGAAATCTGGGTTGTGATTTAGTCGCAACGACGTTCATTAATGTTGTGTGTGCAATGTGCAGATTTAGGTAATAAATGTCCTGTATCAAGGTTTTAGGGTTCCTCTTTAAATTGACTGCTATCACTTAACCTTGCAAAGAGCTTTAAAATCTACTGTGTGGGCACTTAAAAATCCATGAGCTTATGGCTGTATTTTTAAGTATTGTGCCATGGTGTATTATGGTTTCAATATTCTTATGGAAATTGCACAAAATATTTCCAACTAACCTTGGGCCAAGAAAGGGCTAAGGAGGGAGAGGCAGTAGCAAATAGGAGTATTAATCACAAGACAACCTCACCAATACTCCCCACTCCCATCACCTCCCACATACACGCACACACGCGCACACCCACCCACCCACGCATACACACACACACACACACACACACACACACACACACACACACACACTATCTAACAGGAGGCTAATGCCACATACATAGAACTCCCTGCCAGACAGAACCAATCATTCTCAGCAAGGCAATGAGATCCCTGATGAGCAGCCTCAATAGTAATCATAGAATTTGCCATGACGGTGATGGATTTTTATGCCTTTTTGCCCTCATTACAGACCAGTCTGATAACTTAGCTAAACCCATATTTATTTAGCTAAACTTACAAATAGTAACATCACTATATTTAGTACAATTTTCATTGTTCTTGAGTATAACTCTTCTGAAACAATAGTTTTTTTTCTTCTAGTTCACATAGTTTATATTTATTTACTATTATTTTACTAGAACTCATTATTTAACTCATTGACATGGCAGCTGATAACTCACCTGAACTCAGTTTATGAGGATGGAAATTATTCCTCCATTAAGGGCACTAAGTTTCAAGTTTAGCCTCCATGCTTGTAAATAAATGAAAATAGACTTTGTGCTATTATTCAAGTAACTTGGCTTTATGTCTGTAGTGCATTGCACTTTACTGTCGGCCTCTCCTCAGCTACAAATAAAGTCTTAAATTCAAGCAAACTGTGTAGGCTGTTTTACTGTCAACAGGCCCTTCAATCCAAATTTGCCTCTGAAGCTCTAATAGCAAAAAAAAAAATATAAATAAATAAATAATTTCAACACTCCTACAGTGATGGTGTTGGGCTGATATTTCAGTACATTCAGTAACAGTTTGGCTTAAGTAAACTTGCCATATTTCTTTAAAAGCAGTGTAATATGTCGTTTATATGTCGTCGTGTACACAAACATCCCTTTTAGATAAATGCTGAGGGCAGTTACACCAAAGGATGCTGTTTGGGTGAATGACCAAATGTCTTAACCTAAAAAAATACAGGCAAGTGGATAATTTTATTTTTAACTGACACTGTAAAATAAGATTTTTTATATTTTTTTCAGACTTGATTACCTTCCTCTACTGAATGCCAATGAAACCTTACAAGCGAGCCTGTTAAGTAGTAAAGGGAGAAAGGTCATTTTTCTTTTGTGGCGTGCAGGTCTTTATTATGATCTGACTAAAAAAAACTACAAATATACAACCTTTAAAACTACTACAAAGGAAAATGCAATATTGACTCTATGTAATCCTCATATAAAATTGATGTGTTTTGCTCATCAACAGTATGTTTAACACATTTTGTGGAGTATACTGATATATGCAATTTCAAAGGGGACCTACTGTGCTCTTTTTCAGGTTCATAACTGTATTTTGGGATTCCACTAGAACATGTTTACATACTTAAATGTTCATAGAGCAAACTGTCTGTGCTGCAACATCTGAATTCACTTTCTGTCTGAGATGCTTTGTTGGTAGCACTTGTCTCTTTAAGACCTCCTCCCGAGAAAGCCAGTCTGCTCTGATTGGTCAGCATTTCTAAGTCTTCTGTATCCCAGACTTTACAAGTGGACATGTTCCAGCAGGAATATGATCTTAAATAAGGTAAACATTGATAACATTGGCAACCAAGATTATATGTGTCCTTGTCGTTAGCATGTAGCTACATGTAGCAGTGTACTTTTAGTCTGGTATATTAGTACTTTCTACTGTTAAAAATCACCAATTAAAGCTTCTAAACCAAAATCTTCCAAACCGGACATGTTCCAGTAGGAATATAATCAGAAATTTGTGAGGAATTAAGAAATAAACTGCCAAGATTATATTTTTCCCTGACAGTAGGTAGCTACATGTAGCAGTGTAGGCTACATAATGTAAACACTTGCAGTAATGAGGCTGGAGCAAAAGGCTATATAAAGATATCTGTCACAAGCTGACATTGGCTTGTCTGGGAAGAACAGTCTGAAGCCTGAGGTTTTAACAGGGAATACTTTTTCTGTGTGCTTACCTCATTATTTGAAACATTGGCCATGTTTAATGTAACATGCAACATTGTAACATTGTATAATATTTAAATGCATCTATTTTCAACTAATTGGTTCTGTGTGCTGTGAAAATGGTATTGGGCATGGGAGAATGTGGGGGAAAGGAGGAGGGAGGGTGCACTGAGACCTTTACAAGGTCACGGAACAGTGGAAATGGGAATGTGAAGGTTAAGCTAAACTGTTGGGTAAACAAACACAACCCTGCAGCACAGGAGGGTCTGTATGGGTGTGTATGTGGTATCAAGGGTATTGTAACCTTTGTTACCACGGAACGCAAATAAGAGCATTAGGGTGCAAACATTACCCTAATTGTTCATTTGCTTTTGTTTTTTTTTTGTTTTTTTTTTCGAGGTTATGTGCACAGATTAAATTTAACCTGCTATAAAGCACATGGGACAATACTTAGCTCATCCTGGCTGAGTGGGTGTGCAAGCGCCCACGCATATGGAGCGTATACTCTTATAAACACATATGGTGTAAATATATCTCATATACAGTGGAAATCCACACACACCAGTTCAGTCTTACTTTTATTCCCTGTCTGCTTTACACTAGTTTTTCTGCCTGCTCCCGCAGAGGTCATGGGTATATACAGTGTGTACAGTACCGCGCATTCAGCACAGCACACAAAACAGACATGCACAGACACACACCGTGATTACCTTAGTGGAGTCATTAGAGATAAACACGAGGTAATCATTACTAGTGGACATGCTTTTAGACTCTAATTAAACGTCAGTCCTGTGGAGAGAGCACAGCGTGTCACACAGCACTCGATGAGTGAGATACGTGACTTGAGTGCTCTTTATAATTATTTTTATCTCTACTTGTTTTTTCTTTTTTCCTGCCTCACCCTTGTTCTGAAAATAAGATGCAGTGTATGCTACAGATATAAACTAAAGTATTCTTTAGTTTCATATTCTTTTATTTCAGGATTTTCAAAGAGTCTGAAAATGTTTGTTTTGTTTATGAGTTCACTGGGAATCAAACCCCAAGTCCAACTTATCTTCTTTCTTTAACTATGGATGCTTTTATGGTAAAGTTCTAGCCTTTTTGATTATGGCATATCTAGAAGTAGAGTATTGAGCAAAGAACTTTTTTTCTGAAGGCAGAAAGATAAAAGCAGCATAAAATGATTAAATGGGAAAAAAAACAGACAGAAGAAACTGACAGAGAAAAGATTTTAAAAAATAAAAGAGAGAGTTGGTAAAAGAAGAAGAGTTTATTAGGCAGGTTGTTAGAGACTGTCTTGCTGTTGTTTCCAAGGGAACAGCTATGCTGCGTGTGGAGGTTGCTGTAACCCCTGAATTCTCAGGCATTACGTTTGGCTATGGGCTGAAATTGGCTGGGATATAACAGGATAACATCTAATCTCTTCAATTAGATCCACCAGGGGGCTTCCCACTGTGTGTATCTGTGTGTATTAGCTTGCATGCGTGTGTGTGAGTGTGTGTGTGAGACAATATGTTGTCACGCAATGGGCAAAAAGAACAATTTTGTCACAGGCATATAGTTTGTCCATCATATGCCTCATCCACTAATTGCAATGCATTACCAAGCACAAAGCCAGCAAAAAATTCATGCTATGGTCTGTGAAAAATGTCCTCTTTACATGAATGACTCTCTCTCTCTATCCAATATGTAAGCTTTTAATGTCCTTTTCTCACACTCTTCAATAGCCATCTAAGTACATACTCAATACTCTTTATGTTAGCATACATAATGTATAATTATCTATGCTCAGCACTCCTCAAAGTGCTGCACTTCAACCGATTTTCAGTCTTATTCTCCTCTATCCTCTTTCCCATCTGTCCTCGGGGCACAAAATGTGTTCCTCTCATCTCTTGTGAGGCATAATTCTCTCTTTCTTACTCTCTGTCTTTCGATCTCCCACTCTCTCAGCCCCCCTACACCCTTTTTTTGCATCACCTGTGATGTGAATTAAGCGAATGCTTCCTAATTCAATGTATAACTGTCGCAGTATAAGAACAGAATTATAGAACATTAATGTAAAATGCAACAAGCAACCTCACTCAAAATGTCAACTTTTATTAAATCTTGCATGTAGTACAAACATGACTTTCAATTACATCCTAATTGTTGCACCAGTTATGATGATCCAGGTAAACGTTCAGCATTGCTTAAGATGTTGTTCATGTCTGGACTTTAACAATAGTGTTTCATGATTTTCTTTGAAATCTGCAGAATGCAAATGAGATTGAAACAAAAGTGATAGTTTGTTGCTTTGCCGTACAATTTTTTACTAGGAAGAACGGGGCATTGTGTCTGTCTGTCTGTCTGTCTGTCTGTCTGTCTGTCAAACGTGACATGATGTCACTTGACTAACTTTAATGAGACCTGAGAGGATGATGGATTCAAGCACTGTGACATTAAAAGATGTGCAGTAATTGACTAGATGGAGGTCAACTTTTCTAAATCTGAAAGGCCCTAATTAAAGCCATGGTCTGATTGATACATGCTCACCATCCTTACCACTACTGTTAAAATTTTACTGATTATCATAACAGGGTAGATATGAAGGCACATTCCACCAAAAAAAACAGCAAAGTTGTGTTTTGTTTCTCACTTAGAGAAATCAGTCTGTGATATGTCTGTTAGATATGTCTACCCAGCAGTGAATATTTTCTGTCTCCTAAAACATTTGAATAAGTTTTTATGCCTCTGCGCCAGCGACTTCTGTAACTGGAGGCATGATGTTTATGGGTTGTCCTCCCCATTCTCATGAACCTGATATCTCAAGAACGCCCTAAGGGAATTACTTCAGATTTGGCACAAATGTCCACTTGGACCTAACAAATAACTGTTTGATTCTGGTCAAAGGTCACTGTGACCTCACAAAACACTTTTTTGGCCATAACTTAAGAATTCATACACTAATTATGACAAAATTTCACATAAATGTCTATTACTAAAATGATGGAGTGATGACATTTTATATCCCAAAGGTAAATTGTCAACTTCACTGTGAAATATAATGTTCTGCAAAAAAAATACTTTTCTGGATGTTTTTTAACATCATATCTCATGAGAAGATGGGGTAAAATTTGGTCAGATAGAGAATTGGTGACACCTGGTTGCCCACCTTGAAACATTGCTGTTTTTACGGATCTTCTGTGCTGCTGGGTTGAAGATGTTTGTGAAGCATCAGTACTCTAGAATTTGTGCTTCTTTGCAGTAACATACATAGCTGAAGCTGCTGTCATGGCTACATATGGGTCTGAACAGACATGAATGTAAACTGTAATTGCAAATTGACACAATGGGCACCTGCTCATCAAAACACTACTCTACATCACCTGTGGTGGTTAGCACCTTTTAGTGTAAAATCGGTACTCTAATTTTCACATACATAAGGGAAACAGCGGACCTCAGGAGGAGATTAGGGGGGAAACTGCAATATAGAGGTTTAGCACAGTGAAAATGCTTCACACAGATTTCGCCTTCTAACAGGCTCTGTAGGCTTGTTAAGTCACTGCTGCGACACACTGAAAATTGCATACACTATTCTGTTTCACCCAGTCACTATGAATATACAAATGCCAACATGTACTAGATGTAAAATTGGCATTCATACACAAGCAACATTCACTTTCTTACAGCAACTAAAAGAGCAACATAACAACCAATCGCCTCACAGTCAACACTGTTCACGTCTATAAATTTAGCTTTGTTGCTGAGGCTGACTTTGGGTTATGTCACTTATGTGCTTTATTATTCCACCCTAACAGCTTGCTGATTCACAGAGACTGCAGCAGCATTGCTCTTTGACCAAACCCATCCTTTGTTCTGAAGAATATCAGATATTCTATCTAGTACATGCCCATGCAATAGGTCAATGCACAGGCATTATATAGGAACTTCTTTGCTTGGATCTTGTGAGTGCTGTATTCAGTTTCTTGCAACTTCTTTATTAAGACATTTCTGTGTCTTTGTCCATCCTTGCGCAGTCTTGGTAAAACAGACTTCTAGGGAGAACATTGGGACCATTTCTACCACTGAGGGATAAAGACAGCTCGATGGAAGGGGGAAGTGTTGTAATTGAGACAGTTCTTAAATGTTCTGATTGGTTTGCCTTCATTCTGATGTGCAAAAATTGTTAGCCTACACTTGCATGTTTAGCTGCATAATTGCTGGCCATCCTGTGATTTTGTGTTATCCAGATAGTGAATTTTTTAGATTCCTTTACAGATGTTGTGTTCTTCAGGGGCCAACATGTGTGCATGGTGCTTCTCTCTCCAGCCTTCTTTCTTCTCAGAGGCATTTAAAGTTTATAGTGAAAGTGTGTGAGAGACAACGTTGAGTGGGCATATGACCGAATGCCACAACCTTTCGTTGTGCTGATTTGAAGCGCATGTCTGCTAGAATTTTGAAGTACTTGTGCAAAACAGAGCAAAGATTAAACTGTCTAACACTGGTTATATAGGAAAAAGTAGAACCACTTAAAAGTAGGAGTATATACATTAGTAGTAAAAAACAACTGAAGCTTATTGTGAATTCATTTATGTCTGCTTAGTGGTTTTTTTTTTTTTTTTGTGCAAAAACGAGACAAGTCAAATGCCCAAGGTTGTTTATTATACCAGATTGCTTGAAAAAATATTACACTCTAGTTAGTTACACCACCCGACCATCACCAGCAGTCACCAATGAGATAATCAGTCATTAGATTTAATCTAATGGTTCTTCGCTCAGACATCCCACAAGCTGTCTTGGGATTTTTATTGTGATACATTCCAATAATCAGAGCACAGACAGTGAGCCATACACACACTGTAAATGTACACACACTAATGGACACCGCAGATTACTTAGCAGTCACGTGGAGGTTGAAGGACACAGTCCCACAGGAAGGACAAAATATTTGTTTCTCGTCCCATTCATCATTTCAACATGTTCTAAAAATATTCCTCTTATTCAGTGTGCCATTAAAACAGCTATCTGAAGCGCGTTATCAGCAGCAAAACACCCATGAACAGATGTATTTGTGAGTAATACTCTCAAGTCATTAGATGCTGTTCTTTTTGTCTCTGATGTTGCTGTATTCATTATTTATCCACCGAGCGGAGTCCATATGAAACAAATTCAAAGATTTTTTTTTTTCCCATTTATTTCATGTATTTCATATTCCTATTTATTTAGGCATTCATGTGGTTCAAAAACAGCCTCCATTTGTGGGTTATTGGATTGATTTACTTTTGTTGAGAAGACACACAAAGTGGTTGCTTTTGCCACATGAGGCACATCAAACCATAATTCTCTCCATGAGACAGCACTTTGAGGAGAGTGTTAGATGCTTAGATTTACAAGTGATCTCGTTGAAATTTTCTTATAACCTGCAGGGAAACAGGTGATTGCAAAAATGTTGTCAACATGAGTGAAAGCAACGTGCTTAGGTTTTCTTTAAAAAAAAAAGTCAACGTTTGCAACGAGTGAAAGAGGCTCAGCGGCATGTAGGATGTTTTTTTTTTTTTTTATCATCTCATGTCTATTATTTAAAAGAGAATGCTTCCTGAGTGAATGCAGTGATGCTCTCAAAAAAAATAACTTAGACCAGATATCTTACATTTTAAACTCAAAATCGGATTGAAATAAACTTCACAGTTTGAGCAACTTAACAACACTATGAGGGATTCTGTTGATACCAGTTGACCTCTACTGCAGTTTTGACTGTTGTTTGTCTGTTTGTCTGTAAACCTTTGACACATGCTCACATTTGAGGCTGTAATTTTAAGGCATCATTTTGTTAATGACGTTCCATATGAAAGTCTTCAATACCCTTACATAATCAGAATTTTCTTGTATAACTTGAGTATGTAAATTAATGCGTTGATTGGACAATAAAAATATATATACCACATGGAAATGATGGCAAACCAAGAAATCTGAGCAGCCAGGCATGGTAGGAAATTTGTCGGCAGCTGTCAGGGATGGTTAAAGATGCAGTTATTAAAAAAGCAGCACATGGAGGAAAATCCTAGATAATTAGCAAACTGAATTCCCTTGCTGTAGAGATTTATTTTAAAAATAAATGACCAGCATTACAAAATGACAGACTCAGCTGTCCGTATTACCAACTCAAGCAGTCTATCCGATGGAGCAGTCATTAGTTGTTTGAGCAGGCCAAATCTTCTACCTACAGTATGCGAGCGAAAAGTTAATCTGGCAGTTTTCTGTATGAGTGAAAAGCACTTGTGTGTGCATACTTTTCTGCCCTCACAGAATTGTATAATCTGACTCAAGATAGCCCAGATAAAGAGGCATTACTGCACAACTATAGTGTAAGTGTATTGGGAGGACAGCAAAAGAAAGAAAGAAAATGAGATGTCACTCACCTCTATCTAACCTCAACTACCAACAACAGTGTCAGATAAGCCTCGCTGGGGATAAAATAAGAATATGTCATGTTTTAAATATGTTTCCATAATGACATTCACATACAGAAGTACCAACAAGAGAAAAATGTCATGGATTATGTTCCCAGTGTCGAGTTATTCTTTCCTCACAGGAATTCTCCCTCTTTCCTGTAAAGCTGAGCGACCTTTAAGTGTGGGCTAATCGCAGTTTGCCCGTCTGGCTGCTGGGCCTTAATCCACTGACTCTCTTTATTCTTTATTCAATCTCTTTATTCAACACTTAGAGACCCACACTAATCTTTATCCAACAAATGTTACACACTGGTCTGTCTATCTTAACTCTCACTTACTTATTCTCCAAAAACGTTCAGACATTTACCTCTTTTCAATTTTTTTGTACATTAATTTTCTCATATTACATCGCCTTAAATAATCTATTTGTGGCAACAGCACAACACAAAGCAAAGCATGTACAAGATAAATGTGGAGGAAACAGAGGCTCCAGGTTGTATCCACAGATTTTATAACTGTATTTCCTAAGGACTTGGGATGTGTTTGTGTGGGAGTGGATGGCAACTTTAAATGAGTAGTGCTCCATAATATTTCTTAGGAAGTAAAGCTAACTTTTGACACCAATGCATAAGTTTTTAAGACAAGGTTATGAAATGTGAGCGAGTGTAAAGCATTTATAAATAAACATCAACTTTGTTCTTATGCGATGGCAGCGATATAAGCGAGAGGGCTTTTGGATCAACATGCTGCAGCACGCTGATGCTTGCACATTGGGAGAGCTAGAACGAGGTCAAGAGGTCTGTTGGCTCAGCGGGTCTGGTATTGGTACTGTAGAACAAATAGCTGTTCTGTGTGTGTGTGTGTGTGTGTGTGTGTGTGTGTGTGTGTGTGTGTGTATTTGTGTGTGCATGTGTCGGGAGAGCAGGTGGGTGAGCGGAGTCTTCTGTGAGTGTTGGGCTGTGAAGCAGCTGTCTGAGACAATGACTCTGACGAAGATGGATGAGATGGCTGCACAAGGCACTGTCCACTAGCTGAGGTACATATTGCCTAAAGGAGAAAAATACAAACACACAAACACACACACACACACACACACACACACACACACACGAATACACACTTATTATGCCGCTGCTTTTTTAGTCTTGTCTTATTTACAGCGTAACTGTCTTTTACATGCACTAGAAATGCCGTGTATCTCAGAAGGTAGCTCCGGAGCTCCACTGTGTCGCTGTATTGCTGAACTGGCAACTCGAATGAATGGCTGCTCTGAGATTAGCTAAATCTGTAAATCCTAATGCCATGCTTGTCTGTGCCAGCTGACACAGGACCAGACTCTCGCTGACATAAACAGTGTGTTTACACAAACACACACGCACACGCACACTGAGCTTGCCTAACTATATTTTCTGACAGATAACATATTCATTGGATTTTTTCATCTTTTCTTTGTCAACTACGGTGTCACCCAGCGGTCATTACTCAGACAGTAATACACACACACAGGAACACAGATCACACAGATTTACCAATGGCATGCAAGCTAATACCATACAATTTATGTATTTTTCTTTTTTTTGTTGTTGTTAGAAAGAGGCAGTTATGAAGAGTGAAAGAATGAGGACTTGTGGGCGTATCTTATTTGTCTCCACCATATCAGCTTTAGGGTTTTTTGTTTTATTTATTTATTTATATATATTTTTTTAGGGATGTTGAAATGTTGCTTGACAGGTAGACAGATAAAAGGAGGCAGAAATAGAGACAGAGAGAGCAAAAGTGAGACTAAGGCCAAAAGTACTCACACACATAGTTCTTCCTCCGCAACACTCACACGCACACACACAAACACACTGAAAGTGAGAGGAGCTGTCGCTTGTCACTGCCAGTCACTTAGTCACAGAGGCGTGGACAGCCACCTTGTACCGAGTGCGTTTATAGAGAGGGAAGACGAGGACAGAGAGGCACGGTGAGGGTGAAACTGGCACAGAGACAGTGGGTTAGAGAGCAAAACACATGGCAGCTCTAAAAAAATACCATCAGAGCAAAATTTACAGAAGCAAACACTGGCATGAAAACTTTCACTGCTCTGAGAAAAAAGAAAGCTAGGATAGGCTTCTAGAAAGGCTGGGCTTTTCCTGTTTTCTAACATTATTACTGAGTATGTTTATTTTTTTGTTTGTTTGGTTTGTTTTTTTTGAACATTTATTAAAACAAGTCCCTCGAAAGTAAGTCTTACACTACTTCACAGATAAAAGTCACATTGGTTTAGCAAATATACATAAAAGCAAGAAGAAATAGACCACTTCAAACATGACACAATTGACACTCTAATAGAGCCCCTAAGCATCTTGACATCTTCTTTTGATAGAGAGCGAGTTGCTACTCAGCAACATAACTATAGTGAAATGCTCCAACTGAGTATGTTTATGTATCTGTATGTATGTATGATGAAAGAGCTAAAGCCCACAAGTGGTTACAGAAATCTTTTGAACATACTCTTCAGTGTTTACTTCACATTAAGAGTTTGTGACATTAATTAAGATCTTAATATAGACTAATCGTACAAAATATATTGACGGACTCAACTTGTTTTCATAAGAATGCCAACAACATTTTAGTCAACATGATGCCAGAATAAACAGCACGGTTTTCCTGACCATTTTAATACTTGGACCCAGCTATTCTCCCTTTTTATTTCTCCCCAATCCTGGCATATCCAAAGGAAAATTAAACAACACTTCCAAGACAAGACAGCATGTCTTACTTGTAGGCTGCAGCTGCACTTCTAGAGTGGAAGAGGCAAAGACCTGATTATTGTTAGCTTACCAACCCCTGGTAATGTGCCAAAAAGTCTGCCGTTGTTGTCTGTTGTGTAGTTTTAACCTGTAAGTACTTCATCTTCCACTCTGTAAATCTACTAGCAAACCGCCCAGCTCTCAGGCCGCCCATACCCGTGACCCAGCCACCCCACACTGGCCCAATTATGGAGATGACTGGCATCACCTGGTTTTGGTTTTCTTGGCCAAATTTGTATTAAGTTTCAAATGTAGAACTTTTGGCAACTCTGTAAAAAATGTATTGTCATATTCTAATCCCAATGTCTGGATATTCTTAAAAATCAAAATAGCTATTTGGAAGAGCGTACTTGCATTATTATGCTTTATATTATTCCCGGGTGGCTGTGGCTCAGGAGGGAGAGTGGGTCATCCACTAATCAGAAAACTGGCGATTCAGTCCCTGGCTCCTCCTCCTAGTGGGCAAGGTAGTGAGCCCCAAATTGCTCCTGACGGCTTTGCCATTGGTGTTTGAGTAGCAGGTGGCACCTTGAACAGTAGCCTTGGCCAGTAGTGTGTGAATTGGTAAATGAGGCAGGTAATGTAAAAGCAATTTGAGTTGTTGGAAGTTGTTGGCTATTTTTTCTGAGACAAAATATCATCCAAAAAAAGTAGTTATCATGACAGGTCTATGATTAAAACCTCTAATGTTACATATTTGCAAATATAGCCTCATTAACTACAAATGATATACATTTTTAATTTCAAATGGTGTATAGTTTTTCATATCTGCTGACCATTTTCCAAAGCATACCGTAAGACTTTTGATTCAGTCAGCCATTCATGCCACTGGAGTATGAAAATCAACATGCAGCGACTTGAAAAAGTCTACCACTCGTCTCATGTCTGACTTGCGTTCTGATTCAGTGATCAAAGATGCTCTATGCTTCACCTCATAGTGGCGCTTCACAGTCAGTACATCTGATGAGACATACCGGTTTTGAACTGCCCGTGGGAAGAATGAACATGTAAGAGTCTGTCCAGTCTTGATTTAAAGCTCTCTTTCACTGTCTACTTTTCTCTTTAGTACACGCCATGTGAAATTACTTTTCTCTGACTCTCTTATTTCTCAGACTCTTGTCAATCTGTGTGTGTCCTAATCACTCAAGACACAGTGCTAATCAGAATGCACAGATTTGATTTATTAAGTAGCATCTCATGAGATGATTTTAGGCATGCAATTGGAATTTGAGTTTCCTGGTCCAATTAACCTGAGTTACAAATGTTGTAAAAATAATAAAATCTCCATCAAAATGTAATAATTCTCAACAATTTATTAGTTACGGGTCATGGTCTGGATAGGGAAGCATCTGGGTCTAGACCTGAGGGATGGAGAGGGATGGCAAGTTAGCAAGGGGGACGCATTTTGTTTATTTTGGTAACAAGGTAGATGGCGCTCCCATCTCAAATCACTCCCTTGTGGTGTGGATGGTTGGCATGGTGAAACTCTGCTGTTGCCTCGGCATCATTGTTTGACACAGTTTCTATAGTGATTCCAGGTGTAGACTATATCACATAAAAACCTGTTAGTAAACTGTGCCTTTACTTTTAGACAATAACAGAGCCAGCTTGCCTCTGAGACATATAAAGCAGATTGTTATGATTTCATTTATAAATACGCTGCTTGTTAGGGCCTTAGATTGTGTTTACCATTCAGCTCTCAGGTTCATTACTGTAGATAATAACAATGCTCACCACTGCATTTTATATGATAAGGTCAGTTACTCTTCCTTGATTGAGAGACATAATAACCATTGCATATCTTTATTGCTTTGGAACTCCATATTTAAGATGCTAACCTGACTGGCTGTTGTGCCTGGAAATTCTTACTGTAGCAGATTTGTAGTAAACATTACTGTTAGTACACCGGTCTCATACAATAGTCTGTGAAGCCAAATCAAAACATTTCTGTAACTTCATAAAAATGTACAGCAGATCACTTCCAGCAGCACTTGAGTGAACGTTGAAAAAGTGGCTGTAGAATACTGATAAGCTTGCATAAGATTTGTTCTCTATTACCAGTTGTTGGTATCTCTTGAATTGCAAATCTAAGCCATGCTGCCTTAGCTCAGTAGGGTGGTCAACTGGTAAATGAACATCACGCCACTCCAGTTCCCCAACCACTCAAAGCACCGCACACACACACAGACACACACACACACACTAATGACAGAAGCTGCCACACAAGGCGCCCATCAGGATCTAATCTAATCTCAGGACATCCAGACAAGCAGGCTGGAGGACCTGGGGATCCACAGTTAGTGGACAACTTGCTCTAAGCAATGTCATCTTTTGGATTATCAAGTGGACACCCTATTTCTCTGGTGTTTCACACAAAGGCCCATTATACCCCCAGAGGGTTCAACATGAACCTTGGGGTCCCAGATTTGCTCCATAGATGCCATCTTTCACCTGGGGGCCCAGGTGGTGTCCTTTCTTCTCATGCAGAACTGTTGACTACTATTTTCAACACATCTGGAGAGGTTTTTGACCACTTGCTGGTGGCCTTGAACTCCCATTTCCCATGGTAGCCTTGATGTTGATGTGGGTATTAACCTTTTTGTAACCTACCTCAACTGGACAGACATTATTTTTCAGCCACATTTTTGAACGTCAGCTGCAAGCTCAGCATACCTCAATTTTTTGCACTTTCTTTGCATCTTCCCAAGGCATTAGAAGCTCCATAATGTAAGCAAGATGGAGTGAGGCCGACATAGTGTAAGGTCTGGTCTTGGTTGGTGTGATCTCACCTGGAAAGCAGAGCCTCTGGCAAAAGCCTACTGCCATCTTTAAATCGAATGCTCTACCCAACTGCCCAGTTTCTGGCTGTAGTAGATTCATTTTGAAATTAATGGTATACAACGACTTGTGTTGTGTTGAAAGCTAACACAAATTCTCCCAAGTAAGATGTACTGCTATACAATAAAAATAATACATATTTTTGTATAACAACAAGAATGTCCTGTGGATAAAGAAAGAGTCATGTTTGGTGTTTGTAAAGACAGACAACAGACTTAGCCCCAATGGCTAACTATTTCCTGAGTCCATGTACTCAATAAGCTTACTATTCTTGTATCTGTTGTAAAAGTAAATGAGACAGGATATTTAAAACACGTTTGGTCCAATTGTCCACTCTGTAAATGTGCTATTTAATGATTATCTTGCACAGTCCTTGTTTTGTTTTTACTGCTTTAATCAGGACAAAGTAAGTGTTTTCTTTATCCAGTGTTCTGCCATATTGTTTTTGTGTTGTGTTGTTAAGTCTCCACTGCCTGTGAACCTGTTAGCTCGCTTGTATTGTTGCCATCCTCCTCCTCTCTAACATTCACCAGCTGATGTGAGGCAAGGCCGCCTTGTAGTGCCTGCTGTCTATTTACTCCCATTCAGGGGATTCACTTGAGAGGCCACAGCTCAAATAAATTCACTCAACAGCCACTGCTCAGTAGGGACCTCTCTCCCTTCGCACGCTCGCTTGCTCATTCTCTACCAGCCTCTCTCTCTCTAACTCCCCTTTCTCTTCCTCTGCGTCTTTTTTCTGTCTTTGTTCATTTCTGCTTCTTTCTCTGTCTTTCTGTCTCCCTGGTTTAGTCCCGTTCTGTCCATGGTACCATGGTCTTTCTGTTTTTCTCCTTCAAACTGATGTAGCAACACTTAAGCTTTACACCAGAGCAAATCACCCAGCACCACAGGAAACTGGTGCTGTAGGACTTTAAAAAGGGTCTTCTGGGTTGCTCAGAACAAGTTTTACTTAAGACAATGTCATTTGTTGCAGATGACTTGGATTGTGCTGTGTGAAGGTGTTTCTGTGGCAGCAGCTATGTCGATGTTTTGCAGGGGTTTATATTTTGGTTTGGTATACTGAAAGGTAAACCTTTTGCAGAATCCATGTTTTTTCCATCAAAGCTTTTGAACATTGATTATTTGGTACATTTTCGAAAGATGTATTCCTCTGGTGAGGTTTTCTTCAGAAAAAGGCACATGAGCATGAACACACACATATCTCACACACACATAGGCTCACAAATATACACACAGACACCTGATCTTGTGTTTCTGCTTTCCAGAAGGAGCATGAATAAAACAGGAGTGCAGAGACTTAGTGAGAGGCAGTGAGAGACGTGGGGTGTACTGGCAGATCTCACTGCAGCAGTGGCAGTGTGTTCGTGCCACAATCTCCGTGTCTGGACTTACAGGATTAGCTTGGACGCTGTCAGCTCTGGGAATACACAGTCTTTTGCTAACCTGTCTATACAAACTTGGACACACATGTACATACACCCATGAGCACACACACCAAAATATCACAGTTATGCAAGCTCTTCCAAACTGCAAAAAAATACATAGTTTATTTAGTGCAAGAGTTATGTTTCGTTATTTTTCCTCATTCAATTGATAAAAAAATAACAGGATGTGGTCATTTTAGTTATGATGTGGTCACACTATCTTCAGATTTAAATGATTTATGTAATACTGTATTATTGCATTTAAAACAGAAAGTCCATCTTTTCTGTAAATAGCGACACAGTCTTTATTTGTAGATGTATAAGAAATTCAATTCTGTGCCACCCCCCCCTTAAAAATATTGACATCAGTAGACTGAAACTGTGTGTGTGTACTTGTGTGTGTGTCTATCTACTTACTCTTTTAACCGGTCTCCAAATCAATACCTCAAAATCTCCAGGGTTTCTTTGCCCTGCTAGTGAAGCAGTTATGAATTCTGAAGACTCAGCTGACTGAACCTTTGACCCTGAAAATCGTCCACTGAAAAGAAATGAATGCTGCCACTGTGTTATTTCGGTCTCTGTAAACAAATGGAATGCAGAACGTGAAGAAATGCAATCCTCTCAGTGCTTTTAATATTTGATTCCCCTGAACGACCTCAATTCTCTGAAGGTCTGAAAGTAGAGCCTCATTCCAAAATGAGATATCCACTATTTGGTAAGAAAAGGGACACCTTTTCTGAAAGCATGACTGATGGTGAAAAGTAAAAAAAATAAAGTGTCAGCCTTTTTAAAGGATGCATAGTGAGTGGCATAGCGGGTCCCTAGCTGAGAAAAACTTTCACGGGTTGATTCATGAAATAATGACTAACTAAACTAATTTCTTTTTCTTTTACTCAACACAGACAAACATGTAACCAAAATAAGTTGGTGTATTCACACATTCTAGCCCTGTTTCCCAAAAGCATCATAAGGCTGATTGTAAAATCCATCCAACAAAACTTATTAAAGAAGTATTTCACTGCTGCAAGGATGGTCTTTTAATAAAACTGGGTTGTCTGTGCTTTAGAAATACACAAATATGTTTGGAATTGGTGCTACAAGACCATAGAAAACAGAGAAAAAGGGCTGCGGCATTTGCTTTTGCTCAAGAGATAGAGCACCTACAACTACCAGAATGCACTGTACGGCACCGGACAATAAATAATCGTGATGGAGGAGGACGTAATACAAGTTTCCGGTTCCAAGTGTAGTTTGAGCAACAAGCAAGTGAAAATCAGCTGGATTCCAAGAGACACAGCTCCAAAAAAATGCAGTACAGTTAGGTGAAATACATAATGGGAATGAATCCTAAATTGGCTTTTACTTTCACTTCTGCTGGCGAGCATGTCTACAAACAGTAACTGACATTCCTGCATAGTATACCTTTAAGAAAGTTTTGAAGATAGGTTTTACAATCATCTTAGCCTCACATTGTTTCTGGCAATTGAGGGCCAGAATGTGCCATTCTGAAAGCACAGATATATCTATGCTGTTTTAAGATATATAGTTTATTGTTTTTGATTTTGAAGAAAACAAACCAGCCTTAAAAGAATTTGTATGGACCATTTTCAGGATCTAACTGCAAATGCATTTGCATTAGTTGTTATGCTGCTCTGTCTAGACTGTGCACTTTTTATTGTTTATAAAACCACAAAAATATGCCCATGCACCTCGTGTGTGTGTATATGTGTATTTGGGTGTGTAAGTGTGTTTGTCTCTAGTCACAAGTGTGTGCGTGCAGCTTGGCTCACCAGTTTGCCAGATAAGAGGAGCGGTGGGAAGCCTATGAAAGCTTAATGTGCAGCTTCATATTTAAAAGGAAGTGCATTAGGGGCTCTGTGCCCCCATCAGTCCTCTCACAGCATCTCTCTCCTGCCTGCAGCCCTGCTGAATCCCTCTCAGAACCAGCGACCCCGGCTCACTCCACCTCTGTCGCAGCAATGGAATGCAGTCACGAATGAATGAGTGCGCATTTAGTTGGAAATTTCCTCTCAATAGCTCAGTTCAACTTAGCAAATGCAGCACAAGTGAGCCAATATGTTGCTGACAGTGAGCAGAGGAATTGGCAGGCAATCATGTTTTTGTTTGAATTTCATTTGATGTAACTTCAGGTATTGGACTGAAAGACAGCAATCACGAAAGCTCAAATTAAATCAAACAAATGTCATGGTTCATTTGAATGGATATTGTTAACTGATAAACACATTTGACAGCCAACTACTGAATGGGGGATGAGCATTTGTCATACTTTTCTTTAAGTGATTTAGTGCAACTTTTGCAGGACAGCATCTACTGAGGTCCTGGGTTGTAATTACAAGTCAATAATAAATGCTAAAACTTTGTGTAAAAGTAGCTAAAGTGAAGAAAAGTCAAGAAGTCAAAAAAAGACTCACCAATATCCTTTACAGCAATATCTAGCAAAGATTTGCTTACATTAGTCACTTTGCTTGTCATATCAGACGAAGAGAGTCCATAGCTCTAAAACTCCTGACTGTACTGAACCAAGGGTTCCTTTTATTTCTTATGAATTCAGATTTGTGTTTGTAAGTGAAGGATTATGTTATTTATGCTTCTGAATACAAACATAGCCTTTTAGCTTTTACATCAAGCAGAGTTCACCTGTAAGTTTTCACCTGGATTGAGTCAACATGTAAAGAATTACCAAAATTTCTTTGCAGTTCTTGAGCTAGTTTTACTACCCTTATATAATAAATACAGGGCCACAGAAATTTCTTATGTATGTCAGATATTATTCTGCTAATGCCTTTTTGTTGCATTCAGCGCACCAGCAACAATCAAGATGATTGTGCAGTAATAGCAGGAGACTGCGATTCTTTAGTAGGAAGTAGCAAGAGATCTTGTGGCAGTATTGAATTATTTGTTGTCAGAGGCTTTCAGTTAAAATATTTTAATCTCCGAATCCTCCAGGTTAAATGTATCCCTGTGTAAATGTTAAAGCAAAGCAAAGCAGCACGTCAATATAATATAATGATACAGGCCACCTTGCAATTTGACTTTCAAGACTTGACTTTAAATCCTGATGTTTACTGTTGTTTAGTTAATGTAAGTACATTACACCTTTTTATTTGTTGAGTTTACAATACTGAGATAAGAGGAAATGTGAATATGTTTTATATTCTGTATAATATTCATCATGCATGTAGATGCAAAATGCTGGGGGCCTGTCTTTTTCTGAGGTGAAAGCTCTTTGAGTCCATCATTTTGAGGGGTGGGAGAAAAAAAATCAATACAGCAAAGTATCGCAAGTACTGTATTGAAACACAGACACCAAGAATCAATATTTTGATATATAATTGAATAATTTGTAGTTAAAATAAAGGTGATAAGTCACAATATATTGTAATATATGTTATCGCAACACCCAGCATATCACAAAAGGTTTAAAATTGAAATAATATTATATTGTGGATCCTCTGGTGATTCCCATCCCTGATCATTCATTATTCTATACTGTACACATACTGTATTTAAGGGGCTTTTCAATGTCACTTGAAGGCCTACAGGGACTTTGTATGTTAAATCCGCAACTTGAAATTGAGGCTTATTCACATTACTGCAAAAGCAGTAAACAGCACAATACGTTTTATCTGTTAATGTTTTCTACAGTGGGGGAACTGTGGATGGCAATAGTCGACTGTAACTTCCCTGCTATAAAGGATGATAAAATAGCCACGTCTCATGTTGTGATCCATTTTCCCTGTTGGCCGGCTATTCGTTTGGGGTATTGTTGTTGTTTTGATAAAAGCCCAGTCAGGATAACAGCAGGATTCCAAAGCCGGTTTGATGTGACTGTGTTCCCTGTCGTCAGGCTCTTTTTATAGACACGTCCACCTGGTGGTGGAAGGTCTGGGATTACTCTGTTTATGTTCCAGTGGATGGTGCAAGCCAGAAAGGTTGCGCTCGTTTGCATTTGTTTCCTGTACAGCTTGATGTCTGGTTTATCTTGTTCTTTTAGAGCAGAGTTCCAAAAGGTCAGTTTGTTATCCACATCTTCTCTCTTTTTGATATGATATAAAGGAGTGCTGAGACGGCGCCTGGTTTAACCAGATGACCCCATACCAAAGCATAAATGGACTAACATTGTCTATTTTGTTACATGAAGTGAGGAGTGCAACAACTTGTACTTCAGTGTCAGTAAACAGATCCGAAATGCATGACGCAGCATAGAAGCCCAGACCCCTCAGGTCAATAGTTAACACACCTGCCGGACTACAAACACAGCTTTGAGCTGGGGGGTTGGGGGGGTCACATCTTTATCTTAGCAGTTCTCAAACAGCTTAGGTAAAGGATGGGAAACTCCCCACAACGCATTTGGACTGATGCCTGTCAAATGGTTCATGCAACATTTTTAACTCTAAAGGAGCCCATTGAAGTCACTGTGTGGTCAAATCTTTTGTTTGTTTTTTGTGCTTGGAGCGAAATGCAATTTTGTCGCATCCTTTGAATCCTGCCTGCATATCTGAATGCGCATGTTGTTTGTGTGTGCTGTTTGAATTTTGGCAGATGCCTCTTTTTCCAAGAGTGGCTTATGCAGAGTTGGCCTGTACTGTGTTTTCACGTGGTGGTGCACAAATCTTTTTAAAGTAGAATACCTCCAGGTTTTTGTTTTGCTTTCCACTGTTGTTTTTGCAGCAGGAACACAACTGAGAAGCAGTGTTATTGAAGACAAGGCAAAGTGACAAAGAAAAGACAACAGAGAAATAAAGACACTGCTTTGAGTCTTGTAATAAACATATGCACTGTGGGATTGCCAGTGAATCTTGAAATGCTGAATGTGTGTGCTTTCTCTTTGTATTTAGCTAAGGATGTCCCGAGACATGTCTAAGAATGGGAGCTTTCTTTACGGAAATCTACAGGGGTTTGGCCACCTTGGCAGGGCTGTAGACCACTTTACCCAAGTCCAAGGTCCGGTCCAAGGTCAGGTTCAAGTCATGGTCAAGACAAGTCCAAAGGCAGTAGACACCAAGTCCAGAGCAAAACTAATGCTGTTCAAAAAAACAGATTTGACAATGGTGGAATTTGCAAACATTTTGCCTTCTAACGTTTGCTGAGATAGGTAGCTAGTGACGTGCTGGAAGTGATTTTCCTGTTAGTGGACTTTGGCGGCAAGTGCTAAGCTCAGACCCAGTGTTGCTTGCAAAATTGGTGCAATGTCAGAGGAGAAAAGGCATCATCCTGTTGGTTGAATCAGACAACATTCTGCACAACTGATCCTGAATCAGCAGCAAGAAACAACTTGAGCAGTTGTCAACAGCCAAGCCGTAGACCAAGACAAATGCAAGATAAGACTTCCAGTTTCAAGACTGGACTAGAGTACTACAACCCTGCACCTCGACCTGCTTGTGTTGCAGCACACTGCTCGCCTTTAGCAAAGCCAGTTCAATGGTGTGAGCATTTTGAAAACTGGAATGTGTGAATGTGAATAAAAGACTGATTTATGCTGTTCAGCAACCACGTTGGCAAAATACACAGACCTGCTAAAAAGTGATGGTAACAAAGCTGTTATGTCTTCTCATATTAGCAAAGAGCAGTGTGCAAATCTTATCTCAGTTGGCGCTGACAATTGCTTGAAAAGGCTTTTGCTGTTGCTCATTAATTCTGGGAGTAAGATGATGGTAGGCCAAACATAAATTGTGAGCATTCCTGTACTTCTCACAACATTATCAGAATTATATATCACTAGTCTATCACTTCATGTCTTTTCAAGGGTTGCATTCTCCAAGTTAAACTTTTATTCATAACATAAATGATTTAACCTTATAGTTTTGAATTCATACCATTAGTATTTTGATTAAGTGGCTTGTGAGAAAAAAATGGTGAGTTAAATGCCGAAGGTAATTGTACAGCTGGCATTTCAGTGTGCCAGATACTTAATGCATTTAGGCAAATATAAGTATTGGATTAGACTTGGTATCAGAAGACACACATAAAGATTGGAATAATGCCCCCCAAAAAATCTTGATCAGGACATGCATTTAGCTAATCTTTTCCATTTGGCTCATATCCCTATATTTAGAATATAGGTTTTCTACCATATGACTGTATTCTGTTGTAATAATTGCATATGGGAATAGCTTTTAGTCACACTTTCTCCTGTATAATATCACAGTTCATATCACTTCATAGCCGTAAGCACAATGCTCAATAATTACCTATTGCTTCACACTCTCCTCTCCATCTCTGCCCTTCTCCCTCCTTTATTGTACATTAAGGTGAGGGAAGAACTAATTGCATTTCTTAAGTGTGAATTACATAAAATTGTCGGCGATTTTTTTTTCTTTAATTTCCAGCTTAATTCGTTTTTAATGTGTGCTTTTGCACCGAACTTGTCTCTGTGAAACTTTGAATTATTTTTTTACACAGTGATTTAGACCAAGAATGTAAATTCCTTCTCTCTATTTCTGTCTCTGTCTCGCACGTACAGTATTAGCCTCCGCTCATCACTTCCCTCGTCCTGCATCATAGTCTCCCAATTACTCAGAGTCAGTGTGGTTCAGTGCAGAACAAAGGCTAATTTGAGGCATGTCACCAGCTAATTTGTGACATGTGGGTAGCTCTTTGAAATGATATCACACATAGGCTGTTGGGTGTCATGAATGAATCAAGCTGGGAGGAAACAGCTCTCCACTTTGATCTCTTTAGTTGCCTTTGTTCCACTTTGCTTAGTTGCACAGTGGCGCTGGACTCACTGTTTATCAGCTCTAAAGAGGTCATGTAAGAGGAGAGGATGCTGAGCCACTGATCTCTCTTTCATTTTGTGTACCAGTGATAATTATAATAATAATGTAAATTTCAACAGAGTGATCATGAATGCTATTTATCTGAACTGAAGAGGTCTTCAACAGAAATAGGCTATTTTAAAAGACATGACTTAATTTGTGATCTTTCCCGTTATTATGAGAGTGTTGTATTTAGTAACAAGCCCCCTTGTTTTATTCTCTGCTCCCCTTTTCTTCATTTAATAACTGTTGCTGCTGCTTGCTTTTAATGCAAGCTCACTTGCATTTTCATGTCCCTTGCATGGAGGGCTTTTACTGTGAAATATCTGCAGAAAGCACGGGTTTCAGGCACTGTCTACAGCTATACAGATATTTTTGAAAACTGATGTTTTTCCCCCTGTTTCGACAAACAATTCTATCAAAACAGCGTTGTTTATACAAAAAATCTCTTTCCACACCAGAACGCAAAAATGACCCTAAACGCTCACTCTACCTTTGCTGTCTTTAGCAGTCTACTTTGTCACAAATATGGTAAAGTGACTAAGTACTACTATTAGCTTTTTAACCCTTTTATGTTCCAAACACACAAAAGAAATGCTGTAATAATGGATTTCTACTCTAAATGCACTCAAACTCATTGGCAAAAAAAAAAAAAAAATAGTACGATACTTTTTATGTATATTTCTTATTGTCCATTCCAGTGGACAAAGAAACGCAAATATCGCCTAAAAGTGAAAATGACAATGAATTGCCTAAACAAACTTTCTTTCGACAAAAACGTGACATTTATTTTTTATGAATAATTAACTCATATCAATCGATACTAGAAAAGTTATTTTCATTTGAATGTGCGGGGGATCTGAACAGGTTAAAACACTTGAGATCTCATCATTGTTGATTCCCTTTTAATTTAAGGATAAGGGGGCTCACTCAAAACCACAAGTGATGCTCTGGACATGCAAAATTTTTACTTCCACTCCTCATCGACAACAATCCCACTCTCAAAATTGTCCCATCATCTGCTGGTTAGACTGATCCTGTTCCAAAAGTGTCATTTCTGGCCCACTTTTAACAGCATACGCTGAAGCAGAGCAAAAATGTTGGGTGTAGCAGATGTCTCTGTATATCTGTTAGTGGTACAGCAATACTTAGTTTAAGTGTGAAGTTGCCATTGGACAAATTAGAAGCAGTGCTCACAAAACATGACAAAACTAGTAGTTCATTATTGTTTGGTTATTTCTTGCATATGCTTATTACATAAAGCAGCAATGGGTATGCACAAATTGACAAGATGACAGCATTGTTTCCCAAACACTCTGTTTTACATGTCCACACGGATAAACCGTAACAACAGTTTTGAAAAATCAGTCTTAGTTTTAATGACCTTACACCTCGTTTGAGTTCAGTTGAGAATATCAGAATATAAAAAAATATATATATATATATATAATATATATATAAATATATCTGTATAAGTGTAGACAGGGCCTCATAAACAGCAGCTACAAACAGGTATGTGAAGTTTCTCTAGTACAGTGTGAACTTTAATTCCTGCTGGTACAGTGGAAGTCACAAACAGGAGCCAGCCCTTGGTTGGGGAATTAAGATCCATGTATCAGGAAGCACTGTGGTGTGCGTCCAAATGCAACGCATGAATTCTAGCTGTAAAATAGCCCTGCACAACTAGAGCATGATGGTATCAACAGGTGGACTTTTTAAAGTTTGCATAGCTTCAATGACTTTATTTATACACCACCACTATCGCCATCCAAAGATCATGTCATCAAGTGCTAACATACTTCATTTGAATACCATGAGTTGATGTCTAAAATAATGCATCACTTTAGTGACTCTCTAGCTAATGTGAAAAACATTGTGGGTCCCTCTGAAGTGCTCTGCACTTTACAAACTTTTCCAATCAGTGATAAGCTGCATACCTGCTGTGCAATTTTGGCCCACATATTAGCGTTGGTGTGCTGAGCGTCGGTGGCTTGTAAATGTCTTTAGTTAGACAAGACAGGTTTTGTTCTTCCCTCTCGTTCAGCTCAATAGGTTCTGTAATTAGCTTGAGTGTGTCTGGGCAGGGGAAAAGCACAGACGCCTTGATACCCAGACGTGACCATGAAAATTTTCTTGTTGGGTTCTCAACAATAAATGATGTCTTCTCCGTAACGTTGGCTAGGTGACATACCATGAACTTATCTGAGAGGTCTCACCCAGATCGACCCATGATAAAACTTAGATTTTTCATAATTTTCCAGTACGTCAAGTATCTGAAGGAGAGATAAGAGGGTCTCTCGACTTCGAAGTTATGAAAAGATCATTGTAAGCATCAGTGCATTCTGTTTCATGGGCTTTCTGTATAATTCTGGCCTGTCTGTTCAGTCTGAGATAGAGAAACTGCTTAAAATAGGAGTTCACTCATGCAGACTGTTTAGTTCAATCATTCCATAACACAGGGATATTAGATATATTCATTTCAAAGAATTTGTATTTAAATGTATTTCTATTACTGTTTTAAAATGGAAACAGTAATGATTCTTATCATGCTGTGTGACAAATCATGATGCTTTGTTAACTGTTTTCCAAGAAGAGAATAATACACAATATGCATCTTTTTTTAGTATTGTAAATTTGTGTACAGCATGGAATAAAAGCCACTTAGACATTCATGTGGATGATCAGTTGGTTTCAGATTACTTCCAATAGCAGCCTGATGTCTGGAGAAAACTTTGTTAAGTTCAAGTTTTCTCTTTCAAATAGTGCATGATGGGATTTTTTGGTAATTTATGTATTTGCAGTGCACAGTTTAAATCTAATGCTGAAATTACTTGATGGGGATATATGTCACAAACAAACAAACAAAAAAAGAAAACGTATTCCAGGTGTTTCAATAGCCATGTCATTTAATTTTATTGTTAACTGTAGTTCATTTAACAATTTTGTGTTTTAGTAGTTTACATTAGTTTAGAGGAGATTTCAAAATATCAAGAAATATATTGTGTATCACGATAAAGCTAAAAGATATTGCAAAATTATTTTAAGCCATATCGCTTAGCCCTGCACTACACATCTACTACCCCTTGCAACATAACTGTTCATTTCTCAATAATTTAATCTTGCTAATGTCTTTCTTACTAACAGTTATTAATAGTAGCATATTTGGGTTCCTCATGAAGGGCTTAATGGCTTATTAAGGTGTCTAAAAACAGGATGTGATGTTTATATTCTCAAACATTAAAAAAAGATGCTCCAAAAACCCAATCAGAAACTGGTTATGCATGCCCCTCTAAACACACTTATTAATGATGAATTTATTCTTTTGTTAACAACTGAATCTAAAGGAGTCCACTTATACAAACAACCCTTTAGACATTGGGGTCATCCATTCTCCATCAGTCTCTCCTGCTGTGTATTTTCTTCCATCTACCTGCTCTCCATCCTCTCTTTACCTATTCAAAGTAATCTGTTGAGTCAGATACAAAAGGTTTTCAATCCTCCAGCTCTACAATCCTGCGTTATGCTGTTTCAGTCTTAATGCAAACATTGAAAATGTGATTTATCACATTTGATTTGCTGCCTCCTGTATTGTTTTGATAAACTTTGTGTTTGTGTCAGTCCATGTGCATTGCAAACAGCCACTTTCCATAGCCTCCGGGGTTAGTGCTCATTGTGCTACTGTTACTATAGTAACAAACGTGGTGATTTCACAGAATAATAATAAAGTAACTCTTCCTTTGTCGGAGAGGTGCCTTTTACTGTACATACTGCCAATTACTGTAAATATAACAAACACCGCAGCTCCACATGAACTGATATCCCTCTGCAATGGATACCAAGTTTATAGACAGGAGATTGGAGAACAACGCAGTGAGAATTGATAGTATTGGAAGCTTCTCTGTTTGGAATGGGGGTGGTGTTGCGTTTCTGAGCTCACAACACATCAATAATCTGGCTTTCATGTCTCATGCTCCCATCTGACTGTGAAGCCTTCCCAGTTCAACTAATTGCGATGTTGTTTTGCTTTGACCTCTCTGTACGACCACTGTGACTCATGCACACACAGACACACATACTGTACACACAGCACCCCTGGCATCCCAGCGGTTTTCCTTTCTTACTTTGGATCTCCCAGCTGTAACCCCCTGACCTCCGCTCCCCAGCTACTGTATTGTTCAGGGCCTCTCTGTTGTGAGTGAGTCACTGCAGGTGTCCCAGGCACGGTAAATAAAACATCCTCCCACCAGTGATAAAATATTGAACAGACAAGGCACTGAGATGCTTGTCTTGTCTGAAGTGGGGGTGGGGTGGGGGCTTAGAGCCAGAGGGGTTGGGGATGCAGAAAATGGAGAGGAAAAAGCACTATGGTAAGGGTGAAACAGAGTGAGGATATGGGTGAAAGCACATCCCCACAGAGAATCCAGTTGGAAGAAATGGTACTAAAAGACAAGAAAGATGGGAAGGAAATGGAACTGATAATGGACTGCAGGCAGGGCTGCTCCATCTTCCTGTTTCTTTTTCCCTTTTTGTCTCCCCCACTCAACAATTCGTGCACGAGTACAGAGGTGAATGCAGGTTGTGGTGGCTTTTCAGCTTGAGATGTGTATTGGTCTCTTCTTTGTTCATTCATTAAGCTCTTGCTGAGTCACTTTCCAGAAGCTGCACACAGCCTCACACGATCTCAAACCCACTGTCACATCAGCACTACCACATGCCTAGGATCCTGCAGTAGCAGCAAAGCACAACACAGCCCTCGTTCTCTCTTTAGCACATGCAAAAGAAAAGGGAAGGCTGTTATGCGTGCTATATACACAGGGTGCTTCTAGTTGCTTGCTTGTATGGTGATGTATTTCATGTTCATGAAATGTGCTTGTTAGAGAAGGAAGTGGATGATGATGTCTTTTTTCTTCTTTTGCCCTATGGATTATCAAAATTCCTCTGGACATTTCATAAAATTTCCTTCTCAATTTTAGATCTGACAAGAAAGGATTAAATCAAAATGAGAACATAAAAAGTAGATAACAGAGAAAGGACAATGTTTCTTTCCCCCCTAAACCTTGCTTCTGCATACAGTTTTTTGTATAAAACATCCAATCAGCTCTCCAAAAACACCCCGTCCCTCACTAAAAAATGTCAAACAGGAGAGAATGTAATGTGGTGGGGTTCCCCACTGTGTCTATATATGCAATTTTTGTGTATTACCTACTTTGTGCAATATGAGACACTATACTGTGGCCTTGCACTGCTATAGAAAACTTTTAAAAACAAGTAAAACATCTCATATTTTGCAACAAAGCTTTGTGCTGTATGAACATCTACAGCTGTAACAAGTGTGACATAAATATACCTGCTCTATGTACACGGTCAGAAACAAAGTTAAAAAAGAAAAAAAAAATGTTCACAAAAAGGAGAGGACGTAATGTGGTGCGGTTCCCCGCTGTGTCTAAATATGTAATTTTGCCAACCCCTTCCTGTGTACCACGACAGAACCACAGACACTAATTACTACTTTTCAGCTTTGAATCACAAAGGAAACTAGCACCTATAACAAACCTTAAATCAAATGGCTCCATTATTTTGATTGGCATTTGTATGGCGCAAATGGGTATGGTAAAACATTCCGTCTCTCTACGTCTGAGGTATTTTTAAGTTGTCAGTCAGTCAGGATTTTGTGCCGACACAATGGAAGTGAAAGGAAGAAAATAAGTAAATAGTCTTGTGTGTGTGTGTGTGTATGTGTGTGAGCATAAGCACGTTTCTGTACGAAGGCACATGTCAGTTCTATCTTCAGAGGAAAGTGCATCTGAATGCTGAGCTACCTGCTGTGATAAATAAAGGTCATGTACTGGAAAAATCGACATTGCAGTATAGTTACTACCACCAGCCTACAGGCAGGTCTCTGTGTGACCATGTACAACATTCCACACTGATCAAAGTGAAAGAAGCTGTCAAAAGCAAATGGCAGAACAAGCATTTAGCAGCTGATGTTCAGCATTAAATGTTGTTCCAGAGCCATGGATGGTTTCCATCTGGTAAGAAGTCAAGCCCTTACTATAAATAGGATGGCGGAAGTCTCAAATCTGTTGAACCAGCAAACCAGAGAATAAAAACTCAACCAATTATTAAAATGATTGGCATTTAAGTAATCAATGCACCCACACTTAAGAGCTTCTTTGCAGCAACATCTTTATTTTAAGCATTATTAAATGTCATGGCAACATATGAGTGGACGCACATGGATTTTACCTAACTACAACTTGACTGGCTGGTACATGGTGTGCAGTTGATACTTGCAGCAATGTAAGTTAAATATGAGTCTGTTACATTTTTTCCCTTTATATTATTACATCTTACAAACAGTTCAACATTCAACAAAGCAGGACAATATAAATGACAATAGTGAAAAATGGAAAAGTGCAAAAAGATCTTAATAGTATTGTCTTTCATATTACGTCTGATATTTAGTAAAAGTATCATAGGCAACACTGTAACAGGGCTTGACATCAGAGAGAAATGAGAAGGAGTCTAGTGAACAACCCAAGTCAAAGAGCTACTGTAAAACATTTTCACCAGTGGAAATCAATAATTAAGAATCTTTAAAAAAGTAAAACAATTTGACCTGCTGGCCGGTCAAATGGATTTTTTGCCGTTTTTCTCTAACAGACTAGAAACATTTTAATAAGTGGTCAAGGCTCACTGAGAATATGGCCTGTAGCAAAATTGGTTGCATTTTGTTATGCCTCTCAAGGTTTGATTCATTTCTTGTTTCTCAAAGATTTTGTTGGAAGACGAGCAGCATATATTAAGATAGTAAGTCCTATGGTACCCCTAAGCACCAACCTTTATGTATTTACAAATATCAGTTGTTCTGCGTATTTCATGAATGACTTTGAAAGTTACAGTTACATTCTCAACATTGCAAAATCATTTCCCTTCACCTCGTTTCCCCTCACCTCCATCACATCAAGTCTTTTAGGATTGTAGTTACATAAACTCTTAATGTGATTAGAAAGCTGCTGTATAGCAGCTACTTATGTCAGCATCGGCTGTAATGGGAGGTAATGATGCTGGATTTGATGCTGCCAGACAGACGGACATGAATCAGAGGATTAATGGACTCATTCAAGCCATTAACCATTAGGAGTAGTTAACTGAGGAGAATCAACGGATACAGCCGCAGGCTGAACAAAAGGAAAGCGCTGTTAGAATTTAAACTGATTTCATCATCTTTAAGATCTCAAAAACTGCTATGTGTGTTTGTCAGTTTGAGTGTTGCGAAACTTGGTATTCCACACAGACTTCCTTTGGAGGAAACTGGAATATATAATGTGCCATTTGACTCACCACATTCTAAATGTAGAACAACAAATCTTCTATTTAATTGATTCTCTTTAGCTTAGCTTACATATTGGCAGATTTCTCTCTTGAAAATCACTGCAAGTATGAATGAGAATTCCAACAGGCCAGCCATCTGTACACCCAGCTCAAGTCCAAGAAGAAAAAGTGCTCATGAAATCTTTGTTGGTACACATTTTGCCCACCGATACAGCACCCCGTACACTGAAGTTGCATTTTACCCAGATATACAAAATCAGTCTTCATCATATTAAGAGATTGCCTTCAAGACTCGCTGTGCTCATGTTATGTAAAGATTAATTGGTTGATTTATGTAGAAAATTTACAGCTTCTGCTGTCATGC
Organism: Plectropomus leopardus; assembly: GCF_026936395.1. Classification (NCBI taxonomy): domain Eukaryota; kingdom Metazoa; phylum Chordata; class Actinopteri; order Perciformes; family Serranidae; genus Plectropomus; species Plectropomus leopardus. The sequence continues at coordinate 22,355,671 of NC_142190.1, forward strand.
TACATTTGTTGTGGTTTCAGACACATGCAGCCCTGTCACTGTGTTATTCATAATTACTGGCTGATTCTTGTCCAATGTAATAGAATTATTAAATTGGCTATTATTGGTGAAAATAAGTAGATACTAGATAAACATCCTTGCGTTCAGCTTCAGTTTTTCATGACCACCACCTTAATTATAAACAAACAATTGCTGTAACATTCAGTATTTTGCTGCTTCTCTAGATATCCCTTGCACGACATTCCTCATATTTTTCGCCTGTTTTGGACAAAACAATACGTTAATGGTTAGGTGACAATGTTAATCACTCTTTGTGTGTTTGTATAAATGTGAATACTGCATGTGTCTGTTTTATGTATATATGTGCGCATCTGTGTTTGTGCAAAAGCAAACACATTTATATAAAATAGCTAATGTCATTGAGCAGAGGCATCTGGACTTGATGATTTTTAATTTGTTTTTATTTCCGGAGCTGTTATTACCTCTGTGTTACTCTTCTGGCAATCTTGCAATCTGGCAAGTTGTTTTTGTTCTGGTACAGTGACGTCTGAAGAATATCAACTAATAATCAGCCAAATTCTAAGTTATTGTTTACCACTTGTGCGCAGAGAGGCAGTTAGAGGCAGCTGACTTTCTCACTTTGAAACCTTATACATCACCCCTGAATGAGTAAGACTCAGTCCTGTACTTTACACCTCTAATCTCGGGTGGCAAAGTGCTCTGTGTATGATTGTAATTCATCACTTGGAAGTGACTCAGTGATTCACATCAGTAAAAAGCACATGTAATTATGTGAAGAGTTGTTCTTTATGACTGCACTGACCCTGCTGAGCAAGTGAGCAGCAAAACAATTTGTGGCAATATTTACTTTGTTTTTTTATTTCCTCACCTGCTAAACAACTAAACTTCTAAAACAATGAACCTGTGACAGCATTTGCCTCCGGATTGTGCAGCCTGTTTATTACCGGTGATAAGTTCTTCCTGCAGTTTAGACACCGGCAAAATTACTTGTGGAAAATCAAAACATCAACACCAACAAACAAAACCAAGAAATTGCATTGCCCACAATGCGTACACAGATGCTCACACAAACACACACACACAGTAAAGCATCTGGTAGTTATATTGTATTAGCCTTTTAAGTGACTAACAGCTGTCCCCTGGTTGATTTCTAATTAGAAAGCTATTGATTACATTCAATACCAAACTTCCATTTTAGGCCTGATGAGCAAACACAACAGATGTTAGAAAACATCAATATGGGAGTCTTATTTAATGAATGCCATATTTTCACTTAGTTTTAGTACCCTATTTCAAAACACAAGTACCAACACTTTCCAATATTAATGAGCTGCAGGCACCACCACCATTTGAGACCAATATTGCAGTTTTAAAACCAGCAGTTTGAGATTTAGCTTTTCCATATAGCATCTAAATAGAACATTTGAAATGTGCCCAATTTTCTGCTCAAAATCTGCCGTTTAATCCACTGGGAGTAAAGTCATCAGCTGATGTTGTCTCTCAGTTAACCAATGAGTCAATAGATAGCAACTTTTGTAGTTTATAAATTACTGAATTAGTATATTATGAGAAAAAAAATGCCATTTTTTTTTTAATTTTTTAAATGTGAATCAAATGAGTATTTTTCTACTTTTTGTACTATACATGATTTGATATGTTATTGATAGCATAATTGGTGTATATTCTTGTAATCGGCCAGTAATTTATGCATAACCACATCATCAAAATGCTGCAATCACGGGGTCAATGAGCTGACAGAGTAAAGAAGGAAGTAGTATAAAGAGGATAAGTCTGTGTAAGGAGGCAGGTTGGGTTGGTGGATGGATCAAACAAACACAGGATTTTTTCCTAGGAGACACGTGTTTGGAACCTTGTAACTTTCAGCTATTTTAAGATATATCATCGCTGTGTTTTTTTGCCTAAACTAATCCTTACTTTATATTTATTACATAACTTTGAGTACTTAACGTCATTCATGGGGATCTCATTCATTAGATACCATTAAAATTGTTGTATGAGGATATATTGAATATCTGTTGAGTTTGAACTGCTGCCTGGAGAAAATTCATTTGAAGACACCATCTTCAGAAATTTTAATCCCCATTATTGGCAATATTTCTCAATGGTTTATAATATAAACATAACATTTTTAGTGAAAAAAATGATTAACAGATTAAACAATAATGAAAATGTTTGTTAGTTGCAACTAGAGCTGCTACAATTAAGCGATAAGTTGTCAACTATTAAATTATTTGCAGACTAATCTGATAATCGATTAATTGAGTCAAGTAATTTGAGATTCCTAAATATGAATATTTTCATGTTGCTTAACTCTGTGTAACTAAATATTTTTGGAACGTGGACAAAACTACCTATTTGGGATGGTCATCTTGGACTGACTGACTTATTTTTCTGACTCACATTTTTAGGTATTTTATCGACAACAAGTAATCGGTTTATAGAGAAAATAATCAACAGATAAACTGACAATTAAATTTTTATTTGATGGTCTAAATTTAAGTGAAGTATGAGATAAAGTAAAACCTGCTTCAAGAGAGCGCGATGTTGATTTCCACATTTTGACAGCCATTAAGCATGCTTCGGGTTCAAAGTAATGTTTTCAGCTAAGGGTGCTTGAGTCAGGTTCCTGCCCCTGGGGTCCGCCCAGCATAGGGCCCCTAATGAGAGCTGTTTTTTTTGGCTTTTTCCCGTCTGAGGAAGCAGGCAAACAGAGAGACAGGCATATGGCACTAAAAGCGCACACTGCCAGAAAAGGTTCCAATCTAAAGTTTTGTGTCCACTGTTCCTGTGAGCTTCTGTTGTTTTGGAAGTAATGTCCGGCCTCATTTCATTAGCCTGGCCTGGTCGATAGTCCATCGGTCCTCTTTCCTGTCAGCTGGTCATGACAGCTGCTGTATTGACTGACCGTACCTGTCACCTGCATATGCTGCACTCGGAACACACACAAAAACACCACCTCACACCTTGCCACTAACGCTGGTTTAAAAGCCACACACGAAAAAATGACATTACCTCACTAGCAGAAATAGAGTTTAGGTGCACCGCCAAGAGGGTTGTTGGTGGCAGACTAATCAGCTCAGATAAAATTACTTGGAAGTTTCGTTGTTAACAAGATGTACACATTTGTTAATTGGCGTCACCTGTAGTGAAAATGCCTGCAAAACTATATTTTCAGAAAACTCATTTGTTTCCTTTACTCTTTAATTATACCAATGTAATCATTCATTTTCTTCCATGAATGTGTGTGTGTTTCCAGGCCCGTGCGTGTGTATGTGACATCACACACAGCAACCCCTCACTAAACCCTCTTATCCTTCCTCCGGGGGCACAGCTTAGTGTAAACAAAGGGAGAGAGAGTGAAGAAAGGGAGAGGCGGAGTGGATTATCTTCCCTCTCCTCTTGAATCCGGCGGAGATCAGCGAGTCATTTACACAACATAATTCATTTAAAATGTAATATTCCCCAAAAACTAATGGACTTAAACACAACAGCTGTTGTCGGCTTATGACACACTCCAGTCAGTGAAAGCAACCAATCAAGGCCGGGGTGTCACTGCAGTTTGGTGTCCCAGCATTTAAGCTTTTCCCCCTCTGTGCCCCGGGAAGAATAATGTGTGTGCTTTTCTATTCCTCTTCTTCTTACCGGGCTGCTCACCTGAGCTTCACTTAATGGCAGCAAAGATTTCCATACTGTATTTCTTTGAACACACACATACACATATAAACACACACCAGGCTTGCCCCTAAAGAGCCAGGTCTCTCACTGAGTGCAGGCATAGGTGTATCCGTTGTTACCTTCATGACTAATTTGTTGCAGAGCCAAGAAACACACACTCTCTTTCTCTCTCTCTCTCTCTCTCTCTCTCTCACACACACACACACACACACACACACACACACACACACACACACACACATCTAGATGAAGATAACCTCTTTAACAACAGCTTTACAACAAAAATAAATATGTTATTGTAAACATTGTTGCCTTGTTGCAATGGTCTCTTAAATTAGCAAAACATTAAATTGTATCACACTTGGCATGTTTTGTGAACAGTAATCCTCATTTCTTCTCTTTTTATCTTTCATTTCCTTTCCCTGCTGGCCTTGCTGTTCCCCGACCGCTGTTGTTCCATCAACAGGTAAGCGCACAATTTCCTGTCCTCTGACAAAAGTCTGTTATCTGACTTGGTTGCACTCCCCTTGAACACATCCATTTGCCCCCATACTTGATCAAAGCATTTTTGCCTGGCAGGTAACTAGAATTAGTGATGCTGCTAATATTACATTCAGTCCTCAGAAGTGAAAATTGAGGCCAAAATTATATTTTTCTCACTGTATATCAAAGAAATTGGATTTGTGATGGAGAAGTCCCATTTCACTTTCTATCCGAAGTTTTTTGCATCCATTGTGACATTTATATGTAGATATCTCCCCTATCTCTCTCTGCCTCTTTCTGTTCAGTGACTGAATATGTCTTTTCCTATAAGGTTTTTATTATACTCAGATAAAGTGATAGTGGTCAATCAATCTTTGCATCCCTTCCTTCTTTTTCTTCTTCTTTTATTGCCACATTTTCAATGGTAAGAATTACCAACAGAATTTAAATGGGGTGTCATACTGTAGGTGGCTGGCAACCACCCTAAAAAATCCTGCACCCATTTTTACCAATTCAATCTAAAAGCTTCATCTCTTCTGTCATTAATCTCTCATTTTCCCTTAACTGGATTTCCATACAATCATGACGTCAGTATCCAGAGCTGAGCAGCACAATACTGACCGGTGCTATACTGACATTCAACATACACAAACTATTATTTTAGCAGCAGAATAATGAGCTGCCAAACTCTGGCATTGCCTGTTGACCCTGTTATGGACAGGCTTGGACAGACCAAGCTATACAGCATTGCAGGACTTACCTAACTTTTTCCCAGAACATTGTGTATGTTAAGTTTAACTTTCCTAAGCTGACCTATTGGCAGCATGTCTTTTCAGTTGTCACTATTGATCAATATTGATCATTGTTCAGACAATGAACAATATTGGGTCACTCAGTGTTTCCCAAAGAATTGGACTCTTATCTGTGGCAGTAACTGACGATGGTATTCAGTAAACTTTTTATTTCTTTCTGTTTATGTGTGTCACTTTACTTTAATTTTTCCCTTTTTTAGTTTTAGTCATGGGATGGAAAAGTAATCAGTGGATGAGTTTGTGGTTCAATTAATCAGAGCTGATCTGATCGATGGATCAGATAAGAGAAGCAGCTGCTGCAGAGGTGAGAGAAAGTAAATTTATAGACACAGCACTGGAGTGCAGGGTGTGCCCTTTCCATGGGAATACAGCTGTTTCCCTCAAAAGTAGATTGGAAAAACAATGGAGGATTACAAAAATAAACAGTGTTGTTCTATAAAATAGACCATTCTATTTATTCATGAGTTAACAAATGGTTAAGTTTCACTTACACTGTGCAGCCTACTGTTCCTTCTGTGCCTAGAGTAGGCTACGCTTTGCACTTCAAGAGTGTGGTGCTTTGAATAATGAAACATTATATTTCTAACAGCACTAATGAACCGTCCAGCTCCAAGTAGAAAATTGGCAGTGAATGCTGATATCAGGCCACCACAAATAAATGAATCTGTAGGAACTCTAGGTCACTAATTCATCTATAAACACAAAATCAGAAAATATTAACAAGATAGAAAGATATCAGTTTGAGATGAGAAACATTTTACTGACTTGTCCTTTGATATTGAGAAACTGTCAATCAGCCATTCATGTGTATTCCAGTAAACCCATTGACATGTACCAGCGTGTTCTTGAGGAGCAATACACAAACAAACATGGCATCATATTTTAATTAAATACACCAAAATGTGACAGATTTTATTTTTCCTAACACGTAACAGGGAATTAGGACTGTATTTCTTTTTAACCCAATAGTTCTGAATTTAAATAAACACAAATCTGTTTGCTCATTATATCCTGCCTATTTAAGCTATTTAAGCTGTATGCAAGTGCCAATAGGTTGCACCCACAGGCATGAAAATAAGCAGAGAAACAAATCGCTGCTGAATGTTTGATAGTGCTGAAAACTAAGCCTGTGAGTATGCTCAGAGTATCAAGCACAAGCAATTAACACTGTAGACCTTTAAGCAAAAGGTGTCATTCTCCGAGTGCTGTGTGACTAGACTTAAAGGAAAAGCAGAAGCCCAAAGCAGCAGCAACGCGAGCATCTGCTTGACAGTGGTATCTTAAAAAGAGGTGTTCTGCCGAGACAGGGCCCTAGTTAGTTAGGAGTTAGAGGTTAGTGGGAAGCTTTCAGGGGTCAAGCCACTGATGGTGGCTGCAGTAAATATCTGTAATGGCCAATAATAAACAGAGAACATATAAGGTCCCTGCTTTTGTCAGCAGAAAGCTTGATGCTACATCATTCTAATGGCATCCCAAATGGACAATGTCTGCCACTGTCTCTAAGCACCTAAGGCAAGAACAGCCGTCACCCCTTTATCTCTTTAACTACCCAAGGCCTCGAGAAATACACCTTGTTGTACCTCATAAGATCTTACCATCCACCACAATAAAATCCACTCCAATGAAAAGGCCTAATATTAGTCCTGTGCTGCCAGTTTAACTGGCTTGCTTTAGTGTTGGATGGGACCAGAGTGTGAAGAGCTAAGCAGTAAATTTTCGTTCCACCTGCACTTGAACCACCAATGTAGGCATGGATTCAAAACCATTATATGTTCAAGGGAGTCTGCATAACTTTATGTCTGTGCTATATAAATGAAATAAAGTCAGTAATAACAATGAATAATACAAAAACATTTTAATGTTCTAGTCTTAGTTTTTTGCGCTGACCCTTGATTGACAGTAAGCTTAGACGAGATTCTTCAGTATTGGGTTTATTAGAGTGCACACACATGCAATGCAGAGTGAGTCACACAGAGCTGTTTGTCGTAGTGTAGAGTTTAGGCCCACAGTCAATAATGTTGATATCCACTGTCTACTCATATATGATATGTACTGCACTCCGAAAATCCCGGTGCACACACTGCCAAATGGTAATGTTCGTTGTACTTGACTTCTGTGTATCTGAGTGCCCCATTGAGGATAGCGAACATCCACAGTAGCAGTCCAGTCAGCTAAAAGAGAATTCCCCATACCCATGGGAGATGTTTAAGCTTAAAAGGCTTTGTGTAAGGCCATACTGCTACGCCGGCAAAAACCTGCCGCACCACTGAAGGTGTACATGTAAAAATGTGCTCTTAATGTAACATAGTTATTAAAGTTTTAAAGCTATGACAGCTATGTGGAAAAAAATCCAGTGCTGTCTTATTGTAAAAAGTAGTTTATGGGAAAAAAAAGTTTTTTGTATTTTGTAGCTCAAAGGAAGAAAGTTACTCTAAAATGATGCCATTCTTGAGCATTAAAACAATGAAAATAATTGCTGATATTGAACAGATGGTGAAACAGAGGGTCATGTTGGATTTGTCAGGATAAAAAGTTGTGTATGTGTGTTCATGTATGACTGTGTTGAACAAGTGCTGCTTGCAAACTGCAAAAGTGGAGCTGACATAGTCTACATATTGTAGAGTAAATAGTAATGGCACTGAACACCAACTTGGGAAATTATGGCTTTTAAAACTCCAATGATTTTTTTTTTGTTGGATTAATTTGTGGAAAACCAGGCAACCATTATTATTTGCATCAGTGCAGCTGCTGTTTTCGAAGTCATTTGCACGATCACAAATTTTTTGAAGCTTATTGTACAGATCCAGTTTTGTGTGATCGGCCTATGCCTATCAGAATATGCTGCAAAGAAACAAGCAGCGTAAAAATAAAATCTGTTCGAGGATAGATTAGATAGATAGATAGATAGGATGATTAACCATTCATATAAACAACTCTATGACAAGTGACAGCTGAAGTTTGATGTTCCAGGTTTCACTATATTGACATTGTCACATTTAGAGGGTAGCATATTGAGTGTATATAGCATGGTTAGCAAACAGTAGATGCTGTTTAATTCAGCATCTAACCATCGGCTGCCAGCACCGGGTCCCTCATTACCCATCAGCCCATTTGCCAGCTGCCTCATCATTACCCATCTCCCCTGGCGGCCCCTGTCACTCAAAATGCCTGGGAAGAAGCTGGAAAGTCAATTAATGTGTGTTGTACGCAAGCATGTCTGTCTGTCTACCTGTCTCTCCTCCTTGCGTGTGTGTGTGTGTGTGTGTGAGACAGAGAGAGATAAAGCAAGAGGCCAGGTACGTATTGAGCAAATAGCATCTCTTTGAATTGTCTGTATGAAGGTGAAGGACTTCTGTCTTTTGAGCCATTTCCTGATGATACACTGAGGTCCCTGATTTATGACCAAAGCTGAGAGATGGTTTATGTCCACAAGGACAACCTTTACAAGCACATTCGCTGCTGCCTTTCATAAATGCGTAGCACACAATGTGGGACAGGTTTAGGTGAAGAGGAATATGATCATCATCCTTTCAGCCAGTCATATTATGTGTCTCTGACCTGTCAAACAGCTGTGCCAGTCAGAGAATATGATTAAGCCATTCATGACTGCATAAACTGACAGTTTTTCATAATATACTGTTTACATGACTTTCCAAAGAAAGTTTTTCTAAAAAGAGAACTTGTTTCCTAATGCTCCAATATGAGGTATTACCAAACCAATTCCACAATGCATATCCTCAAAATGCATCTTATTTTGTAAGACAATTAGGTTGTGGTTCTGAGGTCTCATTTATGCTAACATTAGAGACGTATGCAGAGACGGACAGAGCCTCCTGTCTGTTTTCTGCATTCATTTTGTCCATGTTTGTGCACGTTTTCTGACAGCTTACAGATGTGGACACAACCAAACAGTACCACTGGAGATAATAGGGGTAGTGTAGCACTGTTTAATTGAGATACAACTGTGATCTGTTTTCTTCTCTGTCCACACAGACCACCACTGTCTACAATTCTGCCTCCTTTAAAAGCTACAATATTACAACCTCCTCCACCATCGCTGTGTTTGTTGTTGTCTGAAAGTTTTGACTCTGCTCTTTAGGGCCATCTATTGGCTGCATCTATGTCATCATAAAGGACACATTGAAGTCTGAGGGCAGTGACTTTGATAACATTTGAAATGGATGCATCTATTTTTGAACTTAAAAGGAGTTTAGATTAGTCTTCAGGCATTTATTCATCAGGAATCCAGACTGTAACCCAGGCTGCATATTAGATGATTTAAAAAATTTTAAAAATTAAAAATTCAAGAGGTCACATTTATGCGAGTGCACGATGAAGTATTTAAGCTGACTCATAAACAGGTCTAATATACTGAAGGTTAAATGTGCATCAGAAGGTCTGCCTTATATATGTCTTGTATATAAAATGTCCTGGCCTGTCTATGGCATGGCAGCCTTCAGTGTTGATAGGCTTTTATTTGCAACTTGTAACCAATCAGATGTGCTGTGGCAGGACATCGAGCAAGGCCGCAGAGTGGTGACTGCAGACAGAGAGGTGGCAGCATCAGAGCAATCAAAGCGCATTTTTTGAATAATTTATTTTTTCATCAATTGCATTCAAATATATGTATATAATAATAATCTCTCTTTAGGTTTGTATTGTTTAAACTGGCAGAATCCTTAATTCTAACAGTACATTTAGCACGAAGTTTGACTGTTTTGTCTTCTACCCGCTTGATTTTGTTCATGCAAGATTTTAACAAATTTCCTGTACTCCCTGTGCATCCACATGCATAGCAATGCTTTTGTCAAATTGGTTTGCTTCAGTTGGCTATAGTGAGTCAATGAGTCTGAAAGGAGAAGCCTTCTTATTGCCGAGAAATTGTCTTGGTTCAGCTGCTGGGAAGAATGACCCATTAACTATTGGCATTTTCTCTCTATCACATTGAACTTGTATTTTTATGTTAATCTGGATCTTTCTACTGGAAAGCTTGTTGAAGTTCTGTAATATCACAACATTTCTTCCATTGCATTTGGGTTTGCTATTGTAGCAGTTATCAGTTCAGCAAGTTTGCCTCACCAGAAAAAGTTTTTCCATAGTTTGGTTGTGTGGGTATGAGAGGTTGCACCTACAAAAAGCTAAGCAGATATTCATGTTCTGTTCTTGAATTTTGTCAGGAATATTCAGGGAAGAGGCATGAAAAGCCAATTCCCAAACACAACAACAGTACAGTACATTTAAGCCACAGATATTTCGTAACCAGATGTTTTTGCCAATTGGCTCCATTTGTAAGTAGCCGGTGTACCAATTTCAAATTCAGTGGGAGGTGTAGCTTGAATTTCTCAGGTCTAATGTGTTGGGCTAGGATGAAGTGTGTGTGGGTAGTCGAGTGTTTACATCATCTGAAAATGTCAAAACGGATGATACCGAAGTAGAAGCAAATGAACAGATGATGAAAAGTGTAGGGGGTGAGAAAGGAATGAGGTAAGGGAGAAAGAGAAAGTTTTCTCAATGCCAGATGGAAGAGCAGTTGGCACCTCTCTCATTACTGTGGGGATGGATTTTCCTCTATCGCACCCACACACACACACTTACAATCACACAAACAAACATGCACACACACATGCACACACATGCAGAGCTACCTCCTGTCACTCCACACCACCTGCCCAGCACCTGGTCATCAAAGCAAGTCCAAGGAGGGCTCTCATCTTTAGTGGAGAGAGGGAGAATTAGAGCAATGGAGGAAGGAGTGGAAGGGCACTCATGCCATATGCTTTCACCTTTGATTGTTGCAGTTCCATGATGATGCTTGATTCTTCTCTTCGCTAATCATCAATTTACCTGAATCAGCTTTCTATCATGCCCTGCCATATTGTGCATCTCCTTTCTTCCTGCCATGTGTGTGATCGCTGGTGGGCAGACATGTGTATCTGTGTCACGCCCTCACCATCAAGGCTAGCAAGGCCTGTCGTGTCTGCGATAAATTAAATGTGACACAGATGGGTGGAGTAGCGTCCCCCTTTGATCCAAGCGGCGCAACAGAAGGACAGACCCTGACCAACACATGTCAGACAAAACTGTTGGGCACCACCAAAGATAGCTTTATGGTCCCATTGGATGTGGGCCAGGGGGTGAAACCACAGTGAGAGAGAAACACTCACACATACACATTCACAAAAATGAAAGTGTTGACAGAAACACAGCCGCAATTATTGAATTGAAATAGTCACAGATCTCATGGTGTGAACAAAGTGTGTAATAAAATGTGTGATAGTGATACAATGCATCATTGTGTTGGGAGCTACTTACATACTTACATAGTTTTGAATAAATCGTTTTCTGCAAGTGTGAACTTCTGTGTGTTTTTGCCTGTCCAGCTGTAGCTGGAAGGTGACAGTCTTAGTCAGTGCTGAACAATGTGCTCCACTGCGAATGCACTTAGCTTCACTGTCTGGCAGATATGTCACTCAAACATGAGCAGGCAGCAGCATTAAGTTGCTAAGCGTTCAGAATTATCTGATGTACAACAACATGGGAGCATGATTATTGACGCTCAAACTGAGTGGCAGTTGTTTTCACTTTTTTAAAATGTATTTATTTATTTATTTTTTTACTTTTGAGAAGACATTTTATAAGTTTCAAATTGCCTGAATAGTCTTCGTACTTGAATGAATGAATCGACTCCCACAAAATATTTTGAGCTAGGACAGATATCGATCTATCAGTAATTTTCCCAGATGCTGGCAGCTACAACTTTAATTATTTGTACTCACGTGAAATTAATCAAGACATTTTCGTAAAAACTAGTGTTTGCTTTTTTCTGATTGGGTGAAGGAAGGGTCTTTGTTGTGAGGGAGAGTGATGTCGGTCATCTCTTGACCAGCCAATTTTAAATTATGTCTGTTTAAAGCAAAATACTATTGTACTAGCATTGCCAAAATGAGAGAGTCACATCTACAGCCTATAAGCTTAAAATAATGAGAATGTATGCAGAAATGTATAGGCCTATAACAATTCAACAGTGCATAGTCTAGTAGGGGTGTGAATTACTAGTTTAATAACATCACCATGTCATATAAATTCTTTGGATAAACATACAATTTTTGCTTATATCGCAAAGTCTGCCTCAATACAATTTTGGATTGGATTCAGTGCAGGGGCCTGCAATCAATATGAGACAATATCATATGATTCTTTAACACAATTTGTTAGAGATAAAGCTGCCACCAATTTCATTTTTACTTTAAATTGTAGCAATTTGACAGATAGTGTCCTTGGCTTCTCAGTCAGATCCATCCCTCACTTTGTAAGATACAGTAAACTCCTGGTTCCTGTTGTGTTTGTTTCCTTTTGGCTTCTGCTGAAAGAAAAAAAAGCAGATTTCTATGCCTCAGTTATAAGGTGGTTGTGGTGTTGTGTATTGAATGGCATTACAATGCAACACTATGAATGGCTTACAATACCATGCAGTTGACAAAGGTACCTCAAGTTCTATTGAAATGACTTGCATTTAAATTGCTCAGGTGTTCACCATATTGTGTCCAGCTTCTGTATTCAGAGGGGCCACCAGTGGGTGGTAATGGGAGAAATACCTTCAGGGGGCCCTGAGTAAAAGGTCTTCGGCAGGTGAGGTGATATTTCACTAAACGGGATACATCAATGTAAAGGAACTCTTTTTGTCAGAGGGCTCAGCATGTAGTACACCTGCTGTTATGTTAATATCAGGAATGCATTCTCATTTAAATTTATATTGATAATTGTACCCATGTTGTGAAGGAATTCACACTTGCATTTATTGCCAGCGTGATATTACGCAAACTTCCAGACAGGCAGGAGACAGGTCGTCTATGAATTAGGACAAATCAGTCTATTGATATTTAAATGGATGGTTTGATAGTAATGTAATACATGTATCTAAAAATGCATGTGTCCTAATGGCACACTGAGGGCTATTTTTAATGCTGTAGACTTGAAATATAATAGTTACCATGAGATATAATACCATGGCTGCTTCTAAATTGGGTGGAGGGTGAAGGAAAATCATTTTGCTACCACCCTAATGTCTTTGGATATAATAGCCTATTAGATTCCTGTTTTATAGCATGGGTACTGCAGTACTTACACCAAACTGTCTCCAACCAGCCTAGGTTATTCAGGCTTGGAAACCTAATGAGAACAATGACCTTGTGTTCCATTTGGATGGGTGAATAGTCTGTCTATCTCTGCACCCCCACCCACTACTCTCTACAGACATCCATCTTTAGGAATTTCATCCTTTCTTCATTCTTTTTTTTCTCCTTTTTTTTATTTCCACCATCATCTTTATTCCTCCTTTCAATTCTTTTTCTATCTCTCCTTGTCTCTCTGTCCTCGTAGTGTATTCCATCGGGCTCTACACAGGCATCCTAAATACAATTACAGTCCACAGCTGAATGGAGAGGAAGGGTCCTCTGGGATCCCTAGAAACAGGAAATGGTCAGGAGGGTTGGACTGAGGAGGGAACTGCAAATCCCTAATTCAATTGGCTGAACCTTGGCAACAAGCCCCCGGCGACTCTTACTGTGGAATCAGTGGAATCAAACAATGTGGCTCAAACCGCAAGAGAGATCTTCATCCGCACTAGCAAACACACAAACACACACTCACAAATTGACACAAATGCACCTCATTTTCCCTTCTCGTAGCATTACGTTTCTTCCAATTTTCTTCCCTTTTTATTCTCCCACACCCCTTCCTTTATTGGTTGCATAATACTTGATAATGGCCACCAAGTGATAGCCTGCAATAATGATTCAATTTAAGATTCTCACTGAGTCTCCATATCCCTGCATGTTGTCCTAAACTGTTAAGATAACTGGGGAGGCGATCAATAGCTGTTCTGTATGTCCTCGATGATGACCTCCAACCCAGGGTTTATGGGTTACGATTGATTACCTAGAAGCCGTATGGCACTTGTGTACACTCACAAACACACAGACAGGAGTGTGTGTAGAGTGAGAATAAGAAAATCAATCTGTAACGGCACTAAATCTTTTAATCCACACTGTGGGTGTCCATTTGCAACCCGGAGAAAAGGCCAGTCAGCATGCGTACATGCACAGAAGCATTAATAACGAATGTCTTGTGGCGTGAATACAGAAGTGACTGTAAGAAAATCTCTGCTGTGTCACATTATAAATAATTGGTGTTCCTCTTTGGAAAGTACAGGCAGAGTCTCTCCCTCTAAATTCTCCCACAGCTAATAACTGTAACCTCAAAACACAGGGTTTTTCCAAATAAGAACTGTGAATGCCACTGTCTCTAACTGCAATTACAAATATCATCATGCAGTCATAACCCCAGCCTTTTATTAATGTCATGTCGTTTTGCTGTAGCCATTGACCTGATGATAATATACTGAAGTCACCGGCCAGCTTTAAGACATTTACAATGGACTGGAGGGATTTGTATCTCTATATAAATTGCTAGGATTTGCTTTTATTCACCTATTAGGAAAAAAATTTTTACACAATGGCTGAATGCTTTGGAAATAAACAAAGGGTTAGGATTATGGTTAGGGATCTGTCCTCCAATGAAGGCTTGTGCAGTATGTGTCTGTACCACTGACTGTCCAGTTCGCTGCGTTCTGCAGGCTGTCCTACCATTTTCAGTCTACTCAATACACAATACATTCATTAATGTCGACAGCACGTAACATTTTCCTTATTCTCTTTTACCAAAACTAAGACTTCCACAAACCTGCTGGGGTTTTTTTGCACCCATTTTATAAGGTTAGAGCCACTGAAGGGTTTGAGCACTGCTGCAGCACATTTAGATAAATGGAATCTCGCCGATTTTTTAGACATGATATTAGGGCTGCAGCTATCGAATATTTTAGTAATCGAGTATTCTACTGAAAATTCCATCGATTAATCGAGTAATCGGATAAAACATATTTTTGTTTAGTGAAAGAGCAATTATAAATATACATGAGACAATAAGACATTTCACCTAACAATGAACCATTGGTTTCCTTTTTTAACTACCCAGTTAGCTTTATTATGTTTTTATTTTCCATCCTCATCACTCTGCAGCGCTGTGTTTTTACAGATTAAATAAAGCCTGTATGAAAGGCACGTTAGCCACGCATCGACAGTAGTCATAATTAATAGAAACCTAGCCCTCCGCAGGGCTAACGTTATGTTAGCAAAGTACAGTAACGTTAATCTCATTAATTAGCGCTACGTTAACTTAATTTTGCCTTGTCTCCGGTGACGGTCCTCCGCTCTCGGAGTAAACAGGGGGCCTTCGGTGGAGATGCTGCAGCATTGAAGACGTACTGTTGTGGTATGCAAGCGCTGTCTTACAGTGAATACACGCAGCAGTGTTCGCCTTGGTGTCCAGCTTGAAATGCTCCCACACTTTTGACATTTTCTGCCTTTTCTTTGTGCCTTTCGCTTTCGTCGCCTTCTTCGTCGTTACCTCTACATCCGTGGTTAAAACCAAACATATCCGCCGCCTCTTTTTTATTCCTTTACGTGCGTGACGTCAGCGCGTTGTGCCGCATTAAAAGTAGTCCGGGCGAAATACCATGCTTTGAGCTGGCAAAATTAAACGATTCCTCGAGGCAGAGAAAATTCCTCGATCATTTTTTGTAATCGAGTTACTCGAATTATTCGAGGAATCGTTTCAGCCCTACATGATATGCATGGTTCTCAGCAAAAATAGACAGTGAAAGTTGTCCTAATTATATTGACTCTATACCACCAATTACTGCAGTTTCAATTTCTTTATCTGTCACAGAAATGAAGAAATACAAATGTATCTGTATTACTTAACCTTTCTTCTTCATGTTTCAAAATATGAACTCTGAAAATGTTTCTGTTGACAGAATCTCTTTGGTTGTTGACACAAGACGTTTTACCGTGAAACATTTGAAGGACTGCGTTTTTGACAATGCATGCATGCATTACCTTGCACGGCTTTATAAATAACTGGAGTATGTGCTTTTAATTGTGGTAATACAGTAGTTATAACAGTAGGCAGTGGGCAAGTGATGCTTAATGCATGCAAAACATCCTCAACACAGCTTCTCCAGTATGAGGTTAATAGGAAGATGAGGGTTGATATTTTTGATGCTATTTAAAATCACACAGGTGGGATTTCTAAATACCCTGGTATACTGTAATACTGCCCATGCCTACTCCAATGTAAAAAAAAAAAGAATGTAAAAGACACAGGAAAAAACTGAAACATCTCTTTATTTATTGCATCATATTGTGTTCTTGCTTGCCTCTATACTTCGGCTTTGCATCTTGTGCCTCTTCCTCCTCTCACTTCCTCCTACTCTCCTACAGTAAGCCTCCATTCTTAGATGTTGTTGCCTCTGTTGCTCTAACGCTTGTGTGAATAGCAGCATTAAGCCCCATACCCCTGCTGATAATTGGAACAAAGTGGGGGATCGATGCAAAGGGCACACACACATACTCACAACAATATAAACAATCACATTTCCACACAAACACACACCGGTGCATACACACAGTGGACTGGAGTACTGGAATCAATACAACTCAGAGGAGAACATTTTGTGCAACAGATACAAAAAAAAGACTGAAATGGTTGTTTGTGAGGACCTTCTTTTGTGTAGTCTCATGAGGTCTTTATTTCAGGGATCCTAACTTGTTCCTAACCAGTGCAGCAAACCATCAGTCAGAGAACACAATTTAAACTCTGTGAGCTGTTTGTTTCTTTGCATTTTCTTGACTGTGATGCATTAAATGTTTTTGCAAAAAGTGGTTATTCTGACAAATCCTAACCATCTAGATGGCAAAGCTTACCCATATCTACCTTTCATGTGCCACTGCAGAGCATACATATCAAATATTATTTCACAAGGATCTGACATTACACACCAAACAATGTCAGTTGGCAGAGACAGATGGAAATAGGTTATATGATTGTGAGTCTCCCCTTGTATAAATGCCTGTCCACACTCGTGTGCATGTGTGTGCCTTTGGCATGCATGGATGCACATGCACACGTGTATTCCACAACATAAATGTCTTTTCTTTTACGGAGTTTCTCCTAGCGGAGGGAAGAGCAGCCAAGTGAGACTAACAGGCGGGTCTAAGTGAAAGTGTGCTGATGGGTCTAAGTGGAAGTGTGCTGATGTAGGACGTTACTACATCCCATTAAAACAGGAAGATATTTGATCATGGCCTCCAGTTGTCCTTCTTCCAGGACAAAAGCCCTATCAATGTCTGTGCGGACAGTTAGTGTTTGGCTCTCAACAGGTAGCCTATTTGTCTGTGCAGTGTTGGAGAACCATAAGACTTCTGATGACTTTTGTTCTCCCTGAAATATGTGAAAACCATATTAAACAAGACAACACAGTATAAATACTTTCCATAAATCCAAGAAAAGTGACAGCTGTTAGTTATGGTTAATGTTCACCTTCTTATAGTTAAGGGAGCAAAACTAAACTGAGCTGCAGCTACTGGCTAGCTCTAGATATTTCATTTTGGTGTCAATCTGTTAAAATTGACCTATCCCACAGGGTGAAGGCTAAGTGAGGAAGACTGCGAAAGTAGAAAGGCAAACAGAAGACATTTACTGTGTGTAATTGATTTCTCTAGTTTACTTTTTTCAAGTTTATACTCTTAGAGGGGAAATATTACACCATCACTTAATTGTTAAATCTAATTGTCAGCTGCTGGCAAAATGTATCTGAATTCAATAACAGATTGGTACCGGCATATAAGTACTTCTTATGTTACTTAAATTTAAGTTTTTTCATTTGCTCTAGGATTTAAAGATAAAACCAGAGTGGAAGCCAGCAGTGATCTGGAGGTTTCATGTTTTAAACTGGGTCTCAACAGTCTGACAGGGTTAAAGGAGTAGTTCACCCCCAAACGTCCATTTCTATATCATCTTATGTTGCCGGGAATTCTTGAAGAAACCATTGTTTTTTTCTCTCATGCCTAAACAAAGAATCCAAAAATGGACAAAATTCTGAATTGAACTAAACGAGGGCTGCCTTTAACAACAGCAAAACTATATCAAAACATCCGTTTACAAACTCTCACACAACTGCAGTATAGTCTAAGTGTCATTTACACAGTCATATGTTCAGTACTTTCCAAACAGCCAGCCCATTCTATCAGGAAAGTGAAGTTAAAGTTAAACTTATCAATTCTCTCTTCAAAGCCAGACTCCATTGACAAAAACAGGAATTTTACCTTGTTAAACACAGGATCTGCTGGTTTACCACTGCCTCTATTGATGGTTTGTTTGTGTTATTGTGTGACTTTGGTGAATTTCCCTTAACCCTTTAAAACACCAAAGTGGTGATTGATTTGACTAATGCATATCCCTGGAAGATCCTTAAAAACCCTTTAATGTCCCTCACATCAGACTTGATTAAATCTTAGTCTCAAAAAACAAAGATGTTAAAAATTCTGCAATGCCAACATATCAAAATAGCAGTTTTCTTTATGCTAACAGGTTGTAATTATATGTGTCTACATATTTATTTGCCTTATTTAAGATGCTGTTTGAGCCGTTTAACTACATGGATGTAAATTTACTGCAATCAGATGCTTAAATATTTACTGCAAAATACTCGTAAATGCATTTTTTTTTATCAGTCAATCTTCAAATAATACTGTGCATCATTATTCATTGAAAACATACTGAAAATATTAGTCTTTTTCTACTTAATATTCTCAGTTTTAGTTCTTGCTCTTCATGTTTTGCACCATGAAAGAAATGTCAAAACTTTTGTCATGTTTCCATTTTACAGCTCATTTAGTCCAAGATTGACCACGTACACAATTTGCCCTGCCCTTTGTTTCCTTGGTATTATAGAGTAATTTGGACTATTTTCAAGACACTTTAGGTAGGTGCAGGAAAATGTCAACAATAATCAAACATTTAACAACATTAAATACATGATATTCTGCCTTTTTTCCTTCAAAACATCACTTCATGTTCACAGGGAAACAGTCCCAAATTCAACTCTCTCCCTGAAGAAGTGAGGGCATGATATGATGCAATAAAAATAAAATGAAAAATAGACATTTCAGGTTATTTTCATGCACATTTTTTAAGCTTGGACAGATCCTCGTAAATTCTGTACCATAAGTCTCCTCTCCCCATCTTGGTTAGTCAGTCAAGACAATATAAAGTATTCACAAGTGTTCATGTGGCAGATATGAAAGGAATTGATTTCTGCTCTGAACAGTTCTGAATCTTTAACATAGGTCTCAACAGCTGCTGGTGTAAATAATAATTATCATGTCTGCTTTTGTTTTGCTTGAAACGAAAATGTGATATTACACATTCTCACACAAAGCCTGGAATGTTGTGATTATGTTAAGAAGATTCACAGCAACCATGTATGTATATGCATGTGTGAGAAACTGAAGAGGGAAAAAAGTGATATTGGTAGTTGACTGCATTTGTGTATGAAAGTACATATCTACGTCTGGTTGTGTCAGATCTACATCACTGATAACTAAAACAGACCTCCATTGTTTATAACGGAAATTAGAGTTTTCCTCCCAATTGCTCTTTATTTTATTTGACACCACACACATCATAAGGTATCAAAACATATTTGCACGATCATGCTGTATCCTCTAGGACTTGTTCATTTTATCACACACTCAGACACACCTTTACGTATGTGTCTTTATCAGCCTGTTTAAAGCCTTGTCATATCAGCATGTGCCCTTTCAGATCCAACACTGATTCACTTTTCTGCACTTAGTCAAAGTATTAAGAAAGAATATCTTATTAAGTATTCTTACCTCTTTATATTGTTTCAGGTTAATAAAACTGGAAGGAAGGGGATGATGTTTCTGCCTAAGCAGGGAGAACATTATTATCTGATAGTATTAGGACATTAAGAAGGTCCCTAAAAGTTCCACTAAGTTAGGAGAAAAGCCTGCAAGGAGTAATCATTGTTATTGACCTGAAATGATGGGAACTAAAAATAGTCAGCTAAAAAAAGAACAAAGTGGAAAAATGAAAAACTGGAGCAAGATTGTGTTTGTGTACTTGGGCAGTGTTAGCAGGAGAGTCACTTAGTGCCAAGACTGTTAAAGAATAAAAAGTAAAAGTAAAAATCATAATTGTCACAGAGGTGTTGTTATTGTGGCCATATGCTAAAGATAGCAAAAATAACTTTTTTCTGTTTTTATTGTAGAGACATAGAGAGAATTGCAATATTTTCCTTTGTGACTATTTAATTATATCTGCATATGTTTATTCAGTTTTCTGCAGCTTATTAGTTGATATATTTTAATTGATGAGCTTTGTATGGATTCTGAATAGAACTTTTCCTGTGAGAAAATAACCATAAACACTATGGCACTATAAACAATACAGCACACTGCATTTGCTTATTTCATATTAGGGTTACCAAAACCTAATGGCTAAAATGGCAACTTTGAAGTCAACTTGTCAATTTTCAAGCAATATGAGAGTCATAAAGCAACTGCAGGGGTAAATAAGGTAATCTTAAAACATCAGAATAAATGTGTTTAATGTGTTGATGTTCAAAAATCATGGAGACGTAACTATAAAATAAAAAAAAGACCCAATAAAGAAGATATGAATACATGAAAAAACTTTGGAGGTTGAAGTAAATCAAAGAATATGAGGAACCAGAGAAATAATATATTGGAGAACATAATTCAAGTGGGGGAAGGATAACATATTTCTTGGAGACATTCATTTTATTTTACGATGAAAGACAGGAATTGCCTTGGAGGCACTGTTGGAGCTGAAGAAATTACTTCAAGAGCCTAGAATGAAGGTAGCTGCACTATTAGATGGAAGACAAATAAGACCTGGGCAGGCAGTGTCCCTATGTGTGTCAGTGTAAGTCACAGAAAGCACAGCAAAAGTTGTTTGTTGAGTCTCCATGATTTGTGGAAGTTTGGTTTGGAGTCACTGTAATGTCAACAGCGACTGCATTGTATTTGGCAGCAGAAAGGTGCAGTGCGGTCTTGTTAAAGTTGAGCGTGAGGTGGGTGCCAGATATGTCAAATAGATGTCAGTTAGACAAGCCAAAATCTCAACCTGAGTGCCAGAAAATGGAGAATTTAGTGTTGCTGGAACAGCAGAGGGAGAGGCTTTTGAGAAGAGGTGATGCAGCCAATTAGTTTCATGTGGACACAAAATATGATGGGGCCCAGGACAGAGGCCTGAGGAACCTCACAGGGGTTAGTCAAGAGAGGCTCATGTTCCACAATACTTTACAACTACATTTGAATTACTATTTCAATTTACAACAATCCTGGGATATTTAGATAGCCTGTCCTTCCTCAATGCAGGCAGAGGAGTCAGCAGGCTTAAGTAATGTCCAGGCCAGTAAAGGCCAGTGGAGGCTGGCAGTTTCAAAGGCAGTAGAGCAGTGTAGGAGAATGAGCAGATCATGTTGAGAGATGTGCTATAGTGACTGACAGCAATATTTTAGTCCTAATGCCTGACGGATTATGCTTCAAAATTACAGAAATCTTGATTTAGAAATATGTGTCCTCCATATCAACATGTCTCGAGCAACAAATTGAAAAAATTCGCAAATACATTTTGAGCCTCCTATGCCTTCAACACACAAGCGTAGTCGCCAGAGGAAAATGATGGCATCATTCGTTTCTGCAAACCACATATACATTACATTTGCACGTTTTGTACTTACCATATTAACTTTCTAAAATGAGGCAGAAGATGACTTTGTCATCGGGATGGTGAGGGGATGATGGATGGTGTGTCACCCAGGAGAGACACCTACCAAGCTGCAGATCACTTATTGAAACCAAAAAACAACAAAACCAGTTGTGATTTAGTGAGTCATCACTTTGTTTCTAGTGAATTTTTAAACTCTACACATGGGTGCCACAAAATATAACAACACATTTCTGTGTTTCCAATGGGTTCCAAGTAGATTCTGTGTATTATGTAACATGTCTGTGTGTGCAGAAACACACAATACCAACATTTTTATCTGGCCATTGGGTTGAACACAGGATTTTGACAAATATTTAAAAACGTTACAGGGATGTCACTTTCTTCCTGTTGCTTGATATCAGGTAGGCTGTGGGAGTGCTATTGTGCAGCTTATATATGTGGTGAAGAATGATACTTTAAAGTGATATGTTATTCTTTCAGGTTGTCAGTCAGAAGTAAATTGTTTCAGCAGTCGGTTCAGTGATTTACTTCAGTCCACCCTCTACCACCCTCTGAACCCTGTTGTAGAGACAACAATGACAACAATGACCAAGGAACTAAGACGCTTGCAGCAGTTTCTGGTTGGTACTGAAGTCAGTACAAATATAGGTAGGAAACTGTTGTTTTTGTGGTTCTGCTAGCCAAGTAAAGAAGCACAAATTACTTTAAATTGAACGTTTTGAGCAAATCCTTTAAGTTCCTCGAGGAAAGAGCTCTACTGTATAAACTGTCCTTTTCTTTTTCAAAGATAAGTGAGTATCAGAGGTCATCTTGTCTGTGCTCTCTGGTGTTCCTGCCAGTTTGCCCAGAACAACTCAGTTTATTTGTCTTTAGGTAATTGAAAGGTTCCAAAGATGTTCCCAGATACCAAACCCCGACTGATGGAAAAACAAACCCCCTTTTCATCATTTTTCATTGTCTCTTTTGCTCTTTTGCTCTCCTTCTCTCTCTCTCTCTCTCTCTCTCTCTCTCTCATTGAACAGTCCACATATAGCTTCTGTGAGCCTGGCATCAATAGCATGATGGTGTGCTTTTTGTCCATTTTAACCAGCCATTTGGTAGATCTTCTCTTAATTTTCCATAAATTGTTAACAAGTGCTATACAGTCCCTGTGATGTATCTGTGGTGGTGAAATGCACTATTGTTCTTTTTTGATCCTGCAAAGAGGATTTGTGGGAGCTGTGTGAAACTTTGCAGGTAAGGTGCGAAGTTTCGTACTTAAATTCTCCCAACAATCTAGCTGAAGTATTACTTTTATTAGATACTCCAAACAGTGGTGAAGTCTGACAGTCTCACACCTGAATGAGCAATCTGAATGTGTCTCTTGATGACCGGGGTGCTTTAGCGATAGCCGCCTCATTTCCATAAGTGCTGATTTGCGGGAGTTGACAGGTGTGATTGTACCAGCTCAATACTTGCCTCAGAGGATGAAAACATATTCATTCATTAAATCTCAGCGGATTGCTCCTCTTGAGCATTATATATGCAGTGGCCTTTTTCCTGAGTTACCAACTGACAATCACCGGTTACCACCCATCTATGAGAGCATGGCTACGTGTCAGGTAACTGACATTTGAATGGCCTCCTCACTCACTGTGTGGTGTTGAGGTGTCAACACCTTTGTTTGGCCCTGACAGAAAGTCCTCTCTGATGGATATGACATTGCAGCTCCTTGACATTATTGCTCCCATTGAGAGGTCCGTAGGAGTCCACACCTACAGGATACAGGATGTCTCTGTCTGTCTGTTTCACACACCCACACACATTTGCACGCACACGCGTGCATGAAGTGAGCACAAAGGCATGGAGCCAAATGGCATAATCCTTCAATGATCCATCAAGTGTTTGAGCAGCCATTGTGTCCTGACCATTAACTGGGCGAGGAGAGCATCTTTGAGATGGTAATGTTGCCGCTCTCATTTAGCGCATAGCCAAGACAAAATGCCAACTGCTAATCAGCCATGTGTGTTAGAGAGAGAGAGAGAGAGAGAGAGAGAGAGAGAGAATCATTAAGGCTTTTCAGAAATTCACATAGACAACCTTCCTCATTATTTGTGTGGATAACCTATCATAATCCAGCCCCGGCCAATAATTGGGCTTTTGTTGGGAATCTTATGGAAAGCAGTGGATGCTCAGTATTTATGTAAACCTTCACCGAGCAGTGAACGTTACCAGCCAGTAGACAATAAGTGGAGCACAATTAGTGGGTAACTGGTGACAGCAAGTTCCAGCCAAAGGTACAACTACAAAGAAAGTTGATTTGTGTGTAAATTAAACCATTGCCCTATTTTTTTCTTATCTAAAACTCTAAGTCTCTACACTTTTAGTACTTTTATCATGTGGCGCTAAACTGAGATGAAATGACAAATTTGATATCTTAGTATTATATATTTTTTTATCACTTGAAGTTAAATAAAACCAGCTTTGAATCATAACAATGTGGTGTATGTTTAATTGCACTGTGGTACACTTCTTCCCAGTGCCCAGATCTCCCTGCTCATCTTTCAGCTCATTTTTTTGCTGGCTCTAGGCATGTTGCATTTCTGTACGCCCGCACTGTGGACACAAAAGGCGTGGAAGCAAATTGAGAGTCTCCCACTCTCTCAAACTCTAGTAAAATGGCAAAACTAGGCAGTGCTGATTGAATATAGTCCAAGATTCCCTCATTGTATTGCCTATTTCTTGCTTAAATTTCTTCAGAAACATATTTAAGTAAACTATTAGTATAAGAATTTGGGAACATTAAGTGGGCACCACATTGTTTCCTGTATTGTAGAAACTGAGTCTGAAAAAAACATTAAACAAAAACTGAGCAGTGCTGATCAAACATGATCCAATATTCTGTCAATGTGTTGCCTGTTTCTCACCTCAGATGTTTTCAGAAACATATTTTAGCTTATTGTTTAACTGTAAGTCAGGATTGTGTTACTAGCTGGCTGCCATATTGTTTCCTGTATCAAAATGGACAAGCTCACATTACATCTCCCACCAGTGGAAGAATTTATTGGTCCGATAATGCACAGTACATTCTGTGGTTGTCGCTGCCTTTTTTCTATATTTTTCTGGACATGTACCGTTTTTTGCCAATTTTTTCTGCATAGAAAGCCTAGTTTTATGAAAGTACCATCTTTCCTGCAGTGATTAACCTTAACTAAGTCAGTCGCAGTGTGCTAAGATGCACAGAACTTGCCCTTTTGTTGTACCGTTGCACCTGTTAGTGTGTGGGGGGTTTCCACCTCTGTGATACTTAATTGTAGTAATTTACAGTAATATTCTTCTCATACAAGCTACTACAAATCTTCTGCATTTAATGTTTCTTGACCTCATGATTTACAAAAGATCTTCCTACACAGCCACATGAGAGGCCAGAACACATTTGTGACACAAATGCAGCATCTGTACTTAGTGTATTTTGGGGTTTGATGAATTGAAGGGGAAAGGGATGTCTCTACCCAAACACACGGCAACACGTGCATGCCCACACAAATGTGCAGCATGGTGTACTGGGATGTTTGGGTGCATTGTGTGGTGCACTGTGATGTTGGGGGCGGACATTTAACAGATGGTGCAAGCTACCTCCCAGGATAGTAATGTTCAATTATCTGTGTCCAATTTACACCTTTAATGGGTGAGAAAGACAGGAAGAGAGAAACAGGAGAGAGAGAGAGAGTTGAAATGAAAGCTAGGATTGACAGGAAACAGTGTAGGGGGAATATGGATGTTTTTTTTATATAGGGAGCTATGTTATGTGCTTTCGCCTGGAGAAACTGCATCACAGTTATGCACCGCTGTGTCCACCTTCCCCTCCCCCTCCGTCTTTACACAGCTCCCATGGGCTCGTGCCTGTGGGTAGCTTTAATAGGAGCATGTTGAGGTCAACTTTAATTTGATGGGGAAAAAAAGCAAACAAGTCACCACTTTATTTATTTATTTAGTTCAATTGTAACACTCGGAAGGAATTAGTTCCAGTTCAATTTGTTCAAAATGACCCAGATGAGTTCAAATTTGTCTTTGGTAATTGGACACGGTTTCTCTTTTGTTCTTCTGTAAATATAAGCTGAGGCATGAAATAGAATTTATTCATGTCTCCCAGCCTTTGCTGAAAGGTAGCAGGTAAGGTGAGGTGTGTCAGTGCCTGAATATATATATTTTTTTATCTGTTTTGACAACACAAGTATATTGATCTTTATTCTGCCAACATGTAATATTTTTAGTATCACATGATCCTTGTTACGTTAATCATATCTTTGATGACGACCTGTTTCAGCATATTTGCATTCAAGACTTAATAAATCTGACAGTGAAAACATTTTTTATTCCCACTGAGATTAATCAACATTTTCTAACATTGAAAGTCTTAGCAGACTGCTTTTAATGAAGAAAAAAGGCCTCTTATCAGATTAATGCACATACAAAAAGAAATATGACTGTGTCAGAAGATAAAGCAAGGAGGATACAAAGAGGCTTAATCAAAATGCAGTGTTTTCTAATATATTTTTTAAAAAAAAACATATGAGGGCCTGTTAGAATAACTTCTTTTGGACGATACATTGTCCCAGAGATAATTTCAATAAACATTTTTTTTTTCAATTTAAGACCATTTTATGCCACTTATATAATAATAACAGAGTGGAATAATAATTCAAGTATGCACTTTCAGTACTTGAGAGTATTCAGACATTGGAACTGATATGTGAAAAAAAGTATTAAACTATCTTTAATACATAAAGCATTAATAAAGACATTTGGATTTGGTAAACAGTGATCCACATTTTTTTTTTACCATTTTCTAAGACTTTATGCACCCAAAAACTAATTGGTTAACTGAAAAAAAGTAGACAGAGACAGATTAATCAACAATTATTTTTTAAAAAATTAAATTTTTTTGCAGCCCTAGTTTGTGCACACTTAAGCGCTATGCCCATGGCTTATAATGGCAGGAAAACCCTGCTGTTTATTCTGGTATTGTGTTGGCTAAAATTGGTGACATTCCTAGTAAACAAACACGTATATAAACACAAAGGTCATTTCCTAAGATTTATGTCAATGACCTCGACTACTTTTGCTAACCTTGATAAGTTGATAAGGTAATAAACACGATTGGTTATTACAATTATTACGATTGGTGAGGTAATTTAAAACAAAGGCAAAATTTAACCAGGCAGGTCACTTGCAAACAAATTTCTATTACAAGGACAACCTTGCAGGACACTTGCCAGGCCAACCCGGCAGGAGGCAAGAACACCCACACAAGATCACACAAGATATGAAGGACAAAACAGATGGAGTGGGAGGAGGAGAGGAAAAAGCACACATTACAAACAGACTAACAGCAGCAATGTAAATTAATGGACAGGTAAAAGCAATAAAATGAGTAAATATGCAGAAATGGTGATATCAATGTACTTACCACTTTGAGTTTGAATGGATCAAAAACTACATGTAATAAAGTGCTTGTACCTAAATTAGTTAGTTGTGTGCATTGCTACTTCACCTACTCCATAGGGGGAAGTGAACTGCCACCTTTTTAGGCTCACAGCTGCTCTCCCACACATTAGCTGAATCCCTGGTGAATATAATTACTGTAAGTGGCAGCTTTTCCTGCAGTATAACACTTCAAAAATAGCATGGCAATGTGGCATGAGAATATCCTGTAGTGGTCTATGTAAAGAGGCTGTACTCTGAGCACATTTACCAAGGCCAGATTGATGGGTGGGTAAAAATTGTTTCCTCTTTTGAGAGGTAATTTAGAGGAGAAGGGGGGGGGTTATAAACAACATTGCAGTAAATTAAATATCTTTGAAGTTATTATTGAGGATTTGTACATACTGGAGAAGCAGAAGACGTCAGAGCCGAGGATCCTTGCAGCAGGCCTGGCTGACC
This sequence comes from Plectropomus leopardus, assembly GCF_026936395.1. NCBI lineage: Eukaryota > Metazoa > Chordata > Actinopteri > Perciformes > Serranidae > Plectropomus > Plectropomus leopardus. The sequence goes on from NC_142190.1 coordinate 22,383,285, forward strand.
TGGTTAGCTGGAGCTGGTTTAACTCCCATGGGAGACCTGTGTTGCAGCACTGCTCACCTCACCAGAGCAGCTTCATTAGAAACTTGACTGCACTTCCTTCCCTCATTTGTGTGTGTGTTGGTATACTTTTTGTATTTTTTGTCTTTTATTTATGTGCATCCACATCACCCACACTCACTTTGCCTGAGTTTTCTTAAGGAACACTGTATGAATAATGCAAGCTATTGAAGTAGAATGAAAGCTTTAACACATACACAGGCCTTAGACAAACACGCAAGGCCATTTTCTTCTACCACTGCTCTTCTCCACCTTGTCTTTTTGGCTCTACTCTTCTATTTACTCTCATCTTCACCAGTGGCCTGCCCATGGATAGAAGAGCACATGGTGTATTGTTTTTTTTAAGAAGAAAGAAAAGAAACCCACTAAAACTCCATTACAGTCGAAAGCTGCGGTTGCAGGGATAAAAAGCAGGAGAATGTGAGACAAAAGAGAGCAAGCATGGACATGAGAGGAAGATGAATCCACATGTGTCTTTGAGGCCTTTCTTCTTCCCTTTATTCTTCATAGCTGCGGTCTCCAGTGAGCCGCTGCCCACTGAGACAAGCTGCGTCCCTGATGCCCTGGAGATTTCCTGTTGCCACGATTACAAAAGACCATGTGCACTGCAGCAGACAACACACACACACACACGCACGCGCGCACACACACACACACACACACACACACACACACAGTAACAGTGTGTATCATTATGGGGATATTATATTGATTAGTGGGACAACTATACAATATTTGCCGATATCACAGTCTACCAAGATGTCATGTGACTTTGATTTTGATTCAGGGGCCTGTCATTGATATGTAATAATACCATATGTCCAGATGTCCAGTTAAGACAATCTGTTATAGAAGAAGCTGCCACCCCTTCCTTCTTTTTTTTTTTTTTTGCTCAAACAATTCATAAATAATGTTAATAACTGTACTTGGTTAAGTGCAGTAAAGTTTACTTGAAATGAACTTCACTAACACACGTATAACAGCACATTTGATGAGTTATCCTTCAAGGCTCTGTCAGAAAGCTCCTCCTGGTAGAAATCATTTCTTTTTAACCAAACCATGATCTTTTTCCTGAAATCTCAGGGCTACCTGTCTCAAAGCCCTAATGGCAGACTCCTCCCAACAGCCATGAAAATAATAATAAGTGTCGAGCTTCATTGACAAAACAGCTGTTGTCCACTAGTAACATAATATTAGCTTAAAAACTTTTACATTGCTTAAATTAGCCTAGCTGCTAATATGATACTATGTATGACATGCTCTGTTTACCGTTTTTATCCTCCCAAATCCAAAATATTGCCACGCTGCCAATTTATCCCCAAATAAGTAGTGTTATCCTTGTCTTTCTCATTGCTGCTTGTCCCTATCCTTAGGCGCTGTTTGACAATGACAAATAATTTCAAAATAAAGGCCTATACTAAAGATGACGATATGGACTGATGTTTTCACTTTGCATCAGTCAAATTGCATCATTGATCATTCAATGAATATATCAGTCCAGACTGATGCATTGTGACATCCGTACTAGCTGTGAGGATTGAAGATTGCAACCATGATGAAACTAGATTTTCTTGCTCAGGAAGTTTCTACCAGGAGCCATATTATCTGCAGTGGTCTCTTCCTCCCCAAAACTAATATAGCCTGCAATTTAAACAGGTAAAAACACATAATAAGTAGTTTCGAAACAAATCAGTGTTTCTCCAACCCTGTTTGGCTCATTGCAGAAAGGCCACCAGCCCAGCACCTGCTAATGTGTGCTCATCTTTTTTCACTGATAACTTAAAGCTCCAGATGTTTTGGGGGTTTTAAATGGAACCGAATTATCCGCTGAGGTCTTTTCCTCTCCAAAACAAACAATCCTTGTGAATTAAAGTGGAAAAAACACAGAAAAATGCTGTTTTACATTTAAAAAAATATGTGTTTTTCTAACATTGCTCATTGCAGAGAGGCTGCTAAATACAGTGGCTGACACAAAAATGTGAATAGCCTTATCTACAGCCAGTGTTTGGATTGTCTGCTCGGGGCTACTGTAGAAACATGCCAGACCACGTGGTCAAGGACCTTCTCCCTGTGTTATAAAAATGGCTTATTCTAATGTAATGTATTTACATTGTAATGTAATTGTACTATTACTTGAAAATAAGAATTGCTATGTAATTACATTAGAATAACAATTTTTATTCTCAGGTAATAGTACAATAAACAAATATACACTTATACTATTTTCCATTTAAGCCTTTAACACATGCACGTACATGCAACATTCATTAGGGCCCCACAAGTCCCAAGCTTTCAGTCCCTTCTCCCTGGAAGTCTATTCTCTCCTCGACCTGCTGGATATCCACAGAAACACAATGCCCCAAATAGAATGGGATATAAAGGTGATGGTTTGAAAATACGAGGTAACAGCCTGGCGATGACTGAAGCAGTAACAATCACAGGGAGCTTGAGCTGTTTGATGCCAAATGGTCCCTTGAGGGCGAGGCTCACCGGTCAGCTCCCCACAGAGACACAGTGAACACTTTGCCAATTTACCATCATTCGAGCCTTTGTAATGCAACACAGCACAAACATGCCTTTGTTCACTGACCTTTGAATAATTCAGCTCGAGCAAAATGCTATGACACATTTTTGATCAAAGTCTCACTATCAAGGGGAGGAGGCATTTTCCAGACGCTATGTGTTCCTCTCCACAGAGGATAAAAGCTTCCCTCCTCAACACAATCTTGGGATAGAAAATCCCTCGGAATTATAGGAAATTCATATACGTTTGGATTAAAAGAGCACCCGATGGTGAATCAAGCATTACTGCTACGCATTTCCTTATTCTGTAGGGATTTGACCTCTGCACAGGGTGAAAAATGCTTGCTTGCTTTATTTGGAAGTTTTCCTTGGAAATCTCCTGTCCCTTCCCCCTGTGACGAATGGCCAGAGATTACAGGTTGGTGACCAGGTATACACATCCACTTCAAAGCTTTGTCTGGAGGAAGCCATTTGTTACCCCTGAGGCATCTATCACAATATAACTTCACCTCCTAAACTATTCATTTGAAGAAGCAGTGGAAACAAAAAGCATCTGCTGAGTTATAGGCTGTACCCTGACTGTCCATCATCTAATGGCAGTACCTGTTTGACAGTGTGCGCTCTGTGTGTATGTGTATGCTTCCGTGTGTGTCCATCATCCTATAGCAATTCCTGTTTGACTTTTCTTGTTGGGGAGATTCATGATTTCGATATCCCAATGTGTTTTGTGGAAATTGAAATGTGTCTCTGGAGCCCTGGGGGGATTTCTTTAAGGCTTTAAATGGCAAAATCTCTCTGTGTGTGTGGGTGTATGCACATGTCCATGCCAGTATTTGTTTTTTCCGGTCAAAGGGTGGTTTTTATGAGATAACCACAGTCAAACTTGTCCTGTATCTTCTCTCCTGTTGTCTGATCCTCATTCCTCGTCGCTTCTCTCTTTTACAACATCCACTGCACTGTGATGGATAAAAACTGTGCATACTATATTACCCACAGTAACATGATAAGAGTGGATTGAAGATTTCTGTGATAGGGCGCTGCCATAGTTACAGTCCAGAGGGTGCCTCAGAGGGATTAATGAGATGAGTTTGGTGCTCCTGTCTTGTCAGTTTTTAAGAACATACTCATCAAGAATTGATCAAGTGCAGAATGGAGAAGTAAAATATTAAATATTAGCTAATAATTAAGTTTAGCCTCTTAGTCTCGAGGGTCATAATTCATGTTGAGTCTCCTCTTTATGTATTCTCTGTAGGAATGGTTTGGTTGTTTGTCAGGCTTGTGTTTGTTACAGCTCTGTGTTGTTCATCCATTGAGCAGCCCGGCTTACAAACTAAGCTTCATCATGTTATCATCAGTGGCGGTTCTAGCACATTTGGTGCCCAAGGCAAGTCTCTCCCCTGACAAAATCTCACCAAAAACTACATTTTACGAGATATCATAGAACACGTCACGAGAACAGTACAGATGACCTTTGCCCAATGCTCATTTTTACTGAATAGTGTTTGAACACATCACAGTGTAACTCAATGCAGCCTTTGTGAGCTGTTCATTGCAGTCACCAGTTGCTTGTAAGTAACGTTAATTAGCTCTCACCTGCCGATTTCAACATGGATTTGTTGTTTTTTTTCCATCTTAAAAACATGTGGAGTGGGCAACGACTGAGCTAGCTATACATTGTGATTATCCTTAAAAGCGACTGAGGCCTTTTTTACTGTATGCATGCTACATTTTTACATTTTTAAGAAAGGCTAATTCCCACATTATACAGACAGAGACTGTACTTACAGTCACCTGCTGAAGTTGTTTTTGCTTTGGAGACATTTACATATGTGGGAGGAAGTAAAAAAGGAGAGAAGATTACAGATCCCTCTGTAAGTAACTTCAAGGTCATAATAATGTGTATTCCTCATCAACAGGCATCACAAGAATCACTGACAAGGTTTGCAAAACATACTTTTTTCTTTTTTTTTTTTTCAAAAAGCATAGTATAAAAAATATACTAAATTAAGTTTAGTAAACATATAGCTCTTAGGTTTTAGCTGTGCTTTGAAGTCTGAGTTTTTAAAAACAAGGTGCACACATGTTAAAGACAATTGTCAGATTTGTTGGTTGGGGCATGTAAGGAGGTCTGGACCATATATTGATATTATATCAATATTGTGATATGAGACTAGATATCGTTTTAAATTTTGGATATTGCAATATCATAGTTGTTGTCTTCTCCTGTTTTAAAGGTCTATTGGCAAAGTGGTATATAATATTAATTACTATGTTTTTATTAGTGTATAATCAAATAAGAATTGTTGTGTTTTTGTTACCTCTATGAGCCGTTTATATCTACATAAAAGCAGATCCTCTTCCATGGAGTACGCCACATTGTCTCTCCAGTAGCCCAAGACGGACAAATTAACTGTCTGGCTAAAGATGATCATTCACGTTTACACATTTATGTGTCATCCATTGTGCTCTCCTACACACATGACACACAGGGGAAGACCTCACCGCTACATGGTGCCAAATCCTAAACTGGACCTTTAAAGGTTGCATTACAGTAAAGTGATATAATTTTCTGAACTTTCCAGAGTATTCGAGCTGTCATATAATTTGTCTTGAACCACTAAGTCATTATATCAACATTTATTAAGGATATTCATCAAAAATCTCATTGTGTAATTATCATGTGAAAGCAATAGTAAACCCTACAATTTTGTCTCAGTATCTATATTGAGGTATTTGGTCAAAAGTATTATGATATTTAATTTTCTTCATATGGCCCAGCCCTACTTTCAAACCCAACATTCAGAGTTGACCCTCAGACCCTGCACAATGTCATTGGCTGGGGGCTACACACCACCAAAGGTTGACGGCCTGAAACATTTTGAACACAGCAAAGGCAGAGGGCAGGATTTCTACAGGTACAAACACGGCCAACACACTTCATGTAGGTCATAAGTGATGATAGAGAGGGATTATTATTGTAGGAGTCTATACATGGTCTTTTTTTAAAAAAAATTCTACTCATTTTGCCTTGAACTAATTAAGATTTTTTTTTAATTTAATTTTTTTGCCATAGGGGTGTCAAACCTTTGATGTTTAATATCTCAGAATTGTGCTCCATCCATTTAAAACCTGACAGTTCCAACCCCACCATTTGTCTAGCAGGAGTCTCTGTTAATTAACATGATATATGGACCTAGTCTAACCATGGGGATAAGATCAGTATAGGATCTCTGTGGAGTACACAGTGCCACATGTTCCTGATAAGGTCTGCTGCTGTGTGCGTGGGAGGGTGTGATGTACGGAGGCGTGGGTGTGCATTGTTTGAAAACCTGTGAGGTATACTGTTTGGTTAAATTACATGTCTTTTTATTTGCAGTGTGTGAGTGTGAATTTCCAAGAGTAAGTGTAGCTGCAGTGTGCACTGTGCACATGTGTTTTTGTGTTGCTGTGCATGCTGTGACCTTTCTTATAGAACAGCTGTGAAGTCAAGTTACAGAAGCGCTGTAAACCAAAATGTCCTGACATTAAAACCACCAGGCCACTGTCACTGAGCCCTCTTCCTAATGTTATATTTGCGGGTTGCGTTTAGACCCAAGTGCATGCACTTTTTTGTTGAACAGGAGACAGTTCTGTAATAACTGTTCTTCTCTCAACTTGGGAACCAGAGCCAATACCAGTTAAAGGTGAACACAGATTATTATCAATCTGCAGTTGAAGTGTTTTAGCTTTTGCCCCAAAACTGGCTGTAAATCAGTATTGGTTTACTAATGAATAAGAACATCTGTTATAACATGCCACAGAACAAAGTTGTTTCTAATTGTGTGGCAGACGCCCATTCAGTTGAAACACATTTCTTGCCAAACAGTTGAATTACCGCTTTAAATACTCATGGTTGGTTAGCAGATGTGAGATTGCAAATAACCATAGCAACAATGATCTTAAAGTGCGGGTTAACTAAAATCAGTGATTTCTTGCTAAATAGCCTACATGACAAATCTGAGAAAATACTTGCTGAAAATGTGAACCGACAGGGAAGTGTGTAGTACTGCATTGTGGTGTTGAACTGTTTGTCTCCACTTCTGGGTCCAGGAATTTTTCTGGTGGACTTAGCATGCTCGATGATGTAGTGGAACAATCCTCAACATAATTCCTCCCCTACTCTAAAAAAACCTGAAGAACAAACTGCTGCAAAGCAACAGACTCTCATTAGCAGATTACTCAGTGGCACTAAGCACACACGACCCCTGAACCGAAGAGTGAGCGGCCGCATAGCTACAGACTCTTGTTAGCAGCTTAACCAGTAGCACGGTAACATACACATCCTGGGCTGAGGAATTTTAGAGCCCTTGTATGGTGACAGACTTTTGTTCAGCAGCTAATCACAGCCAACATTAAGACAAAACCCAAAACATTGAGCATTAACTGACGGGGATCTGGGTAGCTGTATATACATGTGGCATGTATTGTTTATCCATGTATTTATTGACTGAAAGAGCAAATAGTATAACGTTGTATAACGTAGCAAATTTACTGCACACACACAGGAGAGAACAGAATGGCACTGATATATAATATAAAGCAACACGCTCTAATGTCAAAACCATGAAGTGGTTTCTCTTTCAGTAAACACACCTCAGCATGTCAGAGCAGAGAGTACTGCTCATTTTTCCATGATTTTAAATTCAAATATTATAAACTTGACAGCTGTTTAAATAATTCAAATTTGGCTGTGGTTAATGACACATTTTTTCTGTGGTGTCACAGACTTATTACACATATTTATTTTTTTGCTTTACTCAGACTTTAACAGTGCACATGCCAGTGGTTAAACTTTATAACTCTGTTTTTTTATCCCTTGGTTAAGAGGTTATGTGTTGCCTTTCATATACTGGATGCATCATTGTTAATCACACTGACTGTTCATCATCATCACTTTTGGGTCAGAAATGTCAGAGTATTAGAAAAAACATTATCACTTAAATGGCCAGAGAAGAGCGTCAGTACCATATTCCATTCTCAATTGCATCTCCTGTGAAAGAAACATCGGGTAGTTTTTTTATTTATTTTAGCACTTTTCATTTAAGGAAACATAAAATAATAGAAATCATCATACTCCATAAGTTCAAAAGGAAATCAAACTGTGTATATAAATTCTAATCCGAAAGGAGACGGAACAAAACAAAGCAGGAAAATAAGACGAATAATAAGATAGCCTTGCAATTGTATAACATGGTGTGCACGGTGTTGCCCTGACTTCAATACAAATCGGTTACATTCACAGGGAGTCCTTGATTGCCAGAGGGCAAAGAGAGGATGTTTTAGTAAAGAAATATATTTATATTTAAATCACTGGATCTGCTGTATTTATGAGTTGTTTATGTATTGATGCACATCACAAACTAAAGCTGGAAAAAACACAAAAGGTGGTTTGATAAAGGCCTTTTCTACATGTGTGCAGATATTTTGGAACATTGATATTTTCCTCCACATGTTGGCATCTGGTCTACATGCACGTTGTTTTTTTATGTAATGAGCATGTGCCAGAAACAATAACAACAACGATGGACTATTGGTTTGTTCACTTTTTATAAGTATTGTTTGGTATATTGACTACTTTACGCTTAAACTCTATGAACAATGGAGGTGTCTGCTGCAACCAATATTATTTGGTCCATCTTAGCATCCACAGTTTAAAGCTGCTGAAAACTAGAAACTTTTAATTAGACCTGGTTAAACCAGCAGATGGCAGATCGGTTGTAAGAGTAGTATTGTTGTTGATGAGAAATGGAAGGGAAAGTTTTCGCATGTCCAGAGCATCACTAATATCTTTGAATGAGCGCCTTCATCCTTTTTCGATGCAGGCTTTCCCACACATTCACTGATTTGTGGCAGTCCGCCACAATTAAAACATCTGCAACCACAAATACATTTTCTATTTTTGGAGCTGGATTGGTCATTAGGAGTGCTGTATGTTGAAATCACATAAAGCGTACTCTGGGCACAGACAGAGCAGTCAAGCACATTGAAAATGAAACTTAACAGTTCCTTCTTCTGGGTTGTAAAGTTTTCATTCACTTGCAGCAGCTGTTCTTCTCATCCATCGATCTGATCTGATCAGCTCTGAACGAATCAACAGATCAATTACCCACCTCACAAGTTGCAAAACTTTGCTGAGTAAAAAAAAGAACTCATGGAGAGTTTCCCCTGCTCTGCGGTCACAAAGCCGCAAAAATCTCCAGGTTTAGAGAGGGTACATAAAATGATACAACACGCACATGTTTTAAATAGAAAAAAAATGAAAGTTTGCATAAAAATACACTTATAACAAATAAGTTGCCATTTCGCTGAATCATCTTCACTTAATTTGATTTACAGCAGCAAAAAACATGTCCCACAGTGGTGGTGCTCCATCAGGTGTGGTGCCCCTTATATTTTCATTGTGTTTTTAACTGAAAATCAGCAATCAACTGCGAATCCCTCAAGTCATTATATTCGCTTTTTTCCACAAGTCCATGCCCACATTATCACATTATCACAGCAACATTACACAGGTGTACAAAGAGGTTAAAAAAATCTGAAAATCTATCTTCATTTAATATTCTTATGATTGAATTAGATATTTGTTTGTTTGTTTTTAAGCCAAGCCACTGTCTTGCAGTGTGGATTTGCTGTTAATAGTATTTGACAGAATGACTATTTTTCCAATTACTGATATAGGCCCTGCACTGTACAAATGACAGTTGGTCACCGGGTTGCTTACAGAAAATAGAAAACTAAAAATAAGATCAGGGGCCCAGATTGCCATGATCCATTCGCACATGGTCTGATCATGGTGATTCACCAGATTTTGTTATTTTCATCGTGGAAAAAAATCTGGAAGGCCTTCACTCTGAAACCATAAAGACTGCTGTGCACCATCTTTAGCATGGATGAAACAAATGCTATGAAGTGTGAGTTACCAGCACGTGTTTCTCTGTGCATGTGCACACGTGTGTGTTTTATGGGCATTCGGCTTATGAGCAGATGATTCTACCGTGGACAGGGTGTGTGTGCGTAATTGTGTTAAGGAGTGGAAATCAAATATGCTAGATTAAATGACAAAACAAACAGATGTGTGTCTCTCTGTAATGTGAGAAAACAAGGATGAGGTAGACAGATCTAATAAAGCAGGCAGTATAGCGGCAATAAGCTGAATTAAGTAAGCTTGATTCCATCTATTAACACTGTTTACCATCTCCTTTATTACCCTGAGATGAATTGTGGCCCTTAGCAAAAGCTGTGCTAAATCAAATAAGATTTAAATGCATTTGCTTGTGTTCATTTGTTTTTCTAAGCTGAAGATTCTCTTGAAATAAAAAAACACATATGTGTCACAATGTATATATTCCTCAGTGTTTTTATGCTCTTGTGTATGAGTGGGTCGATGGCACTGTGTACAGCCAAGTCATAAGGTGACAAAGAGTGTGTTAAGGTTTTACAGCAATCTGCTCACCGGTGGACTATTGGTTAGATTCCAGGGGCCTTGAAACATATGGCAAAACAGCTGCTTCTGTAGGAAAGATAAGCTAAACTCTCCATCATGCCATGTGACAGCTCAGAGAGCCACGCTGCACACATCGATCTCCATAGGCTTTTCACTGCGTGTCAGACTCTGAATATATCTGCCACTGTGACAAAGGTAGCCCGAGGGAGGAAGGAAGTACAGAGGGGTAGAGAAGGATACAGGGTAAGGAAAGGGTTAAAAGGGAGGCAGAGTGAATGTGAAAAGGCAGGTGAGACAAACTCCTGAATGAGCAGAAGTTGAAGGGAGAAGAACACAGACAGAAAAAAAGAGGAAAACAGGAAGGATGTTGGAATTGAACACAGTCCCCCACGAGACTTATACCCTACGGGAATACTATGATCACTGCAGTGTGTGTATGTGCGTGTGTGTATGTGCGTGTGTTTTAATGTGTGCTTGTGTGTGTGCGTGTGTGTGTGTGTGTGTCACAGTAGGTGGTGTCTGTATGAACTATCACACAGTTTATTTATGACGGCTCCCTGCTGATGGTTACAGAGACTGAGAACAACCTGCTTACAACTTAGCTTTTCTGTGCCACCACCATCCAGTCACTCACTGTTCATTCTCTGGGAAAAATAGTATGTTTATCTAGCACAGGGTGATCTGGAGAAAATCAAATATTACAGTATTTTTGACCAAGTACCTCAATATAGAAATAAAGACAATTAATTTTATCAAACCTTATCAAACCATAAAAACCTCCTGATATTTAAAATCTCTTTTTCAGGACTGATTCGACTTAATTGGAACCTATAAAGCATAAAGACCCTTTTGCCAAACTCCAAACGTACCCTAGGTATGGACAATAAGAACATGTTCTGTGAACTTAGAGCATTGCCATTTTCAGTTTTTTTTTTGCTTAATGTACACACGTAAATAAGATAAGAGTAGGCCAAGAATATCTTTATAAATAACATAATTTTAAAGACAACCACCCAACCCAAGCATACGGGATATAGTGATGTAGGATTGACTATTGGTGCCTTCACAGAATACTTACACAGTGAGATATCTGATGATTAATCATCATTAACAGAACAGTCTGGTTGTAAGTACAAAAAAACACCATTTTACTAATTTAGCCCCTAGAAACAGGAAAATACTCTTATGATATTTTGATATCCAAAATTTAAGACAAAACTTCATGTCATATCAAGATACAGATATAATATGAATATATAACCCAACCCTTTATTAACCCACACATACTTATACTTCAAGCCTAGTTTATATAAATAGTAAATCAGTAAAAGTGGTATAACTGCATATCCATATTATATTTATTCCTCTGCAAAAAAAAATCTAAAATGTAAGGTATTACTCATCAATAATTTGCAATGATCAATTATATAAAATGTATAAAAAGAAATGAGAGTGCTTTCCAGGACAGATCAAAGTTCCTTCAGCAGACACTGTTTTGTAAGTCAGTGGGCTTTCATCTCCACATCACAGGTTTCCTAAAGTCAAGGCACTATGTTACATTTACCCGACACTATTATTTGCACACTCAAGATTCCATGAAATGAAACATGTTATTGACCACTAGGGGGCAGAAAATTAAGCCTTAATACACTCACATTGTCATTTTTCTTATAGCTATAGCTACTAAACAATTGCCCAGTGACAGAGTCAAAAGAAACAGGGCAACATTCACCACCTGATACCACCACTTCAAATCCAATATTGCTGCTGTTGTAGCCCCAGTTTGGTCCACCAACTACAGTTATTGGAACAACGGTCCAATGAACCAAAAGATTAAAGAAAAATACAGTGCTGTGTTGATTCTTTGTAGGTTCAGCAGTAACTTCTCTTTAAGGGGGGGCTATCATGCTTTTCCTTATTTTCTGTCATATATATATATAGTGTTACAATGTTGGATATTTGTATTTAATGTGGCCAAAGTTTCAAACAATTAGGTTTATGTATATAAAAGCAATTCCTGTGAGCAAAAACCTCAGGTTTCAGACCATTTTGAAAAATGTTTCCAACATTTTTTTAATTTTTTTTTTTTTTTTTAAACTTTTGGGTCAGCTGACATCAGCTCTGAATTGATGTCTTAAATGGTCATTTTCTCCAGGCACACTACTGCATGTGTTTACATTATGTAGCGTCATGTTAACCTTTAGTTTAGATTTAATTGATGTTTTTTTCAGTGTAGAAAAGTGCCACTATACACTATATGCCATTCTCCAATTACACTGCTACATATAGCTACATAAGCTACAATTTCAAATCATATTCCTGCTTAAATATCTCTGGTTGTGAAGATTTTGGTTAAGAAGCTTTTACTGGTGATTTTTTTTATGGTAGAAAGTTTATAGATTGCAGGCAAGGAAGAACCGGAAATACTGACCAATAAGAGCAGACTGGGCTTTTTTGGGAGGGGAGCTTAAAGAGACAGGCACTAAAACGGAGCATTGCAGACAGAGGGTGAATACATGTGTTACAGCACTGACTGTATGATAGAAATAGTGTTTTTGGAAAATTAAAGCATGAAAACATGTAGTAGAAAATCAAAACACAAGTATAAACCTGAAAATGAGCTTAATAGGTACCCTTTAAATGCATTTAAAAAATGTGCCATTATTGCCTTGAATGACAATTTTCCAAAAGAAAAGCATAGCTTTTTCATCATAGAAAAAAATGGTAACAGCGCTTAAAACTTGCAATACTGAAGTTCTTCTTGTGACTTTCCTTAATTTTCTTTTAAACTGACTCTTTCCTGGACATGAAAGTGTGATAAAGGTTAAAAGAACACACTATATAGGAAAATTGTCAAATTTGATCCCATTTTGCGCCTGTTTCTCATGTATCTTCGTGTATTCTGTCCAATCAGGAGTATTGTGAGCATGTGAGAGGTGGCCATTGTGTAATCAAGTAGGAATACTCTGCTCATGGCATGGTAAAATGGGGGAATGAGAGAGTGGAATGAAAAGTGTTTTATTCAATTTCAGCTTGCCAGGACTTACCGAACTGTTGTGTTGGTTGCCTGGTAACTGTAATACTCGGATATACAAGTGCACAGTGTAGTGAATAAGACTCCCACCATTTTTCTCTTTTTTCCCCCTGCCTGTGTTCTCTCTTTCTTTCCCTCTTTCTACCTATAGCTGGATATGCTGTATTTTCAGCTGTTGTCATGAGTGAATAGGTGTAAAACCATATATTCCGTGTTTCGTCTTCAGGACCTGTCTATTTTTTTTCTTCCTGGGTATTGACTGGGAAAGATCACAGAGCCACAGTTGTGACAGGGAACTCATACCTTGACAGCAGGGATGAAAGGCAGGAATAGAGCGAGGTCAGACTTTGCTGAGGGAATATTTCACAAAGCCATCAGTCTCATGTAGAAAGGAGTGTTGGTAGAGATGTGACACCGACTGCCCCGTTTCTCTGTCAGCCCCTCTCCCTCTTGACCAGTGATACAGCAGCAAGGTGAGAAATTTTTACCAGATGTGTGTGTGTGTGTGTGTGTGTGTGTGTGTGTGTGTGTGTGCGCATTTGTGTCTAAGATAGGAATAGTGTAGCTTTTTTTATGTGTTTTATAGCATTTTGTTGTTCTCTAATTTGCCCGGTGAATATAGTGTGATGCTCAAGACCAGAAAATGTGTTCAAATCAAGTAAAGAAAATTCACAAAAAGATCACAGGAAATTATCAGTCTCTCTCTTTCACCTCCTCACTCTATCTATCTTGCACCTTGGCAAGCAGTGAAATAGCACTAACAAAACATAATCACCTCAATCAGCCACTGAAAATTGGCTATCAAGATTTGATGGCTCTCAAATAAAAACAAAACAATATGTGAGTTGAGAGACTGTCCAGCAGCTGTATCTCTAGGCGTGCTTTCACGATTACTTTTTGCTCCCTCCCTGAAAATGAATTTCAACCTATTTACAGTATGTTTATCAGTCAAAATTGAAAATTCTATATTTCTTGTCTACAGGGAGAGATTGATTTATTAATCTGTAATCGAAAAGAAAGCACAGTATTTTTTTATAACATGCAGACTCAGGCACCTGCGGTTATATTCTCTTTGTTCTTCGTCTCTCATTCTTTTTCAGGCGCTGTCTCTTAGAGCTGCGCAGGTTTTCAGGCTCACTGGAGGCATTCCAATAGATCCATCAATTTGGCAAAGCAGTGTGTGTGAAGCATAAGAGTCATTCCCTCGGGATACACACGCAAATACGCAGACAGACACACACACACACACGGGCTAATAGACAATCTATGTTGTTTATTTGGCTCACTTCTGTGTTTTTACCGGCAGGAAGTCTCAGAGGTGACGCTCTTGTTGCCGGTTAGGTCGTCTGTGTTGTGGTTTCCTTTGTGTTAGTACACAGTTATATATCGGCCTTTATGGTTTTCACCATGCTGATCGTTGAACCCTCCCATATCATGGCAATTTCTCTGCTAGACGACAAGCCTGTCTGTGCTTCTCCGCTTTGATTACAGTGCTGTCAATCACAACCTAATATGATGGTGCAGCAGTATGTGCATGGATGACTGTAGGTCTGTCCTGAGAACAAAGGCATCAATTGTGTGTTGGTGGAATTAGATATTTTTGTTTGTTTGTTTTTAAATAAGATATAAATTAGACAGAATTTCCGATTGTGTTGCCCTAAACTTGATTATTGGTGCTAAGCAAAATTTCTCAGAGTAAATGCATTTATGTAGCTTACTGATATTGCATGTTTTAAGTGTTTGCATATGTGCATTTGAAGCAGTACTGGTTGCAGTACCAGGATTTTGGCATTGGTACTCAACAGTACCTTCTTTCTTACTTTACTTGGTCTGCAATAACAAAAATTAATTTTTTGAACAAGCTGCAGGGGTGACTTGATAAATTAAAAAGCAATTCTGCTCCTCTGCTCTTTTCTAATTACACATAAAGCTGATCATCTGTTTCTGTCTGTCTGCTAATTTGTGTATGTGTGTGTGTGTGTGTGTGTGTGTGTGTGTGTGTGTGTGTGTGTGTGTGTGTGTACGTGTATGTGTGTGTGAGCTTGTCTAGCAGTGATACCATGCTATTACTAATATTATATTGAAAAGAAAATAGTACAGACGGCAAAATTAATGTGGCATATTTGCACTGTGGCAATAGTACCAATGCAATTTGGTTGGTACCCCTAAAAGTACGGAGTTTGGTACCAAACCCTATGTATAATGTGTAATATTGTATTGCTTAGCTTAACTTATCAGCATCATCAGGAAGACAAATCATTCCTCCATGGTTTTTGACAGAATGGCATGGAATCATTTTGCACAGCTGCTTTCAGTAATTGCCCAACAGCTTGTACAAATGCTGTGACTGTAGATGTTGTTTCATGTATTGATTAAATGTTATTGAAGACTGAAATCAGCCCGTGTGGACAAGCCTTACTTTATTGCTAAATTTGTCTTTTTCGTTTTGCCTTGTTTTAATCACCACTTGTTTCAACACATTCTTATAAAATACGACCGCTTGGTCAGTGGCCCTACAAGGCAAACTATAACACAAGGCCCCCCACCAGTGTCAGTGTTAGATGCATAGGGATTTCATGTCAATTTTTACTTTCTACATGCATTGTGACTTTTCAAAATAAACTTCCATTTTCACAGAAAATATGCAGTTTCTGGTCATTCAATGCATAATGACTGCATTTTAAAATATAGTTAGATGTAGGAAAAAAAACCACAACAAAACAAAAAAATGTTTTTAAGCTTACTTCCTCAGGTTTAGTTATTAAAACAACTCTGGTGACACACAGGACACAAACAGCAGCTTCCCAGATGAAAGTCTGGAGTGTGCTTGACCCATCTACCACCCCCTCTGCCCACCATATGTGGACTTTCTTGACCTTTACATTTGCCTGGAGTGTCAAAAAATGCCACTGCCTTGTGCATCTCTTACTGCTGCTAAAGAATGCCTTGCCGTGCATTGTTGTTGACGCCAAGGGCCGCCGAAAAAAGCATCAATATTTGAAGAGGTGGGAGTAGCACCAACTTAGCAAGTAATTAAATGCTTTTATTCATTTTCTGTGAAGACTAATGATCATTAGACCTGTGCTCTCTGCCGGTGGTGCTGAAATATGCACGCAAACATTACATGCAATATTAGGCATTGGGAATGTAAGACTGAACTATATGTCTGTTAAAACAGATTTCAACAGCATAGTAGGTCCGTAATTTCATGTTATATTGCATATATAGCTTGGCTTTTGCTGAAACGATGCCCCTGCTTGAACACACAGACAGAAAATTACTTCCTGTATGTAAAATATGTAATTTCCACAAGAAATCAAACGCAGCGCAGCGTTCACTCATCAACAACATGATATCTACAGTATGCCCGTATCCTTATGGGCCGTACAAGCTCATTAGAAAGCAACAAGCCTCCTTGCATGATCCAGATGATGTGACGCGACTAATTAAAAGGTGGCACACTGTAAGGTCTCAATTTGCTGATTAGCTAAATCGGGACATTCTCTTTCAGGGTTGAACGATCCGAGAGTTTCAGCACTTGTGATTGACGTTCAAGATAAAGACGATGCTGTTTCTGCATGTTCGAGACAGATACAGGCACACTGTTCTTCCCTACAGTTATCTAATCAGCTGCTCTGTCTTCTGTCTTTGTTCTTTTTTTCCCCCCTCTGTTTTCTGGCGTCTGCCTTCTCTTGCTGTCCATCTGACCCCTCTTGTCTGCTTGGGGACTCCAGTGATGGCTTCAAAAGGCAAAGCTCGAGGTGAGTCGTGGCTGTGTTTCCCTGCTGTGCCTCTATCTCAGCTTTACGAAACTAGCGGCAGAAAAGTGAAACAGAATTTACTCTTTTTTACTTTAAAAAAATTAGATTTGACTGAAGTATTTGTTTGTTTGCTTGCTTTTAATCTCTTGGGTTTTGTTTTTTGCTTATTTCCTGAAATGTCCTATCTTTTGATGTAGGGAAGTTTTTAAGATTAGACTACACGTTGTTTGCGACCAAGAAAGTGGAAAACACAACTTTTACAAAATGATTTCCTTGAAATCAGAATGTGTTTTTTAATGATAGCACCACTACACCATAAAGCTCATCTTATATTCATATAGTTTTGTTTTTGCACATTTGCCTGTAAATTATTTAAGCTCATAAACTCTTCAGAGCACAGTCTAAGGTCATGAGATTAATAATCAAGTATTTAATTGTGCAATATTGCCCTTTACCATTGCCTGGCACTGGAGAAGTGGCAGTAAATTACAATGATCAAAATCTTTTCTATCTTTCCCTGTGTCTGCAAGACAGCAGCGAGAACGGATTAAAGATCAGAGCGAGTCGGAGAGGAGAGAGGGAGAGTATTTATTGAGAGGAGATAACCTGATTTCATTCAGATGTGTGCTTTGGTAAATATGCCTTTCAAAACTAAGAATTTAGTCAACCATGACTATAATCTCATTCTGTTTAGTTACCATCTTTGGCTAATGATTATGGAAGCACAGGTCTTGAATACCGTCACATTCCTGAGCAGAGGTGCAATGGCAAGTCAGATGAAAGGACATGCATCAGCTCAGAGACGCATACCTAACAATCTTCTGTGTGTACACATCAAATTACATTATCAAATACGGTAATTGGTGAAATGAAGCATTTTTATGTGTGGGGGTGGTAAACTGATTCTAGGTATGTGTTAGTAAGTGCTTTTCTTAGACCAGCAGAATCTAAGGTAAATGTGAAAATAAAGATAGACTAATACTTTCAAATTCTAAATCAACAAGGCTTTTTTTCACCATGTATATTCATTTTGTTTTAAACAGGTAATTCTGCACAGTTTCAGAAAAAAAGGTTAGGCTTCATTATTTAGGCATGGGCGGTATGTAATATTTCATATCTTCATATGAAATTTCACCACTGTATATTGTGAGGCACTACATCTCTGGTGGTTTGTGCTGTGCACTACATACAATCATATTAACAGAAAGAATAGTGCCTGTATTTATGGTGGTATTGAAAATCATACTTTTGGGATTTTGAAATACCCTGGCATACCCTAATACCGAAATACTGCCGAAGCCTACAACTTATATTAGGGATGGCTGATAATTTCCAATTCATTTTGGCACACACCGATCTATGCATATATTTTTTCCACCTTAATGCTGTGAACATCAAGTATCGCTTGTAGTTAAATTAACATATTTGTATGCTTATTCTTATCTTAATTGCACACTGGAAGATGCAGACATAAAATACAAAGCTTTTCAAAATGTACACATTTACTGGCAAAACTAAGTTTATATGAAAAAACATGCCATATTTATTTTAATGTAATATTTTCAAACAAAAATATCAAAAGCTACTTTATCTGGACTGGATGATGCTGTCCCTGAGACAATCTTGACAACAGCCACAACCAGGGCAAATGTGACCCTTTTCCACCACATAATTAAAGCATCATTTTAGCGGCTTTTCATTACAGCTTGAATTTTAACTTCACGCTGAGGCCGTCTTCATTTTAAAGCCTTTATATGCAGATACTGATAATTTTCTGATAATATTGTGCATCCCTAACTAATATCATTAGTATGACAGCATTTCTTGGCGTCAATGCCGAAAACATGCCAAGTAGCGGTGAAGTGCAGTTTGTAGCAATGATTAAATTTTTCTGTGGTCAGGAGGCATTCGTGTGTATCAGTCAGGAAGAAATTCTTTGTAGCATAGGTCAACATGTCACAGGAGTCACAGGACTATCCCCAACTTTCAGTGTAGCCATGAAGCTTGTTACAGGTTGCAGTTCGCTGCTGCTTGATGTGTTTTTGGTGTTCAGAATCAACATGTTCACTGCAAAAACACTCACAAAAACAGTCTGGCAGCAATCCAGCAGCACCATTATATTCAATCAATTTATTTAATAATAAAATAAAAGACTAACTCATAAATCAGATTAATCATTTTATATTTTTTCAGGGTGATGATGTCAAAAAAATATGACAACACACACTCAAAACTTTATAAAAAACAGTGACATTCTGTATAGTCCTAAGATAGACAGATATGACAGTTTATGTCCCCAAATGTGAATGTGTTAATGTAAATAATCAGAATAATCAGTCTGGGTTAAAAAAAACAAAACAAAACAAAAAACATACTGTGCGTGTTAACATTTTGATTGTAATCAAATGTGCCATCCAGAAGGAAAAAAAACAGAATTCAGTTGACAAAAAAAGTTGTGTAAATGCTCTTTCCAATTACTTTCTGTGTTCAGAAAATCTATACTTTCTGCACATACTCATCCGGCGGAGTTCAAAGTGTTCCCCTGCGAAGACGCATCTCTCCCTCTTCCATTGTTTGTCTTTCATGAACACTCTCCAACACTTTCCCATGTGGCGCATCTTTCCCAGAGGACTCCATATTTTTAAAAAAAATGGTGTTTACCAGGGCGATTGTGAATCATAGTGGGTAGCTGGCCTTTTGTTTAACAACTACAGTGCTGTGCTCTGATAGAAGTACTGCTTTTGTACAAATAACAGTAAATCAATTATGCTGCTTAAACAAGGATATTCGTTTTCAAAAGTTTACCTATTGTGAAGTGATAGATTTGAAATATTGCTCATGTCAACATCCTTACAGCACTGTCTCCCTTTTCCACCTCCACATCATCATCCTCAGTAGCAGCATCAACATCACACATTTCATCTAAAGCTTAACTTGCAGGATTCCTGCATTTTCCTGATGTGTCTGAATGCATAATTACTTTAAACTATCTCTCTCCCGGCAACATCCAGCCACATGTTTTTGACTGAAAGCTCTCTGTCTCATTGACTGTTGACCCTCCTCTCTTTAAAGGCCACCCTCACCTGGCTATCATCCTTTTCTATCTCACTGCGACAGTATAGGAAATCCATTGCACTCTTAATAGGGGAACAGAGAATGTGTAGATCAGAGTCAAGCACATGCCTCCCCTCCTGCTTCTCTCGCCGTTATAATGAGGCTATTGGTCGGAAAACATAACAAGCCAGATAAGATTCATGCTGATCAGTGGGCAGATAGAGGCTCAGTTCACCTCAAAGCAACAGTTCATCAGAGTGTTAGCCTGAGAGACAGATCTGTATGTGACTGGAGGGATGAGAGTCAAAGATGTTTTTTCCCAATACTGTATATTCTTCTGTTAATGTGTATATATATGTGTGTGTGTGTGTATATGTATATATGTGTGTGTGTGTGTGTGTGTGTGTGGTACAGCCAATTACTGTATACTGCACCAAAGATTAATTTAAGCTGGCACTTTGCTTTTTTATTGGTGGAAGATTGAATCAGGGCTATTTTAAGAAAATGTGACAACCTAATGGCATCTCTGTGAAAGGTGCAAATGAGCATGAAAAACAGAACCTCATTAAACACAACATGTAAATTAATGGCACCTATACAGGGTGTGTGTCTATGTGTTTGTACAGAATGAACAGTTTCTGGGTGACTATATCTTGAACCTGAATCTATGCATAATGTTTATTGTTCAATAAATACTATGTAATACTTTTCTTACTTAGAGTGAGGGTTGTGTTGCACAATCTGTTGTTGACCATTTAGAGAAAAGTAAGATTAGGTGGGCTAAAGCACATCAGGACGCTATGGTTAGACTCAGCATTTTAGTAGAGCTTGACACAAGCTGTTTCTTCATTAGTCAAAGAGAGAGAGAGAAAGCCCTGATGAAAACTGGTAGTGGTACAGTAGTACAGTAAAGGCTATTTTAATATAATTCGTCCTCCTTTTTCAAATTTTTCACACTTTTGGAGTACCTGGATTTCCTTCCTATTTTTCCTGTTGGTTACCATTTTCCATGAGCATCAGACATGAGTTTTTGACCTACATTTGATTATTGTCTACAGAGCAACCAGTATCTCCCTTTTTCAGTGAAAATAATGATATTGTCATAAGTCTTTTTCTTTGTCTTCTTCTTGATTATGCACTTAGTTTTGGCACTACAATTCCCACAATGCTTTGGGTTATAGAAACGGTTGTACTGCTCTTGAGACACTTTTAGCGTTTTCTGTTTACATTTTATCAAGGTGATGATTCTCAGACAAATTCTTTTTCATTAAGGGATAATACCCAGCAAGGTGTCTATTGTCAGGCTTATGGCCTTTAGGCACCCGTCTGACGTGCTCATGCATGTCAGACGGGTGCCTAAAGGACAACTATTCATTTCTGATTATCGACACGTCCAAGGGCATTATACGGCTTATACCACAGTCACTTTCCAAAGACAAAATAAGTATATTCATTCATATTGTTATGCTCTTTACAATCAAAATCTTTTTTCACAAGCCATAAGTTGGTTTCTCTGGTAACACCTGAGGGTCTGCCTGACACCTGGAACAATCATTGCTGGATCATTAGGTTCCTAGGCAATGGAAACGTCATTCACTACTCCACTAAATAGGACAAACCTTAGATATGGCTTAACAATGGGAGATACTTAAGCTTAACTTATGCTAGCAAGATACAGAGTCAATAACATTGTGTGTGGTTGACAAACAGTAAATATAATTTCACAGAATGTTTAACAACGAGACAAGCCAGCTGTCGAGCCATGTCATTGTCCTTAAATCAATATCAAGATTTTCTAGAACAAATGAAATGTCACATGTAATGTTACCGTTAGCTGAAGCCTGGTGGCGAGTTGAATAGTGAGGGGGATGTGAAATGAAAGCTTAAGTTCAGTGGGGCAGTGTAGCACCTGCCACGTACGTTAAAGTCCCCATCCTGTTGTGCTCAGAGGATGAGGCACTGCGGGACGATGCTCAGTGTTGTAAATAAATTGTAAACAGTGGCTTTGACAGCGTCCCTTTATTACAAGCTGATGCTATTTTGTAGCTAGCACATTATACTTAGAACAGAGAACAAATAGTGTCATCAGAACTACCTAGTAGGTGTCCATCGTCATCTTTTGAGTCACCCTGCAGCCAATCAGTTGAGTATCCACCCAGACCATGGCATGATTCTTCATGTATTTATCACCATTATTACTGGACATCGAAGATATTCTGATAGTCTTAAGAGTTACCTCCAATTATGCAGTCACATGTATTCCTGCTGGGTTAGACCAGTCTGAGCTTTGCTTTCAGACGAGATCTTCACTGTCAGCCCTGTCCTGCCTGGAAGTTATGGTAAAAGAGCATTGCAGACTGACACACAAGCCAAATGATAAAAGCTGTTCTTAAACTAGCACTTTCTGTTCACTGCATCTCGCAGATCTCCCTTTGGGGCAAGAAGCGTTTCCCCAGATCACTCTTAAATGAACAGAATCTGTCAACACATCAACAGACATTAGAAAATCACACTGCGGCATGTTGATTTGGGGAGTTTGGGAGTTTTTTGGTGGCAGCAATGATTAGTCTGATTTCCCTCATGAATGCCACCCTAGTCTGCGATCATTCTGCCCTTACCCCATATGAAAGCATAAAAAATGAATTGCTTCTTGTGATAAAAGGAAGGAGAGCACATTTCTCCTCCACATCAGTTTGAGAAATTTTTAGAATGTCCTTAGCCAAAATCAATCTGATTTCCCTGACCTTATGCTGCTATGACATTTAATTTACAAAAAACTACTAAGCCAGCAAGTGTGTGTGTGACTGCTAATATTCCTTTGCCACTGCTTGGCCTTATATTTAAATAAGAAATAGAGTGGAATATTTGAGCTTACCGTATGTAGCCAAAGCTTTGCCTTCTGTGTCCTTGTAGCACTGAAAAAAGACAAGACTTGGATTTTGCGAAAAGGGATGAACTGAAAATGACATTTAGTGTATATTACACTGCTCACTTTCAGCCAGCAATTCTCATCGGTAACACACAACCCACAGACACTTTCCACGCTTACATTCACAGGTGATTTTGTACAAAGAGGCACACAAGCACAGGGAGAAATGCACTTATACCTGCTTACGTTCTATGCATAAATCAGGGCAACATAATTTAAATGCCTGTTTCTTGCATGTCTGCTTAGCATCTCAGAGAGTGTGAGAAGCAGGTCCTCTTCTGCAAGAAGGAGGCGTTGATGATATTGTTCATTTTTGCCTCAGTTGTTTACTCCGGTACCTCCTTCCTTGCTTGCTTTCACTTATCTGTCAAAATATGTACTTTTGTCCTTACCCCCAATTCGCTTTTGCTCTCAGCTTCTCCTGCTTGCTTTTGCTAGCTGGAAGAAAAAAGTGTATGAAGTATTTATGAAGGCCAGGTTTACCTCTGTCATAAAACCATGAGATGTCTGCCCTTGGCTCAGGAAGGATAGTGAGATCCCTGGCCATTCTGGACTGAGCGAGCTTGAACTCAGGCAGCTTACACGCAGAGAGGAGGTTTATATCTCTGCCCTTTAAATTGATGTGGGGGAATCAAGGGCAGGTATACGGGGCAAATTATGTCTGGAAGCGTGTCTGGTCACCAATTTGAGATATGTTTTATGCATCCGCACAGGCATTAGCCATTGCCGGTGGCATTATGTTTTCGGGGTGTCATTTTTGTATGTACATCCCATTCTTGATAACGCGATATCTCAGTAACAACTTGATGGAATCTCTTTAAATTTAGCATAAACTTGTACTCAAGGATGATTTAATCAGATTTTTTGTGGTCATAGGTCAAAGGTTAAGGTCACCGGGACCCTGTCTGTTCCCTTAGTATGAACACAATTTAAAAAAGTATATTTTTTTCAAATTTGGCACAAGTATTTATTTGGACTCAAACTGATTAGAAATTGGTGGCGGAAGGTCAAAAGTCAAGGTCACTGTGACCTTGCGTCTGTCTCATTCTCGTTAACGTAATATCTCAAGATAGCCTTAAGGGATTTTTCTCAAATTTGGTACAAACATCCACTTGGACTCAAAAATAAACTTATTAGAATTCAGTGATCAAAGGTCAAGGGCACTTTGACCTCACAAAACATGTTTTTGGCCATAACTCAAGAATTCATGTGCTGATTATGACAAAATTTCAGACAAATATCTTATAGAATTTAATGATGAAGTGATTAAATTTCATAACCAAAAGGTCAAAGGTCTACTTTACAGTGGTGTAATGTTATAGAATGTTCTCAGAGAACATTTTTCTGACTATTACTCAATGCCATAACTCAGGAACAGAATGGGAGACATTTGGTTAGATACTGTACTGGTAACACTAATCTTGGGTGCCGATCTTGAAACAGTGCTGATTATGCAGATCTTCTTTCCTGTAGCAGGAAAGATGTGTGTTGAGCATCCTTGTTTTTATGAACATGCACCTGAACTGCAGTGCAACATGACTGCTGTGCAGAGGCATACAACCTTGGGGTGGTAATTCTAGTTTCAAATGACAAATAGTTAGTACGCTATATTTATATGGTGAACGTGCTATTTACAGTTTTTCCTCAGAAACAAAAAGAAAGAAACTGCTGTGTGCTCCAGCATGTTTGTTTCCTCTAGTGCTTTGTAGACACAAGAAGGTGCTATCATAGGAGAAATTCTTCCTGAATGTTTTTTTTTTTTTTTGTCATCACCATATCAACGTCTGTTAATGCTTTTCACACCCCAGATGCGACTGGAAACATCCTCCCCCAATCTCAAAAACAAGCCAAAAAGATGTCACTCTCCCCTCTGACAGCTCATGATTGCTACCGAACTGTCTTCTCTCTGTCACTCCACGCCCCGCTTAAACAACACCTAACATCTCAGTGGAGAAGTAGGTAATATTTTGTTGATCTGACTTCAGTTGTTGGAGTTGGACATCAACTTTATGATGGCAGCACCAACAGCTGCCCAGTCTAATTACTGTATGTAAATGACAACAGCACTGCCATAGCCAGCCCCTCTGGTGCCGGATAATTAATTTCATATCTGCAGATCAGAAATGACTGTCCTGAGGTGGTTGTACACCAGCGCTGAATACAAAGGTAGCTCCACCCTCTGCAGGGGTTGCATTCAATTTGCTCACAGCAGGAATCTTATCACTGTCAAAAGAGCACGTTTAGATTGGAAATGTGCACGCACACACAAACACACACACACACACACACACACACACACACACACACAAACAAACACACACACACAGAAATTAACACACAGTTCAGTCAGAAACACAAACAGAACAAAGCAGAGAAATGGAATGTTTCATCACTTCAGTTATAAGAACCAAAAACCTACATAACCCAGTTTATGGCTATTTGCATAATAATAATGTGATTTGTATAAATATTTTTAACTCATAGAGTTCAGTTTATTAAAGGTCACTGAACTTTAAAAAAATTCATAGCACATTATTCCCATTTTTTTCCAACTTGGTGTCTATAAATGGAATATATTGCAAATCATTTGTATAAATGATTGTTAGTTATTTGCAGCATGTGCTTTATATGAATTTATATTCTGATAGTATCTCAATAAAGATTATTTTATTCCCTGGGTAAATGCATATATCCCTAGATTTATGGAAGAGAAATTGGGAGTTTTCTCATTGTCTGAGTTTTTTCACTTAGCAGCGACGGCAATATAAATATGAGTGTGTCCCCGTTCCAAAGAAGGCCACTCTACATGTTTAAAATTGTGTTTTTAGTCCTTCAGCACAAAAATATTCTGACTTGCAGACTATTTTTTGTGCTATTTAATTTTAATGTGAATACTGGGGGCTCTTTTCTCAGGTGTAATAGTGTTATGAAATGTTGATAAATCACATTTGAGATGCAACGTGGATTCGGAACGAATGTTGATAGAAGGCGTGAAAAAGGTCATAGCGAAATAGAAAGAAGCAAGACTGTGTATGACATGTTCCTGAGAAAAAAGAAGGAGTTTGTGTGAAAATTGTCACACTTGGGAGGGAGAGTCCCAGAGCGAGGGCAAGGAATGATGATGCACTTGTCTAATATGTTTGCTTCTATTCCAGGAAGTTCCTAACAACATTTTGTTCCATATTATCAGCTAAAATTGGTTCTTGCCAATATATATATTTTTTAAATCCCTGCCTGAAAGTTCCAGTCCATTTGTATTTTCAATGTTTAGCTGAAGCTCTAAACCAGTGAGGAGATTGGGGATACTTCTACTTGCTCAAGGACGCTGTGGCAGGATACATGTCTGGTTGATGAATTCACACCAGCCCTTGAGCTGATCAAACTCTCGACCTTGTACGGTCTCTGCAATCACTGGGCCACCCTGCTGCCCGACACTCTGAGAATCACTCAGTCTGAGAAGCTTGTGTATCCAGCTGTGTAGCCACCTGTGTAACCTTATAGACACTAACTGGTCCCAGCAAAGCTGTCATGTCCTGTGTAATCCTCTGTATCTCATTCATGATATTTCTGACTGGGATGCATGTTGAACAGTGAAGCTGTTTTTTGATTATTATGATAAAAAGAACACTTTTTACCTTTAAAAAAAACAAACAATAATTAATAATATTAAGTAAACAGAGATTAAGTTCAATAATGATTTTCACCAAGTGTGAGTATTTAGAGGAAACAGGAATGTGATTAATAATCAATTTTTTAATCAATTTTTGACCCAAAGTGTCCTTTGTAAACATCTATCACAGGTTGCATACTGAACCATATTTTTTTAATTCAGCTTTGACCATCTCTTCTGCTTGACACATTGCATGTTCACAGTTGGAATGACGATGTATTACCAACATCACACTAACTTTTAGAATTACCTAGTATTGACTTGTTTACAGCCTTCTTGATTGTCTTAGCATTCTGTTTCTTGCTTCATTGTAGCGACCTCCCCATGTTCCCAGATCTCCTAAATTGCTTTTTTCATAACCAAAATGATCACACTGTAAAAACAACACTAATCATTTGAATTTAAATTCACAGTAATGCAATCCCGAGTCTGCATTTATAAAGTATTATGTTCAACAGGCTGAAAAGGTGAATTGGCTAATCAAAACTGTGGACTGCCTCTATCCATTTTGTAATCCTGTATTCCCAGCCCATACATCACAGCTCTGCAGCTCAGTTGAGCTCCAGTCCTGGTATAAAGGTCAGTAGCTCCAGGCTGTCCGTCTGTCTCCCTGCATCTCTCTCTTTTTCTCTGCTTCTTGAATGCCTAAATAAGAAAGGTTAGTAGACTCAGCTGCTCTTGCTTAAAAGGTCATGTCGGAGAGCAGACAGGAAGCATCCGGGATACTCTTATCAGTATTATTTGTCTGATAGTTTGCTTTGGCAACAGGTTATGTCTGTCTGAATGTGTCCTGTAAATATCTCTGCTGGCCACACAGGCATTCACTTTTGGCATAAGTAGTAGTTCGGTCTTTTGAGAAAAATTGGATGCTGTACTTTGTGTGTTGGGAAGCAGAGGTTCAAATGACTGTGGGGAAGCTTTGCCGCTAGGCTTGATTATTAGCCAGTGCATACACTGGGTACTGGAGAGTACTGAGTGGTCCCTTTAATTCTTAAGATTCAGCTCATCTAGACAAACAGCTGTGTGAAGGGTAAAGTGTGAGAATCTAGAGGAAATAATCATTTGCTATTCGTTCAGAGGCAGCTGTAAACCCGCATTGCGATAGTCACCATCTTAAATTAATCAAGTGCTGTGTTGCTCTATATGCATTGGTGGAAGAAATATTCAGATCCTTTACTATAGAAAAAAGTACTAGTACCAGGCTGTGAAAATACTCTGTTAGAAGTAAAAATCCTGCATTGAAAAGGAGACTTAAGTAAAAGTAAGTATTATCAGGAAAAGTAAGGGTGCAGAAAAAAATCTAAATTATTTAAAAAAGAATAAACAGCCCGAAACTCAAGACTATAAACAAAATTGAAAACTGTATTATTATTATTATTATTATTATTATTATTATTATTATTATTATTATTATTATTATTATTATTATTATTATAGTAAATTAATTTATATCTAACATCATATTTTCGAAAGCCTTGTCATGGTTTTTAATCAAAAATCTCAATTTTGAAAGTAACTAAAGCTCTCAGATGAATGTCGTGAAGTAAAAAGTACAATGCTTGCCTCTGAAATGTAGTGGAGTAAAGCATAAAGCAGCACAAAAATAAACTACTCAAGTAAAGTACAAGCACCTTGAATTCATACTTAAGTACAGTACTTAAGTAAGTGTACTTAGTTACATTCCGTCACTGTCTATATGCCATTTAAGGTGACAAATATATTATCTAATTCAAGCTAAATAAAGCAAAGCTAATTTCATTATGTCATTACTTGATAATGTCATGCACATGAGGGTGTTGTTGACCTGGCTTAGCCTTGGCATGTCAGTCAAAGTGGAGGGCAATTAAACTGACCCCACTCTCCATGAGAGATAGAGCCCCAATTGAGCACAAGAAAGGAGGTAGGATCAAGATAAATTTGAAAGAGTGGGGGGAGCACCGGGAGACAGAGAGAATATGAAAATGAGAGACAAAGAAAGTGGAAATGCCACCCTTCAGGGATCAACTAGAGGAGGAAACGTGACACAGAGAGAGAGAGAGGAATAGAGAGAAGGGAATTGAGTGGAATGGATGTGAACTGAAAAAGAGAGCGCGAGAAACTGAAAGTAGGAGAAAGCATGGAGGTGAAGTGAGGGAAGGACCTAAATTTAGACATGGAAATCAGGAGAGAACAGCTGCCTCTTTCCCTCAGGAGATACATTTAAATCAGGTCTGGGTGGCCAGAGGGGAGAATAGAAGAACCTACTCCACCGGCCAATTAGGCACACAGAGCACTGCACTGTTCTAATATAACCATCATTGTGGCCCCTTCGGCCCTTTCAGTCCCACCGGACGTGTTTCACTAGACACCGACGCAGGGCTTAGGCAGAGGGATCCCCGGACTATTGTAACTTTGTATTGGCACTAGTGCCAGAAGTAAAAAGGGAAAGAATGGTAAAAAGAAACTAAAATATACTATAATTTGTAGTTTCTGTCCTGATAAGTACATTTATTGCACAAATTATATGTACTGCAGATGTGGAATAAACTGCTCTAACCCTTTGACCTTTAAAATCAAGGAGTTCTTAAAACCCTTGAATCTTTTTTTCTCTTTTATGAATAGTCTTTTTCTGTTTTGTATGTTTATACTATTATAAAACACTTTTATTTGCCCTAGAGTTGAAATGTACTATATAAATGAACTTGCCTGTTGAGTGCCATTTACAATGGCTGGGTCCCTGCCACAGCGGCCGCGGGTTCGACTCCCATCTGCAGCCCATTGCTGCACATCAGCCTCTCTCTCTCTGTTTCCCTCTCTCCCCCTTTCAAACTTCAGCTGTACAATCACAATAAAGCCAAAAAGCCCCCCAAAATATCTTTAAAAAATCTCATTGTCTGTTTTTACCACACCTTAAAGGAATACTTCAACCCCAAATTAATATTTGTGTGAATACCCATCTTATGTTACGTTATATTCCTGAAAAAAACTTTGTCCCGCAGGCATCCGGTGAACAAATATCCAAAAACTTATATTCATTTCTCAATGATTTAACTACAGGGAGGCTACATTTGACAACAGCCAAACTATATCAAAATATGTGTTTGCAAACTCTCTTACAAATCCTGTGGTATGATCCAAGCATCATTTACCTAGCCATACACTCAGATAACCAGTCAGATAGCCCTTTCCAAAGCGGTACTGAAATTAAAGTTTATCTAAATTTATCCGAGCTCTTTTCAAACTCCATTGAAATAATAATAATTTTACCTCACTGCACTCAGGAGCTGCTGGTCTACCACTGCCTCGATTAGTAAGTTAGTTTGTTGTTGTTTGACCTTGGTGGTTGAAAAGGTTCATTTGGATTCACGAAAGTCGAACAATGACACAACCAGACTATCAACTGAGACAGCTATAGACCAGCAGCTCCTTTTTTTAGATTTGTAAAATAACTGTTTTTGTCAATGGAGTCTGGCTTTAACTGGGTACAAGTGGATAAATAAGAAATGGATTATACTGAACAAGTTGTGTGAATGTTTGTAAATTGATGTTTCGATATAGTTTGTCTATTGTTAAATGCAGACCCCTATGACCTCAGTTCATTGGGAATGTCCGCCTTTTTAGGATTCTTTGTTCACCTTGGAGGCAGGTGAGAAAAACAGCATTTTCTTCATGAATTCAGTGCAACACAGGGTGAGTAACTGATACACAAATGGTCATTTGGGGAGTAAAATATTTCTTTAAACCGTGCAAAATGTATCTATCTTTCCACATATTTATCTCTTGAAGTATGATTTAAATTGTCTTCATTGAAAATCTGAATAGATAGAACATTTTGGAGGCACCCATTTTCCCAAGGGGCATGTTAAGCACTTTGCTGTAACATTAAGTCACTCAAATCTCATGTTTTCATATTTGTCAAAAGGAGATCATTTGGAGAACAAACAGGCAGATTATATTTTGGAATAAGCACAGGGTTGACAATACCACAAGCAAGCATATCCCTAGAGCGTCTCCATCTTTAATTATATTTTTCTGCAGAGAAACATCCACTGCAGAAATGAACTAAAATCACACACGACATCATATTGTGCAGAATCTCTCTCTCTCTCAGACAAACACACACACACACACACACAAAAAGAAAAATCATTGCCACCATTCAGTTTGGGGGTTAACCATTAACTCTCTTTTGTGACTAGTTCAAAGGAAATAAAATGTATCACACTGTGCTGTATGTCACCCAAGTGCGTGAGTGAGAAAAATGGGGGGAAAGTAAGTGATTTAAAGAGAGGAAGTAATAAAGAGAGCGAGGGCAGGCGCGGGAGAACGGTAAATCGTTGGCAGATCATGCCTCATGCAAAACTTTCATGAATAAAACATACTCCTAGCCTCCCATAGCTCAGATTCATTTTTCCTCCGTTCCCCTGCTCTTCCCACTCTATCTCTCACACGCATGATTAACCTCGGGAGGCCTTAATCAACACTGGAAATGACCCGTGCTCCTTGACTTACCTCCCTCTACCTCTCCTCGCCTCCTTCACCTCACCCTCTCTGCTCTCAACACGTCCTTCTCCGCAGGGTCTGTCAGTGATGGGGTTTGCCTCACCTGCTAACCCTGCAGATGAGCGCTATTTGAGGGTTTGTTTATCTTACCTGTGCAGTCATTAGCTGAAGTAAGGGGAACGCAAAATTGCCTGCCGAATGAGATCTAATACATTAACAGCGTTGGAATGGAGAGGTATCAAGCAGTATCACACAGGGATGGATTTTAAAAACCCCTCATTTCTAAATATGTTTTATTTCTTTCTTTCCTTATATATGTTTTTTTTTTCTTTTTTCACATTTTATGATCCTTTCCTGGGGGGCTGCTGGTTTAAGACGGGAGAGTTAGCTGGGGATAAATAATCTGTCTTACCTAAGCCTTTATTCACACAGTCTTTAAAACCTGTCCTCTGGGAATAGGGACAGGGATAGATTTATGGTTATTATTATTTACTTGCTCACAGCTTCCCTCTCACACACACACACACACACACACACACACACACAGTACACGCACACATCAGTGAGCTGTCCATAGTTCTGAAAACTGGCAGGCAGCTATTGAGGACCAATTGCAAAGGCGACCTGTCCATGGTGCTGAAAACCAGCTCTCCTCAGACTCAGAGGTCACACAGAATTATATAACTGTTTATCTTTCTGTTTCTTTCATCAGTTGCAGCCGTCGCACACACAAGCATCCACACATGCACTCACAAGTCCGCTGAGAACGGTTTTTAATTGGTCTTCCCTGTGTAGCTGAGGTTTCAGGGTTGGTACCGCAGGCTAAATGCCCCCTGTGTGTTCTGTGTTAGGGTCCAATTTAGCACACAGTGGTGAGTGGCCATCCTGGCTGAACATTTGCTTTTTAATTAGGGTGTTAAGCTCTTTTTTTTTTCAAAGACTTAAACCAGATTTCCTCCCTTTGTCCTGCAGCGTGAGGAGGTGATTTGCTCCTCTAGCAACAGAAAAAGAATTTTCTTTATTTTATGTGCATCGTCGTGAGCCGAGTGGATAAAAATCACATTACTTTCTGTGCTACCTCCATTGTTTAAATGTTATATGATAATGTTAAATTTATTTAAAATTGAATTAACAAAGCAACTTTGCAAATCTAGCAATCAAAAATGTACCATATGTTTCACTCTCTCTATGCCTGTATCTTTCTCTCTCTCTCTCCCTCCTGATGCATCCACATCTCCTCTTACATGTTTTTTCTTTATGTGTCATGTTGCAGGCATCAGCGGTCAGTACCCTCTGGTTCAGAATGTGACGGTGACAGAGGGTGGGACGGCAAACATGACCTGCCGTGTGGAGTATAATGACAACACCTCCCTCCAGTGGTCAAACCCAGCACAGCAAACCCTTTTTTTTGGGGACAAGAAAGGTAAGTTTTGGGAGATTGACAGGCAGCAGCAGCAGCACGACAGATTCAGTCTTACAAAGTATTCCCTGTGTTAGGTTTGTGGTGGTTGAGAAATGCACAAAACACACAAAAACAGGATTTTTTTTCTTAAAGGCTGGAGAGCAACCTGAAAAATCCCCCCCGTGTTCCTGTGTGTTTGTCACTTGAATAAGCTGCTGTCTTTGTTGTGTCATAGCATCTGTCCCACATTTTATGTGTCTGTGTTTTCCTGTTGGTGCTCTGTTTTCACAGCAAGAGAATTCACTGTGCATAGAGAAAGATACACACCTTTCCTCTTGGGATGGATAGCATGTGGCTATTATTATTTTTTCACTTAATACATCAACCTCAAATACACACATAAACAAACATCTGTTAAGGAGAACACTGGAAAACAGATGTGGCCAACTCTCTCTTTGACTTGTTTTGCCTAGAACAGGCTTGACTGTTGCTGCTTGTTTATTTGTTTATGTGCAGCCCATCTTACGTAAGTGTCACAAGTGTTTATTGTTTATATTTGAAAGTTGGAAAGTAGAAATGGATAAACAATGGTGCAGTTTGGTTGGATTTAGAGATCAGCAGGGATACAAGGAGCATGCCGCTGTATATAAGATAACATTTGTTGTATTGTCCCAAAGGAATAACTTTGCTCAGGCGATAGTGCTACACACAGCTGCAATCATTTTAAAACAAATGTGTAAGTCAACTAAGAAACAATAATAAATAGCATACAACAAAAAATTTAAAAACATGTAAAATATTGTACATGCCATGTTATATAATAGATATAAAGCATAGGCATTATAAAAATGAGGACGTCTTAAGGAAGTCTTAAATCTTAAATAAAAGAGTAACACTTGCTCAATTACTCAGTGCCACACAAGTTTAATATGGACAACATTTTGATTGCACTTGGATTTTCATCAGGTCACAAAAAAAAAAATCTTTTTATTTTTTTCATTGTGTATGTTGTTTTTTTTAATAGTCTTGCACCCTTGCATGTGTATAATTACTCTCTCTTAACTTGGAAAAGCTTATAAAACCATAGTGCATAATATTTTAAGCTTATGCTTAAGCTTTATGAACTACATAGTGAGGCTAACAATGTTTTCATCTTTGTGTAGTAAAGGTGGGACAAAATCAATACATTAGACTATTGTGTTACTTTGTGTTGCTATCCTGACAGACGAACGCCAAGTATCAGTTTTTTATTACATGAATTATTAATATTGACGGTACGAATTATGCTTTTGGTAGCTCACTAGAATAATAAAATGTATTGTTTTTTCATTCAACTATTTAGCTGTCGTAAAAAATGATTGAAGTGAGATAGACAGACAAACTTTATCTGATTAGCTTAAATAGATTTCTTAGTATACTGCAAAACATTAAAAATAATAATCAGTATCAGCATAATTAATCAGTAACATTGTATCATAACTGGAGTATTTTAATAATATTGTATTGTGATAATATCATATCAGGGGTCCTCTGGTCATTACCACCTCTATTGAGTAGTGACACCTAGTTGTTATGGCTTTGGTGATTGCTGTTGTTGAGTTATATCCATGTCATGATCAGTCAAAACCTCAAGCAGATTTACTGTCTCATGGAAAGAAAGTGGTGGATATAATTTGTTTTTGTTTTTCTATACTTTCCTCTATCTGAATCAAAAGACGCACACTCAAAAGTTTTCATGCTGTTGTTCAAATCAAGTTAGAACATCAGAAACAACCCACACACTCTCAAAGTCAACCGTTCACCCCTGCTGTGCAAGTGCCCTTCACTGCAACCCTGTAGTACTTAGCTCACACTGCCTCCAGCACATACAGTGCTGTATGAATTAAATTTCAACTAAAAAACAAACCCAATCACCTTAGCTTTGTATGGTGCAGCATTGTGGCCTTGTGTGTAATTGATGGTGTGAGAGCATTAAATTGCTTACATAAAAGTTACCATTTTGTGGTACAGCATGACCAGTGAGTGGCAGTGCTTTGCAGACAATAAGCAATTGGTGTTATTGGTGTCATTTTTTCAAGGTGTAGAGTAGTGCAGGGATGTTTTTTTTCTGTAGCCCACCAAAAAGCCTTGGGGATTTCCCCATTAGATATTAGATTATTGCAGAAAATAAACTCTGTGGCAGACAAACATTCACGATACTTACACATTTTGTTCAGAAAGATAATCTTCACAAGTGAAGCCTAAATGCAATCACCAGAGCTAAAAAGCTAATGTTATGCTATGAACAAACTACACCACAGTCACATGACTTCATCGTCACCACCACAATGATGCTCTGTAGTCTCATTTAGTCACTTGTTAACACACCTTTTAGGTGTGCAGGCAGGTAAAACAAAAAAAATCAAGAGAGGAGTATTTACTAATGTATTTTATGTTGTAGGAGAAAACGTGAAAGTCCCTCAAGCTTGTGTGACCCACAGAACTTATTTCAGGCATCTAGCCAAGGACCCATTCAAAAAAAAAAATCCACTGAGAAGTCCAAAGATGCAAAGTCATTTCTGGGTGTTAGGACTGCACCACTCTATTACGATGGGTTACAGACAAAAATAACAATATACTACTGTAGGACAATGACACTTTTTCAGCACAACTATGGTAAAATAGCAACCATGAAGGTTAGATTTATATAGAATAGCCACAATAGAGGTAAATCACACTGACTTAACTTGAAATTGTGTAAAAATGATGAGAGGAGATATCCCAGTTCACCACTGTAGGCATGTCGTGTCCAATGGGTTTCACTGATGTTTCAAAAATAGAGCAAATCACAGAATTTGCTTTATAAAACATGTTTCCTCAAACAGTAAGGTCAAACCTGTACATTCGGAAATATTAAAAATAAAACATGAATTATGAAAAACATTACCTGCCTGGATCCAGAGCATTGAATGGACCTGTCTAGCATCATGTCATGAAACAGCAGTTTTAAATTAAAAAACAACCAGTGAGCACCGGAGGTGGACTTAATCAGCCAATGAGCAATACAGATGGAAATAACAATGCAGAGGAGCCAACAAGGAATAATAACAACAATGGAAAGTGCTATAGACAAGATAGATGATGCTATTGAGGCTGTTCTAGATCAACATGTTTCTTATAGTTGACCAACATCGCAGTTTGTTATACTTCGTTATACTGTTATAGTTTGTTATGCTCCACACTGCTAATAAAACCCCAGCAAAGCAGGTGTGTTGGCATGGCTAAACATGAGCGTGGGCTTAAAATGACATAAGATTGGGATTCATTTCTAGAAACTGGTTAGGGAAAATGACATTCCCATCGCTCATGGAAATCTGTAATGTCAGTCTGAAGATGGAGTGTAACAACTTGACAATTCTGTCTGATATCAGGCAAGAAAATTACTGTAACTTCAATATTCACTTCATTGAACTATTTATATAATATAAACTGAAGACAAAAGTTTTGTAATATAGGACTTTAAAAACCTCATCAACTTTACACCCCACTTCTTGAGAGAAAATGGCCTGAGAATAATATGATCTGCACAAAAGAAGCTGGGTATTATAAACACTTTATATACTGGAGACCTGCACGCTGCTACAGAGAAATTCCTTCCATTAAACGAATGCAAACCCGTGTTATCTTTGCTCACATTCATAGACACAGCAGTGTATACACACACACACACACACACACACACACAGAGAGAGAGAAATTGTGGGTGTGGCACAGAGCCACCAATGTTTTAATGGCTAATAAGTACAAAGGCTTTACTCCTGACCTTTCACACCCTCTTCAGTAAAGTCCCCATAAAGAGGATTCATGGGTGTTATTTTGTTGGTTCATGCCAGCTGAAATGATTGTGCCCTGTGCGTCTCTCAGCTGTATTAGTCGAGTGTAATAGAGTATGAATCACACTCTCTTGTAAGTGTCTGGATTAAGCACATATGGGATTTACTCAGTCTTCTTCCATTATCCGTTTGCCCACTGGGCTGCCATGCATTTGTGCACTGTATGCGCTGTACGTGTGTGTGTTTGTGTGCACATGGGTGACTGTGTTTGTATGTAGTTATTTATTTATTCATGTATTTATTTATTTATTTTGCATACAGTGAGTGAATGCATGCAAAACATTTCAATTTTCAACCATTCACATTTTCAGTTACCAGAGAGAGCAGCAGTAAAAAGCTGCATTGAACATCAAATTCAACAGTTGATGTTCTCTGCAGGTTATTCCATATCACACCAGGGGTCGGTCTTGGGGGTCTATTTCATGGCATTTCCAGTGCAGAGCTCTGAGATTGGAAATGAAAAAGCAGCCAAGGACTCTCTTATTATCAGAAAAGCAAAGGGATACTACTGAGGCCCCAGAATTGCGTTCCTGTTTTGGATCTGTGTGTGTCTGTGTGTCTGTGTGTCTGTGTGTGTGTGTCTGTGTGTCTGTGTCTGTGTCTGTGTCTGTGTGTGTTTGCTCAGGGAGTTGTCTTGCTGAATGTGGCAAATTCAGATGCACATGCTGATGGGAGCACTGAGATGGTGAGTGTTTCCAAAGTGCCACTGGCAGTGTGAGAAAGGAAAGATGTCTCAGCTGCAAACGCCTTTGAGCACAGTAGGTTTCAGATTAATTTTCCTTGCTGCCTGTTGGGAAGAAGAAGATGGGGATTAGGGCAAGCACACAGTTGCTGAAAAACACAACCTCAACTCGGCAACTTTTTGCATACTTTGCTCTGGCACAGTGTGTTGAAAAATATCAGTTAGTTCTTTATAGTAATATACAAACATTTTTTTTTCATGAAGTTAAATATCTACCTTACTAGTTGACCCCGCATATGTAAACTCAATACAAGTTCTTAAAAATCCCCTCCACTCTGGGGCATCAGTGGCTGAGTGGATAAAGCAGGCGCCCCATGAATAAAGACAGTGTCCTTGCTGCAGCAGCCTCGGGTGTCTGACCTGGACCTTACTGACAAAATTTGTCACTAGAGTTTTTTTTTAACTGTACTGAAGAGGTGAGATTCATATATTTGTGGCAGGTTTGATAAGGTACATCACTAATACAAAAGCCAATCATTTTCTAATACAAGAAACACATACTGACGAGGGAACAGACTTCCAACAAAATGCCAGCAAAGAAACCTGAGACCTCCAGTACAGAGTTGGCTTATTACATGTAATAAAAAATGAATAAATAACTCAGTCAGATGTATCTCTATGTCAGCTACTGCCAGTTACATACTAACAAGCTAACAAACAATATATAAGAGACTTTACAAACGCTAGCCATCTTGATCGCACTGTTCATTGAGAAATTCTGGATCTGGTCTTGTAGAGGGAAAGAGTAGATGTGCTGGCTTTTATTCATTTATTTTTTACTTTTGATGCGGGAAAACCATGTTAAACAAAATATTAATCATAGCAGAGTACTTTCACATAGCCTACTTTAAAATGTGTCTGGAGGGGAACTTTAAATTATTAAATTGTAAATGTTTTTTTTCTGTATAAGTTTTCTTAGGAAGTCAATGCTGAAATTTTCTATTGTATTAGAAAAGAATACCACTGTGTGACTTATTCCTTGCAGTCTATTGAAAAAAATGGTATGTAGAAAACATGCATTTTACTCTTATATCATATAAAATAGATTCATTTTAAGGACCTCTATATATGCAACCAAGTGTCCCTGCATGTGCATGTGTTGCATCTCAAAGAGTGTCACTTACATCCTCTATTAAAGTCAGCCACGGAGCATTAGCATAAACATATTGTTTTTTCAAAGACAAACGTGGCAACTGACTCCGTTACAGTGTTTTGAGTGGTACTGGTTTTCGTGCTATTGTTGTTTAATGTCAGGGCTGAGGCTCACCTCCAAGGCGTTTAGTCGGATGAAAGAGACTCCTCTTGTCTTCCGTCCTCTCAAAGGTGCTCCGATGGCTGTGAAGAGTTGTTTGAATTTCAAATAAGTCATTGTTCCGAAAGTAGCCAATTTTGTCCTTTCCATCACTTACCACTGAGGGACTTAAGCTTCGACAGCGAGAGACAGATGAGCACTGGGCAAGAGGGATTGTCTCTTTTATAAGATTCAAAAGAGGCTAATATCTCTTTACAAATTGCTCTTTTGGTTTCGTGTAATTCAAGACATGATAATAGCTTTATTTCCTGGATGGAGAAATTTTGCAATGAGGCATAATTACAATTTATTCGTTATTCCCGCACTAGAAAGAACCATTGTATAATTACTTTCCAGGCTAAATTTGCAGGCCTATTTGGTGGACTCCTCGTCTGTGAGCACTGGCTAAGGTATGACATTGAAATCATTTATTCAACACAGTTACTGCAATTTGCTCGCCCTTTTTCATCCCATTTCTTATCCAACACCCACATCTGTATTTTCATTTTCAACCTACAGTGCTCCCTTGATCCCTCTGCTTTAATTATCTGTCCACCTCTGCCTGCTGGAGTCTGCCACAGGATCGGGGTTTACTAGTCATAAAGCATCATAATATATTTGCCTACAGCACACATTTAGTGGACCTCAATGTATTGAAGCTTTGTCCAAAATGTGGCTTATGCAGTCAGCAAATGTATTTTTCAGATGTATGGAAACAAAAGATGCTGCACATATTTCTCAGACTGTGGGGTGTTGGTCTTTACTGGGGAGCGTGTGATTTTGTCAGCAGAGAGAATCTGGGTGCTCTGCAGGATAGAGCAGCAGCACAACTTGCGTCATGTTAGTGGTGTTGTTCTCTTTTCAAGGTCATATTTCAGAGTTCTTTGGTTTATATTAGGGGTGTCCCTAATCAGATCAGTGGGATCGGTATCAAGCCCAATCAGCACATTGTTTGAATGATTGTGATTATTTTGAGCATGCGCCCTGCGTGATCCAGCAGAAATTCAGGTATTACTGTTATGCTGCTATTCCAATAAGATGAAACTGATTTTTTTCATGTTCAACTTAATTTGCAACACAACTTTAAGTGGAATTTCAATTTTTGTAGTTAATTCTTGTGAACTAGCTTTACTATAATGCTGTTATAAGCTAAAGTGTGACCGATTTCTATTGGTTGACTGGGAATCTTAAAGTTAAGCTGTAACGCTAGTGTGAAGTGGATTTGTAATTATATATATTATATGTATAGTGTTATTAATTTATAGTGTTCTGCACTTTTATTACAATGCTACACTAAGTCGATTTGAGAGCATTTTCTTAAGACACATTTTAGTTTGGTTTGTTTTTTTGGGACAATTTTTTTTTATTTTTCAAATAGAGATATATAAAAATATTTTCAGTTTCTTTACTTTGTTATTTAAAAAAAATAAATTAAAAAAAACCCTTAAGGGAACTGTTTGGATGCAGACATTTTTTCTTGTAGTGCACTGCAGAGCTATTAAACTGTCAAGCACTAGATTAATTTCAATAACTTTAAAGTACTTGAAGTGCACAGCTGTATTATCCAGGTAAATAAAAGTAGCGGATCGAGACTCGGTAATGGCTGACACTCGATATCAAATCACTCAGATCAGGATCGGGGCACAAAAACTTGATCCAGACTGACCTGGTTTGTATTTTGTTTGACTGCATTTCGATTCAGTCAGTAGAAAAATATATTTTTATAACAAAATATATGTTTAAGTCAACAGATGGCCACTTAAAGCCAACAGCTTTTATATAAAAGTGGAAACAGACAATTTTTTAAACTTTCCCCCCCTAGCATTAGTGGTTTTATTGTTGGCAGTGCTTCTGGGAAGACAACCAAATCACTTTAATTTTTCTTCAGAGCCAAGCAAATAATTACACTAATATCTAGGTTTCAATTATAAAAACCATCATGCTCACATTTAAGCATTTATGCACAGCAGTAAACTAAGGCTGTTTGAGATTGTGGAGAAAAACATGAATCACCTCAAACAAACATAAAACTAAACCTCATAACGCCGACCCATTGATTGCACATCCCATGCGCTTTGTCCTGACAAAGATATGGCCTCTCGGGGTAATGGCCAATATTTCTGGGTTCCAGTGTTGCCAGTGGACATTGGGGCAAAGACTTCCTCCTCTGTGCGCTGCTCATTGTTTACAGTTTGATTAGCAACTTAAAACAGTTACACACAACAAATGCGTTAATCTCTATCTCTCTATGAATACAGATAAATCTGAAAGCCAATAATAAGCTAAATCATCATCAGATGATAGCCAGTGAATGCAGAGGTTGTACTGAGGTCAATGTGTTTCACCTCTTTTGCTGTCCCAATGGACTGTTTACCTGCATACAACCAAAGCTTGCTCAAAATATGATCGGTCAGTGCTACTAAGACTACAAACAGAAATCAGAACACTTCCAATACTGAAGTCTTTTCCTGTAGCCTGCATGTTCTATATTCAAATGCAGACATCTGTTTATATAGATGACCGGCTTTTTAACACGGCAGCTCTGATGACATCACTTAGGTGAGACAAAGTAAATTACTATCAGAATGAAGCAAACAAAACACGTGCAATAGACAAACAAACTTACTACATGACAATATGGGC
Organism: Plectropomus leopardus; assembly: GCF_026936395.1. Classification (NCBI taxonomy): domain Eukaryota; kingdom Metazoa; phylum Chordata; class Actinopteri; order Perciformes; family Serranidae; genus Plectropomus; species Plectropomus leopardus. The sequence goes on from NC_142190.1 coordinate 22,424,228, forward strand.
TCTCTGACATACACTGATACTCTTTGGTAATGGATATTTACCGATAGTTGTTGGTTTGGCTAATTGTTGATGCACATCCTTCGTTCAGTAAATTAAGCCTTTTTTTTACCTGCTGGCAGCCAGAATTAATTAGTGAAAGCGAGGCCGATAGTCATTCTTCTGCAGCCATTACATTGTGCAATCGACATTAACGTCATAAGGATAAATTAAGCAAAAAATGTCTATTTCCACTAACAATGCAAAATTTGTGGATACATTTTTGGTCTTGAGTTAGATTGGATTTGGCTCATGCTGTTTTATGGAAAGGACAAACTTACCATGAAAAGGTCGCAATGACATGTTGAATTTACCCTCAGTCTGAACTTCCTGAGGCACCATGCACATGCTTTGGACCATAAATACCATCTGCAGTGGTGGAAGAATTATTATCATCTTTTACTTAAGGAAAAATTAGCAATACCACAGTGTAAAAGTATTCTGGAAATGTCCTGCATTCAAAAAAAGTAAAGGTCTAGTGTGTAGGATTTAGAGGCATCTATTGGTAGCAATAGAATATAATGTGCATAACCATGTTATCAATAGTTAAAACATATTTGAAATTTGAATCACTGTGTTTTCATTACCTTAGAATAAGCTGTTTATATTAACAAATAGACAGGGTCCTCTGTTGCCATGTTTACAGTGCAGTACAGCAGTACAGTGTCAGTACGTGTCAGTTTTACAACCTCGCTACAGATGCTACTAAATCCCACACACTGGACCTTGAAGTAAAAGTACAGAAGTAGTAGTATAAAATTTGAAGTACCAAATGTTAAAGTACTTATTATGCAAAATGGCCCTTTCAGAATTATATATTTTATGTTATTGGATTAATGTTATTGTGTTGGGATGCAGGATATTGGAAATATACAATATCCTGATATATAACAACTTATTTGGCCAATAACCAAGACCAATATCTATATATTGATATGGTGATGGCCCACCACCAGATGGACACATATAATACAATGCTTTTCAATGTATGTAATATTCATCCATCGAGTGAATAGAGGAAAAAGCATGTTGGCATTTTTTAAAGCCAATATTGATATCGGTATCGGTATCAATGACGTGTTGATATAATCGTGCATTCCAACTATTGTGTTCATCCCTGTAATGTTGAAGCTGGTAAAGCTGGTAGAGCTAATTTAAATTACTTTATATACTGCTGGGTTGCTGAACCTATTGGAATATATCATAATCTATTAGTTAATTTATATTTTGGATTAATAGTCTAATGTAATTAGTGACTAAAGATGTCAAATAAATGTATGGCAATAGAAGTATGAAGTAGCACAAAATAGAAATACTCGAGTAAAGTAAAAGTACCTCAAAATCATACTCAAGTGCAGTACTTGAGTATAATGATTTACATTCCACCACAGAGTATATGCAGCTTTTTGATGTATGAGCGGTAATATGTTGAAGTTGTTTGCAAAATTGCCTGTGGTGGACATCTCTGCCTACGCTGTGCCATCTGCAGATTGATTGAATCTGTTTAAACATTAAGATTAGTGTTCTGGGTGAACAGCTAAGGGCCAACTGCTCATTTTTTAGCCCCCCGAGCTGCTAAATATGAAGCTATTCGGGTCCTCAGATGTCAAATATTCAGCTGTCTGAATCAATTTGCTGCCTGTTTTGTGGCTGTGTGAGCGCATGTTTGTGTAAGTGCACATATACGTGTGTGTGCGTGTGAAATGTCAAGCATTCCACCTCCCCAGTATGCAACCATGAAAGCTTTGATGCATTCAGAGTATCTGTGCCTGAGCAATTTAGGGGATAGGCTTTTAAAAGTTTTCCAAAGTAAATAACAAAATAAGAAATGCCTGACAGACTTTTTATTAAACAGATAGCAGAACTTTCTCTCAAAACTTAATCTTAGCAGGAAAGTTAAACTTTTGAGACAGCTGTCTTTTTTTTTTATTTCCTGGAAGAGTGCCTCCATGAAACATCCTTTCATATCGGCCTGAAGATTGGTACGGTGTTCTCTCTGATAGAAAAAAACTTGACTGTAAATCTCCAAAGATCCCTAACAAGTCCCCTCTCCCCAAGACAAGCACCATAAAACATGAGTGGAAGAAAAAGAGGAAAAAGGAGATGGAATGTAGGCCTTGGTGGGATAAAGGAGAGGAATTAAGGAGGCATTTTATGTGAGCTTTCAGACGCAGTTATCACCTCTGAAAGACACAGGCAAACTTTTCTTTGACCTTGAGCATTCTGCATCTTCTTTCTTTGCCACCTCACTTCGCACACATCTTTGTTTGAGTGCAACATTCAGCTTTTGATTAAAAAAATCTTTTTCTAGTTGCTTTGCATTGTATTTAGAGGTTGCAGACAGGTACAATAATTAAAAGCAGAGTTGTCACTGAGTGTGTGCGTGCTGCTGTGGATCAGAGAAACTGGTGTCAGATAAGTGTCAGCTTTGTTTCTTCTGCTGTAAAGCGGGTTGGGACGAGAAAAGACTACATTGTCAAATGAAGCAACAGATCCAGTTATTACTGCCTTTATTAGTAGAGCCACTTATCATCTGCGAGGTGTAGAGAAAAATACCTGAGGCAAATAGGAATAATTAGTTCACACATAGTGGCAGGCTTATTCTTTCTCTCTTCCGGGAGAAAGTTCTGGAGCATAGAGTTGGGGAGCCATATTTTATAATAGAATTGAGGATTTCTTTTTTTCGCAATATCAAAATGATTTTGGAAATGATGGCTCTAAAGCAATGTCCACTTTTTTTTTTAAAACGCTTTTCAAAGTCATTTTTTGAAGGATAGCTGTAGCAGGTATCCTAGAAAAATATGATACTCCTTATAGACCGAGGTACTTGTTCTACTCTGGAGCTGGAGGGGTAAAATGTATCCCTCTGCAAAACAGGGTTTATAGGCAAGAGCTGTCTCCATGCTGACCCGCTTCTCACAAGGACTTAATGAAGTAGGGCTGGTGGAGGTGTCCCACTGAACTCGGCATGGCAGGTAGAAACTGATGAAAGGAAATCATTCTTGTCACTGGAGAAAAATCTCCACAAGCCAATTACTGTATAGAGAGTGGCACATTTTACATTTTAAAAAGCCAGCGTACCTTCGGAAAGGTATAACAGGTAATGGAGGTTGAGGAATGGCTCAGATACAGAATATACATTAAGCTATTCAATAAACATAGCATTCTTTTGCCTTTGTCTCTCTCTCTCTCTCTTCCTTTCTCCCCCCATCGCTTGCACACGCATGCACACACACACACACACACACACACACACACACACACACACACACAGACAAGCTCAAGACTCCAAATGGGTTGTTGACAGGGAAAAGAGAACAGTCACATCCAGACACAGAAAGCTGAATGTATATTCAGAAATTTGCACTTTTCTCATTATAAAAGTGTGTCACTTGAATGAGCAAACGCCTGCCAAGGTTCTATACTAATACATACTATCCCTGGATAGTTGAGGGGACAGGGAGAAGGGATAGGAGGGGGGGGGGCATGGAAAGGCTGAAGGAGGAAAGGGCAGGAGGGAAACAGAAATAATTAGGTTGGGTATCGGTACTTGGTACATTTTTGGTATTGACTGAAATAACCAGACACAAAGTAATATATGCAACAACACTAGAGTCCTGCATGATCCTGTTTTGCAAACCTGCACCTGCAAAGATCAGTACAGAGAACCAATTCAATCATATCCAAGTCAGTCTGGCAGTGCGGTGGTGCATTGTTGCCTCACAGCAAGAGGGTTCCGTTTCGAACACCGTTGCCAACTGGGGCCCTTTTATGTGAAAATGGCATGTTCTGGATTTTCTTTTGAGTCTCCGGCTCCCTCCCATAGTCCAAAGACATGCAGGTTAGGTTAATTGGTGACTTTAAATTGCTGGTTGGTGTAAGTGTGAGCATGAATGTTGCCCATCCTATGTCTCAGTCCTGTGATAGTGTGTCCACAGTACCTGTCTTGAACTTTCGCCCAATGTTAGCTGGCATGGGCTTCAGTCCCTCCATGTGATGTAATGGATGGATGGATGGATGGATGTAAGTCCTGTGAGCCAACTTAATTAAACACTCAGGCCACATAGTCACTCACTTTTAAGTGTTACAGTTTGACAACTTTTTTTGCGGAATTTGAACATAACATACAAATCATAATTAACTGTAGCCTGTTTGATAGAATCAATCACCAACTGTGTTGCTACTCACTATGACAAGGTTGCTGTGCAGAAAAAGAATATCATCACAGTCTCTGGTTTAAGCTGAGTTTCTTTCTTGAATCCCACTTTCAGCCATGGAAAACTTTTCCACTGGCTGTGTTTGTTGCCAGGATGAGGAGCACAGTTTGTGCCATAGGCTTTCACAATTTTAAAAAATCCTGTCAACTGATGCTTGATAATATTAATTATTTTAACATTTAAAGTATGCACACACTCATTTTAATGTGTCATTTTTTTCAGAAAAGAAATCAGTTTTGCTTGCCTGCATCTAGGTCATTTTTTAACTGTGCTCGTACCCATTGATTTATGTAAAAAAAATTTGTATTTGGAGAAAAAAATATTATTTGTATGGTTTTGCTTGCAGCCCATAACTGTAAGCATTTTTCAATTTAATGAGATGTGTGATTGGCCCACTGCTGCGGCAACTACAACCTGTACAACCTGAGGTGTGGTGAAGTCGGGCATGATGTATTTGAAAGAGTTGGCAGTTCAGCTTGCCAAGATACGAGCAAAATGTTCAAAAGTACGGCTGCCCTACACCTCTGTGGTATCTGATGAAAATAAATATATAAAATGTGGAAGGATTATTTCAAATGAAGTACTCTATTGATGTCGCTGTCGCTGTCACTGTCAGGGTAGTGGTATTGCAATATTTTTAGACTGTTGACAATAAAGGGACTACGTGAAAAGTGCAAACATGATGGGATTAAGGTGAGTGAGTCTGGAGTCACAACTATTTGCTTCTGCATGCATCCTCTATGACTGAACAATAAGTACACCCTTATTGTACAAATGTAATTACCTTTTATACTTGCACATGTCTGCACCTTCCTTACCTGCTGCTTTTAATGATGGAGAGTAGCTATGGAAAGCTGCTCGATATGCAGCCAATTTAGATATGTGGGTGTGAGCTGAATGCCTACACAGCACCCCATAACACATGTAGCTGCACGGTGATGTGCTGCAATTTTATTGAGTCTCTGGCAAAGACTGATGAATTACAAAACCATCAGCTGTGTGTGATAATAGACGTAGGTTCCGTCATGTTGAGCTGGAAAATGCTTTTTGGACTTACTTTGTCACCTGTAGTTTGGTTCCCTGTTGAAACTTGGGGGAGTCATTTCCTTTTAGTTGTTGAGGGCTACACAAACCAAATGATGCATGACAAAGTTGACAAATTTTGGGGATAGTTTTGGGGCCCTGTGTTGTCCTCACATCACAGGGAAATAGTGATCAAAATGAAACAGGTATTAATAGCATTCGCCATTTTTCTGTCAAAGTCGACCCCATAAATGGTACTTTGTGTTTGGAGCAGGTGAAAATGGTTGTCATGTTTTTGTGACTCTGCTTGTGGGGTATTCATGGGTTGTCAAATAGCCGTAGATTTACAAGATACAATGCTGTGTGTTTTGCAAATGTGGAAATAAAATTAGCATACTGTTACGAAAAAGATTATATAAAGTGCAAGCCATCTTTCATGGAAGAAAATAGTTGTTGTTGCTGAATCCGGACAGGTGAAATGTTGCCCTGAAAGAAGAGAAATTAAAGGAAATTATTTGAAGGAGCACACTTTTTTATTTTATTAACCTGTTACTCATTAATGGGTCAAAGATTATGATTGAATGTAATCATAATTTCAATAATACTGTTTCACCGGCTGACTGAACGTTTTCCCTCAGAATAAAAATGTCACTTTTAATTTAAAAGAAACAAGACATCTTTGACCTTCTCTCTGTGCTGCTTCTCTCTCTCTCTTTTCCTTTTCAAAGTTGTGCCTTTCTTCTCATCCTTTGCAGATTTTTTTCTTTAAAGATATAGCTGACTTTTCCCTTCTGTGCTCTGTTACGTTTTGAATATACTGTTTGGGAAAGGAGAACCTTGTGGCTTTGGTGTTATATGCCATTTACTCTTGTTATCTGATCGGTCATGGCTGCATTCAAGGGAACCTCAACACGGCCTCTGAGCCGACGGTCATCAGCCCTTGTAATAAGAAGAGGAATCCTTCCACCCCCTCTGGGGTTTCTGAATATCTAACTGTATCTGCTTTGGCAAACTCATAAAATCGTCACGTCTCAAGGTACTCCGTGTTAGTTCTGCTGAGATTAAGGCAGTCAGAAGTTGAAAGACAACTCTTTCTATTTCTCTTCCTCACGCACACACAAACTAAGCTCTGTGTGCTTAAGCAGCAAAATAGACAGAAGTGTATTGACCATTTGTTGCAGAAACAAATCAAACTTTGATGCTGACAAGTGCAGCTTTGCTGTCTGTCTCTTTTTGTATGTACACGGAGAGACGCAGATAAGGGCTAAATGAGCAAAAAATATGGTTGTGCATTTGGTAAGTAGTTGTTGTGGAATACAAATCCGCTACTCTTTGATGTTGTCGCTGATGTCGTCCTTCATGAACACATTTCGGACTGACGACACTAATGGTCTCTAATGGATGGCAGGCAGCTGCAGCACCATCGCAGACAAAAAGCAAAGGATATATTTCTCCCTGCTGCTCTCTCTGTCGATATCCAACCTTTCACTGGACGTCGGATGAGAGACGTGTGGTTACATTGCTAGGAAGAAGGGTGACAAATGTGAAGGTCTTTGTTGTACATTTAATGTCGAGCTGTACTATATGGAGAAAATCCAATTTCACAATATTTTTGGGCAATACTTTGAAATTGATATTGGGACAATATTGTAGGGTTGACTGTTTTTGCTTTCACAAAATAATTACACAATGAGATTTATGATGAATAATCATCAGTAATGTGGATATAATGATTCAGTTAGAAAAAGCAATCGATAAAACAGTCTGGTAAATTCAAAAAAATGACATTACTGTAATGCAACCTTTAACACCTGGAAATGACAACACTTACTTATATCACGATATCCAAATCTGATATGGTATCATGTCTCAAATCTCAATATAATGCACAGCCCTAATTTACCGTAAAATTTCAATTTATATCCTAGCCACAATTAAATGCAGAGTTCCTTATACCTGCCGGGTATGGCTTCATCCTTTCTCGAAGAAAATGAATGCAGGTCTCAATTACACGCCAATTCTGGGTGCAATTGACACTGCAAAGCAGTTCAGTTTGAATTTCCTTGGATGTATTAAACTTTTTAAAGGCCACCACGTCCTCGGCTACCCACTTTGGCTTACATTAGTTGGCTGCTTAGATTGTACAAACAAATATAAATGTTTAAACTTTTGTCAATATGGATATGCTACACATTGTTTGCTCTGTAAGATTCTTCACAATTTAATCTTCAATCTCATTTTAACAAAATCATGAGCACTGAAGTATAATATGTTCAGATTTACTGGCATGGTAGACCAATAAAGGGGCGTCTCCTTATCTCTGAAGCAGCCATACATGTCCAAATATATGTCCATTCCTCAATTACTTTTTCTATACTTTAGTGCTTAAGGGTCTACCAGTCATAAGAATCAAAACAATTTTTCATAAAAAAAAATCATCAAAGTTGTGGTTATTGTCTTGTGAAGTCCATCACTCACTGTATGCCAACTTTGTTCATCAATCGAAGACTGCACTTTAACTGGGGTTCTGTCATTCTCTCTTGGTGAAGAAAATGTTCTGTCTCAGAGATACATCAAATGGTTTGTAACTGATAGGTTATTTCATAGCCTATTTTTTGTATACAATATCCATGTGATTTAAATAAACAATTTGACAGTATTTCCCATCTATGCTCAGCAGGAGTTTGTGCAAAAGGAATTAGAGGCCTGTCCCATATATCTATCCCAAATACACACTGCTGGATTTCAGTTATTGAAGAAAATAAAACCCTGCAATTAATTGAACTTTTAGGGTAATAGAAAAATGCTTTAAATAATGTGAATGTATGCATATGTCCGTGTGTTCACTCCATTCTTAGTACTGCATAGTCTTTAGGATCTCCAGCATTGGCTGTAAGGTGGACATTTGCAAAGTCTTCCAAGTGCACAAATGACAGAATCTTGGTTTTTATATGTTTGAATAAATCAAGTTTAATGAATTAAATGAACAAAATTGTGTTTGGTTGTTTTCCAGTATTTTAACTGTACTAATAGCATAATTACCAGCAATATAATGATTTCATGGTTACGAACAACACCTTAAATGTTTTTTGTTTTCTTCTTAAACTACCCCTCCAGGCGAATCAGGATGATCAAGCCTTTTGGCATCAAAACTATCTTAAGCTCTGCCTGTAACCACAGAACAAATGCAGAAACAACACTTAAAGCATGATTGGATTACAAAACCCAGATTCTTATCAGTCTTCAGATTCAATAAAACTGGAAAATTTTCATTATTACCTGTGCTCAGTGCTGTATCGTGCAGGTAATGACTGACAAGTTTTGATCATTACCATTATTCATTGAGTTGCTTCAGTCGTGTCTTCATGAGGCCCTCTCATTATGAAAGTGGATACAATGTCATCACAGCTTTTGAAGTCAAAGAACCATCTATCCATTCACGTCCCTCAGTCTCACGCAAACAACTTCTGTTGAGGACGGGGAAGGAAGAAAGCAGAGCTGCATTGCAACAGCCAGCAAGCCAGCAACAGTAAATGTGTTTTCTGACATTTGCCTGCTCATTCTTCCTTGCCCAAAGCAAATAAGACAACAGTTGAAAAGAGGCATTGTTTAACTTGTACACATTCACAGGTTAGTGGAGCTGCCTGAGTCGACAGAATGAGGTCTGTGAGGGTAGGAGGAAGGAGAGAAACTGACAGAGAGAAATACAGAGGCAAAGAGAATCTGTTCTTTGTATAGAATTAGTCTAAATAATCTGATCTTTGTCTTAGTTTCTTTTCTTTTTTTTTTTACAAGATGTATACATTTGTGTGTATACATATTGCATGACAGATGTTTTCAGGACAGGTCTGAACTGAATTGCCAGTGCGTGAGACCTAATTCGGTGGTCTCGCATTGATAGTGATGTGTACTCATACACACATAGAAATAGGAATGTCCTGTCACCAGTGCCAAGCCTAAAGATATGTCATGTGCTCATATCAACGTGTCACGCCTGCACAGGCTCAGTTCACAGCATGTAGAGATAAACCAGTGTTGCAAGGGACAGAACAAATGCAATAATAAATTAAAGCAAGCAGCTGTCGTTTAGCCAAACTGATTACAACTCTACTGCCATTTACTGTAGGTGTTTGGCGTGGAACCGGCAAAGCAAAGCTATCCATCCCTTGGCAGACCGAATGACAAGAGATAGTGCTGACATTTTCCTGCATTTGTCAGCTCTGTGATCATTTCAGCAATGCATACTGATGCTGTAAAAAGAATGGAGCTTATGTGCCAAACACCTCCTTTCACCTCCTGTCACCTCAGGGGCTATAGACATTTAGCACTGACTGACAAATTACAACCATAAGTGGGTAAAAACACAGATACCGTTGCAGTCGGCATTGATTCAATCAGTCAAATGTAAGACTCAGACTTGTTGCAATTACAAGTTACTAAAAAGCTCTTTTCAAAGTTAATTAACTGTAACTACAATTGACCTCTTTGATAAACAACACACTTTTTTGTTATACTTTTTTGTAGGGATGCAACAACACCTAGAGATTTATTGGCTTTACATCGGTATTGGCTGATGTTGACCTTGTTTACTGCTATTGGCAAATAAGATGACATTCACCAATGGCAGTAGCCAAAATTTTTCTGTTGCGTCACATCAATTTTGACATGCTAGACAGACACACAACACTGACAGCGTCCTTTTGTCCCAGGGATAATAGAAAACATGTTTGAGATGAACAGAGATCTTCCCCGGAATGCCTTTGGGATGAAGGGACTTAGAAAAACCATTACTGACGCGTCAAGGGATACACTCGATTTGTGAACAAATCCAACTTGAAATTGGCAGAAGGAAAGCTAGTTAACATTAGCTGTAAACAATCTGTGGTCAGAATTAACAGCTCACAGAGGTTGCATGACTTACATCGTGATGCATTTAAAGACTAATAAAAATGAGTATTGGGTGAAGTAATTCATAACGTTACCATGATGTGTTCAAATGTATAGTATCAAAATGGATAGTAGAGAGGGAACTATGATATATAATACTGTAATAGTAGAATACTAACAAGGATTTTGAAGCAATTTTTAAAAGATGTTTTTTTTGTAAAAGAAGTTTATTTTTAAAGTTTTTTAATAAGATGTGTACCACTGAATTTGTACCTATTCCTAGGTAGTGTAATGGACTGAATGACTCTAAAACGGCTTAGTTGAAGATTTTTTTCTGGCACAAAAAGAAAAATTATTAACAACAAAACCAAAATAAACAAAACCAAAAAACATCTTTATCTGTTATCGGCCATATTGATGTTTTAAACACTTGGTATCAGCCAAAAAGATCACAATCAGTGCATCTCAACTTATTTTGTAGATTTTTAGTTGATCAAGTGCTGGATGTACAGTGTAAACTAGAAATTGCATTGTAGTTTGAGAAAAAGTTTCACGAGTGTTGTGGGTTATGGAAGAAATTTAAGAAAGAAAAATTACTTTTAATGCTGTTTTAAAGCTTTATGATGTTCAAACACAGTTTCAGTTCTTTGGATAACTCTTGTATCGTTTCTTTCCATTCAGCCAGCCACTCACTCTTTTAAGTACTCTATAAACCGACCGTCTAATGGCCTTTATTTTCAAATCTTTGTAGGGAGGTTACAAAAACCAGGGTGTTCTACTTTTTATATGATTTCTCCCAAATTACCATAAGATAAGGGTGTTCTTTCATGTGGCCTCACATGAAAGAACATATAAATGCCTGTACACAAATAATCATGCCTCCTTTTCTCGAAGCCAAACAGTCACATGCACAAACACACATACATACACACACAGCACTTGAACAAGGTGTTCTCCGAGTCACTTTGATGGAGAGTGAAAGTAAAGTAGCCTTGTGTGCTCATATTATATAAGGTTTGTAGAAAGGTGTTGTACTTGCAAAATGAAGGCTTGCATAAATCTCTCAAGCAGCCAAGGCCACAGAAACACAGTGAATTAACTTTTTATCGCACTCAACAATCCTCTTCTTTAAATGTAAAAAACAGTCTTTTGTGCCAGTTTTGTTTTGTATATCACAATGTACCCCTTTGGAATGGATCACGTCATTTTTAAGGCGTCACCACATTCTGAAATCTTGCCCAGCGGTATCACAGATATGAAGTCTACTTTGAAGACCTTGGAGTATCTTTCAAAGAGCCATCCAATTTCAGCAAATCCATTTCAACTCTCACATCTTGCCAAATTCTCATTAGGCCTTTTTTTCTCAGCCTGTTATTGCAGTATTGATTTCCATTCCCGTTATGTCTTTTGGAAGATTACATTTTCATATAAGTAAAATGTCTACGAGGGTTTCCACTTGAGAAGACGAGTATGGGTCACTGTACTGGTATACTTTTGCGATTTTCAGATGCAACAGAATGTTGTGTTTTGAGGTCACATTTTAATACAATTTTTGAGTGTGCATGCATTTAAATCTATTCATAAATACATTACTAACGCTTCACAGCTTGGTTTGAATGGCTCAATTACTGTTTTTATTTCAAAGTAGGAAAAAAAATGAGCCTCACACATTTTGGCAATGGCAGTGACCATACAACCACTTAGTTAAGATGGCACTGTTTTTTTGTGTTGCTTTTTGTTTTGTTTCTTGTTTGGTTTTGTCAATAATATGAATATGTTTAGCATAAAGCTATAGGGGGACAACAAAGATTAACATAGCACTGATCTCTCCTTTCCATTTGCAGTTCCCTGCTGTTGCCATCTTGCATTTGTTGATGTCTCTCAGTGTGCCTCCTCGACTTTTTCTGTCCTACTCTCCCTCTTTCTATGTGACTGTGTGCATGCAAAGTGTATCTTAATAATAATAATAATAAATATAGAGAATGGACATCAAGCAACAAACAGTTTTTAGTGTGTCATCACTAACTCTCTGACTGTCTCTGTCTGTCTCTCTGCCCAGCTTTAAGGGACAACAGGATTGAGCTGGTGCGTGCGTCATGGTCGGAGTTGACCATCAGCATCAGTGATGTCACGCTGATGGATGAAGGCATGTACACCTGTTCTCTCTTCACCATGCCTGTCAGAACAGCCAAAGCCTACCTGACTGTTTTAGGTAAGTCCATTTTTCATATTAAGTCAAGTATTTAATGCGTAACCCCTTTAAAACTTAGTTTGACATTAAAGGGTTAAAAGAAAATGTTAATTTGTGAGTACCCTGTTATGTAAGATTATTCTGTACATATCTGTACTTTAGTTGTTTTTTTTAATTGTACATTCCTGAATATTACTTTGAACAACAGGTCCTAGAGAAAGCAAAAGCTGTAGCTTGGTGAGAAGAAAACAGCAAAAAAAAAGAGTTGGACTCACATTTGTTATGAATGCAGTGTCTTATGGTCTATGTAGGCTGGTGTTTGTGGTTCAAAAAATGGTTTTATTAAACATACTTACCTCTCCCCATAGGACTGTCAATCATGCAGAATGCTGTCAAAGAGAAGCTTTTTTTTAAAGTGGACATTTTTCACATCACAGTTGAAAAGCGCAAATGTATTTAACAACATTAATGATAGCTGTATTCCACTCATAGTAGAGGCCCAGTTATTGTGCATGCTTGGTCACTGTAATAGCTTATCGTGACACTTGTGGACTCTTGTGGACACTTCTTTCACAAGTGGAAACAGACAACTTTTCAACTTTTACCGACCTGGCATTTTCAAGTGCTGTTATCAACGGCGCTGCTGTTGCAAAGACAACCAGATTGCTTTTGGTTTTCCTTAGAGGTTATAGCAATGGTGTGCTTTTTCTTTTGCATGGTAGATTTTCCACAGTTGCTCCAGTTGTTCCACCATCCGCCATTGCTACTACTAGGTATAGTTACTGTAGAGACTGATACTTTTTAGTAACAGATAGTTACCAAAAGCCACTGGAAAAAACAAATGCACTATCCTCTTCCTGTTTTGGCATAAGAAATGGTTGTTCTTCCTTTGTGCTGTGAGTCGAGCCTTCATTTTCCCAGGAGATCGTACTCGGTTGCAGACAGAATTGCATAGTGAAAGCAAGGCTTGCAGAAAACCAATCTAAAAGCCAATGGTGTCATTGCTATAGCCATTACATTGTGCAATCAGCATTTACTTAATAATGACCGTTCAAGCCAAAATGTTTTAGACCTTAAAACAATAATTCATCACCAAATATAAGATGGACCCAACTATGTGAGTTATAGTATGTTGCCAATAGCGGTAGTTGGCCAAAAAATCTTAAAAGGTTTCACTAGAATTAGGTGGAACATTAGGCAAGGGGCCAGGGGAAAACTGGGTAGTTTATTTGTGCAGTTTCCAGATTATTTCAAAGGTGTTTTAACAATGCATCACTTGCAAAAAGCAACAACTTTGGCACTTATATGCAATGATTTTATCATCATGTGTATTCCATTTTCTGCATGTGTTAATTTCAAAACATTATTACAACAATAACACCTCTAGATAATTGTGCAACCTTGGTGGAGGTTAAGCTTTGTGTGCTTTCCAGTTGTGTTTTTTTGTTTGATGGTTCAGTTTAAACAATTTATGGTTTTGTTTTGTTTTTTTCCTTCAAGACAAACATAAATGAACAAATAGACTTTGGTTATAAATAGCGTGTTGTTAATGCCAGCATCTGCAGACAAATAAAAACATAGTGTTTGGCCCTCTAGTAATGTTTGTGCTGTGTGATCATCGCCCCACACAAACATTGTCTCATTTCCTGCCACTGGGCTTATTATCTTGCCAATTAGTTTTTGCTAATGTTAATAGATGTCCTAGTGCACTCCAGGACCATTAGCTGGCTCTCTGTGTTAACAAGCATTCAGAGAATTAGAGACATTAAAGGCTACTGCTCAATAAGGATATGGAGAAAATTATTTTTGCAATACTGAACAATAGTTAATGGTGCAAGCCAGGAAGCAGAGAGGGAGATTTAATAAACATACCAAATGGTCTGGGAATGGCCTGGTTTGTCTGCCATTGTTTCAGGGACAGAGTGCTGGGAATGAAAACAACAAAACATTAACAATGATTTGGAGAAAAAAAAGCTGTTAAATAAATATGCAACAAAATTAGCTTCTTTTTCAGATCTTCTCAACAATATTGTGGTGAATAAATACAAATGTGCTTATTTGTTACCACAAACAGAACGTTTAAAACAATGTAAATACAGTTATACATAAATCACTAAAATTATTCAAATATGAACTCTAAGGTCATATTTGAAGGTAAGAATCTGCCGATACAATACGTATCGTGATACAGAGTTTACTATTCAATATATTGCAATATATTGCAATTTAAAAAGAATATTTAAAAAAAAAAAACTGTCAATGCTAGCAGTGCGCCCTTTATGACTTCGCCTCTTTCATAGGCAGTGTTTATGCTAGCGATATGTTGTTATGTTGGAGTGAAATAGTCAAATGGCTAAAGATAGAATACAGCACTGCAATCTAGTGATCAGGGGTTTTAAACACAAAGTAAAGTAAACCACCGCCATGAACCTTTGCGTGGAAATTATTGATTAAAATTCCAGTGTAAAGGAGTCAGATGCATCTAACGCCGGACATATTTTATAATATTAAACATGTTTTAAGTGGTATATATTCACCTGAAAACAAGAATCACTGTGTTTTTGTTACCTCAGAGTTAAATGTTTATATCTATGTTGGGAGAGGGTTGTGTTTTAAGGAGACCGCCATGTACAGAACGGACAAATCTCTCAGAAGACATTTCAGTTGGCTGCAATCTGCAACCTCACCACTAGATGCCTGTAATCCTTTACACTGGACCTTTAAAAATTGATAGTGTTTTTAAGAATTAATACATTATCACAACAAGTGCATTGATATTTTGTTGAGCCTCTCATAAACATCAACAAGACTTACTTTGTGTGCCAGCAGAGCGGTGCCATGAGCTTAATACTAATGTCAGGATGCCAACATGCTCTCAGTGACTACACCAACAACATAAAGAATAGCAGTTATAATATTTACCCCAATCACCACCTTTATTAAGCACACTGTAAAAATAAGCTATTTGTTTCAACTTAAAACATTAGTGTCTGGGCTGCCTTAATTTTTTAAGACAAGTTGAGGATATTTTTTAGTTATTTACCTGATAAAACAAATTACTGGACAAAAAAATTTGACCTGATGTGGCACTACATGTAAAATTTAAGGAGTCCCCAAAATTATTACAGTTCACCCTGAAAAACAGCTGAATGTGTCCAAGAGATTTTAAGTCAGCTGATCACCAAAGCCATTGGAATTCATCCACTGTGGGTCATGAATGCTTGTAAAATATTCCATGGCAATCTAGCCAATGGATAATTCAGTCTGGATCAAAGCAGTTTATCGAATGACAAATCGACATTGCCAACCCCAGAGAAATGCCACCAGCTTGGCTAAAAATGCACAACATGACAGGCTCCGCATTTAGTTGTTGTTATTAGTACAAGAGTCATTGACTTTGATTTTGGTTTTAAATCACTTTGAATAGAAATGATCTCTCTAGATATGGAGAGAAATATAGGAGTGTGATAAATTCTGACCAAAATAATTATTAGGAAAATCCATTTTTCTTTTCTTTTTTTCCATCAGATATAAAGCTCTCATTTCTTTTTCATGTCTTGAAAACGGTGTTTGTCGTGCTATAACAGTTGTGCACACACACACAAATATGCACACTGCACGTTCAAATCCATGGCGCACAAATGAGCAGAGAAACGTGCACACCCACAATGCTCCGCACTCACACACACATGCACACACACAAATGAAAAGAGAAGGATTAGCAGCCGCCAGCCACCCGAGGGGAACGTGACTGTTTAAGATGAACATTGTATTTGATCTGTTCTCTTTCAGTTTCGGAGAAAAAGAATCAAATACTTCTCTGAGTCAAGCCACAGTTGCTCACTCACATACTTGCACACAAACCATACTGTGTAGTTAGATATAGTGACACTTGAAAAGCACTGAACAAATTCGCATAGGAAAATGTAAAGCTAGATGAGTAGGGATAGATCTCAATGCATACTGTATCTGCCAAGCAGCAGCCATTGTTAGGACTGTGTGTGAAGTCTGTTCCTTTAAAAGGTTTTAAACAGAAAACAGGAGGATCTTTGAGTCTGGGTAATAAACCTTACAGGAGGTGGGGAGACAGACGAGGCCATAGTCAGTCAATGGTATTGACTGACAGACCTTTCAGTCACTCAGCCTGAGGCAGACTTATTGCTCATTGACATTAGAATGGCAGAATCTGCACACTTAAAACACTCATTATAGGAAAGGCTAATAATTAGCATTTGCTATACCACCTTGTGGTCTCCTCTGTGGTCACAGGCCTTTGCTTATCCACAGTCACACACACAAAAACATATTTTTTAACTTACACTTTTTGCTCTTAACCATGAAGATAAATAGAAACCATTCCAGTGAAAATGACTCTACTCACCTCTATTGTATTTGAGTTTTTTCAGACAGATATCTCACAACCTAGGCCAGAAAACATTCAAACTATCTGCATGGCAAGATGCCCCTAGATGTATGTGAGAAAATGTGTTTCTCTGTAATTTGGGTGAACTGACCCTTTAAGACGAGGACAGTCCACCGGTAATAAAGACAATCCACCGCTGTGTCAGTATGAATCCTCCCTGATCGGTTCTCAAGCAGGACACTGCTCGGGCATGCTGCTCTGTAGTCTGCTCTCTAATCTCCCTGCAGGAGCGCACACTGGAGGCGAATTTCCAATAAGGCATGACAATATTATTGTTGCATAATGACACACTGCTGTGTGTGAAGTAGTTCCATTGCTGTGATTTCCTATTCTGTCTTTCAGGTGTGCCGGAGAAACCAGAGATTGATGGCCTGACGAAGCCCGCCATGGAGGGAGACCACATCACTCTGACCTGCATGACTCAGGGCAGCAAGCCCGCCGCCGACCTGCGTTGGTTCAGGAATGAGAAGGAGGTCAAAGGTGTGTAACGTCTGTATCTCTATTCACATCTGCATCACTGCTATGGGTATACAAACACAGTGTGAGTAATGCATAGACCTGTTTAGATCCTGCAGTTTCTGGCCCTTCCACATTCTTCAGTGCCGGAGGGGGCTGCTTTGGTCATACAGACAGCATGTCTATGGTTTCATCTTTGCTATTTTAAAACATGGCATTTTAATTTTTAGAAACAAAATTAAACCTGTTCCTGTTTAATTAGACAACATATTTGTTATGCTTAGCATTTTCTCAGTGAAGTAATGTATTTGCTTAGAATAGTCTTTAAAAGATCAGTTTAATCATTTTGTGTTACTAGTGATGTTGCTGATTCAGATATATCCACTACAAAATTTACCTTTTACTACTCTATTAAGCCCACAGTTTTAAATGTTGTCTGGAGTCGTCCCCATGTCCACTGTGTTGTTAGACACTCAAAATGATTGATTATCACATTTCAGCATGGCTCAGTCCACACTTTGTAACAAACAAACAGAACACAAATATGCCAGAAAAAATGAATTTGCATTTTACAATACTTTAAAAATGGGCAGAAAGTCTTTTTCATAAAACCAGCACCATAAAACTGCTGCAGCGGATGTCTCGATGGTGTATTTTTGTTCCGAACAACTTGTTTCTAATAGAGCAGATTCAGCATGTGTCCTCTGGCCTGAGACCGATACATTAACCTTCCTTGTTATCAGAGGGCTGTTCTAAATCACACTGACTGGACTACACACCTCATTTCCACCCTGCTCCTGCTCTGTTCTACTTGATGAACCATCCGCTTTGTAATTGTTTGAACGGGAGAGCAAGAGAGAGAGAGAGAGAGAAAATGAGAGAGAATATTGAAGAAAAGAGAGCTGGGGACATGAAATGATGAAACAAGGAAGAGAGAAATAGATGCGGTTCTGTATCAAATAAAATGAACAACCCACTGGGACACACTGTCACAGATCATCCGCACCGTTGCTGAACTTTTTACGAAGGCTTCTATGCTGTTTCACAAAGTAGATTAAAGGCAGATAACAAAATGCAAATCACCCTTTTCTAATTTAAATGAATGCATGTGGAAACAAAGAGATTGAGACGATTGAGAATCACGAGTTTATTTATATTAGAACTGCCAAAGAAACAATGCAGGTTTGGAAAGACTCTGTCAAATACTTTGTGTAACCCAACAGATCACTGAAACTCAGTTGTGAGAATAACAAGCAGCCAGGTGTTGCACATCTTAAACGCCCAATTAGATGTAGAAAAATTTAAAGTCAAATCCTATTTGGGATGCAAAACACACACACAGACTTCACAGAGTTTATTTCCCTGCTCATACAAAGGATTAATAAACCGCTTTTTTGCCAAAGCATGCAACATTTTTGCTCATCAACTTTGCATATTCTCTCTCTGCTATTAGTTTTAGTTGGTTTTTTTTTAGGGTGGGTGTTGGCTTCTCTGCTATCACCAACAATACTGACTAGGTCGTGTTAAATTGGTGTATGATGTGTTTTACAATATCTTTATGTGCACATTTTATTTATAAAGCACTTTTAAAAGTAACTCAAAGACGCATCTGATAACATAATAGAAAGGATCCATTTAGAGACAGACTTTTTGTTATACGTTGTAAAATAGAATACTTTTTGTTTAACTAGAAAGGCCCTGAAATCACTGTTTCCAAAGCCACCAGACTCAGATATCAGTTATATCATCATAGAAAACTCTTCATTCAAAGTCAACTCACAAAAACCATATTGGTTCTTCTTCCAACAATCACCAACTCTGCTTTGGTTAAAATAAACCCCTAAGTCAGCCAGTTAGATAAGAAAATACTGTATGCTAGCTCTATTGAGTACCCCAGGGATGACGTTTTGTTGCAGAAAATAAGTTCTGCGGTAACAAACATTCATGAGACTCACATGTTTTATTTAGCAATACAATCTTCATTAATGATGATGATTGAATGATTTTTGAAGTTTAAATGTAATCAGGAGAAGTAAAGAGCTAATTTTAGGCTATAGAAAATACTACGGTCCCGTCACCACCACTACGAGGCTGCAACACCGTGTTCAGTGCGCTTTGGGGTGATGACATTAAGTCTCATTTAGCCACTTGTTAGCAACCATCTTTTTTAAGACACATTAAAGCTTCAAAGTTTGGGTGTGGGGTATTTACAGATGTATTTTATGTTGTAGAACAAAGCGTGAAAGTCTCTGAAGCTTGTGTGAACCACAGATCTTATTTAAGGCTTCTAACCAGAACCCCATGCAAAAACCCAATGACTTTGAGACAAGGGATCCAGAGGTGCTGAAATGCTAACAGTTTTCTGGGTTTTCAGGCTCATTACTGGGGTTCACTATAATGCTAAAATGACTGTTTTATTTAAATAGAGTCTGGTGGCTTTAGCGATTTTGGGGCTGTTTCTGGTAAAACAAAAAGGATCTTACTCTTTAACAAAACAAAAGGTCTGTCTCTGTAGGGATCCTTTCCTTAAGATTGTCAGACAGAGGATAATAATCTAAGTCTATCAAGGGCAAAAAACATGAAGTTTTAGTAGATGTACTTTGAGGGGACATATGCCATGAATAGTCACACTGCAATCTGCATTGTAACTGATAAATGCACTGTCTCTGTAAAGGCTAAAATAAAATTACAGTTATTTAAATGGATGGACAGATGGGTTTGGTGATGGTGTTTTCAGGGCAGATTCACTGAGTAAATCAGCATGCTATCTGCTAATAGTCTTCCTATCCTAATGTGCACTTACACTGACAAAACCTCCAACATTTTTTACTTTTATCATTCATTAATATGAAACAGAACACTTTCTTGCCATTGTTACACTTTTATAAACAGTAATCCTATCAATCTTTTACTCATTAAATGTTTGTCACTCCACTTTATATTTCCTCATATCGCCCTTCTGAGCAATATGAAGCTTATAGAGGTAGAATATACACTAATTAGCAGTGTGAAGATTTTTCCTTACAGGCTTATTGTGTCTCTGCGGGTGATTATTGCTTCTCCCAGAGGCCCACTGCTGAGTGAAGAGTTCCCTGTAAGGCAATGGAAACGTAGTCAGGACATAACGCTCTTTTAATTTACCACGGGAAGTTAACAGGTAGTCAGAGATATCCTTGGTGGTTTGAAGTGAAGGTAGTCTCGAGAGGATACGCCTTCTCATTAAGGTCAGATGCTATAATTCTCTCCCTTCATCTTGGCACACTACTGCCAGTAATTTGGGTCTTGTACAATTTTACATCAGTGTATTATTCACACTGACAAGGTTGTAGCTCTTTGCCCAGAAAGGACATGAGTAGTGTGTTCAGGGTAAAACCTGTAAATGTAATTTGTGCTGCATATTTCATACAACAGTTGTCGAAACTAATAATATAGGAGGTAGTCTATATGTATATATATATATATATATATATATATATATATACTGTGTGTATATATATGCAGTATAGAAATGTATGGAATTTGTTTTTGATCATTTCTAGGCTTGGATAAGTATGAATAAAAGAAAAGACAGTATGGAAAATATTCTGTTTTGTAAAATATAAAATTAGCAACTTTGATATTCTCAAGAGCAAGGAAAGAATTACAGCCTGAACACACACTTTTCTGCAGAGCTTCCTCTTCTACGCCTGTGCTTTACAGCCTTCAAAACAGCTCTGTCCCAAGAGCCTTATAACTGAACCAAATCCAGACATCCGCAACCAAATTAGTTTGAAAGGAAATGTGGCAGTAACTTTGAATTTCATATAAACAAATCATCACAAATTACCAAATATTAAAGGGGAACACCAACTTAATTAAGAATTCCAATATGTTATTCCCATGGCCGAGGAAAGCTCAATCATTATTTGTGAATGTGAGCCACTTTCTCTCAAAGCCAGTAACCAGAGAAGGAAGTTGTGATGTCATTAAGTATTAAGTCTGGAGCTGCTCCAAAGACAATGAATGGGAGCCTGATTCTGTGATTGTTTGTTTTATTTTTATACACAAATTAAATGTATTATTATGGTTGTGTTCTTAGTTATGAAACAGAAAATGTACCCAAATACTCAGAGTATTCCTCTGGGTCGTCTCAGTGTCATCTGTCACATATTTCCCAATTCCTTATCTATTGAGCTACTCCAGGCTTTATACCTCATAACATTACAAGTTTGAGCACCTAGCACTTCAGTTTTTGATTTGGGAGAGTTATTCATGTTTACTGATGTTTTTGTATTGTTCTACACCATAGGAATAATAGGTATGAATTTTGAAAATGAGCACAGTTCCCCTTTGAGCTTGTCTAAGTTTTCAGTGATGTATTTATCAGAAAAGTAAAGTGACTATCTTCTCTGCATAACAAAACCATAGCTTTAAGGCTGCGTTTCACATTGTTTCTATAGACACAGTGCATAAACAAGGCTACACAGACATAATAAAAATCAAATTACATAGCTGTTTCAGCTCATTTTCCTTTTGTTATTTATAAAAGGAACTAAAAAAAAGGGGATTAACAAAAATGTAACATTATTCAATCAGTATGTTAACAAATAATAATATAAGCATAGGTAGCATCTGTTGGTTAACTTCCTTTTTGAGCAGAGATGTGTAACGGAGGAAAGTCATTCAAATGTCTGCGTAGCAGAATGGACTCGACAGCTGTGATAGTGATGGATAAATGTAAGCTTTCTGAAGGCTGGCTATTTGTATGCAAATGTCAAAAATGGTCTGAAAATTTACAAAGTCTGAAAAAGTGGGAAATTTCAAAATGGACAAGACCCCTTAGCATTATGTAGTCATTTCTCTCTTTGTAGAAGAAATTTTTTAAACATTTTCCCTAAAGCCAAACTTCGAGACTTTATACAAATGTCGGATTAGGAGATTCTTATCAGATCTGCTATTGGACTCATCAAGAATTTCAATGGGATGTGATGTTTTTGGCCTCCTCCAAATTCACTAAAAAGCTCTCTTAGTATCTGTCATTACTCCCTTTCTACCCCGACTTAAGCCCAGACAGATCAACCGTCTATCTGGCATTAGGGTTTCCCAGGGTTCAGATAAGCAAGCAGATAAGTCTGAATCAATGCTGGTTTTGCACACAGTTTTAAGCAGATAACATGGTACCTTTCCATTTCATTAACTGGAGTTGGGAGATAATATTGAATCTGTGTCATCATGTTTATTTAGATTTTCTCAGAACATCTGAAGAAAAAAATGTATAATTCCCCACCGATTCTTGAAACAGTGAAGACAAAGTCCAAAAGGTCACCTCTAATCAAATCAGATCAATGACCTTCTACATTTTTTTTCCTCTATGATCTTGTCACCATTGGTTTTTTATTTCTACACCCATAGAAATTATATAGAAAGTGCCTGTTGGTTTCAAAGGTGAAGGACGCATTGATTCCTTGATTAATACCCTGTCTTTCCTGACAAGTAGGTGTCTGTTTTTAATTAGTAGTTCGTTGCTCAGTGTGATGCATTTGTCAGACGTATTGAGGATGTGTCCAGCGCAGGAAAGAGTTGGCTCTCAAGATGATGATTGACACATTTACACATTTAGTTCTTTGTGAAAGCAATAATGCATTTCTGCCACTAATTCGTCCTCTTTGGTGTATTAATAAGAAGGTGTGAATTATTAAATTGACAGTCCGTGTGACTTGTTATGTACTGTATGGAACACGCTACTGGAGAGTTTACGTGCATGCCACTCTGGCTGTCTTTTTTCCGTATTCAAATGGACAAAATAAATAAACATGAGAGCAAGCAAACACAAAGGGCATGTTAATACACAATGTATGCATGCGCGTGTAGGTGTATGTGAGAGCACTTGAAGTGTTCATCATCCTGACAGGATCAGGGTGTGTTCAATGTGAAAAGCCATCTGATTGTGGGCGACCATGCTGGGAATAAATGACAATTGTGACATATTGGTGTGGGATCTGGGGGAATGGAGAAGATTATATTACCGGCAGAGCCACTGGAGCGGTCCATCACCCATTCGCATGCAGTTAACGGACACCCTATGCTAAGTGTCTGTGTATCTGCGTATATGTGTGTGCGAGCAAAACAGACAGATGGAGCAGACAGCCCCGCATGTAAGGACATAAGCTTGTGTGTGTGGAACGGAATCCAATATTCTTATTTCTCAGTCTCTTTGTCCCTCAGATCCCCTCAGTCCCCACCCAGTAATGATATATTTCTATCTCAGTTACACACCGTAACCCAGAGAGACCTCTGCCAATATCACCACATGTAGCGCTTGTTTACACACCGCTGAACCAGAGGGAGCTGTGTGGAGACCAAGGCAAGGCAGGAGATGAAATGAATATTTATTTCAAATAAGGGTGGGGATGTTTCGCTATCGGAGTGGTATTATCATACTCTCTGACCTAAACTGTAGAGGTTATTGCTTCATCATGTTACGCGATAACTCTATTCCAAGGGGGCTTAAGGAAGAAAACACAAAGATTTGATTCAAATTCGTTCGCGGTCACATCCCTATTCTGTTGTCAAACTTGTTAGTCAAGGACAAGGAACTATTACCGCGGACACACCGTGCACTATTTTAGGTCGTTGTCTGCTGACTTTCCAGTGCGCTATCATTCAAGTCTGCCCGTTTGCTGAAGAGTCAAACAGTGACTGAACAACCTTTTCAAATAGTGTTGGCTATTTCTTCATTTATGGGTAATTGTCCTTGACTACTGTGAGGGAGAACAGAATGAGGTGGCCATCATTATTCCAAGGTTTGCTCTGGAAGAAGCTATTGAGGAGAGTAGCTCCTGGAGCGTATTTGAGAGTGGATGATGTTGAAGTTGATGAGACTGTGAATGACATTGTGAACACTAAAATAAGAATTAAGTTCAAGAATTTAAAGAAGTTTTCTAGTTAAAGGAAAAATACATTTTCAGTCATTCCGGCAGTGTTTGACAACCTTGCACACTACTTAAAAAGTCTGTGTTGGGACTACATTTATGCTACCCGGCTCCCTGGGGTGGAGTGGATCAATGACCATTAAAGATGTAATTTCAAGATGGCTCCTGCAAGTCACAGTGGCATGAATAAAAGATGTCTAAGTCGGACACAGACGAAAACGCATATTCACTCTCTGTAAGCACAAGCAAAAAAGTACATGCATGTATGTCTTAAATAAGCTCTGAAATCTACTTAATTGGTTTATTAATTAGCATCAAGGTTTACATGAGGTAAGGTTCTTTGGTTTTATGTTGTTTTACATTTCTTTGTAGCATCACAACTTTAAAGGACGCAGGTGTATGCTTTTAGTGGCAACTAGCGGAGAGGATTGCTGCTGAAACTTTTCATATGTGCCAAATTATCCACAGATGTATCATTCTCTCCAAAACAAAGAGACTTGGTGATTTAAACTTGTAAAAACAATGCATACAGCAATCTCATGCTCAAATCAGTGTTTCTCCAACCCTGTTTAAATTATCACAGACAGGCCACTAGCCCAGTCCCTGCTAATGTGTGCTAACCTTTTTTCTCTGATAAGTTAAGATATAGATGTTCAGGAGGTATATATCGGGGGCAAAATTATCCGCAGAGGCCTCTTCCTATTCAAAACAAATAGACCAGGTGTTTTAACCAGTTAAAAAAAACAACAAACAAACCTGAATAAAGCAATTTCAAGTCAAAAATCGGTGTTATTCTATGCTGTTTCTACGCTGCATCTTTGCAGATGGGCCTCCTAGAAGCGCCTCCTAATGTGTGTTCACCTTATTTCTTTGATAACTTTACATTCAAGTCTTCACAAGGTTTTTAGCAGGAGCTGACTTAACCTCAGGGGTCTCTTCCTCTTCAAAACAAACAGACCAGGTGATTTTAAACAGTAAAAACACAGAATGAAGCAGTTTTGTGTTAAAAATCAGTGTTTTTCCAATGCTGCTTGGCTCATCCCTAAAGGGTTGCTAACCACAATGGCAGACTCAAAAACGCAAATAGCCCTCTCTAGGGCCCTCCCTGTCCGTTCTGGTCTACTGTTGAAATATGACACTGCAACATAGTGGACTATAGATATAAAGAGCTCATTCTAAGGTAACAAAACCATAACAACGCTTAGTTTTCGGGGATAATACACTTAAAGAAACATATTTATTACATTATATTCTAATTCTGACTATATATATAATCCCCTGGACCTTTAAGTTTAATAGTTTTTCTCAGACTCTTCAAGTTAGTTTGAATTTAGGCAGAAATATCTTTAGCTCGAATATCTCAAGCACCATCTCTGCTTTCTTTCTTTCTTTAAACTTGTATCACCTTGATTAAATATGCCCAGGTAGAGGTGTATTGAGCGTAACCTCTGTCTCTGGTATCATAAGAGTGTGTGATCAGGTTAACAGACTTGGACTTGAGCACTGTGGCGAAAGAAGAGGACATCAGATTGCTACACCCACTGTCTATGGCCATTAAGAGCAACATCCTGGAGGTGGAGCACCTGTCCAGTTTTAAATGCCAAGGCACAGAGACTGACCAGACCTCTTCTTTTGAGTGCCCGTGAAAAACTTTATGAATCCATAGCAGACATTTCTTAGCTGTGAGTGCTCAGGGAGTTTCATGTCAGAAAGGACATCATGACGGGCCTGCCAGGCACTGATAGAAACTTAACAGCGCTCCCTGGTCGTAGTCACCCGTCAGTTAAGCGAGCTGGTAAGACAGGTTGGACAGGGGAGGGTGCTTACTGGCTGCCAACAGGACCAGATCCCTGAACGCTGCACGGTAGCCAGAAAATGTGAGAACTGTAGACGGCGCAATATATCATCTCCACACCTCACCAGAGCTGGAGCCTGCTGTGTATTAGTGCTCTTATTTTAAAGTTTAGTCATACCTACTGCTGTGCAGCTCATCTTACAGCCAAAAGAAAGCAGACAAGCAGTTATCTGGCAACAAATTTTGTTTGCATTGTGAATTTTATAGGATCTAAATGAGTTATTTGCAGTGTTATATATTTTGATTATCCTCACCCACAGGCGGCTTTACATGCAAATTGTTTTAAATCTCAGATGGGATGTAGTTCAGGGTATGTTGAGTCAGCCCTTGGACCCCTGCTGCCAGGATTAGTCAGCTCTCTCGCTGTTGTTGTTGATTCCTTACCCACCCAAGCAGCCCTCCTGTCTCTCCTGTCTGTCCCTCCATCTTCGCCTCTTGGGTCGCCCCTCTCTCCTGTGAAATGGCATTAAAGGGTCACATTCTCGCACTTTTACGCCTGTCGTTTCCATTTCTAATCCCCCGAAGCTCTGTCTTGGCTTATGCCAATGATGCAGAGCTCTGAGCACCCACCCACAGAACAGTGTGCCGCAGTCACAGCCAAACACTGCCAGGATTTTTGTTATGGAGAGGTTCCACAGGTGTATATTGTGGGATGGTGTACATTTTTTCTGTACACAAGAAATTTAAAATGTAGATGTTAAATTTCCACACTTTAAGTAAATTGTGTAGATTGTGTAAAAACGAAGAGAGCTGTAAGAGAGCTAAGAGATGTAATAACAACACAAGGTTAGAGGGCAGTTTAAGACAATACACATGGGGCTGCTGCTAGCTGCACTTGGAATTAATACATATTCATGATGACAGACTCAAGAGCTTAAAGTAGATGCATTTTTAATTTGCTTTCCAGTTAAAATGTAAATATAAAGGGGATTCAAGCTAGGTTTTATCTCGTTTACACTGTAGAAACTTCAACAATTAATCCTTGTAAATGTGCTATACAGTGATGTGGCCTTTATCCTGAAGTAGTTGAATATTTATTATTTATTTAAAATCACATCAAGGACTGCAAAAGAAAAAAAAATGTCCCCATGTAATTGTATAAGAACTGTTAGAAACTTAACATTAGCTGCTGCTATATAAAAAAAAAACCTCTAGATTAGACAAACTACAAGTGGCATGACTAGCCAGATGACTTTTTTGATTGACAGCCCTGAGCTTTAATGGTAGCTCCATGTCACCTGCTTCTTTCAGCCACACTTAAAATGTAATAAGATATTTATAGACCAATTATGCCTTCTCTCACCCACACTCGTGCACACACACACGCTTGTACACGCGCACATAACAGCTCAGAAGCCGCAAGTGCATGCAGGCTGATGCACTCTAAAGATGAGGTATTGCTTGCGTTTAGACAACTGTTATTATGTTCTCAAAGTGGATCTAAGAAGCCTTTGGACCAAATATTGATATTAATGAACTCAAACTTTGTGCAAGCACATTTTGCAGTACTTTTAGCCTGAATCACACAGAGGCAATCAGAGTCTATTCAAATCGCCATGAGACAAGAATCTAAATGGGTTTCTTGATCTCTTTGATAATGCTCCTTTACATTTACAATGAGAAATCTCTTAAACAGAAATATTATGAACTAACCTTCAGAAGTAATCTTATGTATGTTTGTTGAAAGCCAGCCTACAATAATAAGCAGAGGAGGTTAAGCTCCAGACAGAACATTAGGTTATTTGCAACAGGGGCATCGCTGAGTGCCCATCACATTGATTGAAGTACATAAATTTTGGTCTTGAACAACATATGAGGACAATCAAACCGCACAATTTGAGATGATACACTGAGTTTGTTCAGACAAAGTCTTTTGAATTGATATACTTTTGAAAAATGAAAACACTGTACATAACAATCTACTTTTCAATTTTGTGCTAAGACAAAAACATTGATGTAAACTATAGTTAAAATGTAGCATAGCCTTTTTGAAATTGATTTTACTTTATAGATAAGGCCATGTATAATGCACCCTTCTGTGGTGGAAGTCATTTAAACCATAATAATAATAATAATAATAATAATGCATTTTATTTACTAGGTGCCTTTCAAAACACCAAATGTCACCTTACAGGGCATGAAAAAAAAATCAAGTACCAACAAGTTAAACATACAGAACAAGACACATAAGAACATTAGAACTGACCATCTCCTCATTAACCCCAATACTAACCTCAACAATACATATAGGCCTTTTGAAATGGCACTTTTGGCCACACTGAGTCAAACCATACTGCACTGATTTAGTTTGCAATACCAGTTTAAACCCTTTGAATCATGCCAAGTCATTCCCAAGATGAACCATCTACCAAGTTGGGTCAAAGTGCCGCTAAGTGGGTTGCACTGAAGTCAGATGTGCTTCATCAACATTCAGTGACAATTCATGTTAATATGTTTAGATATCCTTTGTTGCTATTGCTAGACATAGCAAATATTTCATCAGTTTCAACTGAGACTAGTTGCCAAGTAAAATTGTAACAATGGCCTGAAAATCCATGATGAGAAGTGGCTGGCTACAAACGACCGTTGCAATTTGCAGTAGTAAACAGCTTTAAAGAGGGCACTGCTTTTGAGTGTCACTGACTCAAGAAAAGCACATCATGAGTTCAATCAGGACAGAAGGGTGGATGAAAGATAATTCTTTAATACAACTTGCATATGTACAGATTAACAGATGACATGTGATTATTAAGATTTGACAAAAAGACTTGTTATGCTTCAAAGGGAGACTTTGTTATCGTAGGACCTTTTCCCTGAGCAGCAGCAAGATAAATCCCAACATGCAGTTTAGAAACTGTGGTGGTGGTGGTGGTGTTGGCTGGTGACTGCTAAGGCTGACACTACAAATACTAGGCGGTGATGGGGAGGTGGATATTGTGCACTACTGCAGCATAAACGTACTAAAGGCAGAAAGAGAAGCATATTTAAATAGACAGATTTGACTAATTTGTTTGCTGTTCAATCAGCTGATATTTCAATTGACAGCTCTTGACAATGACAGCAAGAAATTTTGAGTAAGCATGCATGCAAGGAGTGAACAGCAGATGGAATGAGAAATAAAATACAGGCCTAAGCATACAGAAGTATAGTCTTCCTGACTGGCTAGAGCTTTGGTTAATATTTGAATTACAACTTTTTTATACACATGCGCTGCCATGGTTTACTTAGCACATCAGCCCAGCGCAGTAGGGATTTGCATCTCTATACAATAACTAGAGAATTGGGAAAAAAAGACAAAAAGAAGGGTAGGGTGACTTTGAAAAAGTATCCCTGCAGAAGAAGGAGAAAGACAAGCTGAACTGATGGAGAGACAAAGAGGCAGAGCGAAGCAGTCTATGAGGACGTGGAATAACTAATAGAAATCTGAGAATGTTTGCAGCTGCTAAAGCATGCCACGATATAAAAAATTTGATGTCCTCTCTCTCCCTCCTCTCTTTCTCACTCTCCTTTGTCTCCCTGCAGTTTCTTTCTTTTTAGAAGAAACCCAGCCATTTTCCCCTCTCTCTTGTTGTCTGGGTGGATGTTGCTAACACTGCAGACCTGTCAGTCATTCATCTCTAGGGGAGGCGGGCTCATTGCCTCAGTTGGGGGGAAGTGACTGAGCGGAATAGTTGATTGGCAGAATCGAGAGGGAGAGGAGACAGTGGGGTGGAATGCTTAGAAAGTGGAGCAGATGAGCGCAGAGGAGAGAAGGATATGGAGCGTAAACAGTCTCTTTAGGACATACAAACAAAGGCGGCCAGCATGAGAGGGAGAGAGAGACACTGTACATACACTGATGCTCTCTTGAATTTGCTATGATGAGAAGAGAAAAAGGGACATGATTTCACAAAGCAGGGTGACACCTGAATGCAGAGATAAGCCTGGACAGCTGAACACAGTATTATATTTTTTTTCTTAATCTTATGAAGAAAACCTTGTAGGAGTGTGGATGAGCAGGTTTGATATGATTTAAAACACTGGCTGCTGGCAGGCATGATGTGAGCAGACCAACCGCCCCCAACAGACTGGTTGAACAGATGTGATTGAAAAGAAAAATGTGTTAAAAATACCTGCTTGGAGGTGGATACGTATAAGCAATTAAGTTACAACTAGTAAAAGCAGATCTTAGTAGTGGTGAGTTGTGAATGTTGGCTCAAGTGTGTAGTCTGGAGGAGGATGGTCATTTGTATTACGTAACACATACTTAACAGTCTAAATTTTGAAGAACATTCATGTCATGTGCGTAGGCTGAGGCCTCATCAAAAAATTGGCATCAACAAGTGTCGTCTGGTACAGTACCTGAACACAGCCACAGTTCTGAAATGATTAAGGTATGTATTTTTACAGAATCACTACATTGGCATTCCCCAAATCCAGAGGGTAATTCTTTGACTTTATATTTCCAGGCTTTTTTTTAAACACAAAAAAACTAGGAACTTGTAAAAAAGCAAGAATTAATGAGGTGTTGGTAGGGATGCAGAACGCATCTCAGTTTAATACTGGACTGTCATTCTGTATGGCGTTGAAAATCTGGTCATCTGGACCGTGCACAGGTCTCCCTGACCAGGTACAGGGTGTCGAGCTCAAGGACAGTTTGATGGGGACAGAGGAAGTCAGCGGTGCAGGATTCAGCGGTGCAAGAGTCACCTCTGCAGCCTTCTTGTTGAAATGGCCTCTCCACCCATGGGTGGATTATGAGACGAGATGGGCCCTTGGCCACAGACATTCAAGACACAGGTTTTGTATTTGTTTAGCCTCTTGTGTTTTTTTGTGTCTTGTATTCATTTCACATCTCCCTGTGGTTTTGTGTCCCTTCACAGCCATTTTATATCTTTTTTTTAAGTCTTTTTGAGTTTCTTCATAAATGTTTTGTGTCTCTTATTGGTCATTTTATGTGTCTTTGTAGTTGTTTTGTGTCTTAAGTAATTGTTTTGGTCTTTTAGTTGTTGTCTGTGGTTGTTTGCAAATCTTCCCAGTCGTTATACATCTCTGTGGTTTGTGTCCATTTGTGGTCATTTTATTTCTCTGCAGTCTTTTTGAGTCTGCATTCACTTTGTAATGGTATTCGTTTACCAGGCATTACTGCTTTCAGGCATGATAATTTATTATGAGTCAATAAGATTTCAAGGACACTAATGCGGTGGTCAAAGATCAGATCATCTTTATCAGACACGTTTGGCCTGTCTAGGGCTGATATCATTGGGGAGGCAAATGAAGCAATAATAATGTGATCAAGGAGCAGGCCAAATTTCAGGACATCATGTAGGTAATTTGAGGAAGCTGGGTTGGAGGTGTTCTCCAATGCCTTGGCAATGACTGGGATGTGGATGGGCAGAGAGAGGTGGATCAGCTGTTTGGTTGGTATAACAAGGCAGGTGTTGCAGGGATAGTTTTGAGAGCAGGTTGTACAGATGGAGAGGACTGTGCATCATGATAGTTTGCAAAAAGGCTGATTGAAGTTATTGCCAAACATCTGATTGGCTCTGGGAGTGTTTTTGTCCCCATGAAGCTGGAAAAAGTTGTCAGGTAGAGGGACTGTGAGGAGAGGTAGAAGCAAAGTGTCTGAAGAGATTTTGACATTGTGTGGGAGCAGTGAAGCCAAGGAAGCCAAAGTCAGAGATGTAAAGTGTTGCCACAGATGGTTATAGTTTCTCAACGTGCAGCCTGTGAGCCAATGATGGCCCTTAGAAACATTTTATGTGGCCCCTGATTGTTACATGAAATGCATATGATATATTTTGTCATCCACAGCCCATTTTAGTACTTTCACTTTCAGTAGCCTACAGTTAATATACTACTCAGCTACTGCATCAAACCTCATCTCCTTCACTGTCAAGTTAGGAATGGCAATTGCATCTCACAAGTGTCACACAAATTATGTTCTGTCATTAATGCTTGTGCTATTAGTTAATTTCGTGTTTGCCATTGGCGATTTCGAAGGACAGTAGACAGCACTTCATTATGGAAGTGAGATGGAAATTATAGTTTGTGTCATGTATATACTTTTCTAGTGCTGCCCATGGTCATATGCTGGCTCCCTAAATTGAAACTTGCCTTCAAAACTTTGAGAACCTCTGGCCTACAATGTAAATATACACATCCCCAACCTGGAGCCAAGGCAGGTGCATTTTGTTAGTGTACTGACAAGAGTTAGACGTGTGCTGCTGAGATGCCAACGCAGCATCCAGAGGGATGATCTGATGATGGGACCTGGACCTTTTTTCTCATTTGATAATTCATTTATTTCATTATTCAGTCTTTTGTGCAAAGGTCTTTTCTGTGCAGAGTTCTTACAGGAATCATGCAGTACATTACATGGACATGAGTGTCAGTTATGAGGCTTATTCCAGTTTTGATCATGTTTGCAATATGATGTTTACAAACAATGCAGAGAAGTCAGGTTATTCATATTCCTGTATCCTAGTTACCAACTGATGCATTCTAGTTGCACATTTACTTGTGATGTTTACAACGACAAGCTGAAACCTGCATTATTGTACATTTACTACCACTTGACAGCTTTACTGCTAATTTCTTCTCTGCCCCAATTGCCAACGCTTATCAGCTCCAACCACATCCACTGTCTCCCTCTCTCTCTTTCTCTCTCTACCACATACTATACATTTAGCTTTTCTCGAAAAGAGCTACGCACCCCTTAAAGCACTGTCCTCCACTTTGACCAATACCTGTTACTACCATTGCTCAGAACATGGGGGGGCCTTGGATGACAGTATGCAGCCTCTTTCATTACCAAATAATGAAAGTCTATTTCTTCATTGCTTCAGAAGTGAGACGCTTCGCTGCCACCTTTGTTTGTGTTTCTGTTATGTCAGCAACTGTGATGAGGTGCATACATGCAGTAGTTTGACGGTTTCCTTTGAAATTTTCCAGCTAGTAATTTCAGGTATCTCATAAACAGCTTACAACTTTATTTGAGTTTCTATGGTTTCTAGGCAGTATGTAATATTTCAAACCTTCATACCTTCCTGAGATTTCAACATGGTAACGTATTCACCAAGTTAGATGTAAAAAACATGCCGTGTGGCCTCCGACTGTTTGCAGTCCTGTAACTTATCCCTCCACCACAAGGTGTCGCAGTGTCTTTCAGCTTAGCTGTCTGTTCCATCAGTAAAGACTGGAGACTGAGCTCTGGTGGTGCATGCTGTACACTAGATACAATGAGACTAATCGAAAGAGGAGTGCCTGTATTTATGACGGTACTGAAAAACATACCTTTGGGATTCCTAAATTATCTGTTATATTGTCACACCATAATACCATCCAAGCCTGATTGGGATATGGTATCTATATGCTTAAACACTTAAACAGGATACTTAAAAAATCGGAACCAGACTATAACCATATAATTTGGATGCACTAAAATGGTCAAAAAAAATGTATGAAGATGTGAAATTTCCATTTAGGTTCTTGTTGCATCGCATGATAGCCCCATGTGGAGACTGATTGTAAAGCAGACCTTTACTAAACAGTTGAACACAGGGCCATCACATTGATGTCCGGCCCTGTCTCCTTGCAAGATAAATGTGCTGCATCTTTGACAGTATGCAACTTTCTTTAAAG
Source organism: Plectropomus leopardus (assembly GCF_026936395.1). Classification (NCBI taxonomy): domain Eukaryota; kingdom Metazoa; phylum Chordata; class Actinopteri; order Perciformes; family Serranidae; genus Plectropomus; species Plectropomus leopardus. The sequence goes on from NC_142190.1 coordinate 22,457,850, forward strand.
GTGCCAAAGAGGTGAATGCAAGTGGGAAGACATTTACAGTACGGAGCTCTCTGCAGCTGCACGTGGACAGAAATGATGATGGAGTGGCCTACACCTGCAGAGTGGACCATGTGGCACTCGCACAGACACCACAGCAGGCCACTGAAGTCCTGGAGGTCCACTGTGAGTGTACACACTGAGACAAGCACACACTCAAACACACACATGGAGTGTCGACAAGGACTGAAGTGAAAAAAGAAAAATACACAAAAGAAGAAGTATATAAGGATGCTCTTATGGCTCCAGAATCCTGTTAACTGGAAAAGAAAATGTAATTTATTGTCCATGAAAATCTCCATGCACTGATTGAATCATAACAATGTTATTGCAAGGACATATCATAAATCACTGTTGTTTTTCATGTAATATTTTATCAAATACTGCCACAGGGTGACATCTTAAATAACTGTACTTTGAAAATTATAGGATTTTGTTTTCGGAATACTCATTTGGATGAACCTTTTTTTTGGCTCAGATAACCATGGAACAGTTAAATGTATTCAATATCTTCACCCTTACTTCTTTGTCTGTCCCAGATGCTCCTCGTGTGGAGATCATCCACTCCCTCGCAGTCCCTCAGGAGGGCCAGTACTTAAAGCTGGAGTGTGTGTCCAAAGGAAACCCTTCGTAAGTCACTCAAATTCAGTCTTAGTTGAAGTCAGCCTTTTATATAATGCTTCAGACAGGGACATGAAGCGTGCCTTGTTTCTCTTTCACATCATCTAACCTATTAGACCAGACCCGGTGATGTGGACAAAGGACGGGGGTGAACTTCCTGACCTGGACAGGATGATTGTAGAGGGGAGGGAGCTCACCTTTACTTCACTCAACAAGACGGACAATGGCACCTACCGCTGCGAAGCCGGAAACCACCTAGGGACCAGCAGTGCTGAATATACACTCTATGTCTATGGTGAGTTTAAAGGAATGATTGTTATGTGAGTAATTGTGTTTCTTATTTGACACACTTTCAGACAAAGGACTTTTAAAAGGAAAAAGAAAACAATGTGATAATGCCTTGGACTCCAATAATATATACTGTATAAAAAAGGTAAACTATGAACATCACAGGCACAAGCACCAAACTCCACAGCAAAAACCAGGATTGTAATACATCCTGATCTTCATACTGTATCAGTGCTAAGAGTGATTAGTGGCGCCATTTCTCACAGGGACAATAAGGGCCTCAGGTAACACAAATGCCACCAACGCCTTTCCTTAAATAAACCTGTGTCCCAGATCCTCTGCACACACACACACACACACACACACACACACACACACATATACTCACACACACCAGGAGGGGAAATGTGTGAGGGAGGCAGAATTTAGTGCTGCGTTGTCAGGAATATCACCAGGAAGGATAAGTAATTCCTAGTAACGCCAGAGGAGGTGGGGGATAAAGGGACTCAGTGTGAGGGAAAACAGATAGCTCATCCTTGCTTCCATTTCTCCATCGCCATTTGTCTCTTGTCATTAAGTAAAAATGCTAAAAAAGAAGCTGAGCAGTGACACATCTATTTTCTAGCTCTGTTTTAGGAACTTTGGTAGTATGTGTGATAAGGGACAAAAAAGGCAGGTGGTTTTTTGGACAGCGAAACCATAGGACTGGAGGCTAAAGAGAATCTCCCTAAGTGGATCAATAAAATATTACATTATTATCATTACATGCACCTAGGGGGGTGTTTCATTTGCTCTCCTCTTTAAAAGCTGTTTTAATCTGATGAACATGAAAGAATAAACCATAGCCGATAGCTATGCTTTGCCAGAGCTAGAGTGATTTCTTGCATGCTCTTGACTGTCCTTGGCAGATGTACAGTAATAACTAGATCTGGAGCTGATGAAGGATGTAACCAAGGTTACCGTCAATAGTTCATGAAGTGCTTTCTGCTGGTCGTAGCCAAGGCCACAGGAACACATGAAAACCTTGATTCAGGGATAATAGAAAAGGGACAATGATTAATAACAATAAAGATAAACATGGACAGACAAGTGCTTTATTAGATCCGTGTACAAAAATAAGGTTATAAATGTCATATAAATATGCTGTCATCTTGTAAATGAAAGGCATTTAATTGGCTTACAGCTTGATATTTGGCTGGCGGTGCTTTTTAATTTCTGCTGAGTGAAATTAAAGTGGGCAAATTCAAGGTAAGGACAAGGTAAAATCCCCAAATTTTACAACACAAACATTACTTTTCCTATTTAGTACGATGCCTTCCCACCAAAATTTTGATTTTATACTCATACACAAAAGCTACTGTGACAAGACAAATGTAAGTATATAAATTTGCCTCAATTGTTTTTATATACAGTGTGAAGATCCTTTCAAAACCATTCAAATGTAGCATTATAGGAGCATTATGATATATCCGTATGTCATTCCTTAAATCTCATATTGACAAAGGTTTCAATTAACCTGTATACTACAACAGCATAAGTGAATTCCTAAAATTCAGTTATGGCTTCAGACCCCTATGAAACATTCTTGGGCTACTGAACAAAAACACACTGATTCTTAGTTTCAGCTGATTATACACTAATTAAAACATAGTAATGAATAATATATTCCATTTCTGCCAATTTATCCTACACACTGGACCTTTGACATTATTTACTGTTACATTACCAAGGTACTGGGTTAAATAATTTATGTCACAAGTGCCACATTTGCATTCAAAGCCACAACACAGGTCAGCACTGATGAGTGATGCATGTCATCTGATATTTCTGATACTTTTTCCTTCAAATTCAAATCTTGTGTGAATGCTGCAGTAAAGCAGAGAGAGATGTGTAGTACACAAGCAGAATTCACATACAGGTAAGCAGGCTGCCTGCCCATGTCTGAATCTGATTACCAGAGTTTATAAAAGGACATTTAGCAGCATATTGATAAGGATCATCCAAGGTGAAAGAAAAATAATGTTATTATCTCTTTTCATAATTTATCAGTGCCCCCAAATAGGCATATCACAGTCTTTTATTACTTAAACCTTAAAAGTTTCATTTTGCACTTCCTCTTCACGCCCCCACTAACCCCTTACCTAATTGCAGTGAATAGTTTGGGGAGGTTTAATGAGTGTCCCGCATGCCATGGTGTCTATGTGCACCTAGCAGTTCCTTCAAATGCCAGCTGAGTGTAGCAACAAGAATAACCAATGCACTTAATGACAGTGATGTTATTAAACTGACAAATTCTACACCACAGAAAAAGGCAGTTGGGTATGGGAGGGTCAAAGAGTGCTATTCATTACCTGTTCTTTTGAAATGGCACCCAGTCTGTTCCTACCCTTCATTAGTAATTAGCACACCTTTTAGCCTTTCACAATTGCCGCCATAATTCTTTGAAAATACCCTTTTAATGGTTCCCCTCCAACAAGGAGACGTTCTCTCTCTACCCTCTTTCCTGAAGACATGCACTTAGCTGCTCAGTGATTCACGGTAAGGCTGAAATGTCACTGAGACACGTAGGACAGTTGGCCCTGAGAAGGAGTACCACAGCCAATTAAAAGCCTCAAGCTCACCATAAAAAGCAGAGTGGCACAGACATAAAAGCCAAGGTGGTAGTGTAACCTCATTAACTTTGTCACACAATGTTTCAGCCTTTTTTTTCCTGTTGCTTCAACATGTGAGAAATACGGCCTTGGATGAAGTACCTTTACCATGATCCTGAAGTGAGTGGTCGAAAACAGAGTGGTGATGATGGCTCGGCCACCCTTTCCTGAAATCATCCTTGCAAACATGGATAATTGGCACAGATCATTTGTCAAATTTCTTTCGTCTTTTGGTGTAGAGAGATTTTCAGTGTTGGGTCTACCATTACAGACATTTTCAAACAATGGCAGATTAAAGGTTAATGCTGTTCTCTTGCTACAGAAATGACCCTCACATTTAAAGACAGCGCAAATCATAACAACGAGGAAAATATATAGAATTGGGACTTAAACGTAATGTGTAAAAATCTGAATATAGCCAGAATCTACTTCTGTATTTTTCTTAATATAGCACATGTTAAATAGTAGAAAAATACATATGAGATGTTCAGCTACTTAACTATGTATTTGTGAATAATTTTAAAGGGACAATACATATTTTTCCTTTTACCTGTAGTGCTATTTATCAGTCTAGATTGTTTTGGTGTAAGTTGCCAGGTGTTGGAGATATTGGCCACAGAGTTGTCTGCATTCTCTCAAATATAATGGAACTGGATGGCCCTCTGCTTATGGTGCTCAAAATGCCCCACCTCCAAAAAAAATTAAAAAATTGAAAAATTGAAAAACTCTACAACAATGTCCCTTTCCAGAAATCTTGATCAGTTACTCGAGAGAATCCACAGACCTTATTTTGGGCAGTTCCATATAGGAACTACTTTAATTCTATAACCACCAACAATATCACTATGAAATGGAAGCATTCATCTACTCATGAACAAGATGCTTGTGCCCATAACAGCGCAAGATGTAATTCTTAATGGTGTCCTCCTTAGCTGAGCTGTAATGTTAACTAGCAGTAGATGCATGCTTCCTTCTGCATGGTGAACCTAACCAACATAACTTTAAGTAAGTATGTAACATTGTTCGTTGGACACAAATTATTAGATTACACACAACTGTTGTATGTGCGTTTTTGTAAATTATCATACAAACTGTTGTATGATTGATACTGGAAAGAGACACTGCTGTTGAGTTTTCCAAATGTTATATTTTTTTGTTTGTTTGTTTTATTGTTTGCACTTTTAGCACCATAAGCTGAGGTCCTTCTAGTTCCATTCTATTAGAGAAAGAGCAGACATCTTTATGGTCAACAACTGGCAACTCACACCAAAAATAAGTATTGATAGATAGAACTACAGGTAAGAAGGGAAAAAAAACATTTTCAATTTTGGAGCCCCTTTAAGTCAAAAAAGGCCACAAAAAAGGATTGGCAATTGAATTGTTGCAAATTGTGTTGTGCATCACTTACACACAACAGTAAGTCACTGGTGTGTGATTACAACAATCTTATTTTGAGTTGTCATAATTTTGCCTTTTTATGTTTCCCATCACTATATAATTTTTTGACAGGGTTTGTGTTGTGCATTTTATAGTATCTAACTGTCCCCATGTGAATTCATTTGTTGTTGTTGTTGTTGTTGTTGTTGTATTGTTTTTGTATATGTGTTTGTCTGTGCCCTTTACCAGACGTCCCCACAACCCTGCCTCCATCCACCACTCCCCCCCTACATCCCATCCCTCCAGATCCTACCGCTCTATTAGGCACCCACGTCTCAGACCCCACAGTCACTGGCAACAGAGGTACAGTACCACCCCATACATCTCCACAGCCCCCTCAGCATGCTGCTATATATTCCCACTGCTCTCTTACTTTCATGTCTCCTCTGCCTATTACGTCTCTCTCAGCTATTTTACCATCTCAGGTGTCAGTGTTTCTGCCTCACTTGGACACACTGTGACATGGAGACACTGAGAATTGGAAAATATCTGATGATAGACGTGCTTCCTGGGACATATTCTTTCCTATCCACCCTTCTTTTTTTACCCCTTTAGGACTGTAAACAAAAACTAAGTCTTGTTTTGATAGACAGTGACTAGCTTGTCCATTGAAAGGTATCTGTTTTGTATTTTTACATTACAGACATTATTCAGATTTTTTAAGTTTTGAAGACACCCCTAGTCATTGTATTCAAAAAGAGTCCAGCTCTTCAAATACCCCATCCACTATCCCCCTGGCATTTCAAAGACTTCAGTACTTCTGTGCCCTGAAACCTCAAAGAAGCAAATGTCATGTCCAACTGAAAATGTCTGGCCACTGGAGATGTCTCATCATGACTCCTAATGCTGTGTTGAAGCTCAGAGAATTCTGACTTGAAGAGCTCTTTTTCAGAGAGTTAACACAATAGCCACCACTTGGACATCTTACTGCCAGTCGGTGTTCGAGGAGAATCTATTTCTAAAGAGCAGGAATGCTGTTTATATCAACCTTGAGGCATTATATTATAAAGTATGAATAAATAGATGTCATCAAGAAATGCTGGGGAGGCATTAATGCTGAGGTTTTCACAAATTTCAAGCATCATTCCTGCGGAGGCTGACAGCATGCAGAAAGTTATGGTTATGGATTTAAACTTATCATCACTAATGTGCAGTATATATTATATAATCTCCATCCTGCAGCACTAATGCCAGCCACACAAAGCATTTTTGGACGTCAAAACTCCCATAATAGCGTTAATGTCACACCAAATCTTGTCGGATTTCTTAGCCGACAAACCTGACAACATGGGCAAACAATGTGGTGTGGTGGGCTGGTGTGCTGGCAAACAGATTGGAGGCAAATGAGGATGTTGGTTCTGTGGTTGAATATGTGGAACATGGAGGATTTACCAGCATCACACAATTTACCTCTGGAGGAATATTTCCCACATCTTGGGCAAGGTTGGGTACATGGTATTTGAGTGGGCCATTGTGCAGGCGACTGCTCCCGGTTGTAGCCGGAAGGTCACTAGTGTCTGTCACGGCAGAAACCCAAGAACCCACTGGTAATCTCTGTAAAGATGTGCTCACCAGGGGAAAAATCTTGCTAACCTGAGTAATAAATGAACTATTTGAGGAACTAGAGAGTGCTATTGACACAGTGGAGGCAGAGTTGAAAGACCCGTCCTTCTGGTATAGGTCACTGAGGTGGTCAAAAATCCCCGAAGTGATGAAGTGCCAGATGGATAAAATTTACCCTGAGGTGAGGAAATATTTGAATACTGTTTTGCTGTCTTCAGTGAAATGTCCTTTCAATGTTGCATGGAAGTTTGGGCCATAGCCTATGGACTAACAGATGGGTGAAGTTAGTAGGTCCCATTCTTTTAAAAACAGGACAAGTGTTCTGGGGTATACACTGCTTGCAGTCCCAGTGAAGATTGTGACAGTGTGCAAGAAAGAAGACCCAGATTCAGGAGGAGCAATGCAGATTTTATTGTGGTTGTTGACCAATAAATTAGCTCTTTGCAAGGACTCTGAAGAGTCCATGGGAGGTTGTACATCATGTATGGACACACATAGGCTTCTATAAGTCTTATGACCATTTCTCCTTTGTTGGTGATTGTGGGCTGGTACCATTGGAATATACAGTGAGTGCTTCGGCCTTTGCTACAAGTACTCTAGTCTTGTAGTTGGAGTACCATCTGTGGCTAATGCCAATAATGCTGCTCTGTTGTCCTATTTTTATGCTGCTTTCGATTTAGTAGTCTGTCTTGGTTCAAACCATCCTTCATAATAACTAATTTGAGTGGTCAAATGGCTGACATGATTCCCCTTTGCAGAGTGTATGTTCGCATTAAAAAGAGTCAGCTGAGTTCATTCAATCGATAAGCTGATCAAGACGTGACCCTCTGAGCCAACTGAGCTGGCTCTGCATTTAAAGGAGCCATTTCAGATGGTTTGGGCATCTGACCAATATGGCCACAGGAATGCACTCTATGGAGGCTTTCTAGCACATCCAACTAGGAGGAGACCTTGGGGCAGCAGAACGTGCCGAAGGGGTTACATATCACACCTGGCTGGTGAGAGCCTGAGGATCCTTTAGGTAGGGCTGGAGGACATTGTTGGGGAAAGGGCTGGTTTGGTATCACTGTGACCCAGACAAGATGAAGTGGATATCAAAAGACACTGGGAAGACATAGTTCCTCTAGTGTATTAACCTTAATCTCCAAAGGATTTCTGTATAATACAAAAAAAATTCAGGGTAAATGTACAGATCATGTGATCTTACATCTTTCATCTTCAGGTTTACCTTCATAATCCAGAGTCAACAGAGTTAGGTTTTCTATGTTTGACTCAATTTTAACTTTTTTTTAGAGAAAAATATCCAGATTATTTTCACTACATTTAAAATCTTTGAACCCATCAGCTTTAAGTATTACAACTTAGCGTTTGGAGGCAATGTCAAATGTTTAAGGGGTTCCAATGGAGCCAGTGAATACTTTGGCATTGGATATCCAAGCCAAGATGTCCTCCTCTCTGTGTCGGTCATTGTTTTAACTTCAGTTAGCAACCTGACACACAGTGAGACAAAGAGTTAGGTCCAGGCAACATTTCAGCTAATCAGCACTTCTAATTATATAAAATTGTATTGTCCTTAAAAAAATAAAAATAAAAATTTAGTACAGTGTGTTCCAATTCTTTTGCTCTCCACATGGACTGTTTACCTGCATGCCACCAAAACCCGCTGAAATTAGTTCAAAACTAATGGGACTACAAACGAAAACCAGAATGCTGCAATACCAAAATCTTCGACACTCTGCCTGCAGATTCTCTATTCAAGCACTCATGTGACCAAGTCACGAATTCCCATAGAACAATTCGTATATCATATAGAATGCACCCACAACAGTTCATATGATATTATACAAATTAGCACCCCACTAATGACATTACATCCTTAAAGTACAGTTCTGTAGTTAACCTACAGTTACAGAGGTTACATTTAGGCAAAAAATAGAAACATGGTTGAGTGTCTTTGGGTTTAGGCAAGTAGTCACTTTGTATAGGTTTAGAGAAAAAAAGCATGGTGAGTACATATCTCACTCAAAGTGCACTTATAGTTCCGAACATGCGATCCCTGGGTGAAAGTCTGGTGATTTGAGATCGATTCACCAATCTAACCTGCCTCCCCATTGCTTGGGCTCACTTCCCTGTTAACTCCCATCAGTGCTTTGGTAACACAGTCCTTCAAAGTACAAATGATGTCAAAAGTACATTGGATGCATTCATTTTTCCAAGGAAAACATACCAACCATTATTGAGAGCAACTATAGTGGACCAAGTAATACATACACAAAGGTTTTACAGCTGGGCGAAAATCTAATAAAAAAAAGTTAAAACTTAGTCGAATTGCAGTTCGTCTGATGATTCTGTCTCATTGCACACTGCAACCTATCAGCAGTAACGCTGACATGGCACCATGTCTGCTATAGTAGAGTGATATGTCAATCAAAATTTTTGAGTGACATGTCAATTTAAAAATAATGTGCTGTGTTACGCTGTATGCAAAAGAGCTTGCTCAATCATATATCATTTTAATCATGTTTTCTAAAAGTTGTTATAAGTATGTGACAAGATTATTGTGTCAAATTTAGCACATAAAGTGATTACTTTATGTCTTTTTCTCTACAGTGCTCTCGCACAGCTGAATTCATTTTCATTTATTGACCATTTTCTGTCGATGTAACAGAGTTTACCTTCTGTCTTGTCTCTGCTTTTTTGCTCCCTCTCAATTTCATGGTGCTCCACAGTCACATTCACTCAGAATAATTTCCCTTCATCACCGCTGCTTTCTCTAAATTACCATCTTTAAAGTCCTTCAGGATTCTTGACTCCCCCCTCTACCTTTCCTCCGCTGCTTTGCTTTATATCGCAGCTTTTGTTTCACTCTTCTCTCACCCGCTGCTTCTCTTCTACCCTCACATCTCTCTGAAGACCCTTTTAGATAACAGGCTTCCACACGTTGTTGGATATTCCTCATCAGCATGTCTCAATTCTTCTCTGATGTCTGTTTGTGTAGTGCGGAGACACAAGAGAAGCTGAGCCTCTTAGTGTATCTTCAGGGAATCTAAATATCAGACTCCTTCACTGCGTCCCCAGTCACAGGATACTACACTATCTGCTTTCATGTGTCTACTTGATTTATTACCAGGTCTTTTCACGGGCCCTGGATGAAAGCAAACAACTGTGGAGCTGTACCAGCTCCATGATGTTTTGTCTTTTTAATAAAGTTGTCTTCGTGTGGAGATGAAACACACACTTTAGGTTCAGCACTACAGCCTTAATGCAGATATTAGCATGTTATATAACTGATAGGCTCAGTTGCACCTTTCTCTGTTCTGCCATTTTTCTTATACCAGTCTTATCTTTTCTCTCTTGGCCTCGTCAGCACATTGGATTTTTTCCAGAGAGCACAAGAGTACCATAAATAAGGGTGAGGCTTCTTCCGCAAAAAAATGTTTGGACAGAGAAGCTGTTGGTGGTGAATTTAAGTGATTAATTAATTGAAAAGATAAAATCAAAAAGCATACCTACAGAATCCTGTCAGAAGTGTTTTCTATATGCCCAGTGAATTAGTATGATGATGATTGATGAACAGCCTAAAAATCGCCATTTTCCAATGGAGCCCCATCAACTCCCTATAATTATTAATCGAATCAAAATAAATGAATAAACAAAAATCTGGAAAGTAATCATGGTATTTTGGAAAACCAAAATGGCTTGTACATATCGGACTTGTAACATGTAGCAGAAGTCGCATAATGAGTGTTGCTTTGTGTTCATAGTAATCCAATTGCAGTGTGTGACCTAAAAAATATCCCTGTTACTATGGCAGCCATTAGTATAGGCAATTTTAGATTACAGTATGACAAATTCCCCATGTCAGTGTACAAACAGAGTCAACTGAATGATTTTAATGGTGTAATTAATTTACAGTACGTGTTTTGTGTGGTTGCAGCCACCTGAGTGATTTCCTCCACTACCTTACATAAACAGCTTAAGTAACTGGAACCTTTAGTTGAATTCATTTGGGGTATTTAAATCATGACGAATATTTCTTTGCCATCATTACACTAAATCAGTTGGGAATACAGTGAATCATGTGTGAGTCTTATTTAATTAATATTCTAAGTAGTGAGGTCTTTTCGGCTTTGATCTTAATAAGCCCTGTCTGGGACCACGGCAACCACAGGCCAATGGGAAAGCAAAGTGATGTTGCTGGACTACATATTCTCTACAATAGAAACATCAGACCCTATTGTTGGGTCCCGGGGGGAAAAAAGAGTTTTAACAAATTGAATGTTAAATGACTTCAGAATAAAGTAATCTTAATCTTATCTTTTTTATCCATAAAGAACCTGTCTGATTCTACAAAACATTGAGGCCCAGTTGCAATAAGCGCTGGTTGCTCCTGCCTTTCACACATTTTCAGATATGCCAAAAATAACCTTTAAATCACGAACAAGATATCAGCCCACACATTCCAAAAGTGAGACAGAAACTGTGTTTGCATGACTGAAAATGACTTTTCTCTTTGTACATAGCAATGAGTTGTTCTTCCCCCTGTATTATATAGAAATAGGATCTAAAATTTTTTTACAAAACGTGTTTCTAAGATATGAAATGTGACCTGTGTGGTTTTATAATAACAGCTTTTTTATGTCTACTTTTGCTGACTTAGTGACAGTATGAGTTTTAGTGGCCAATACAATAATGTACTAGTTAATTGAAGCATTTATTCACCCTTGCAGGAATATTAGTGAATAAATATTTCATACTGTAGACTCAGTGGCTCTAATGGGAAATGTAAATTTGACAGTAACCCATGCATTTAGTTCTAACTGTTGTCGACCTTTGGAGCGTAGCTGGTGTAAAGGTATGCAAGAGATTCCTCTGTTTTTCATCCGGACTGTATAATGCCAGGACTGATGCATAACTGCAGTCCGTGTTTCACTTTATTAATGAAGTGCTGGCAGGTATGCCCAACACACACACACTGCTTCAATGGCCCAGCCAGCCTTAATGGCTATAATAACTCTTTCGCTAAGTATCAGAGGTCTATGCAATGTCATCAAATCCCCCCCCACCCCCTTCCACACACATACACGTTCTCTGCCCTCACCACCACTGAGTTCTGTAAAATTTGCCAAATGCTTTTTCATGGCTTGCAAATTAGCTTTGACCTTGCGAAGCTGAAAGGTTGAATCCTGCACAAGGGTTTCTTTGGTGTTTAAAATATTTACTATTCACTTCTCATAATCAGCATTCGTGTGGCCAACCCCAGCCCCTGTAGCCTGATATTGCCGCAGCAAAAGGGCCCACTGCAGAGAAGACAGCAATTATTCATGCCTAGTGTCTCTGCCTGTGGAGAGGACAGAGAAACTAAAATAATACCCATCTACCTCCTTGCAGAGTAAAAGTTCTCTTTTCTTTGCTTCATTAGTTGTTCTCCAAGAGGAACAGGGGAAGGAAGCAAAGAAATGCACCAACAACCTTGAGACTCTTTATCAAAGTGTATACCATAACATGGAAGATATTGCTTAATTGTCTTAAATTGATACCAGAAACGTGAGGTTTCCAGCTTACAGTGGAGGTTACCATGATAATCTGTAACCATCCGAGTTTTTATGGTTGGTACTCTGAAGCAAAATACAAAGGATCTTTTCTGTCTTGAAATAACACATACTAGAGGAGAATTCAAGAGCAGAGGCAAGGTATTGGTCAAGGTTCAAAAGTCAGGATTAGTTTAAGATTTCTTACTTTTCAAGTGAGCGCTGGCCAAAAAGCCACATATGAATAGTAAGACATTAAAACGGGACCACTCTTACCCAGTGTGATTCCTGAGCAGTCTATGCTGAGACTGCTCAAACAGCAACCTACTAATCTTACATTAGCTGCCTGTTTTAGGCAACAGGAATAACTTCACAGGAAGATTTTCTTTTCTATATTTTTGAAAATCAAACTTCTGCCATAATCATGCAAAATCATTTGACCTCTGAAGATATTTTCATTTAAGAGTTCAAAGAAGTGGTAGGGAAACACATGTCCTTTGTGAATTGTGATTTTGTACAGAAGCATTTCTATTACCAAAGTAAAAAAAATATCTTTAAACTGTTTATTTGTCTCAGGCAGAGGTGCTTTCTAAATAAGTTGAAGTGGAGGAAACTGTTGGCAATTATTTATTTAAGTGTTTCTGATCCAGAGTGCTTGATTGCTGTGGTAAATCATCTAATTTCTAAAAATCAACATTAATAATGCACTTAATCCATTTCTTCAAATACTTTTAGGAGATTAGCATACATATCAAAAACTTTTGTGCATTTTTGTGCTAAACAAAGCATTTGTTTAGCTCTTTATTTCGTCAGACAACCCTACAAGTCTCCTAGTAATTACATCTGTGTGTTAGTAAACTGCTTCTGTAATACGTTGTTGTGGTAATGTAATTGCTGCTTGGATTATGTTCAGAGACAATGTTTCTTTTAGGTAACAACCTATTGGCTCAAGTACCTAGTAGGCTTTGCAAGGAGATGGTTGCGGGAGATAGCGGGTGTTTGTGCCATATTCACAAACATTCTAAGAATATTCCCAGCTCTTAACTTAGCCTAAAAATGTCTGTGAAGGCTTTCTAGTTTAGGAAAGATTTGGGAAAAATCTCAGAGCAACTCTGAGCAAGGAAGGGACAGAGAGTTTGACCTGAGTGAGGAGGTGTGGATGACCCTGTTGCAAGGTATGACACATTCTTTTGACAGATGTGATTTGTTTTCACAGACATGCCCTTTAGTGAGCCTTTAGTGTGGACACCCAACAGAAATGATATAAAGTGCAACACAATATGAGACTATGAAAGCACTTTTTTGTGTTATCATTCTGCGGCACTGTTGTATTTTTCCAGTTGCAAATATTTTAGTGTTGTGATCATTTTGTTTCTGCATTATACCATTATTGCCTTGAGTGGGGGATGTGACTGCTTTTTGAATAACTTTTATTTTTACCAGGACATTTTCTTGACTTTTAGGATAAATTCTTAAAAAACATCAGAATTATAAGAATTTTCTTAAAATACTGTCACTAGGGGCAACTCTTTGTACTAGGAGGTTCTGTGAATATGACCCCGGACCTCTATCATAGATTTAGCGAAAAAACACTTTGTGATAAGATAGTGATTTTAGGTAGTTTAAAAGAGTTAGGGTTAGAGGTTAAGAGTTAGGCTACAGTCACTACAAATGGATACTGTATTGCAAGATGCCTGTATACGGGGAAATAAATGTTCACTGACAACTGAAATTTGTTGTCAGTGAACATTTTGCTAATATTGTCAGTATCCCCATTTTAGCAGCTTGCCAGGTATATTCATTAGCAACATTTCCTCATTATGCTTATAGAAAATGAAATTTGTTCTGCATTATGTTACCTTCAAAATACATTTGCTGTCTCACATAAGTTGCATATGAGCAAATTTTTTAGGAGATGAGGCTGAGTCAGAATGTGTTTTTAGTTCTCATTCAGGTCAGATAGGAACAGAAGATGCTACAAAACACATACACATTTAATAAAGGGGGGGGGGGGAATAGAAATCTGTAGCTCATAAGAAAACTAGCAGCACAGAACAAATTAAGTAAAGGTGATGAAACAGATTACTCAAACTGCTTTAATAACACGCTTTTCAATTTTAGATAGACTGTTGAAATTTCAGCGACTCCTGTATTTTCACTGTTACAAATGATTGGTGTATTGAAAGGGCAGGTTGCACTCCACAGGTGATGTTTTATGTCTTTAACCCCACTTTCACCTATCCGAGCTGCTTCAGACTGAGGACAAACCTTTTGTGAAGATTCAATTAAGAAGGGGACAGTTTTCATTCCTTGGAGGGATCCGTAACTGCTTTATTCCACTGCTATTGATCTTGTTTCAAATGGAGGGAACAGGTTAGACCATATGATGAGCAGAAGACATATATTCTTAAGGGCAAGTGTTCAGGTCAGCTGGTTGGTTCATGTGTTTAAACCAGAAAGGTGAGGTTGGGGTTGCAGCATCCCCGAGGGGGTTAAATGGTTAAATATTGAACAGTACTGATCATCTTCTCTCCATTTTCTCTTCCACTCTCCACCCTTTCCACCATAAAGCTGAGGAGCATGGGAGAAATTAAAACATAATGCAAAGGTCTTTCCACTTATTGCTGGGCAATTATTATTGATGGTCTGTCACATTAACTCGCTTTGGGGAAGAATTATGGCAACAATTTGGAACAAAGTGTAGAAAGGAAAAAGAGAAATCATTAGATCCGGGGGCTAGTGTTATGAATTACATGTAATAGCCCTTCTATTCATTAAATCTCAATGGCAGGGGACACTTTCAGCAATCTTCAAGAGGCACTCACATGCACACACACATGCATGCACACACACAGTTGAGGTAGTCTAATTTTCATTTGTTGACATGAAGTTTTATTTGGTCCTTTATTCATTTTTCTCTGCTTGTCTCCTTTGGGTGTTGGGCGCATGGTGGCAACTTGCTTTCTCAAATATCACTCATTTCTGTGCGGGCCACTGTTTCTGCTGGTCTTGTTGTAGTACATGATTTAATCCTTCCAAACTAACCAGCTATATAATGTTTATGTATCTGAAAAGCAGAAGCAATATATTCATGATTAAAGGGTAAGTTCAGTATTTTTTAACGCCACATTTTTATGTCTAAGTAACTAATGGGAACAACATTTTTTGGTTCAATAGTGAGTGAGAGCACTGCTAACAAAAGCCTCGTAACAGGCTACAATGTAACCATTCAGGGCATGTATGCTCCATAAATTTACACCCATTAAAAGTGCTTTTTTGGCACTGACATTTTCAAATAACTTTTCTAATGATCTGACAATATTATGGAAAACATCATTGGAGAGACAGACATATTTGTTAAAGATTAGGATCCTTTTGCTTAACAGAAACAGCCCCAAAATTGCTACTGCAAAACCTACCCGACTCCATGTAAATAAACTGTTATTTTATCATGTAAAAAAAATGCTGGCTCAATACATACTTTAATTACTTTTTATTAAAATGGCGTCTGTTTGAATTGGCGATCTTTTGGATCTGTTTCTGGTTAAACAAAAAGGTTGCTACTCGTTACCAAAAAAGTCCTTTCCATAAATTGTGAGACACTTAGAATAATAATTTGTATCTGTCAGTGGCAAAAATAAGCACATTCAGTGGATGTAAATTAATGTGCGAACATGCCCCAAGTGGTTACACTGTAGCCTGTTTTGCCTTTGCTGGACAAATTTTTTAAAAATGTTCTCGTTACTGACTTGGGTAAAACGTAATGCCTGCGCATGCCACAATTTTGTTGAAGACAATGTTTCGATCCTATGTGGATCTTCGTCAGGCCTGAATGTTTTTAAACATTTGACCTGACAAAAATCCAAGTAGGATCGAAATGTTGTCTTCAATAAACTTGTGGCATGTAGTAAGTGTGCAGAAGGTACCCTTTTCCTCATATACACTGTTTTTTGATAGCACTGCACCTATGGGAAGTGTGTATAACTACTCTCTTTCAGAGGCGGCCCCGAGATCACCTGCTAAAGTGTACACCCCATATGCTGAGGCCTTTGCAGTGGCCCTTTGCTGCATGTCATTCCCCCTCTCTTGCCCACATCTGTTCTTTTAAAAAAAAGGGAAAATCCCAATAACATTATCTTTAAAAAAACCCAAAAAACTACCCTCTCTCAACCCGTTACTCAATTAGACACAAAAACATGGGAAAGGATTGAAAAATATTATACTTATAATATTATACTATACCCTTTAAGTTAACCCAGTTGTTACATTGATATCTTCTCATTGCCTCTTTCTTTGTTGTGTTTAATGGCTGTTTTGAGGTTATGGATATTGATGAACATAGCGCTGCTTTGATGGATTGATTATTGCATGCAGCTTAATGAATTCACATGATTAATTATCTTGCTTTGCTTATAACTTCATGCTGTTACCCTGCTGACCACAATTTCTTTTTATTCTGAGAAGAGAGAAGGAGGTTGTTGAATATTCAAGATAGTGTCCAAGTCCACGTGTGGGCTTTATTGAATGATTAGCAGAAGTAATTTGTTTTCAGAATCTAATTAATCCACTCTGACCCAGCAAGCAATAATGTGCAGCACACACAAACACACACACACACACACATGTCTCGATAACGTCTGCTCTTTTCTGTCTTTCCGACACTCTCTCTCTTTCTCATGCATGGGTGCATGCATTCAGAAGTGTGTGCACATGTGTCTTTCGGCCCTCCACTACAGCCTCCAGGGACTCTTTCATCTTGGCAGTAGAGCCAGCATTAGATGCAGATTGGTGAATTTCTAGCTTCAGCTGAAAAAGTTGGGCATAATTGACTCATCGAACAAGTGATGTCTGCAGGCACTTTTCACCACTTTCTCCCCTTTACTTTCTCTCTGCTTGCAGGCACTCTTTCTTCTGTGTCTCTAACTTTAACCATCACTGCAGCAGAATTGATGTGGAGTAATGTGTGTCTCTTCATGTTTCACATTTAATGATGTAATGTGCAGCCATTTGATGCGAGGCGTTAAAGTTTTATTTATTTGGCTTCTTATTTTTGATCATTGGTAATCAGGCTGCATCATATGTAGGAGTCACTATCTGGTAAAGAAATGTCATATTAATTGCAAAGCGCTACAAAATAAGAAGGATGTGCTCACACACACACACACACACACTCAAAGATTCCCTGACCCACACCACAGACACAAGGACACTGCAGCTCTATAAGCCCATGCTTAAGCCAGCTGCTTCTTTATTGATCTGAGCAACTGAAACCATTGCTTCACAGAGCTATATCTCGCTAAGATAGAGAGACGAAAAAGTGTAATTCAAAGGAAGAAGGAAAAAGAGATGCCTGTAGGGGATGAATTTTAATATTAACAAATTTAATACCAAGGGGGGAACGAGAGAGAGAGAGAGTTGTATGTTAAGCTACAATATGCAAAGGCCATTGAGTTGCATGCTGATATGATTCAAGGACGCTGTGTCTGATCAGTTGAGATTGTTAATTTAAAAGATGACTTTAGATGAAAGGCAGTGGCAGGCCCCAGAGATGCTGTAACAATACTTTATAGAATGGCAAACATCTCCTGTGAAGTTCTGCAGACATTCACAGCGAATATGGTGTTTGAAGAATGAGACGAGGACACATGTTACATATAGACATACAGAAAGTTGCCAGTTTAACAAGCAAACTCTGGCCTGTTTGTTATCTGTTGATTTGGCAAAGCAATAGTTGCACTCTAAATAAGTTTAAACTGGCTTAGTGCTGGATACATACTGCACCCGCCAGTTTTTAGTGTTAAAAGTTGTGTAGACTTTGCTAAACCTGATACATTGTAGCAGAAGTACTGCAGTAGTTGTTAGGAAACAAAAATGTTTAATGTCATCATTTTGTAATCTCGTAATTCTGATTATAAGAAGCTGTTTATTTGTCTCTGTTCCTTAATATAGCCGAAGAGTAACTGTACATTTATGTGTACACACATAAAAAGTCCTGTAAGCAAGGTTAGAACTTGCATTATTTTGGCCATGCCCACCTTTGCACGAAATACAGCTTAATTTTTGATTCTTCACAAAGAAGTTAATAATGCACACTCTGACGTCTCAAGCCAAAAACTCTGTTGTTCTGTCCACATGTCAACACTGAAAACAGAGTTTCTGAAAATCTTCAACCTGAAGAGAGTTTTGGTTTGGTTAGTTTGCTTTAATCCACTTCTGTGACAAAAGACTAAAACACATTTTTAAAAAAGTAATATTTACAAAAATACCCTTGTCCATGAGGACTAGGATTCCGAAAATCTGACATATGTGCTTCTTTTTTCTTTATATCATCTGCAGCTAATTAAAATAACCAAGTTAAACCTTTTGGCCACTTTGGTCAGCTTCCCCTTTTAGATATTTAATCAATTTCCTATTCACATTTATGTGCAGGGATAAAGGAATCACACTTGATGTATGATTTTGGTAAGGTGAGATCGGGCTGGTAAAATGGAATGGTCGGGAGGCTTTTCTTGTAGGCCTTTTCAGTCCTTGATGGGATATTTGAGCTTTCACTTAAAATAATAATGGGCCTTTGCACATAATTCACATCTGTATACTACCTCTTACCAACCAGCCAATCTAGGACGAACAATTGTTCTGAAAGTTTGAAGTAAGAGCTCACATGCTTTTATTTTGATGTGCAGCATGCTCCACATTCCTTTCAGAAATATAATTATATGTCATTCAGTATGATAACATAATATGACTCTAAATCATATTGTTTCCATTTCCAACCTTCACACATCCTCTGGAGAGCCCACACACTATTACTACTACATTTCTTTTCGTGGTAACCCCATAAGGAGCCAGTATCAGTGGAACAGATCAGATGAGGAGTTAGTGGGGCCGTTTAAGAGCAACACTTTTGGTTCAGTCTGGCCAGGCACTGGCTCACAGAAGCCCTGAACCCCTTTAATTTATTAAACAAGCCCAACTCACAAGGCTAGGCGACAAGGAGAGTGTTATAAATATTAAAAGAGGAGTTTGCTCGGCCGCACTCTCATATTAAATTGCACAGAGAAGTATGTATGTGCCCTTATTAAAAGATAATGTGTTCTGGAGCCATAAAAATGTATAACCCTCCCCTCTAGATCCCTCTTCTCCTTGTCTTCTTTCCCTTTCCGTCTTGCTCCAACCAAAATTTCAGCCTTTTCCTGTCCATCAATCTCAAGTTTTTTCATTTCCTTTCTCTCTGTGTCTTCATACACCCTCGCTGTATTTTTATCCTTCCGTGAGCAGCAGTGGACTAGAACAGAATACATAACATTGCAATAGATGAACCATGTTTTGACAGCATTGGCATGGAAAGTATTTACAAGTTGTGATGAATTTATGCCAACAGCCTCTGTAGCTTCGTGAGTATCAAGTTAATGTAATACTTCACTGAAAATTTAATCTCAAGTATCAAATACTCAGGCTTGAAAGATACCTTAATCGATTTAGCATTGTACTCTTCAAACATGACTCATGTTGGACAGTTTAAAAATAAGATCAAAATTAATGCAGCAGAACAAAAGCTTCCATTTTTGTCTCTTTTTTTGTTTTTTTATCGCCTACATTCTTCTTTCTTGTCAAAACATATTTTCTACATTAACCATAATGCAAATTGACAGCTGGCAGTTAAGTCGGAGATTCGGGTTGTTATACTTGTAACAGCGAATCTGTCTACTAGTCTAGCGTTTGATGAGTGTTGCTCAACAGAAATGAAACACTTGCAAGTCGTTCTCAGTTTATGCTTCAGTAAAAAGTTTAAAGTTCTGGCCATGGTAACCAGAAACCTCTTGCATTTGTTTTATAGTGTTTTGTTTGTGCTCTGACGGCATTTCTGTCACATATTTGGAAGTGTGATCGGCAAAGACAGCTATTTAAATTGCACAAATATTCCAATGTATATGTGTTTTTGACTTTCAATCCTATTGATTGATGTGCTCCTAGTCTGTCTGTGAGTGGCAGATTCCCCGCACTCGCTATAGTGAATCAGTGAATCAATCAATAGAAACACTGTTGATTTCTTCCTGTGGAACTTGCATGAAAACTATTTTGGTTCAGTAAATATCTGCTGTCATTCAGCCTAGTGAAGGCAGTTTGGCCGTCCACTGTTCCCTCTGCTCCCCAGGAGCTGCTGCTGACAGATGGCGGCTTCTGTGGACAGAGATGCTGGTTGCACATCAGAGTCAATGTGAATTGAAAACGACATGAAAATGTTAGTAGCATAACCAAATCTCATTGTACAACAAAATATGACAGTGTATGCAGCATTACCATTTTTTCCGTGGAAAATATCTAATTTCTGTTGAGTGAGACTCATCAAAGATGTGTAGCACCCAGCCATAAATCAGGCTAGAGGTGTATAAAATCAGTGGTTTCAATTGTGAAGCTAGTTATGGACTAACATTTATTTTCAGTGTCGATTAATCTGATAATTGATAATTTTCTCAATTCAACTATTGGTTGCTTAGCCTATGAAATATTAGAAAATGGTAAAAAAACAAAAAAATGTCAATCAATGTTTTCCAAAGCCGTAGATGATATCCTCATTTCATCAAAGAGAAGTAAAGAAACCAGAAAAAAGTCAGATTTAACAAGCTGGAATCAGAAGTAGCTATAAAGTGTCAACCAAAAAAGAATTAAAACATGCAAGGAAAGTTTTCAAACCACTGCTGCAGAGTAACTGCCTCCCAGTTATTGATCCATATGCACAGTAGCCTATGTGACAAACAACTTTCACTTTGCCAGCAAATAACTAAATATGTTACTTCTGGCAGAGCTTTGGAGTTATGAGGAGGTGATGAAATATATTGTTAGTATCTAGCAGTTTTGTTGAGAAACGAACTGTATAGTCTGGAATCTTTGCCTTTAAATTCTATTCAGAAGGCAGGTTTTCGTTGGTGTTTTCCCCAAAGAATGTACTGCAGTAGCAGTCGGATCAGGCAACATGTTCTAGAAGTGTCCAGCGGTTTGACTTACAGCCCAACCTCTTGGACATGACATCAACATATTGCACAGCTAAACCGTGTGGTACTCTATAGGCAGACATATGTATGGCTGTCACGGCTTGTTTGTGTCTGCGCTGGATTGTAACAGCCAGACTGAGGCGCCGCAGTAGGACAGTGAGTGTGTATGATGGTAAAAAAAACCAAAAAAAAACACACACCGTCCTGACAGATAGAGGTGAAGAGACACAGCCATGTGTGTAACTAAACGCCCGAGTCCTCGCCCTGCTGGGCCGTGCCAGGGGAACATTCCTCTACTCTCTGCTCCACTGACCAAGCAGAACCGCCGCACAGTGAAACCATGCCACAGCACGTCTGTGTGTATGAGCGCGTGTGTCCGAACGAGTGCGTGTTTGTCCACTGGGAGGCGGTGAAGTGTGACGGCCTGGTCACTCAGACCATGGAGAGTTATGGAGCGAGAGCAAGCCAGCTGTTCAATTTGGCCACATGGGCGGACACAGAAAGAAAAGGAGAATACTGAAGAGAAACGGTGTCAATATACGACGTGTGCTGTGTGTCTAAACCCACTCTTCTATCACCGCTTACCCTGCTCTGACATTGCCATATTCTCGCTATCATGAGCCCACATACACACACAGAGTGACAGGGTGGTATATGGCATGCCCTGGCACTCGGAGGAGGATAATGAGATGAGTGCTAATTTCTCAGGTGTCATGGACTGATATGAATAATACAGGCTATTCCATTACCCATCTCCCCCACTGCTGTCACTGTCAACTTTTTTTGATTCACCTACAGTGGACGCCGTCAGTGTCACGTCCTTTACTCTCAACTTAAATAACCTGGGAGCCAGACTTTGTGGAGAAAGAAAGCGAATAAAGGAGCTTTTTTTTTTTTAATCAAGAAAAACCTTTGATGGGTTTTTGCATGAGGCGTGAACAGGCTCATCTTCACTCTTTCATGACTCGCCTATCATTTCCACTGCTTTCCCAACAGCTGGGGACCTGTAGCAACTCTCTAACACCCAATTCATTTTCCTAACAACAATCCTTCCTCGCCAAGAAACAGAAAAAGATTGATCTTTCCTTTTTATTTTCTGTGTGATGATTTATTTACTGTGTACTACTCTTCCACTGCCGCCCTGGTTTGCATGTCGGGGACTCCTGCGGCACCGTGGGGCTGATCCTGAATTATTCACTTCTTTTTTCCGAGTCCCCCTTTCATTCTCTTTTTCCTTCATTTTGCAGAGCGAATGTGTGTCTGCCTGTAGCTGCTCTTTGTGTCAATGTGGTGTCCATCTCTTGTATTCCTCTCTCTCTCTCTCTCTCTGTCTCTCTCTCTCTCTGCATTTTATTATTCTCAGAGAGCTAGGCAGCTCAGCTCTGACTGCATGATGTGAAAGGAGAGAGGAATGACAGCAGCTCATTAGAGCAGGAACGAGCTGGAAATAATCTCCTTTTTCCTCCTTGCTCTGTTTTGTATTGTCTGTCTTTCGCTGTTCCTCATCTGCCCTCGCTCTCTCACCTCACCAAGCGGCGCCTTTATCTGCTCTCTTTGTTTCTCTGTCTGTCTCTCCTCAGATCCAAACGCTCTGGGGCAGCACGGCACTGACCATGCCTTGATCGGAGGAGTGGTGGCTGTAGTGGTCTTTGTCACCTTGTGTTTAATCATTGTTCTGGGAAGATACCTGGCCAGGCATAAAGGTAAAACCGGCAATGGACCAGAGCCAAGTCTCTCAGGGCTCATGGAACTTGTGGAGCGTGTCCTACTCGTCCCATTAGACATCAGAGTCCCTCCCCAATTCCCCAGTTACAAGAGTTTGACATACCTGCAGTGGAGGAAAAAGAACAGAGTGATGCCTCCAGTGCATATATGGGACTCACTGGGTTGTTTTTATTGTATTATCCAAAAAGCAATCCAAATGTCATTGTATTTATTTTGAACATCAATATTATGTTAAGGGGAGAGAGAGAGAGAGAGAGAGGGTTATGACATAACATTACTTTAACCTCTTCCCACTGACGGTCTCATTTTGTGTCAAAAGTTGCACTCCATGTTCTCAGAGGCATAACTCAGTCAAATCTGAGTCACTTTCTGAGGATATCACCTCTGATTTCCATATAAAAGAGCGCTCTGTATAACTTCAGAACCTGCCTGAAAATTTTCACATTTTTAGGGGATAAAGGTTAGTTAAGTTAAAGTGTGGTTGCATGAGGTACTTATTCATAGTCAGTGTATTACTTATGCCCCCAGTTTAGAGAAGCAGACAGGAGACCACCACAGAAAGCTAAACAATGTTCTGTTGTGGACAGAGGCAGCAGCAAAATGTATGTTAGCCACGTAAAAAAATTAGTAGCACTTAAAGTGCATGCAATATTTAGAATATTTCCACCGCTTTACTAGTTGTCAGACAATCCTTTTTGACCCAATGGGGAGCTGAAGCCTTTATATCTGTCAATGCTCTCTTCAGAGATACCTAACTGCTTTGACATAAACTTTGTTTCTGTTGTATGACTTTAAGAGCTAAGTCACACAATAACACAAATAAAGTAATCAGTCAAGGCAGTGGTAGATCTGCAACTCATGTGTTCAGCAAGGTAAAATTACAGTGAATTTCTCTGAGTCTGGTCACTTTGAAGAGAGCATAAGAATCAGAAAGGGTTGTCTATAGTTAAAGCAGTGAAGCTGTTCTAAATATAGCATTATTTATTTTTAAAGTTGCTAAAATAGAATTTGCTGCTGCTTCTGCTTCTCTAAACTCTGGGCATGCAGACTGCAATCTACTGTAGTTAATACGGTCATACAACACTACTTCAGAAGATCCAAACTGTCCCCTCAAGTATCACAGCAATTTAATCTAGTTTCCTGTGTATCCATGTGCACATTATGTACAAAACTGGCTAATATAGTAGCCAGTTGGGCATGCTTTTGATGAAACCAATTTACCAAAATATAAACGAATCAAAGTTTTAAAGGAACACAGCTCAAGTTAGAGCTCACAGAGGTACTCAGTAAATTTATGGCAACATTAAACTTCCTGTTTACATCCAACAAAGGAACAGTTGTTGCAAAACCTAAAGCATTTGTTTTCCCCAAATACACTGCAGAAACTGCAGATCTAACCAAATGTAATAATCTTATGTTCAGATTGTAAAATTTCTAGTATAAATTGCTTATCTAGTGCTTTCTAGGTAAGATTAAGCACACTTAATTCAAGTAAATCTAACTTGCTTTATCTTCATAAGCAACTTTTGTCTTTCAGTTATTTTTAACTAGATAAAAGGGACATGTCAGTCAAACACTGACAAAGAAAAACAACAAGAATGTCAAATACATTAATATACACAATTATATTATTTTGACTGTACTAAGGCTCAGACTGTCTATTGACACTCTCCTCTATCCATTCATATGCAGATATGTGCCCAACATGTGGACAAGCAGCCAAAAAACTCAAACACCTCTAAATTGCATAAAACTTTTTTTTTTTTTTTTTTTAAATTAAAAAAAAACAGAATTTTAAAAAAGTCCTAAAACATGTATAGTGCAACTCACATGCAAAACTAATGACTTTTTTAAGTAGTCCAACTTATTTTTAAAATAACATATGGCATGCCCGGTCAACTGCCTTCATTGAGAACAATGAGGTGTGCACACACTAACTCAGTGCTGTATTTGCATATCTTGTACTATCCTAGCCTCTCATTGTTCTGTATATGAATTATGTAGCAATACTGATGTTGTCTTCAGGTGTGTTTTTTGCCTCAGGCAGCAAACACCACGCAGGGCTGCTCAGTATTTGTTTTCCTTGATATAGGTTTGTTTTTCGCTTCCACAGGAACGTACTTGACAAACGAGGCCAAAGGGGCGGACGATGCGCCTGACGCCGACACAGCCATCATCAACGCTGAGGGCAACCATGCGCACGCAGAAGAAAAGAAAGAATACTTCATTTAGACTGCAGAGGGAGCTGTGCAGCTCTCTCCTTCCCCTGTCCCTCGTTCAGTCCCTATATCTCTTTTTCTCTCTCTTTCTCTCTCTCTCTGTCTCCCCCTTTTCTTCTCCACCTCTGACCACTGCCCCCGTCGTGGCAATGAGGAATTTGCAGGCAGTCCACAGACAGAGAAGTCCCCCAAGTGTTTTCCTATTATTGCCTTTTGTCTATCATTTACATCTTGTCCTTTCTTTCTTTTTCTTTTTTTGGCAGCCAGTTTCCACAGGCAGCTTGCCATTGCTGCCCTGAAGTTGTCTCCTTTCTCGTATTTTTTCCTCATCTTTGACATGAATGCCTGGAAGTCTGTATATCTACCATGACTGCTTCTTACATGAGCCCTTCTTCATCTCCTCGCCTGTTTGCCGTCTAAGCAGACACCCAAACACACACTATATCCCCCGCCCTTTGTTCACACACATCCACAAAACACATATCATATCTCACGTCAACACGGTGCCTAAAAATACAGACGCCATTGAACTTCTGTCAATGCCTTCATGTATCGTCTGTCAGTAGCAATGTAAATGCTTTGTAGATGGGTTAACTGGACCATCATTTCATTGCTTAGCTCACAGCTTTTGATTATGCGTCTTTTCTTTTTTATTATTATTTTAACAAAGATCTTTGCTGTTTACGCCTTATACATGTCTATCACACTGAATATGGTACTTTTAGATCCACCTCCCCCCAACCCCACCCCCTCCTCTAAATAGACTTGTAATTAAACAGTTGACCCTTGTAAGATAAGAAGAAGGTTTTGTGTAACACTGTAGCAAGGTTTGTCAGATAAGTGTATTATATGATTTTCATTATTAGGGTAAGGGTAATAAAGGGTAGTGTGGTATTGTTTAGAGCAGCGAATACACGCAGATGCTAGGCGAAGCATTCCATCGAATAAATTCAGTCAAGTATATAAAACCATTTTGCTAAAAACTGCTGTCCCTATGTACCTTTGTCTGTATATTCCTGCACTGTCCAGGCTGCAGTTTGGTGAAACACCAACACATTTCAGTGTCCTCTTGACAGCTTAACGTAGTTTGTGATTCACATAAAGGCTTCAGGTGTACAGAAAGAATGAATCTCTACAAGCTGTATAAATTGTACTGTAATGAGTTTTCACTTTGAATTATTTTTTGTTTACGTTTCTGTCACATTGGAATAATTTAAGGCTTAAGGACCCCGTGAAATGTACAATTAACTCTCAGGAGTTAATAAAAACAAGTATACGGTTGCAGTATGAATAGGAAATTTAGTGTTGAATTAATTTTCCTTTCAGTAATGTAATTTTCATTGTTACCTCTTGTAAGTTTGAGGTCCAGGCAGCTCTCCACAGTGGTTTGTATCCACATTTACTGGCTCATAGATACGCATCAAATCATATTATAATTTATACAAATAGTGATAACATCAGTTTGACTGGAACCAATTTTTTTTTTGATTATATCGCCACCTCTGAATTTTCGTTAAACGATTTTCTAACAATTTAGTTAAAATGTATATATCACCACCTGTCAGATTGCATAACTGCTCTTCTTATTTCCATTTTTGTCCGAGTTGCTCTCCATGAACTGAACTCTGATTTCCATTTCATGGGGTCTTCAAGCGAAAAAAAAAAAGAAGTAAAAAAAAAAAAAAAGGAAAAAGTGTGTGAGTGCTGGATCAGAGATCTGCAGGGGCCTCCTTTCCAAAAACTAAAAACTGAAGACAAATAGAGAAGCACAAACATGTCTGAATGCTTTCCTTTGCCAACAAGATTACCTTGGGAATGGTTCTTCTATTCAAATGGGAAGTGGAAAGATGACAAGGCTGTCTTTGATTCAATTCTGGGGGGAGAATAAATACAGTGCATCTTTTTGAAAATGTAAGCTAAATCATGTTTTTATAAGACAAAAAGTTTTTAATATTTTTGGTTTAATGGTTCTAAGCTCCCTGCTGTGTATTGTGTCTGCTAAAATGTGGTTGATTGTGAAATTTGCTGTTAAATTCTGAATTCCCATATTCCTTCAAATTTGTATATTAGCCACCATATCTATTTACTTTTTACATTTTTCATTGCATTGGGAAAAGTTTTAAACAAATGTAATTTCATTTTGGCACAAGGCATGTATATAATGTGTGAGAACTAAACTTTGGGAATACACATTAGCATGTTTTTGCTTGGTTCTTTTTCATATTTTAATTTATTTAAACTAAAGAGAGAACCACAATCAAAGTATATATGTAACTTAATTTTGGAGAAATATGGCTTCTTGTGTTTGTAGCGTGCTTTTGGGTGCTACAGATCGGAAAGATTTGGTGTAAAATATGATTAACAAATGGGGGGAAAAAAATCCAAAATTGAAGAGAAGAAAATGTGCGTCTGTCTTCACCAAATTCTTAAAATACAAATTGAAATCCATCAAAATAAACATTACCTTCATGTCGAAGGAAGTGAAAGTTTCACACACACACCAAGGCAAACTTAACATCCTTGTAAGCAACTTCTGTTTCTTTTCATACATCCCCGCTGTTCATCTTTCATCAGTTTGCAGGAATGTGGCTGATTTACTCTCCTGTGAAAGAGCGATAAATACTGTGGCCTCTGGAACTAAAGACTTAAAGGCAAGGCACTAATCTACTAAGAGGGAGCAAATTATTACCAAGGGCAATAAAATAGTGGGCCCAGCTGTCTCCAATTCAGTGGCCAATTTACAACATTATGCAAATAAGGTCAGCGAGTAAGGTCTTTTTCTATGTGCTATAACTCAAGCACTGCTGGAGTGAATCACAAGTTGGGAACCATTAAAATGTCGCCACTGATGTAGAATTTAGGTTGCATATTAGGCTTTAAATGACTTGTTTTTGAAAATGCAGAAGCTTTGCCGCAGCTTTTTATCATAGTAGTGCCCAATAAACCACTAATAACAGGTTTGACTTCAACCTCACCAGTAGAACCAGGCAAGTCTTCTGTATCACATTTGTCTATAGTTACATTTTTCACAATGTTTTTCTTGATTTTTTGGTTGTTGTTTTTGGGTTTTTTTTTTTACTTTTCTATGTAGCTCTTTTTATTGTGTCTTAAATCAATGATGGTGTCTATCAAATTTTGTTTGCTTTATGCCTCTTTGTCCATCCTAGAAAAAGGAAAGTGGAAAGTGGTGGAAATAGATTTGTTGATTCTGAAGTCTGCAAAACAGGCTGTTTTATATTAAATGAACACTCACAAATGACCAGGTCTGCAGTGATGAGTCGGTGTTTAGAGATGAAACAGGTGCCATTTACTGAATTATGCACTCTGACTAATTTGATGGATATTTCTTAGTAAATGGTGAAATGTGTTTTGTTTTTTCCCTTTCTGAATACATGTGTAAATATTTGTTTTGAAATGACAGTAATGAGCTAAGTTGTTGCAAATGGCTTTTTATTTTAGTTAGACCAAACCTGATTATTTTTTAAATTTGTTATTCTAACAGGCTGGCACATACCATCATGCACTATTTTGCTATGATAGAATCACCTGTAGCTGTGTTACATTTTTTAAGTCAGTTATTAGTTCTGTTTCTTTATATGTTGTCGGTTGAAACTAAGCTTTAAACTCATTGCCTCCTTGCTTTTCAACATATATCGGTTCGGTTAATATCCTCCCCATCATGGGCCTCTAATTTCATCCTGGCGGCAAGACAGTAATAGCACTGACATGATTGGGCACTTATGCACTCTATAGCCTCTGTTTGGTGAATTTCCTTGCTGCAAAGAAACCCACTTTCTTCGACTGAAGGTGTGATCATTGCAGCTGAGGTTGCTTATTTATGCAGATCAGGTATTGTAATATTGGCGGTGATTTGGGCGTGAAATTGTACACAATTTTGTGAGCAATTTTCATGTTGGCATTCATATGTGTGTTCTTCCTGTAATAGGCAACAAACAATAATAAAAGGAACACCTTTTATTATACTACAACTTACTGTCGATGTTGACTAGATGCACTGATGTCATTGTGTTGCAAAATAACAACATATCACCAGATTTCAGTGCATCCTTAGTGTAAATCCAACTTTAAAATGGGACACCAAAATATCCTTGGATGCTTATTTGTTTTTGTGCCTCGCGACTCTGTGCTCTCTCCTCCTCCTCCTGCCTATCTGCTTCTTTTATAGAGGGATGAGACGAGCTGATGTGATTGGTGATCATTGAAGCTTGTCCAAACTCCACCTGCTGATACTGCATTATGTATTCATCCTGCTACAGCCTTTTCACCACACTGCACTGCCCCATGAGAGCACCACTGGTCACAAAGTATTGGAGTCAGTCAAGCACACGCACACACACACACACACACACACGTGCATTTTTGCCCGAGTTTGCGCAAGAAATTGTCCCCAGTTTCAGGAAATTAGAGGCCCATATCTACTAAAAATACCAACTCTGAATCCCCTGTTGAAATGGGATGAACAAGAAAGTCCAGTTTGAGTCATACTATGTCTAAAAAAATGTTTTAACTGTTTTGGTTTACATTACTCATGCTTTTAATAGTTTTGTTCTCCATAGAAGTGATGATAGCATGACATGGCCCGGTCCAGTGCTCTACTCCCCTGACCCTTGATATGTCTTGCTGTACAGTTTGGCTTCAGCGCATTTCTTGGTTCCTCTGCAATATTGACACTAGAATCAATCAGCCCAATCTCCATATTGTCACAAAGATGAAAACAACATGTGACACATGATCGCATGTAGAGATGTTTTGTTTTTCTTTCTTTTTTAAATATATCTCTTTTGTTTTGCATCTCAGGAATATATTTCATTTAGAGATTTTTTTTGTTTGTTTGTCTTAAACTCGGGGACTT
Organism: Plectropomus leopardus; assembly: GCF_026936395.1. Classification (NCBI taxonomy): domain Eukaryota; kingdom Metazoa; phylum Chordata; class Actinopteri; order Perciformes; family Serranidae; genus Plectropomus; species Plectropomus leopardus. Next base: position 22,487,787 of record NC_142190.1, read on the forward strand.
GTGAGCTCCTCTCACTCTGCGAGTCCCTGAATGCTGACACCATGTATTTGTTGAGTTTAAGATTACCGCAATGTTAATAAAAATTATTCAGTGATTCTTCAGTAATTCTGTCATCTTGCTCTCATTGAGATATTAGACTTTTTTGATATGATCACTGACTTGAAATACTGACATTTAGAAATATGCTGCAAATAATCACGAGTTTCAACAATGGTAGGAGTTGTGTTTATACACGATGTCGTCTGATTTTAGCTTATGGTATGTAAGCAGTTCAATGCCTTTGTCCTCTATCATAATGTTTTTCTTGTAGCAACACACATTTATGTATATCAGTCGTTAGTGGGAAGGAGTTGTAACACACTATCACTCACAAAAAACAAAAGTATCCACAGTAAAGGTCAGGATTAGAGCTAGACCCATTAGTTCAGCTTCTGATGTACCTTGGTGAAATAAAGGGGTTTCATATCATGCTGTACTGAGAGGGCTTGATTCGATATATAGCACCGTAATGGAGGTGTTTTTCTCCCATTGTCTGTGAGATTTATTATATTTAATTTAGAGGTTCGTTCTCATGTATGAAATGAAAATTGTTGAATAAATAGTTGCCAAAACATCTGTATAAGCCTGATTCTATGTTTTTTAATCATCGTTTCCCTTCTGGAAGCTTTTTACTTCACTATTTTTGAACTGTAGAGATAGGCACTGATGATAATACACTATAAATACTGCTTTAGAAATTTGTTTCAAGCACATACTCACAAAAACACTGGCGAACACATGCACAGACACATGTTCATGAATTTTTATTAACAAGAATAATTGTGTTTTAGCTCCCCTATCTGCACGCTGTGGTGGTGGCGGTGCTGCAATGATGCTATTCAGTCTCTCGTGTGGAGTCTTTCAGCTGTCTGAGCAGCACAACCCATTTTAATCAATAGTCTGGAGGGGACTGAAATACTCCTGCAAAAAGCAGCTCTACCTGTAATATACACTATTAAAACTTAAAAAATGACTCCCAGTAAATCAGGACAGAATAATGCAGGGATAGTAATTGAAGAAAATGAGGAAATTGTGGGATTCATTTTTACACTTAAGTCCTTGTTGCTGTGGAAAAAAAAATCAATAATGGGTTACTTCATAAATGAACTGTCACTATTATCCATAATTATCTATGAACCAATCCCAAAAAGACTATGTAAAGGAAAATAATACACCACAATAATGTTGCCAGAATACAGCCAGAACATGTCTGGTTATGTTTAGAAGCTTTTATTGAAGCACATTGATGCACAAACATCCCCGGGCTACAAGTACACTGTTGCATGAAGCTACATGCTAACATCAGAAAAACATGCTGGTTGAATGCTGATGTTGTAATTTCTTTCCGATTTGGCATCATAGTCCTGCTGGAACTGCCCAGTTGTGTTTAGAAGCTTTTATTTGTGACTTTTAACAGGAGAAAGTGCAACTATAAGCACACTGCTAAATGAAGCTACATACTAGTGTCAGGGAAACATGTGATCTTAGTTGCCAGTGTCATTAATTTCTCCCTGGTTTTAAACTAAGTTCCTGCAGAAACATGTGTGGTCATATTTGTTAAATTTTATTAGTGATATTTGACGGACGGAAGTACCACTGTTCAATTTTACAGTCATTTTGCTGGCTGTAACAAGGGTACAGACACTGAGATTGTAAATATGGAGGACCCAGAAACAATGACTAATCAGAACAAACCGGGTTTTTTGTGAGGGGGTTTAAAGAGACAGGAGCAAATAAAAACAAAAAACAAAGCATTGTAGACAGCCGCTGAATACTCTTGATCCAGCACAGACAGCATGAGGAAAATAAAGTGCTTTATGAACATTAAATCATGTAAACGTGTTCTGGTAGAAAGCCAAAACACAAAAATGAACCTGAAAAAAAGCATAATGGGTCCCTTTTAAATTTTAAAATGTATCACAGTAAATTCCTGAAACTGAAACACTTGAGCATGCATTGTATTAAATTGCATTAAGGACCTATATGCATTCACTTGTAAAAGCCTACAGTATTTGTGGTCAGTTTGAGAGTATTGGCTCAGGATATAGCTATGCCTGGTGGTGGTAAAGTGAAAATCCTTTAATCTTGACCATGTGACTTCCATCATTTCTGCTCCAGCAGCATCAGGAGAGTGGAAAATGCATAAATGTAAGGAAAGATGGAGCGCATAAAGAGGATATAAGAATTTGAATATGGAGACTGCGAGACGTTGGAAATGAGCCAGATAGACAGGAGGGAGAGGTATTTGGCTTTTTCAGTGAGTCAGGAGATGATGACTGAGGGGGGGAATTAAGTAATGGCAATAAGACGTCATGTTAGAGTGAAGAAAGCAGCTGCAATCAGCCCACCTGTCAGGAAAAACTGCAGTCAGGAGAGTGTTGCATTTCTGCAGCGGAGGTGTGATTCCTCTCCTGATGAAAAGTGAGGGGTCAGTGAAAAACTCAATTACCGCTCAATCAGTCAGAGCAGTTTTGTGAACTGGGGCAGGGAGGTCAAGGAAGACCAGACAGAAATAGCTTTTCATGTGAAATGTTGTTTTGCATCAATGATTTGTCTCATGCCTTCTTATTGTTGAGCACATTTTGTCGCCAACTATGTTTTGCATTCCCCGAGGAAAACAGAGTTCCAACTTTCCCAAATTAGCTGAAAGTTTTGTGTTTGTAGTATTTGGGTTTCGTTAGATGGTGCGGAAGAATAACAGGACAGATGGAGGAGACAGGTGGGATGACAGGCAACAATAGGTTTGAAGCCATGCAGTGAAGATAGCATGCAACACAGTCCACTGAGCTGTCACAAAACCCAAACCCACCTCTGTATTTTCGTATGCCTATATTCAATACTGTGTCAGTACAATGCTTCATGGCCAATCACACCTTAAATGTAATGCTAAAGTGAATTTTACAGTAATCAGTTGCAGAAGAAGTACTTTAACTGAAGTAAAAGTAACAATACCACATTGAAGAACTATTCTGATACATGTGAAAGTCTTGTATTCAAAATGTAACTTTCTGGAAAGAGACATTGCTGTTGTGTTTGTTCCAAATGTATTTTATTTGTTTATTGTTGGCGTTTGGAGCACCACAAGCTGAGTGCCATCTAGTTCCATTAAATTGGAGAGAAGGCAAACATCTATACTGCCGATTTCTCCAGCACTTGGCAACTCACACCAAAACAATCTAGACTACAGATAAGAGGCAAAATATGTACTATTGATTTTGAGCTGAATGGTCCCTTTAATGTTGCAGCTGGTAAATGTGAGCCTTAATACTTACTACAGGCTATATTGCCAGGTCGCTCATGAATCAATTAGGTATTGTCTTCATCCGTAATAATACATTGCAATACCGATATTTTGATTGTGTATTATTAAATCTGCAAAGTAAAAAGTAACTAAAGGTATTTGAATTAAGACAGACCACTAACAAGTACATTAAAATTGTACAGCACTTGAGTTAATGTATTTGTTACCCATATCATCCCCAAAAGAAAAGTTTTAAAAATAAAAAAATTGCAAAATTCTCAAAAACCTCAAACCCATTATTGAGAGACCCAAAAGCCTTACAGCTAGACCTCTTCCAAACTCAAGCTTTCTGGACGTATTTCGTCTTTTCTTGCTCTGGGTTATTTTACTTCCTGCGCTAAATATTGGATTTGTCAATAAGTTTCTTTTTTGAAAAGAGGACGGTGTGGTTTCACTGGATGCCTAACTTTCTGAGCCATTATTCTATATTCTTTTCACAAGCGGAAACTACTGGTGATTTTCCCTCAACTCTAAAATATATAATCAATGACCTCAAATTTATAGCACAAAGTGATGTACCAATAAGGTAAATTTGACCGTCATTCAGACAGTCTCGGATATAAAAATCTTATGTTAAATTGAAGAAAGACAACAAAATATATTGCCCTTAACTTGCCGATTTGTGCTGCCTGTTTAAAATGTGCTGCTTTGTCACCACCAGTGAAATGACAAGGGAATAAAGCAGGATAGGAAGCAAGGGGGAGTATTGATTGATGCATTCATTTAGGTTTGTCAGCGCAAGACTGTTTCAGAATGAAGAATAGCCCACCTCTTGGCCAAGCAACAAAGTGACAAGTTAAACATGTTCAAGCAGGACATTTTGATACAAAGCTGAGATCCAAAGATAATGAAATAAGCCCTAAAATCAGTCATCAGTGCAGACATGTACCGAAGGTTTTCATATAATGTAATGACATCAATGTTCACTGTTCAGTCGATAAAGCACTTTCCTGCCCCTTGGTTTAACTTTGGGAGAGAAAGAAAAGAAAATTGTAGAGAAGGGAACGGCAATTAGAAAGAAGGACGCAGATGAATGTGCTGGCGAAAAGAGAGAGAACTGATACAGTATGTCTCTATTTTTGAAGGCTGCTGCACAAAGGGCTGTTTAAGATGAATGGTGCCCCCTCCGCATACACACATACACACACAAAACTCTCGTTAAGTGTCACTTTCTGAATGTGCCGAGCCTCACACCTGCCCAGTGCTGTCAGTCTGCCAGCTGTGAGAGCTGCAGCTGTCTCGAAGGTATCAGCCACTCCATATGCAAATACCTTCCTCTTCTTTATGATGTGGATTCACTTGCCCACATCTCTGGTCGCCTCCTTTCAGACCGTCAATCAGAGCCACCCGGTTCCATCCCTCCATCAATCCCAATCTCTCCCTTAATCGCTTTCCTCCATTATATCACCTGCCCTCCACACAGGGCCCATAACTCATCTTCATTTCCCCTCTTCATCCCTCCTCTGCAGTATCCTGTGTTGCCAGATCTCCGTCTCACTCTGCAGGACGATTCACTTTGGAGGGATCCATGAGGGATGACAGCAGAGGTGTTAGTATCCTTTGATGTTCTGTAATTGTGCTGACCATGTGTAGCCACAACTACACATACTCCAGACACACACACCCACACACACACACACACACACACACACATACACACACACACAAACACACACACACACACACACAATATGACCTGTTTGCTGTGTTTCAAGATGCCATCAGAGGGAATTTGTGCAGAAAAAGACTTTGATGTCTACAAGCTTTACTTTGAAGGAATTTTCACCACGTGAGCCCACAAACACACTGAGATCCTCAAACAACACTTCTTTGGCTTTTCTGAAGTTAAGGCCAAAGACCAGAGGTGATCAGGCAGGTGACCTACGGTTGAGACGTTTTTTACATGCACAGTCACCCCATGTCAGGGAGCCATGCGGTGAATACAGACAGCTTTCATGTGTTGTGAAGACAAAATACAATCCAGAAACAGTAGTTTAGAGGTTAAGTGCCTCAACTCTCAAAGCAGGTGTGATGTCACATGTTATTGTGCCTCAAATGGTTGGGCTAAAAGGAAAAATGCACAATTTGGGGGCATTTAACTTCTGGAACACAATGATTTGATGTATGAGTTAGCGAATACACAAACAAGATCAAGCATGAACACATACAGACTGTCAGGTGTACTTTTTCCAACTTTGGTTTTGGCCTTCAAACTGTAACTTTAGTTATTGTACAAATTATATTTTTGGGTTATTTTAGTTTCTTAAGTCACCATACAAAATGTATGTGTTACAGAGTTCTGCACAAAGATAAATATTTTTGGAATCAATAATTCCAAATTATTTTATTATTATTATTATCATTCTGGACTTTCATTGTTAATTTATTAGATACAGTAATTGTTCCTTTTCAAGTAACAAAGTGAACTATTGGGGGACAGGTGTTAATGTAACAGGCTCAAGTTAACATGTTGTTACCCAAAAGCCAGAAAGACTAGAGAACGCTACCAAAGTGATGCGCCACATCTGCCACTATTTGGGGAATCAGCTGTTTCATCACATCACAGATGCACAGTCTGTATGAGCCAAAACAACTTTAAAGCACTATCACGTCAACATGGAGCTGTTCAGCTGAGCTGCTTCTTAAGGGTTTATATACACAGGTTTATAATCACATCTTTGCCCAGAATTTAAGCTATAGGCCGTTATTTATCAAAAAACATATTTGTGATTGCTTCATATATTCTCATTTTGATTTTTGTTTTTTGATCATGTTTTATGTGTATTTAATATTTACTCTCTAATAGAGCTTCTAGTGAAAAATATAGTGACAATAAACATCTGTGACCTATAAGATCAGAATCAGCACATTAACCAGAACATGAGGGGATGTTTTAAGACAACTGATGTTTTCAATTCATCACGTTTGAAACGTAAGACTGATCATATGTACAACAGTGGATCTCACACGTCGTATATATTGTCATATTTATTAGGCTATTTTCACGAACTCATATATGAATAAGGATTCATGACGATAAATATGAGGGAAAAGGAGGGTCAACATCACCTTTCATTTCTGTGACTGGCAGCCTATATCCCTTTTTATTTTAATTCTCACTTTGATAATGCTGTAATATTTTTTACCGGGTTGTCCTCATTTAGCCTCTATAACGCGCATTAACCATAACCATAGTAAGGATAACAGTAATAATATTAATCATAATAATAAGTATGGTCATGATCATTATATTAATAGACTACCCAGAGTTTATGGCGCACTTTTTAAGATCCACATTACAAAGGGCTTGAGGAAGGCAGAAAATAAAGTTTTTAAAAGAAAACGCAAATAAAACACTTACGAAAAAAACATTTTTGATGCATAAAAACCAATCCAGTGAGGATGTGCTTTTTGTAGTCCATCATGTGAACATTGTAGTTTCATCACAGCAGACTCACGTCAATAACATTCGCCGTCGCATCATCACAGAGCTGAATAGAAGTGTCTCTAAACACCGCGATCGTCTCTTTAAATCCTCATGAATTCTCCTTCACATCTTTCCTTGACCTCATGACGTTTTCTCTGGATGTTAGGAAAAGTGGTTAGGAAAGGACATTATTTGAACTTTTCTACCACAGCCAGGTTACATTCACTGACACACCGGAAGAGATACAATGCGCATGGAGAGGGCGCACCTTACCAGTAGCTCCCCATGAACAGTACAAACATGCATTATGCAATTTACTTACACATTTTGGTTATAGTTAAAATTGTTATACGTTGACATACCTAGGACATTACTGCGCAAGTGACCCAAATCAAACTCACTCAGCACCTTCGTGCTGCTTCTGGTTAGCGTGCTACGCACCACGACGCTCATGGCGTGATTCTACCTGTTCTCATTTGGATCAGCTGTTTTAAAACGCTGAGCAGCGCAGTGGAGCAGAAGGACTGGAGCTGGCTATGCTTTGAGAACCAACCGTGATGTTTTATGGACGAGCAGAAGTTGAAGGTGGGGCAGATTAAGGAGGACTTTGTGGTGCACGAGACTACTAGAATGACATCCACGCAGGTGAGTACAACAACAAACACATTACTGTAACTCAGTGTAAACAAGAGAGTGTCAAAACAACGCGTGGTTGTGGACTACAGTCGCTTTTCTGTTATGTACTTTGATTTTGTTGACTGTATAAGAAATGGCAGGCAGCCTGCTAGATTGAATTGAAGACTTGTTGCAGCCATCACTTGGCCTGCATAGTTGCTTTTGTTTGTTGTTGGCTATTTTTGTGTGATTATTGAAGTTATTTTGTCTTCTTGTTGGTTAACTCTAATAATCCCATACAGAGAGGAGCGGTTGTATATTTATGATTGATAATGAGTTGTATGTACAGGCTACAACATGTGTATAGAAGTGGAATTTGTCATTGGTTTGGATTTCAGGGCTCTGTGATGTTGGTGCATTAGTGTGAACATTAGTATCTAATGCATTTATTTTGTAGTCTTTTTATTTTTAACAGTAGTGTCATATATACATTTTTGTAAATTTAATGGCATAACATTTACTCAGCACATTTTACCTGACCTGACTTTTTACTCATATCTAAGTACATATTGAACATGTAATTTTAATTTTATTTGAGTTAAATTGCTTTAAAATAACAGTACAAGTATTTGAGTAAAATTTATTTGAAATTACAGTACTTTTACTTAAGTAAAATGTCTTTAAAGTGATTGAAATTTCACGTAAGCAACATTTTAATGAATTAAAAGTGCTTTCACTTGAGTAATATTACTTTAAAGTAATATTATGTAAGGGGAAATTTCTCAAAAGTAAGATTTTGGCTTGAGTAAAATTGCTTTAAAGTAATTTTACTCAAGTGAAAGCACCTAATTCATAAAAATGTTGCTTAAGTGAAATTTCAATCACTGTAAAGACATTTTACTTAAGTAAAAGTACTGTAACTTCAAATAAATTTACCCAAATTGTTGTACTGTTATTTTAAAGCAGTTTAACTCAAATAAAATTAAAATGACATGTTCAATATAAAGTAATAGTTCTTGATGTTCCTCATTTTGATGAATAATGAAATGAACTCGATGAGCCACAGTCTGTCTACTTGAACACAAATTAGATTGGAGATGCACTTGGTATAACACGTGCATGATCAATGGCATACACAAACCTTTCTAACAGTACAAATTTAGCCTTATGTAATGTATATTGCATGTCATACTAAAGTGTCTTAACATTGGAGTCTGACCATCTATTATCTTACTGTGTCTTAACCTTCAGATACTGTGGAGCTTCCTCACATACCTGCATGCAGACAGTGACTTTGAAGCCTCCTAAAGTACCTAAACCATGAGAATGAATGAGTCATACATTCATGCAGTACCTATTATACATGATGTTATTAAAATAGTTTCATGCTCAATCATTTTTTCATTACAGGACTTTTAAAGTAACTTTATTTTCGGGCTCCTCAGTTGCAAACAGAAAAGATTGTTGTCGTAAAGGGCAGCTTGCTGACTGGGTGTGAGTGTGAAGCACAGTGTTGCTGGAAGATAATTGTGTTTAATGAACCTAACACTGAGAACACAAATCTTTATAAATGAAATATATATATATATATATATATATATATATATATATATATATATATATATATATATATATATTTTACATTAATAAGATCCTACTGTGATGAGGGACAGTGTATGTTAATTTTAAGCAAATTGCAGTTGAGTCTTAGTTAAGTCATTTTTCCCCACATATCCTTAAAAATTAAAGACAGATCTGAGCAAAGGGACATTCTGCTGTTTCGTGGTTGAAGACCATGAAACCATGATTTTCCCAGTCGGACTGAAGCAGAGAGCATTTGTTGCAAATACTTAAAAAGTATTATTAAAAACATCTGAGAAAGGCTGTAAAAGATTAAAGCATAGGAATTAAGTCTGCTGTTAATATATGCATTTGAAAACAGGTTGATCATCATTCTTTGTCTTTAATTCTATCATCTGATAATTTTATCATGATAATCTGCACAGCTTTTAGAGCACTGGCACTGTGTAAAGTTGAAAAATGTGGCAGAAGTTTTCCCACTGCTCATTTCATGTGGGAGAACACATCCATTAAAGCTGACAGTCTGGACATGAAACTAATAGCAGCTGTGCTGCTTCACATCTAAAGTAATAACATCACAGATCCAAAACATCACTGTATGTCTGTCCAAATGCCTATGAAGCTCATTTTATGTTAGACACCCATGTAGTAGGAGTATATCATGGTGGAATGTGAGTTTTATGGAGGATTGCAAAGCATTAGTCGGCGTTTGGTTGGATGCTGCTATGGTTTCAGTGATACTGCTAATTTATATCTGCTGCACAACTAATGGAGGATATAAAAGGCCTCAGGTTTGTCCATTTCAGGCTGTGCGTTTAAAGGGCACAGCTCCAAATGATGAGAAAGGACAGTCTTAAATGAGAGTTTTGTGGCAGTTAGGGTGTGGGTGGGTGTGTGTGTGTGTGTGTGTGTGTGTGTGTGTGCTCGGGTGGTCTGAATGGTGGCGCCTCATTAAATCGCTGAAGAGTTTTGATAGTTTATTAGCACAGATAATGCTCTCTTTGCATTTTTGTCTCTATTTCATGCCGACATACTGTACAGATAAACACACCACTTATTATCAGATCTGACTGCTTGTGTTATGTAATTGTAGCAAGTAAAAACTCAAATCTTTTGTTTGTCAGAAGCAATTATTCCTATTACTGTTGTGGCTCTTTGTTCCTCTCTGTATGAGATCATGGACAAGCCATACTCACTGAACTTTGCATTTTGAATTTTATTTCAGAATAGATTTTGATGAATAATGACTTGAATAAAGCGCTATTATCACTCTGTTGGAAGCGAGGCCATATCTTTGTGGTCTGATCTAAACCATGGCTCATACAGATGCCCACATTCATACTTCAAAGCTTCACTGTGCAACTGAAAATCTACTTTAACTCTTTACTGGTAAAATGTTAAAGTAAACTTTTTATTTATTAAAGCCATATCAAACTGTTTTCTATATCATGAAATTACAACAGTAAACTTAAATTATCAATACCTTTTAATTAACTGTTAACCAAAAGAATCTCTAACTTTATCTTTTACCATGTGATCACACATAAAGGCCAATTGATAGTTTTGCTAGGGTCCACTTTGGTCTGTTTTCACAAAGATGCCTGTGGACCATGCATATTTCTGCCCAAATTTGTGATTTGTCATGTAGACTGTGTGCATATATAAGAGCGCTGACTGAGAATGCTTACGTTACAAAATATGGGGGTTCTTCCAGACTGGACCCTACTTACACCCACTCCCACACTTGGGGACAAACTTCCCTGTCTGTGATGGAAAGAGTTGTTCTAAATTTTTCTTAAACATTAAGAAAGATAAAACTTACTCTCATTTTATGATGAATAAGTAAGTAAATAAATAAATAGTTATCTATAAGTGGAAATGAAACTAACTCCTAAGCTTCTTTGGTGGCATTTTTTGTAAACATCTTCTCGTTTTTCACCCCTATACTTATAAGCTGCTCGATGTTTGCATCAGTTGCTGTAAATATAGAGTATACAACACTTGATAGGCAGAGGGTGAAGGGGGTGGTCCAAGAAAGGGCAATGGTTTCTTGTTCCACCCTCCAGGCCAGCTGGTTGAGTTCGTACTAGGGTTCGACCGATATTGTTTTTTTAGGGCCGATACCGATCATTAGTAGTAAATGAGACCGATAACCAATATTTGGATCTGATATGCATTTATGATAGAAATGAAAATCTTTCTGTCAGTATTTAAAATTTGGAATTTAACAAACTCCAACACAAAACTTTAAACTTAAACTAACTTTAAATGCCTTTAGCAAATCCAATCTAAATTCATTCCCAATTCATTTATAAAGCACATTTAAAAACAACAGTTCATTAAAGTGCTGTACATCGATAACTAAATAAATAAACAATAGTGTTGATGTTTAGTGAAAATTGATGCTGACACTTTCACTACTATGCTGACACTTTCTTTTCACTTTTTAATTAATTAATTTGATCAGCAATCATTAAAATAAAATACCGATTCAGATAATCTGCAAAATGTCAAATATGGGCTCCAATAATTGGCCAGGCCGATAATCTGTCGACCCCTAGTATGCACCTCTAGCTGGTTTGCCAAGAAGAAGAAGAAGAGAACGCATCATGCTTAAGGACTGCAGGCGACTGAGCGTTTGCAGTTAGGGCTTCTCAGCTGTGGAATGATCTGCCTGAAGATCTCCATCTTGCTACATCACTATCTTCCTTTAAATCACTTTTAAAAATGTATTTTTATCAAAAGGCATTCTTATAATCTCTTTAAAATAGATCGATTTATTATTATATGGTACCCGAGTCTTGCATTGCATTGTTTTGATTTTGTTTCTCAACCACTGATTCTTAATTTTATTCTGTGCTGTATTTCTTTTTTTTCTAACAATTCTTTCTGTGTTTTTGTGATTTTTAAGTGTACAGCACTTTGTAACGTTGGTTTTAAAAAGTGCTATATAAATACACTTTATTATTGTGTATTATTATTACATGTTTGATGCTTGTTTTGAAAAGAGGTTGTGCAAGGAGATCCATTGTTACCCACATTTTTATTATTCATCATAAAAGGAATACAAAGGCAGCTGGGACACTGGAACTGAGTGTGCATCATGAAATGAGCATGTGTGGAGAGCCAGACTGACACGGACCCTTAATTGTTGTATGGAGCCGTGAACTGGAAGGGCTGTCTAAGGCTTAAGATCTGGCCTTTCCCTATTTTGCTATCATATATTCAACATGGGCAGTGTGTTTGTTTGCATTGTAGCAGAAAAGCTAATGTTTTCACAGAATCACACAACAGCAGCAATACAGACATTTTAGTCACAGTTATGTGACCTCATGTAATATGATTTTAAAATCTGACCTAATTTAAAAACTCCCCAGACGCAGAACATGTTAAAGTCACTCTACATTTCCCCGAAAGTCATTATATTGAAACAATAATTTCACCTTGCATTGAGAGTGAGCTGGCGGACATCACCCAACTGTAAGAATGGAAAAAAAGGGGTTGAAAAAGTTGTAGCTCTGTCAGAGGTCGGGGGGCAAAAGGGTCACAATAAACCAGATGTTTTTCACTGAGCTCTGGCTCCGCATGCTTCTTAATCCACACACGCTGCCCCCTGCGGTTTGGCCAGAGGTAATGATCTATGTCGAGAGAAAGGTATGACTTTACACCACGGTACTACACAGGGGTCAGGGTCACCTTTAAACAGATGTTATGGCAGGGGCTGCTGCCAGTGCGTCGGGACATGGGTCAGTATTAAGCAGATGCTGCAGACCAGAAGGGATTAGCATGTCACATCCTCTTTGAGTTGACTAAATGCCGCCGTCTCTGTCAAGAGACCCCCTGCTTGTGAGCGTGATAGCGGGAGTCCGGCTTTTTACACTGTTGCCATGGCGTTGTAATGAAATCATTGCTAATGTTAGTATATTGTGAGAGGATGCTGTCGAGCCCTGAATGGACCCATCTTGACTCTCAGCGGTCATGTCATTCAGCCACTGTCAACCAGTCTGTCACTTCATATTCCTCTGAGAGAGATCACCACAACTTAAAAACATGCAGTATGAAGTTATAGAAATAATTTTGCTAAATAACAAACTGTATGTAGAGATTGATTCGTCCATTTGTGTTATTTGGAAATGTCCATGTTTTTCTTGTTAATGTTTGCTTATTCATCAGGGAATGCATTTCCACACTGAATGTTAAAATCGTGTAATCTTATCAAGTAAAAAAAGCAGTAATTATTTTATATACATAATATATGCTTTTCAAAGAGTGACATCACACTGATGATCTGTTTGACTGCCCGAGGCAACATAAATATATGTTCTGAAGAAGTTTGTTATCACTTTATTTCTCACTGTAGAAGCAAGAAGCCAACCCTGCAAAACATTGTGTTTGACTTGTGTGGAGGCAGATCTGCTGAAGAAATGGAAACACAGACTTACTTATTAGAAAAACTACAAACAGCTCACAACATTTTGACTTTTCATCTGTAACTTAAGACCCTACAGTTTGTGCCTGACCGCAGAATGCCTTTTACTATTTCGTGTTTGCCTTCCCATGATAGGATTGTCTGTCTTGCATTTCTGGAGATTTTTATTTCACAAGCAAAACAGTGGGGGTTTTATTTCAGAGGCTTAGTTCAGATTAGATATATTAGTTTAAGTTAATTTTGGTGTTAATAGCCTGACACCCATTAACTGGTACCTAACGGCTTAATTTTTTGGGGGAAAAAAGTGAAATGCTGTAAAATACAAGGGGCCTGTCCATTGACTCAGTGAGCTTTAGCACTGCATTTTAAATCACTATCCCCTCTCAGATTGTGAAATTGTAATGTTTATGATATAAATGTCTTGTTTTTTATTTTCTGTTGGTTTTTGTTTATAGACAGTCTGCATTAAAATGTGGAAACACAGTGCCCACTGCCATTCCTCCAGCCTCCACTGGTTGGCTATAATGTTAGCCCTGGCCTTTGTGCGGCATACAACTTTGGTTAGTTTGGAGCTAGTGGTTTGTGACTGGAAGGTCCTGTGAGGAGAACCTGCGCTGTCAAAATAGTACTTTCAGTGAGATTTTAGTCAAGATCAACCTCACTAAATGAACTCTAACCCTAACCCAATAAAAAAAAAAGTCTTAAATGGTCATATGATTTTGCAAGTCAACCTTTTATTAAGTTTTTATAGTTTAAGTTAGAAACTTTACAAGTGTAGAGGTAATGTTACACTGTCAGACATGACTGATTGGAGAATAATTATGTAAGTGTTGTACAATATCAATTACACTGTATTCAGTGACATTTGATTAAAAAAAATGCTTTAATAGCATGCTGTCTGGGACACCGTGAGTTGAAAATGGCTCATGTCTGGAATGCGTTGAATTTTCGCTGTAGTCTCGATGCTGTGTCTCTCTGTAGTTTTTCCATGATTTCTCTCGAATGATCCATCCCCAAACCTTAAACTTGTTTTGAGTCATAAGACCCTCCCCCAGAGACAAGGTGAGAAATCCAGCCTGTGTGTGCATGTATTAAGGCAGCAAGTGTCCGTAATACACTGAGTCTACGTTACTCACGGGGGCGACCTGGGTGGAGACTGAAGAGTAGGCACAATGTTGCCACACTTTTGAGTCAGAACAATGTTACTATTAGTAATCGCTGAATGAGCGGCGCCACTAATTTGCTTTAAACTGAGAAGTAGCAAAATCTTCCTATAAACCGACATGCGTAACCTGTTCAAAATATTCTCAGTGGTTAACTGATTAATGGTTAACCGTTGACATCCCTAGTTTAGCAGTGAAGGGGTCCTTAATTTCTCCTTGAATAAACACTAGACTTCTGTCTCCTGGGACTGAGGTCTTTAATTAATTAATCATTTTGTAATACACAAAAATATGTAGGTGCTACATTTATTTAATTGGGAAAATTGAGTCAAATTATGGATGATGGTTTCATTCACTGTCACATTCTCACATATTCATTTGCCCTTACTTATTACTATTAATCTGTTCTTTACTATTTTTAGTTTAGTATTTCTCCGCCTACCTTGCAGTACGCCACTCAGTGCATCTGTCTGTGGGGGAACAATTGCAAATGAAGTGTTTCATCATTTCACTCTTCCTCTTCCCTCCAAGTGCCTGCAAAAATTAAAGATGTGCTAAATTCTTTGACATGAACCCAATCATGCAATTTAATTGTTTTCCTTTAAATAGTAAAAAACACAAATTCTTTTGTTCTCACTTAGCTTGTTTTGCTGTGTGTAAGTGTGTTTCTTTCATGCACTGATAGACATACACACGCAGTTGCTATGATATGATTTAGCCCAGCAGTGTGCTGTTTATTAAAAAATGGGCAGACTGCTGAGCTTGACACCTCCCCACTGTTTCTGAATAATAAGTATTAACAGTGTGCTATCTCCTCAATGAAAAATGCTTCAATAGAGCGGTGGTAGCCACTTTTTGTGCATGTGTGTGTGGGGCGTGCAGTACACGTGTGACTTCTTGCAAACAAATGCAACTGAGTTATGACCTTATTTGGATTAACCGGAAGGCTTTGTTGTATAGCAAGGGCTTTATTAATTCATGAAACTATCATGCTGTCACTCTTGCTCCCGGAGGTGATTAATATGTCTGTGACATAGAAGAGAAGAGAATTTCCTCTGGAAAAACTATGCACTATGAATCCTTCTTATCATTTATCTATGCTGTATATTTGCCTAGCATGATAAATCAATTTCCATTATACTTCTAGTAACAGCAAGCTCTACTTTGTTCACTATGCATGGCTTTTACATTAACCCACAGAGGGCACATATACAGGTACGCAGATATGATCGTTAACGTTTCAATACGCACTTCCTTTACTAAAGACATTTGCAAGTGAGAAACAAGGGCAGGTTTTCACTGTTAAGCAACATTTGTGGAGCTTTGTGAAAGTAAGATAGTAAATTTGCATTTTCCCTCCAGTCAAAGCAATAACTTTCTTTAGAGAGTTGGCTGTCTTATGCCTCTGACTTATGGCTCAGATGGTGGATGATGATGATTTACGGAAAGCAAGAATCTAAAAAAAAATCACAATTTGTTTAATTATGCCTCATATTTAGAAAAAGATTACACAGCTTGTCAAAATTACTGTCTTTTTTCCAATATGTGCTTCTCATCAGAAATACTTAAAGCATGATTCACTAAAACTAATGTCACATTTTAAAATATATATGCGCAGCATTTGTAACAATAAATAACTAAATAAAATATGACCTTAAAAGTACTTTGTTTGCAAATTAAATATTTTTTCACTTTCATTTTTTTCTTATTGAAAGAATTAACAAATCCCTTTTTCTCAAAATGAAAGTGGCACATTTTTCCCTCTTTCAGCCTGAAAAAAGGTGTTTATGTCCTTTATGTTCTCCCTAGCACTGATTTCACTTCACAGCATTGAGACATGCCAGACAGCACTCTAAAATAACCCTGTTTGAGAACTAAAGAGACGCTCATGCAAAATATAGAGAGCAAAGGCAAGACTGAATAAGTGAAGGAGAGACATAGAGATGGAGATGAATGAAGGAGGTGAAGGACTAAGAAATTTCTTTCCCTGATGGGGTGTCAAAATCACTTTTCACTAATGTCCCTCTTAACCCTGAATGTGTCGCTGCGAGAACACACACCCACACATGCACACACACGCACACACACACACACACACACACACACACACACACACACACACACACACACACACACACACACACACCTCCACATATACAGGCACAGCCATTCGTTTTCTTGAGCCATCTGGTCTGGGCTTTTAAAGCCAGTTTAGTGGGACAGTGAGCACAGACAGAAAGAGACAGAGAGGGGGAACAAGGTGAAAATGGGGACAAGTGCACTAACTCAACAGAGACACAAAAGAAGAATAGCCACTTTCTGGTTGTCATTAACATCAGCACACCTTATTAAAAGGACAGTTCGACATTTAGCGAAATGTGCTTATTCACTTTCCTACCAAGAGTTAGATGAGAAAATCGATACCACCCTCATGTCAGGAAATGTGTAGCTAGAGCCAACAGCTGGGTAGCTTAATTTAGCACCAAGACTGGAAAACAGGGGAAGCATGACTCTGTCTTATGGTAATCACTGAAGCTTTTCCATTGGCCCTTTGGGCTGCGTTGAGTCAAACCATGCCTTTACCAGTTTTAACACGCACAAGTTGTGCAGTCTCATCTGAGATGGACCACTACTGGAGTCTGGTCAAAGCACACCCAACCGTGGTTGCTGTGATTTCAGATGGGCTTAAGAGTCATCTTAAGAGTCAACATTCATTGATTATTCTGTGACATTTTTAAATAGCCTCCGATGCTAAGATCCCAAGCAAAATTGTAACAACGGCCTGAAAATCCATGACTATAAGTAGCCGCTCACTCTACTAGGTCTAAACATTTGATTTCACTTGTGGCAGCTGCTCCTCTTATCCATCGATCTCATCTGATCAGCTCTGAATTAACTGACAGATCATATCCAATTGCAATTCACAAACTGCTACTGAGGGAAAAAAAAACCCCAATGAGCTCCATCTGTGCTGCATTCACAGAACTGCAAAACGCTCACAAATTAACCTGTTAAATCTTGTGTGTTTAAGCCATACTAAACTGTATTGTAACAATATTATTTGTGTGCAGGCTCAGTAACACCCTGGAGTTGCTACTGGTTGCTTGGCAACTTCACGGTGATTACAAGACGTTGATGTGCCCGGCCAATAAATAGTCTGGCCAAGAGTTCCCCATTAAACTGTGACATGTCAGTTTTACTCTTCTTTTTTTGTTTTTGCAGATGCTAGACTAAGCAAACCAGCTGCTAGCCTTAGCTTGATATTTACAGAACAGACAATATAGTAATTTCAGCTCAAAACATCACTTGTGGATGTGCTTATAAATTGCACATAAGATACAGTGCGCAGATCTCTTTTCATGCTGTTCATTGTTTTCTTTGATTGGTCCAGCAACTGCCTTTCTGTTTCAGTTTCTTGATGTGCACAACCACTATGCTTTTTTATGTAGTTCTAATCTTCTCATAATTCATGCCGGAAATGAAAAAAGAGAAAAACCAAAATGTTGAACTATTCCTTTAACTTGACCTCTCTTTATGATTGCCAAGGTTTGGAAAGTCTTAGTTATGATGTCCTACTAAAAATCTTGTGCTCAATCTCAAGGTAAAAGTATTATACCCCGAGGCTCCATGGGTCTATAAGGGGCTGCTGTTCATTTTTTAAAGTGCAGCTATAATGGTCAGACTAATATCTATGTCAGTCTAACAAAAGATTAGACAAAGAATAAAATAGTGCTTTTTGAATTGATGTCAAAGAATTATTGATTACAGCGCTGTGTACTGTTCAAGAAACACACACAAATGAGCAGCTTTATCATGAGGCCATTCAGGAGGTGTCCAATTTCCCTTCACTAGTCATTGATAAGCGCTCTCCTTACCTGTCACTCAGGACTTAGACTGATTCCCTCTCAGCCCACAAGCCCAATTTAGTCACCACATGAATCTGTCACGCAGTGATGTTATCTGCAAGTAACCCAATCTCCCTCTTAGCCCTCCATCTGTCTTTCTTTCTATGTCTCTCTCCCCCTTTCTCTTTCCCTGTTTCCACCTAGTCCCGCCCTCTTTATTCCACTTGTACCTTTCACTGATTTTCCCACCCTCTGTCTTTCATCCACTACTCTCTTTGTGGAGGACCTCACAAACTAATCAAGTGTGGGGAGAACCTGACTTTGCATATAGATCATATCCACAGTTGACAAGGGATAGAGAAGAAAAATGTCTACATCGCTTACATATGAAGCCTTTCAGTAATGTGATGGATGAGTTGCATTTAGCTTCAGCAAACTTTTGAGACATTTCACTGATATGACTTGATTAATGACCAAGCTGAGACGTCCACTACAAGAAGGGAATCTGTTGGGGAGAGAAATTCTCCTCAGAAGATCTCCGATAAAATACTAAATGGCTGGTTCTGTCAGTCAGCCCCCTTATACACGTCAAAGAATACTGAGTAGATTTATGTGCAATCCAACGATTACGCTATACACAGTATATCCCTTAGTGGAAATTACACAATATGTTTTCAGGGATGAAAATGAAGCCCTAGAGGGTAGTGAGAAAAAAAAATCTGGTTAGTTTTAAATACGTTTCTCCCTTGTTTATGACTTGAGAACTGAATTACAAATGTTTTGCGAGGATAATGTTTCTAAATTCCTTATAAAAAATGATTCCATCTGTAAAATAGATGAAAAAAAAGTTTTGCAAGAATCTTTTTTTAAGTTTTTTTTCCACCTCTGAAAACAGGTGGTTAAAAAAAAATGTTTTGGCAAATTATTATCATTTTGATGGCGCTACTGTCAGGATCATTGTGTCTGAAGAGGCTGAAATATGACACTACTCCATGTACTAAATAGACGTTTTAGGTGAGTTTTAATTTTTCCATGCACTCTAATCACACCTTACTCATATTGTGTATTTGCAAATTGTGTAACATTACTTTCCTGTCTGTGTTTTGGCTAGAAATGAATTTCAATCAG
Organism: Plectropomus leopardus; assembly: GCF_026936395.1. Taxonomy (NCBI): domain Eukaryota; kingdom Metazoa; phylum Chordata; class Actinopteri; order Perciformes; family Serranidae; genus Plectropomus; species Plectropomus leopardus. The sequence continues at coordinate 22,507,315 of NC_142190.1, forward strand.
CAATTATTTGCAGCTATACTGCTGTTGGCTGTTACCTTTCTAGCCGCTAACAGAAAATCATAGGAACCTAGGAAATGTCCACTGCATAGCTAACATTAGTTTACTCTTAACATGTATCATGTTACTGGGAACACTTCGCCTTATACAAATTAGGTTTTTTAAAAAAAGCCAGAGCAATATAGATTAAAATAAATTTATAGCCAAAAGTAGACATAACATACAATATATGTCTTGTTTAAAAAAGCATGGAGAAATTTTACATCACCTGAAGAAAACATAAATGCTCTTAATTTTACCTAGAAAATGTGGTTCAGCCTCCTGTGGCCAAAATGAGTATCACAACAACACTGAAAAATTAGTTTTTTTCAACCTGTTTTCAGAGATGAAAAAAACTAACTTAGAAAAATGTTTGTTTTGTTTTGTTTTCTTTTTTTCAACCCCGCTTGTTTTACGAATGAAGAATGTTTTTTTTTTAAGAAATTTGGAAAGAGGCAACGCCTTTTATTTCACTTGTTCTTAAGTCATTAACACAGGAGAGAAAAACATTTAGACCAGACTTCAAAAATGGAACACCACAACTTTTTTCTTTCTTTCTCACTTGCCTCTGAGGGCTTCCATAAAATTGAGACGCCATCAGCAAAAAGGGGCAAAATAGGAAGTATCCTAAATGGTGATTGGCAGGTGGCCCACAGACTCCTACCAACTGCTTTGGTAATGGGCTCTAGAGATAAGGGAAATAATAGCGGAGATATAGGACAACTCTGGGGGGAGAGCCTTGAGACTCTAAACCTGAACAAGCATGCATCACCTGTCAGCACAAAACTGTAGACAGGATATTAAAATCCTCAATTATGAAAATTAGGGTTTTTTTAAGCCGGGGTGTTGTGAAGCTAAGACTTAATTAATCAATCACTAATGGTCAAATGTCTTCTAAGCATCTCGGGAGAGAATATCCCAAGGGGTTTATGACCTGTGAGCGCATCTTATATTATGAAGCAGGTGTTAAACATAATCAGAGCTGAATCTTAATTTTAATGAATCCTGCAGGGTCATAATGAGTGCCATTAAATACCACACGGCACAGCAAAGCATAGAAAACCAAGGCAATAGCTGGTTTAGATAATGTGACAATATGGAGCGCATGAAACAAATGAGCACCGTGTCTGGATTGTTATACTGCGGGAGAAAAGACGTTTTATTTTAACCTTTCAGCTGGCTGAAATCACAGTCCCCCTGACCCCAAAAGTCCTAAGTCCTTGTTCCCCACCCTTAATACAGGGATGCTTGGGGGCCATTTTTGCAAAATGACTAGGGCCAGGGGCCAGGCACAGCAGCCCTACACATGATCCTAACATTTTAAGACATTTTAAGGATTTTCGGACGTTTCAAGGATTTTAGGATGTTTCGGGTTTTAGGACATTGGGGGCATAGTTGAGGGGTGCTGGGTGCTATTCTGGTGCTTTTTTACGTACTGTGGCACCTTATGTAGCCTATAATAAAAGTACAAAAACAATTCCAAGTGTGAACCACTTTTTTAAAGGTTATTGTTCTGGGATTTTAGCCTTTAATGGATAGGGCAGCACAAGCATGTAAGGGAGAGAGAGAGAGGGGATTACATGCAGCAAAGGGCCAAGGCTGGAATTGAACCTGCGGTCGCTGAAGTGAGGACACAGTCTCTGAACACAGGCCACCTACTCTCCCAACTGAGCTACTGGGCGCCTTGTTAATCACGTTATTTTTATTGTCCATTAGAAAATGGATGGAGGGGCTATAAGTTAAGTATCACTGCCCTTATATCATGACTATACCTAGATGATTAAATTGACTCTTTCTTGAATCCATAAATATACAGGAATATATCCAAGAAAAGTGCTGTGCTTCTTTTTCTCAAACCCTAGAATCACTTCATGTTTCAACAATAGAAAAAAAATTCTCCTTACATTCTCCTCTTGTGACAATGTGCAACTCGTGTTTTAGCCTACATTATATGAATTTCAAGTCTTAAAAAAAAAGATTAATAACACAGCTGAATGCCAGTCTATTCCTAGCTAGTACAGAGGCCACATTTGTGCAAAGAGTACAACATAAAGAGTGCAGTACAATCTTTTTTCCCCTAAAAAGAGCACAGTGTCCTGAGTCGAGGCTGCTGATGGAAGACAGGCACACAGGGAAAACTCTGAATCATGCACATCATTAAAGTTACACTCTGCCAAGCTCTGCACATTTAGTGTCTCATTAAAGGTGTGGTTTGACATCGGGTTTGGTGTGTTACTGCAGTTGTGATCGTGTACATAGGAAAGCTGCAGCGTCAACAAAGTTTTTGTTTGTTTGTAGAAGCCTGGCACTGAAGTCCATACCACCGTCAGCAGACACAGTGTCCGATGGATGCTTTCAAATAAAAAAGCCCAAACTATTCCTGAAAACTGAACATTTTTTTAAGAGTTACAGTTCCCTGTTTTTACCTCACCTCATTCTGTAGAAGTAGTTTAGTCACACACAGGTACACACACACATACAGGGATCAGTTTTTGTCACTTAGGAGGACATTGCATTGCCTTACATAGATTCCCTGGAGACTTAACCGTAACATGCTGTAACTGTTACCTGAAACAATTTCAGAGTTTACCTTGTGGGGACCAAATATGAGTTGAGTTGTAGTAAGGTAACTGAACTAAGTTTTGCCCCCAGAACCTCACAAAGGAAAGACACACGCATTATCACAATAGGACTGACTATAATGCTATTCCTTTTCCAACAAAATGTATAGAATAAAATGTGCAAATGCAGAATTTATCTCTCCATTCTCTTTGTCTGATTGATTTTGTGTATAAGAGAATAAAGGAAACAGAAGAGCACAAGTATGTAACTGAACTCTTAATATGTTTAGCTGTCTGTGTGATCTTTTAAAAGACTTTATATGTAAATAATTTAAAATGGAAATTGGGTTCTGATTTTAAGACCTAATGAAAACATTTCTCTGCATAACTGTTGTTTTACTGATGGGATATCTTATCAAGCAAAAACATAATTTAAAATGTAAAGCACTTTTTTCTCTTTTATTTATTTATCTTTTTAGTTTTGTTGCAATTAAATGATGGCAGTAATCAATGTCTTTTTAATATAAAATTTAATGTAAGATGTTGAGTCGAGGGATGCAATATCATTTTTTGTTGTCTGTTATTGGCTCAAATCAGCCTGTTATCTTGTGAGAACAAGTTATTATCTTTTTTGCACAAGATAGTTAGGCCTATATTGTGCAAAAAAGATCATTTCTGCAAACAAAAGAACAACTTGTGCGTGCAAGATAATGATGTAGAAGTTTTTATCTTGTACGTGTGCGCACAAAATTAAAAAAAATAAAGAAATCACCTTTTTGGACTTCAGGGGCTCAGTATTATTGTTTCCCTTCAAAAGGTTATTAGAAAAGGTTATTTATGTTTTTATGTTTCAAGTATTTCATACCATAAACTTTATTCAAGCTTGCTCTTGGCCCTTTTACTTAATCCATTAGTTGAATATCATTAATGCATGCACTTAAGTACATATAAAGAAGTCTTTATTAGAGGTAAACACCCTTGGATGTGTTCTTGAACGGTGTTCCTCCATAAGAAACAGCCCTTGTATTGCCCTTAAGGTCGTTGCATCATTGCTTACATAGACTGTGTAACAGACAACTATCAAACATGTCCTTGCCAAAGTCATCTGTTGTCCTGCCATCACCAAACAAACGACTGCCTTCATTCTCTCACCTCTCTCCTTTCTCTAACCGAACATAGATCTCTATCTCTATGGGAATAAAGCCATCTTAGCATGTCATGTTTTTTAATATCCCCCTGTGCCCCCTATAAATATTTATTAAAGATGTGCTATTAAGATGGGCCAAAAAGGGCCCAGTGCTAGGCCGCAAGCAAACACCTTTTGTTTGACTTCTGTAATACACTTCTGGTTTAGAAGCTGAACTGCAAATGCTGTAAGAGAGCAGACATGCTCCAGCATCATAAGGCGCCAAGACATTTGTGCCCCTTTGCATCCATAAGTCTAGTCAGGACTTTGATTTAGCAATTCAAACTCAAAGCCATGTGAGAAGACAAAACAATGTAAGATTTAGAGGTAAGAAAAGAAAAACAAAAAGTTTAGACACACTTTGCTTCCCTGGTTGAATACTGAGATAAGCTGTTTACATGACATGAGTAGGGTAAATTGGTGATTAAGGACATGAAGGGAACAAATTACAGCTGCAGTTTACAGTTCACTGGAAAGAAAGCCATGGTTGAGGGGTTTTATTCATATTCAAGGTGACATTCAGTGCAATTATGTGGACTTACAGAGGGTTTACAGTGATGTGCGTCTCTTGTAATAGTTTGGGAACAGAGGTGCTAATGTATGAACATCAAAAACTGACTTTGGAAATGCGAACGGGATATATATCTTGAAATAATGCCTTGTTCCAAATTTTGAGATTAAATTTGAGTAACCCTATAGGCCAGACAGTGTTGGGACACATAACAGGCACATAACAGTTCTAACAGGAAATAAACTTGGAGCTGGGCAATATTTCGGTATTATATCAATATTATGATATGACACTAGTTATCATCATAGATTTTTGATATTGTAATATTGTGTTGTCTTTTTCTGGTTTTAAAGGCTGGATTACAGGAAAATAGTGTAATTTTCTGAATTTACTAGACTGTCCAAGCTGTTCTGTTATTTGCCTTTACCCACCTTGTCATTTTATCCACATAACTGATGATTATTTATCAAAAATCTGATTGTGTAAATAGTGTGTGAAAACATCAAAAGCCAACCCTACAATATTAAAGTCCAGGTATTTGGTAAAAAAAATACTGATACTGATATTTAACTTTTGCCCTTATCACTCATCCCTAATTAGACCATTGTAATTTAATGCAGAGGTGAAATGTTTGACTAACTATCACCTTAACATTTAGACAAAACTGTCACAATGTCAGAGAGTGTAGCTGGCTATTTTGCTGGAGAATACTATGAATTCATTCATTTGAAATGAGTGACACGAGAACGAAACTTTTAATGTCTGTCTTTTTAAGGCAGAAAAGACCACATAAACTTTGTCCTCCTTCTCTCCCCTCTCACGTCTCTTTCCTATAACTCACCTTATTCCTATTTCTTCCCTTTTCCCCAGTCACACCAGCCCTCTGGCCCCTCCACCTCTCCATTTGGCTGCTGTACTTTCTGTCCTGCTTCGCTCTCCCTCCAAGGCCTTGCCTGGCCCAGTTTAGCTCAGCCACCAAAGCGTAAGAGTGTGCACGTGTGTGTGTGTGTGTGTGTGTGTATATATGTTGCTGTGCCTTCGCACCTTTGTCTATGCTTTTGTGTATGTGTACACCCAGGATGTGCTTATTAGCTGCAATTTTCCGCTTTGCTTAGCTCACATAGACTATTTTAAAAATGATATTTATTTTAGTAAAATATACTTTCATGTCCACACTGAGGGAACATGAGGTGAAGTATAAAAAAAATAAATTTACAGCAGCTGCAGTCACACTGACATGAGGGTTTCTACTTTTTAAATAAAAGTTCAAAGTGCAAATGGGGTGTCGAAGTAGCAGGCACATGATTTTTGTATAATCCACTCATCAACACACATAACACATATTTTGATATCTCCTCTGCACAGTGCAGGAGAGGTATCGAAATGCACATGTGTCAGTACAACTCGTTTTAAATTGAATGTACATCAGAAAGCATGGAGCATTACTCAAAATCAATAGAGATCACAAGAGCAAAGCATCAGACACATTCCAGTTTGACTAAGCGAGTACAAAATATACATATAAAGACCTGCAACATGCCCTATATTCTCTACAACTTGAGCTTGTTTAGCTGTGTGATTGGGATGCATGAGTTCTGAACTGCCATATGGTTAAATTAGCATAGAGTTTGGCTCTGTGTTCTTCTGGAAAGCTGGCATTGTATCAACAAATGAGTGAAATGTATCAAAATGAGCTTGATTTTCTGAGCAATCTAGTAATTACCTAATCAACACATTGGCAACTCTCATTCTGTCAGTTTTTGGGATAGACATCATCATATTGTATTAAATACGTGAATAGGTTTTAATTAGTGTTGCAAACATGATTTACACTATTAAAAGAGTGGAATGGGCACTGTGTGTATGAACAACAAGTTTCCTCAATAAATCTCACAGTTACCATGAAAAAAAATATTGGCATTTAGGGGTAACTTTTTTTTCAGCCTGGACCCTTTTCCCCAATTTTCTGTGTCTCAGTGACCCACAGGTTCAACACTTTGGAACTGGCTCAGCATTGAGTGAGACAGGCTGCAGCGTAACCACTTGTGGCATGTTTGCACCACCAGTTTATATCCACTTAAGTGCTTGTTTTTGCCACTGACTCTGATTTTTATTTCAAGTGTCTGAAAACTTATGGAAGGAACCGTACAGTGATTTGAAATTTTGTTAAAGACTAGGATTATTTTCGTTCAACAAGTAACAGCCCTGAAATCACTATAGCCAAACCCACCTAACTCCATTCAGATAATCTGTAGTTTTATCACCGTGAAACACACTTCATTGAAAGTTAACAGGAAAAAAATAACACACTCACAAAAACTGCTGGTGGAAATAAACCCTTATTTAACCCAGTTACATGTGAAAATATAATGGCTCTATACATGCTAAAATTGCTGTTTATTGAAATGGATTTTGCGGATTTCCGCTAAATATTTCAAGGGTAAAAGACCTCATTCTTTACAAAAAGGTATTTTTTCTGCAGGGATCCTTTTTATTTTCAGTTTTCCGACACTTACAATAACAATGCAAGTCTGTTAGTGGCAAAACAAGCACTTCTACTTTTAAGTTTTTGGGGGATTTTTTTATTATTTTTTTCGGCTTTTATGGCCTTTATTTGATAGAATAGCTCGAGAGATGACAGGAAATGGGGATGAGAGAGAGTCGGGGATGACATGCAGCAAAGGGCTGCCAGTAAGACTCGAACCCGGTGCGGCTGCAACAAGGACACACGGCCTCTGATTATAGGGCACGGGCTCTACCAACTGAGCCACCAGGTGTACCCCAAAACAAGCACTTTAGGTGGATGTAAATTGCTAGAACAAACATGCCCTGTGTAGTTACACTGGAATACTGGACCAATTTTCCAAAAAATGTTGTCACCATTAGTCACTTAGATACAAGATCATGGGAAACTAGCGCCCAGGTCGAAAATAGCAAACTTACCTTTTAAGCAGAGAGGAAATGTGGCCAGTGCAGCAACTTTAAATTAAAAATGTATATCTTACCAACAAGTTCTCCTAAATCAGCACACAAAAAAGCTACAACTTCACAACAAATGTTTTAACTTTCAAGTACACTTAGTACACAGTGCAACATGTAGGTTGCCTCTATATTACACTATTGGTGGAATCATCTCTAGAGAGGACATAAAGCAACTGAATACAAAATGTGAGGATGTCAAAGGTCTGTTATGTCTGTGAGCTACAAGTTTCCCCTCTGGAAAAACACTGACCTTTCATTACATTTTTAAACTTACACTGTAGAAAGCGGTACAACCAAACCTGAACTCCAATTTGATAGCCACAAACTTCTTTAGGGCATGACTGACTATGCCAAAGGAAATTATTTTCACAAAATGAAGCAGAGTTTCCTAAAGTGGCAGATAGTAGAACAAGTGAAAAATCACTTCAGACATTTAAGTCCATGGCAAATTTAAGAAATACTGGTAATGATAATAATACCACTCCTATTGGAACATTGCCAAGCATCTTTAACATGGTCACATTAATTATTGTAATTAATAGATCAAATTAATTTGTTTATGATGTACTTTTGCAAAAAGCAAATCATACTTGCCTGAGTTTGCTCCACTTGAAAAGGCAGTCGTTAATGTAATAATTCATTTCCTTGGTCTTAGACATGTTGATATTAAAATGTACTGCTTCTTTTCTCACAAAATCTGTTTAATCTGAAATCACATTGAAGTGCTGCTCTTAGAGGAGCTCACCTGTTCATGACTACCCCCAGTGGATCACGCTCCAGAGCAGGTGTTGCTAACCCCTGCCTACAAGGCACTGTCTGTTAAAAAAATGAAAAATAAATGTCTGAAAAGTAATTTAATTGTCTAGTCCAAACTTCTTTCAATCTTTCAGTTAGATGAATACTAATGACAAGACTGCAGGCAAGTCTGGGATGTATTTTATAGCCCTCCCGACGCCTGTAAAAGAAGTTGAGGAGAAAAATGATTACCTCATCTATCCATCTGTCTGAGGGACATGCAAATTAGAGTGGGTCAACGGAGGGTCATGGGAGGGGGTCAAAAATATTGTACGATAATGAGGTGAAAGAAACTGTGACCTCCTCGTCTCTATAAAAACACCTGAAGCTAATTGTTTGAGTACAGCCCGAAGTTTGGTGAAGGATCACAGCCAACATAGACATTATTCATCTTTAAGTCTGTACATAAAGGGCAAACTGTGGGCTCTAAAATTGATGTTAAAGGTCCAGCGCGTAGGATTTCGGGGCATCTACTAGCAGAAGTAGTTACTAATACTCATAACTATGTTTTCTTTAGTTTATAATTAACTGAAATTAAATACCATTGTGTTTTTGTACCTTAAAATAAGCAGTTGATATTTACATGTGGAGGGGGTCCTCTTTTATGGAGTCTGCCATATTTCTATAGTAGCCCAGAGCGGACAAACCAAACACTGGCTTTAGAGGGCCCTATCTGTTTCCATTGTCTCCACTGTAGTTTTCCTACACACTTTGCACATGGTTTCACTTCACACGACACAGAGCTTTAAGCATTATGAGTAAAATCTGCAGTCATTGGGGAAATGATGGTGTACCAATTATACCAGTGGCTGGATTTAAAATTGATATAAAGATAGCGTGAGATACTGGGTTTGACATTACAGAACCTTAGAGAGAGACACAAAGACTGGTGGTTTATATTTGCTATTTTCTATTGCTGATGTCTATAATTGTGCTGTTCGGTTACTCACACTAAAAAGCTGCTAGTCACATGAACACGTTATATTAGCAACCTAGTTTTACTCATAGAGAGAACATTTCCCAAAACTTAGTCCTAATAGTGCGAAGAAATGTACCGTATTGTGCACTGTAAACCATCAAGGGCACTGAACACGAGCATATAAACAGACATACTTCCTAGTGCAGGGAACACAGCTGGAAATAGACAACATGCCCTTAACTTGTTTGATTGTAAACTTAGAGAAAAACGTGGTCAATGGAGTACCTCTCCTTTTACAAGAGGACACAATGGAAATAAACAGGTTAAACGATAATAAAAGAAACACTAATGTATTTTGAAAACCATGCATTTGGACTTTCTCTTTTTGCACAAAATATCAGGGAGCAAGAGGAGAGTTATATCTTTGTGTACTTAATTTAAAACTGAAAAAAGTTACACTCAAAGACAAAAGTAACACCAATTGACACTAAAACTCTAACCCACATTTTCTTTCTGTGTACTAACCTTTAAAGTGACCTTTGTAGAGTAGCGCAGATAAAAATAATCCAAGTGCAGTTCTTTAAAATAAACCACTTTTCTATTCTCCCGAGCAGTTAGCCACCTTTCAATCTTAGAAGGTTAGTAGAGCCATTTTTGATGTGGTATTTTAGCTGACTTTGTCGTCAAGAGATGCCTGCCAAGCTGCAGACCACTGTTTGAGACTAACATCCAACGAAACTTGTTGTTTTATGTGTGTGATTGTTGTGTTTCCAGTGACTTTTTTGGCACGAAGTGTGGGTGTTTTTAAGCAACCTGTTGGTGTTTTTCCAGTGTTTTTCTTTTAACCTGTAGCTATTTTTCCAGTGAGGAGTGTGTCCCCAAACTGGGAGTTTTAAGCCAAAACATGATTATTTACTAACCATAACCAAGTGGTTTTTCTGCCTAAACTTAACCACTCATTAACCACAGCATTTTTGAAATGTAAAATGTAAATGTTTCTGTTGCATAATAATTTGCATATTTAATGTATCTGTGGTTTGCAGGAATGTAAAATGCCAAGATTATTCTGGTGATTGGATTGCATTTCATTTATTTTTTTGAGTTGTTAAAATCATATATTTCAAATTCCTTTAAGATCGCACAATATTTTAGTTTCCCACTGGTCCATTTTTTAGATCTTTTGCAGCAGGTTTGGTGTCAAAAAAGCTCAAAGTCAATCTTCCTGACTTAATATGAAATACATATGTAGGCAAGGAATGCGCAGTGCACACTGTGCCAGGGTTTGTGTCAGAAACACTCTCAATCATTCTTTGGGACTTAATGTGATTGACATTAGGTCACAGACAAGGTTACCATGACACTTGGCTTAAATGACATTGCAAAGAAAAATAGCTGTTATGCTGTATACAGAAGGTGGACAATATCACTAAAAAATGTTAAAGGTTTAATATGCAATCAACAATATAAGTGTCTCTTTTTAAGCTCATAAAACAATGCTGTGTGGGTGTCCTTATTCAACTTTTACCCACACAGATGCGCTTTTCCTCCATAAAAATATCTCTTGTTATAAATCAGATGGGGAGGAAGACGACACTAACAACAAACTTGCTTTTTAGTGCCTCACTAAGTGCGTGCTGACTGGACAAGATAAAGTGCCTAAAAAGGAGAAAATTTGGGACTGCTTGCATTAAAGCGCTCTATTAACTGATTTAACTCTGACAAAACAGAAAGAAGAGATTTATACAGTCTCCGTTTAAATACTCTCCCTATGAGCTTTCCCTGAACAGACTCTTACTTAGTGCAATAAAATTCACATTGTACCAGACTTTGGCTCATATTCAGGTTTATGGAAATAATTTGACAGAATGCTGTTGGAAGTCTGGATACGGTAGTGTGTGTGTGTGCGCACGAGTGAAAGAGAGACAAAGGCATGAGCGAGGAGTATCTGATTTTGCTTCTGCCAGTGTTCATGCATTCATGCATGTGTGCAGAAAGTGTCAGTTTGTGCTTACACGTGAATTTGATTATGTACATCTTTGTGTCTTCGGCATGGAAATCAACAATAACAATATAACCCAAGGGAGCCTATTAAAGAGAAGGTCTCTCTAGTGTGTGTGTGTGTGTGTGTGTGTGTGTGTGTGTGTGTGTGTGTGTGTGTGTGTGTGTGTGTATGTGTATGTTTGTGTATGTGTATGTGTGTGAGTTTAAAAATAGCAGTGTTAGTGTGTTGGAGTGATGGGTGAACTTCCCCAGCTTACTCAGGGGGACTCAATTAATTTTTTTTCATTTTTTTCATTTTTTTGTACTTCCCTCACCTGCGGTAGATGGACTCAGGTGCAGGCCACAAGCATGCGCTGTGTGTGTGTGTGTGTGTGTGTGTGTGTGTGTGTGTGTGTGTGTGTGTGTGTGTGTGTGTGTGTGTGTGTGTGTGTGTGTGTGTGTGCGCGCGCGCGCGCGCGCGCAAATATGTGTGTGCAGATATCCAGAAAGGGATTGAACATGGTTCTCTCAAACAGCTTACATTCCTGGGTATAAAATGTGTTATTGATTGTGAGAAATCCACCCACCATGTAGCTTTACATCGTATCTCTTTGGGACAATTTAACTGTAGTCGTCATCACTGTAGATATCCCTGTACATTGTCTGCACCAGGCGCAATCTGTGTGTTCATATTCCTGTCAAAGAAGTGTCTGAAAATAGGCATTGTCATACTTTTATTTTTTTTTAAAAAGGCTCTCAAAAAATCATAAAATTACTAAAAAAGAACAATTGTGGAATCAAAATAAGGTACATTCAATGTATGCAACTACACATCCTCCTACGTGTTTCATTGGCTGTTCTATGATCCTTTAACAGTGTGTGTGCTGTGCTATCACAGTGGGACAGCTGTGCTGCCGTGTCGCTGAAGCATGCTAACACAGTGACACCGTGCTAATTCGACTGTCAGCATGTTCATTATAATACAAGGGGAAAATGGGACAGAGGGACAGGGACACATTCTGTTATGGTAAAATCCAACCAAGATGTCTGGTGTAGTAGCACGGTGCTCAACCACAGCACATTACAGTAATGACAGGGCCTCTTATCTTCAATATAACATAGAGAAACAGCACAAGATTTCTGGCAGACAAACAGAGCGGGACAAGTCAGAATGACTATGAATCAATTTATTTTGTGAGTGTTTGTGTGTGTGTGTGTCTGAAGTTTAAAAAAAAAACACTTTACAGAAAACATCCACTCTGGATAATGTGCAAACAAAAAGATGTTCTTTGAAGGTTTCTTTTGTGTTTAGCAAGTTAAGCCAAACATAATTTGCACAACCTATTTTTTTGTAAAACTCATAGATTGTATAAAATAATAAACATAATTACTGTGATATCGTGAGTTGTTTTATGGACCTGAATTAAAGCCTTGAGTACAGCATTACAGCCATCACCATCTTGGTGTCTTAGAGCTATAAGTGACCAAATTTGGACAAGGTGGCAGAGCTGTGGAGGAGTGACACAGACAGTAGCAATGCCTGGTAGACAGCCTGTCACTCAAGCAGCCCTGCCCTTAAATATGCACAACTTTAGCCTCAATAAAGTTGTCATCAACGTTAAAAATTCAGTGTAGAGACCAAAACTGATTTTTGGACCAGGCTGTGACCATTTTAATTTCTAAAGTTGGGCACATTAACATGGGGGTCTATTGCGAGTGACTCACTTTTGGAGCCAGTCTCAAGTGGCCATTAGAGGAACTGCACTTCCATGTTGGTTTCATTTTTTAGCAACAGAGGTTGCTGCTATGTAAAAGTGTGATGCAAAAACGTATCATCAGTGTTTCAGTGAATCTGTCTTTTTATGTTGTTATGTTTATATATGTGTTATGTTATGTTTGTTCCATTCTAAAGTGCTGCTTTCTACACCTTTCCTCAACTTAACTGTGATCAATTAAAATGGCAGTGAGATGATTTGACAAAGAGATGAGGGATTTGGAATGATTGTTTACTTGGGTTTTAGCAATCATGTAACACCAATTAAGTTCTGATTTGCATATTTAGCAATATCATTAAGATGAATGCTTACAGAGTGTCTATGTGATTGAACAAAAGAGCAAACACGACAAACAATAACCAGTATAAACCATGAAATACATGCTAATTGTAAAATGTGGAATATGTGATGTCAGTGCAAATTATGTAAACAATATGCTCTTCATCCAAATTTGCCATGTTTCTCTTGTTCCTAAAAGCCCATGTATATGTGGCATCAAACTGTTTTGTTCAGTACTTGGTAGTTGTGTTTCCAACCTTGCTAAAAACATGAAATATAAATGGAATATGTGACAAAGCCAAAACGAAAAACAATTAAAGATGCAGTTTGGCTGACCATGGGTATTTCACAGGATCAGGCTGCAAGAACGTGTAATTGCATGCTGTGTCTGATGTGAAACTGAGCCCTAAGTGGTGTTTTCTTCCTTTGTTGTTATTGCTGTACACTTTTTGAGTGCAGATTTTTGGCTATTTTAAAGAATATTTTCTTACCCCTGAGTATCAGAATGCTGGCAATACACACTGATCAACCAAAACATTAAAAGCACTGGCCTGGAGTAGTGAATAACACTGATAATCTTGTTACAATGCAATGTTCTGCTGGGAAACCTTTGGTCCCGGCAGATCCCAGATCACAATCTGATCAGGTATTTGTAGAGGATACCCCCAATCCACAGTGGGGCTTCCCTGGGTTGGACTTGGCTCTGACCTGTCAAGGCATGGACATAGGACCTCTTAGGGCTGTCCTGTGGTGTCTGGCACCTGGGCAGAGGATCCTTTGAGTCCTGTGGTTAGTGAGAGGGGATACCATAATGTCCGACAGATGCTTGATCAGATTGGAATCTGGAGAATATTAAGGCGAGGTTGACATTTTGTCACATTCCTCGGGCCATTTCTGAAGAGTTTTTGCAATCTGACATGATGCATTGTCCTACTGTTGGGTTGTTGAATTCCGTTGCCATGAGGGTGTTCTGGTATGGTGTTTAGATGGAGTGCATCAAGTGGCATCCACATAAATGCCAGGACCCAAGGTATCCTTACAGAACATTGCATAATTATGAATGAATGAATTATTATGATAATGTTTTGGCTGATCAGTGTATGTAAGGGAGTTCCCCATGTTATCACAGAGTGAATATTGTCTTTTAAGTCTGGCTAAGAATTCACATAAAAACTCACAAAAGGGAACTGTATCTGACAAAAACTCCATTTCAACATCAATGTGTCTTCTTGGGTGTCTAGGATTTCCAAGTCCTGCTGTGTGGTTTCCATCAGCTGTTTATCCATGCACAATAAGCAAAGTATCTAATTTGTTCAACTGTTACATGCTGAGGCAGCTTTTCTTTACTTTCTCCTCAGTAAACAAAAGCACACTGCTGTAATATAATCTTCGTTTTTATGAAGATTCTATCAAGAGTTTCAGGTCTGTACTTCATTGGCTTGAAGAGTGTCTCAATCCATTGGAACTTGTGTCCCTACAAACAACTTTCACATTTATGTTGCTGATACAGTCAGATACATAATGCTGTTCCTGCTGATATAGAGGCAACCACTGGGACTCCACTTTGCAGCTCATACACTTGAGCCTCAAATGGCATTACTAACTCTGTAATCTAATCACTGGCCAGTGTAGTAATGCGGTCCACGGCACAAGCCCCAGGAAACTCCTGGGCATACAAGCAATTAATTAACTTAATTGCATGGTTAACTTAATTGATTACCTTGTTATTTTGCTAGCCTTGATATGGCTCCATTGCACAGTGAGATAATGTAGACATAATGTGAGTATTAGCCCACTGGCAGCATTGGTTTCAGGTATCTCTCTCCTCCTCACTCTCGGCTCTTGACTCAGTGAAATACCAAAGTGTCCTAGTTGTGCAGTGAGTGAGTAATTGATGTCGAATTATCATTCCATTATCATAAGCTTAATTAGTTTTATTTATTGGCCATTAGCTGAATACATCCAGTCCGACACAAAAATGATAAGCAGGGCATTTGAGTGTACATGAGTGCTGCCGCTAACTGGTGCCAGCACGGCTGAGTTGCGCTAATGTCACAAAGATAAAGGCTGTGTAAGAACACAGCATGGGAATGAATTATGTTTCAGATCAGCCAATAATGGCCTCCTTTTGTGGGGGAATTTATAATGATAGATTCGATATAACTTATCTAAAAACGGAAGTGTTGTGAAAGACATTTTCTCTCTCGGATAGAGAAAAAGAGAGAAAGCAGTGTGCATGCATCCTTCAGTGTGAAGGTTGGTAAAGCCAGAGGCATTTATCAGCGGAATGAGTTGGCCTCAGATTTGGCCTCAGACAACTGTCATATCAACACCGCTTTAGGGTAGGGCAGCCAGCTTCTCTCTTTTCCTCTTCGTTCTTCACCCCCTACTCCCTGCTCCACTTCTCCTTTATCTCATTGCCTCCTCTCTTCGTCTTCCCCATCTGACTTGTCCTAATCTCCCCTTCTCCCCCTTCTGCTCACTCATCTCCATTCTTTTCTCGGTCTCACACTGTTCCTGCTCTCCTCTCTCTCCCCAAGTCCTCCGTCTGCTGTGTGTATGAGGGATGACTCTTCCTCCTGGCCTGAGTATATTAGCTCCCCGGCCTCACTCTTTCCTGACAGCTCCGACCTTGTTAGAACCGGAGAGTGAGACATCCACTTTTGCACCTGCAAAAAAGCTGCAAGGGCGGTTGCATGCCTCTTTTTTTACCTTTTAGTTTTACCCTTGAAGATGGATGTACATAAACACATCATCATCAGGGGATGATCATTAAGAAGAGAGCTGCCAGCACCAAAACATCTCACTTGAAAACTCCATTCGTGTCTATTTTTATCCCAAGGACCACAGCTGAGGTTTCAAGATTCTTTCTACAAACTTCCTTTGTGGAAAACTTTTCCCATAATGCGTCATAATGGCTCGGCGCATAAGTGGCACCACCCACCTCACAAGCACACCTTGATTTTTACACTTCTTATAAAAACCAATTACCATACTCTATCATGCTCCATGGCACCATTAAATGAGCTCATTAAATACCTTTAGGATTACAAATCAAAGTAATTGGCAATTAGGATTTAGCTAATTGTGTAAAAACTTCAAGGATCTGATGCTTTCTCACTTATTTTGTGGCACTGCACCAAGGCCATATCACGCTTTATACTTGTTTATCAGCTGAGCCATTCTGATGATTGATGCGGACAGGCAGAACCAGCCCGGATCACATTTTGATATACTCACCACAGTAAATACTACAGCTGAAGCAGAGAGGGACAGGTAGTCCAGCAAGTAAAAAAAAAACAGTGTTTTTTTCTCTCTGAATGATATCTGCAAAGATAGGACAACCTCGATGTCAAGGTGAGAAAATGACATGTTTTGTTTGAGCGTTACATCTTTTTTTAAGAGTGATACTAAAAAAAAAAGAAACAAGTCTACAACTGTTACAGTGTTATGTTATGTTATGGCTTTGTGGTTAGCACTGTTGCCTCACAGCGAGAGGGTCCCTGGTTCAAATCCCAGTTGGAACTGGGTTCAGTCCAGGCGGAGCATGTTCTCCCTGCATCTGTGTGGGTTCTCTCTGGGGTCTCTGGCTTCCTCAGCTTCCTCAGACAGCTGGGATTGGCTTCAGTGCCCCCCCCCCCCCCACAACCCTTATGAGGTTACAGAAAATGACTGACTACTTCTTCTCCACCACATTTTGGGGACAACTATTGTACTTTTTACCCCACTATATTTATCTGACAACTTTAGTTACTTTCCAAATTTAGATCTATAAGATATAAATCAACCATTGATGAATGAACTTTATTTTATAAATCAAACTTCCAAACAATATATAAAGTTATTAAAATTAGCCCACCTTTACCAGCTGCAACATTAAAGTGATTTATCAGTGCACATCAGTGCATCAAGAATTATAATATATGGACATTATAGGGACATTTTGCATCGAAAATACTTTTACCTTTTGAACTTTAAATATGTTGATGATAATCTTTTGTACTTTTACTTAGTAAGAATTTTAATGCAGAGCCATTACGTGTAACAAAGTATTTTTACAATGTAGCTTTGAGTGAAAGATAAATAATAAAGCCTTGAGTTCAGCAATTCAGCTGTCATCATGTTAGTTTTTTGGAGCCAGAAGTGACCAAATTTGGACAAGGGGGCAGAGCTGTGGAGGAGTGACACAGACAGTAGTGACGTCTGGTGGACAACCTGTGTCTCAAGTGGCCCTGCCCCTAAAAATGCGTCTCTAAGCCTTGATAAAATGTAAGTGGTTGAGTTATATAAAAATCCAAGCCTGTGCAGTTGTCAGAAATGTTGAAATTAGTTATAGAGACCAAAACGTTTTTTGTACCAGGATGTAAACATTTTTATTTTTGTTGAAAAGTTGGACATTTTAAGATTGGGGTCTGTGGGGAAGTAACTTACCTTTGGAGCCAGCCTCTAGCGGCCATTCAAGGAAATGTTTTTGGCACTTTTGCGTTGGCTGCAGCCATGGTGCTATGAGCAGAATGCTAATGTCAGTATACTAACATGCTTACAATGCCAATTTTAAAAAGCTGATACTTAGGAGATAGTGGTTAGGTTACTTGGTTCACTGACATAGTTAAGCATGTGAGCATGCTAACATTTGTTACTTAGCAATCAGTCTGTATCTAGACCAGTGTTAGGCTGACCAACTGACCAACTTTGCTATTCTGTAGAGCTATGCTGCTGGTCTGGCTAAAAATATAGCTATAAGTTTGCAGTTTGCTCACTTATAAACAACTGTTGCATACATTTGGGTAAAATGGTGTGTGACGTATCTTCCTTATAGAGAAAAAAAAGAGATCAAATCAGGACCAAGATGTTGGCTTGAAATGCAGAGTATGATTTTGTTGAGCTAATTGCATTGTTTGCCTCTACTCAGTGTGCTTTAAATGTCCTCTTACTTTACAGCATGATGTATCTAAACACCCTTAGGCTCAGCTATGGAAACACCCACCTCTCTGAAACAGTGTGGCCATTTAAATAGAACAGTAAATCAAATTTTGCTGCAGGGAATAGAAGTCTATTTTCTTAGCCTCCATCACAATATATAGAGCAGTAGTACAATATATGGGCATGCCTGTGGGTTTCTCTAAATTCAGGGAATAGGGTGTGATGGAGGTCTGTATGTGAACTCTTGGTACCTAATTGCTACCTCTGCACTGCCAGTCATAAAGAGTGCACATTAGATCTGCTGCTTTATATGACACTGCAGAATGAACTCAGTTAGCTGTTGCCAGAAGTGTGAAACCTTACTGCTCCTATTCCCTATTTAGCTCACATGCAGGAGTTTAACACACACACACACACACACAACTTAAAATATTCAGAAGGTAGCACTCATGTCTGTTTGTCCTAGCTGCATCTAAAAGGATTTGGTCATGCTCAGATTCCTTTTACACTTCTTATGTGCTGTTATTTCCATGTAGACTAGGGCCCCACTTTGGGGTCGCTTGACTGGAGCTACATGCAGAGGGTTTTCTGGTAGGACAAAAAGTACACCGCCAGTGTTATTTGTAGGCAGACTTGTGCTGCTGGTGCCTGACTGTGAACTTAGGCAGCCCTGCAGAATACTTAAATAGCCCTTTGCCATGCATTGCCCCTTTGGCTGATAGGTTTCATCATGGGAGAGTTAGTTCGATTGAGCTTAAGATGCACTTTTTAAAACTGTGATTCTAAGATATTGGGTGGATTAGCCTCTTTGCAGTTATTCTGCAGTTCTGTTCAAACTGCCATACCAACAGCATATGCAAACAAGGCGCTATAATTCTTATTTTTGCAGCTACTACATTCTCCTTAACAAAATGGTATTGCATTAAAATCCTTATCTTTACTGACTTGCTCTTTTTCATTTCTAGTCTTAAAATATAGAATCTTCTCTTTAAATCTACTCACTGTGTTTCTGAATCACAGCCAGAGTCTTTTGAAAACAGCACACTCAGCCACCTGGTCTTGGTGTCCTCCACTGCTGCTATAACATGGCAGTGTTAATAGAAAACCATAAAAGGCCTGTATGTGATGACAGAGTAATAACAGTAGATTTAAACTGTGGCAGACCAGGCGGCCTTTTCCGACTTTAATGACTAATACAAATGCATGTCTTGGAGCCAATAGATTGAGGTCAATAATCATTGTTTATTACCTTCATTATGTGAAAATGGCAAATGTTAATAAAACTGATCATTTAGCTTCTGAGTGCAGTTTAGAGAATAGCCCCAATAGAACTGTAAAGTTCCCTGCTTTGGTTTAGGACAAATGAACCCTGATAAATTCCCAGGATTACATTCAACAAATTCAGATATTGATCGTATGCTGAGTGCAATTTCATAGCGTGCTATATGATGGGGAACATGGGAGTGAGGCTCCGAGAGAGAGAGAGAGAGAGAGGGAGGTACTGGAGGTGAGGGAGACTGGCTACACAGAGGCAAATAAAATGACTGTGTGGGGATTCATTTCAATAGAACTAATATCTGCAGAGTCATACTGATAGGCACATGCACGTGTACATGCACAAAACACACACACATGCGCACACGTACACACACACACACACACACACACACACACACACACACACACACACACACACACACACACACACACACACACACATGCAGACTAATTCAAAACCATTTCCAGAGCTGAGCAGTTGCCTGCAGTGTTGAGGAGTGGCGTGACTGGGATGGGACCAGCCTCCTACAAACGGCTCAGAATGCTAATAGGCTCACAAATGGGTCAGGGAGAGCTAAATGAGAGCTAACCAGGCCCGGCTAATTATGAAGTAAGCAAGGCTCCACCAATCAGTTTAGAAGGCCAAAAAGGCCATTGAACTGACTGGTTGTATACAGGTTCACTGCTTATTAGCTTGTACTGGTATAACAGTTTCATGCAAGTGGGTCAGTGTAGGGAGAAAGCTAATGGATGGATGGCATCTTAAGCACTTATAGTATTAAGGAAGGAGACGTGTAGTATCTGATCTGCACTCTTTGTCTCTTTCACCACAAGAAATTTAATTTGCATTACCTGCTCAACACCAGTGCTGCAAAATGCATCAATCACACCTTGATTTTTGATAATTATTTATCAGAAATGATTCAACAAATTTGGGTTTTTATGATAGCAAGCTAGTTAGTTGAGTCTCTGTTAAGAGACAGTGACATTTCAGTGTTAATTTGTTTTCAGCTATTTTCAGAAAGGTTAAAGGCACTGATTTCCATGTTGACTAGCCCCCACCCTTAGAATACTATTTATATCTTCATAGTCGAGTATGTTAGCAACATTTAACCTGGGTCTCCAACTGTCAGAGCGGATAGGCTCCAGCATTGTGACTGAATTTATTCATCAAGTTCATTTGAGTAATTAAAGATGGCACATTAATAATCCCTGTGGGGCCACTTATTAATTCTCTTTTATAATTTCCCATTAATTATTTGGATGAACTGCAAAAATTATTTGTCTGAAAAGCAATGAGACGGAAAAATGTAACAATAAAAATGTAATCTTTGAAGGTAATTTAATCTCCCTAGATAGTCCAGAAAAATAATCCCTTTTTTTCCCCTCAGGTTAATATGTACACATCTCCTTATATAGTGGTTTTATTCCTCATAGCTGTGTCTTGTGCTCATGCTGCCATCTTCTGGTGAGGGTTGATCTAAATTATAAAATAAAGTATAGGCTGCACACAGGAATGTATTGTAGTTCATAACATTTGCACCACTGCTTAATCAAGCAGATAATGAGCAATACGACTTGAGGCTGTCTGTGTGTGTGTGTGTGTGTGTGTGTGTGTGTGTGTGTGTGTGTGTGTGTGTGTGTGTGTGTGTGTGTGTGTGTGTGTGTGTGTGTGTGTGTGTTTCAGAACTTGTGAGGGAAGGGGATTTCGATATAAATATTTATGCCTGGCAAACAGATCAATGGCCATTAAAAAGGTCAAGGGCAGATGATGATGGATGCTGGCTGTATGTATTGATATATTTTGACCGCAATAATGAATTACAAATGCACACACACACATAGATGGCAGAGCAAATGATGGGGATTAATTCATTGATCATGCTTAATCTGTCATAATTAATTCCATAGGAACAACTGTGATGAGAGCAAGCCTCCATTAAACAGATAATTTATTCAACATGAGGAGGAGGTGGACCAAAGATAAATGAGCATGGCAGACTGGTGCCAGCAGTCACAGGCTGAGGCTAATTACAGTCTTTTCTTGGAAACTAGCACAGGTTAACTTACAGTAATGGTTGTATGGAAATACCATAGAACTGTAATTGGAGGCTCAGGTTAACATAACAGTTCATGGAGGCACTTGGGCTCCATTATGGTTGACTTTGAATAAAGTTATGGAAGATGAAGTGAAAGCATATCATAAATGTCACATCTGTTGACCTATATGCTTTTATATAGCCATTGCATTTGTAGCAGAGCGGCAGAGAATAAAATCTAACCATGCGCTCAGTCTCGATAGGTATATTCTTTTAAGCTGTGCATTCGTTCATTAGTTTCTTTTATGATCATTAAATCTTTATACTTACAGAATTAAGCCACAGAAACTGCAGTATCCTAGATAATGATCATTAACATCATTAACTTATCAGAGACTTACTTTGGCGAAGGTATTCAATTGATCATGAGCATGACAACACTCATCAGATGTATAAAACATTGTGGACTCAAGAGCAAAAGTCTTTGTATGCACCAAGTAAAAATATGCATGAGAGGTCTTTGTGCCAGAGTTATAGATCATATGTATTGTTCTGTATTATTTTAGCTTCTTTTATGATTTTTGGACGACATACTATACTATGACGTGTTTCATGATGTTTGGATGCCATGAGGTTACTCATGAATTTTAGATAATATACTGTTCTTTATTGTTTTTTATGATTTTTGGCTTTTTTCATTATATTTGATTTTGGAGTACATACTATGCTATGACGTTTTTTCGTGATTTCTGGACGATGACCTATAATATGTATTTTTTATGATATTTCGTCTTTTTTAGTTATTTTTTGATGACATACTATACTTTGATATTTTTCATGATTTTTTGGATGACATACTATGCTATGTCATTTTAAATGATATTTTGTCTCTTTTCATGTGTTTCGGATGACATACCGCACTATGATGTTTTTCATGATTTTTGAACAACAGACTGTACTAATTTTTTATGACATTTTTGCTTTTTTCAAGTTTTTGGACGACATATGATACTATGTCAGTTTCAATGATATTTTGGCTTTTTAAATGAAATTTGAATTATGTTTTTTATGATTTTTGACAACATACTATGACGATTTTCAGGATTTTTGGACGGCATATGACATGTAATATGCCATTTTTCATGATTTTTAGTAGACATACTATACAATGACATTTTTCATGATTTTAAGTTGTCATATGATATTATGACGTTATTCATGACTTTTGGATTTTTTGAAGACATACTTTACTATGATGTTTTTTTTTATGATTTTTGGGCTAAATACTATATTATGTCATGTTTGGTGATATATTGACTCTCTCATGATTTTTGGATGACATGCTATACTATGAGGTTTTTCATTATGTTTGGACCAAATACTACGCTATATCATTTACTACTATATTGGGACGTTTTTCATGATTTTTACACGACATTCTATACAATGAGGGTTTTTTATGGTTTGTTCTTGACATACTATACTATGATGTTTGTCATGATCTTTGGACAACACAATATACTAAGATGTTTTTCAGGATTTTTGGATGACATACCATACTGTATGATTTTTAAATGCTATTTTGGCTCCTTTCATGACTTTTTTGATGACATAATATACTATGACATACGGAAGTTTTTGAATGACCTACTATACTATGTCAATTTTTATATTATTTTTAAACTAAACTTTTAATCTTTGATACCAGAAGCTCTAGCATGACTTTTTTCAAAATATTTGGACAACATACAATACCATTACATTTATCATGATTTTTAGAGAAAATACAATACTATGATGCCAAAAATTTGACATTTTAAACATACTATAGCCTTTCATTGCCATTTTTTCCACATGCCAAATTATGGTGTTTTTGGCCCTTTCTTCAACATCTATCCCTTTTTCCAACATTTCCGTGTCATTTTCGTGTCTTTTTTCAACATTTTCGTGTCTTGGAAGGCCAGTTTATGTAGCTGAATGTGGTTTTGAGCTGTTTTGGGGACATTTAATTTTTTGACATTTTTGCCATACTATAGCCTCGCATTTTCTGTCATTTTTTCCACATGCCAAATTATGTTGTTTTTGGCCCATTTTGCAACTTTCTATTATATGCTGTGTCTTGGAAGGCTATTTTAAGTACTTTAATTGAGTTTTTAGCTGTTTTGGGTCAATACCATCGTGTTTTTGACCGTTTTTGCAACTTTAAATGCCACGGCGTGTTTCAATACGCTGTTTTATGCTGATTAGAGGTGTTTTCAGCTGTTTTTTTGACATGTCAATTTTGACATGTTTTCCAAACTATAGACTTGCCGTTTCGGCCATTTTTTCAACATTCAATATCATGGTATTTTTGGCCGTTTTTGCAACTTTAAATTGTATGGTGTGTTGCAGCACGCTGTTTAATGCTGTTTAGAGATGTTTTCGTCTGGTTTTGGGACATGTCAATTTTAACTTTTTTCCATACTATAGCCTTGCCTTTTCGGCCATTTTTTGATCGTTCTGTATTTTGATTTTTTGGGCCATTTTAAACACTTTCTATGCTATGGCGTGTTTCAACATGCTGTTTTATGCTGTTTTGAGGTGTTTTCAGCTGTTTTTGGCACATGTCAATTTTGACATTTTTTCCATACTATAGCCTTGCCTTTTTGGTCATTTTTTCAACATTCAATATCATGGTGTTTTGGGCCGTTTTTGCAACTTTAAATGCTATGGCGTGTTTCAGTACGCTTTTTTATGCTGTTTAGAGGTGTTTTATGCTGTTTTTTTGAAATGTCAATTTTGACATTTTTTCCATACTATAGCCTTGCCTTTTCGGTCATTTTTTCAGCATTCAATATCATGGTGTTTTTGGCTGTTTTTGCAACTTCAAATGCTATGGCGTGTTTCAGTACGCTATTTTATGCTGATTAGAGGTGTTTTCAGCTGTTTTTTTGACATGTCAATTTTTGAAATTTTTTCCATACTATAGCCTTGCCTTTTCGGTCATTTTTTCAACATTCAATATCATGGTGTTTTGGGCCATTTTTGCAACTTTAAATGCTAGGGCGTGTTTCAATAAACTGTTTTATGCTGTTTAGAGGTGTTTTCAGCTGTTTTTTTGACATGTCAATTTTGACATTTTTTCCATACTATAGCCTTGCCTTTTCTGTCATTTTTTCAACATTCAATATCATGGTGTTTTGGGCCGTTTTTGCAACTTTAAATGCTATGGCGTGTTTCAGTACACTGTTTTATGCTGATTAGAGGTGTTTTCAGCTGTTTTTTTGAAATGTCAATTTTGACATTTTTTCCATACTATAGCCTTGCCTTTTCGGTCATTTTTTCAACATTCAATATCATGGTGTTTTGGGCCGTTTTTGCAACTTTAAATGCTATGGCGTGTTTCAGTACGCTGTTTTATGCTGATTCGAGGTGTTTTCAGCTTTTTTTTTGACATGTCAATTTTTGACATTTTTTCCATACTATAGCCTTGCCTTTTCGGTCATTTTTTCAACGTTCTGTATCTTTGCTTTTTTGGCTGTTTTAAACACTTTCGATGCTATGACGTGTTGCAGCACGCTGTTTTATGCTGTTTTGAGGTGTTTTCAGCTGTTTTTTTGACATGTCAATTTTGACATTTTTTCCATACTATAGCCTTGCCTTTTCGGTCATTTTTTCAACATTCAATATCATGGTGTTTTGGGCCGTTTTTGCAACTTTAAATGCTATGGCGTGTTTCAATACACTGTTTTATGCTGATTAGAGGTGTTTTCAGCTGTTGTTTTGACATGTCAATTTGTACATTTTTTCCATACTATAGCCTTGCCTTTTTAGTCATTTTTTCAACATTCAATATCATGGTGTTTTTGGCCATTTTTGCAACTTTAAATGCGATGGCGTGTTCCAATACGCTGTTTTATGCTGTTTTGGGGTGTTGTCAGCTGTTTTTGGGACATCTAAATTTTGACATATTTTCTATACTATAGCCTTGCCTTTTCGGTCATTTTTTCAACATTCAGTATCATGGTGTTTTGGGCCGTTTTTAAAACTTTAAATGCTATGGCGTGTTTAAATACACTGTTTTATGCTGATTAGAGGTGTTTTCAGCTGCTTTTTTGACATGTCAATTTTGACATTTTTTCCATACTATAGCCTTGCCTTTTCGGTCATTTTTTCAACATTCAATATCATGGTGTTTTGGGCCGTTTTTGCAACTTTAAATGCTATGGCGTGTTTCAATACGCTGTTTTATGCTGATTAGAGGTGTTTTCAGCTGTTTTTGGGACATGTCAATTTTGACATTTTTTCCATACTATAGCCTTGCCTTTTCTGTCATTTTTTCAACATTCAATATCATGGTGTTTTGGGCCGTTTTTGCAACTTTAAATGCTATGGCGTGTTTCAATACGCTGTTTTATGCTGTTCTGAGGTGTTTTCAGCTGTTTTTGGGACATGTCAATTTTGACATTTTTTCCATACTATAGCCTTGCCTTTTTGGTCATTTTTTCAACATTCAATATCATGGTGTTTTTGGGCTGTTTTTGCAACTTTAAATGCTATGGCGTGTTTCAATACACTGTTTTATGCTGATTAGAGGTGTTTTCAGCTGTTTTTTTGAAATGTCAATTTTGACATTTTTTCCATACTATAGCCTTGCCTTTTCAGTCATTTTTTCAGCATTCAATATCATGGTGTTTTTCGCCATTTTTGCAACTTTAAACGCTATGGCGTGTTTCAATACGCTGTTTTATGCTGATTAGAGGTGTTTTCAGCTGTTTTTGGGACATGTCAATTTTGACATTTTTTCCAGACTATAGCCTTGCCTTTTCGGTCATTTTTTCAACATTCAATATCATGGTGTTTTGGGCCGTTTTTACAACTTTAAATGCTATGGCGTGTTTCAATACGCTGTTTTATGCTGTTCTGAGGTGTTTTCAGCTGTTTTTGGGACATGTCAATTTTGACATTTTTTCCATACTATGGCCTTGCCTTTTTGGTCATTTTTTCAACATTCAATATCATGGTGTTTTTGGCCGTTTTTGCAACTTTAAATGCTATGGCGTGTTTCAATACGCTGTTTTATGCTGTTCTGAGGTGTTTTCAGCTGTTTTTGGGACATGTCAATTTTGACATTTTTTCCATACTATAGCCTTGCCTTTTCGGTCATTTTTTCAACATTCAATATCATGGTGTTTTGGGCCGTTTTTGCAACTTTAAATGCTATGGCGTGTTTCAATACACTGTTTTATGCTGATTAGAGGTGTTTTCAGCTGTTTTTTTGAAATGTCAATTTTGACATTTTTTCCATACTATAGCCTTGCCTTTTCGGTCATTTTTCAACATTCCATATCATGGTGTTTTGGGCCGTTTTTGCAACTTTAAATGCTATGGCGTGTTTCAATACACTGTTTTATGCTGTTTTGAGGTGTTTTATGCTGTTTTTGGGACATGTCAATTTTGACATTTTTTCCATACTATAACCTTGCCGTTTCTGCCATTTTTTCAACATTCAATATCATGGTATTTTTGGCCGTTTTTGCAACTTTAAATTGTATGGTGTGTTTCAATACGCTGTTTTATGCTGTTCTGAGGTGTTTTCAGCTGTTTTTGGGACATGTCAATTTTGACATTTTTTCCATACTATAGCCTTGCCTTTTTGGTCATTTTTTCAACATTCAATATCATGGTGTTTTGGGCTGTTTTTGCAACTTTAAATGCTATGGCGTGTTTCAATACACTGTTTTATGCTGATTAGAGGTGTTTTCAGCTGTTTTTTTGAAATGTAAATTTTGACATTTTTTCCATACTATAGCCTTGCCTTTTTGGTCATTTTTTCAACATTCAATATCATGGTGTTTTTGGCCGTTTTTGCAACTTTGAATGCTATGGCGTGTTTCAATACGCTGTTTTATGCTGATTAGAGGTGTTTTCAGCTGTTTTTGGGACATGTCAATTTTGACATTTTTTCCAGACTATAGCCTTGCCTTTTCGGTCATTTTTTCAACATTCAATATCATGGTGTTTTGGGCCGTTTTTACAACTTTAAATGCTATGGCGTGTTTCAATACGCTGTTTTATGCTGTTCTGAGGTGTTTTCAGCTGTTTTTGGGACATGTCAATTTTGACATTTTTTCCATACTATGGCCTTGCCTTTTTGGTCATTTTTTCAACATTCAATATCATGGTGTTTTTGGCCGTTTTTGCAACTTTAAATGCTATGGCGTGTTTCAATACGCTGTTTTATGCTGTTCTGAGGTGTTTTCAGCTGTTTTTGGGACATGTCAATTTTGACATTTTTTCCATACTATAGCCTTGCCTTTTTGGTCATTTTTTCAACATTCAATATCATGGTGTTTTGGGCCGTTTTTGCAACTTTAAATGCTATGGCGTGTTTCAATACACTGTTTTATGCTGATTAGAGGTGTTTTCAGCTGTTTTTTTGAAATGTCAATTTTTACATTTTTTCCATACTATAGCCTTGCCTTTTCGGTCATTTTTCAACATTCAATATCATGGTGTTTTGGGCCGTTTTTGCAACTTTAAATGCTATGGCGTGTTTCAATACACTGTTTTATGCTGTTTTGAGGTGTTTTCAGCTGTTTTTGGGACATGTCAATTTTGACATTTTTTCCATACTATAGCCTTGCCTTTTCGGTCATTTTTTCAACATTCAATATCATGGTGTTTTGGGCCGTTTTTGCAACTTTAAATGCTATGGCGTGTTTCAATACGCTGTTTTATGCTGTTCTGAGGTGTTTTCAGCTGTTTTTTTGAAATGTCAATTTTGACATTTTTTCCATACTATAGCCTTGCCTTTTCGGTCATTTTTTCAACGTTCTATATCTTGATTTTTTGAGCCTTTTTAAACACTTTCTATGCTATGGCGTGTCTGAATACGCTGTTTTATGCTGTTTTGGGGTGTTTTTGGCTGTTTTTTGGACATGTCAATTTTGACATTTTTTCCATACTATAGCCTTGCCTTTTCGGCCATTTTTTCAACATTCAATATCATGGTGTTTTGGGCCGTTTTTACAACTTTAAATGCTATGGCGTGTTTCAATACGCTGTTTTATGCTGTTTAGAGGTTTTTTCAGCTGTTTTTGGGAAATGTCAGTTTTGAAATTTTTTCCATACTATAGCCTTGCCTTTTCGGTCATTTTTTCAACGTCCTGTATCTTTGCTTTTTTGGCCGTTTTAAACACTTTCGATACTATGACGTGTTGCAGCATGCTGTTTTATGCTGTTTTGAGGTGTTTTCAGCTGTTTTTTTGACTTGTCAATTTTGACATTTTTTCCATACTATAGCCTTGCCTTTTCGGTCATTTTTTCAACATTCAATATCATGGTGTTTTTGGCCATTTTTGCAACTTTAAATGCTATGGCGCGTTTCAATACGCTGTTTTATGCTGATTAGAGGTGTTTTCAGTTGTTTTTGGTACATGCCAATTTTGACATTTTTTCCATACTATAGCCTTGCCTTTTCGGTCATTTTTTCAACATTCAATATCATGGTGTTTTGGGCCATTTTTGCAACTTTAAATGCTATGGCATGTTTTAGAACGCTTTTTTATGCTGTTTAGAGGTGTTTTATGCTGTTTTTTTGAAATGTCAATTTTGACATTTTTTCCATACTATAGCCTTGCCTTTTCAGTCATTTTTTCAGCATTCAATATCATGGTGTTTTTGGCAATTTTTGCAACTTTAAATGCTATGGCGTGTTTCAATACACTGTTTTATGCTGTTTAGAGGTGTTTTCAGCTGTTTTTGGGACATGTCAATTTTGACATTTTTTCCATACTATAGCCTTGCCTTTTCGGTCATTTTTTCAACATTCAATATCATGGTGTTTTTGGCCGTTTTTGCAACTTTAAATGCTATGGCGTGTTTCAATACGCTGTTTTATGCTGATTAAAGGTGTTTTCAGCTGTTTTTTTGACATGTCAGTTTTGACATTTTTTCCATACTATAGCCTTGCCTTTTCGGTCATTTTTTCAAGATTCAACATCATGGTGTTTTGGGCCATTTTTGCAACTTTAAATGCTTTAGCGTGTTTTAATATGCTTTTTTATGCTTTTTTTGGGGTGTTTTCAGCTGTTTTTTTGGGAAATGTCAATTTTGACATTTTTTCCATACTATAGCCTTGCCTTTTCAGTCATTTTTTCAACATTCAATATCATGGTGTTTTTGGCAATTTTTGCAACTTTAAATGCTATGGCGTGTTTCATTACGCTATTTTATGCTGTTTTGAGGTGTTTTCAGCTGTTTTTTTGAAATGTCAATTTTGACATTTTTTCCATACTATAGCCTTGCCTTTTCAGTCATTTTTTTCAACATTCAATATCATGGTGTTTTGGGCCGTTTTTGCAACTTTAAATGCTATGGCGTGTTTCAATACGCAGTTTTATGCTGTTTAGAGGTGTTTTATGCTGTTTTTTTGAAATGTCAATTTTGACATTTTTTCCATACTATAGCCTTGCCTTTTCGGTCATTTTTTCAACATTCAATATCATGGTGTTTTGGGCCATTTTTGCAACTTTAAATGCTTTAGCGTGTTTTAATACGCTTTTTTATGCTGATTAGAGGTGTTTTCAGCTGTGTTTTTGACATGTCAATTTTGACATTTTTTCCATACTATAACCTTGACTTTTCGGTCATTTTTTCAGCATTCAATATCATGGTGTTTTTGGCCATTTTTGCAACTTTAAACGCTATGGCGTGTTTCAGTACGCTGTTTTATGCTGTTTAGAGGTGTTTTCAGCTGTTTTTTTGACATGTCAATTTTGACATTTTTTCCATACTATAGCCTTGCCTTTTCGGTCATTTTTTCAACATTCAATATCATGGTGTTTTGGGCCGTTTTTGCAACTTTAAATGCTATGGCGTGTTTCAATACGGTGTTTTATGCTGTTCTGAGGTGTTTTCAGCTGTTTTTGGGACATGTCAATTTTTTACATTTTTTCCATACTATAGCCTTGCCTTTTTGGTCATTTTTTCAACATTCAATATCATGGTGTTTTGGGCCGTTTTTGCAACTTTAAATGCTATGGCGTGTTTCAATACGCTGTTTTATGCTGATTAGAGGTGTTTTCAGCTGTTTTTTTGACATGTCAATTTTGACATTTTTTCCATACTATAGCCTTGCCTTTTCGGTCATTTTTTCAACATTCAATATCATGGTGTTTTTGGCAATTTTTGCAACTTTAAATGCTATGGCGTGTTTAATTACGCTGTTTTATGCTGTTTTGAGGTGTTTTTGTCTGTTTTTGGGACATGTCAATTTTGACATTTTTTCCATACTATAGCCTTGCCTTTTTGGTCATTTTTTCAACATTCAATATCATGATGTTTTGGGCCATTTTTGCAACTTTAAATGCTATGGCGTGTTTCAATACGGTGTTTTATGCTGTTCTGAGGTGTTTTCAGCTGTTTTTGGGACATGTCAATTTTTTACATTTTTTCCATACTATAGCCTTGCCTTTTTGGTCATTTTTTCAACATTCAATATCATGGTGTTTTGGGCCGTTTTTGCAACTTCAAATGCTATGGCGTGTTTCAATACACTGTTTTATGCTGATTAGAGGTGTTTTCAGCTGTTTTTTTGACATGTCAATTTTGACAATTTTTTCCATACTATAGCCTTGCCTTTTTGGTCATTTTTTCAACATTCAATATCATGGTGTTTTTGGCCATTTTTGCAACTTTAAATGCTATAGTGTGTTTCAGTACGCTGTTTTATGCTGTTTAGACGTGTTTTTGTCTGTTTTTGGGACATGTCAATTTTGACATTTTTTCCATACTATAGCCTTGCCTTTTCTGTCATTTTTTCAACATTCAATATCATGGTGTTTTGGGCCATTTTTGCAACTTTAAATGCTATGGCGTGTTTTAGAACGCTTTTTTATGCTGTTTAGAGGTGTTTTCAGCTGTTTTTTTGAAATGTCAATTTTGACATTTTTTCCATACTATAGCCTTGCCTTTTCGGTCATTTTTTCAGCATTCAATATCATGGTGTTTTTGGCCATTTTTGCAACTTTAAATGCTATGGCGTGTTTAATTACGCTGTTTTATGCAGTTTTTAGGTGTTTTCAGTTGCTTTTGGGACATGTCAATTTTGACATTTTTTCCATACTATAGCCTTGCCTTTTCGGTCATTTTTTCAACATTCAATATCATGGTGTTTTGGGCCGTTTTTGCAACTTTAAATGCTATGGCGTGTTTCAATACGCTGTTTTATGCTGATTAGAGGTGTTTTCAGCTGTTTTTTTGACATGTCAATTTTGACATTTTTTCCATACTATAGCCTTGCCTTTTCGGTCATTTTTTCAACATTCAATATCATGGTGTTTTGGCCAATTTTGCAACTTTAAATGCTATGGCGTGTTTAATTACGCTGTTTTATGCTGTTTTGAGGTGTTTTTGTCTGTTTTTGGGACATGTCAATTTTGACATTTTTTCCATACTATAGCCTTGCCTTTTTGGTCATTTTTTCAACATTCAATATCATGATGTTTTGGGCCATTTTTGCAACTTTAAATGCTATGGCGTGTTTTAGAACGCTTTTTTATGCTGTTTAGAGGTGTTTTCAGCTGTTTTTTTGAAATGTCAATTTTGACATTTTTTCCATACTATAGCCTTGCCTTTTCGGTCATTTTTTCAACATTCAATATCATGGTGTTTTGGGCCGTTTTTGCAACTTTAAATGCGATGGCGTGTTTCAATACGCTGTTTTATGCTGATTAGAGGTGTTTTCAGTTGCTTTTGGGACATGTCAATTTTGACATTTTTTCCATACTATAGCCTTGCCTTTTCGGTCATTTTTTCAACATTCAATATCATGGTGTTTTGGGCCGTTTTTGCAACTTTAAATGCTATGGCGTGTTTCAGTACGCTTTTTTATGCTGTTTAGAGGTGTTTTCAGCTGTTTTTTTGACATGTCAATTTTGACATTTTTTCCATACTATAGCCTTGCCTTTTCGGCCATTTTTTCCACATTCAATATCATGGTGTTTTGGGCCATTTTTGCAACTTTAAATGCTATGGCGTGTTTCAATACGCTGTTTTATGCTGATTAGAGGTGTTTTCAGCTGTTTTTGGGACATGTCAATTTTGACATTTTTTCCATACTATAGCCTTGCCTTTTCGGTCATTTTTTCAACATTCAATATCATGGTGTTTTTGGCCATTTTTGCAACTTTAAATGCTATAGCGTGTTTCAATACGCTGTTTTATGCTTTTTTGGGGTGTTTTCAGCTGTTTTTGGGACATGTCCATTTTGACATTTTTTCCATACTATAGCCTTGCCTTTTCGGTCATTTTTTCAACATTCAATATCATGGTGTTTTGGGCCATTTTTTCGCAACTTTAAATGCTATGGCGTGTTTTAGAACGCTTTTTTATGCTGTTTAGAGGTGTTTTCAGCTGTTTTTTTGAAATGTCAATTTTGACATTTTTTCCATACTATAGCCTTGCCTTTTCGGTCATTTTTTCAACATTCAATATCATGGTGTTTTGGGCCGTTTTTGCAACTTTAAATGCTATGGCGTGTTTCAATACACTGTTTTATGCTGATTAGAGGTGTTTTCAGTTGCTTTTGGGACATGTCAATTTTGACATTTTTTCCATACTATAGCCTTGCCTTTTCGGTCATTTTTTCAACATTCAATATCATGGTGTTTTGGGCCGTTTTTGCAACTTTAAATGCTATGGCGTGTTTCAATACACTGTTTTATGCTGATTAGAGGTGTTTTCAGCTGTTTTTTTGACATGTCAATTTTGACATTTTTTCCATACTATAGCCTTGCCTTTTCGGTCAGTTTTTCAAGATTCAACATCATGGTGTTTTGGGCCATTTTTGCAACTTTAAATGCTTTAGCGTGTTTTAATATGCTTTTTTATGCTTTTTTGGGGGTGTTTTCAGCTGTTTTTTTGGGAAATGTCAATTTTGACATTTTTTCCATACTATAGCCTTGCCTTTTCAGTCATTTTTTCAACATTCAATATCATGGTGTTTTTGGCAATTTTTGCAACTTTAAATGCTATGGCGTGTTTCATTACGCTATTTTATGCTGTTTTGAGGTGTTTTCAGCTGTTTTTTTGAAATGTCAATTTTGACATTTTTTCCATACTATAGCCTTGCCTTTTCAGTCATTTTTTTCAACATTCAATATCATGGTGTTTTGGTCGTTTTTGCAACTTTAAATGCTATGGCGTGTTTCAATACACTGTTTTATGCTGTTTAGAGGTGTTTTATGCTGTTTTTTTGAAATGTCAATTTTGAAATTTTTTCCATACTATAGCCTTGCCTTTTCGGCCATTTTTTCAACATTCAATATCATGGTGTTTTTGGCCATTTTTGCAACTTTAAATGCTATGGTGTGTTTCAGTACGCTGTTTTATGCTGATTAGAGGTGTTTTCAGCTGTTTTTTTGAAATGTCAATTTTGACATTTTTTCCATACTATAACCTTGACTTTTCGGTCATTTTTTCAGCATTCAATATCATGGTGTTTTTGGCAATTTTTGCAACTTTAAATGCTATGGCGTGTTTCATTACGCTGTTTTATGCTGTTTTGAGGTGTTTTCAGCTGTTTTTTTGACATGTCAATTTTGACATTTTTTCCATACTATAGCCTTGCCTTTTCTGTCATTTTTTCAACATTCAATATCATGGTGTTTTGGGCCGTTTTTGCAACTTTAAATGCTATGGCGTGTTTCAATACGGTGTTTTATGCTGTTCTGAGGTGTTTTCAGCTGTTTTTGGGACATGTCAATTTTTTACATTTTTTCCATACTATAGCCTTGCCTTTTTGGTCATTTTTTCAACATTCAATATCATGGTGTTTTGGGCCGTTTTTGCAACTTCAAATGCTATGGCGTGTTTCAATACACTGTTTTATGCTGATTAGAGGTGTTTTCAGCTGTTTTTTTGACATGTCAATTTTGACAATTTTTTCCATACTATAGCCTTGCCTTTTCGGTCATTTTTTCAACATTCAATATCATGGTGTTTTTGGCCATTTTTGCAACTTTAAATGCTATAGTGTGTTTCAGTACGCTGTTTTATGCTGTTTAGACGTGTTTTTGTCTGTTTTTGGGACATGTCAATTTTGACATTTTTTCCATACTATAGCCTTGCCTTTTCTGTCATTTTTTCAACATTCAATATCATGGTGTTTTGGGCCATTTTTGCAACCTTAAATGCTATGGTGTGTTTCAATACGCTTTTTATGCTGATTAGAGGTGTTTACAGCTGTTTTTTTGAAATGTCAATTTTGACATTTTTTCCATACTATAGCCTTGCCTTTTCGGTCATTTTTTCAGCATTCAATATCATGGTGTTTTTGGCCATTTTTGCAACTTTAAATGCTATGGCGTGTTTAATTACGCTGTTTTATGCAGTTTTTAGGTGTTTTCAGTTGCTTTTGGGACATGTCAATTTTGACATTTTTTCCATACTATAGCCTTGCCTTTTCGGTCATTTTTTCAACATTCAATATCATGGTGTTTTGGGCCGTTTTTGCAACTTTAAATGCTATGGCGTGTTTCAATACGCTGTTTTATGCTGATTAGAGGTGTTTTCAGCTGTTTTCGGGACATGTCAATTTTGACATTTTTTCCATACTATAGCCTTGCCTTTTCGGTCATTTTTTCAACATTCAATATCATGGTGTTTTTGGACATTTTTACAACTTTAAATGCTATGGCGTGTCTGAATACGCTGTTTTATGCTGTTTTGAGGTGTTTTCAGTTGTTTTTGGGACATGTCAATTTTGACATTTTTTCCATACTATAGCCTTGCCTTTTCGGTCATTTTTTCAACATTCAATATCATCATGTTTTTGGTCATTTTTGCAACCTTAAATGCTATGGTGTGTTTCAATACGCTTTTTATGCTGATTAGAGGTGTTTTCAGCTGTTTTTTTGAAATGTCAATTTTGACATTTTTTCCATACTATAGCCTTGCCTTTTCGGTCATTTTTTCAACATTCAATATCATGGTGTTTTGGGCCGTTTTTGCAACTTTAAATGCTATGGCGTGTTTCAATACACTGTTTTATGCTGATTAGAGGTGTTTTCAGTTGCTTTTGGGACATGTCAATTTTGACATTTTTTCCATACTATAGCCTTGCTTTTTCGGTCATTTTTTCAACATTCAATATCATGGTGTTTTTGGCCATTTTTGCAACTTTAAACGCTATGGCGTGTTTCAGTACGCTGTTTTATGCTGTTTAGAGGTGTTTTCAGCTGTTTTTTTTAAATGTCAATTTTAACATTTTTTCCATACTATAGCCTTGCCTTTTCGGTCATTTTTTCAACATTCAATATCATGGTGTTTTTGGCAATTTTTGCAACTTTAAATGCTATGGCGTGTTTCAATACGCTGTTTTATGCTGATTAGAGGTGTTTTCAGCTGTTTTTGGGACATGTCAATTTTGACATTTTTTCCATACTATAGCCTTGCCTTTTCGGTCATTTTTTCAACATTCAATATCATGGTGTTTTTGGCAATTTTTGCAACTTTAAATGCTATGGCGTGTTTAATTACGCTGTTTTATGCTGTTTTGAGGTGTTTTTGTCTGTTTTTGGGACATGTCAATTTTGACATTTTTTCCATACTATAGCCTTGCCTTTTTGGTCATTTTTTCAACATTCAATATCATGATGTTTTGGGCCATTTTTTCGCAACTTTAAATGCTATGGCGTGTTTTAGAACGCTTTTTTATGCTGTTTAGAGGTGTTTTCAGCTGTTTTTTTGAAATGTCAATTTTGACATTTTTTCCATACTATAGCCTTGCCTTTTCGGTCATTTTTTCAACATTCAATATCATGGTGTTTTGGGCCGTTTTTGCAACTTTAAATGCTATGGCGTGTTTCAATACACTGTTTTATGCTGATTAGAGGTGTTTTCAGTTGCTTTTGGGACATGTCAATTTTGACATTTTTTCCATACTATAGCCTTGCCTTTTCGGTCATTTTTTCAACATTCAATATCATGGTGTTTTGGGCCGTTTTTGCAACTTTAAATGCTATGGCGTGTTTCAATACACTGTTTTATGCTGATTAGAGGTGTTTTCAGCTGTTTTTTTGACATGTCAATTTTGACATTTTTTCCATACTATAGCCTTGCCTTTTCGGTCATTTTTTCAACATTCAATATCATGGTGTTTTTGGCAATTTTTGCAACTTTAAATGCTATGGCGTGTTTCAATACACTGTTTTATGCTGATTAGAGGTGTTTTTGTCTGTTTTTGGGACATGTCAATTTTGACATTTTTTCCATACTATAGCCTTGCCTTTTTGGTCATTTTTTCAACATTCAATATCAAGGTGTTTTGGGCCATTTTTGCAACTTTAAATGCTATGGCGTGTTTTAGAACGCTTTTTTATGCTGTTCTGAGGTGTTTTCAGCTGTTTTTTTGAAATGTCAATTTTGACATTTTTTCCATACTATAGCCTTGCCTTTTCGGTCATTTTTTCAACATTCAATATCATGGTGTTTTGGGCCGTTTTTGCAACTTTAAATGCTATGGCGTGTTTCAATACGCTGTTTTATGCTGTTTAGAGGTGTTTTATGCTGTTTTTTTGAAATGTCAATTTTGACATTTTTTCCATACTATAGCCTTGCCTTTTCGGTCATTTTTTCAACATTCAATATCATGGTGTTTTTGGCCATTTTTGCAACTTTAAATGCTATAGTGTGTTTCAGTACGCTGTTTTATGCTGTTTAGACGTGTTTTTGTCTGTTTTTGGGACATGTCAATTTTGACATTTTTTCCATACTATAGCCTTGCCTTTTCTGTCATTTTTTCAACATTCAATATCATGGTGTTTTGGGCCATTTTTGCAACTTTAAATGCTATGGCGTGTTTTAGAACGCTTTTTTATGCTGTTTAGAGGTGTTTTCAGCTGTTTTTTTGAAATGTCAATTTTGACATTTTTTCCATACTATAGCCTTGCCTTTTCGGTCATTTTTTCAGCATTCAATATCATGGTGTTTTTGGCCATTTTTGCAACTTTAAATGCTATGGCGTGTTTAATTACGCTGTTTTATGCAGTTTTTAGGTGTTTTCAGTTGCTTTTGGGACATGTCAATTTTGACATTTTTTCCATACTATAGCCTTGCCTTTTCGGTCATTTTTTCAACATTCAATATCATGGTGTTTTGGGCCGTTTTTGCAACTTTAAATGCTATGGCGTGTTTCAATACACTGTTTTATGCTGATTAGAGGTGTTTTCAGCTGTTTTTTTGACATGTCAATTTTGACATTTTTTCCATACTATAGCCTTGCCTTTTCGGTCATTTTTTCAACATTCAATATCATGGTGTTTTTGGCAATTTTTGCAACTTTAAATGCTATGGCGTGTTTCATTGCGCTGTTTTATGCTGTTTTGAGGTGTTTTCAGCTGTTTTTTTGACATGTCAGTTTTGACATTTTTTCCATACTATAGCCTTGCCTTTTCGGTCATTTTTTCAACGTCCTGTATCTTTGCTTTTTTGGCCGTTTTTGCAACTTTAAATGCTATGGCGTGTTTCAATACACTGTTTTATGCTGTTTTGGGGTGTTTTCGGCTGTTTTTGGGACATGTCAATTTTTACATTTTTTCCATACTATAGCCTTGCCTTTTCGGTCATTTTTTCAACATTCAATATCATGGTGTTTTGGGCCGTTTTTGCAACTTCAAATGCTATGGCGTGTTTCAATACACTGTTTTATGCTGATTAGAGGTGTTTTCAGCTGTTTTTTTGACATGTCAATTTTGACAATTTTTTCCATACTATAGCCTTGCCTTTTCGGTCATTTTTTCAACATTCAATATCATGGTGTTTTGGGCCGTTTTTGCAACTTTAAATGCTATGGCGTGTTTCAATACACTGTTTTATGCTGATTAGAGGTGTTTTCAGCTGTTTTTGGGACATGTCAATTTTGACATTTTTTCTATACTATAGCCTTGCCTTTTCTGTCATTTTTTCAACATTCAATATCATAATGTTTTTGGCAATTTTTGCAACTTTAAATGCTATGGCGTGTTTCATTACGCTGTTTTATGCTGTTTTGAGGTGTTTTCAGCTGTTTTTTTGACATGTCAGTTTTGACATTTTTTCCATACTATAGCCTTGCCTTTTCGGTCATTTTTTCAACGTCCTGTATCTTTGCTTTTTTGGGCGTTTTAAACACTTTCGATGCTATGGCGCGTTTCAATACACTGTTTTATGCTGATTAGAGGTGTTTTTAGCTGTTTTTTTGAAATGTCAATTTTGACATTTTTTCCATACTATAGCCTTGCCTTTTCAGTCATTTTTTTCAACATTCAATATCATGGTGTTTTGGTCGTTTTTGCAACTTTAAATGCTATGGCGTGTTTCAATACACTGTTTTATGCTGTTTAGAGGTGTTTTCAGCTGTTTTTTTGAAATGTCAATTTTGACATTTTTTCCATACTATAGCCTTGCCTTTTCGGTCATTTTTTCAGCATTCAATATCATGGTGTTTTTGGCAATTTTTGCAACTTTAAATGCTATGGCGTGTTTCATTACGCTGTTTTATGCTGTTTTGGGGTGTTTTCGGCTGTTTTTGGGACATGTCAATTTTGACATTTTTTCCATACTATAGCCTTGCCTTTTTGGTCATTTTTTCAACATTCAATATCATGGTGTTTTGGGCCGTTTTTGCAACTTTAAATGCTATGGCGTGTTTCATTACGCTGTTTTATGCTGTTTTTAGGTGTTTTCAGTTGCTTTTGGGACATGTCAATTTTGACATTTTTTCCATACTATAGCCTTGCCTTTTCGGTCATTTTTTCAACATTCAATATCATGGTGTTTTTGGCCATTTTTGCAACTTTAAACGCTATGGCGTGTTTCAATACGCTGTTTTATGCTGTTTTGGGGTGTTTTCAGCTGTTTTTTGGACATGTCAATTTTGACATTTTTTCCATTGCCTTTTTGGTCATTTTTTAAACATTCTATATCTTGGTGTCTTGGGCCGTTTTAACAACTTTCTATGCTATGGCATGTCTCAAAACGCTGTTTTATGCTGTTGATGGGTGTTTTAGCTGTTTCGGCCACAGACACACCACAAGGCTGAGAGAGCGGCGGTACACATAAAAGAATGCCACACGGATCCACGGAGCAAAACAACCAGTTTTTATTTTCATCAACCTACAAGTAATCAAAAACTAAATGTTTTTGGAGTTGGAGACCCCAGCCAAAACAAAAGATGGCGAATAGCTTGGCAGACCATGCCATGGGCCGTCGGGCCAGCCTGAGCGTCATCCTCGCCCTGCTGTTTATCGCCACCCCCTGTGATTTGGAGCACCTGGAGGATGAGAGAAACACACCACAAACATGGAGAGAGAGAGCAGAAACAAGAGAAAAAAAAACAGGCAAAAAAACTCCAGCACGCCAACATCATCTGTTTTGGGGACATGTCAATTTTGACATTTTTTCCATACTATAGCCTTGCCTTTTCGGTCATTTTTTCAACATTCAATATCATGGTGTTTTGGGCCGTTTTTGCAACTTTAAATGCTATGGCGTGTTTCAGTACGCTTTTTTATGCTGTTTAGAGGTGTTTTCAGCTGTTTTTTTGACATGTCAATTTTTGACATTTTTTCCATACTATAGCCTTGCCTTTTCGGTCATTTTTTCAACATTCAATATCATGATGTTTTGGGCCATTTTTGCAACTTTAAATGCTATGGCGTGTTTTAGAACGCTTTTTTATGCTGTTTAGAGGTGTTTTC
The DNA here is from genome assembly GCF_026936395.1 of Plectropomus leopardus. Lineage (NCBI taxonomy): Eukaryota > Metazoa > Chordata > Actinopteri > Perciformes > Serranidae > Plectropomus > Plectropomus leopardus. The sequence goes on from NC_142190.1 coordinate 22,547,301, forward strand.
AGCTGTTTTTTTGAAATGTCAATTTTGACATTTTTTCCATACTATAGCCTTGCCTTTTCGGTCATTTTTTCAACATTCAATATCATGGTGTTTTGGGCCGTTTTTGCAACTTTAAATGCTATGGCGTGTTTCAATACGCTGTTTCATGCTGTTCTGAGGTGTTTTCAGCTGTTTTTTTGACATGTCAATTTTGACATTTTTTCCATACTATAGCCTTGCCTTTTCGGTCATTTTTTCAACATTCAATATCATGGTGTTTTGGGCCGTTTTTGCAACTTTAAATGCTATGGCGTGTTTCAATACACTGTTTTATGCTGATTAGAGGTGTTTTCAGCTGTTTTTTTGACATGTCAATTTTGACATTTTTTCCATACTATAGCCTTGCCTTTTCGGTCATTTTTTCAACATTCAATATCATGGTGTTTTGGGCCGTTTTTGCAACTTTAAATGCTATGGCATGTTTTAGAACGCTGTTTTATGCTGTTTAGAGGTGTTTTATGCTGTTTTTTTGACATGTCAATTTTGACATTTTTTCCAGACTATAGCCTTGCCTTTTCGGTCATTTTTTCAACATTCAATATCATGGTGTTTTGGGCCGTTTTTGCAACTTTAAATGCTATGGCGTGTTTCAATACGCTGTTTCATGCTGTTCTGAGGTGTTTTCAGCTGTTTTTTTGACATGTCAATTTTGAAATTTTTTCCATACTATAGCCTTGCCTTTTCGGTCATTTTTTCAACATTCAATATCATGGTGTTTTGGGCCGTTTTTGCAACTTTAAATGCTATGGCGTGTTTCAATACGCTGTTTTATGCTGTTTAGAGGTGTTTTATGCTGTTTTTTTGAAATGTCAATTTTGACATTTTTTCCATACTATAGCCTTGCCTTTTCGGTCATTTTTTCAACATTCAATATCATGGTGTTTTGGGCTGTTTTTGCAACTTTAAATGCTATGGCGTGTTTCAATGCGCTGTTTTATGCTGATTAGAGGTGTTTTATGCTGTTTTTTTGACATGTCAATTTTTACATTTTTTCCATACTATAGCCTTGCCTTTTCGGTCATTTTTTCAACATTCAATATCATGGTGTTTTGGGCCGTTTTTGCAACTTTAAATGCTATGGCGTGTTTCAATACATTGTTTTATGCTGTTCTGAGTGTTTTCAGCTGTTTTTTTGACATGTCAATTTTGACATTTTTTCCATACTATAGCCTTGCCTTTTCTGTCATTTTTTCAACATTCAATATCATGGTGTTTTGGGCCGTTTTTGCAACTTTAAATGCTATGGCGTGTTTCAATACGCTGTTTTATGCTGATTAGAGGTGTTTTCAGCTGTTTTTTTGACATGTCAATTTTGACATTTTTTCCATACTATAGCCTTGCCTTTTCGGTCATTTTTTCAACATTCAATATCATGGTGTTTTGGGCCGTTTTTGCAACTTTAAATGCTATGGCGTGTTTCAATACGCTGTTTTATGCTGTTCTGAGGTGTTTTCAGCTGTTTTTTTGACATGTCAATTTCGAAATTTTTTCCATACTATAGCCTTGCCTTTTCGGTCATTTTTTCAACATTCAATATCATGGTGTTTTTGGCTGTTTTTGCAACTTTAAATGCTATGGCGTGTTTCAGTACACTTTTTTATGCTGTTTAGAGGTGTTTTATGCTGTTTTTGGGACATGTCAATTTTGACATTTTTTCCATACTATAGCCTTGCCTTTTTGGTCATTTTTTCAACATTCAATATCATGGTGTTTTTGGCCGTTTTTGCAACTTTAAATGCTATGGCGTGTTTCAATACGCTGTTTTATGCTGATTAGAGGTGTTTTCAGCTGTTTTTTTGACATGTCAATTTTGACATTTTTTCCATACTATAGCCTTGCCTTTTCGGTCATTTTTTCAACATTCAATATCATGGTGTTTTTGGCCGTTTTTGCAACTTTAAATGCTATGGCGTGTTTCAAGACGCTGTTTTATGCTGATTAGAGGTGTTTTCAGCTGTTTTTTTGACATGTCAATTTTTACATTTTTTCCATACTATAGCCTTGCCTTTTCGGTCATTTTTTCAACATTCAATATCATTGTGTTTTGGGCGTTTTGCAACTTTAAATGCTATGGCATGTTTCAATACGCTGTTTTATGCTGATTAGAGGTGTTTTCAGCTGTTTTTGGGACATGTCAATTTTGACATTTTTTCCATACTATAGCCTTGCCTTTTCGGTCATTTTTTCAACATTCAATATCAAGGTGTTTTAGGCCATTTTTGCAACTTTAAATGCTATGGCGTGTTTTAGAACGCTTTTTTATGCTGTTCTGAGGTGTTTTATGCTGTTTTTTTGAAATGTCAATTTTGAAATTTTTTCCATACTATAGCCTTGCCTTTTCGGTCATTTTTTCAACATTCAATATCATGGTGTTTTGGGCCGTTTTTGCAACTTTAAATGCTATGGCGTGTTTCAATACACTGTTTTATGCTGATTAGAGGTGTTTTCAGCTGTTTTTGGGACATGTCAATTTTGACATTTTTTCCATACTATAGCCTTGCCTTTTCGGTCATTTTTTCAACATTCAATATCATGGTGTTTTTGGCCATTTTTGCAACTTTAAATGCTATGGCGTGTTTCAGTACGCTTTTTTATGCTGATTAGAGGTGTTTTATGCTGTTTTTGGGACATGTCAATTTTGACATTTTTTCCATACTATAGCCTTGCCTTTTTGGTCATTTTTTCAACATTCAATATCATGGTGTTTTGGCCGTTTTGCAACTTTCAAATGCTATGGTGTGTTTCAGTACGCTGTTTTATGCTGATTAGAGGTGTTTTCAGCTGTTTTTTTGAAATGTCAATTTTGAAATTTTTTCCATACTATAGCCTTGCCTTTTCGGTCATTTTTTCAACATTCAATATCATGGTGTTTTAGGCCGTTTTTGCAACTTTAAATGCTATGGCGTGTTTCAGTATGCTGTTTTATGCTGATTAGAGGTGTTTTCAGCTGTTTTTTTGACATGTCAATTTTTGACATTTTTTCCATACTATAGCCTTGCCTTTTCGGTCATTTTTTCAACATTCAATATCATGGTGTTTTGGGCCGTTTTTGCAACTTTAAATGCTATGGCGTGTTTCAATACGCTGTTTTATGCTGATTAGAGGTGTTTTCAGCTGTTTTTGGGACATGTCAATTTTGACATTTTTTCCATACTATAGCCTTGCCTTTTCGGTCATTTTTTCAACATTCAATATCATGGTGTTTTTGGCTGTTTTTGCAACTTTAAATGCTATGGCGTGTTTCAGTACGCTTTTTTATGCTGTTTAGAGGTGTTTTATGCTGTTTTTGGGACATGTCAATTTTGACATTTTTTCCATACTATAGCCTTGCCTTTTCGGTCATTTTTTCAACATTCAATATCATGGTGTTTTGGGCCGTTTTTGCAACTTTAAATGCTATGGCGTGTTTCAATACGCTGTTTTATGCTGATTAGAGGTGTTTTCAGCTGTTTTTTTGACATGTCAATTTTTACATTTTTTCCATACTATAGCCTTGCCTTTTCGGTCATTTTTTCAACATTCAATATCATGGTGTTTTGGGCCGTTTTTGCAACTTTAAATGCTATGGCGTGTTTCAATACGGTGTTTTATGCTGATTAGAGGTGTTTTCAGCTGTTTTTGGGACATGTCAATTTTGACATTTTTTCCATACTATAGCCTTGCCTTTTCGGTCATTTTTTCAACAGTCAATATCATCATGTTTTTGGCCGTTTTTGCAACTTTAAATGCTATGGCGTGTTTCAACACGCTGTTTTATGCTGTTTTGAGGTGTTTTATGCTGTTTTTGGGACATGTCAATTTTGACATTTTTTCCATACTATAGCCTTGCCTTTTTGGTCATTTTTTCAACATTCAATATCATGGTGTTTTTGGCCGTTTTTGCAACTTTAAATGCTATGGCGTGTTTCAATACGCTGTTTTATGCTGATTAGAGGTGTTTTCAGCTGTTTTTTTGAAATGTCAATTTTGACATTTTTTCCATACTATAGCCTTGCCTTTTCGGTCATTTTTTCAACATTCAATATCATGGTGTTTTAGGCCGCTTTTGCAACTTTAAATGCTATGGCGTGTTTCAGTATGCTGTTTTATGCTGTTTAGAGGTGTTTTCAGCTGTTTTTTTGACATGTCAATTTTTGACATTTTTTCCATACTATAGCCTTGCCTTTTCGGTCATTTTTTCAACATTCAATATCATGGTGTTTTGGGCCGTTTTTGCAACTTTAAATGCTATGGCTTGTTTCAAGACGCTGTTTTATGCTGATTAGAGGTGTTTTCAGCTGTTTTTGGGACATGTCAATTTTGACATTTTTTCCATACTATAGCCTTGCCTTTTCGGTCATCTTTTCAACATTCAATATCATGGTGTTTTTGGCTGTTTTTGCAACTTTAAATGCTATGGCGTGTTTCAGTACGCTTTTTTATGCTGTTTAGAGGTGTTTTATGCTGTTTTTGGGACATGTCAGTTTTGACATTTTTTCCATACTATAGCCTTGCCTTTTTGGTCATTTTTTCAACATTCAATATCATGGTGTTTTTGGCCGTTTTTGCAACTTTAAATGCTATGGCGTGTTTCAATACGCTGTTTTATGCTGATTAGAGGTGTTTTCAGCTGTTTTTTTGAAATGTCAATTTTGAAATTTTTTCCATACTATAGCCTTGCCTTTTCGGTCATTTTTTCAACATTCAATATCATGGTGTTTTAGGCCGTTTTTGCAACTTTAAATGCTATGGCGTGTTTCAGTATGCTGTTTTATGCTGATTAGAGGTGTTTTCAGCTTTTTTTTGACATGTCAATTTTTGACATTTTTTCCATACTATAGCCTTGCCTTTTCGGTCATTTTTTCAACATTCAATATCATGGTGTTTTGGGCCGTTTTTGCAACTTTAAATGCTATGGCGTGTTTCAATACGCTGTTTCATGCTGTTCTGAGGTGTTTTCAGCTGTTTTTTTGACATGTCAATTTTGAAATTTTTTCCATGCTTTAGCCTTGCCTTTTCGGTCATTTTTTCAACATTCAATATCATGGTGTTTTGGGCCGTTTTTGCAACTTTAAATGCTATGGCGTGTTTCAATACACTGTTTTATGCTGATTAGAGGTGTTTTCAGCTGTTTTTGGGACATGTCAATTTTTACATTTTTTCCATACTATAGCCTTGCCTTTTCGGTCATTTTTTCAACATTCAATATCATGGTGTTTTGGCCATTTTTGCAACTTTAAATGCTATGGTGTGTTTTAGAACGCTTTTTTATGCTGTTTAGAGGTTTTTATGCTTTTATTTTTAAATGTCAATTTTGAAATTTTTTCCATACTATAGCCTTGCCTTTTCGGTCATTTTTTCAACATTCAATATCATGGTGTTTTGGGCCGTTTTTGCAACTTTAAATGCTATGGCGTGTTTCAATACGCTGTTTTATGCTGATTAGAGGTGTTTTCAGCTGTTTTTTTGACATGTCAATTTTGACATTTTTTCCATACTATAGCCTTGCCTTTTCGGTCATTTTTTCAACATTCAATATCATGGTGTTTTTGGCCGTTTTTGCAACTTTAAATGCTATGGCGTGTTTCAATACGCTGTTTTATGCTGATTAGAGGTGTTTTCAGCTGTTTTTTTGACATGTCAATTTTGACATTTTTTCCATACTATAGCCTTGCCTTTTCGGTCATTTTTTCAACGTTCTGTATCTTTGCTTTTTTGGCCGTTTTAAACACTTTCGATGCTATGACGTGTTGCAGCACGCTGTTTTATGCTGTTTTGAGGTGTTTTCAGCTGTTTTTTTGACATGTCAATTTTGAAATTTTTTCCATACTATAGTCGCCTTTTCTGTCATTTTTTCAGCATTCAATATCATGGTGTTTTTGGCAATTTTTGCAACTTTAAATGCTATGGCGTGTTTCATTACACTGTTTTATGCTGTTTTGAGGTGTTTTCAGCTGTTTTTTTGACATGTCAGTTTTGACATTTTTTCCATACTATAGCCTTGCCTTTTCGGCCATTTTTTCAACGTTCTGTATCTTGATATTTTGGGCCTTTTTAAACACTTTCTATGCTATGGCGTGTCTGAATACGCTGTTTTATGCTGTTTTGGGGTGTTTTCAGCTGTTTTTGGGACATGTCAATTTTGACATTTTTTCCATACTATAGCCTTGCCTTTTCAGTCATTTTTTCAACATTCAATATCATGGTGTTTTGGGCCGTTTTTGCAACTTTAAATGCTATAGTGTGTTTCAGTACGCTGTTTTATGCTGTTTTGAGGTGTTTTCAGTTGTTTTTGGGACATGTCAATTTTGACATTTTTTCCATACTATAGCCTTGCCTTTTCGGTCATTTTTTCAACATTCAATATCATGGTGTTTTGGCCATTTTTGCAACTTTAAATGCTATGGCGTGTTTCAATGCGCTGTTTTATGCTGTTTTGAGGTGTTTTTGGCTGTTTTTGGGACATGTCAATTTTGACATTTTTTTCCATACTATAGCCTTGCCTTTTCTGTCATTTTTTCAACATTCTATATTATGGTGTTTTTGGCTGTTTTTGCAAATTTAAATGCTACGGCATGTCCAAATATGCTGTTTTATAATATCTTGAGGCTTTTTTTGCCATACTATTGCCTTGCATTTTCTGTCATTTTTTCCACATGCCAAATTAAGGTGTTTTTGGCCATTTTCGCAATTGTCTATGCTATGGCGTGTCTTGGAAGGCCATTTTATGTAGTTTAACATGGCACAATTTGTCAAGAACACCTTAAGGGAATTTTTTCGAATTTGACACAAATGTTTGAGTCGACTTAAGGATGAACAGATTAGAGTTTGGTGGTCAAAAGTCACAGTGACCTTGCATCATCTCATTCTTGTTAAAGTTATATGTCAAGTACATTGTGAGGGAATTTCTTCAAATTTGGCAATAACATTAACTTTAACTCAACGATTACCTGATTAGAGTTTGGTGGGTAAGGGTCATGGTGACCTCATAAAACATTTTTTGGCCATAAATGGAAAATCCATACACTTAAATTTAACTCAAATGTCTAACTTGATATAATGATGAAGTACTGACATTTTATATCCAAGAGGTCACGGGTCAACTCTGGCATCATAATGTTATGCAAAAACACTTCTCTGGCCATTACTTAATGTCATACGTCAGGATGGGGACACTACCCTCCCTTGGGTGTCTACCATGTGCTTATTATATAGATTTTCTGTGTCCATGTTTTCACAAACTTGGATTGGAAACTTGGACTTGACTGGTATGTGGAGCCATACAACAGAGTTGCTGTCATTCTATTTATTTATTTTTTTATCAGTTTCTTTTTGGACTTTGGCTTACTCTTTTTCTGTGTCACAGGGTGCATGCTTTGTTTGACCCCGGTTCTATGTGTACAGTCAAAGACAAATTGGATCTCTTAATAGTGTTATTATCTGATTGTATTTTATTTACTTTCCAGCATCATTTACAGCTTTATGCAGGCACAGGGGAAGACATTAGGTTTTGATATTTGTGAGCACTGGTATTTAGAAATAAAAACCTCACTAAAGAAGTTGCCTTTTCCTGCTTTACATGGGTGATCTCACCACATCATAAGGCATGTCAGAAATCAGACATTAGCTCTTTACACTCCTAAATATTAGGAAATATTTGCAAAAACTGTCTTGGGCATTGCAAAGTTTAAATTACTTAAAATTACATATTCGATAGGTGCTTTACATGATTAAAGCCCCTGGCTAGCTTTGGTTTTCCCAACATTGTCATTTAGCTTCTTCTACACTCCTATACGTTTCAAAAGGTAGAAAATTTAATCCGCAAAAAAAGATTTGAAAAAACTCTAACAGAAAAACATCAGCTTCTGATTCAGCACATACACTGCACAATAATGCACTGGTATTAACTGTTGACATCTAAACACTCTGCTTTACTGAATGTGGACAAAAAATTTGAAAAACATAACTATCACCCGATTTTACTGTACCTCAGTTCGGACTTTCACTGAGCAAATGAAACAAGATTTTCAGAACTAAATAATGCCAGCCATTTCAGTAAGAGAGAGCCTTTCAGCCCATTATCTGATCTAATAAATTGGACCTTAATGAATGTCTTTATGGAATCATAATTGATCCAGTCCCATGTGACTGGAGAGTTATCAACCATAACCTCCTTGTCAAAAGACTGCGTTAGAAGAAGGTTTCTCTGCACAGTGGACAGGTGGACTTGTTGCTGGATGTGAACCATTTGTACTGTAAAAGAAGGACAAAAAAAAATCAATCAGTGTAAAAGACAACAAAAAAGGGTTAAGGGTTAAGTACGTTCACTCTATATTAGATTTTGTCATGCTTTATCTTGTATGTGGTATTTAGTGACACAGCCAGTAGTGGGCTGTGGTTTTGTGATTTATGAGTAAAAGAAGACATGTAGAGTCACTGTATAGGGTTGGGTACAAAAAACTATCCCGTACGACTGATTTCTGTGCCTTGTTTCAGTGAGATGGCTAGCGAGCGAAAGATAGCGGGGGCCAGCACGCAAGTGGAATCGATAGAGTGAGTAAGAGAGATAGATAGAGACAGACAGAGAAGCCTTCTTTACAAAGAGATCACGCAAAAGGGACACTACGAAGGTTCTTCTTTGTACCACCTATGCAGTTTTATGCAGAACCAAACATTGGTGGCATCATGCCACAACCAGACCACACTCACTCAGGGAGGATCACTTAATCTCACTGTAGTAACATTCTCAACAGCTCCTAAACAGATAATGGAAAAAAAAACAAACACCCAACCCTATGTTTGTACAGAATTATGTATACACAGAATAACTACAGTTTGTTGCCTGTGCTATTGTTCTCTCTCTGTTATCTCCTTAGTCCTCAGTGGACTAAGATTATTTCAAGTCAAGAAGTATGTTTTTCTTTTGTTTTTTTTAGTCAGTGTGCTGGGCAGTGTACTTCTGGCGACCAGAAGGGATTCTGCTACGGAGTGAGTGCTCTTGACTTTTATGCTATTCTTTGGAGCAAGTTCCTACGGAAATGCAGGCAGCAGCACAGAGGAGGAGAGAACAGAGAGCTTCTGCTTAGAAGTTATTAACAGCTCACAGCATCTTAACAGAATACAGTCTCTGGCTTTTGTTTGATATCTAGTGTCTGCAAAAAATGGTGTTGCACATGTACGACCGGCCGTTAGCACTATTAACTTGTTTACTATCACGAATGCCGCTGTTACACTCAACAATTTGTCAGATATTTGCATTGAACAGCTAAATCAAATTCGACTGGTATAATTCTGAGTTGGGCACAGCACTTGACTGATCATATATTAAATAATAAGCTCAAAATTAATCAGTGTAGATTGTTCTTTTTAACATCTTCAGTGAAGGCACGGAAGATCTTGACAGACCACCATTGAATGTAATATGCGTATGTAATATAACTTGACAAATATCTCACCAAACACGCTGAGTGGAATTTCTTTTTGCAGGTGCGGCAACCTTTCTTGGGCAGGGAGTAGTTGGAGCCGTGGATAACAGAGAAGCAAATCATACAATCCTCTATTCCCTCGAAACGCTTATCCACGTTGTTCTTCCACAGAGCCAGGCCCTCCATTATACTGCCATTCTGGTAAGACAAACACATTTTTACATTGTTTTTTTTCATCCTTTTTTTTCTTTGTTCAACCCTAAAATAAATACATCTTCACAGCCCCCTTGGCCAGAATTGTTCGAGAATACTTCTGTGGCAGGGAAATAATCATACTGCAGGAGACACTGCTTAATACAGCAGCGTCTTGCATTTATGTCCATTGTGTGTTATGCTTCTACCTGATGTGTGAGGTAGGTGCTCAGCTGCAGCATCCAGTTCCTCCACTGCTGTACGGCAACTCCCACACGCTTCCCACTCTCCACTGTGATAGAGCCAAGAGGGTAGTTCTGTGGTAGCTGAATCACCAACTCGATGAAGATGTCATCCACTGAATAGGTAGCAATCACCTCCCGTGCTGCTGAGCGGGCCTTCACCTGGAGCAATGAAATATACACACTGTTTGCCTTTGCCATCAGGGGTCTATATCTATATCTATATCTATATCAGAGTAAATAACCCAAAACTAGTAATAGTTGCTGTTGCAGATACACACAGAGCAATGTGTTTGCTAACTTACAGTCATGCTGTCAAACATTTGAGTGCTGGAGTGGACAGATGAGATCTCCTGGGCTGAGAGAACAGGACTGACATATTTAATTGTGAATTTCTCCACAGCTGCGCTCACTCTCTTCTCCTGGCCGTTCCACCACAGTCGCACCATGGCAGGCAGGTCCTGCACTGTGCTGTAGTACACACTGCACGCCAGATGGGGGAGCTCCCACTCGACATTCTCACTGTCTAAAGGGCAAACAAAATAAAGGTAAGGAAATCTAAGTTTGTTTACATTTCAAAGCCATTTACACATGTTGCATACATGTGTGCTGCTTACTGTCAACAGCCAGAGACTGGCTCTCCGTAAAAAAGGTTCTGGTCTCCTTTGTCTCTGTCCCCTGGCCTGGGTAGGTGGGGTTCTCAGGCATCAGTTTGAAGAGGTGGAGGAGGAGCTTGTTAAGGGAGCAGCTTCTCTTCAAATACTGGGCATAATGGGCTCGCAGCTAGAGATAAATCAGAGGATCGGTCAGCACTGTGAGGAAATTTTAACCCTTTAAAACCTGGTTGGACATCAGTTTTCTTGTGCCACCTTCGAATGCCTTTCACAAGCTCTTTAACCCTTTGAAACCTCTGCAAATTGGTTTGATTTCTTTCAAATAAATGTCCAAAATTTGCACGAAAGTAGTCAGAGGTGACGAAGGAAATGACCCGAAAATTAATTTTTAAAAATCCAGAAGCTATCCAAAAATGAAAAAAAAAACTATATTTAGAATTATTAGAATCATATCATTAAATTTATGTTACATGGGGAAAGAAAACATATATTTAGTAATTTTCTATACTTTTGGGGGGGTAATTTTCCTGTTTGTTTTTTTGTTTTGTTTGTTGTTGGGTTTTTTTTTTTCATTTTTAAACAATGTATTTATTTACCTATTTATTTGCTTATTTTCAAATTTTCCTCCAACTTTTCACTAATTTCTTGCTATTTTTGGCCCCTGTGTTGATTAGTTGCTTACTGCCTTCTTCCTATGTTTTTGAAAGAAAACAAACCAATTTGCTCAGGGTTGAAAAGGTTAAAGCATACTTTCTTTGTGAAACATTGAAATCTTTTTGCATGTATACACTCAACTCACATGCCAAAAACAGGGAGTGTTTATCATGACTCACATGGGAGGGTGAAGATTTAAAAAAAGTGAGGAGCAGCTTCCAGGCCAGCAAGTACCCCAGGATGCAGGAGTACTCCACACTCAGAGGCTGGACCACTGCAAACTCTCCGACTTGAACACCTGCCAGGATACTATCACACAGTTCCTCACAGGTCGACAGGATGGACATCAGAGATGCTGGAGGAGAACTGAACACAAAAGAAACAGAACTCTACGAATACATTTTTTAAAAAAAATTCTATCAAGTCCAAAGATGTTTTCGTCTGGTACAGTAAAGGTTTGTACAGACTAATAGCAAAGCAATTTTTTTCATGCACTATTGTTAAAAAAAATCAAAGCAAAGAGTCAAATATGCATCCCTGGTAGCTGAAATGGTTCAAAATTATGTAACACTGTGTTATCGGTGTTGAGATTTCCTGAATCAGAAATGCAGGACAAACTTATTGTCACTGTCTGTGGGTACCAGCGCTCTACAACTCAACATCAGTGCTGTACAGAGACAGAACAAAAAGGAGGAGGGCCATAGCGAGTGAAGCCTCAGGACTACATGGCAGTTTCTGAAAATTTGTTACTTGATTCCAGCTATTGGTCAAACTTCACTACAAACCAAGTTAGCACAATCGCAAGCACAGCTAGCAATTTGGCCACATTCACACAGGTAATCCAAGGCAAAAATGTGCTTTTTATTTGGTCAGAACACACCTTAAGAATGCACATGATAATACCAATAATCCAGTTACTTTCAAATTTATGTGAAACTTACAGTAATATAATTTCTTCCAATTACTTACAGACTCGGCTCATCTCTGTCATCATCAGACTTGTTGTTGTCTCCTTCTCCATCACACTCGGGCAGCCCAGGCATGACCCTGTATCAACAATAAGCAAGTATGTTCATTTGTCTTTAATATCTTGTGGTAAGCATGAGGTATCATTCCCAACCTCCTGCAAAGATTTTTTTCCTGTTACTTTGAGGAAAATGTAGCCATGTTAGTGCACTGATACAAACTCTCAAACAAAACCCTTACTTTTCTAACAGGTGGTAGATGGTGATCTGCAGAGGTCTGGCCTTAAACAGCAACAGAGGGCAGAAAGTGTTGAGGAGCGTCTGGAGGGGCTCTGGCAGGTTTGTCATCTGGTCTGCTATGAACCGTGGTGGCAGGGAGTTCTGTTGTAGCTGCTGCACGGGCACATATGTCAGAGCCACGCCGACTGACTGCAGTACCGCCATTGGGAACACAGGGTCGTCCGGTTCAGTGAAGGCATCTGCACCCAGACATCAGACAAACAGAAGTTTGCTTCAACTGTTTGTATATTGCACTACCAATCATATACATTCTCTATTTAACAACTATAACCACATTACTTATCAATATGCTTGATGAAAAGCAACTATTACAAAGTCAAACAATTACTTTTTTTGTCACGTGTGTCCTGCCAGCTAAAAAAAAATTCACACATGCTTACAAAAAGCCTGGAATTTGCTGGTGTTAGCTGGGAACATAGCTGTTTTAAGAAATGTAGCCACTTCAAGGTACATATGAGAAAAGTGTTTCTGAAAAAATGCTTGCTTTTGAGTCTGTATGTGGTCAGAGATGTCCTGAACTCAAATATGTCCTGTTGTCAATGTTGTTTTACAGCACTTTAAGTATTACTAAATGTGACATTTTCAAGGTGCACAAATTTTGGCAATCCTCCAATTTATAGAGTAAAATTTATGTATTTTTAGTCTTTATAAAGTCTGAGTTGTCCTGACTGATATTTAATCATTGTCACATTTTTTTTCCAGTAAGAATAAAGTAATTTCACTCACATTTAAGTGGTACTGCTTAATTTATAAGGGACAACATTTCTTTAAACTTCCAGTGAATATATTCAATTAATGTATATTGTATATACTTTTGTGTGTGTGTGTGTGTATATATATATATATATATATATATATATATATATATATATATATATATATATATATATACTGAGTATATACTTTGTATAGTGGGCTTGTGTTCCCAGAGACAGTGTAAAAATCTGAAATTAAAATCCACACGCACCTGTGATATGGACTGGCAGAGGAAACAGCAGGTTGTAGATTCCTTCCACGAAGAAGTCTCTCCATTCACCAGTCAATTCAGACGGCAGCTTCTCCAGTACATCCGGTGAAGATGATGTGAAGAACTGGTTCAGCTTCACTATCAAAGCAGCGTCCTCACACACAAACAGCTGCACCCATGGGTTCCACAGACTGCTCACATTCTCACTCGCGGTCTGAAATTGGAAGCAAACAATTAGAAGGTTTAAGTGTGGGACAGCAGATACACACAAAAAATATCATATATTTAGGGGCAGCAGAGAGTACTGTAACATTTCAAACACTTGAGGTCAAGAGTTCAACCCATGACAGGAAGCCCACGACCCATGACCCTGTAGCACTACTCACTACCTCAAAAAACACAAAGCAGCACAATATATGTGTGATCTATGTCTCACCTCCAACCAGGCTAACATAGAGCAGAGCAAGAAGTCCCACTGGCTGCTCCCAAGAACTGTGGGACAGTGAGTCACCAGCCAGGACAGGAAACGCATCATCTCCACAGCAAGGTTCAACTGTTCTGCGGTAGCTTTAGACAGGTCACTGAAATATCAAGATGTGACAAATGTAGGTATATCATTGGAAACTGTATAAACTTGTACAGCATGTTGGAAAAAGTCAGAGTATAGCATGCTGAAAAGCTGATAGTATAAAAAAGATAGATATAAACATAAAAAAGCATAGTCAAGATTTTCTTTTAAATGGTCATGGTAAAAAGAAGAAAAAAAAATCATAGTATAGTATGTTAGTATGTCAGAAAATTGTCATAGTATAGTATGTTGAAAAAGTCATGGTTTAATATATAGAAAAAAAAGAAAAGTACAGTTATGTTGTGTCACAGTATAGTTATATATAAAAAAGGTTATAGTATGGCATGTCTAAACAAAAAACCAAAACATTTCTCTGTGTAGTAAGTTTAAAAAGTCATGTCAACAGCATGACATAGTTTGTCAAAAAGTCATAGTATGTCAAAAAAAAAATCATAGCGTAGTCACTGTATAAGATGACGAAAAAGCAATAGTATAGGATGTCAATAACACTGAAGAAAAAAAAATCACAGTATAGTGTTTAAAGAGATACAATATAAAAATCACAGCATACAAATTGTTGCATGGTTTTTGTGATTCCGTTACCTGCTAAAGAGGAACCAGTCCTCCTTACTGTTCCTCCACTCCATCAGGGTGGCCAGGATAGCCTGCACAACCTCCTCCTCTGTTTGTGTGTTGGCGTTGAGACAGCACAGCAGCACCGCCAAACATCCATACACATCTGTGACACATATCCCAAAATTGTTATTTGCTTGGGTCAAGTCCAGAATATTGTCCATGCTTGCATTTTGTATGTGTTTATGTGTTTATTCCCACCATCATTCTCTTGCCAGTTGATTATTCCAGCCGTTGCTAGAGCAACGAGAGTCTCTCTGTCTTCTTTGGTCATGGTGGGGCAGAGCACCTGGAGCGTGCTCAATTTGCTTTGAGACACCGGGAATAAACTGACCAAACAGAGACAATTTTTTAATAAACAACAGTGGTGGAAATGGTCATATACCAGGCTTCAGTGTGAAATGAAAAGCATTTCAAATACCATTAATAAACAAACTATTTACCTGTCTGCACTGCCATGAAGCTTCCTCACTGTTGCACTGTGAGTGGATGGCAAGTTGTTGGTGTGGATGTAGTTTTCTAGAGTCAGAGACCATAGACCTCCATCCTCCACTGACCTACAGTACAACAATACCATACACATACATGCAGTGAATATTGTTTCAAATAATTGCCTGGGAAAACAAATGTTCTTAAAAATCTGTTTTCATTTCTTTCAAGTTAGATTTCGTAAACAGCTTTTTCATTGACTGCATGAAAAATATCTTTTGATAAGGCTCTATGGAAGCTCTTTTTTATGTATTAAGTTATTACATGCAGTGGGTCTTGTGTGTAGCTCACCTTGAGTAGAGTGTCTGCAGCAGATCTTTCATAGCAACGTGGTTCTGGAGTCTCTCCAACAGACCTCCGTCAGTTAGCAGGCTGTGATATGCAGGGATGTAGTCTACCTCCTTACACCACTGCAGTGCATACAGCAGCTCTGAAACTGCCAAAGAAAAAACAAATATGTATAGAATATTTTATATATATATATATATATATATATATATATATATATATATATATATATATATATATATATATATATATATATATATATATATATATATATAAACTTGAGTATCAGGACATTATGTTTGTTGACACTGTATCAATTATTAGTTTATTACCATTTTCCATTTTCTTATTATGTTATTTTAACAATCCTGCAAGCACTTTTTATTATCATGTTTTCTTATCACTAATATGACAAATGTATTGTATTCAGATTGCACATGTTGGATGTTACAGGTACTGTGATAAATTCAAATACAGATCTAATTGCTGTGATTGCATGAAATTATTTTTAAATAATAATTATAATAACTTTATTTATATAGCACATATAGAAGCACAGTTCACAAAGTGCTTTGACAAACAAGGCAAGAAAGGTTTCTTGCAGAGGCAACATAACTATAAGAGCCAAACAATAATGCCGAACTAAGGCCAGACAAAATTGAAGGTAGAATTAAACAAGAGATACGAGGCAAAAACATATTAGAAGAAGACAGATGAAATAAGAAACGAGATTGAAATTTACTGGTGAGTTCTTAATACTATAAGTTTTCCTAAAATTAGAAAAATTTTAAAAAAAATCATGATATATTACCTTGCATAGATTATCACAATATATTTAATTGTAACCCCTGTATCATGATCATGACATATTGTATTGCCAGATCCCTGCCAATACAAAACCCTTATATACAATGCAGAAAACAGCATCATAGATTGATATGGAAAAACGTCAAAAAAAAGATTAAATTTTCTGTGTGTGTGTGTGTACCTGTGTACTTGAAGTTTGGAAAGTGCGAAGGACATTCTTCCTCCTTTTTGTCATGAGTTATGGATGCAACAGTCCAAGCCACCCTCCCCAACAGGGCACAGGTACAAAGGTGAGCTGGTGGCCTCGTTGACACTCTCAACTTCCAGATGTCCATGGAGGGTTTTTCACAAACTCCTCGGTGACGGCTGGACAGTAAGGGTTTTTTTATCCACTGGAGGGGACGAAAAAAAAGAGTGCTTTGTGTGAATAATCTAATTAAAGCTTATGGAAGATAGTGCTTGAATTAGTTGTTTTACTCAAGTAAGGATGATGGATTGGTGGCTAACCTGAGGAGGTAAGGCTTGTCTGATCCTTGTCCATTCTGTCTGGCTGGGCGTAAGTGTTGTAAAGAACTGGGCGAGGATGGGGGAATCTTGATCACAAACAGAGATGATTGTCTCCACCAGGTTCTGTACGGCCAGAATTAAAATCTGCAAACTATAACATAACACCAAGATGGGTTAGCTAGAACCACAACAAAGCCTTGGGACAGATTCTTCAGATAAGCTTGTATCAATTCAGACACTCAACATGCAAAAATTTAAGGACACCGTGGGGTTGTTTTTTTTTTTAAAAAAAAAAACTACAGAAGGTGTTTTTGTTACCTTTTAATATCCAGAGAATTGGTGAGTAGCTGGTTTGTCACCCAAAGGGCTGCACTGTACAGGAAACCACCTTTCTTGACCTCACATTCAGAGTGTTGGACCAACGACTGGACCCCAGCAACACACACTTTCCTCAGCTTATCTAAAAGTGAGTCTTTGAAAACAAAATCAACAAATGTAAGTTTTTTTTTTTGCTCGACTGAGAAGTCTATTTTTGTGTGCTTTGTGTAAGTACCTACCAGACAGGTGAGTGTGTCTTTGATCTTGGGCTGTGAGCTGGAAGACGGTGAGCAGGAGTTCCTCAGCAGAGAGAAGTAGCAGACAGTCTTGTACAGAAGAGAAGAATGTGGAGGCCACATCACAGATGAAGCAGATGAGTGGCTCCATGTTGCCTGCGTCTGACAGACTCTTGGTCTCAGACAGAGTGGCATGGAGCCTCTCTAAGATCTTCTCCAGGTACACCTCCCCTATCAGAGGCTCTGTTCAAGTAAAACAGATCAAAAGCATAATTATATAAAGTACTTTTCCACTGACAAGAAACAATTCGCAGGTGTGTGTCTGTGTTTACCATTGTTGTGGTGCTGAGAGAGGACCAGGCTAATAAGGGTCCAACTGTGGTTGCTGGTAGAAGAAGTAGAACTGGGAGAGCTGCTTCCCACCTTGCACAGCTCCTCAGTCAATCCCATGAGTTGCTCACCCAGAACTGAACCTTTCAGCCAGTCGTGGCAGCTCTTAAGAGCCTCAGGATCTGTACATGCCTGACAGGGCAGATAGTACCACAGATTTTTATAACCGTGTAAATCTGATGTACTGTTAGATAACACACTTTGATCTGTGTAAAAAGAAGACACACATACCCTCTGTATAATTTGCAGGATAATTCTCCACTGTAAATCCATCTAGAAACCAGAGAGAAGAGCACTGATGTCAGCAACGACACAACAGCAACACATCAGGTCATGTTAAAACATCTGCATCTTCTGTTACCGTGGTGATGTGATTGAGGATGCGGGTGGTCTCCTGCTGGCTGCAGCAGTAGAGTGAGCTGAAGACCATCTCCACCACGTGCTCTGTGTCTTTGCGGCTTTTCTCAGCCAGCCACACCACCACCCGCTCCAGTAGGAACTGCATTGCTGGATTCTTCATTGTCACCTCGGCACTCTGCTCACCGTCCGTTATTTTGTCATCCAGTTCAACCAATGTCTAAGACAAGCACAGTTTAGGGAAAGGATCATTTACATCATAGAGTTTTAAGAATTGTTAAAAATACGAATCCATACCAGTGTTTACGCACATTCAAGCACATTAATTAAAAATTGCAAATACTCAAAACTACTGCCAACAATTCTTAAGTGTGTGACAAGTTTTTACTTTGATCCCTTTCGACATTACAAAGACAAAGTGATAGCTCAAACTGACATCAGCCCTGTAAACACTGCCCATTTAAGGCTGTGTTGCACCGTTACTACCCTTTTTCATTCAGTATAATGAAGTACAGACACTGAATAAGGGGACAAAGCTGTTCCCACTTTAAGCCCGCGGCGGAGATAGTAACAGAACTAAATCAACGTCTTTGAAAAAAGTGTGAGCCAACAGAACTCGTGTGATGTTTTCACGTGTTAGTGTGCACCCCACCGACTTTGGCTATCACGTAGACATACAAATGTCATTGTGCAGTATTCCTAGAAAACTAATAAAAAACTCACAGTATAGTATTCCATAAAAGAGCATAAAAAAGCCACAGAATAGTATGTTATAAAAAATAGCAAAAATGTTGTAGTATGGTATTCTATAAAAAAAGTCATAAAACATCATAGTATAAAAATTTAAAAAATTTTAAAAAGTCCTATAGAAAACACACATATAAGCCTAGTCCCAATTTAACGCCAAATCCCTGTTACAAGCCCAGTGTGGCTACATATTTTGATAAATAAACGCCTTTTTCAATTAGAAGCCCGGTCTGGTTGACATAAAGTTCAGTTTTATAGATGTTCTTTGAACGTGTAACACTGGGTTGTTGGCTACCTGCTGGAGCTAATGTTAGTTAGCTGCTTAAATCACACATGCGAATATAAATGTTTTAACTTTTGTCAATATGTACATGCTACACGCATGGTCAGTGTGGTAAGATCCTTTACAATTTAGTCATTTAGTTAATTTTACTAACTAATGAGCTCCGAGAAGACGGTAATACCGGCACAATAAACAAGAGAGATGCAAAAACTAGGCTAAATTAAACATCTGATTGTATTTCCCCCTGCGACAGTGTGGCGACCTGTTCAGGGTGTACCCCGCCTCTCGACCTCCCCACGACCCTTACGAGGAGAAGCGGTTTCTGACAGTGAATGAATGAATGAATTGTATTTTCCATCTTTGTTGAGCAACAGTTTGTTTGAAAGGAAATAAAAGCCTGTCCCATTTAGACCCCTTACCAAAATATAAGCTTCACAGTAGTATGAAATGCCATAAGAATATAACTAAAAAGTCAGAGTAGAGGCGGCGGATGACTGTTTCTGCTATGTTTATGCCATTGTTATTGTTTAGAAAGCACTGCCCAACATGTACTGTAAATGTCACATTAGAGGCTGATGCTGTTGTTTTACACGTCATGCCGTCATGGCTCTTTTGCTTCTGGAACACCAGCATGCTATCTAAATTCACACACTTAAGTAGCATTATGACAGTATTTGAAAAAGCAAAGCGGGTGTAATGAAAGTTAATGGTTTCATCAGTAAAGCGGGATCTCTGTGTAAAAAGGACTGACACTGAAATACACTGTTGACTGTAATGGTCAAACATGACTTACACTGAAGACCCTTGGTGTGTGGAAAGACTGCAGGAGAAGGGAGAGGAAAACAAGGTGTTTCTCTGAGTTTTTCTCATTCACATGCACCAGGCACAGCTGTGCCAGTTGGCACACTACGTCCTCAAAATGCTGCGTCTGTAGGGACCCAGATGCCTTCTCATTCACCAGCTCTGACACCGTCTGAACAGGCTTCTCGACAGCATCCCCCTCGACTCCAGTTTTCTCATTGTCCTCTGGCTTAGAGAAACAGATCTTGACAGATTTCTTCTTCTGGACGTGCTTTCTTTTTACTCTCTCAGGGTAGCGCATTACCTGAAGACATGAGAGGAAAGTGAGAATAGATTTATTTAGGCATTGTGTTTGCTGTTTTACCTCAGCCACTTTTAAAGACATAAATGGCTCTGACAGCCATATTGATCTGCTGTATCCTTATTTGTCTGAGCTAGAGATTCCCCAAAACCAAACTCACCTGCAGCAAAATGGCTACCCCTTCCAAAGCCTGTGCATCTGCATCCTCATTGTCGGTGTAACGCACAAACAAAAGACAGAGTCCCTCCCAGAAGTCTGCCAAAAGCCGTTGAAAGACATCACTGCTGTCACCTGCTCCATCCTCGCTATGTAGGCTTGCCTTTTTCTCCCAGGAAACAAGCATTTCAGTGACCAAAAGGAAAAGAGGGCCATTTTGAAGGGAGGGACTACCAAGAGCCTTTTCTAGTAGTGGCAGAAGCTACAAAGAGACAAATAAAACTTTGTAAGAAAGGTAGGGACTTGAGAAGATCTGACATTGTAGGAAAAGTATTTGCAACTGTGTGATCCCACCTGCTGTGAAATAAGCATGATTCGAATTTTTCTCTGTTCGTCCTCCCCCTCTGTATTGTGGAGTACGCAGTACCTCAAGCACTCAACAACAGAAGTCACTATTACTGCACTTTCCGATGGGCTTGTGGCTGCACGCTCACTGGACAGCCTGAGACCAACATACAGATAGTAAAGGTTTTAGTCTGACACAGGACTGATTCATAACTTATAACAATAACATTGAAAGTGTTGTTTTTAAATCATATATATGAGGATAATAGCATTTTTTGCAAAATCACATACCAAATAATAATATCACTAATCAGTGCAATAACCTGTGCTCAACTATAATGCATTACATTGAAAAAGTACTCAAATGTAGAGAATTCAATTCAAGTGATTTTATGAGATAATAATCTAAATCTGCACAAAATCATTGATTTGACCGAGAGATTTTTTAAAAAACAAAACAATATTGTTATATTTTCTCAATAAGGTTCCTTTGAAATTCAATAATAAAAATAATACTGAATTAGCCCAAGCATAAATACCAGCACATGTTAAAAAAAAATAATAATAATAATAATTACCCTTGTATGACTGAAGAGAAGAAGGTGGTGTAGAAGTCCAAGCTTGGCTCAGTGACCTGTTGGGGCAGTTTGCTGAGGAGTGGCATTAGATTAGGGTGGAGTGCTTTAGCCATGCCTTTGCCACCCTCTTTTAGTAGAGCCCACAGTTTAGGTAAGAAGCCCTTCTTTGCATTCACATGAGCCCAGCAATCCTGAAACAGAGGCAGGAAAACCTAAGATTAGATGCAACGTAACAATAAATTGGCAAAACAAAGTCTTTGGTGAAATAGAGAAACCTCGATTGAGAATGTGTACAGTTGTATTTTTAAGATTTGTTTAAGAAAAGGGTCTAAGAATATGTGTTTTCTTGACATTTTGTGAATTCACTTTGTTTATTCATTTGAATTAAAAAAAAGCTAAGAGAGCTTGTACTAGTTTGCTTAGAGGTGAAATGCTGCCCCCCATAAGTTAGGAGCATTTGGACACACATCACACATTGCACCTTCAATATAACTCCATGCACTACCTGTCAATCCCCTCTAATAACATAGAGGAAGGGTAACTTTACAGAACACCTGACAAAATAATGGCATTAGCATTGCTATACATGTAAAGTCCTTCAAACAAAAGCTTACAGGGATTGTCGACACGACATGAAGAACAGCCTCCCACACTGGAGGCAGCACTACAGGATCTGTGTCATCAATGCTGAGGAGAACAGCAGGGCAGAGTCGTGCTGCTTCAGCCTGGACCAATGCTGGAGTGAACTCACACAGAGCACACACCATCTCAAAAAATGCCCCTCGCACCTGTGGAACAACACATAGTGCTAAATGAGGAAATATCTTCTTAAAAAAACAGATAATTGCATGTATATTAACAGAAGGTTAACAGAATATAAACTGCAGAAACTTAGTCCACTCCGTAGGGTAAAACCTTTCTATAATCTGTGTGTAACCTAGAGGGACATTTTGGCCTTAATATTTTGCTTTTACTTGTAAATAATATAATACAGTTACACAAGCATCTAAAATAAAACCAAAAAATTATTCTGATTATCAATCTTCAGTCAAAAAAATCACTCAGAGAATGTGAAATTAAAGAAAACCCAATAGTTTGTTTGTTTTTTAAACAGTGGGATAATGCCGTATGCATGGATATTGGAATATCACAATTGTCCAGTACAATATTTGTAAACTACAAACTTGTATTAAAATGAAAAACACACCTTATTTAAGTTGAGTAACATTACATAATGTGCATACATCAGGTGAGTGAGTTCATTAGTCCTACTTATTGCCAGTACCTGTGGTGTCTTGTGTTTGCTGTACTTCCAGAACTTCCCAGAGTTAAGAAGATGGGCTAGTCTTTCCTCCAACGCCGCCCTGTCACTCTGGAGCAGCAGGGAGAGCAGTCTCTTTACCCCCAACAGAGAACTGGTCAGCATGCGCACGTACTTGCCTTCTCTCTCCTCCTCTGTTACACTTCTAGAGAGCAGGGGGAACCAGTGACTCAGCAAAGTATCTGACAGAATGCATTATTGTTGTGCCCACACAGCCAGAGGGATGGACACAGAAAATACAATGAGCTAAACTTACTGTGGATCGCTCAGTGTGTCTGCTGTTTCCTTTAACAAAATATCTTGAAGTACCTGTAATGTAAGAATAACAACAATTTAATGTTAAATATAGCTCATTAAATTACGGAGCAAATTCCCTTGTCCGCACTAAAGCCACTACTACTCACATTAAGGATCTCATCCTTGCAGAAGCTGAGAGCCTCAGGCTGTTTGGTGGGTGAGAAAGCAGCCTGGAAGGCCTGGCACGCAGCAGAGGCTGCAGGTGTGTAAGTGTCACACTGGGACAGAATCCAGTGGCCCATCAAGCTCTTCAGAAAGGGAGCCAAGCTGCGACGCACTTTAAGCACCAGCTGCTCGAAGGCCTGCTGGGTGGCCTCCCTGATCCGGCGGTCATGGTCCTGATAGGCATAATGACGAAGAATATAATTCTCCTAATGCAGACACATCTCAAACACTTAAACACATTAAAGTCCCATTTAAATGTCATCCTTAATTTAAGTGTAGTCCCAGCCGAGCTTTTGTTCAGATATATTCCCCATCCTCTTCTTTGCTAGATTTCTAACCAAAACAAATAAGAGAGCATATTACCCCATGTTTAGCTACACTCCACTGGCTCCAAGTATCTTTCAGAAGACTCTGAGGATCTTGCAGATTCACTGTCATTCTATAATCCTTCCTGAGCTCTCAGATCTTCTGCTGCCGGGTTTTTAAATGCACACAATTATACGCACAAGAAGATAGGCAGTGTAGTTTTTGCTCTTAGCTATTCTTTAGCTATGCTCCAAAATTATGGAGTACACTGCCAAAAACTATAAGAGAAGTCCGTTTATTGAACATCACTTAACGACAGCTGAAAACATTTATTTAGTCTGGCTGTAATTCTTGTAACTATTATTTTAAATTAATTCTCTCAATTTTACAATTAAATTCTGATGGGACAGACAGAAATGCATAGTAATAGTTGTATATGTTTAAAATGCACTGTGTCCAAAACTTTTAAGTGACACTGATACAAAAAAAGCATTTCATAATCATGAATGTGTGGCCAGCTCACCACTGATATTTTGCAGTAAATCCTTGGCCAGTATGGCAGGACCCCTTTCACCTCTTCAGCATCCCGCTCCTGACACATGGACCCAAAGTCCTGCACAGCCTGTAAAGAGGACACAGCATCAGAACACAACATCTGGAGTGACTTCTCCATCCCAAACAAGAGACTGCTTTACATGTTTCATGTACACTGCAGTGAGTGTTATTTAAAATGGCAGGCTGTGTCTTACATTAGGTTGCCTATGTACAAAAGGTGGTTAAAAGTTTAAACTCACTTTCAATCTGGTTACAACATCCCTCTTCGACAGTTTCCTAAGCACCAGGCGGAAATCTGCATCTACCAGATTGTCTATCTCCTCTGCACCGTGGACAGCGGGGACATAACTCAGCTCCGAAGTGACCGTCGTGTCGAAGCCCACAAACCCCGGGATGACACCTCCCTCCCGGGCCAATACCTCAGCAGCGCGGCCGCTACTAGACGGCTGATATCAGAAAATAAAGGTTTCTTTATGTAAGACAAATCCCACAAAAGTAGAAATATTCTTCAAATGAAAAGGTCGTGGTTACGAAACAGCTGGGACAGCACAGCCACACGACACTGTTAGCTGTTGAAGTTTACATTAGCTTGTACTCGTGTTTGTAGCTAACACCGGCTAGCAACTTTGCTAGTAACAGAAAATGGTACTTACCCGAACATTTCCTTTAGTTCGCTGTTTGTTCTTACCCCCCATGGTTACACATTAACCTTAAAAGTATCCGTTTACTATGAAAAGTTGGTGGCTGCTAGCCTCGATAATGTTTGATAGCACAACGCGGAAGCCACTGAGCACACTCGTGTGACGTAACTGTTGACTTCCGGTCTACACCTTTCAAAATAAGGCGCCATCCTCTTTCCCTCCAAGTCAATGAATCCATCCATGGTCATAGCACTTAACAAATGGAAACCAGCTCTGTATATGGAGGACCACAAGTGTCACGGAAATTGCAACAAGGCATTTAATTAATAACTAATTGCATTATTAAAATCATAGACTCTAAAATGGGCATGAATACATTTGTAAATTACTGTATTAATCTATGTAAATTAATATAAAATACAACATAGTTTATTGTATGACATTTTAATGGGCAATAAAAAGAGGAATTATACAAATATACAAATAAAAATATGAATTCATTAATGATAGATTCATTTAAAAAGTGATTTACTAAAGAACATAAAGCTATGATTAAGTACATCATTTAAATACATATAATACATAAATCAATTAATTAAATAATAATGAAATTTTAAAAATCTATTCCAAAATAGAGCTTAAAATATTTCTAAATTATTTCCATGACTGTCATGGTCTTCCATAAACAAGTGATTTGAAACACAATGATTCAGGCAGGGAAATGTCTGAAACAGCCAAGAGGAAACTGATGGTGACCCCTAGTGTTGGCTTTGTGGGATTTTGAATTGCACTGTAAAATAAAATACCTCTGAGTCAAATGTTTTGATATTTGAGACTTTCTTAGAACCCAGGTTTTCCAAGATAATTGAAGGGGCTATCCCATTAATGAATCAACCATGCCTGTTTGTACAGACCTTAGCCAAGAGAAGATATGCACCATAATACCATATTGGTTATCTGTTCTTTACTATTATTTCACAATAAATACATACAATAGCTTCCGTGGGTATTCTGATGTTTTGGTTTTTTTTTACTTTGACTATGAAGCCACAAAGTGCGTATAAAAGTCAACTTAACACAGATCATGGATGTATTATGACACAGATATACTTACTTCCGGCATGGAGTTCTTCTTCTTCTTCAGTTGGAATAAACCAAAAGAATTGTGAGCTCATCGCTGCCCTCCATGAATATAGTGCAGATACTGCAGCCCTGTGAATAACAAGAACGTATTACCTCAATAGAGCATCACACTACTCAACCTCCAACATGTCCCAGCATCTGTAGGCCTGCCATGCTGGTGGATTTAGAGATAAAAAGTTGAAATCCAGTGATACATGTTGTCAATTTTAGTTATATCATTTCTGTTTTTTACTCTTACCATGCAGCATGACACTGAAAATATCTTTCCCCAAATAATTTTGCACTGTTGGGAGGCATGGCTGAGGAGAAGACAAGACATGGACACAGTATACTTACCTGTAACTCTGAAGGAGCAGAAACAGTGGCAACATACATGAGTAATATCTGATCATTTCTTACTGCTGAGAATCATCTGTATCTATTGCTGCAGCTATATCTAATTTCAAAGCCTTTGAGATATGCAGCCATGCATTCTTCATGTTGAAAAATGTTATCAGGTAAGAAATGACTGTGCACAGAAAAACAAACAGACCATGGACTTGGTATTAAAAAATATTTTAATGTATATGTTTTTGCCTACATGAAAAAACACTTGCAGAGAGTTGTATTATAATTCTGCACAATATATTTAGTTCACATAACATCTCTACTTTGGTCCAAACATGAACTGTGCACTATTTTGTATAATCATGGCTTCTGTTATGGAGGTCAGCAGTGTCTAAAGCTGGGTTGGGTTGGAGAACTGAATGCAAAATCCGAAGTAAACGAACTGGCAGTTTAAATAACTACCAAAAATATTAGATGTGCACAAAAAGATGTCAATTTTACAGCACAATTATATGCAAGTCTTTCACATCTGGAATGAAGTTGATCATAACGAATGGTGTGCAATGCAATAGTGTATTTTGCCATGAGCACAGAAATCCTTCATGAATCACAGATGTATGAACTGTTCCCATTATTTCATTAACTGCACAACCACTGGGACTATTTATCACACAGTGAAACATGTATTGCATACTTTTCAGAAAACATAAAGTATTTAAAAATGAAAAACACAGTTTTGGCAGATATCCTCATCTCTCAGCAACAAACAAAAAGAAAAGCAGATGGAGCTTTGTGCTTTTTATTCACAGACTTCTGGCCTTCAGGCAAACACTGTGATGCAACACCAAAGTCCTCAGTAAACTATGTTTCAATCAATGTGGATTTTAAGCAATGGAATTCACCTTGACAGTGAATATTAATTAAAATGCAAGCAGCCAATATTTTTTATATTTTATGAGCTCATGGGAAGCAACCAAATATTTACTTTGAACCGGGTTTGGCCTGTATTAGTGAACATTAAAAATTCATTCTTATATCATTTGTAACCCAAACACTTCCAAAGATTGGAATAAAATAATGCATCACCTTTACAGTCACAATAACTTCTTGAAATTTGTGTGGACAATTCATCTTATGGTTCAGAACTTTGACTAATCTCCAGTGGTTATTAAAATTAGACGATGAATTACATTGTATGGATCTGCAAATTAAGGCTCCCTTGCATTGCAAATCATCACATTACAAATACTTGGGTCTCCATTTGTAAATTAAAGGCTGTATTTAAACACAGAGGACTGTTCTCTGACCCAACTCTTTCTTATGACATTTGAACAGTCTTTGTATTAAACAGAGTGCACATTTACTGTAAACTAGAGATTGAAGAGACACCAATGATCTGATTGCAGACATGTGCCAGACCTTGAGGACTGGGGAATTATGAAATTATTGTTATAATAATGACTTTTTTTTCTGAAAATATTACAACTTTAATCTAGAAATCTCAGAGACCACAGATATGTTTTGAACATGAGCAGAAATCTTGCTGTAAATTAGGTTTATGAATCAATTCAAATCAAGTGATGTATTATTGATGTATGTAACACATGTACATTTATGGAGTTACTTCCTCATACTAAAGACATTAAAGTGGAGGAAAGAGTAAATCCTGCTATAAATGAGAAAAGTTGATCTACAGGAAAATAAATATTTGAAAGCCTGACAAAGTGCCTGACAGACTTACTGCATTATACTCACTTATATTGGGAACTGCCACATGGTGCCTCAATTTTTTGTTAACAATAGACATTTCCACCAGAAACTAATACAGAAAAGGCACAAATTGGTGCCTAATAATTCACCAGAATGCAGATAATTAAAGTGTTCAAAGCTCAGATTTCCCTGGGGGAGGACCCTTGCTTTATGTGTCTCACTCCAATAACAAATCAAAACCTACGCCCTCATCCTTGCTTCTTCCTTTACCACAATAACTATAAAGGTTATTAACTCCCTGGCAGTCATTACTGTCAAATTTTAAGCATTCTTTTATGAGATTTGGAGTGGGAAAAAAAAACCTCAAATGCATGTAAAAAACTCAATGACATGAAAAAAAATCAAATTTAATTAACTGGTTAAAATGGTGGCTTTCAACATCTTTCTTTTACATCACAGACAACAATCTGAATACATCTCTCATTAATAAGGCTACATTATCAAATATGTCATCAGATCCCACTGGTAGAGTACACATTCAGAAATGACCAGGGAGTCATGTTCACAAGTTCTTTCTCCTCTTCATTTAGAAAATCAGGTATGACTGTGCCTGTTTCAATAAGATTAGCGAGTTTCACCCTCTGTTGTGAAATAACCAAACCAAGTTCAGCCAGAACAAATCTACAGGTAACTTGCAAAATGAAGAAACGTCACGACTGAAGGATAAAAACAATGTTGTCGCAGCCAAAGTGAAATCTTTTTTTCCCCCAATAATTTAATTTTAGAGTTTATTCAAAGGTTATCTACTGTACTACCACCATCCATATCTTGTTGAACAAGTAAGTGTCACCTTGTAAAATGCAAATCCACAACTTGACAAAATATAAATAAATCATTTAGATGGCGTTCTTATTAGTAGTATTAATCTAGTATTGTTAAGGATTTCATTAGGACTTCAAAATAGTTGTATTAGTACATTTCATTAATTTTACCAGTTACCTGTATTAATGCAATCCCAGCAAGTGAATATGCTTGTGCAGCACGACACTTGACTCTCACGGCGCCCTGCTTTGGACAGATCTCAGGCTTTTACATCCCCCAAAGCTTATCCACTCTTATAACACATCACCACCACTTGTGAGGTGTTATAACACCTTTAAAAAAAAAATCCTTGAATTACTCAGAAAGAGCAGCCGAACTGTCCATTTCATGATGAGGTAACCCTGAAAGCCCCTCTCAGAGCCTGATCCCAAGTCAACCCAGTTGGATGTCTGCTCCGGGTGGAAGCACTGTCATGAAACGAGGGTCCAGTTTGGGCACAAAGCCTTTAAAGTCCCTGGAGGCCTGAGTCCCAAACACATCTAGCAACTGTCGGTTCATCAGAGCAAACCTAGGACGGGAGACAGAAAATAATCTCTGTATTATGAAAATTACAATTTTAACTAACATGGACAGAAACAGTGCAATTATTGACAATCTAAAAACACAGAATTATATTAAATTGTTGAAACACTGTTTGACAAGCTGACAGCATAAACACCGCATGTACATACCTGCCCTTTGTTAGACGCAGCAGGAACTTCCAGTATGAAGGCCTGAGGTTCTGCACTTCCATCACAGCCTGTGTAACAGTAATGAGTCACACATTATATCCTTACTCAGCAAAAACAAATAAAGTGTGAAGAATATTCATGTGGGTAGACATGCATGTTTGTGTATTTTATGACTTACAGCTTGGAAGCAGATAGCAGTGGAGATGGCATATATGACCGTGTCTGCATGAGGAAAGTAAGGGAACCGTCCGGCCTCAATGCCCTTGAAGTACATGGTCTAAGGACAGAGATTATTACATGTGCCGTTAACGATAAACTGTCCAATACAAGAAGACGTACAGTAACATGTCACTAAAGTGCAAGTCCTTTGAGTTAAGTTGATTTCTAGTTTTACTGGTTCTCTGTAAGACCTTAAAACTGGTGTGATTTGAGAGAAGGTACATCATTAATCTGTTCTGACTGAGTCACAGCACTAAATCTAACATGTATTGCATTAGTAATAAGCAATGTCAATGTGATTAACATAATATTATGTTTATATACAGAGTGACAGAGCCACTAGTGCCTGACAAGCTGTGTGCAATTTACTGCCAAGCCAAGGCCAGTAACATGCAGACCATCACATTTCAGTAAAGGTAGGAGAGGCTAAGAAATGTGCACATTGTGTTTCTTTGATAAAGAGTTTGTATCTCTTTTAAGGGTAAAAAGACGAGACATGGCAGACCCTGTGTCTAAACTGCAAGTACATCAGGTGCATTTTTTTAATGTTCATCTCAACAGATCAACAGCTCTTTTTTTAATGTATGCAGCTTCCTGTAGGGGGCTCCGTGCTGGCTCGCCTCTCAGCTGCATCAAATGAGAGTAACTCTGACCTGATACATTTATTTACATTTGAAGCCAATTTCAAGTCTTTAATAGTACGCAGATATGGCAACATTTTGGATTTGAGGCTGACAAAAGAGGTGAGCCAAAAAACATAGATGAGGCAATGTAAACACTGCAGGAAGAGTCATGGGAGATGCTGCACTCTAATTTAAGATCTCTCTCACTAATTATCCATTCAGAGACAGCTTCTAAGTCAAACGTGACACCTAGAGGTACAATTTGGTATCCCAGCCTGTTCCAGTGTATGTCCTAATATCAAACCACTTTGATAATTTAAACACCAGCCCAATCTAAATCTATTATCTGTATTTTCCGGCAATATGCTAATTTAGGAACTTCTGCCATGTCCATAACATTTCTGCAAGGCTCTGGTGTGAATAAAAGTAGTCACATCACCAGTTGAATAATACTGATTATGACCTGCAGCATGCAAAACCAGATTTACAGTGACCAGGTTACAGAGCATGTTAAAGGATTTTCAGAATTCCCCAGTAACCTGATCTCTTGGATGCATGAAACATACTTGTACATGCCTGGAGATGTGTTTTGATTATGGCAAAAATGTGGTATTTATCAGCAAACCCTTACATTGACATGTTTTACATATTAGTGTTTGTTTATTTGAAAAGTGGATTCTGTTTTTATGATGTACAGTAAACACTGTCAATGCCTGAGATGACAGATCAATGTGGGTGTGTGTATTTTCTTTATAATGTAATTTTCTTTCAACCGATTACCATCACTTGTTTCAGAGATTTTCTTTTACCTCCACCAGCTTAGAGAAGAGATACATGGATATCGTTGTGCTTTTGTAGAAGAACATCGACATGCCAGCCAAGAAGCCTTGAAAGACGAGGAGGAAGACAAAGAGACAATTGTTGAACAGATGCAATCAGCTGAGACGTGACATGACATCAGCTGAGACAGGAGGAGGATTGCTCTACGAGGATTTTGTTTGACAGTTTACATAAATCTGTCTCACCAGCTATCAGTGCATGGAGTTCATCATCAATGTTACGCAGCCAGCGCAGCAAGCAGCTTGTTCCCTGAGTGAAAGAGAAACACATTTCAAAAATTTAAATACACTCACATGACAACATGAGAGGGTCTAAGATAGGACAAAGATGGGAAATGTTAGTGAACATAAAACCAATTATGTGAGGAAAATTCAAGAAATCAGAGATGACAAATCAATGTGTCTGTTGGGAGACAGAAATGTTGCTGCACAGCTGGTATACAACACTTTGACACAATTGTTTGTGAATATTTTTGCCTATCTAAAACCACCAGAAGAAAGAAGAAAAACAATAGAGATGTCACAAGGGAAAAAAACAGCAAGGATGAAAAGTACCTTGTAGATACTGACGAAAGATCCTAGAAAGGCCCCAAGCTGGAAGTTCTCCTTGTTGTAGAAGAGGGAGGCGAGTCGTGATGGTTTAGTAAACATGTGCCTAAACGCTGAAGGCACTTTAAGACAACACTGTATCAGGTAGCCAACACTGAACATCCTGACAAAACCCTGGACAATGAAAGAAAATGAAAAAAAAACAACATTTAATATTGCGTTATTAGTAGATAATTATACAGAACTTGAGTATTATAATTCCAGAATCATAACAGGAGTGTCTTACTTTCACACAGTAGGAAATGCAGTTGTCTTCGTAATGTTTACAACATCTGTGCCTTGGCCCCTTTTTGCATCTGGATTAATTAAAAAAATAAATAAAAAAATAAATACAGGGCATTCTGTACAATTCTTTGTGTCAGTGTAAATGTGTGTACTCCCTCACAAGGATTCTATCAGTTCCCTGGTGTAGGCTATCAGAGTTTTGCCCCTGGAGCTCGGCCTTTCTGCTGACGCCTGTGAGTCCTCCGTCTCTATAGCAGCTGTCCTCTCAGGAGGCCTTATGTAGACCTGCTCTGCCAAAACAGAGTGTGTAGGAATCTCTTCTTTCCCGATGATGAACCTGTGACAGGACACACACACCAAATCTGTGAGCTTTACGGACACACCATCAGTCAATCTAAATAAAGGCATCACAGGGAACAGGGACAACTTACTTTAATGCGGAGAATGCAAAGCCTTTGAGACCATCTTTACTCCTGCAGCATTAAACACAAAGTTAAACTCAAACTCTAAACATTCAGTCTCAATCAAGTGATCAATGTTTCAAATTCTGCTGTAAGAAGCTGACCTGAAGAAGAACATGAAGAGTGATGCAGTTGTGCAGAACAAGAGCACCTATTGGGAAGCAGACACAGAAAGAGGGCATCAGGACAACAGATGACACATAAGTATCTGGCCATGGGACTCCAGACACTGGAGCTATGTTCAACATTTGCTATTGGTTTAAAACGCCTACAGATATGATGATATACATTTAATCATCAATTGACACAACTTCTATCAAGTTTATTAATAAACATCTGGCATGCCTAAAGACCTCGAAATTCTAGTGCAATATTGCACAGGAATTGAGCAAAAAAAAAAAAATAACTGAAAATAACCCCAGATCCAGGCCTCTTCATACTGAGCTTGCCATCTAAAACACTGTCCCTGAGAAAATCTGGCTTCAACTATGTGACTAGCAAGCAGTGGCGTTGCAAAACTTGTACTGTCTTACCCATAGAAAGACTAACAGCACAAGTCGATCACTTTTCATCACGTATCTGCCTTTTTTGATATGGATGGTGCATTTTTTTGTTTGTTTGTTTTCCCCTTTATTTTCCCTATTTTAATTATAGTCTATTATTATTTTATTGTATTATTTTTTTTTAAATTAGAGATGTCTTTGAGAATGCGGAGAGCACTGTGTTGTTTTTTAAATCAATAAAATCAATTTATTTAAATCAATCAATTTAAATTAACATCTGACAACTCACTCTGAGGGAACTAGGGACATCCCGATCAGATCACAAACATCAGATCAGGAGCTCATCAAGCCATTTTTGACTGATTGGGATCAGGAATATTTAAAGAGCATCCGATCCTTTGTTTTATTTCAGCTGTTGCACTTTTACTTAATGCAGAGCAACTCTGAGCGCAGCCTTCATAACTTCTGCTCCACAAAGCTCTCTGTCTCTTCTCTCTGCTGAACTAGCGGGAACCCGCCTAGCAGGAAACACCATGCGCCATAAATAAAAACACAGAATGAAACTGTTTATTCATGTTATTGACCTAAGTTATGAGCACTTGTTTAATTTCAACTCAGTGTGAGAGTCTAGTGTTTTGCTTTCGCCTGTAACACATAGTCATTTTCCACCCTGCTCATAGAGAGCAGAGGAGACCAATGCACAGGTCACTACAGCCACACTCGCCACTCCAAAGTGAAACAAAAGCCCCGCGAGCAAAAAGCCAACATGGTTTATTTATCGAGGAATTGTAATCTGCCCAATAGATGTGCAGATGATGAAAATAAACACTCAACAGAGTAGAGATCATTCATGTAACTGAATAGTTACTACAAAAACTGGAATCTTAAAGGGACAAAAAGACATTCCCTCAGGACAGCCAGGAGGCCAACAAGATTAAAGGAAGGGTTTGTCATTTTATACTTTTTTTTGATAAAATAAATAAATAACTATGATAGGTTAGTAGATTAAAAAAAAACACCAACGAACAGCTTGGATGCAGGTATTTTTTAAAAATAACCTAAAAGAAACCAACTTCAAGTATGCACTGTGCAGCTGTATTATCTAAGAATACAAATATCAGATCGAGACTCTGTATTGCCAGATACTCAGCATTAAATGACTCAAATCAGGGGCAAAATAACGTGATGGGGACATCTCTAGCATTAACCCTGATAACAAATCAGGTAAAACTAGAATTTTGCTTGTTCTTCATCGTCACACAAATACTTGAAACAGTTGTCATCTTGTTGTTTAAGTGATACAACACATCTTCTTTGTAGCTTCCATGTTTACATTATGACTTAAAAGCCCATGAACACACCGTAGTTGGAAAAACAATTTCACAACTCAGGGAATGGGACTATCCAAGAAGCACGTGAATGTATGTTATATTTATTGAGCCCTGGAGGCCCCATTCTTTAGCTTCCTTTACTGTCAGCTCATCCAAACCTCCTTTTCATCTTACCTCACCGTGTTTGATGGGTTTGATGATGCCTCGTGTCACCGCCATGCGGAACAAAGTCTCAGTGGCCTGACAACAAGAATACATGTCACATTTACATTGTGAGGCAAAAGCAGACATTAATCTCAATGTATAACAGATAAAGTTTGAATGGACAGGGGAGCTCTTACAAGATTTGTCATGTATATTGTCAGCAGCCCTCTCCTGATGGGGGGTAGAAAGGGAGACACATAGATGCTCAATAAACACAGAATCAATATTCACAAGGCCAAGTCTGATTATTGAGATGTCTCCGACAACTTAAGTCCCAAAAACTAAGTGTAATTTTTGTGCAGTGGTGTCCAATTAATTCAAAACAGGAAAAGACTTTCAGAGAGACAAAAAACTTAGAAAAATCTTGAGA
This sequence comes from Plectropomus leopardus, assembly GCF_026936395.1. NCBI lineage: Eukaryota > Metazoa > Chordata > Actinopteri > Perciformes > Serranidae > Plectropomus > Plectropomus leopardus. The sequence continues at coordinate 22,581,884 of NC_142190.1, forward strand.
AAAACACACAGGAAACTCACCTGCTCTTGCGCTCCAGCAGGATGGCCATATAGGACGCAGGCAGTGCCGAGCCGAACCCGGCAGACCAGGAGTAGAACCCTCCAAGCAGTTTCCTAAAGTTAGAAATATACAGAGATTTTTCTCTGTCTTTTTTCTTTGTTTCAACTGGAATATGGGTCAATCACACCGACTATTTTTCCTGAAGGAAGCTATGTTTTGGTTGGATCTTTCTTGTCCTTTTTGTTTTTCATCCAAAAAGGAAAATGTGATCTAAATGGCATTTTGTCAATTTCTTGTATGACTTTGGTTAAAATGTAATAATTTAACAATATGTGCAGCACTTTGAGCTTAAATGTAACCTGTGGAGTTCAGGAATATGCACAAGGTAAAGTGTTGCGACTGAAACTTGCACAGTTGTGATGCTATAGCATTGAAAAAAACTGTCCAAAGACAGATAGACAGACATATAAACACCTGAAAAAGTTCTCAAAGCTGCCTATGCCATGGTTTCAGCTCCCACAGGATTCTCTAAGACTACAATATGCCATGATGACAAAGGCTATCCCAAATACCATTTTCTGGGCTCCAGAGCTTCTGCATTAATTAACAGCGAATAATTAACCCCAGAACACCGTCAGAAGAGGGAGAGCCCGGTATGCCTCTGACAGCTTGACAGCAATTGTGACTACTCTATAGTTTGCAAAGTTAAAAAGTTCCAACAGTAACTCGATACAATTATCTGTATCCAGTGATCTGTTATGGTCTGTTAAATTTGCTTGTGCATTTGCAATCATAAGTGTCCTCACTACTAAAATTTGGCTGCTTTGTGCTGAAGGAAAGGACTCAACTCAGGGTGAGTTGTGACCTTTCTATGCACTTTTTGTGACATTACACAACTTGTAACAATTTGTATTATCATGGACATGTTTTATAGACCTACAAACTACTCATAATAACCTGACAAAGCCCTACGAATCAGAAGCAGACTTTACTAACTCCAACTAATCTAAGATTTAAGATGTTTGTGCTTTAGTCACTAACAACAAAATAATAATATAACATAAGTCCTCTGCAAAAACCTTAAGGCAAAAAAACCTAATATGCACATTCCCATTTTGAAAACCTTAAACCTACCCAAATAATGATTAATCAAATAGCTGAATATTCAGGTCCAACTCGAATATGACTAACACGCACAGACTCACAAGGTGAACACAACACAAGCCCTTGCGACATTGTTGCAGCTGATAAATATGATCACTTTTGCTTGTTTTGTGCAACAGCAAAACCTGAGTTCCCTCCATCTGTTGATCAATAAAGGCTTATCTTATCTCATTATTACAAGACAACTCAAAAGGGCACATTTAAGCAACTCTGAAAACTGGGGAAACAACAGACTTAGCATACACAGCACACACTAACAAGAACTAACATTACATTGACCCCTAAATGCATCAGTGTAGCATTTGATACCATTGCATCTCTTGCATCTTTATTTCAACTGAGCTTTGTAATTGACAGCACTTGTATATGTGTGACATTGATTGAGCCCACTAACCTGAGAATGCAAAAGAAAACAATGTAGAGACCTCCATTGGCAGTGAGGAAAGAGGTAGACCACAGGATCTCTGGGAGAAGTCTTTTTAGATAGTAATCCTTCTTCCTTCTCCTTAGAACTGCTGCTATCTGCGAAACATACAGTTCAGTGGCAGTCATAAGTGTAGATGTTCATGTATGGTTGCCTAAGCGTGCCATGACAGTTTAGTAAACTTAACAATTGTTGTGCACTTGAATAAAACTTCCACGTTTGAACGGATAATGGTCTGATAAGCAAAGTATGCGTACAAGGCACCAAAAACTGGCCAAACGAGTTGATTCTGGAATTTGTCGGACAGCATTAGCCTATCCTATGAGGTAATTTTCACTTGACTAACATTTATGATGATTAGCAGAGATAATCGTGAGAGAATCATGATGTGATTTTAAGGGGCAATGTAGCGCCTGCATTGATTTTAGCCTTTATTTAGAGTTAATAGACGTGCAAGAACCTGGACTTAGTCACCGAAAGTAAGCTAGCGACGTGTCAAGTTAATCTTAAAGACTTTATCTCAGAACTAGTTAGCCTTACTTGGTTAGCTAGCTAACTTTAGCTTCAGAGTCTACAAGTCCACACATTGTAGGTCAAACAGTACAACTCACCAGGTACAGAGGGGCGTATATTTTAAAGGAGACCTCCAGAGCCCCCCTGGCTACATCCACAGCAGACTGCACACACGAAGGGTCCCATGTATGACCGATTTCGTAGCAGCTGTGCGGTATTTTACTGAAAGCCGCCATATCTGAACCATACAGTGTACGGTCTGTGCACTGACAGCCAGCAGCGGGTACGCGCTGACGTGCGCGTTCACTGTGAGGGGAGCGAGGCCACGCAAAAGAGATGTGAACGTGCACAGCGCTGTCGGCACTGGAACTCAAATATTATATATCATGAGTCAATGGTTTATTGAAGATCATCGAGTTATAATCCGTATCCACTGCTTAACAGTGAGCCCCTCGTAAAATACAAATATTTTCTTTATTGGTTCTCTGTGAATAAATACTGATTTAGCCCTTTAGAACCTGAGCAAACTGGTTTGATTTCTTTCAGAAACATGAAACTGAAACAGGACATTGATTCGAAATAAAAATACAAGAAAATTAACTGAAATGACAAAAAATGACGTGTAAAAAAAGCTGAATTATAATAAACATGATAAATATAAATATTTTTTAAAAGTAACCTAATTGTAATAGAGTTATAATTATATTGGGGTTTTTTGCACAAATGACCTTGTCTTTTTTTTTCTCAAGTTATTTGATACTTTTCTAATGATTTTCTCTCTTGTCACCTTTTGCTATTTTTTTTTAATTTGTCAGACATTTAATGTCAAGTTGCTGATTGCCTTTTTCCCATGTTTTGGAAAGAAACCAGTTTACTAACGTTTCAAAAATTTGTGAAAGTCAACTGAACACAGCACAAGAAAACTGATATTGATGCAGGTTTTAAAGGGTAAGATATTCATTTGTTACTGACCTAATAATCAGTAGCCTATCATATATCCTAAAATGGGGACAAATGAAAAGGACAACTGGTAAATTTATAATTTAAATTCATGGCAACAAATTCATGAATGAATGTAGAATGGCCTTACAGCTTAGTGTAACCACGAATTAAATGATCACTAATCATTACTTAAATTAATTCAAAAACATTGATCTGGAAACAAGATTCAGCCTTAAAAGTGCTTTTCAGTACTAGTTTACTACATGAGCTACACGTGGGTTGTTCTTGGGCTAACTGAGTACCAATTGCCTATCGGCCCAAAATGGGCATGTTATCTGGGACCCACCTGGGTAAACCCATTAATGTCGGCCATTGGTAAAGGGGGGCATTATGAAACCCATGTACAGTCCCATAGAGGGCCCATTTACTACCCACATGGGCCCCACATACAAATGTGCGAAAAGATGTTAGAGGTTCTTTACCGCAATGCTAAAGACATCACAGGTTCAATTCCCCACCTGCTCATTGTGAATAGAGCTTTAGCTAAACAGGCTATGTAAATCTGCCTAAATCTTCAACTAAATGCCTAAATCTGGAATCAGATTAGGCCACCCTTAATCTGACACAAGATGTTAACCATTGCTGTACAAAAAAAGTGACCCTGTTGGTACTCAAGTGGAGGCTTGTGACATTAGGATGGTTTTCTCATTTATTGCTGTGTGTAGAGTGTAGCGTAGTGTCTTTTGTCTCTTTTGTTTGACTGCAATATAAAATAAAAGCGATAAACATTACAGAGCCACAAACAATCTTGAAAATGGCATGGGGATCTAAATGTTTAGATTCAGCTGGGGTGCTAATCATTACTCTAATTAAATTTCTATAATATAGAAATTAGCCAGCAGGCATCAAATTGAATTTCCAGAGGTTTCCATCCCACAGAAAAGGGCTGTGCTGGGGCCTGACTGAGAGTAAATTACTGGTGATTTTGTGGAACAATGTGCTCTTTTGATGGACTCGATTGTAAGGGGCAGTGGGGTCAAATTTTGCTGCAAGACAACAATAAAAGAAAAAAGTAAACATAACTGACTCCTGAGAAAGACTTGACCCTGGTGACCTATGAGCATATAACAGAAAATAAAAATGAAAGACCACAGGACACTTTTTCTGACGTTTTTACACTACATCACTGCTGTGTTTGCGGTGCAAATCGTACTCAGAGATTCGTAGGGATTATCAGAAATAGAAGGCTCAGGGATCATACTTAACTAACTGAATGAGGGGAGTGACCAGAAAGAAAAGCAGAGTGACTAGAATATGTTTGTATATTATCAGTATTTCCTGTATTTACTCTGCAGAGGCTGCCATCAGACAGGCCCACCCTGATCTGTGGCACAGCTGTACTACTCAGTATTGGTCAGCAGGTGTCAGCCTCCTTTCTTTAATGTAAAGTGACACAAAGATTTTGGATTGAAATATGCAGGGATGTAGCTGCTAACTACTCATTATCAGGATAAACTGACTCAGGTATTACAGTCAAAGAAGAATACCACTCATAAAAGGTGTGTTAACTACAAGTAACTTTATTAATGGTTGATAAATCATTTCATAATGCCAATAGATCAGGTATAAGTCATAAGAACTCTGGCAGCTACTTTATCCTCCAGTAGGACACTTGAACTCTGCCAAAAACTAAAGAATGTGGACCAAAATAAATGTATCAACTTAACTTGTTGTCATGAAACCTACAAGTTATTCCTGATTCATGGATAATAAACTATTATTAATTCATTGACTCCAAATAGAGAAGACAGGACAGAGGGATTTTTTCACAAAATTGTTCTCATAAATGGCCTATAACTGATCAAAAATCCATTTGAAAATAATTTAGGGACTGTTAATCACTTATGAGAGGAGATGGAGTGGTGCAAGCGGGAGAGATACTTAATTTTTTTAATATCTATATTCAAATTTAAATGGTTGTATTTTGTATTTATTTTACATAACCTCAGAACCCTAAACCCTGCAAGTGGGTTTGGAAGGCATGTTGTTTGAAAAAAAACTCTAAAATCACATAATTATTCATAACAAGAAACTGTGAAATGTGGTTATTTGTGGAGGAAGGAGGGCGTGCATTTTTCCCCCTTCATTCAGAGAGGCTCAAGGAAAAATATTTGTATCTCCGGGGACATGACATGATAAACAAAAAGACAAAATCAAAGTCACACCACACCCTCTTGGTCTGATAAAGACAGAACAGTTCCTTATTACCCACCAATAAAGCCACAGAAATTTATTTAGGGTGTCTTATCGAAAAGTGGTGCCACAACGTTGATTTGTGAATTAAAACAAAGCAACCTGATTTTTAAAAGTCACAGACACCAGCTGGCTGTCCTGTTCATTCATCACTCTATGCTAAGGTCACAGCCAATTCAGACGTCCCATGGTGCGTGAGTGTGCATTTTACCATAAGTGGATCAATTATCTTAATTTCCCAGAAGGCGATTTCAATAACATTTTACAATAATTAACGCGAGAACACCGAGTGGTTATTATCCGTGTACTCTGATACCTCCGCAGGAGGCGGTAACACTGCGGTCTCTCTCTCTGGCTGAATAAGTCAACTGTTTTCCTTTGCAGAGTTTCATAAGTGCCGCAGCCCCAACTGCAGACTGTTGATACGCACTCGCATGGGAGGATCTACGGAGGTTTCCACTTGTTCCTCTTGAACCAAAACCCGCTAAATACACAGCCCGGCATCTCACGGAGCGATCAGCAGAACATGGCACGGACTTTGAGGCTGTTTGCGAGTTGTTTGTTGTTCTTTCTCTCCTCCGGTGCGGAAGCGAAGCGCGGCAGGGAGAGAGTTTACTATGTGGGGATCATTGAGGATTCGTGGGATTACGCACCAAGTGGAAAAAACCTGCTTAACGGTCAAGACGTCGCAAATGACGAGTGAGTTGTGATAGTCAAGTATACAGATGGTGATGGCAATCATATTAATGTGATTACATATCAGTGAAGTTCACACATGGGGTGCTGAGATTACTAACATGTAAACTTTTTATAAGAAACAGTGTGGAACAAAAACTCAAGTTCCTCAATCTAAATACAGATATAACGAAACAAAAAGTTGCACAGTCCGTCATCTTGGCAGGGTGTGACAGATGGTGTCTAGACCTCTGAAGGTAGTGATGTGTGCTTTGCTGGCAGTCTGTCTGGCAGATGCACAGGTAAAATGATAGTACTTGAGTCACTAACAATGAATGACTGTTTTATGTCATGAGATTGGAGGCTGCCTTTGCTATGTGTTACAGTGGCGGAAATAAAGTCAGAAAACGCAGATGCCAGAGCATAATCTGCACCACACTAACAATATTGTGATATTACATTGATGTCAAAGTTGCTGTGTCGTAATATATATATATATATATATATATATACATACATACACACATATATATATATACATACATGGCCCTCAGACCAAATTTAACCGGCCCTCAGCTTGTCTTTTAAAATATACTTTATGAAAACCATAATATTGGTTAATCCAGCAAGATCACTTTGCATTTATTTTCTGTCACCTCACATGGTCAGACAATCATACATTTGGATATGCACCAAGGAGAAACTGCGTAGGCAAAACTAATTTGTTTCCATAAACAGATGGTAAGTAAGCAAAGTCATTGTTATCTATTGTCAGATATTTCCTGTTGGGTAGCAGACATGACCATGGCAAAGAAGCAAAAATTGACGAGGGCTGTTGCTTTCAGTAGTGGTGGAAAGTTGAATATTTTTTCAATTAATGATAAAACAGTTGCGTTCGTGTAATTCTTATGTGTTTTTTTTTTAATAACTCATATGTTGCGAGAAGCAGCTGGCCCCCAGGAATTTTCACATTATTTAATCTGGCCCCCATTCAAAAGAGTCTGGACACTGCTACCCCAAGGGAGTCGCATATATTGAAAATGGTCCTTCCAATGTAAAATTGGTCATTACGGCCCTGCTACAAATATATGACACCTGACTTTATCTCTTCTTCTAAGTTAGCCAAATACCTGACAGGTACTTTATTTGATCTCCTCATTAATGATATCTTAACAACTCTGAAGCATACCACAGTTGTTGCACTATTGCACAATGTTGGAAAATCCTGACCTGCTCTATCAGCCAGGAAACTTACCCAACAGTCAGTAACTGATGATACCAAATACTCACAAGCACATACAGTTTTATTCATGCAACATTGGCTGTAGTCAAAGCAACAACCTATATTTTTTTCCAAATGTTACATTATCTATTCATTCTTTGTATTTTGCTATTTAATGTTTAAGCAGAAATAAGCACACCTAGAAAATAGGCGCATGTGCTCGGTGAAAACCCCATTCATCAGACTGTCAGCAAGGTTGTCAATACAACCCATCTGTGAATCAAGTAAGCGTAATGGTTTTCATCCTCCCTGTTGCTTTGGTTATGGGCTGAATATACAGAAGCAAAACTGCATTCACCACAGCTCCGGTAACACGTTATTAGCCCAGAGAAACGTGTAATCACAGTAATGACAAGTCTAATTGTTAGAGAGCTGCGACCACGTGCAATTTGTTCTGCGGCACTACATTTGAAGCTAAAGGATTCATCTCATAGTTCATGTCTTATACAGATATTTAGTACAGTCTGCCAGTGAAAAGTTAAATAATATCTAAGATCAATCGGAGAGCTTGGGAAATCTTACTGAGCATGCATCCCATTTATTTCCATTGCTACCTCTTTTTGTAATACCTCTGTTTGTTTTTTTTAATTTATTAAATACAATAGTATAGTAAGCTTAGGTCTGTATCTTGACAATAATTAGCCAGCTGCCACTGCTGTCATTGCTGTCACTCTTCTCTGTCTCCACTTCTATCTCAGGCACGCGTCTGTGTTCCTGGAAAGAGGTCCCCACCGTATCGGCAGTGTTTATAAGAAGGCTATGTTCCGACAGTACACAGATGCTACGTTCAGCCACCTGGCACCCCGACCCACCTGGCTAGGCTTCCTGGGGCCCATACTGCGAGCTGAGGTTGATGACATCATTGTGGTCCACCTGAAGAACTTTGCGTCCAGGAACTACTCTATGCATCCTCATGGAGTTTTTTATGAGAAGAACGCAGAGGGTATAGTGCTACATAATACATACATGTGCACATAGAGACACACGCACTGTGTTCACACACAGAACGACATGAAAAATCCATTATGACACCCCTCAGACAGAATGGGACACCTGCTCATACAAAATGATACCTAGTAGTTGCTGTAATAATAAGTGGACTGCAAATAATTTATAAATAATAAATGCTGAATGATATACTGAATGCAGTGCTACAGAAAGAGATTAAGGACTCTCAACTCTCTCTTTCCACAGCCCTGACTGAATAGATTGGCAGGTGGTGCACTGATAGAAGTTACAAAAACAATATATTAAGTTACAGGAATGACAGTAATGTGGATACAGATACCCGAAGAGTGAGTCTGATTGTTCACAAAGGCTCTGCTTTATTCAACAAGTGACACTATTCTGCTAAAACAACTTTTAAAGGGATAGTTTGGATTTTTTTTTAAATGGATTTGTGTAGGGTACTTATTCATAGTCAGTAAATATCAGTCAGCGCATCCTCAGAAGCTAAGCAATGCACTGATGTGGGTGGGGGCCAGCAGCAAAAAGTATTTTAGCCAATTAAAAATGTAATATCCATTTAAGTGTATGTTATATATATATATATATGCTATATATATTGAGAGTATTTTTACCGCTTTACCGTTTGGTCAGATTGCCTGTTAAGATGGGAGAGCTGTTAACAGCTTCAGTTGTCTATCTATGCTTTCATCAAAGTCACCTAATTCCATTGAGAAAAACAATCATTTTAGCTTGCTGAACACAGGAGCTGCTGGTCTACTGCTCTTTCAGTCAGTTAGTTAGTTAGTGTTATTGTGTGACTTTTTATGATCCCGAACTAATCCTTTAAATGCCAAAGTCATGCAAAAACACAAGCAAGCTAAATGAGAGAGGCAGTAATGAATCAGTAGATCCTATTTAAAGCAATGTTAAATCACCACTGGAAGTCACTGTCTGGCGTTAAGGGAAAGCCGTGGAAATATTCTAAATATAGCGCATGCTGATTCTGATAACTCTAAATATGTTTTCTTGCTGCCCCCTCCACAGCGGTACATTGCGTAGTATCCACGTAGGACTCCACAGCCTGCTCTTTCAAACTGGGGGCAGACTGACATCTACTGTGTGTAATATACTTTCTGTGGATAAGTACAACCAGAAACTAACAGGCTAAAATGACAAAAGGACTAGCAAATGTGACACTGACTAAAATAGTCCAGTTTGGACTGTGTGAGTACAAAAAATGACACACAGCACATTTTCACTTTTATGGAGGTTTTGGTTCCTGAGTATTATGAACTTTGCTGGTCTTTCTTATACATGAGGGGGGAGGGGGCCCCCTCATCTGGGGGAGAGGCATCCTACCTCTGGAATTTCCAGAGGCATACTGAAACTGAAACTAAAATTTATTTTTTCCTCTGTAAACAGATTATGCCTGCTGATCCCCTTCTTTAACAGGGGATTTGCACTGATCTATGAGTCAGATTAAACCTCAAAAATGTCAAAAATGGAAGAGGGAGGGGAAGGGTGTCAACACATGGAGACATAAATTTGGTCAAATCTGCCAATTCTGTGTGAAAACACATCATGTGATGAGCACATATTGGTACAGAGGTCAGTGTACCCGTTACATCTATTACTAAGACTGAGATCATTTATGAGGTTATAGATCACTTACACACGTGGAGGCTGAAAGCTTAACAGAGATAAGACCCATGGAGGAAATGGATATGACCTCGATTTGGGATGCTGTGTTTTTTTGAAGAATCAATGACATATCTGGGATTGCTCTAATGTTACTGTTGTTTTCTTATAACAATGACACTAAACTATTGAACTGTATTGAAACCTCCATTGAAGAATGTGCTTATTATACTTATTTAATGAATCAGTTAAGGCCAAGAATTGTGAGATCATGGTGTTATTTTCTGCTGACCAAAAGTGAAAGCGCCAGGGCTCAAGTTCTCTTTAAACTTCAGAGGAATCAGAAAAATCTCAGCATAAACAACTTGTATTTGTCTACCAGGGGCGCTCTATCCAGATGGGACATCAAACAAGCTGAAGGAGGACGACTCTGTTCCTCCAGGAGGCAGCTACACCTACCGCTGGGAGGTCAGGCCAGAATTTGCCCCCACGGGTGACGATGCCAACTGTCTGACCTGGGTCTACCACTCCCATGTGGATGCCCCCAAGGACATCGCCTCAGGCCTCATCGGGGCTCTGCTCACATGCAAAAAAGGTCTGTAGACATTTGATTACATTCTAGGAACATGTTTCTTTGAATGAATTTTTTACCTTGTTCGGTAATAATCACAACTGCCAAGGGCTTCCTCACTCCGATGCTTAAAAAAATGAAATACAGCAACACTCCCTAGCCTAAGCCCTTAATGACTGCAATGAAAACTGTCAATGACAAAACGCTGCATGAGAAAAACAAATATGCTGGGAATGTGTGAGAACGACTGACATGCTGAAATGAAGAAATGCTGACATGGTGGAAAAACAAAGATTAAATTCTCCTTTATCTTTGCTTAAGTACATGGATGTGTTACATTTTTAACCTCCATCCTGCATGTTTTTCTATGTGTCATCTTTCTCTGTGAGCGCAGGAATCTTGAAGGAGACTAACGATCTAGTCCAGGGTCAGAGAAAGCCCGGGTCGGTCATAGAGTCAGCCCGAAATGATGTGGACCAGGATGTCTTCCTAATGTTCAGTGTGGTGGATGAAAACCTGAGCTGGTACCTTGAGGACAACATTAAGATCTGCTCTGATCCAGCTGGAGTTGATGAAGAAGACCCAGACTTTGAGGAGTCAAATCTGATGCATGGTGAGAGAGAGATTGTAAACTGATTGACAACAAGAATATTATTTATTGTTAAATGAGGTTTTTCACAAAATTTCTAAATGTTAATCTCATTTTCTATCACCTCCCCTGCATCCCGTAGCCCTTACATTGTTTCATTTTTCTATGTGAGTTACTCATCACTTTAAATGACTAATTCCTCAAAGTGTATCAAACAAGATTTAAAAGGCCTGTTCACCCTAAAATCAAATATATTTATTTTTTCCTTTTACCTGTAGTGCGGTTTATCAGTCTAGGTTGTTGTTGTGTGAGTTGCCGAGTACTGAAGATATTGGCCCTAGAGATGTCTGCCTTCTCTCCAATAAAATAAAACTAGATGGCACTTGGCTTGTGGTGCTCAAGGTGTCAGAAAATAGATTTTAAAAAATGAACAGCAACGTCTCTTTTCAGAAATCATGCCCCAGTTACCCAAGATAATCAACAGACCTTGTTGTGAGCAGTTACATGTAGGAACTATTTTCTTTCTACTTAACTGCATCCGTCAACTGTGTCACCACGAAGAAGAGAGCATGCATCTATCTACTCATGGATGAGAGCCTCATGCTTGTGATGTAAACATCAATGGTGTCCTCCTCAGCTTAGCTGTAATGTTAGCTAGTGGAATGGTGTTAGGTGAACTAGTAGTAGATGCACACTTCCTTTTGCGTGGTGACAAGGTTGACGGATGCAGTTTAGCGGAGAGAAATTAGTTCCTACATGAAACGAGGTCTGTGGAAAATCTCGAGTTACTAGGTCATGATATCTGGAAACACACATTCCTACTGAGTTTTTAATTGTATTTATTTATTTATGTTTTTTTTGCCCTCTTGAACACTTTAAGCCGAGGGCCATAAATTTCACAATATTTAAGAGACATTTTTACGGCCAATAGCTCCAACACTTAGCAACTCACACAAAAAACAATCCAGACTGAGAAATAGCACTATAACTAAGATGAAAAATATGTATTTTTTGATTTTGGGGTGAACTGTCACAAGCATGAGGCTTAGTGAAGTTTGTTCTCTTTGTCTTTTCCTCTAACCTCTGTCTGGACTTCTCTCTGTGTGACAGCTATTAATGGCTTCATGTTTGGTAACCTGCCCGGAATCAAGTTATGCCAGCACCGTGCAGTAGCCTGGCATTTGTTTGGCATGGGAAACGAGGTGGACATCCATTCTGCCTTCTTCCATGGGAATACACTGCTGGACCGTGGCCACCGCACCGACGTCCTCAGCCTGTTCCCGGCCACGTTTGCCACAGCTGAGATGGTCCCGAAAGCAACAGGAAAGTGGTTGCTGACCTGCCAGGTTAATGACCACCTACAGGGTAGGGCACCTGAACTTTAACCTCTGTGTGACCTTTGACCTCGATGCTCTGAGACTGAGGAATGCATTTTATTATGAAGTACACCTCTGTTATTTTGTCAAAGCATGATGTTATCTGTCTTCCTGCAGCAGAGCTTGTACTTCTAAACATGCCAGGACTTGTAATTTAAGGCTGTCCAAAGTCCACTGAACTTACTGTAGAACTGCATGAGACTTGTTTAGCATATTATTAATTTTACTTACACTTGTGAAGTACCTTACCTTTGTATCATACCACAGCTTTCCATAATAGCCTTTTTGTATCTCTGTGGCTTTAAAGAAACATATACAAATACAGCATATTTACAAAATCACACCTTTGGTAGTTTTACATGTTCTGTGACCTTACAGGGTTTGGCATGCTAAAGCAACAGATAAGGAAGTTGAAAGTGTTAACTGAACCCCGGAATATTAATTATTTTATAGACCATTAAATCTGGCCCTTTTGAATTGTTGATTTTTCTGATGCTCTAAAGGTTTTTGTACATGTGAATTATGGTCTGTGTAATGTTTGTGCATGTCTCTTTTTTGATCTTTTCCAGCTGGGATGCAGGCTTTCTATGAAGTGCACGCATGTGACAGTGAGGCCGGCTCCACGTTGATGGGTGGTGTTGTGAGGAACTACTACCTGGCAGCAGTGAAAGTTTTGTGGAATTATGGTCCATCAGGAAAGGATCTGATCAATGATGTGCCCCTCATTAAAGCCGGCAGGTGGGCAGGCACTTACTCAAATTCAGTGTGACATACTGCTACTTCCAACCTAATCAGTGGTAACAGGAGGCCCGTGTAGTTGCATATCAGCTTTTTAGCTATTTAAGTTATCTGGGGTCAGCTCCATTTAGCTTATGTCTGTGCCTAATATGGTCAGAGTTGTTGAAAGGTTGACAGCTTTTGTAAAATGTAAGGATGGTCATCCTGAAGTCATCTTTTAATAGTTCCAAGGATCCTAAAATTGACATTTTTTAACTAACTGAAACTATGTCTTAATTTTTTGTTAGAACAAGATAATTACAACTAGACCAAAGCTCTCTTTGCTTTGTGGTATCTTTTTTTTATTACCATCATACCACCCAAGCCCAAATCTTTGTAAGAAGAAGTTAAAATATCCATCAAATGTCTCCACACACATAACATGGGATATTCCCTGTGTAGTATTTGCATTGATAAAGTACAACCAGAGTAGTTTTGGAGAAATAATGATGGGAGCCTACAGACTCTGTAGATGATCATTATTTGATTAAGAGGTGGACTATTCCTAAGGTTTGAAAGACCTCTGAAGAGAGTTGCCTGTCTGTGGCCTCTGGACATGGCTGATTATACACGCTCACGATTATACATGCTCCTGTGGTGAGGCAGTTTTGTGGTGTTTAGAGTAAACAGTGTGGATAGTGGAGCAGTGACTCAGTTGTTATTGTGTCTTTGTTATTGTTCCCTAACCTCACACACTGAAAGTCCTCTGTCAGGCATAGCTGTTTGCTCTGTTCACTTTTCTTTAGTAAGAAATTACACACCACCTCTTTATCCAGGCTGTACATTCATTGCAATCCATGTAACTCCTTCTCTGCCGCCATCAGCTTATAGTGACAAATGCTTCAGTTCCTTCCTACCACACCCACACCCCTTCCTCTGCTCTCATAGTGCATCAGAGACGTTTTTTGGGACTGATGGTGGAAGGCTCGGAGGAAATTACATGAAAGTAGTGTACAAAGAGTACATGGACAGTACCTTCACCACCCTAAAGCCGCAAACACCTGAATCTACACACTTAGGGATGTTGGGTAAGGCCTCTAATTTTTAGATTTGGCAAAACATCTCCCTGTTTTGTATCTTTATTTTAACTGGAAACTGGTGTCCACTAATTTTCTCTCAACACCTCTTGTCTTGTCACAATGTTTAATGTTCTTCTGTATTTATGCAGGTCCAGTCCTGAGGGCAGAGGAAGGAGACACACTCAGAGTGACATTCCTAAATAAAGCTGATAGAAACTACAGTATCCAGCCTCATGGCCTGCACTATGAGAAACAATTTCAGGGAAGCAGCTATGAGGACGGTGAGGAAGTAGCCAGTTTCAGAGCTGCACCCCTAACAGCGGATTGTTAACAACTCAGATTGACAGAGGCATACATTTGCATGTCTATTGCTTACAGACTAAAGAAAATATTCCTGTCTGTGCCTTTTCCTTATCTGTATGAATTCTTCCTGAAAGATTTAGCAGGAAGGGATGAACATATCTTTACAACTCCAAAAAGCATGACTTAATTGATCAAATCAACTAAAAAATAAGTCACGCACGGACTGTGTAGAATGTGTTTGAATTTCAGAATGCCTCAAATTAAAAAAGAAAAACAGCTCAATTTATAGGCATTGAGTTTCGACTTCAAGAGCCTATTTCTAAACAGTTACTTTGTGTGCAACACTGCAGGTGTTGACAAGCCAGGCTCTCACGTCAGTCCAGGGGAGAACTTTACCTACACCTGGCAGGTACTAGAGGGTCCTTCTTCATCTGATTCTCCCTGTATCCCCTACCTGTACTACTCTGCCACTGATCCCGCCAAGGACACCAACGCTGGATTGGTGGGACCTCTGCTTGTGTGCAAGAAGGGAACGCTTAGGGATAACGGAACCCAGGTGCTGCTTTATTATCCACTCACACACACTTTCAGAAATGCAGGAAATAATTACATTTAAAAGGCTTTAAACAGTAAATATAACAATTAAATGTAGCAACAAAACAATTTAGATCTTTAACAGTCAGGCATTGGCATTTAAAGCAGTGTAATACATTTTGAGTTTTTATACTGTTAAGTGTAATTTGCGACCCCTACATATCTTGTTGTTACTGTGTGTGCCCACAGGAGGGTCTGGATAAGGAGTTCTTCCTAATGTTTTCTGTCATGGATGAAAACATGAGCTGGTATTTGAAGGAAAATATTGATTCTTTTGGCACCAATGAGACAAACACAGAAGACGAGGACTTTGAGGAGAGCAATTTGATGCATGGTAAGCAAAGAGTGTTTTACCTCACTGTGTATTTTATATTAAATATTATTTAAATGGATACTTTAGCTCACATACCATTATTACCAGCTTTTTTAGTTCCATTTCTTGTTTTCCATTTAAATGTTCCATTGTATTACAGCTGTAAACGGATTAATGTATGGGAACCTTCGCGGACTGGAGATGTGTGCCGGGGACAGGGTTCGGTGGTACACCTTTGGGCTGGGTACAGAGGTGGACATCCATGGCGTTTATTTCGAGGGGAACACCTTCAAGAAGCAGAGCACAACACGTGACACTATCAGCCTGTTCCCTCACACCACTGCTACTGCCGACATGCAGCCAAACGCTCCAGGTTAATCTCACACAGTCACAAACACTCACTGGGCTGAAACCACATCCCTTTCCTTGCACACATTGTCAGCGTTCATCCGCACTTCAGGTTTTGTTTGACAGACAGTTTTGTTCTTTATAAACATATTTAGATAACCTTGTGTGAATGTTTTCCGGTGACGTGTACACCATTACCAACAGGAAACATCAGTAACTACAGTACAAACAGGAAATGTCAAAACTACATGCAGTATTTGTATTATTTACAGTATCCTGAGATCTGTTGAAGGGCTTCATTTCCCAGCTTAGATAGAGGAAAATTCCACAAAAATCTGCAAATCTAGACCACTACATGGCATTACAACCTGTTTTTGTTTGTTTTGTTTTTTTTAGTTTTTAGGTATAGAAAAGAAAATACTGTTCCACAAAATCATGTACTTCAAATACTAGAAGCAGTAGTTTTCAACATCAGGATAAAATATTGTGAATACAGTTTAATACAAGAGGGGACAGGGAATAGTGTATAAATCTGACTGTGGTTATGTATTTTTGATTCGGGGGTGAACTGTTCCTTTAAAGTAACGGTTTATAATCATCTCCAGACATGTTTTAAGACATAGAAGAATAATCTGCTATAAATAATAATTTGTGTCTGTTTTTCCCACAAAAAGGTTCAATAAACTTTTTATTGATTTAAAATTCCATCCACGCTTAAAGAGTCCAGAATCCATAAATATGCAGATGTGAAATTTTAATCTCTGGACTTAGGCCACTCTGTACAATGAAGCTCCATCATCCACATGAAGTAACAAAAAGCAAAACACTTTTTTTGTATGTGCAGGAGGACGTTTCAATCTTACCAAACATGCAAATATTTGCAACGAACTGAAAACCACAAGTCAGCACACAGGGAGAAAAAAAGTATGTTATTTTCTAGCCAAAAAAAAGCCAAGCTTTGCAAGAAAAAGAAAAAAAGAAAAAACACAATTTTTTCGTTGTTTGTTTGTTTCAAGTTCGAGTCAATGACACTTTTGCTAGTCGAAGCATCATCACAAGAAATTACATTAGATTTAATTTTGCTTTTGCCCATACAAAATGTGCATTAAAAGATACCAGGAACGAAGAGTTTGATGTTGTGAGAAACTGAAAGTACAACCATCCCAGATAATCCACTAAAGTGTACTCATAGAGGTGCAGTACAAATGCTTTGGTATTCGTATGTTTCAGCTGTAAATGTCAGCATCTGTGGTCAAGCCACAAACATATCCAGAGTCATCATGTGTCCTAACCCTTAACCTCTTTTCATCCCTCTGTCAGGTGTGTATGAGGTGAGCTGCAGAGTAACAGACCACTTCTCAGCTGGCATGAGGCAGCAGTACAAAGTGAATCTCTGCCCGCAACACAAACTGAAGCTCACACACACAGGAGGGCCAACCAAGATTGTGCAGTATTTTATCAGTGCTGAAGAAATAGAGTGGGACTATTCACCTTCGAGACAATGGGAGCTGGAGAAACACCATGCCACATTCGAGGACAGGTGTGTGAGTAAGATAATAGTAGGATGATGTTTTTCAGTGTTAGAGCCTGTGATTAGTGGCGTAACTTATTACTGTTTGTTAATGGAAGCAAATTGGTACGTCTCCCAGTCCAGGGACTATATTTGTGGGGAAAGGGAAAAACAGAATCGGCCCGCGCTATAAGAAGGTGGTGTACAGAGAATACACCGACGAGACCTTCAAAGTTCAGAAGAAAAGGCAGCCCAACCAAGAACATTTGGGAATTATGGGTAAGCTCAGCTGCTCTTTATGCTGTTTTTGATTTTTTAAACCAAGAAAAGACAGAAGAAGACTTTTACTTTTTCTCTGTAGGTCCAGTAATCAAAGCAGAGGTAGGAGAGCAGATTGTGATCACATTCAAGAACAAAGCCAGTCGGCCATACTCAATTAGCGCCCATGGAGTGAAGGCCAGCGGGGCTCACATTCCTGTCAAACCTGGTGAGAATCAAATTTGAAAAGACATAATATATGCTGTTGCTTTCTATTAAAAGGTGCACACTAAAAATCCTAGAAAACCTAGCCTCAGAGGCAGTAGGATTTATATGTGTTTTTTCTCTTTCTGTCAGGTCACATAATCGAGCTGACGTGGGATGTTCCTGAAAGGTCTGGTCCAGGGGTCTCAGATCCTAACTGTATCTCTTATGCCTACTACTCCAATGTTGATTTCATTAAGGTACAAAATTCTTCTTTAACAAGCATGCGAATCACAGTGTTGCTGTAAAAAGAAAGTGGTTTTTTTTGTTGTTGTTTTTGCTTTGTAAATATGTTGTATTGATTTTCAGAGTCTTTATTCCACAAAAAAGGGTCTGAGACATGTATATTTGTCTTCATTTCATCCATTCATCCCCCAACCATTCCCTCCCTACCACCCTGCCCACCCACCCACAGAATTATAGGTTACAAAATACATTCGGGTGAAGGTGGGAAAACATAACATCATTAAATAATTGTATTAATTACTCTAAAAAAAAGTAGAAAGAGAGGGGAAAATTGTCTTTTGAACAAAGGAAGAGAATAAATAAATAAACATATTTTTTAATATTTGATTTTTTCTAGCTTTAAGAAATACATAACATCCTTTATTCAATGAAAAAAGGACGGAGGAGTACACTGCTTCAAATTTAGAAGGATCAAATGTCTTGCCAGGGGAGTAATGAGAGCAAGAGAAAGTGTTTTAAATGGGTAGAAGTTGAATTGTAGATGTTTGTGACAGTGTTACTTTATTTGTTTGTTTTCAGGATCTGTACAGTGGTCTTCTTGGGCCTCTGGTGATATGCAGGCCTGGGACTCTGCAGCACGGCGAGGGGCCCGACAGACAGAGGGGCGATGTAGAGAAGGAGTTTGCGCTACTCTTTATGGTGCATGACGAAAACCAGTCCTGGTACTTGAAAGACAACATCAGAACATACCTCGGTGTCAATCCCAATACCTTCGTGCCTGACGAAGAGTTTGCGGAGAGTAACATGATGCACGGTAAGAGATTAGAAGAGAGGGAGGCACTAATAGTCAAACTGTCCTTTTCATGAAGCTGAGATTTATAATGATGAGAAAACTGGGGTCATCCCAGCAGGAAGAGCTGCATGGAATTGGACAAAAAAAACAAAACGAAGATGCAAACATAGGTAGAGTAGAACTGACAATTACTTGTATAATTTAAAGGGACAGTTCATCCCCAAATTAAGAGGCTGCATTTTGCTCAGAACACAAAATACCATGAAGTCAAATCAGCAGAGCATGCTCCTTTTTTATGGTTTTATGTTCTAAGAGGAAGTCTGAATTATGGTTTTCCTGTCACACTTCTGTCTGCATGCCTTTGTCTGATTCCATGGTGTGATGGTGTGAATGTGTCTGTTGAAGGGATCAATGGTAAGCTGTACGGTAACCTCCATGGTTTGGTGATGTTCCGGGGCCAAAAGGTTGACTGGTATCTACTGGGCATGGGCAACGAAGTGGACATGCACACCGTTCACTTCCATGCTGAGACTTTTACCTACAAGGTAACCCTCACCACCACAACAAGAGCCTATTATTATACATAATTACCAGGCAAATTATTTATATACAAACAAATGTCCCATCCTTTCATACTGACACAGCGAGACCTGGTCTGTTTGCATTAAGTCGGAGATTGCATTTGTGAAATGAGGCGTTGTCTTCATTGTCATGAGCACCACTACATGTACAGAGGAAAAGTTTCTTCACTCAGTGTTCATTTCCTTTTTTATGTTCCTCTTTGCTGTGATGTTTGTGCTGTGTGTGTGTGTAGACCGACCGTGTGCACCGTGCAGATGTCTTTGATCTCTTCCCTGGGACTTTCCAGACTGTAGAGATGGTTGCCGGGAACCCAGGGACTTGGTTGCTCCACTGCCACGTGACTGACCACATCCATGCTGGCATGGAGACCACTTTCACCATTGAAGGTGTGTATGCACCAGAGTCACTATAGTTTTGTATTTTTCATTTTTTTTCTATTCAGTTTACTTTTGTTTAAGTTTCAGAGTGGATTTGCATGTTTCGCTTTCGTTTTTTTTTTTTTGTTTGTTCAAACATCTTTAGTTTTACTTTAGTTTTTATTAACCTCGGTATCAATTTTAGTCTCTTTTTTTTTTCATCATAATACAGGGGTATATGTCACGGGTAAGATTCAAGGAGTATGTGTAGGTGTTTCGATATAAACACTTCACCTTACCAAAGCAGTTGTCTAACAGTCATGTCGACATCCCTTTCTCAATAAACATACACCAATGCCTCCTCATGCTTTTGTGTTGATACATTTGACCAAATTGACAAAGACAAAAACATTTCCTGTATGTTTTTCTTTCATTATAGTCAGTTTTGAAAGCACACAATATCGTTTCAATTAGGTTTTTTTTTCTAAAGTCTTGTTTCATTTTTATTCCAGGCATACCATGTTGTAGTTTTTAGTGAAGTTAACTATTGTTGTTCTGTTTGAGAGTGTTAGCCTAAGTTCTTGTTTTTTGTCTTTTTCAGTTCCAGAAAAACCCTCACATGGTAAGGATATGCATCTGTTTTCTTGACCAAATGATGCACGAGTTATTGGAAGACTTCACAGTGCACAGGGTTAAAAATGAAATCAGGACACACCCCATTGGGGTATTTCTGGCAAAGTGTGATCAATTGCTGAGTTAATGGCTGTTGATAGATCCAATGAAAGGTTTTACAGGCTGACAGATTAAAAGTGAATTTGAATTTCAAACCTTTAATCTAAAATCACTGTATCAGCACACATTACCATATCAGTGTTTATTTCCATAGTATTTAGGGTCACTGTTGATCACTCAATCATTGATTTGCTAATACTGATTGCAGTTTCAGGATAGTTAACTTCAAATGGGCAACCTGGTAACCAGCTTTTGACAGGTGTGATAACCACAACAAACGTACACAATGTAAACTCACTTCCAGATCTAAAGAAGGCAATGATGAGTTGAGATTGTCAAAGATGGGGCACAATTTAAAAAAATAAAAACAAAAACAAAAAATTAACTTCATTATCACATGTCGCCCTCATCCACAAAACCAGATAGCAGTCAGCAGGCACATTAAAAGTATCACCATCAGTACTCCATTGTGATTACACAATATTAAATGTAGATCCATTACAAAGCCAATTCAATTCAGCATACTTTTAACCCAACCTAATCGAAAGCTTAAATCACCAGGAAAATTTAGAAAGATGCTTAGAATTCTACACAAAGTGGCTTTAATTGTTAAAATGACAACAGCAGTAACTGTATGAAACAAATATCATGCAAACACATAACAGATTCAAAGTAACTCAAGCATTGTTTAAGAGTGTGATAATACATTTCACATAGAAATGAATAAAAGCAGACAAAATAAAGTACATCTAAATTTTTAGTATGGCAGCATGACTAGACATAGAATTATTTGCTCTGGCTAAAACATGCATAAACACTGTAATGGTCCTTTTAGACGATTGATATTTTGATCTATTCTGGCATACCTTTCATTTTTTTCTTGTCTAGTTCAGCACAGGCCAAAGGGAAGTAGGGTTTGGACTTTCCTCGACTCTGCTGTGATGTAATGGATGTGGAATGTTATGCCAAATGTTATCTATGTTTGTTTAGTTACTATTGAGTATTGGAAGAAGAATAAAAAAACATTGTCTGCTTCAGGCATTCCTTTAGAGCTGTGACGCTGTTGTAAGATGTAGCGCAGCTGATACGTTCTTTGTGATCGTGCTAGTGTCTAAAGGCAGTGCATGTTAATTAAAAAATAATAATAATAAAGACACACAGGTTATGTTTTGACTCAGGCTGTGCATTTTGCAGATTTTGTAGTAAAACTCAATGTAACCAAATTGGACATCATTTTATCATGTACTTATCATGTCCCTCATGCCTCTTATTTCCTGTCCCACTCTCTCAATTCCTTGTCTTTCCTGCTGCAGCGCCAAGAACTGAAGGTTCCATAAAGACGCTGCTGGTCTTGCTTGCACTTGGTCTCGTGGTTGTAGGTGGACTGAACTGATGAAGGGACTCTAACACTGTGTATAAACACAACTGTGGTCAGTAATGCACTTAAAATATCCAGGGACAAAATCACTGTTGCTTTGTGTGTTTGGTGGGGCTTATGTATGTAAATATCAAATACTGATCATAGCAGGCAAACTATATCAAGGGATGTACACTTATGTATAAATTTGAGGGTTATTTTATTTTTAGTACTAAATAAGCCTTTTATACTGATGCATTGTTTCTATGTTGCCATTTTCTGGCATGTTGCACTGTGTTTAATGCTGTTAGTTTTGCAAAGCATTGCTGTACCAAAAATTTGATTTCTGTGATGAATGTGCAATAAAGACATTTATTCCACTGTGTTATGACATTTGCGTATTAGTGATTTTTTTCTTTTGGGTGCAAGCATCGCCTACAACCACAAGGTGGCATTAATTTTTTTTATTTTTTATTTTTTTTTATTTTTTCACAAACCTTTTTGCCCAGGGAACAGATCAATGATCACTCCTTTTCTTTTCTTATTTTATGTGGAATTTAAAAACAGAGGCAACCTACAAATAGTGACCATAATGACATGTTAATAACTCATTTGCTGCTTTGTGTATCACTGTTTAACATTTTTGTAGCTTTTATGACAGTTAACCCTTCATTTTAAGTGTCACAACAGAGACTAATAAGGAATTTAAAAGTTTAGTTTTTTACAGTGACATGTTGTTATATTTCATTTACATCTCAGGCATTTGTGTCCTGTATTAAAAATCAGTGTCGTTCCTTTATGATGTAAAGCTCTTGATCAGATTGATACATGCCTTTGATAAGGAGCAGGAAATAAACAAAGCAACAGTGATTAGTTGATGTGTGTGTTTTGTAATGAGTGTGTTGTAAATGCTAAATCAGGGGAGACACATCCACTTGTGGCATCGCTAACAGTGTGAGAGCTATTGATCAGATAATGGCTGTAGATGAGGCTGATGCCCCATCAACACAAATGTCTGGCAGATTAAGAGATTTTGAATTTCAAACCTGAGATATTGATCACTGTAACAGCACAAATTACGATATCAGTGTTTATTTAGATAAGGTCACTGTTGGTCACTCAGGGACTGATTTGCATGTTGATTGGAGTTTCAGGATAGTGCACTGCAAACATAAGTGTAGATTTCAGGGTGCATACAGGGGACACGTCCTCCTCAACATTTCGAACATGCATTTCAACAACATTAAAAAATAATTACAACATGAACTAATGGAGAAAATGCACAAACTGGTGTATTAAAAAGAATTCAGATTGAAGAAATGTGTGGCAGAGGATCCCCAAATCTCCTATTTTTTATGTGTTCACCCCAGTGGGAGAAGTTTTTAGATCCTTTACCCCCTTTCCCTCCAAATTAGTGCATGTGATCAAAAGTAGTTGCCTTTTAATTCTTAATCAATTGGCAAATGGAATAAATGACTAATCATTTCAGTGATAACTTGGCTAGTTTAATTTCAACTCAAGCATCATATTTCATAATCTCTTCTTATGAGTTTTTGTAATGTAAAAAATCCTATTTTGTAAAGCAACTAGTAGCTTTCAGATAAATGTAGTGAAGTTAAAAGAACATTTTCCTCTGAAAAAAAGCATTTGGTGCTATGAAAAGAATAGACTCAAGTACCTCAAATTCCTACTTAAGTTGCCTGCTCACTGCAGCATTAAGGACCATGGAAGATGTTGAAAGAGCAGCACATTGAAATAATAACAGATATTTCCTAATGCAATCATTTGTGGGCGCAGTGTGGTAGATCAGCCATCAGCCTCCTTCAGTTTGTGCGACTTGAATCCCTGTATACACCATACTTTACACAGTAAACACGAGTAAAAACTTAACGCATCAACTAAAGTAGGGGAGTTACTCCAGCTGTCTCCTGCTCTCTATCAATACCCTTTATTGATCCGGGCAACTGTTGATAGCCACGACGCATCCTTATCTGCACAAGTCCATCATGTTTTTCTGCCTGACTTTGATTGGGCATGATTAATCCCTTCCACTCAGTAACCTAAAGGAGTTTCGCACCTCCTGTTGCACAATGATTGTAATAAAATCAAACAAGAGTGTCACTCTTATAAATAAACTTTGTTTTATATATCAGAATATATATATATATAAATGTGCTTGTGGGTTTACAAACGAACTCCCGTGCAAAATCCCTTTATTGTGGAAATATTAAAGTCTATATACAGTGTTGTTGGGTGCTGATTGGTGCAGACATCAGTCAGACAGTGGTCAATAGGGGGCGCCACGTGGGGACCTCCTGAGTATATAAAGTGGCTTTTCACAGAGAACTGCTCATTCAAAGCCAACCTCAGCTCATAAGGTTGCTTGATTCTGCCAGATGCTGCTGCTTCCAGCCTGAAGAGGTAAGGAAGTTTTATTTGCTCAGACTTGTTTTATACCTTTAAAATGACTTTACATTGTAAAAAAAACGTTATTAAGTTAAATGAGACCAAAAATAAACAGGCTGATTCTGATGTGTTGCCATATACATTTATTTTCCATGAAACAGAGAGCCAGCTCTGCAACCCTTTTACTGGTGCAGAAGATAGTGTGTGGCTGCATGTGCAGTTGTGTGTGTGTGTGTGTGTGTGTGTGTGTGTGTAACGGAGGGAGAGAGGTTGGCTGTGTGAGCTGATTTGTTTATTGTTTGTCTGGAAGCTCCTTTATGTTTTGGATGCACCACAGTAATTGCAGAGGAAAGTTGCGGTTGGATGAGCCTCAGAGGACATTTTAGGGGTTGTGTAGTGAGAGAGAAAGAGAGAGGGAGAGAGAGGGGCCACAGAGTTTGAGAGCCCCATTTTTCTCTCTCTGAGTCCAGTTTGGACCAGTTTTCCTTTTTTCCACCAAACAGGAGAAAGTCTGTGAAGCCACAATGGATGCAGCTTCTTATTATCATCATTATTAGTGCCTATGATGTGATGTAAAATCCTTGTCCCTGTAGCAAAGGGATGTAATGATCTTTGTACTGGCAAGAGAGTTAATAATTCGCCATTAGGGTGGTTAGTATATGTTAGTTCTTCAGAGCAAATGCCTTTACCCATAAAGTGTATCTAAAAAGGAGAGACTTTCAGTGAAACAGAGCACATGTATAAAGGTTCATTTTAACTTTATTTCATGTATTACATCTAGCTGTCATCAGCTAGGTTCAAAGTTAAGTGTTTTTATCTTGTGATCTAATAAAAACCTTCCTGACCTTCAGTTACCACAGTGATAGGCCAACTATAAAACCTCCCCTTTCCCCTTGTATCTTTCTCTTCACAGATCCTTCACCCTGAGCGTCGGTCAGGGAGCCTCTCTCTGCACTTTCTCTCTCTACACTATCTTCAATTCTGTCTTCTGGTTCTTTGCCCTTTTCTGCTTGTAAATTCCCTCAACCATGGCTCCAACCCTGGCCACAGCGTTCGCCAGGCGCTGGTGGATGGCAGTGACTGCCATCATTGAGAATCTGCTGTTTTCTGCCGTGCTGCTGGGATGGGGATCACTGCTCATTATGCTCAAGTCAGAGGGCTTCTACTCTTACCTTTGCAACGAGGAGGGTGAGTCACAACTGTTAAAACGCTGTCACATTACTTATGTGTCATTTATCCCATCATACTTCCCAAACTTTGCCTTCATGCTCATTAGGAAGAGCAAAAAGCCTTGAGCATCTGCTTTCATGAGGTCATGGTGCAGAACTGTGTATTACAGTCTTTTTTCCTCAAACTGGTGATTCAGGGTGCCCTTTATAGTCAGTCAATGTCATCTTGAGTTAAGGCAAATGAGGGTTTAATCAGGACATGTAACTTAACACTGCTGCCTTTTTGTCTCTTCCATTCTTTAGGAGGAGTATGTGTTTTCTCTGAGGGGGCATAGGCTGTTTTTTAGGGACTCAGGGGCTTTAACCTGATCAGTTACATTAAACAGAGAGCAGGGCTGCAGGTTGGCAAAGTGGTCCAAAGTTAAAAGGCTCCAGTGTCTTATAAACATTTGACAGACTATCTGTCTCATTCCCCTTGCCACTTAGACAGCTTTAACTCTTTGAAACCTATACAAATTGGCCCCAAAACATGGGAAGAGGGCACTGAGCAACAAAGGACGAAATGACAAAAACATTAGTAAGAAAAAGTACCAGAAAAATATATGAAAAGTTTAAAAACCAATAAAACAGAAACAATTTGCAAGAAGTTCTTAGAATTATAATAATCCTGTAACATAATTCTGGATATTTAATTATGCTATGTTATAAATATAGTTTCCCTATTTTTTCCCCCTAGCTTTTTCAAATTACTTTTCTAAATCTCCTAATTTCTTGCAATTTCTGGAACATTTCTTACCAAGTTGTTTTTGTTGAAGGAAATAAAACCTATTTGCTCAGGATGCAAAGGTTTAAATACTTGTGAAAGGTGTCCAAATGCAGCACAAGAGAAGTAATTGATTGAGAGGAAAGTGAAAAACAAATCAGACAACGGATGAATCAACCCCCCCTCATCTCTCGCTTTTAGCAAAGTCAGGCCGGTTGCTTTGTGTTTTTAAGTACAAAGATGGAACTGATGCACACAGTGGCCCCAGTCAGGTCTTACAGTAGAGAGTAAGCAAAAGGGAATTTCAGGCAGCACTTATCCTTTGGACCTTGGGTGACACTGAGTTGTGCCCCTGTGGTGAGCACTGCTAATCCCACAGACACTAAACTATTCACTGGATTCAATCTGTCTCTGTCACTGGTAGCCTCCCTGTCTTTTAGGGAGTTGTAGGGAATTGAATTAACTGACTGGTGATTTGTAGCAGGATGTTTTTCCAACTCATGTTGGAAATGTTTCCTATCAATCTTCATTTGCCTGTGACACAACTTTGCCTTGTTTCGATCTTTAGGCTTATTCAGCATCACTAGTATCACAGCCATAAACCTTGAATTTCTCAACTCCAGTCACATTTATAGCACAGAATAAATGTTTCAGCTGTGATGTGGCAGCGCAGGAGCAGACTAACCACTGAAGCAATAATCAAGCATCCACGACTTTAAGGACTTCCTGTTGTCTTATCTTGTTCTTATAATGTAAGAGGGAGAGGACAGCAGAACCAGCTCAGCTCTTTTCAGGCGTATGACATGTGATAGAGGGACAGATTTTATGACTGGTAATATGGAAGTTTAAAGTCCACTGATAAAGGACAGGGAGGGAGGAGAAGATAGAAAAGTGATGAACAGTAGAAATCAAACTGCTGGTGGGTGGAGTTTGGGTCAGTGTACTTTTTGATCTTTGAATTTTCCTTTCAGAGACAGAAATAAGAAAACAAATATGTGCATATATATATATATATATATATATATATGTGTGTGTGTGTGTGTGTGTGTGTGTGTATGTGTGTGTGTATGTATATACATGTATATATATATATGTATATGTGTGTTTGTGTGTGTGTGTGTGTGTGTGTGTTGTATATGTTTTTTAAATTCCTTTTTAATTTCTTTTTCTTGAAGGAAAATTCAAAGACCAAAAAGTACACAGACTGGTTTGAAGAAAGAATTAGATGATGGGTGAAAAAAGATAATGATGATGCAGCATAGATTAGGCTTTTATGCACATGCAGCAAAGATATTTGCAAAATTGCTAAAGCTTTATTTTATGTGGGTGGGTCAGCAATCATGGGTCACCATGGAAGGGAAGCCAAGGCCTGCGCAAGCTGTTATTTTGCAGCATCAGATCTTCTTGCAACACATGTCACAATAATGCCAAACACTATGTGCACGTGCAGATGTACTTGTACAATCTGGTTTCTTGAAGTAGACTTTGGCACTTTGTTACAAAGAGCGTCACGGTGGTTCACACAAGGATGCCACATACATATTGGCTCCACGTGACTACAAAGACGTCAACTGGTACCATAGAGGGATAAGTTCCTAAGATGTTCCCAGACAGCTTTCGTTTCAGCTTCACATGGACTTATTTTAGACTTTAATACCTTTATCTTTCAGTGGAGGTATTGCTGATAATATAAAGCTGATTGCCAGTGCCAGCTTATCACTTTTTACTCTTTGCATTTCAATTTGCTAATAAAATTTAAATTGGATCTTTGTCACAATTTTATCTCTGTGTGTCTGAAGTGTACTGGTTTGTCTCAAGTCCTTTTTGCTTCTTTACCTGATATGACATCACTCACAGGTTTTCTGCACGTGCTCAGTGCACATGTGGCCACTATGTGTAGATGTATCAGGATGCTGTGAATAAGCAGAACTGCCAGCTTCAAATTCCATCTTTGTGCCAAGAAGCCGCAGCTCCCTATACGTTAAGCCATCCAAACTCAACCTTACACAGTCATGCGATTTTTTTTTCAATTTTCATGAATGCCCTGTCTCAGCTTCTTTTTGTCCAACTCCAAAATATATCTAACACCTCGTCTTCTACCTACTTTCTCTTTTTCCAGTCAACAGTACCAACTACAATCTGTCCAAACCCCTGACAACTCCAACGCCTGACGACTATGCCGACTACTACGACAGTGTGGGCGGTGTGGTTGGTCTGGGAGATGGAGTGGAGATGAGGCCTCTGGTCCCTGTGGATGGGCCCCTGAGGATGAACGGCTGGCTGATTTGTAAAGAACAGGATGAGATGCTGAACCTAGCATTCACAGTGGGCTCCTTCCTGCTGTCCGCCATCACCCTGCCACTGGGGATCGTCATGGATAAATACGGGCCTCGCAAGCTACGTCTACTGGGCAGGTAAGCAAAGAGGAGAAGAAATTATTGGGAATAACCATGATGTTATGTCTTCAAATCTGTGAACAAAATTGTGGTCCTTTAATTAATTTGAAAGCTGGAGCGACACCACTTCCTGTGCTGCTTTCAGACGCCTTTCACGAGTTTTAAAAAGTTTTTAAATTGGTATGATTTCTTTTTTAAAGAAAAGGGGTTTAGAAAAATATTTATTTTTAAAAGCTAGGGAAAATATGTAGGGAAAAAAGTTAGGGGAAAACTACATTTATCATTATCATATTTAGATATTTAAAATTATGTCACAGAATAATATAATGTTTTTAAATACATTTCACCAAGTCATTAATATATATTAATTACTAATTTTCACGTAATTTTCTTGTACTTTTGACTAATCAGCCTAATTTCATCTTTTGTTGCTTATTGAGTTCTTTCTACGTTTTTATAAGAAAAAAAGCCCATTTGCTCATGTTTCAAATGGTTAAGAAGAAAGAATAAAATGGCAGAGATAGCTTGCAACTTAAATTGTCACAATTTATTTTCAGCACGTGTTTTGGACTATCCTGTCTACTCATTGCCTATGGAGCCTACAATCCAAATGGTAAGTCTGCCTGAAGAGTACTCATGTGTACCTTGTTCCACTGTATTTGAAACAATGTACAGTAGTTTGGTTGTTGACCCTGTCACTCATGACATCATGTCATTTGCAGAACTCTCTGTCCTTATCTTCATCGCCCTGACTTTCAATGGCTTCGGGGGCATGTGCTTGACCTTCACCTCTCTCACAGTAAGTGTGTGCACACCACAGTTGGGTTTGCTCTCTAATCCTCCTGCTGCAGAGCCTTCTCACCAAACGCCACAACGCTTGTCCGCATGTATATTATCTATAAGTCTTTGTCTTTCTTTTATTGCTCTGTTATAATTTTTTACTGGCTCCTCGCCTGCCTGCTCTCCCTCCTTCATGGCATTTTTTTTTTTGGCTTCTTACACTGAACTCTGTGTTCCTAGGTAGGGGGTTTATTAGGGAGATAGCAAATCACTTGGTGGTTCATTATCACTTTTCCACTACATCGATAATTGTGTCTCAGCAAGAACATCACAGCGACTGTTTGGTGTTTGAGCTGCTCATCTCCCCGTCTTTGTCTCTGTACACAAACATGTACTCACTGTAATGTGTGTGCACAAACAGACACTAAACAAATATTTGCAAACTAATGTATTCAAACACAACCAGCAATGCAGCATTACTGTCTTAAGAGAATAGTAAAGCTGCAGAGTACAGTTACAGCTCTAACTTGCACTTTCAAGTTGTGTAGTAAGTGATAAGAAAAAGAAATCTAAAACATCAGTCTGCCATCAATCAGTGTTTATTTCATTTTATTTTATTTTGAGAGGGGGAGAGTGGCTTTTTTGCCCTAGGGATAATGTGTATTTACAGGGAATCACAGGAAAATTTATTTTTATTCCTTATTTAAAACCTGCTGCCTACATTACCCACAATGCAAACTTGACCCTCAATAGTTGAATCGTGTATCTTGATGTGTTGTACCAGTAGCAGTTAATGTAGCCTAAAGCAGAGATACAGCAGAGGTATAGTAGGCTTACTTCTTTCTTATTCCTCAGTCATAGTTTTTTCTTCTTTTCATTTTTACACTTGTAGTCTTTAGTTCCAACTGTTAATGGTGATTTCCCAGATTTTGTGCAGCTTCCTTTCGAGTCACAAAAGGCTTTATGCAACTTTTTCTTTTTACATACTCATACATAGTACTTCAAAAGATCTGTAAACAGACTTAAATGTATATAATCTGTGTTGTTACATTTTACATTTGAGCCACAGAACCAGAGATGCACAGAGACAGAAAAACAAAGCTCTTTAGGATTTTCTGGGTCTACCCCTTTCCATTTCTTTGAATTCTTCTTCCTGTTCCCTCCTTGTCATCAGTTTAGCCTCACGCAGGACTCACACAGGAGTCCTGGGCTGTACCATGGTGATGCTGTTCACTAGAGAGGGGCTCTATTCCACTAAATCTCCCAATAAATGCCCCTTTTCTATACATCCACAGGCTGTTACTGTGATGTACATCTCCGAATGTGTTATCTGCTGCATCTGCCTAGAACTCTCATTAGTTGCTGCCACTGGCCTGAATGTCAGCGATGCAGTAAAAGCATAATTTAGGGCTTTGTTTTTCTTTTGGAGGCCCCAAGTGTCTGTACATAAAACCCCGATATACCACCCATCTCCTTCACAACCTGAGATACTTGGAAGCCTCGCAGCAGGGTTAATCATTACACTCTACACTGCTCATTGACTCCTTGATGATGGCTGCACCTACAGGCATTCATTCTAAGCTGGCTGAGGGCTGTTGGGTAATACACCACTGGGCCCCCGCCAATGTCAGGTCACCTTTCCCCTTCAGGTATCCAGCAGCTGCTAATACATTTGTAATGTTTAAAAATCTATTGGAATAGTTTTCTAATTCAGTGGTTCCCAATTGGTCCAGCAACTGGATGCAGATTTCTCCTTATTAAGTGGTTCAACGTCCACACATAAGATAAATTGCCACATTTTCAATTTTATTTCACAAAATGCACTCTGTACAATGTACATATAAAACTTGATTAAATAAAATGCATCGCAAGAATAAAGTACATTTACTTAAAACATGGTAAATAAAAGCACTACAGCTGTCACTGGTAAGGTTGGACAGGGACCCAAATTCAGAACAAAACAGTTTAAAGTTTAAATGGAACACAAATATAAAACTTAACTGAGATCAATCAAGATTACAGATAATTAAGGTCAAGACAGGCATAAACAACACAGAGAATCACAGCAGGGATAACAGGGCAGGATCACAACACACAGGTATATGTACACGGGTAACTAATCAAGACAGCAACACAAAGCTAAGGCAGGTGGACACAGGGGAAAAGGAGTGAAACTGGGATTGGCTGACAAATGACGATGTGGCAGGCAACACAAGGGTGGAGCAAACGAGACTAAAACACAACACACAAAGACAGGAAGTCAAACCAGACATGACACTTGAGGGATGATAATACAAAATAAAACAGAAAGCAGAACATGAGTAACAAGAAACAAGGAAAACTCAGACAGAAAACCCCCAAAACAAAGTCCACAATGTAACACAAAACCTAAAATCATGACAGAAACCCCCAAAAATGCATATCATTGCTTCAAGACCAGTGACATTGCAAAGGCACAGCAGGTTAAAAGACACTCTGCATGCGGGAAATTCGCTGTACTTCAAAATAATGTGTTTTTTTTTTACAAATGACATGTTCTTAGTCCCTTCCGGTCCATTTAGAATGGACCCGCAACCAACTTTTGGACCGTGAGCCACCAGTTGGGAACCACTAAGTATCCCCAGTGACAGTGACAGGAATACTGGGTGATTCAACATGCATACAGTCTCCATTTATTACACACAAACACATACCTCTTCCTCAGCTTCCCCAGTCTTATGTAATTTGATGTGCTTGTTGTTGTTCAGTCTCTTGAAAACAGAACAGCTTGTGAATGCCTTTGTATTTGGATGTTTTGCCACCCACTGTCTCCTGTTTTCCCTCCCAGCTCTCTGTTCTCTTGTCCTCAAACGGGAGGAAAGCATGAAAAAGACAGAGAAAACGTCTCCTCACCTCAGTCACCCCCTCTCGGCAGCGTCGCGTTTGTGTCTTTTACTGGTGTTCCGTGTCACTTCGCTGTTTTATTTTCTCTGATGTCTGCTTGCTAATTGGTTCCCCACTGTCCACTCCGACCCCGGTGTCAGTAGGCACCATCCTCACTGTGTCCCCAATCTGTCCCCGGCCTCAAGCTTAGTGCGGCTTCGCTGCAGCTGAGCTCACCATGATCTTGGCAGTAGATGGTTCATACTTACAATGGATTATATCTCACTTTGCGTGCAAGTTTGTACAATTCTAGAGTAATATAAGGACACGTTGTGACGATGTTTCTCTTCCTTTAGCTCCCTAACATGTTTGGGGACCTCCGTTCTACCTTCATCGCCCTGATGATTGGATCCTATGCCTCCTCCGCTGTCACCTTCCCAGGAGTCAAGGTAGCAAACACTGAATCACCCTGCACACATCCACACTAAGAGAAATATTTTCTTTTGTCATTCTGTACTACTTTTCCTTATATTTAACACAAACCGCCATAACTCTTGAATGCACTCTGCAAGCACATTTATTTTCCACCCTAAATCCTTTGAAACCTGAGCAAATTGGCTTGATTTCCTTCAAAGCCAATACAAAATGGCAATAATTAAAAATATTAAGTAAAAAGTAAATAATTTTAAATATATAATTATGGTAATTAAACCCATAGGTTTTTGGACATTTCCCCCAACTTAAAAAAAATTATTTTCCAAAGTCACTATTTCTTGCAATTTGTGGAACACCTCTGCCCAGTTGCTCATTGCCTCCCCCCCCCCATGTTTTCAAAAGAAAGCAAACCAATTTGCTCAGATTTCAAAGGTTTAAGTACGTCTGAATGCAGCATGAGAAAAGTGATGCTGACTCAGTTTTAAAGGGGTTTTAAAGGGGTTAACTAACTCTGTTTTTGAAAAAAAATTGTATTGGTGGTGTTCAGGTGATCTATGACGTCGGCATATCTTTCATCACTATCCTGGTTGTGTGGGCCGCCTGCGCTGGACTGGTCTTCCTGAACTGCTTCCTCAACTGGCCGCTGGAGCCTTTCCCAGGACCAGAGGACATGGACTACACGTTAGTACCACAGACACACACAGTCACGCACAGAGGACATAGAACAATTTATCTATAATCATACCTGTATTGAGGTGCAGACTATGATGTTATTCTCGATGTTACAGTATGTACAAAAATCTGCTTAAAGTCAGCAGTGTCTTGTATGTTCCAAAGTATATGGAGCAATCAACATCACTGACACTGTCTGACACATAATTATGCAATATGTGCAAGAATGTGCAGCGTAATGCTCCCAGGTTAAAGTCCATCTTCTCATGATCACGCTCTCAACTGTACTCATCCCTGTGGCAAATCCTTGCTAATTAAAATGACCTGCTTGTTCAGCAGGAAACTTTTACAGACGGCTGATTTGTGCAGAACTTGCAAGACATGCGTGTTTCCTGTATGTAACATATTTATGCCTCCATGCCAGGGATAGCCGTGACCAGAGGGATCATGTTTTCTGGCTGTCCATCTGTCCATTTCCAGAATGTCTTGAGGGAATTTCTATATATTTGGCACAAATGTCCAGTTGGACTTAAGGATTAAGTTAGTAAATCTTGGTGGTCATAGGTCCAAGGTCAAGGTCACTGTGACCTTGTCTGTCTCAATATGGTAAACTTTATGTCATATGAACACCTAGAAGGAATTTTTTGGCACAAATGTCCACCCTGAAACAAGGATGAACTGATTTGATTTTGGTGGTCATCCATCTCATTTTTGTGAACACAATATCTCTGGTCAAAGGTGAAAGGTCAAGGTCACTGTGACCTCATCTGTTGCATTCTCGCGAATTCAGTATCTCAAGAACACCTTTACAAAATTGCTTGAAAATTGGCAAAAATATCCACTTGGACCGAAAGATGAACTGATTTGATTTTGGTAGTCAAAGGTCAAGGTCACTGTGAACTTGTGTTCATGTCATTCTCATGAATGTCAATATCTCAAGAAGGCCTTGGACATGCACTTTTCAATTCCTCCATGGCCTTTTTCTTCTGTCTTTCCTTGCACATTGTCCTTTGCTCCCATTATTTTACCTCTTTTTCATCCCTCTCTCCTCCTCTGCTACTCAGTGTGAAGATCAAGTTCAGCTGGCTTGGCTTTGACCATAAAATCACAGGGAAGCAGTTTTACCGCCAAGTGACTACAGTGGGCCGTCGCCTCAGCGTGGGCAACAGCCTGAAGCAGAAGGAGCTGGCCACTAAGGATGGACACAAGCTCTGTCTGTCCACCATGGACCTTGAAATGAAGTGCAAGCCACAAGATGACTGTAAGAATTCAGTCCCCACGTAGACCCTTGTTTTTTAAGCTTTGCACTCCATTTGCATGATGTTTACCTCTGTTTTGTTCCTGTTCCTCTCCTACAGCCCCATCATTCTTAAAAACCATCACCACCCCTATCTTCATGCTCAGTCTGGTGACCATGTCCATCACTCAGCTCCGTCTGTTGTTCTACATGGGGGCCATGAACAGTGTGTTGGAGTCGCTCACTGATGGAGACCTCAACACAGGTCTGTGGCTCTGAATTTTGTTAAAGTTGTTGAAATCGTTGTCACTGTGACTTTGATTCATGACTTAAAAGCAGCTGGACTCACTTGGTTTTAATTTGATTTTCAGTGGAGAGAATGGAAGTTGGTAAGACTAAAAGTTTATCGTTGTATCAGTAGATTATTGAAGCATTAGGCTGTTAACTTTCCATCACAGGTCTGTCACCACAATACTGCACTATTTGCACCACCACTACTGACTGGCTTTTGTCATATGGCTAGTGTTGTTATTGCATTTGACCTTGCCTGTTGTCCACGTCAATAACCCAGTCCTTCAGCTGTCATTCAGCTTTATTCTGAACCCAATTGTTATACTCATTAACTAACTTTGCCCCTCAGCACCAGCAAATACATCATATGACATGAGCAGTTTCACATGACTCACTTAATGGCATCAAATCGACTTTTGAACAGCTTTTTTCTCCGTATCCACTGTTGTTTCATTCAATATGTCGGCACAACCTAGAACTAATGATTAACTGTACCATTATAGTCATTAACCAGGTAGAAAAAGTTCCTGGACCCTTAACCCCCCCCCCCCTTTCTTTTTGTTTGTTTTCTTTATCTGTGGTATGCATTGCATTTTCTTAAAAATTGTTCTCATTCTGTCCTGTCTCTCAGTGAGTCTGTACTCCTCCATCTTCGGAATGCTGCAGCTGCTTTGCCTGATGACCACTCCTGTGATTGGTCAGATCATGGACTGGAAGCTGAAGGACTGTGATGATGATGAGGAGGAAAAGGAGCCCTGCAGCAAGTGAGTCAACTTATTCCTTAGAGCGCCCTAACTCCTTTCCATTTATAGGTCCAGACATTACTGCAAAGTCGGTTTGCCATTGTGACAAATAGAACAAAGAAATGCGCTTTTATTGTGAAATAGAGTTGTGATAATAGTGCATAATTATGTGATTATTCTTCCTGATTTTGACCACCAGGGGGGAAATAAAGAAAAAACGCAGAGACAGAAAGACCCAGAAAGTGACCAATGCCTTGAGAGCATTTGTTCTTACAAACCTCCTTTTGGTGGGATTTGGGATCACCTGCCTAGTGCCCAATCTCCCCCTGCAGGTGAGTGGATCAAACAGGCCTTTAAATGCTTCATAGGGAAACATGACTGTCTGGCATATCATTTGATGAACTTATTTGTGCATGCATAGTGTTTTACGCAGTTAACTTTTTATTTATTTATTTTTACAATGAATCCCACATACTTTTAAAGGTTAACTGTTTTTTTTTTTTTTTAAACCTGGACCCTATTTTCACATGTTTTTGTACCTAAGTCATTAATGGAAACAACTTTTGCAATTGATACTGAGCAAGACTGCTGCAGCTGGACATTTGACACAAAAACATGAGAAAATAAGTCCCAGGTAACAAAAACATAGCTATCCTTTAATGGAACAAGGAAACTGGTAAACAGCTAGCCTGGCTCTGTTTGCCATTACCAGCCATGAGAAAGCTAATTTAGCTCAGCATATAGAATTGATACAGATTAAACAAACAAGATTTAATTTATAAATAAGTACGCTTTAGAGGAGCTGTTGGGTGGAGTTATCTCCTCATCTAATCAAGAAAGACCCAAACTATTCCTTTAAGACCCTCATAAAGTGACTTAATGGATGGCTGTACTGATTTCTTCTCCTTTATCCACCCTCAGATCGTGTCATTCGTCTTGCACACTGTCGTAAGAGGTTTCATTCACTCTGCTGTTGGCGGCCTCTATGCTGCAGTGTAAGTCTCAATATGATGCTGCTTTCACATCATCATCATCATCATCATCATCATCATCACTTTCGTCTTCTGTGTGTTCGCAGTGTCAAACTTCGAACTAAACTCTGAATTTACCGTCGTATCTCTGCAGGTATCCCTCCTCCCAGTTTGGTAGTCTAACAGGCATGCAGTCTCTGGTCAGTGCAGTGTTTGCTCTGCTGCAGCAACCCCTCTTTCTGGCTATGATGGGGCCCCTGAAGGGAGACCCATTCTGGGTATGACAACACAAACACTCACATTCACTGAAAAACTCTCACAAATGAAACCTTCGGGCATGGCTAACACCTGTGTTTCCCTCCAGGTCAATATTGGACTCTTGGCTCTAAGTATGCTGGGCTTCTTGCTGCCTCTCTACCTGGTCTGCTACAGACGGACGCTCTACAGACAGCAACAGCAGAAAGAGGACGACGCTAAGATTTACATCAAAATCAACGGCTCCGACATCCCTGAGGCCTACGTGTAGAGAAAAGGAAACAGAGAGGATGAAGAAAGCATGCATTTTTACTTAGAATATCACATTTCAACCTACTGTAAAATTGTTCTCCTTTGAGTACACATGCAAACATCAATTTTCCAAAATCCCACCAAGGTAAACTGCGGCTGTCACAGAAAGGCGCTGAAGAGGAAAGTAAAGTGTGGAGGGAAAAAGAATGAAATAAGAGGAAAGACTGTGAAAGGAAAGAGCGGCAGGAGCCCTCTGTATTCCCCCAAATCCTCTGACTTTTTATTCCCTCCTCTCTGAGCAGCACATCAGTGCAGCTCCACTCCATAAAAGACTGCTTTAATATTCCGCATGTGAGCAGACAGAAATGAACAGGAGAGTTTGTTTCACTGATTTCCAACTGGGAAACCGGCAAAAGTGCAAAACACTACCCTCACCAACAACCTCACTGTTGTTAGTGAGTGATTCCATTATTATTTTGAGACGTTTTTTTTTAATATGTTGACTTTAAATCCTCCTGGTTGTAAATCCCATAACATGGTGCTATTCATCAGCAGGATTTAAAAAAAAATAGTGTAAGGTCTGAATAAATGGCATTAATGAGCGACAAGATGGAGAGAAGAACCTTACTGCTGAAGGTTCTCTGGCGAGTAGAAAAGACACTCATTATGATTAATTATGGGGCTGAATTTTTTTTTCTGGCTAATATCGTATTAGTATAAAATTGCTGTAGCTTAGAATATACTGGATGAATCTCAATGTTTTTGGGGGGCTGTATTTCAAGAAAGACGTCAAAAAAACGGCAGTACATTTGCTAAAAACAAAAGGTTCATGTACGTTTGGAGTATTTATTTTATTGTCTGCTTTTTTGATACCATAAATTTTTCAGGGGTGCCTTTAAATATATTTTTGAGTAAAAGATAAGATTTTTTCATTAAGCATGTTCTGCTGAACATTTTACACGTGTCAGTGAAAAGGGTCTGTGCATTAAATGGTAACACCATCTAAACATCACGTTCTCCATGAAGTGTATCCATAAAATCATTACCATTCAGCTGCCTTATTTTAAATTCCGTGTTTCAGTCAATGTACATACTGTTCAGCACTTTATACCCTATTAAAACCCCTTTAATACAACACACATCATTTCAGCACTTCTCTCCTGATGCCTCTC
This sequence comes from Plectropomus leopardus, assembly GCF_026936395.1. Classification (NCBI taxonomy): domain Eukaryota; kingdom Metazoa; phylum Chordata; class Actinopteri; order Perciformes; family Serranidae; genus Plectropomus; species Plectropomus leopardus. The sequence goes on from NC_142190.1 coordinate 22,620,055, forward strand.
TAAAGAGTCCCATTTTCATTTTGATCTCCTACCTTCATGTGTGTATTTATTTCATTTTCCTCTCACTTTTCCATAACACTTTTCACCATGTATTTAAATTGTGCTGTGCTGGCAGCGACTCAAATGTCTGACCACATACTGTGTTGTTGGCATGTAGCGCCTTCTTCTACTGTTGAAGATAATGTAGATGAGTTTTGTGCAGGTGTTTTCTGTTTAAATATGGAAGAATTTGTGGAATAAATAGAGTTGATCTCTGTAAATGTTCAGTTATTTATTTATTTTCACTGCTCACCAGGGTAGATTATATGTCTCTGTGTAAATGTATCTGTGTAATTCTGACCTGTGGCTTTAAAAAAAAAAATGTTAACGCAGTTATCTAATACAGGAGTAGCTTATGCAGGACCATTATTATGAATGCATGATTCGCATCACAGTTTGTAGTAAATTTAGAACCCAAAAGCAGACCCAAAGGCAGAAAAAAGCTCAATGACTTTTTGTTGGGCTGGTTAGTGGCAGAAGACAGAATGGTCAAGGCGGAGTAGATTGAGACTGTTCACAGGCAGACTGAGGCAAATGGCAGAGGGCTGACAGACTGAGCAGGCTGAGCAGTTTCTTTGTTGGCGAGTGCAAACAGAAGGAGTTGACATTGAAAGATAAAATATAAAACACTCAAAAAAGAAATAGCTCAGAACAACCAACAAAAGCTACCACTGAAGCTGACAGAATTATGTGGCAAAGAGGAGAAGAGAAGCTTGGGTTTTTATGTTGAGGCTGATGAGAGGGAGATGAGTTGCAGGTGTGAAGTTTCACCAGGTGCTTGATTGCAGTAGAGACAGACACACTAAACACACACAGAAGGGGGGGGGGGGCATGAGGAAAAAGGGAAAACACTGAGGTCACAGCCAGAGCTACACATGTCCATGCAGGAATCTCAAGAACAGATTTTTTTCAGTTGTGAAGTTTTACAATTTGTTCCTGTATTTGAAGTTTGTGTTGATTCAGAAAAGGTATGCATAAAACATTGAAAAAATCTACATCCAATAGAGTTTTTCGGTTGTTGTACAACCAACCAGCAGAGGTCAGTATTGATAGTGTGTTTGTGAGGGCCATCACACTGGACGCAGAGTAAAGAGCACATTTTTGTTCCAATTTTTAGGCCAAATCGCCACAGAATTATTGTCAGTGTACAGTTTACTGATTTTTTTTAAAATTCACAAACACCAGGATTTCAAATAAACTGACAAAGAAAGAGAAACTAATTTCCCAAACATGTAAACACTCGGACTGATTTCAGTTTTCAACATACATTGTTCTACATAACTCCACATTTTTCATGTATAAAATATGTCATATTTATCTATAAAGTACCCACATATCTAATGCTAATCTGCTTTCTCTCCGGTGTGTAAGAGCCAGGTGTCTCCTCGTGATTCCATGTCCCTCAGGAAGCTTGTTGGTGAGATTAGGAGTCATTCTGAACCGTTTTTCCACCAGATGTTGCTGCACACTCTCACTACATGTTTGGTGTTATACCAGGTCTGTCAGCACTCCGCTCTGCCATCTGATACTACGCTCAGGCAGATGGTTATCACTTGACACCCCGGCCTCCTGCGTCACCTGAGAATAGATCTGAGAACGTCACTCACATCAGGCACACTGGCTCCTGGAGCTCTGCTGGCCTGGTGCTGCTGCTGCTGCTGCTGGTGAGGAGGCAAGTGTTTGTTGGCTGGCCGACCCCTGTGGTCTGTTCGGGTACACACTTCAAAGAGGCAACATGAGACCACTGGCTGATAAAGTCACTGTAGAGCGAGTACTGGGCCAGTCACATCGAGTTGTTGAACAGAATGACCAGACATTCAGTCCTGGACCTAGAAACCATTCGTCTTCTTTTTCTGCTTCTTCTTCTTCTCATTATTATAATTGTTGTTGTTGTTGTTGTCTTTAATATTAATTGTATTGAAGGAGCTTTTGGGAAATCAGTGCAAACAATTTAGTTGACAATTAGTCAACATAATTCACAAACAATTTAGTATGTGCAAAGTTTGTCTTCTTTTTTTCTTTGTACACAGCCAGGATGCATTGTGCTGTAGTGCCCAAGACCAAACAAACAAAAAAAATCTAAATTTAGAACATGTGCCCATTTGGATTTTGCCCTTTCATTTTGTTTGTTTGTTTGTTTGTTTTGTTTTTGCGAGAAATCCCCCTAAATATTTAGAGCATGTCCCCCATCACCACCATAACCACCCAACAAAAATATGAAACTAACAGAGCTTTTATATTTTTTTTTTGAATGCAGGAGATGCAGTGTTCAATGCTCAAAATTCTCTGACAGAGGAACCCAAACCCCCATTCCATATGTGTGCCCCCCCAATGTTGAAAGAAGACCTTCGCCCTTGATAGATAGATAGATAGATAGATAGATAGATAGATAGATAGATAGATAGATAGATAGATAGATAGATAGATACGTGGATAGATAGATAGATTTCATTGTATTACAGTGTACATCACATCACAGGAGGTAGACGGGGTCCTACAGATGAGAAGACAGAGGAATGATAAGCGGATGTTGGCAGACAGATACAGATGCGCTATAAATACAGCAGCAGTTCGCTGTTACATAATTTTAGACTCACACACGCACTCACATCCCGCGATCTCCGGGACTGTGGGCCTGGATTAAGGACCTGTGATGCCTTGTCATCGCATCACGCGCCAACACAATCTTATAGAGCCGTGGGTGGTGGATCAAAATGCGGTTAGGGGACCTCCAGGGGTCCTTGGGAGAATAACAGGTCAACCTGGGTGGATTTATGAGGATGACTGTACACGTTTACCTCCACGGTTTCATCCTCTAACGCTAATACATCCAGAGATGCATTTGAAAGTCATTGTAATGTAAAATAAATAATGTCATCAGTGGCAGATATCTGGTGGACAGGAGCAGGTTTGGAGTTTCTGGAGGCAGATAATCACATTAGATGCGGGGACTTTGTTTAAAGGGCTTAGAGAGCTGACGCACCGTGCGTCTGTGCCAGCGGTGGTGGTCCCCGTGTCATGCCCATATATCCTCTGATGGTGAATAACCACGCTTCTACGTCACCGTGACTGTGATGACGCAGAGTCGCACACTCTGAAGAAAAATGGTTCAGAGGAGCTCAGAGAGGACTTGTTATTTTATTTCATTTGTACATTTACTTATTTATTTGTTTTTTTTTCTGATGTTGTCTTGCTTTTTTATTTTTATTTTTTCTTATTTTTTGTGTGTTTTGTGATTCTTAATTAACCTTCTCTTAGTCTATCTAGTGAGCCATATTTTTTTTAAAAATCTGACACAAAATATTATTATATTTAACATTATTATTATTATTATTATTATTGTTGTTGTTACATTATATTATTATGATTGTTATGATTATTATTATTATTATTATTATTATTATTATTATTATTATTATTATTATCATCATCATCATCACTGTTGTATTTATAACTATATACCTAACTAATAATATGTTCATTTAATCCTTTTCTTGTTTTGTTTTTGTTTTAACACTGAGCCTCATAGGACTTTTGCCTTTTTGCTTTTGCTGACGTCCACATATACTCCACATGCAAATTACTGGTTTTGGTTTGAATTTCAAAATTAAATGAATGAATAAATAAATGAACCATCACAAATGGGATTTTGCCAATGATGCAGATAGATCTGCAAGTACCATGCTGTTAACATACTTAAGAAAAAAAATATATGACTAACTAGTTTGAAACCAGCAGAATACAGATATAAGGCACAATAAACTTGGTTTACTACAGTCATTAAAACTTTACCACGAAAAGATTAATTTAATTAATCTTGTCGTTTTAAGGTTGCAATAACTTCACAAAATTATGTAAATATAACTAAATTTTAGGTAAACTTAACAAGTAGATATAAACTACAACTAAAATATATTATATGGCCTTTGCCTACCAGTTTTCTCTATTATTATCATTATTATTATTATTATTAGTAGTAGTAGTAGTAGTAGTAGTAGTAATAGAAGTGACCTAGTATTTTTTTATTCTTTTAATGATAATCATTTTATAATTCAAGACTCAAGCTGGACAAATATGTATATATATTTACATATATGAGTGAACTGTAGGCCTACAGGTAGGTTATAATTAGTATGCAATAGACAATATTATTATTACTTTTGCTATTTTTATGTTATTATTGTTAATAGTAGGCTATTGTTTAGATATGTGTGTATAGTACAATCAGAACATTACAGATACTATTATTGTTGTTATAATTATCATCATTACTATGCCCTGTAGTATCTCTCCCCTTGCTCTATGTGGTTGTAGTGGGCTTATGGGAATAATGTATAGGTAGGTGGGTAAATTAGAGCCTTCACTGTATGTATGTGTTTATGATTGTGACTGTTATTTTGTATTGTACTGTGTGTTTTATGTTGGACCACGAGGTGGTTAATCTCAAGGGGCTAACCGATAATAAAGTTTAAAAAAACAGGACTAAGTTATATTTACTTATATTTTCAGGGCAACCGGTTTCCTAGATATTTTTATATCAACTTGTCAGATTTTACAGTTTGACTGTCCCCATCGATGCAACATTCAGTATATTTCACAATGTAACTTCTGTAAAATTGGATGTCTGAATCAGTCCCCGTCAATCATAAGCGTAGGGATGCGTAGGGTATGCGGACCCACCACAGCAACCACAAACCACCGTCTGGTGAACCATCCTTCTTGTGTGTGTAGTCTGCTCTGCACAGGCCTCGATGCTCTGCGCGCAACAGCAACGCCGCGCCGCGGCCCCGATCAGGAAGTGAATTTGAAGAAAATAAGCGACTGTGGAGGTAGAATGACATAGAGGGGGAGAGGTGGGAGAGAAGCAAGCGGAGAAAGAAGAGACGAACGGAGGGAGGGATCGACCCTGTTTCTGGACCTCTATTGAGCTGCTCCCCTCTTGGACATACTGCACCGCCAAAAAATGCTCATAAAGGAATTGTAAGTAGCTATGTGTGTGCGTGAGTGTGTGTGTGTGTGTGTGTGTGTGTGAGAGAGAGAGAGAGAGAAAGAGAGAGAGAGCGGGTGATGTGTGAGCGGTTATCCGTCTGGTTTCGCAGCGCTGACATTGTGTCCAGAGTGGAATTACAAGAGTGCGGCCAGGGTGATGTCGACATCCCGTATCTGCTTGACTGTGTGTCCGTCATCATTTTTCATGCATATGAGACTCCATCAGCCCCAAAGTATCCACCGAATAAACCCGACAGATAATAAGGCTGGCGGCTGTAGTTGCATCAGCAGCCGGCGCAGGCATGGCTGTGCCCTTCACATTTTGCATCACGAGCCCACAAGTGATATGATAGGCTTTCACTGTAGCGGGTTGATAAATGTCCTTTGCTCTGGTGCAAAGAAATAATAAAAGAAAAGACGGATGCTGTAGAGGAGTTGTGGTGCTGAAGGAGAAATGGCTGGTGTAAGCCGCGCCGTGGCGTGCGGTGCCGTGCCAGCGTCCATCCCTGTAAAGCCGCTGTGGCCATGTTATTGATGCGCGGTGAAGGTGAAACGACTGATGGAGCATTCCGGCATTTACCTCCGGAGGAATGGAGATGGCGAGGTGTAGGTGGACCCCGGGTGGGGTGGGAGTGGGCAGGTGCATGTGCCGGGGAGGTGATTGTAAAGCTTTGGCAAAAAATGGCGAGATTTTGGCGCACCAGTCAGACATTTGTGAGAATTTGACAGCTGGGCCGAAGGGACGGGATGGCACATCAAGTGGGACCGTGCGTGCAAACAGAAAGATCTGGGGGATTTTTAAAACACGTTACTTCAACACAGGCCTTCGTGTGCTGTGAGGATAACTGAGGCCTACTCAGAATCAGCTGGTGGTTAGAATAGGCCGATGGATGCAGTTGAATTGGGATGATATTGGCCTTCAAATAAATAATCTGATATAATCATTCTTCTCGGCTTCATTCAGCATGGTGTTTCATTCATTTTTCATGCTCTTACTGGTGTCAGCCTGTACACTAGACTCATTTTGCCTAAAGGATCGAGGGAGCCACCTGTAAAATAAAAAAAAAAAAAAAGTCTGATTTTTTTCCCACGTTTTGTGTGTTTAAGGATGATTTTGCCCTCTTCTCTTTGAAATATGTAAAACATATGCAAGTATTTTCAAGATGATTGTAGTTTCATCATTTCATTACAATTCTATGACAAGGTCAGAGCTGGTACTGTGAACTGGCACACATTTTCAGCAGCCTAAAAATAACACTGATCTTGAAATAAATCTATATTGATCAAAGTCTGGCTTAAATGGGCATACATTAGTCACTCATTATTGTCTTGATTTCCCATGTTTTCAATCAATTAATGGCCCAAACGCCCAGAATGAGAGTGATGGCATGGCTAAAGATCTGAAGTGATTAGGGAGAGTCTGGGTCTCAGCAGTCTGCCTGGAAATGAATTAAATTGGTCACGATTAAATGCTGAATGCATTTATACACGCTGTCAACACACAGGCACACACACCAAGATGCCATTCCAGGGGTCAAGAGACAGTGAACTGATCCATGTACTACTGTTGTACAGACAGTTTGGATTTTTTTTTTTAACTGCTCACCTGAGCCACTGACCTAAATCACTCCTGGTCCACTTTTTCTCCATTTCCACGTGCTTTGGCTGGTGAGCAGCGGTACAAGAGCCACTGTAAAATATACAGCATGACATGTTGAAGAGAACGGGGAAAAGGCAGTGAAAGAGTAAAGACTGACTGGAAAAGGGACATGATGTGAGGACAGAGAATAGGAACAATGCAGGAGAGAAGAGGGGTGTTTGTTTTCTGAAGCAGCAGACACCTGATCTTCCTGTTAAGACCTTTAGACCAAGGAGATTTGTAGAGTGAGAGAGAGACAAAGAGAAAGAACTGAGGTGACTTTATTCCTTGTTTTACTTAAGCTTAAATTCTACAAAGTACTTACATTTATTTCTTTTTTTAGCTTTAACCTTATATTAAACCTCTGAAACCTAAGCAAATTGGCTTGATTTCTTTCAAAGACATGCAAAGAAGGCAATGAGCAACTTAACAAGAAATGGCCAAAAAAAACAGCCAAAAAAAATAGCAAGAAATTAATTTAAAAAAAAGAAAATACTTGAAAAAAAGCATGAAAATAAAAATTAAATTAAAAAGAATATTTTTTTATAGTCTCCCCTCAGCTAATTTTCAAGTACTTTTCTTGTCACCTCTTACAATTTTGACATCAGACAATTCTTGCTAAGTTGCTCGTCACCTTTTTTCTACATTTAAAAAAAAAGATAAAAACAATTTTCTCAGGTCCCAGTGGTTTATATGCTTGTGAAAGGCATCTGACCATGGTACAACAAAACTGATGTCAATCCAGATTCTAAAGGGTTAACATACACAAAATAGTTATTTTGGGAGATCTGTACTTAAGTTCAATCATATTTGTCATTTGACATTCCAGACAGTTTTCCACTCCCTCTGCCTTCCTTGCGGCATCTGGCCTTCCATCCAATGTCTGGCTGCGACTCAGACCCAGATTACATTCAGCTGCGAGTGGGATGCGGGATTATCTGAATTTGGGCATACATCACACAGTTACAAAACAATCAACAAAGATGCATACTGTACATGTGCATTATGTACAACAACGTGCACAAGGGCCGGAGTGCAGTGTATTTAAGATGCTGCATGCAAAATAGCCCAAAAATAGTGTTTGTGAACATGTGTACAAAAATGATTCTTTCCACACATGCTTATGTTTTTCATGTGTAAAGTGTAATGGGGCCACAGAACCAAAGATTTCCTTAATTTCCATAAATGTGCAACATTTTAATTTTGGGCTCTCTGTCACCATCAGTAACTTTTTACCAGTAATGTTTGTTTTTGTGATGCTATTTTTCATTATCCTTTGTACCAGGCTGAAGTAGGCTGAATAATTTTAATATTTATTTATTTTAATTCTCCTGTAATTTATACCAACAAGCTGCAGGAAGAGGTTCATGACTTTACATTAGGTTACACATTACATTACACATAGGAATTACACATAAATCAACACATTAACCTACTTTTTTGAGTTAACTTGTTTTAAAAAATGAAACACTGATCAGATCAGATTTGAGAGTTTGTAGCAAAATACAGGCGACTAAACTGCTTGTGCTCTCTGACATTATACATGTAAATTAAGGAGAATTTAATAACAGGAGGGTTTTGTTTTATTTTGCATTATAGTTTTCACTGCATTTATAATTGAATACTGAGTCCTTTATTACTTTTTACTTTACTATTTGCATTTTGTCTGTAGTGCAACATGCAAGATAAGCACTCTTAGGTGTATGTCTCTTACCAATATCTTTCACTGTAGTGTCACTGGGCCCGCTGCCACCCAGTCAAACTGTGCACAAAGACAAATTTGCTCTTGGCTCACTCTGAACGACTACTGGCAGGGATGTCATTTTGTTGGTGGTGTGGGACTTCTGTGGCCAATTGTTAGCCAGCTCCTTTTCCCAACACTCTTTTGTAAATATAGTGGTGAAGTGGAAAAATGTTTGACACAAAACAAAATATGGCAAAGGACAGCACAGCAGGGCACACAAACTACATGATGCTATTTGTATGCACACAGCGATATTTCGCAATTGGGATACGAGCGTCGGGGAGTTCCTGCTAAAACACCCACCTGACCAATCATGAGCGACCCCATTGAATGCGAGCGCATGGATTGGCACACACAGCTGTCAGTCATGGTGGAAAATCTCTTTTTTGTATAATTTCATAACTTATTAAAACCAAACTTATCCAAAAAAACAAACACTTGCGCAAACATAAGGGTGATAAGAACTACCCTCAGTGTCAGAAACCATCTCTGGGAAAAATTTATTTGGCGTGTACTTTGAATTTTTAGTTTGGGTTGTGTCCCATCCACAAACATGGAGGGGCGGGCTTAATGACCTATATTGCAGTCAGACACCAGGGGGCAATGAAGATTGAAAAGTTACAGAATTGTCATGTTGTCCATACTTATATACGGTGTATGGTCTGAGCACTGAACTGCGGCCCTGCAAGATTTTGTAATAACACAGATGGGGTCACACAGACTGTTGCAGTGACTTAGGGCATTTTCACATCTGCCTTGTTTATTTTGGTTGAATCGAACCCTGGAGCATCTAGGTGTGACTGCAGTAACTGCGCTTGGGTATGGAGCAAAGCAACTTGTATTGACCTCTGGTTCAGTATGGTTCCTCTGTGGAAACAGCATGTTCCTATCTTGATACAGCACAACTGGAGGAAGCACCCCCCCTTTTCTTTTCTAAACCAGCACCTAGAGCCAGCTGAATTGTGTGTGTAAGCTACTTTGGCTATAAAAGAGCAAATATTGGTGCTAAAAAGGTGCTGGCTATGTTGAAGACTACAGGTATATCTGATTGATCTTCAGAAGTATTTACGACTGATGAGCATGTCACAGTTCACAGGGATTAATGCATGCCCTCTTGAAATGTTGTGATATGGCAGCAGTGACTCCACTACATCAAGACATTATTTTCCAGCCAGAGCCACACCTCATTTACAAATTGTATAGTTTGCCTAAAGTCATAAATCAACAATGTAAAAAAAAAAAAAAAAAGACGACTAGAGCCGAGATCAATCCACACAGTTGTCCCTCCATTGGGAAACTGAAAGTGGCTCATTAATCTTCGTTTACATCAGGGATTTTTCACGCCTGGAGATTCTGAGCAGTTTCCTCGTACATTGCAGATTTTGGTTTGTAAGTTCTGCCTTGTGACAAGCCCCCAGGAATTGCACCATGCTTTGAAGCCAGTTTTTGTAGTGGCAAAACAGTGGAATTACAACTACCAAGTGCATCATGTGATGCCACAAGGCCCAGAAAGACTTTTTCCTTTAGATCTAATTCATGAAAGAAATGCCTGTCAATCAGTGGATACTTCCTTTTGAGCATCACAGCCTCCGCAATATAACTTCTTTCACCATCAGAATTTGATCCATTTGGTCCAATAACAGTTTGAAAGTGTATAAGAACCACAAGATTAAATAATTGTATCCCCATTCAAGTTAGCGCAGCACTAAACTGTAAGTAGCCAATGGCGAAGTCTCTACTGCAGTGCCAATCATCTGAAAATTTTACACATGCCACTTAAACCACTTTTGACTTTGTGTGCCACTGCGCCACCACTCAATATTGTCACAAATTGGTCCCTGATATGTAACAGAGCAAATGACCTATAGACTAGGTGTGAAAATACCTTTACTTTACACTATTTATGTCCAGTACAAATACTGTCAGCCACATGAGTGGTCAGATTCTATCCACTAGGAGGTGCCAACCCGCAGAAACATAAACAGTCCATCATTTGTTGCAACTGTAAAAACTTTAAACAATTAAATTAAAAACTATAAAATCTGAAAAATGCCATAAAATGTAGAGAGCATAATCAACGCAAAGCTGGGTTTCAGCAGAAATACCAACATGCTGCACATGACCGAAACCAGAATCATGAAGAGAAGAGCACTTACAGAGCAAAAAGCTTATCCCTTTGCTCTTAGCAGTGCAGCTATTGTAGTCTTAGATAATGGTAATGTTTATTAACCTACAAAGTTTCCTTAATGGTAACAAAAGGTTACATGATCCCCCCCCTCCCAAAAGATGCAAGAAAAAATGATAATCTTGCACCTTACCCACACTCTGTCTTGATTCTATGAAATGAAGATAACAATAATGATAGCCTATTAAAAATCATTGTTGTCTCCTCATATAAAATATAAACTCTAGTGGGGGCCTTTTTAGCAGAACTGCTCAGCCTGAAAACCAGGCTTCACAGCTCAGTTTTTGCATTCTGTCTCTCTGTTTTCCTGCTTCAGTGAAGCATAGTCTCATCTTCTCCTCAGAATAGCAAAGAAATAGATCATTTATTCTCTCCTGATGACTCAGTGTCACAGCGTCAAAGTGAAATACGTGAACTTCATTCTTGATGGCCTGTTTTTTTGTTCAGTTTGGAATCCATGTTAGATTTTATTATCCTTTAATTATTGCTTCTAAAGGATGTATCATGCTAAAGAATACAAAAGTGGCCTTGTCATTTACTTTGCGAAAACCTCAAAGGCAGTCTACTCTTTGCTCTTTAACAGGTAAAATGCATCTCAAAAGAGGTAACTTGTCATGACCATAACTGTGTCATTGTCATGTAATGTCCATATAGCTAATGAACTCCTTATTACAAATCCCTGCAGGTTTACTTTAGCTCAGCTCATCATGGAAAAGAAAATGCATGTTTGTCAGATAACTGGCGTCCAGATCTGTATTGAGCTAAAGATGTCAATTCATGTTGTCAGCATGTCACTCACGGGGTTTCTCTAGGCTAATCCAGTTCACAGAGAAAGTTCATTATTACCAAATAAAAGCATGATGAATGTCGTGACTCAGTAGCACAGTTTTTTGGGCTTTTTGCTCAAGCAGGGCAGTACAGAAAGGAACCCTTCATTCAGCATTTGGGGATTTTGAATAGCTTAGGTGTAATGGATTGAATGAATAGTCAGTATAGACAGACAGTACTAGAGACTTAAAGGGACAGTTCACCCCCAAATTAAAAATACATCTTTGTCCTCTTACCTGTTGTGCTTTTTATCAGTCTAGAGTGTTTTGGTTTGAGTTGCAAAGTGTTGGAGATATCGGCCATAGAGATGTCTGCCTTCCCTCCAATATAATGGAACTAGATGGCAATCCGCTTGTGGTGCTCAAAGTGGAAAAAAAAAACATCTGAAAAACTCAACAGCAATGTCTCTGTACATAAGTAATGATCCTGTTACTCAAGATAATCCAAAGACAGTGTTGTGAGCATATTCATGTAGGAACTCTTTTTTTTCTACTGAAATAAAACTGCCTATGGATCACTCCGTTATTGTATGAATTTTTTTAATAACTTAACTCCTTCTCCCTTCTCTTACAGTCGAGTGATTCTTCCTATCTCTGTGGAAGAGGTAAGTTTCATTTCATTATATTTTATAGTGTGTGTGTGTGTGTGTGTGTGTGCGTGCGTGCGTGCGTGCGTGCGTGCGTGTGTGCGTGCGTGTGTGTGTTAGCTAAAATGGCTCAAGGCTCAGCTTTTGTTATCTGATTTTTTGGTTCAAAGTTAAGTGCCTGCCTTCACTAAAGCTGCTCTTTTGGAGTGGCTTTGGACTTTAATATGTGTTTACATTTATGTCCTTGTGCACACACAAAACCTTTCATATTCTTAACAGTGATATATCACATGTCCACTCTATGCACAGAAAAAAATGCATCAGGGATCACCTTGTGAGCAGAACTCGTCATCATGTTGTTAAGAGGCTTCAAATCAGATAGAGCTTTGAACCGACACAGTCAGCACAGTCTGTCCTCGTCCTCTTTTCTCTGCGTATCCCCCTGTCCCCTCCTATCCTCATTTCCATTGCAGTTTGCTCTTCTATTCAGACCTGCATCGTAAATGAGTCACCTGAAACTACTTCCATGACTTCCTCTGAACGCCCCCTGCAACCTCACGGTCTGCCTCATATTTATGCACTCACTTACATGAGCGTAATATACTTTTTGACGTTTGACTTGTGCTGTTTATTACTTACAAATAAATATTGACTGCTGCAGCCAACAAGCACTTAATCTGCGCTTACACACAACAGCTGCAAGTGTTAGTGCAAAGCACAACGCTCAGAGACACAATAACCGAGACAGTAACTGCCTTTGATGCATTGTGCCACGTCAATGCCACATCAGCCACAGGAGTTCAAGATGCCAGATCTGAGAAATTTCTTGTGACTGCTCAGATCTGCTCTTGTATATTTGTGTATTTTATTTTTCATTCCAACTTAAAACCACATGTCCCTGATTTCTTCCCCTTGCATTTCCTCTGGGTCATAGGAGCTTTAGATCTATACATGTTGCCTCTCATTAACTGTCTGTCTTTGTAGCCCTTATCTTAATTGTATCTCTACATAATAAAGCAGGTTTCCTCTAGAGCAGAAGGCCCAGAAATTGTGTGATGGTCTGCTTGCTACATCACAATTTGCCCCTACCACATAGCGCTTACCACTCCATTTTGCATGTTCATGTATAGAGGTAAGGTTTCCCAATTTGTGCTGGAATAAGTGGTAGGGTGAGGTATTAGGGCTACGTGGCCCTCCAAAGGGAGGTTTTTTAGAGGCACATCAAGTGTTATGACAAATGATCGTCAAGTTGGCTGGACAATCAACAAAAGAAACACACAAATGTATTGTCTTTGTTAATTGGGATTTTAAAATTACGATAAATGTCGTATTAGGGTTGTACCAAACTCAGAATTATGCCGGTCGAATGGGATTTGGCTATGCAATACAAATATTTGATGATTCATTTTGTTTTTCATATAAAGTTTTTAAGTTTGAAGGGGCTCCGGGGAACGTTCAGTGTGACAGCGGCATTTGTGTAATAAAGTAAACAGGCTAAAGGTCATAAATGTGCAACAAAACTTTAGATATCAAACAAAAGCAAGAGACTGTCTCATTTTTAGTTGTTGTGAGCTGCAAATTCACCACATCTAAGCAGAAGGTCTCTCCTCTCTCCCCGTCTGTACTGCTGCCTGCATATCTGCAGCTCTCTGTTCCTAAGAGTAACATGAAAGTACTCACTCCGCAGCAAAGTCTGGGGACCACGATGTCTTTAGAAGTACACTGCGCAGCACGCTGACTAGCGAAACTAGAAAAAAAAAAAAAGCTTGATCTGCAGCAATGTCACTGTACTGAGGGTCTCTGATTGTTGATTAGAATCTTCAACTTTGAAAGAGCAGCCCTACGTTGTAGCCTAGTTTAAATATGTTTCAATGTATTATTATCCTCATGCTTTATTAAAAACATGACAAAAGAAATTGATTGTATGCCGATGTCTCGGTAGCTAACGTTACATTGTTATTGCTGATTTATGCATGACAGTCCCGCATTTTGGCATATTTTCATGTCTCATTCATCCCCTATTTGGTGGCACATGACATCTGAAATTCAACTCAACTCTGGCAGAGAAGTTGCTGCACTTGTTACTGCTCATCTAATCTTGTTGCAGATTGGCATGGATAAGGAGCATGAGTTGCAAATGTTAGCTCACAGGGCACCGGTGGTGGTCTGCCTGATTGTGAACAAATCACAAGTGTCATCAAAGCGGCTAAAGAATGCGTAAAGCCCAAGAAAGAGCAATCACCACAGCAGAAGATGGGATATTCGCAATGTCAAACAACACTCATCGCGTCTACCAGACTACTGATAACATATCAGGGTCTTGAAGGGTTGTCCCATTTCTTTGGGGAGGATTTCAACCAACACCCCTTGTAGGCCTTACTCTTGATGTCTGGCCCCTCAAAACTGGTCTGTTCTAAGGGTCAAAGGAGCACTCAAAAATGAGGGAAAAGGATGAAAATGAGAAATGGGAATGAGCCTAAAATGTGAGCAACAAAGCCTGAATACAGTTGAGTAACATCCCCTGTCTCTTGAACCACGTGTCCCCCCTCTGCCCTTGACTCACGTCCCTCCAGAGCTTCATCTTCTCTCTTCTCTGTCTCCCCATCTACATCCCGACTCTGTGAAGCAGCAGCCTTCCGTTATTTGCCACCAAATCATACTTCGGGTGTTGTGGTTCAATCCATCATCGATTTGATTTGATTTTCGTTCTTTCAATTCTTTCACTGGTTAAATTTAATTCTGTAAAAAAGCACAACACTTGTATCCTCCCTCAGGATGATATGGATTCATCTCTTTGAACAAAGGTTTTATTTTGGGGAAGAACATGTTGAATGAGGCGGTTCCAGCTGTTGAAACCCCTGGAGAGTTTACTGAATCGAATTTCCTGTCTGTTAACTTCCTCCCCTGGAGCTGATTTGAACCCAAAGCTTTGTCAGTGTTTTCTTTTTGTGAAAGAAGAAAGTTCTGGTACAAGTGAACATGGACTCACCCCACAAGGGCAAGGTTGAATTATATTTGTCCAAAACTGTTACCCAGGAGGCTTTGCTGGCCCTGCATCCCATTTATTTAGTTGGTGTTTGCAGTGTCTGCAGCAGAACATTCTCTCTGTTGCTTTTCAGGTTTGTCTAGTAATTCAATCATGGTCGCAATCATGGTCGCAATCATTACTTCTAGCCAAAAAATCTTGTTCACAGTATGTGAAGGTCATGTAAACCAGTTCTGCACCTCTTGGTCTTTGTCTTTGTGTCTTTCATGGCTGTTGCTGTGAGGAAGTGATCTTTAAATACACATAAAAGGTCAAAAGATAACAGTTACAAGGAGCAGGTTCTGAATAGTGACTTTCCTGTCCATTGATGCTTTGGTCGCATTCCTAACATTCAAAAGTCCTAAGGTACTCCACAGTCTCACAGAAATGTCTTTAAGACATGACCTCTTAACTAAGCCTTCACATTACATGGTGGTAGGCAAGAAGTGTGTAAAAATGACATGCAAATATGAAAACAATGACGATGCAAATTCCATTATGAGCGTAGTTGGGGTTTTTTTGTGTGTGTGAAACAGTGACAGTTTGGTTAGGCATAGAGAAAGAAAGTCACTTGGTAAGGTTTTGTGGCACAGGAAATGCTTAAGGGAGTAGTTTAAGAAAAGATGGCTTTAGTTAGGATAACTACATATGGGATACAAGTGACGCAAAGTACTTTACATATATACTTTATGTATGTATGACATAATGATGCAAAGTAGGCCAACAAACATAAAGAACATACATACAACAAACATACAACTTACATACCAAAAGTTTGTGAAGTCATGCAACTACTTATCATTTTGGTTTCACCCAGGACACAAACAGCAGTCTCGTGGTTGAAAGTCCATGTTTGTTTGTCTGATCTTTCTTTAAGTCTTTTGGGTGTGTCTTGTAAGTTCTGTAGTGCTGTGCTCATTTTTATATATTAACCATTTATATATTAATCATCACTCACTTACTGTTTCCATATTTTGAGGGGGGGGGCATCTGGCTCCATAGTGAGATGTTCTGTCAAACTTAGGTGTGATTTGTATGCTATGAAGAAAATCTACCGAAAAACAGGGTCATCACACAGGGTCATCACACTTTTTTTTAACATGACTAGTGAACTTTTAAATAGTACAAAGTTTTCAGTCTCAAATCCTCTTTGGTTCCAAGATCATGTGTTCACTGGCTATGTTGTTGCTTGGTTATATATGTGTAAAAAGGTTACCTTTAATTTTCTCATGGCTTGATTTTAGATTGTTTATTTAGATAGAATAGAAAAAAATAACTGTAATCTCTCTCCTGTGAAACTGTGAAATAATTCTGACTACAACTTGTTCCATCTCTGTGATGTTGTAAGTGTGCTGCGCTCTGGTCCAGCTTTGTACAGAGGTTATATGGTGGATTAGAGGTGATTAAGAAATGAAAGGAGCCATTGTTGTGTATTTTTTTTAAACCTGCATGCACACTTGGGACCAGGAAGATGGGGAGTAAGAGGAAAGAGGGATGAAAGGAAGAGGAAGTGTACAGCTTGTGAGAGAGGAAACAAGCCTGGTGCAACAGACAAAAGTTGAGGGGCCAAGAAGACAAACAAGAGTGAATGGAAGAGATTATGAGGATTCAGGGACAAGTAAAGGAGAAGGTCAAGATCAGGAAAAGGATCAGAAAAAGTTAATCCACTATGTAAGACTGAAATACATGAGCTGAGGAAATAAACATGAAAAAAAGATATCTGCATGTGACTTAGAGCTCAGCCATCTACAGGAAAATACAATAATTCTCCCTTTAAACACATTTTCTTCCTCAGTCCAACCTGTTTTATTTTTATTTTTTTTTCAGTATCAGGTGGGCCAGCTGTACTCTGTGGCTGAGGCCAGTAAGAATGAAACGGGTGGAGGAGAAGGTGTGGAGGTGCTAAAAAATGAGCCCTACGAGAAAGATGGAGAGAAGGGACAGTACACACACAAAATTTACCATTTGCAGAGGTAAGCGGTTGTCTGAGAGGTTTAAAAGTTTATAATTAATAATGATAATATCACATTAGACTGAGCTTAGTCTCCTCTCTGTTCACTCCTCTCTCCTGCAGTAAAGTGCCGTCATTCGTCAGAATGTTGGCTCCAGCTTCAGCTCTCAACATCCATGAGAAAGCCTGGAACGCATACCCATACTGTCGCACAGGTAGCACGCATGCAGACACACAAGCAGACACACACACATAAACCTTTGCTGGCACACAGAAATGTATGCAGCATCGTCTTTAAAAACTCTCATGATTCTGAATTTAAGGCTGCATGCAGTTTCTTGCTATGGCTTTGGTTGTATACCAAAAGAAATAATTGTTTTCAACATTGTCTGCCTTTAAGGGTCGTTGTTTATTGTAGACAATAAGGGCCTGCTAAGAATAATAATTAAAAAACAGAAGTGAGAGATTCAGTCCACAGTAAAATAAAATAATAAAAAAAGGTGTCAAAAACAGGCCATAGATTTGGAGTATTTGGATACGCTCCAAATCTAAACAGGGACATCATTGATCTATATATAGGTCAGATAGAGGTCTCAGGAGGATGTCCTATCTTTCAAACTACAGCTTTTAAGCTATTGGGCATCATCTCATAGGAGGCAATATCTGCCCTTGCATTTACCCAATCTTTCAGATTTGGGGCATTAGCTATTTTCCAGTGGCTCAAAATAAATCTGAAGGCTGCAGCACACCCAAAATACCTGAAAACTCACATTTTGATATATTTGGTGTCTGAGATCTCTCCCGCAATACACATAAACTTGAATGCACTTTTATGTGTGAATACAACTGATTCAAATGACTTAGAGGTCACACCGATGCTGATCTGTCAAAGAGATTGTCGTTCTCCAAGTACTTCTCTCTCTCTCTCTCTCTCTCTCTCTCTGTGTGTGTGTCTCTGTCACCTTGAAGGAGTAGTTAAATTATTAACTGCATGTCCAGTGAGAAGAGCCATGCAATCACTCAAGCCTTTCAGGCCAAGATCACATACACACTAGCAGCTGCCACACAGCCATCTTTCATACAAACACAGGAGTCAGTCAAAGGCACAACCTGAAATGATACCTTTTTACAAATATAGCAGGCTAATTTCCCTTGACCTCTGTACATTTTCCAATACTGTAAATGCAATTACATTTCTAATATGTTCCTCAGTTGCATTATTTGTTTTTCTTTCTCCCTGTTTGCTCCTGCGCTTTTTCTCATGTGGCTCTGCAGTCATCACTGTAAGTATTTTTGTTTCTTTTACACTTGCAGACTTCCTGTACGTTGACACAAAAGAAACTTTGATGCCCATAGAGGGAGCAAATTAACCTGAAAGTTGAGAAAGAAATTTGATCTATTTCAGCAACACAGCAGCAGCAGCAACAGTCAGACACCGTTACCGTGTGTTTGTGTTAGTATGTGTGTGAGAGCGGGAGACTGTCAATTTTATATAATAGTTTTTTCACTCACTTACATTTTATTTTGTAGATTTCCCTCTTCACTCAGAATTAATTCTCTCTTCTTTGCAGAATGAGTATATGAAAGAAAACTTCCTGATCAAGATCGAGACATGGCACAAACCTGACATGGGACACCAGGAAAATGTAATTAGTAAAGACTGTAATAGGCTGAGGAGGTGCATGCATGTGTTGACCTTTTGAAACCTAGATCAACATCACTTTTTCTTTTGCTGCATTCAGATGCCTTTTACTAATATTTTACCTTTGAAAGCCGATTAAAAAGGTTTAATTGTCTTTAGAAACAAGGGGGAAAAGATAATAAGCAAATTGCAAGAAATTGGTAAAAAGGTGACAAGAAAACAACCTGGAAAATAATGTTAAAAATAGAGAGAACAAGAGAAAGAATATTAGAAAATGAACCAAATAAAATGTCTAGAAACTATATTTTTGATTATTATAATTATATATTCAAAATATGTTACAGAGTATATAATTTTTTTTTAAAAATTAGTACTTTTTTCAGGTAATTTCCTGATTTGTTTTAGTTTTTTTACTTTCCTTTTCTTGCTAATTCTTTGCATCATTTCTTTTTAAGTTGCCCATTGCCTTCCTCCTATGTGTTTGGAAGAAATCAAGCACATTTGCTCAGGTTTTAAAGGGTTAAAGCAGCATGAGGATGTTTTAATGTTGCATTTTGGATGTTTTTAAGCATTGCATATGGCAAAAAAGTGCAAACTTTACACCACTAATGATTTTAAATCATACTGTATTTCACACATTGCATGAGTGTTTTTGTTTATTATGCATTTCCTACTGTTAGCTGTTTAGTTCCATTTCCCATTGCTACTTGTCCTCTAATTAAAATGGCTCTATGAATTCTTGCGTAGCATAAGAACAACCCCTATCATTTCTGTGGGATAGTGTTTCTATATGTAAATGAATATGATCTAAAAAATTTTTAAAAAATGTAAGCATGCAAAACTGATAAAAAGGGCTCTGCTAATTACCAAAGAAATGTGTCACCTATGTACATTTTTGACTTGCATCATAAGGGCTTCCAAAAAAAACAGTTTACCCTGAGCCATGTGCCTTTGTCTCTGTCTGCAGAGACTTGTTCCTGTATCCAGCTGTGCTCTGTGCTTCTGTTTCAGGTACACGGTTTGGATCCAGAAACCTGGAAGAAGGTGGATGTAGTCTATATTGATATCGCGGACAGAAGCCAAGTGGAGCCAAAGGTGAAAACTTTTAGCTTAAAATTCACATTGAGATGGTTACAGTGACCACATCTCTTACTTTTTTTGTGTTACCTCACGGATGTCCTTCATTCTGGTTCTTCTTGCCCCTCTTCAGGACTACAAGCCAGAGGAGGACCCTTGCAGGTACAAGTCAGTGAAGACAGGACGAGGCCCTCTAGGACCAGACTGGAAGGTACAGCGTGCTGTTTTTAATTTTTCAGTTAGTTGAGACACATTTCAAGCTAAGGAATTAACAGAACTCCAACACCATTACTGTTAATTATCAATGTGCAAAATCACTCGCATCAACACTTGTTGCTTAGCAACTATGATGTTTAGTCAGTGCTAAAACACTTGGTACAGAGCGAACATTTGATGAAAATGGACTTTTGAGCCCACTGAGGTCGTGTTTTTCTGGGAATTTGTGGGGTTTGGCAACATCCTAACACATCCTAAAATGAAACTACACTAACAACCTGGTAGCAATTCAGGAATTTGTCCTAGTGTTCTGTTTTTTTTTCCTTTTTTCTTTATTTGAATTTTTTAAAAACTATTTAAATTTTACTATTTTAGGCCTACAAACAATAAGGTAAGTAGATAATAATAATAATAAATGAAGGTTTTTAGAGTTTACTGAGCAATGTAATTGTTAGTAGTTTGAATAATGCTTTGAAGGACAATTTAAAGGGACAGTTCACCCTAAAATAAAATATGCATACTGTATTTTACTACTTATTTGTAGTGCTCAATCCAGATTGTTTTGGTGTGAGCTGGTGTTGGAGATGACTGTAGAGTTGTCTGCCTTCTCTCCAGTATAGTGGAATTAGATGCCACTCAGTTTGTGGTGCTCAAAGCACTAAAAATACTTTTAAAAAACTCCACAGCAATGTTTCTTTCCAGAAATCATGGCGCGGTAATTTAAGATAATCCACAGCCCTTGTGAACAGTTTTATTCAGGAGCTATTTGTTTTCTACCTAATTACATCCATGAGTAAATGCAGGCTTCCTTTTTTTGTGGTGATACAGTTGGCGGTGGGGCAGTAGAGAAAAAAATATTGTCCTTATCCATTATGTGTATATAAAAATAAAAATATAATACATGAAACTGCTCACAACAACAAAAAATAATTTTTGGGTGAACTTTAAGCCATCATCTACGGAAATTAAATTTGATAAAAACTGCACACTCATTTTGAAAATATGAAAAAGCCAATTGATTCAAAACCTTTAACAGATTAAAAACTAAATATAAAGAGAAAATGTTGAGCCTATGCATATTTAATAATCCAAAAATTCTTTGTTAACAATTCAAAAATCCCGTTTGTGCACTTGCAGAAGGAACTTCCTAAGAAGACAGACTGCCCACACATGTGTGCCTACAAACTGGTCACTGTCAAATTCAAGTGGTGGGGCCTGCAAAACAAAGTGGAGAACTTCATTCAAAAGGTTTGTTTACAGTTTGGAATGGACATGTCAGTTTGTCACTTTATAATCAATGTGACATCCAAATAGCCCAAAGGTCAACGTCAGACGCTGAGGAGGGATTGTTGACGAACTGTTTAACATGATCTTGAAATGTTTGTCCTTGGTTTAATATGTTAAGGACTGCTGGGCCATAGTATCTCATCCCCTGTGCATGCAAACAGGACATGCCATGTGAGCTAATAGTGGAAAAATACTACCCACTATGATGCCATATATACAGGCTGCACCAGCCTCTAGTGGATAAACAGGGTAAAGCAGGATGGAATTAAACATCTCTGATTATAAAACAGCTTGATTTTAGCATTTTGGGTGTAAAAAAATCAGCTTCCTTTCTTCAGAATACAATAACTTTCTCTTTATCCTCCATATGTCGTTTTACAGCAAGAGAAGCGTTTGTTCACTAATTTCCACCGTCAGCTGTTCTGCTGGATAGACAAGTGGATTGAATTGAACATGGAGGACATTCGTCGTATGGAGGAGGAGACACGCAAGGAGCTAGATGAGGTAAGCAAGCGTTTTGCTGTTGTCTCAGACTCCTGAAAGGGGACAGGCTCTGACCTGCACACTCTAATGTCTGAATAAGAATGTGAATTATCATTCAGCCAAAACATTTCTGCACATTATTTGTTTTTCTTGTGTGCTTCAGATGAGAGTGAAGGACCCAGTGAAAGGGATGGTGGCTCTAGAGGACTGAGGCAGTGTTGGACCGTGAATGCTGCTGCTCATCAGGTGAGAAGAATCGGAGGAGTGACATTTCATTGTACCTTTATGTATTTTTTTGAAGGTCTGTCTGTGTAGAAACATACCTTTAAATAGTCCTCTTGGTACCCAGCATATCATTTCAGGTTTTGTTGAAAACTACTGAGGAAGAGTCAGACATTTATTATTATTTGTCTTGTACACACACATGTACTGTAATACACTTTTTGTGGGGAAAAAAGTACACTACAAGGGACGTGTTATAAAGCATAAGTAAATAACATTTTCATGAAATAAATCTTTATGTTGTGCTTCTTACATCCCAATTGTTTAAATTGTGTAAAAAAGAGGGAAAAAAGAGTTTCTATTTGCACTTGCCTGTTTGGTGAGAATAGTCACACTGCAGCTATTCGGCTATTTACACTCATCCCCATGACGCATAATTGTGGATCGCTCTGGGTGCTGTTATGGCTTGTACTTGTCACATTGATGCGTCAAGGTCGGAAGCATTCAGGATTAAGGAAAAGAGGTCATGATTAGTGCTAGCTAATCTCGGTTTTCTCTGAGATTAAAGTGTGAGATTTACAAGAAAAAAAATCAAAAATGTGTTATTGGAGAGTCAGGTGACGCAGTTAATGGAGGGAATACGACATGACGGGTGAGTGCGTCAAGCACAGGACTTTCACACTGGAGATTGAGTCACGTGTGAGTCAATGCTGTTTTATTATTTTAAGATTTAATTTACATATTATTCTCATTTTTTTATGATGTATAAAGCACTTCAAACACTCCAAACTTTAGCAGAATAGCTTAGTAGACCCGTTGATGTAAACGTCATATTTGGACTTTGCGAGGAAACCCACAAATATGTACACGCGAGTGTAAATATCACATCAGACAGGAGAAAGCACCTCTTGTTTATACTCTTATCTCTTTCATTTTTCTCTTTCAGACCAGACTACCCAGACACCAGCGGATTCACATCCTCCTCCTATTCCAACTGACGCAACATCTGACCGGCCGGTCCAAACACCCTCCCTCCCCCTCCTCCCCTGGTACAATCTGGTTTTCAGGGACCTGGACCCAGTAAACTCCCAGTTTTAAGCTGATCTCCTCCACCACACCCCACCTCCTTCAAGTCCCATCCATCTCTTATTTGTTTACCATCCAGTGTCCCCATCTCATTAACTGCTCTGAGGCCTCCAGTAGCAACACTATAGATCTTGTCAGTCAGTCCTCTCTCTCTCAGTCTCTAAACCGTTCTAAACTACAGAGAATAGTGTCATTTATCTCTGCAATTTAGGATTTATTTCTATTTAAGATATCCCAATGGTGTATATATACAGTATACCATGTATCAGGGAGCTGAATAATTGTATTGAAATATATATATATATAAATATAAATATATATAAATATATATAAACAGGGTTTTTAAAAGGATTTTGTCCGTAAGTTTGTCTGTGGATGTTTATTTTTTTCCAGACCAAGCTGTATCTGCTCAGTGTTGAGTTTTGATCCTGTGATTATTATTCTTTTTTTTTTTGATTTGTCATAATATCTCCTTTTCTCTATTCGTGTCATGCTTTATGCAGTGTTTCCTTTTGTTGTTCAAAAATCAATTTGCGAGTTTATGAAACCGCAGCTGCAAGGTTGGGATTGTGCTAAGAGTGTTATGTTGTTTCTGCTATACTCCACTATACCTACAAGATTGGATTTCTTCCCAGAACCTCCCTTAATATGTTGATGCGTTCATTGGCTTTTCTGCTGCTTTGCGAGTTTGTGTGTGTATGTGTGTGTGTGTTTCTGTAGCATTGTAAGGTCTCAAGATGTTTTTCACTTTTCTCTCTCTCCAGATCATTTCTAGCTCCTCAGTTTCATCAGGCTGTTCAAACAAGCCGCTTGAAAGTGCAGTAATTTAAACAAACAGTCATACACACATACAGACACAGATAAGGACAGAAGTAAAATGCATCATTCTGCAAAGGGAAAGGCACACGATATCAGCCATGAATGAGTCTGCCTTTCTATGGACTTCACATCTTTTTAGCTGCAAAACTTGTTATCATGGCAGTGTTTTTAACTTTTGCAGCCTTCATGGATACACAACTGCTCCTGTTCGCTGTAGATAGATAAATGGGTATTTGAAGGTAAAACTTCACGTGATCCGCATCAGTTCTTGCCCTGTCACCCATTCTGTCACCTCCAGTGGATAAATGGTCTTATCCAGCGATAGCAATAACTACCATGACTCGTTGGTCTCTCCTTTTATCATTGCAAATCTATTCTGTTTGTTCCGATATCCTGAAAAACAGTTTCAGTAACGCAGAGCCCAAGCTGAAAGTTAAGGATTGTTGCATTGTTGATTAATTATTTATTAAATGCTGGTTTTGTTGTGTTTGTCTTCAGATGAGGCGGATCTCTCTCCTGCTGGATCTGAAGCCTGTTACATGTAATAGTGTGATTTTCTCGGTAATTGCATGAGTGTACATGAGTGATGTACAGTAGCGTGTCTTTGAAGAGATCTGATGCTGGCTGGGTAAAGAGGGGAGGAAGTCATGGAGCTAGAGGAGTGATAACAGCAGGCACGTGTACCTTGTTCCTCCTGTTGACGTCTGTTTGGCCTCCTTTGTCCTCCTTTGTCCTTAGTTACTTTGATTATCCTCTTGTCCATCTTCTATTTGTTTTTCCTCCACGTATTTAAACAGTGTGGACATTTAAAGAGCAAGCAACAGATAATGCTGAAGTCCAAAACCATTATAATGATTTATAGTGATCAATTGCAGCAATAGGCAACATTTGGATAGAAGAGTCACGACCAAAAAAACTGCCTTCAGAGCAAGTAGATAATTATAATTTTCCCTTCTGTTAAAGCACCTAAAGTGCAAGAAAATGATTAATTTCAGATCCATAAGTACATTTTTGGCACAGAAGATGTTAAAAGTAGCATTTTGCACTATTATTAACTCCAGCTTTTAATAACTTTTTTAAAATTTATTTTTTGAGTTTTATTTAGTTATGTTTTATCATTTTATCGATCTGACTAGTCTTAAGCATAAAGGACAGTTAGACTTAAGATATGGTCAGAATTTTTGTTTAAAGATGAACTAATGTTATGAACAGAATATGAAGAGGTAACAGACATTATGTTAGACGTCTATGTAATGTGTTGCAGAGATACACTGAAATGAGCATGCTAAGCAGCTAGCCGCTGCCCATCCTGTCATGTAATTAGGGATGGAAGTAATATTCAGTATGGTGTAGTATTGTAATATTTTGCACAGCAACATTGTATTGATACACGGATGCCAAATTTAACTTTTGGTAGCCAACTAGAATAACATAATCAATTACTTTTAAGTAGATACATTTTGCTGCAATAAAAATGAGCGAAGTGAGATGAACAAACTGAAAACTATCTTAGTAGATAAAAAAGTTGTTGACAAAGTTTGCCTTTTGAATAAAGTTAATAAACTCTAGTATATTGCAATATGTGGTATCGCAATATGCAATAGGATATATAGTAAACGTTTACAATCTCAATAATATTGTATTGTGACTTAAATAACTTCATGTATCATTTTATGGGATAATATTGGAGTAGTGTCATTGTACAATTATTGTTCGAGCTTATAGATTTATACGATCTGTCTTAAGCCCAAGCACATAAGCCAATAAATCCAGATTTCTTTTATTGGCCATAAGGAAACTAAAGGCATAAAAAGGGCCCTTAAAACCTGCTCAGGGGATTATTGGCAACTCTTTAAGCATAAAAGTTTAGACTTGCTTCATCTGGTGACACTTTTTGTCATGTCACTGTATATCTGTTTGTCAGATTAAGCTTATAAGTCGTCACTGCGAGACATTTTCTGTTGCCTCCTCTTTAAAGACAACCCTGGCCCTGGATGTCCAACCCTTCCACCTGTCTCTGTGTCCATCGAGCATCTCACTCACTGTGGTGGGGCTACCAACTGAATCATGGAGATTTGTGGATGTACTGTATGTATTGACCTTGTAAATAGTAAATAAATTAATGTAGATGAACACATATATATAGATCAGACTGTCCTGCCAGACCTACAGCACACCCTCCTTGACACTCGATCCTCTTAATCCATCACTAAATATTCAGCATCCCACAGACAGAGGTATTATTGTGAGGAAATGTAGAGTTATAGTTACTGAACTTTAGTGCTGATAAGATTTTTTGATGAATAATGTTAACTGTAGACATTGAAAAATCTCATATATTGTTCTAGATGATTTTAGAAAGCTCCAGCAAAGCAGTGAAGAGTTGCTGTGTGATTTGTAGTTGGAGGGGAAAAAAAAAAATTAAAAGCAAAAACCCTGTTCACAATTTTCTCTCCTTCTCACGGTCTTCCCTCACAGGGACCACGTCTCATTGGCAGGACAGTGTATAGATATATATTTTTGTTCTGAGTGTTGTTGTACCTCTGTTGTCAGTCTCTGAACTACACTCAATTCTCTCACGGAAAAGGAACATATTTCGGCAGCTTGGGTCAGTTCATTGATCCACATAATTAGCTGATGGTGTCAGCCCTACAGTAAGTGGAGCCTCAGTGCAATTTAGATATCCCTCTTTATGGTTTGTGATGAGAATCGAGGGGGAATTATTCTGAATTTAGGAGCACTGGGTGCTGCAGGGTTGGAGTTATAGCTTCACAGAAAAAAAAGACTATTAGATGTGGTTGTTTGAAACTGAGCCTGAAGACATCATACATACTTGTGAGAGAACATGGTTTAACAGAGACAATCTCATAGATATCTGTTGTTAGATTCCTCGATTTATAATCAGAATATGAAAACCAAATGATTTCACAATCCCCAAACTGTTTTTAAATCTCTTTCTCTCTCTTACTCTCTCTCTCTCTCTCACTCCTGTTAAATTGTCTCCTGTTTTTCTTTCTTTTATTGTGAATTTGTGCCTTTTTGTCATCTTATCTTCCAATAACACTACTGTACATTGGAGACGTAAAGAAATGAATAAAAAGAAGCAAAGCAACTGTATGTATGTTGGATGTAAATGTTTTGTTTTCTTTGTTCTGTATGTACTGTAATGCAATCAGTGATCTTCTCACTTAATTACCACTGACCTTTTTCACAGCAGACATTTTGACTTATTAAGCAGGAGAAGCACAGGTGTGGTGGTAACATTTACAATGACTCCGTTTCATTGAGTGTCGCAGTAAGCTGTTACAGTGAGACAGCGTGCACAATACCAAGGCCTCCCCTAAGTGGAATGCAGTCGTCAATACCCTAGTGCTTTTCCTTCTTGACAAATTTCGTGTTGTCATTTCATGTAATGTAATATAATGTGGTGGGTAAGAACAGAAATTATACATGTACAGGATCCTTGAGTAAGAAAACCCATGCAGTAATTTCCTACAGACACAGGAAACCTGGTTTTCAATTGTTAACCTCTATTAATCACATTTTTTCAATCACATTTTCAATTCCATTATTTTGCATTACAAAACTGTTATGAAGTCCATATTGACAAGGTAGGCTAAAGCAATTATTACCAGGTTTTCTTGATTAGGAAGCAAATAACAGCCAAAAAGACAGCATGGGACTAGCATATTCATAGGGAGAATAAAACTTCAATAATTTTATTGTTGGGCTGGTTACTGGTAGAGGGCAGAGTGGATTGAGACTAGACAGGTAGGCAGAGACAAATGGCAGGCAGGGGCTGGCAGACTGAGCAGGCTGAGCAGTTTTGGAGGAGACATAATAATGTGGTAAAGAGTGGAGGTGAAGCTTGGGAAGCTTAGGGAGGCTGATGAGGAGAAGATGAGTTGCAGGTGTGAAGTTTCACCAGGTGCTTGATTGCAGTAGAGACAGACACACTAAACACACACACACAAACACAAACACACACACACACACACACACAGAGGGTGGGGGGGGGGTGGGCACTGAGTACCTGAGTACCGTCTGTAAAGAGGACAATCGTGGGTACCCATATATCCCATTTTTATTTCGATATCTTGAGGTCAGAGGTCAACCGACCTCTGTGAAATGATCATACCATTTTTCCATCACCGAAATTGAACCTAACTTTTGAGCATTACCACTGAATTCCTGAGCTCTTCTAGTTTAATATGATACTGGTATCATCACTCGAGCTTTAAAACTCAGCCAGACCAGCTTCTGAAAGATAGAATTGTGGTCAGCTGATTGACGCGATTTTAAAAAAATAACGCATTCTGTACAGACCTTAATCGCATCACGATTAACGCATCCACATTGATAGCCCCCACTGTAAGTTTGTTCATAACAGATAAATAATAAAGCAATTTACTGGTGGATTTAGGAGTAAGTATGCAGTTTCATATCTTTGGCAATATTACCTGAAAGGTAGTTTTAGTTCATCGATTTAGTTATTGAGATACAAAACAACCGAGATTTAGCAACTAAGTGGATCAAAATAATGTACGAGTTTTTACTGAACAATAACAGCAGTGTCCTGCTGCCATGCAAGAAAGAAACTGACCAGTATCAGGTAATAAAGTGGAGGGGTTCTTGTTATAATATGAAAATATTTGATAAAACATGGAAAACATCTTGTTGGAACCAAAAAGTTTTCATGTTATTACTTGATACTGGTCAGTTTTGGGGGGTTTTCTTGCGTGACAGTAGGACGCTTCCATAGACATTAAACGTGTTGTACTCTGAGTGTTTGAAAGACTAGAAAGGTGCTTGGAAAGCAATAATTCAGTGGATGTTAGAGAGGAAGATTTAAAAAGGTTTTCTTCATTGATCCATAGACGACAGATTGGAGGTTGATTGGAGTGATTGGTTAGAAAGTAACAAAATACATGTACATTAAATTCATAAATCAGTCCATTGATTAAAAGTTTGAAACCAGAAGGGCACCCAGAGAGTGCAGATGCCACCAAGACTTATCTTGTAATATTAATGAAAGTGAAAATTTTGCGTGTTTTCTCCACCCAGTGATTAATGGATTCTTCCTTGGCCAGTTCTACACCCATAAACCAACTTTCATGAAAATGGGCTAGTAGTTTATCTGTAATTTTGCTGACAGACAGAAAAACAAACCAACAAATCAAGCAGAAAACATAACCTCCTTGGATGAGGTATTTAAAAGTAACTAAGAAACAGTAAATAACTGAAATGAATGAAAGTAAATCAAAGTGTAGAATTTAAATAATTGTCTTGGGCCTCCCCAGTGTAAGAATGAAAAAAAAACCAGCAGCAAAAAGCAGCGACACATGCACAAACACTGTCGGCAGGGTAAAATTAATCAGGTTTGGATGGCAAAGATTACTTTAAATCCTGATTATGAGGCAGAGGAGGGGCGAGGACAGAGAGCCACTACACATTTTGTGAGATGCTGATGAGACTCTACACAGTGTGTGGGTGTCTGAGAGGACATGTTTTGAATCACAAACCTTTATGTACATAATTTGGCTTACAGAAAAGAAAAAAATCTTTCAAATTCAAATGTTCTTTCTCTGTCTCTAATCTTACAGGACTCAAAAACAGAGTTGGTCCTGGTTTTAATCTGTCATGTCATTTTTTCCTGAAGTAATTACTTAACATTATGTGTATAAATTATAAAGTATGTTTAACTGCTTTCTTGCAGGAATTTAGATGACAAGATTGAGACCACACTCATGTATGTACGCTGAATAGAGTTAGCAGCCATTTAGCTTATCTTAGCATAACGACTATAAAAACAAACAGATGACGGTTCAACTGGCCTATAAAACATCGAGCACACTATCAGTAACTTACAATGTGCTCTTGACAGTTTTTTTGAGTTTTGAAAAATATCTGTCAAAATTCTTTATGTTTGAATTATTTTAAATCCTGACCCAAGAAATCCAATGCTTCCAACATTGGTCATTGCACTTAAGGAGACATTTCAGGTTTCACTGAATTTTCTTTAAAATAGCTCACCGTAAAGCAGAGAGCACCCTACACATTCCACACTGTTATGAAAGTAAAGGATTATTTATGAACATACAAAGAAGGCTTTAGTGCAACAAATACCATGCGTCATGGTGACACTCAATAAACAGACATGTCCATTCATAATTAAGATAATACTTTCTCACTGGGTTGTTAACCAACCTGGGATAATAGCTTGATCCGATGTTACGCTTTAAGTCCAGAGCAGGTTTTGTGAGGCAGCTTGCACCCAAAAGGGGAACGGCTGAGAACAAACGAGGGAACCAAAAAGAGAACAAACAGTCAAATAACGGGACTCACTGTAAGAAAGCAGATCCAGTCTCTGGACTCCCCTTTGGAGGACTTTGTCATCTGCGCGCACGGGGTCTGCAGCTTTTTCCGGACAGCACAAGAAAGACAAGCAGAGAAAGGTATTGCACTTAATGGGTGATGGTGATTTTTGTTTTCAGGGGGTACTTAAAACAGAAGAAACAATCCTTCAAGGAGCAGTCATGATATTGTTAATTTTACTGAAGTTAACGGACACTGGAGTAGAGGACTGAGGTTGTCAAAAGTTGTAGACACAAGTAGTGTAGTACTGTCGGCTGTTATAGTGCGATGTGGTACTTTGATAGGGTCAATATGTTTATAAAGGCTTGCCCCTTGCATTATTGTGAAAATCTCACAACACTTTGGCTTTTGGTAAAGATCTTTCTAATCTCAGATGCATGTGTGGTATTACCACAGTAAAGCCAGTGCTTTAATTAGTGTGTATGTGTGTAGCTCTATGTTTTGATAATATTGTTAAAACCAAAGACCTGTTCAAACAGGTTCACACAGATTGACCATTAATATTTTAAAATGCATCAAATACATACAGAAGGCCTATGCAAGCGGAGCCTATGAGTTGTAATTAAGAACTATCACATCACTTTACTCTGAAGTCGCCCTCAGTTCTTCTGAGTGTTTCAGCAAGTTTCAGTTATACTGGTTTTAAGGGTTGTATCTTTACTGTTTTAGTTCTCTATTCCTGCTCTATCAACCCCCATTTTTAGCCTCAGCAGGCAGCTGTTTCCATCAAACAAGCTTCGAAGCCCTACCCTACACTACCTGCTCAACACCAAACAACGGAGAAACAAAATTAGCTAACTGGTAATCAAATCAGAGCAATTAGGATTTAAAGATATTTCCCTTTGGAGTTGGTGGAAAGCAATAACAAGCTAAAAGTTGAGTGACTATTAAACATTTTTCAGGTGAACAGAAAATCTAAATAATTGCTAACATAGCTCTGCTGCATGTGCAATTAGCCAGCTATGTACCTAACATGTTAGTCATAGACAGGTGCCAAAAGGAGTTTCAAAAATCTAAAATGAGTTATCATTGTAGCACTTCCGGTTACCTTGTCCCAGTGTCAGTGGGTTTCTTTAATGGTCTACATACCTGAAATAAGTTCTGTAGTAAACACAAGCTGAAGAGACTTTGCGTTTTGTTTCTATGACATGGCAATGTCATTACACTCATTGCTTAGTTCATTTTGACCGAGCGTTAGCTTTGTACTTCTGCCAATTGCATTTATGCTTCAAACATCCTGAAAGTAGCATTCACTTGTGAATAATGTCTTGCTGAACAAAACATGTAAGTATCATAAACATTTGTTTACTAAAGACCTTATTTTATGTCATAATCCAAAATCCCATGGAAAAATCACATCAGCTTTTTGTGGAGGTAACCAGGCGATGCTAATTTCCTGGTTGGCTTACAAATGAACATCATTCAGTACATTTTCAACACTGAAATATTGTGCTGCCCCCAAGTGGACAAAATTTTATTACCACTAATTCACCTTTAAGTCAATTCACTGTACACACAAATGGCAAGAACAAATATACAGTTCAAAGATGTCAGAATACTGCTTTTTTGCTTTGGATTTCAATGCTTGACTGGTCAACCACAAGCTCCCTGTGTGCACATCTGGAGTACATGCTTATGTTGAACTCTTAAATATTCCTGTAGTATTATTAGCTCACTGTCAATACGAATCTTAACTCCATTAAAGGATCTTGTCAACATATATTCACCTAAACATTAAACATAAATGTTATCCTTTGATCAAGTTTTACAAAAAGCTCCCAGGTAAAGCATTTCTGTTTTTGCATGTGACCTTCAGGGCCCTGCCACGTTAACATGGGTGAAGCCAACCGTGATTTGATATGATTACAAAGCCATTTCAGAAATGACTTTCAGGCATCCCTGTCAGGTCTGTTTAAGTGGGCCCTGATCTGTGCTCCTGCTAAACTGGCGGTCTTAGCGGCAAGTGTTTATATTGGCATGTGTGTTCCCTCTTTGTTGAAGCTTTGATAAAGCGTATATGTGTTTGTGTGTTTCTCAGGGGAGGAAATGAGTACTGGAAGATTTCGAAGTGGTGCGAAAGACAAGTGCAGGTAAGATCAAAATCTTTTTCCTTTATGGTCTTTTTGCATGAGTAAAGAGTAGGAAGAGGAGAGAGAAAATATGGTTTTGAAAGTCATTGTGAGCAAAAGCACAGACTTCAAGCACAAAAGGGTGGCTGTAGAGACCAAAAGAGTCCAGAAAAAGAAGGTATATAACCTGCTGTACAGTGTCTGGATTGCCCAACCGTCATAAGTAGCTTTGGGGCTGCAGGTTCTTTGCAGAGCTCTGTGATAAAACTTAAATAGCCTCCCATTCATCATTTCTCACTGGACTGGTGACCCCTCTAGGTTATCCACTTAACACTTCTGTTTGCTAAAGAATTTGCCCTAAGTCTCTGCATGTGACACTGTAACATGAAGTGGCAGGGTGAACAGGGCACCCAAGATTAGCATGTTTTTGTTTTGTTTTTTTGTAAGGGGCAATCTCTTCTGGTTGTTTCTTTCACATTGGCCTTAAAAAAATCTGTTGATTATCTGCCATGATTTATTGTTTGAGCTCTGCCACCAGACTGGTGACTCAATCACAAATTATTTTGTATAAGTAGATATCAATCATAAAGTTGTTATTTACTCATATAAAGGTATTTGTAGGCATAAGGAGTTTGGAAACAGATCCTTTCAAAATTGGATTCAGTTATGTAATCCCTTGAAATAATGCATAATAATTTACTTCCAGTGCTTTTTGTTTTCAATGACAACAATGAACACAAAACCATTTTGGTGAATATACCTAAAATTAGTCTCTGTAGTATCTGTCCATTGCCAAGCCAGTTCCCATCCAAAGGTCATCAGTTACCAACACATGGTCATGTCCCTTGGTGTGCAATACAGACGCAGAAGGCCTTCTCTGGCTTTGGACTCATTCAAATTTAAACCCATGTGCTGAGAAATTAACTGATGTAGTATAAAGAGTGACAGAGTCCGTGCAGGACGGGCAGGGCAGGAGTGGTAGTGGATAAGTCAAACAATAACGGGAATTTCATCCAGAAGTTTGCTGTTTGTGTCCCATGTGAAACCAAAAGTCAGTGCTGTTTTAGCGTAATGTTACGTAACTTATCACATACTGATTTCACTCCTGTGATGTGTTTACATCACATTATGTGCGTATTTTAACTAAAAACATTGTTTTTTTCTGAATCAAACCAAGCAGTTTATCCATAAGATAGCTGAGCATCTGATGGAGATTTCAAAGGGTGCATAAGTAGGATATGCCAAAGACACAAAAAATCATCAGTGTTTAATAACCTAAGCTGAGAATGTGTTGGTTTTCTGAAAAACAAAAAAAAAGGGAACAGGAGAATATATATATTAAAAAAGGCTGCCAAAAGGGAACAGTCATAGCCTATATAGAGTTCAGTTCTCCAAATCATTGTGGCCATTATGTACAACTGTAAAACAGTATCTGACTGTTTCTAATCCTCTTTCTTTTTCTTTTTTTTTTTTTTTTTTTACACATTTTCTAATACTGGCTACTTAATTCCAAAACTAAACTTTCTATCCACTGTTGAAATATTTCACTGCATTCATGGTTTTGAAATCTTTAAACCATTTACGGATTACCCAAAATGCTTCGGAGTTGCTGATTGCTTCATGAAGTGTGTGCTCGCAAATCTGTGATACAATTTGTCCACTGTTAACTGTGCTGCAACACTTGTTAATTAGAATTATTTGAGCTTTTGTTCTAATAAAAAAAAAAAACGGCCGTGTCAGAGCTTGCGAAACGGCATTTAACCCTCCACCTCTCTCTGGGTTTACAAAGATAACCTTTCACCTATATGAGGAGAGGCTGGATTGAGGCCAAAAGAAGCTAATGCTATTGTGCGCTGTTGTCCTCTCATAAATGCATGACTGTAATTGCGGCGTTATATGCATTGTTGAGAGGACTCAGCTGATAGCGAGAACACTGCTGGTAAACCTCTTAGGGATCTGAGGGGTTGCTTAAGGCTTGCAACACCACTCACTGTGATGGAGGATCAGCTGCCAGTCCTCCTCTGCTGCTCTCTTTGACTACACACACTCAAAGACAAACACACATATTCACATGCCCGTCTCCTGCCTGCGATTAACGTGCAAATCGGACTCACTCTTGCCCACATTCCTGAGTCGACCCCACTGCTTTGTCAGTCGTTGCTCCATTGCTGCGTGATCACACGGGAGTCTGGCACAGAGAGGACTGCACCAGTAGACAGACTTCACCCTGGGCTTTCGAGTTTTTCATCCTGGCCAGTTTGGAGGACATAAATCAGAAGCTGCCTGAAGAGTATTTGACTTACTAGGAATTATTTCATGTTACTTCCAGTGGCCTGAACAGCATCAAATGGCTGCAACCAAAGAAGTCTGAGAGAAAACAAGCCAAAGGAATTTTTTCCACTGGATTTTGCTTGTTTGCCGCAGAAGGACAGCACCTTCATTTTCCGTTTCTCAACTTAAATAACCTTCCTGGCCGTTTAGGACATACAGGTAACAAAGTTAACATCAGAGTCCAAACATGGACCCTTTGGTAGACGGTCCTCGTGTGCGCTCAGACAGCATGAGCAGCTCGGCGTCTCAGGGTTCCAGGTCCAAGGTGCTGCTCCGCCAGCGTTTGTCTCAGCTGATGACCTGCATAGAGGACATGAGCTCTGACGATGAAGCCAGTGAGGAAGTGTCCCGCTCACTAGATGAAGCATTTCAGCTCTGCGGGCACTACGTTCCCACAGACGCCTTCAGGTCGACATGTGCATGTGCTTATTCACACACGTTTACACAGATAGGAAAAGTTTCAGTTTGTCTGGATTACTTAACAGTTTGAAACATATTAGCAGTTTGTAGTTGTAAGATTGAAGAAAATGTAGATGCTGAAAATGTTATTAATATTCTTCTGTATTTTTACTTAATTTTTCCAGTGTCTGAGGGCACTGGCAAACTGTTGAATGCTGTATATACTGTTGTGATGTGTGAAATGAAAGTAGACAAAGAAATAAAATTAAAAATAAATTGAACTTCATAATATTGGCTAGGATTTACATCAAGAACAATGTAGTAATGCTGCTGATATGTGTCAGTATTTTTTTTCCAGTATCATTTTGGTCAGTTCTTAATCAATCACTCTGACAGGCTGCACATGGTGACCTGGAACGTGGCCACGGCGGAGCCCCCTGAGGACGTCACCTCTTTGCTGCAGCTAGATGTTCAGCCTCCCACAGACCTCTATGTGATTGGGTGAGAAATAGCAATATGGAAAGAGGAATTTTAAAAAACATTGTGTAGGATTTAGTGGCATGTAGCGGTGAGGACTACAGACTGCAACCAGCAGAAACTTTTCCCATGCGCCAAGCGTGAACTCTGTGGTTAGGATTCAGTCAGTGTTCATTGTTCAGGAGGTTTTTACTAGGAGGTGAATAAACTGCAGAGGTTTCTTCCTCTTCAGAACAAACAAACTTGGGTTTTAAACTGGTAAAATCACTAAATAATTCAGTTTCACATTTAAATATCAGTGCTTTTCTGATGCTGCACATTATGAAGGGGCTGCTAACTACAATGGTCGGCATGTAAGCGCCAATGGCCCTTTTTCTTTTTTTCCAAAAGAGTCAAAATATGAAGACAGCCACAAGCAACCAGACGACCAAAAAGTAAATCATAAAATAAAAGCAAATAGGGGAAAAAGAAAGAAAAAAAAGAATACAAGTGTTTGGTTTGTCTATTCTGTAGAAACATGGCTGTGCAACTTTGCATAAACAAGGACCTTCTCCCTTTGTAGATATAAACAGCTCATTCAAAGGTCATAAAAACACAATGATTCTTATTTTCAGGTGATTATGCACTAAAGAAATAATACTTATTTTAAATTACTGCCAGAATATATCCCCCTAAAACCTACACACTGGCTCTTTAAAACTTAATAGGACTGAAGATAAAAGTGTCTCTTTTAATGCTTTGGTGAGAAAAGAAGGAAAAGATCACATCAGCATGTTGTGTTTTTTTTCATCTGTTTGTGTTGGTGTGTGTCAGCCTGCAGGAGGTGAATGCCACGCCTGTGAGGTTCATCTCTGACCTGTTAGCGGAGGACTCCTGGAGTCATGTCTTCATGGACACACTGGCACCCAGAGGCTTTGTAAAGGTGACAGAGGACAGAGGGGAGTTACACATTTGGGTGCTGGGTATTCATGTGTGTATGTTGGCATGTATATCTAAACAGCTGATATGAATCATAGTGTCCTGAAGATTACTGTGTGTCTCTGGAAAGTTATAAAACCATGAGACTGCTTAAAAATCCTCAAAACCTTTTTCTTTTTCACATGTGTACTTACAGTTTAAGACTCTTTGTATTTTGTTTCATTTGATTTTATCTTTAATGGAATATCTTCTTCTTGAAGCTGTATGTTTACAAATTCACATATATTACAGTGGCAATATGGCAAAAATAAAAAATAAATTCTAAAAAAGACTGAAAAAAATAAATAATATAGAAAGATTAATACAATCTATCTTTATCTCTGTCTAGGTTGCATCAGTCAGGATGCAGGGTTTGCTGCTGCTGGTTTTTACCAAACAAACTCATCTCCCCTTCATCAGAAATATCCAGACCACCTACACTCGTACTGGAATCTTTGGTTACTGGGTAGGTTATCACAATGGGAGCATTGGTCAGCTCTGGACCTTGTAGACAACAACACTATTAAACTCTGCACACCAGGAATCCCGCTGGCATCAGACGCTGTAGAGTTTAAACACATTATGAAAGGCCCATTGTGTTTGTTTACTGGTATGTAAACGGTTTTGACTAACAGAGAACACCAAAGCTGGTGCAGTACACCAGGGCAAACACTTGCAAGACAAACTGTCTAATCCGAGTTCAAGGAAAAACACCATCTGATTGAAAAAAGGTCAATTTTTTTGTTTGTTTTTTTAATAGTAAAGACATAGTAAAAGGGGATTTAGAAGTGTTTGTTAAGCTACAGTATAATTCATTTCCTTGTACATACTGCAGTAAAATTAGTGTATTTGTTTTGCTAATGTTTCATCTGCATTCATTTTTCTTAAAATATAAAAAAAATACGACTTCAAAAAGGACAGTTCACATCAAATCAAAAATCCATTTTTTCCTCTTACCTATAGTGCTACATAACAATCAGTCTAGATTGTTTTGGTGTGAGATGTAGAGTGATGGAGATGTTGGCTGCAGAGATGTCTGCCTCCTCTCAGCTAGATGGTACTCAGCTTGTTGTCCTCAAAGCATCCAAAAAAAAAAAAAACATTTGAAAAACTCCAAAACAATGTCCCTTTCCAAAAATCTTGACCCAGTTACTCAAGATAATCCACAGACCTTGTTGTGAGCAGTTTCAAGTGGGAACTACTTTCTTTCTACCAAACTACACCAACCAACCATATCACTGCGCAGAAGGAAGCATGCATCTACTCATGGGCGAGAGGCTCGTGCTTGTGCCAGTGTGAGATGTAAAACTTGATGGCGTCCTCCTCAGCTGAAGTGTAACGTTGGATAGCTCAGTGGTGTTAGGTGAGCTAGCAGTAGATGCAGGCTTCCTTCAGTGATATGGTCGGCGGGTGTAGTTGGGTACTCTTTGCAACTCACACCAAAACAAACAACATTGATGAATAACATTGCAGGTAATAGAAAAAAATATGTATGTTTAATTTGGGGGTGAACCGTCTCTTTAAACCTATTGAATGAGTCTTTGACATCACGTTATATTCCTCTCTCTATGTTTATCTGCATCAGGGTAATAAAGGTGGAGTGTCTGTGCGTTTTTCCTTTTACGGCCACATGGTGTGCTTCCTCAACTGCCACCTAGCAGCTCACATGAACTACGCCCTGCAGCGCGTCGATGAGTTTGAGTACATCCTGGAGACACAAGACTTTGACATCACTGACACCCCACAAGTCCGGGACCACAAGTCAGTATACCTTCACACTCACCACAACAAACAAAATGCACAGAGGGTTGTTAAATGAGGACCCATCCTTCTCACACAGGGTGGTCTTCTGCTTTGGCGACCTGAACTTCCGTATTGCAGACCACGGCTTGCACTTCCTCCGCTCGTCCATCAACAGCGGACGCCTTAATTTGCTATGGAACAAGGACCAGGTGCTGTGCCAGAAAGTGCACACACACACATGCACGCACACAATGTCACACACTTGCTAATTTATTTCATGTTTCTTGCAGCTCACCATGATGAAGAAGAAGGAACCTTTCCTGCAGGAATTTGAGGAAGGGCCGTTAAATTTCAAACCCACCTACAAGTTTGACCGTAACTCTGAAACCTATGATACCAGGTAATGTGTGCCGCAAACACATATATTACGCACAAATGACACATTTCTCAAACATAACTTGTGTTCATGTCTGAATTTTGCACAGCACTCCGAAGACATGGTTCGGTTTTACGTAAGACACACTTTACATTATTTTGTGTTGCACGCCCACATTCC
The DNA here is from genome assembly GCF_026936395.1 of Plectropomus leopardus. Taxonomy (NCBI): domain Eukaryota; kingdom Metazoa; phylum Chordata; class Actinopteri; order Perciformes; family Serranidae; genus Plectropomus; species Plectropomus leopardus. The sequence continues at coordinate 22,658,780 of NC_142190.1, forward strand.
TTTATTTCTTAGCCACAGCACCATCTGCCTGGTTTTCCAAAGCTTTTCCACCACATCCTAAAACAACATGTGACCCCTGAGACACTAAACAGGAACTTAAAGCAGTAAGTCCAGATGTATAGATAATACTGGGAGTAGCTCTTCCTATGAGTCTCACCCCGATCCCTGACCCTAGCACCATGTATGTGTCTCTCTCAGAAAGAGCACTGTGGCGCTGCCGTTAACCATGTACAGACCCAGGCCCCTGCAGCGCTGCAGCACCACCCTCTTCTTCCTCCTCACCTCCCTCACCTGGGGGCTGCTCTCTGTGTGGTTGGGGGCCTGGCACAGGGAGTTAGACCCACCAAGGTGGGTGTCTCCATAGTTACACCCTTTAATACCATCCCAAAATTACTGGAGACAAACACAAAAGGGGTTTAGTAAGCATAACCTTGATGAATTTCAGACATGCTCTGCAAATTCATTATACCTGACAGAACCTCCCCCTGCACCTAGCATCATACTCATACATGAATGTGTATAAATGTACACAAGCTGTAACAACACGTCAAAGGGTTTTGTCCACTCCCGTCATCCATTATTTCTTCGCAGCATGCTACACTGTAGATATAGCTCTGCATTGCATGTGTATGTGTGTGGTTTTGTGTTCTTTACAATATTGTTTTACGAATTTTTGTATAACTTTTGTTAGTTAGGGTTGACATCAGTGGTTTTCTCATATGAAATTGTCCGAAGTTTCCCTTTCGCACGTGGCACACAACAGGAGATCATTTTTGTCAGATGTGTTCTCACCTACTGAAACATGTCATGTGGATGAGGTGAAAGGTGGCGTCTGGGTCGAGCGTGTAGGAAGCAGGACATGACGCGAATTGCACCATGGTCACATAGTCTGTTTGTGATTTGGTCATAAACAACAGAGTCTATTTGCCCTTCCTTGACTTTTCCAATGATTTCAGCTTTGGCTTTTACCAACAGAAGTTTCTGAATGTTGTCATCTCTACAGTTTTCCAATTTTTGCAGCTGTCTTTATGTAAATGACCCCTTTTCTTCTGGCTTTACACATGCCACTTGATAGAAACATCATCAATGCACCTACTAATTCACTTTGAATTCTCAAGACAATTACCAGCTCAATCTACACATGGGCTCAATCATAACATGGAGTTTGCATTGAGAATCTGGCAGGGTCAAGTACAACCAATGTCCGACATTAGCATTCTCACATACTGCTCCTCCGAGTAACGTTTAGATAATGTCAGGTTTGCTGTGCATGTGTGAAAGGGACTACAAATACAGACAAATTGAAATGTGACATATCTGGTAAACATTAGAAACAGAAAATTCAACGTATTCTCGAATTGGGAACTGTGTGATTGACACTTGCCTTTGCTTTGTTCAGTGGAAAGAAGAGGAAACCAGCCTGGACTGATCGGATCCTCTGGCGCATCAAACCCAAAACGCCGCCACCAGAGGATGAGGATGCTGCTGATGAGAAGGCATCGACTTCTACTGATGATGGGCCCGATGAGTATCCACTCCTGGTCACTCAGGACAAGTACACCAGTGACATGAGCTATGGAGTCAGTGACCACAAGCCTGTCATTGCAACCTTCAGCCTGGAGGTGAGAACAGGCTCACTTCTGGACTATCAGTCAATAAATACAGAGCTGCTTCTTTCCTTCTGAGACATCCACCAAATCCAGAGTTTTTCTGCATTATTAAAGCTCCTTCTTTTTCCTCCTGTCTTTTCTGCAGCTGAGGAAGTGCTTTGACACGCCGTTGGTGCATGTGTCTCCTTTGGGTGTATGGAGCGCAGACCATGATGCACTTCTGAACTACACCATCCAAGAGGACTTCATGTCCTCCACATGGGACTGGATTGGCCTGTACAAGGTACTGAGACAGACAAAGGGGGAAAACAAACAATGTTATACAAGACAGATTTGAACTCTTGGGGCTGTTCTCCTGCAGGTGGGATTCAAGAGTGCGTCCGATTATGAAACCTTTGTTTGGGTCAGAGAGGACGAATTACCAGAGACAAATGAGGTCATACAGGTAAAGTGCAAGAGAGACGTTTCATATTTGGATGAATACTATATGACTGTCTGCTTTATTAATGTGTGTGTGTGTGTGTGTGTGTGTGTGTGTGTGTGTGTGTGTGTGTGTGTGTGTGTGTGTGTGTGTGTGTGTGTGTGTGTGTGTTTGGGTTGCAGGTATCTGTGGATAAGGATGAGATCCCTCTGCTGGGTGGACAATATGTTTTGGGTTACTACAGCACAAACATGCAAAGCATCATTGGACTCAGTGCTAGCTTCCAGGTGAGTGTAACACGATCACATCTGGAGTTATACGTTATTATTATGTCAGTATGTTACTATCATTTGTTACTCAGAAGAGAATTGTGTCACTCATGTCCACAAGTAAAAAACTACTTTTTGTCATATTTGCTCAAACTGTTATTATATATCATTATCAGTCACTGCCAAACAGTCAGATCAAATATGAATCTGTTACTGCATTGCCTTTACCCCCTCAAATGTTTTTCAGAAACATATTTGTTTATTTGGAAAATTTGAACGTTTGGCTGAACTGTATTTAACATACCTGCTGGGTTACAAACGTTCCTATTTTACAGCTAGACATTATGGTAAAAAGTGTTTCTGAAAACATAAGGGGTGAGAAATAAGCAATGCAGTAACAATCTTTATTGACATGATGACCAGCAGCTGTGATTAAGTTTTTTTTTAACTACTGTAAATTCTAGCAAATGCTATTAAAAGAAATACCAGGAGACAAAGGAACATAATTGGTTTTTTTTACATATTGTCTGTCTCGTGTACTACTATCTGGATATAGTGACTGTTTGAGCAAATATTATGAAAAGGTTTGTTATATGATATATGAAAGTTACCAACTACAGTTTAAGGCTCTCATCTTTGTTTTGGTCTTGCAGATCCTGGAGTCAAAGCGTGCTGTCATGGAAGGTCTCGTTCCTGAAAATATGAATGGACTCAACTAATAAGAATAAATTCACCGCAGTGCCACGTCTTATTCCTCTCCTCTGAAAATCTACATAGAATTGATTCAGTCTTTTAATTGCCCTAAGAGAGCGACTCTATCATCTGCCGGACGAGCTGATTCAGTCATTAAATAAAGGCCCCAACACTGTGCTATCACATGAACTGGAAACTTCAAATTGTTTTAACTTTGGAAACAGATTCACTCTCACTGGAACCATTTCTCTACACAAAAGGGTTATCACTATAATGAGTAGCCTTCCATGGGTCCTTTTTTCCCTGTTAAAGCAAAAAATTAAGACTGAGTTAAGTTTGATTTGTAAAAGTAGTGGTTATACACTGCAAGTCAATGCAGTGTCTTTGGGCTGCATTATTACAAAGTGCAGAGGGCTGTAGAGGACGTTTCAGAAAAATGTGCCAATCATAGGAACTGTTGCTCTGTAGTAAATTCAGTGTTGCTGCAGGCTGTACCTTTATCTTTGCTGCACAAGGATGCATCTGGTAATTGAGTTTTAAATTCTTGATATGGAGTATTGGACCCAGGTGTTCTAGGGTGAAATGATAAAGATGGGAGAAAGATTAATGTACACTTGAGTTCCTCTAAGGACATGTAATGTTAGATGTTGATTTGGACTTCTACACCGAGGTGTTTTGAGACATATATTGCTTTAAAACAAATATGTTTGATGTATATGAGATTATATAAGTCTAATGTGTATTACGACAGACTCTAAAGAAGAAACCAGAATCATGATAAAATTATATTTTGAATGAATTATTTATCTGTCTCGCTCCACACCTCCTTATCTGTAGTTTCTCACATCAGTGCAATGCAGGATGCCTTTTCTGTTTCAATGCAAAAAAAGATGATTGCTTCCAAAATGTCAGAAATTCTCCGTGTGTGTTATAATGAAATTGTTTCTATTCCGTTGACTGATTGATTGATAGAGTGAACAACATCACAGCAAGAGAGAACAATCAGCTTGTATGGTGTGTATGAGGATTATGTGTTTCATTGGGATAATGACGTACAGGTTGTTGGTTTAAAAAAGCCTTTCAAGTTGATCTGTGATCAAGGTACCTCCTTTTTAAAAAAAAGCAAGCAGGACTTCTTTTATCTTCATGATGAAAACATGTTAAACTCACCAAAATGTCTGAGGTCTAATTAAAGCTGAAAATTAGCAGCTGACTGCAAGAGTTCGTTGTCAGATTGTATTACATAAGAAGCAATTCATTTGTGATTGTATTCAAGAAAATAATATGTTTTCACATCCAAGGCTAATGACTAATCAGCAAGATAATGACTCCCAAGTAATGTTGATTTATAGGCCCGTAACCTATCACTTTATATTTCATTTTTTAGTAATACCACACAGTCAGTTCTTTTTAGCAAGAAGCATGCCACAGCATTACATATATTCAGAAGTTTCTAAGACAGACATAAGGGTCAATTAGGACCTATACTGCTAGTTCTAACAACACAACACAACCATCCCCTTGCATGTCAATACCCACTTCATCTTACCATCTCTGCCACCACACTTGGCAAAGCTAATACTGTTAACAGGGAACCAGAAATATGACAGTTTCATATGGAAAGTGATAGGCAGGTGTGATGATCCCACTTTAATGGCTGCAATGGTGTGCATGTGTCTGTGTTTGAGAACCCCAGGAATGAGTCCTAAAACCTGGAAATAACTTTATTTCGGTTCCTAACCCCTAACAAGTGGCTATATGAGACTACAGAAAGTCATATTGCCGAAAACGGCTTTACAACCTTGTAGCGGTAGCGACCGACCATAGTGTAGTTCGTTTATAGTGTAGCATTAGCTTTTTCGTTCTGGCAGTTGCATTTGGGCAATAAACCATGATAGCTGTATTCATTTGTGGAGAATATCTCGCTGAACAAAATGTGTAAGTGTCATAAATGTTCGTTTTTCACTGAGCTTAATGATAGAAAATTCCTATGGAAAAATCCCATAGGTTTTTTTTTGACAAGGGCACCAGGGCGAGCTAAGCTTCTGAGTGGCCTGCAGAGAAACATCATCATCAAAGGCAGCTTAATGTAAAATTGTCTTTATCTTTATTATAATCCTTATTTCATTTATATAGATACTATTATCATTATTATTAGTAGTAGTAGTAGAAGTAGTAGTATTTGGCCATTATCATTATTATTCTTGATTAACTGTTATAATTAAACACTAGCAACACTTTTGCGTTTTGTGGTAGAAGAAGAAATAGTGGAAACTTCTGTTTAAAAGTTGACGTCAAGCAGAGGACTTACAGAAACATTATAAAAGTGAAGATGGGTAAAGTAGTGCCGCAAACTAATAAGGAAACAACTGACGACAGTCATGATCTCCCACAATTCATTTCGCGAGTCTACTCAATGATATGACAACACCGCCTTCATGGAGTATCTTTCCTTTAAAGGCTCTTTGGTGATAAACACGTGGGGAGTTTGAACACATCGCTACCTCGCTAAAGGTAAAGTTTTAGCAAGTGTACGTGCCGATTCGATGTCATTTAAATATAGACACAGTTGTGTAGAGAAATAACAGTTATGTCACCGTCCTGCGATCGCTGCTAAAAGGAATTAATACTCCAAAATGTTAGCTAACAGCAGGCTAGCTGAGTTAGCTTTACTCGTTGACATAAACTAGCTAAGAATGCACTGCTAAACAGTTAACTTCAGGTGGTAAGAGTGGGTATACATCTGTATAATAACGATATTAAACATGGTCCTACAGTGTGTTACTCACCGTCCTGTTTTCTTATCAGTGCGTTATCTTAATGGGCATCCAGAAGGTAGTTAAGCTAACGTTAGCTATTATGTTTCTTTCATGACAAAATTGCAAGTTGACAACACCTCAAAGTGAACTGTATTCACTCTAAAGAAAGGACCACTGAACATCATTAACAGTTCCCTGTAGGCACTATTTTTTTACAGTATGTAGCATGTATGTAGTACCTCCAGTAACGTAAATAGAACTTACTACTCATTCCTAAACCTCGTTTTTAGGTTTAGGTCCAAATCTGAAGATGACCAGTGAGGACGTGGAGCGGCTGCTGATCCAGTTCCAGGATGAAGAAGGGGAGGTTCTGGGCTCACCTTTTGATGTGCCTCTAGATATCACCCCAGACAAGCTACAGCTGGTCTGCAATGCCCTGCTACAGAAGGTAACCAGCTAACTATTTCAATTGTGACTGGCCTGTAGTTGTCTGCACATGAAGGCATTTTACTACTCTATGTTACGCCAGACTTTGTGTACAGTGTAAAAATAACACTAATTTGGCAATATCTTTCACCATAGTATTTAACACGTCACTGTTACCATGCTATATATAACATGGTGACTCCCAAATGTAAATAAAGTATTCAAGTAGCAAAATGCATATTTCATTCTTCATAAATCTGTAAACACACAGATCATCTCTCAATTACCTTAAAAGCTGTACATTAATTTCTATTTTGAGCATTCTTAGACTTAAAGAGCTGACAATTAAAATCCAGTGAATGTCTGGTCTTTGTTGTTGTTTTTTTTTTTGTTTGTTTGTTTGCTGATATCCCCTGTAGGAGGAGCCAGTGCCCCTGGCTTTTTTTGTGCGTGGAGAGGCCGAAGTGGTGTCCAGTCTGGGCTCGTGTGTGCAGGCTCTTGGAGTCGAAACAGAGCAAGTTCTGCCAGTGGTGTACCAGCCTCAGGCTGTGTTCAGGGTTCGAGCCGTGGCCCGCTGTACCAGCACACTGCAGGGACACACAGAGGCTGTCATCTCAACTGCTTTCAGCCCCACTGGCAAGTGAGTAACTCTGATGCAGAGGAAACAACTTCCTGCTCATCATGCTTTTTGGACTCTGATACATATAAGAGTGCTTATGATATAACAGCAATAAGGGGAGGGATGAAACTATAAATGCAGTATAAAGACACATTGGCGCAAAGACCAAAACATGCTGTTAATTCAGTTGTCCTTGTTTGTTTCAGATATCTGGCGAGTGGTTCAGGTGATACCACAGTGCGCTTTTGGGACTTGATGACTGAGACGCCCCACCATACTGCCAGAGGTATAAAATCCCTTCCACAAGGCAGAGTGCTATACATCCACATACAAACGATTAATATTACTTAAAGACACCACTGATATGTATTCCTCTTTATTTAAGGACACACACATTGGGTACTGAGCATCGCCTGGTCACCTGATGGCAAGAAACTGGCTTCAGGGTGCAAGAACAGTCAGGTGAACTTCCAGCGCACATACAGTATGTGTGATTTTTATTTTTTACATGTACCCCTTGTTCATGGTGTATTTTTTTTGTTTCTGTAGATCTGTCTGTGGGATCCAGTGACAGGTTTACAGATGGGGAAGACTTTGACGGGACACACCAAGTGGATCACCTGGCTCAGCTGGGAACCTCTACATCTGTGAGCACTCAAATAATCACTTTGTCTTTTTTGTAAATTACTGCTTATTTTACTGCTGACCTAAAACCCCCTTCAGATGCAGCCACTGCACTGAAATGTATTTGTGAATGTATAAAATAATTGCAGGCCGTTTTCAGTAAAGTGGCTTGAATTTGGCTGCTTTCGTTTTAGGGTCCCGGGCGTGACACTTGAATGGAAAAGAGTCATCGTTAATGTTATTAGCAGCATCTGTGCACACTCAAGTCAGTGCAGATCTTCAGTTATTTCCTCTCAGTGTCCAAAGTGGTAGTTACTGAGTTACTAGTACAATAACTACCAAAATATTACACTAAAACACTGTTATACAGGGAGCCAAAGTGAAATGGACAAATACACAGCTGTGGATCAAATTCAGAATAAAACTCTAAAATTTTTGAGCTGGCTTAACTGGACACAGATTTGTGACGTGTCTATAGCAGCCCCAAGCCTCCGTGCTGTGCCTGGTCTGATCTGCCTCTTCCTCTCCCCTTCAGTAACCCAGAGTGTCGGTACTTGGCCAGTAGCTCTAAAGACGGCTCCATACGAGTCTGGGACACTGTGTTGGGACGCTGCGAGAAGATCTTGACTGGACACACACAGTCTGTCACCTGTGTGAAGTGGGGAGGAGATGGACTTCTTTACACTTCCTCCCAGGATAGAACGGTCAAAGTGTGGAGAGCAAAAGATGTAAGTGTGTGTGTGTGTGTGTGTGTGTGTGTGTGTGTGAGACACTTCTTTAAGTGTTGATTGACACGGACAGAGGGAGTTAGAAAGAGGGACTTAATGTGGTTCTACTTGTATTCTGGGTTTAGGGTGTCCAGTGCAGGACTCTGCAGGGCCACGCCCACTGGGTGAACACCCTGGCTCTCAGCACAGACTACGTCCTGCGCACTGGAGCTTTTGAACCTGCAACTGCCACAATCAACCCCCAGGACCTCACTGGATCATGTAAGAATAATGTAACTTATTTTTGGATACAATGCAAGTGAAAACATTTGCTATTCTTTGAAGAGGAGGCTTTCTGGTGAAGATGTTTTCCTTTGACAAGCATTTTTCTTCCTCCCAGTGGAAGAGCTGAAGGAGAAAGCCTTGCAGAGATATAATAAAGTTAGGGTAAGTACTGTTTGTTGTCTGTCAAGTCTGTATGTCCCTTCTATCAGTGCTTTTACTCTTGTTGTCCTCTTGCCATGCCGCAGGGCTCGGCTCCAGAGCGTTTGGTGTCCGGCTCTGATGATTTCACCTTGTTCCTGTGGAACCCTGCAGAAGACAAAAAGCCTTTAGCCAGGATGACTGGCCACAGCGCTCTGGTCAATGAAGTGCTCTTCTCCCCAGACACCAGGCTGCTCGCCTCTGCCTCATTTGACAAATCCATAAAAATCTGGGACGGACGCACTGGAAAGTAAGAAATTGCTCACCCCCAGTAAATGTTGTACTGCTATTTACCAGGTGATGGTGCTGTATGCATAACATTTGTGTGTGTGTGTGTGTGTGTGTGTCTCACCAGTGTTGGGCTCATTAGCATTACTCCACAACATCGCCTGAGATGCATTGTCATGACATTAGTTGCAAGTTCACAATATGACGTTCATACATGTCAGCACTAAACAAGGCTCAGGAAAAAATAAAGATGACGCTACAACTGCCTCTAGGTAAAACTATACGAATATATCATACAATTTAGAAGAGGTTGACCTTCCCAGCAACCTCCTAGTACAAATATTATGTCCCTCAAAATGCCCATTATGTAGATAATTAGAAATTATGTAATGCAAATTATAACATTTTTGATTAGGAACTGCAATCTGATTACTGAATTTAGGACCAGTAGTTTGTTACTGCATTACAGACAATGGCAGTGGGATTATAGTGTGTGTGTCACTGTGTAATTATGTGTCTGCCTGCTCGACTGCATTCCCAAAGGTACCTTATGTCCCTGCGTGGTCATGTGGGATCTGTGTATCAAGTGGCATGGTCGGCGGACAGCAGGCTGCTGGTCAGTGGAAGCAGTGACAGTACACTTAAAGTCTGGGATATAAAGACTGGGAAGCTGAATATGGACCTGCCAGGCCACGCTGATGAGGTGAGGAAGGGAAAGTGCTGCTTTCTGGTTGTTGTGTAGTGATTGTATTTTTCTTTGTCTAATTACCTTGTGTCCTGTGTGTGTAGGTTTATGCAGTGGACTGGAGTCCTGATGGACAGAGAGTGGCCAGTGGTGGGAAAGACAAATGTCTCAGAATGTGAGTGAGATGCAGAGAAGCCATGTTAGTTACATGGTAGCTGGTATTTTTCAACCTGGATCCTATTTACTTTGATTTTGTGTCAAAGCACCTAATAGGGACAAACATTTACAACGTTGGCCCAGTATTGAGTGAGAGTGCTGTAGCCAGCAGATGTGAAGCCGGCTGCTTGTGCAACATACGTCTACTAAATGTGCTTGTTTTTGCCACTGACAGGCTCAGATTGTTGTTTATGTCTGACCAGAAACGGCCCAAAAATCACCGATGCCAAATGACTCCATTTAAAGAAGCATACATTTTAGCATGTGCAGAGCCAGCCTTTTTCTACAACTATGTAGAATCAAGGGTTTGTTTCTGGTTAAACAAAAAGAATCTTACTCTGCAAGGTCTATCTCCATGGGGATCTTTTCCATAATACTGACGGTCACTTATAATAATATAACTTATAATAATACCAATAATATGAGCCTGTCAGTGATAAAAATACGCTATTTTTAAGGATACAAATTGGCGATGCTAACATGCCCCATTACAGCCAGTTTTGCAGCTGCTGGCTGCAGCTCTCTCACTCATTACTGGACCATTTTCACTTTGTCACTTGGACACAAAAATGGGTTAGGGTCCAGGATAAAAAATACAGAGGTTGTCCTTTAAAGTTTATTACTGGTGTTTCCTCTGTGTAACCCTTTTGGCTTTGTGTTGTATTTCCAGATGGAGGAGATAGCCACGCCTCTGTTTCCCCTCCTAACTTTGGCAGAGGATTTCACATCTTCTACTATCAAGAGGCCTGACAGCTGGAGCAAAGGTGCCTCGGCTGTACTTAATCCCCCATTTGGCTCCATTACACTGTCTGTCAACAACGGCATTGTTTCATAGAGCGTAAAGTAGTCATGATGCAAATGCCCTCTCCGGGTTTGAAACCCATGTGGGAATATTAATGATGTAACACTGTAAAGGTGTTAAGCAGAGTGGGAATGTAAAATGGGAGAATTTATAATCATCAGAATTTACATTCATTGAGATCATTGAAAGTGGAAGCAACAATGTATACATCGGGGGCCCCAACATGTAAAGAACTGAGTTTAAAGCCTTATTACAGTGCCCCACCCACATGCAGAAACCACAGACATTATGTATTTAAAAACATACACACAACTTCAATTTCTGAATACAGAATATATCCCTGTGAAACGTGAGGCACACATTGAGAGATCAAACAAAGGATTTAACCTACAAGATGAGCTATATACTGCAGGTGACAGGTGGACCAGCGAGGCAACAGGTGGGAGTGTTTAATACCTTCCTCTGTGATGTCAACACCAGCCGCACTCACCCTGCACCTTCAGCCTTTAATCTCCTCTGTCCTGTGCTCAGCAAAGCCTCAGCCCGCTGATTTCTTTCTGGCTCTACGGTGAAGCCAAGTGTCACCAGGTGTGACCTCCCTGATCCTCCATCCCATTGAGGAAAAACCAGGTTCATCCTTCCAGTCAGAGTAACCAGTTTTTTTTTCTGTATTTTACCTGCTTTGTGAATATTTGATATGAACAAATATTTACATAACAGCTTTTACTTAGTGAGGCAAAACCAGGGAAATTGTACTTACATTATCTGACATTACATGTCTACACTGTCTATAGAAGCAGCTTTAAAGGGTAAGTTTAGTATTTTTCAATGTTGAGCAAGACTGCGGTGAAACAGGCTGCAGTGCAACCACAAGGGGCATGTTTGCACCATTGATTTATGTTCACTGAAAGTATTTTTGGCACTGACAGGCTCAGATTGACACAGATAAAATGAAGCCAACATGTTTTGGCCCCACAGCCTTCATCAGGGCATGACAAAGAGAGAGGTGCGACATTACTATCAAACCTATGCTGTAATTAGTCAGATGAACATCAGCTGGCGCCTGCTCCTCCACCAGCGGACGTTCATTAGCAGGTTAGATAGTGATGTTGCACCTCTTTCTTTGTCATGCCCTAATGAAGGCCGTGTGTGGTCGACATGTTGGCTTAATTTTACCATTGACTAGCCTTGATAATAAAGCTTTTCATTATAAAGGGTGCGTTGGTTTAGCCCCTTTTTTACCCATTTCCACATTTGTTTAACCAAAGAGCACCTTCATATTGCTTTGCTTCACCTGCCTAGAGAACGCTGATCCCTCCTACTTTGTCTCCATTGCTTTGGCTCAGATTGATATTATAAGTGTCTGACAACATTTTGGAAAGGTTTCCGGCAGAGAAAGACCTTTTTGTTAAAGAGTAAGTTCCTTTTTGTTTAGCCACAAATAGCCCCAAAATAGCCACCGCCAAACCTACCAGACTCAATTTAAATAAACTAATTTTATTATCTGAAAACACACTTTATTCAAAAGTTAGTGGCCAAAAAAAAAAGTATTTTTAGTGGACAAAAGGGGGAACATGCCTTTAGTGGTTACTGTTTTAGTCTGCTGGCTACGGTGCTGACGCTCAGAACTGAATCTTTTTCTTTTTTTTTTTTAAATGTTTCCATCACAGGGACACAAAACATTGGCAAATTAGGTTTAAATATTGAACTTGCCCTTTAAATTCAGAGCTGGTTGATAATGCTTGAGCTGGTGGTCTAAAAGAAAGGTGGAAGAAACCAAAAAGCAAAAACTTATTATCTCAACCAGACGTTTTTTAGAGCTCTAAAGCATTACTGTACGACATGTAGTCCACTTCCAATTACTTTGATAACAGATTTCTATTAAATCTATAAGAAAATAAATGCTAAAATAAATAAAAGCAATGCTGTGTTTACTGTACAGATCTATGTACAAGCTCTAAAATAATTTGTCATATATCATTGAATAAATGTTTTATTGACCACAGTAACAGTTGTATCTTTATTTGCATCCAATACAGATACATAAAGGTATCCTAAATCCCCTCCACTCTAAATCCAAACACATATTTCCAGAGTCACACAGTTCCGGTAAATCACGTTTATTGAAACCAGTGAAACCATGTTATGTCTAACTATGTTTCTTAAGAGGTTTCCACATCAGATCATTTAAATCAGACTTGGAGCACTGATGTTGTTTAACAATATGTTTATGATGTCATTCCAACATATTTCATATCTCATATTCTTTTGAATTGTGACTGATCACATCTGATATGCTGTGCCATGAGATACACATGCTGTCGGCTGTTTTCTGAAAAACAGCAAAGCATAAACACAAAGATACTACACTAAAAATGTGAAAACAAAACAATAGACATGAAGATTAAACAGTATTCTGTCGCTCTTGGTTTAAATTGTAATAAATATTTGCTCCTATCAGGGTTTTTACATTGGAGGTTCTACTGAAGTATTTTGGCAAAGAGGAGTAAAAGGCTTTCTGTGCAAGGCTGCGTGGTGCAACGATCAAAACCAAGCCTTGCTTAAATACCAGTCCCTTATGTTATCGAGCCTCTGACATATCTACTGTCCCCTTGTCGTTCAGCAGATGTAAACACTATATTAGATGAGAATGAGTGCATTCAAAGATGGATAACTAACTATTTCATTAGCGTACAAAAGGCTTGTGAAGCAGGTTAGCTTGAGGTAAACGAAGGATAATAAAGTGTCAATATCAGAAGAGAGAATAGTCTGTTGGATGACTGAATCAATAAGCACAAAAAAACACTAAAGGCTCAAGCGCACTGATGTCACATGGCTTATATAGTTAGGACATGTCGTTGTTTCGTCTTAAGTAGAAGTGAATTCACTTTTATATTTTAGGCTGCACACCAGCATCTATGGGAGCCCATTTCTGCCAGTGTGATTGAAAATAGGTCCTGTAACTTATTATGAGATTTTTCCTCAAAATAATGACTTATTACAAACTGATAAAAGAAATCTTTTAAAAAAGTAATGAGTTAGTCTCTCAATGTAATCTTTTATTGTAATTTTTTTTTTCCCAAATTAGTTAGTATCTCAAAATAATGAGAAACGTTATCAAAATAACTCAGTATTTAAAAATAAGCTTTTAAAATGACTTTGCATCTAAAACTCTGAGAAACTTTCTCAAAATGATTTAGTATCTCAAAATAATGAGTGTCTCAAGATAACGAGAAACTCTCCCAAACTAATTAGTATCTCAAGATCATGCGAAACTCTGAGAATAATGTTATCTTAAAATAATGACTTAGTATCTAAAAGTATTGAGAAACTTTTTCAAAATAATGGCTTTGTATCTCAGTAATGACAAACAACACTTAGTCGTTATTCTGAGAAAGTTTCTCATAATAATAACTTAAAGACAGGATCTTTTTTTAAAAAAAAATTTAATCACAGGCAGAAATAGGTGCCTGCTTGGAAAATGCACCCTGACTGAGGGTATGAACAAGCACATTACTGGTCAAATATTCCCAAATAAAGCCCTCATATGCAGCTGTAGAGAACTCAGCCACCCGCTGAACACCTCAGTAACCTGTCTGATGCTGAAAATGTAACAATGAGCTCAATTACTTCTCACATCTCCTACTCTTAAGACTGCATGTGAAGATTGTGCTACATATGGATTTGCTTCCTACGACATGTGCGTATTGACTACTTTTTATCAGGTTGTAACACTCTTATGGAATCTACAAGCGAGGAATTGACTCCAGACCAGTTTGCGCAGCCTCGACAAGTCTGCGAGTCACTGTCAGTGTGTTAAAAGGACAGATGCCACATCGAGATTCAAGCAGCCATACTCAGCAGCTGTCAGCCGTGAAATGCACAAAGAACATTATCCAAAGTTCATCACCAAGACACAGCAAGGAAATACTGCAAATGTTCTAGTGCTATGACACCACAAGCACAGTCAGGTAAGCAATTACAACACAGAGATGTGTTGAAGTACTGCACAGACATTTTAAAGTACCGCAGAGAGGTTGTTTGCGGCCAGTAGCGTCTCTGTTACTCGCTCAGTACAGTAAGTATCCAGTGAATCAAAAGACACGTTTATGGTTTCAGTACAAAGTGATCACTCTACAACATGTACCATAAAAACAATCATGGAAAGCTAAAACAGTAATATCCCTTTTTTCATCTACTTTTCTTCTTTCCCCTCCCTCCTCTAAAGTGAACCTTTGGTTAATAATAATAATGTGTTTCTTCTTTAATGTTTCTGCTATTAAGACTCAAAAAAGCGAGTCTACACATTTGGTCATTTCAGTACTTCATTTTGCCTTTTCCTGTTCTTCAAAATAAAATCCCTCTTGATTCTTTACTCTGACCACTAGAGAGAAAGACTCTCTTCCACACTTTTTTATCACATTTTTTTCGTATACTTACTGTATTTTTTCTATGTAACAGATTAGAAACTCTTGATGATGAAATGTCATCTGCTCAGGGTAAATGCTGAGAGCTCATACGAACATGAATAGAGGTGTTCAGTTGTGCGTAGCATGAGGCACTGGTCTGTGCTTCCCTTCAGACTTATGTCATCGTGTGGCCGGTCTACTGAGTGTGCCACACGTTGTTGAGTAGTTTGACCACCTCCTCGTAGATCACGAAGACTATGGCCACGTCCAAGCAGACGCGACCAAGCCGCGGAACTGTTCCTTTGTAGAACCTGGAGACAAGATGATACGAGGTTAGATGGTTTGTCTACAGTAGTCAAGACTAAAAAGCACGCAGCATCTATCATGAGCAGATTCAAGGTTTACTCACGCCTGTGGTCCTTCATGTTTCAAGATCTGGAAGGCACAGTCCACTGTGTTTTTGTAGCGATGGGCCTCCAAACCCTGCAGAAAACAGAGTGTGTTAAAAAATGGCAAATTTGCTAACAGATAAAATCATCAAAGGGTGTGTTTTTTTACCTGCATCCTAGTCTTCACCACATCTAGAGGTGTATTTCCAAAAACACTTGCTGCTCCCGCCGTCGCTCCAAACATGGCTGTGACAATCGGGTGCATGTCTCGTCTGGGGTCGTCACCTTAGGGGCCATATCCAAAAGTTGGGTACATGGTAAATGCATCAATGCATTGGGCACAAAAAAAGGAGGACTGCACAAAAACAGGGACATCAGATTTTGTTTGGCGGTCAGTAGGCTTTCTCACCTTTGTACCAATTGCGCAGCGTATTCATCACATAGAATCGGATGGCCTGATTGGTTCCTTGTTTCAGCACAGTCGCTGTCAGACCTTGATATATCCCCCTCACACCTAAATTAGTCAAACAGATTGATTCTTTATGGACCACAAACCACACTTGACTAGACAGACTGAGCAAAAGATGTAACAAATACTCCAAACTGTTCCACACTGCTCTCTTACCCTGTTCTCTGATAATCTCACTGACTCCATGAAAGAAGCCTCTGTATCGAGGTCTGAGGGAACACTGGTCATGGATCATCTTCACCTGGAAGACGATGGAAGAACCACCTCATCAGTTCATTCGGTTCATTGCTGAAAAAAAGCTTTCTTAAACAATGGAAGAAATGCATAACAGCATCCAGCTCCACTGACCTTAAGCGTCTCCATCGGGCAGACGACCACGATGGCCTCCGCTATACCTGCTCCTAGACCGCACAAGAGGCTCCGCGTGTTGTCTAGCCGACCTGTGGCGTCTCGCATTGGGTTGCTGAGCATCTCAAACGTGCCGAACCTGTGAAAGGTGGGAAGGTGATATCAAGAAAAAACACGGGTCAAAATACACAACAATAGAGGAACAGTTGTGTGATGGATTCCACTGTAATAAGTTTGTTCACTTATCAAATGATAGGTTCCTACAGCTACAGACAAGTTAGATTTAGGATTTTTTTGACTGCTAATTGGAATGAAACTCTACAATAATAATCATAATAATAATTTGTTACTTTGAATTCCAACTGTGAGTTTCAAAAACGTCTTGCTTGAATGTAATGCTTTGTACTGCTTTCAATCATGTTGCGATATCTTGACTAAATTACCATTTTCGTTAAATTAGCACTTCTCCATTTTGTCCCCAGTACAGTGATAGCTAACTATCAGACAGTGGATCCTCTGCTCTGAGCATAATGACCAGAAAGTAAATATGAGTAGTTTCACTATTCTGATCTACAGAACATTAATGGGAGAGGCATTTGGTAAATTATTTTTAAAAAGTATATGTTAGTAATTATTTTAAGAGTTTATGTCAGAAAATAACAATTCATATAGTCCTACTTTTTTTTTTTTTTTTAGATTAATGGATCCAAAGCCTTTTAAGACTTTTTAAGGTTGAGTGGGAAATCCTACAATCAGAATTTCCTGCTCCAAACAACTGACAAAATGGTAGCATCAGCAAACCAACTCTGGTAAATTCATAAATAGCAGTAGTATAGTTGATTTATTTGTTAGTTGGTTGATTTTTGGTTAAAATTTTCAAGTATAAGTGAAACATTTGATGTTTCCATGTTCTCAAATGTGAGAATTAGCTGCTTTCTCTTGTCCTAACACTATAGTTCATTAAACAGCTATTAGGTAATGTACAGGTGATCGGACAAAAAGAGACGTTGTCTGATTCATCTGAATTGTGATGGCCAGCCCAAACAATTAGTCATTCATTTGAGAAAATAATCTGCAGATTAATCAATAATGAAAATAATCAGTAGCTGCAGTCCTCCACATTTTTGGCTGTCTCTATCTTCAGTACCAGATATGCTGTGTCACTGCTTTAACATTAGCCAACTGTCAAATTAATTTCAAGGTTGTAACCCTGCGGATCAGTGAAGCTATAAACCAGAAGGATGCATGAGGGAAACTGCAGCTCTATTCTATTTAGCAGTGCATACAATCTGTGAAGTAAAAGCTACTGTATATCATGTGTGCATCTTCACCTCACTGCAGACTTGGGTATCGATCCATAAAGCAGGGAGCTGAGACCTCGATACAACCCTCTGAGCCCGTGATCCTGCACAGTCAACTTCACACAGTCACCTGCACATACACACAGAGCATCCAGGAGTGAGTAACCCAGCAGAAGACTGGCACACAAACCTGCAGTCAGGCAGCAGTCATGCATGTCCCAGTGACCTACCAATCCCTCTGTACCGCGGCGGGTTGGCTGTCTCATCTAGCTGCAGCTGGGTCTTAACATACTCTGTGGGGAAGGTGATACAGATCTCTATTCCTCCTGCTATGCCACCTGAGTTGGGGAAAAGAGAAAAATACTGCTGTGAAGATTTGTCAACTCACCGTGCAGAATTGTTCTTGAATGTTATGCATTTCTATTTCACTCTGAAAACATGAGATGGACAAACTGCAGAGTGGTGCTAATACTGGATCATTCCTGGTGTTTCTGTGTGTTTTAATGAAATGCTAATGTGTGATTACTCAGCAGAGACTGCACTGAGTTGGATAAAACGGCTACTGGATGTATACCTGCTTTTAATCAATACAGCACACATCTTTAAGCATCGTTGTTGTTGTTGTTGTTTTTTTTTTGAAGATTAATTCTAGTGAATAAATGTGAGTGCAGTAATTACAGAAAATGCATGCAACTACATGATGCCATTGCTGGAGCATCACTGCTGACTGAGTGACCCAGTTCAGCATGGATAGCCTTTATGGGCGACAGATTGAGATTAGGCTGCGCTGTGCAGAAAGGCGACTATGAGTGGGGGGATCTGCGGGGCTGAATGAATAGTTGCAAAATCAACCTGCAAGGATGGCCTTTCCCGGATGCGTGATTTTCCTCCCTCCGATTGCAGCAGCAGCCAGATTTCTCCTCGCCGCGTACGACCGCTGGTGGGTCGGCAGAGAGCCCAGCCCCGCCGCGGCAGCAGCGGCGGCCAGACGCTGCGATGGAGGCTGCCGATGAGGCGCTGAGCTCGGGCATCCTCTCCTCACACCGCAGCTCTCGCACGGCCCTTCACACACCGAAAACGGCTTCACCAGCGAGGACATTTCGGTCGATTGTGGAAAATTCACCACTGTGGCGATGGCCCCGCTCGGACAATGTCAGACAACAACAACAGTGGGAGGTAGCGGCTGAGGGAGCATCAATATTCAAATAGCGGTCAGGTGATGGCTGAGGCCATTGGCTCACCGTGCTGTGTAATGACATTACTCAGTCACGTGACTGTGCATGACTTTTAGCCACCAATAACGTGCAGGATGCTGTTACGTTGATGTGCTGTGGCTAACATCCAGTCTAACCCTCACTGTCAAATACTGTGATAATCTACATTTAACACAAACCATAACCAATAGCGTGTAATTTTGATCTAAAAATATATTGCAATTACACATTTTCTCATCAAATATTTTTTTTAAATGACGTGTTACCTAATGATTTATATCAGTCTGTTAAGGGACATTTTACATTGTTACACATATCAAGATTGGCTGTTGCCATGGTATGAAATGCCATTTTAGTCAATATTGAATAAATACATAAGAACAAGAAAATTGAATATCAATCAGTCAATCTATATAGCTATCTATCTATATATATATATATATATATATATATATATATATATATATATAATTTATTGAAGTATTTATATATTTATAGATATACATATTTATATATATTTAATATTGACTTAAAGGTATTTCATACAATGGCAGCGAAGTCAAAGATGTGTTAGAAGAAAAAAAAAAAGGCTGTTCGAGGATGCAGGTCAGAAACAAAATGTAAAAAAGCCAGAAATATCACAATAATATAATTCTTAAAAATCTAAGTAAAGAGACCACTAAATCTAGAACTATTTATACTCAGTATATGCTTATTGTAATGCCCAATAAGTCAAGGATATACTGCCATTAGAATGGAATTAAATCTATGCAGAGGTATGTATCATGTCTGCACACGTATTTAATGATAGAAAGATACTGGTGTATCTTTATACAGAGATTTACAATACACTTGTGCTCTGAGGGCCATTTGATATTGTAATAATAATAATAGTTAGAAGAAATCAAATGAACAAGACTAAAACTGTACAATAGTGTGTGTCATGGCCAACACAATTTGGTAGTTTAATTTGAGTTTGGTACATTGTTGCCGTCTCCTAATCCTTGTTCCCTTAAATAGTGCTCTTGACAAGCCAGAGCAGACACACACACAGACACACACACATGCACACACACTGCCTACCCCAATCACCCTTCACAATGAAACTAGGTCAGTGTTTCTCACTACCCCCACCCCTCTGAGAAAAACATAGACAGACTTACTGTGGGAAAGACAGTCAGTTTAAAAACTCCAAACTACAATTACCTAGAATTCTTCTTTTGGTTAATTAATTTGAAAAAACATGGATCTTATGCTTCATTTTATGTTTCTTTTTTGGGCAACAATTTCTCTACAAGCACCTGTGCAAGTGTGATCATACACTTTAGCCAACAAATCCAGTTCAGGAGGGAGATGGGGTAGGTAGAGGAAAATATTTTATCCAGCTGGTCTTCCTGCTCCTCAGTGTCTTTATTTAGCAAGTAGATCCTCACATGGAAGACATAATGGTCAACAAGAGCATTAATGTGTGTGTTTACACTACGTCTTATGTGCAGATTCAGTCAGTGTTGTTTTAATCACTCTGATCGTGTTGATCAAGCTGCCTGTATAAGTCTGATGTGCAGCTGCCTCTGCACAGAGCTGATTTCCAAAAAAGCTTTCAGCTGCTCCAGATGCTCACACACCTTAACCAGCTCCAGCTGCTCCTCATCCACTGATTGGCTACAATTAGAGTCAGATACTAAAACAGACAAACATTCACATCCCACATTTACCACTTTCCCCAAACCCATTCTCTGCCATTCTCTACCTGTCCACCAGATGCTCTCAGACTTTGCACCAGTCACAAGTCAAATGACCCTCCCACCCACCTGCACACCTGTTTTCACTTTACCTCATCAGCCCTGCAGCATTCAATTGTCCCTGTCTGCCTTGATTGTCTGTGTTTGGTTCTATCCTCTGTTGACTCGTGGTCACACCTGCATGAAATTTAGGGATAACTACCTTTAACCTTAAACATCAGCAAATCACATCAAAATAGCCCGAGCTCATATATGTTGCTCAGTTTAACACACTATGCACTCTGTTATGATGGTACCTGAAAACTGCATCTGCATGGTGGCAGCATGTGATAGAACACTGGCTTGGCGCTCAGGATTTTGGCAGCAGAGTAGAAAGCTGTCATGGTGTATTCTGTCAGGCCGCAGTAATCCTTGCGAACCGGTCAGTGTTAATGACTTGGTCAGCTGTAAGCTTGACTTTTAGGTCTGGGCAGCTTGATGCCAAAGTTGCCAGTGAATCAATATGCACCACCTTAATTGAAAAGATGAAGCAGAAATGAACAACAGAAACATGGGGGGATACTCATAGCACCCACACTGTAATTTTGCCAAGAGGAACACCTCACTTGTCCTAACACTCAGCTCTCCAGAGCTGACGTCTATGACTTTTCAGTGGTAGCCGTCAGTGCCATCACGCTTCAGCCAGCTACGTAAGCAGTTAAGCAGTTTTCAGTGGGGATAGTCCAGTGGACCAATGGCTGAGTTCCACTTGGCAATTCTGCAAATAACACCAATTTATGTAGTGTTATTTGTTTCTTGCTTACCTGTTCACAAGGCTCATTCAAAGTGCAGGGCAGTGAAAATGTTTACAAGGGGCTGACATCTCTTCATCCTCTCGGTCTGTGCTAGAATTTTGTCAGCACCTGGCAAAGTAACTCAGGCTCAGGTCAGTGAGGCCTAACAAGGTATATGAGAAGCCTACAAGATGTAGCAATGGGGGTAGAGGGGCTTCTGAGATTGTGCCAGGGTGGGTGGCAGCTTCAGAGAAGTTAAAGGATCAGGAATCACAAACAGATCATTTTTTTAAAGTGTCCTCAGCTGATGAGATCTTTAATTACATATCTGGTGAAACATTATCTTTGGTCAAGTGTTCACCTGATTCATGCAGATTCCCAGCTAACAGGGAAAGTTCCCACAACATTGGCTAATGTTAACTACAAGTTGCAATAATGTTTTAAAAAAACATTTTAATCTAGTTTTCAAAAACATTTTAAGGATATTTATCATTTCAAATAATGTCCCTGTAAGGTTAAATACTGACTATGATGTAACGTCATAACTGCAACTTTCCAAGGATGTTTTGGTCATGTTGAGAGGTGACAGATCATAGAATGTTATAAAAACATTCCCACGATGTTACATGAGAGCAAAGAAAGAACATTATCAAAGCAACATTCGGAACATGTTATTGAGGACTGAGATTACAGACCATTTAATATATATATATATACACAAAATGTACCATAACCATAAAAAAACATTTTTTGATGTTTATACAGAATGTTAACCTAAATTTATAAAGAACATTCTAGGAACTAAAAGAAAACTTGCAGCTGAAATGTTACTGTAAAGCATTGGTTGCCTTGTACTGTTCTCAGAAGGAGGTACTTTGGGCATTTTGCATATCACATTGTCACATGATCTAGCCGTGGTAGTGACAGTCCAGACCTGCATTTCTGCGATCACATTCAGGAAGGAATCCCAAACATGTGCCACAAACACATATCAGGAAATGACCCCCAGCCACTCGGCTTCTCTAAGCTAAACCCATGACTTGCATTATTGACATCCTCTGCCATCTCCTCTTCATTGTTGGAAGAGCCGAACAGTCCAGCAACCCATTGTGTTCTTTATAATGACTCATCATTAACCTATAAAACATTTAAAAATAACTCATTGACTATCAATAAAGCTATTAGTTACCACATTTAAGTGGCTTTTATAGAGTGGGTGTATTATCAGAAAAACACATTTCTGAGGGCATTAGCTTAAATGTGTGGAATCATTTATAACTGTAGGCCTAAATGGGTTTTTGAGGACTTGTGTTTTGCCAGTATTGTCCTCCTATGTGTGTTCCTCAATTTAGTATTTGTTTCTGCAAGGAGAGGCTTTCATTCTTCACTTACAATGGTTATAAAGATTTTTTAATTTAATATTTTAAAAAAAGACAGACTAGTTTTGTGCATGTGCAACTTATTTGTATTGACACAACATTAAAAATGTAACAGAAATTAAACAAAAAGACAAAATGAAATAAGAAATGGACATGGCTAAGATTAAGTGTAAACAGACGGTTGTTTACGAGCAGAAACAGTATGTTGCACATAACCTGTAGGTGCAAAGAATTTCCTGAGAGCATTAGCACAGAGGGTAGACAGCATCATTTTAAGTACAAGCAGCATTTTTGTCTGATGATGAGTCCATTTATTTCTTTGAGTTCCTCAGCCCTTCAAACAGAAGACACTTAGCCTGTGCAGAGAGGAAGAAAACATTCAGAGGCTCTCTGGTAAACAGTGGCATAGGACTGTGGTATGTTTGCTGGAGACTGAGCTTATGTGTTTCTATTTATGTCTGTGTGTGTCTGTGCCAACCTCATGCCAGCGCAGTGTGTCAGGGGGCAGCCCCAGATGACAGTGAGGGCAGGTGTGTGTCTGATCGGGCACCTCCTGGTTCCTTTGCCCCCAGCAGGGGCCCTCACTGCCCCACAGGGGGCGACAGGTGGAGTGGGAGGACCAAGCTACACCAAAATGAGGTCGAGGGTCCGTCTGGTAGCTCACTTTGTTACCACCAGAGGGCGGCGGTGACAAAGGATCAGTGTCTTCCTGCAAAACAGCATGAAACAGGAATGTGCAGCATATTTCTGATGACCTTGGAGACACGCACTGGTTTGGGTTCAACATCAAAAAATGACTCCAGCCAGAGAATCTTTCATTTTCAGTGCAGGGAGATTGTGCAGGATGACCACCACTACTCCCAGTTTAGTCTTGGCATAGTGCAAGAATCATCAATCCAAATGGATAGAAAAGATTTCTGCCCGCTTATGTGTGCAGTGTTTCACTTTATTCCGAGTTTACGGCCTATCTAACATTGTCAGAGCATATCTGCTCCAGACACTGTTTGAATGAAAAATGTTAATATTACTCAGATATACTGAACTCTAGACAGCATGAGAAAACTAGGTTTGATATATAAAGCAGTTATATAAACCCACAGACTCGTTGCTATAATATAGGCCACTGCATAATATATAACTCAGTATAGTGGACCACCTCCAAAAAGTGTCACTCAGTGTCATCATGGATTTGACTCCTGATACTCGGCATCACAGCTTTAAGAGTCAGATTTCTACTCTTGTAATTTTGTCTTCTTAAATGTATTAAATAGCTTAACCCTTTGAAACGTGGATCGACATCACTTTTCTTCTGTTGTGTTCTCTCACGATCATACAAACCTTAAACCTGAGCAAACTGGTTTGCATCGCTTAGAAAACATGGGGAAAAAAGCAATACGAACTTGGTGAGAAATGTCACACAAATTGCAAGAAATTAGTAAAAGGTGAAAAGAAAAATGACTTCAAAAAGAAGTGTGTGAGAGAGAGAGAGAGACAAAATTATTAGAAAATTAATTTTAAAAAGTTTTTTCATTTATTAGAATTATGTATTTAAAATTATGTTGTAGAAAAAAGGGTTTTTTGCATCTCTTTTAAGGTCATTTTTGGGGGGGGTGTAATTTTCAGGTAATCTTATAATTTTAACTAATTTCTTGACAATATTTTGGGTAATTTCTTGAAAAGTTACATATTGCCTTCTTGCACTCTTGAAAGGAATCAGGTCATCATTTGCTCTGGTTTCAAAGGGTTAACAGTCACAGAGGCTGGTTAAGCAAAGCAGGCTAATTAACCCAAGTATTCTTATCAAATTTAACATCACATTCTAATCAAGGGCTTGGAGATAAAGTGGCTTAAGTGTGTTTTATCAGATTTTACAGGAGAGCCTAAACTAATTTTAACAAACTTGAATCAGCTGCTGTTGGCATATACTGAATACAATATTTGATCTTTTTTTGTTTTTGAACTGTTCCCCTGTCTTGTCAGTGTAATGTTCTTATGATCCTGTATCTCTTTTCTGATGGAAAAGGGACTAACACTGTGCATTTGTTCAAGAGGCATAGTTCCTCTGCTTTACCTTTAAGTGTCAACATACTTTGTTTGCTTTGTTTTTACAAGTTCTCAGTATTAAATTTTCCTCTTTACCTTCTGTTTCTAAGTCGATATCAAGAACATCTGTTTCATTTTCCCTCAAACCTATTAAAAACTCCTTTGCTGTTGTGAGCTTACACTCTTACGGCACAGAAAAAAAACACTGTTGATGTCAGGCCCTTCATTTTTTAATAGCAACCTATGGGTCATCATTTCAGTTGTTTCCTTTTGGCACTGAAAAGGTCTCACTGAGAGCTTTCCTACTCATATTCACCACCAACATGGCACTTGCGTCCCTTTGGCTCTCGTAATGGAAAAATGACCTTAAATTAATAAATTATGAACTTGCACATAATATATTTAAGCCACATATAATATAACATGTAAATGTATAATGTATTCATAAAATACGAATAATTTATTTCATACAAACTTTGTGCCGTACACTTTGTACATTTTATGCTCAGTTTCTTTCTCTTCTTCTCACTAAACTTTACTCGATCTTATCATCCCTTTAAAGCATTTTAACTCCAGGTAATACCCATCCTACATAACTAAGAAGTGACAACCCTATTATCTCAGTTTTTAAGGTGTTTAGTCAGAAAATGTTGAAACCTGTTGAGGGGTTTCCGGACGATACTCTGAGTCAAGAGACCTCAGACAATACCAGCAGGGTTCAGACGGGCGATCTGTAAGGGCACAAACAAAAGATTAATGGTAACGCGGCTCTCCTTAAAGGGACAGTTCATCACCAAATCAAAAATACATATTTTTCCTCTTACGTATAGTGTTATTATCAGTCTAGATTGTTTTGGTGTGACTTGCAGACTGTTGGAGATATCAGCCGAAGAGATGACTGCCTTCTCCAAAATACAGTGGAACTACTCGACTTCTGGTGCCAAAAAAATACATTTGAAAAACTCAACAGCAATGTCTCTTTGTAGAAATCATGACCCGCTTACTCAAGATATTCCACAGACCTTGTTGTGAGCAGTTTCACGTGGGAACTATTTTCTTTACAATAAACCTACACCCACTAACCATATCACTGTGCAGAAGGAAGCGTGCATCTACTCATGGATGAGAGGCTTGTGTTTGTGACAGTGCAAAATGTAAAAATTAACATCATTCTCTGCAGCTCATAGGTGCAAGGTGAACAAACAGTTAATGCACATTTTCCTCTGTCCAGTGTTGACGTGTGTAGTTTGGCAGAAAGAGAATAGTTCCTACATAAATGATTGTGGATTATATTGAGTAACCAGGTCATGATTTCTGGAAAGAGACTACAGCTCACACCCCGCGCCAAAACTATCTAGGTTAATAAACAGCACTACGGGTAAGAGGAAAATATGTATTTTTGAATTGGTGGTGAACTGTCCCTTTAAGTAAATAGCCTCACACGAGCATGTGCCAGTCAAAGACACTAATTTGGGCCTCACAGATCCCATCTCAGTCATATAAGTCTGTTTTTGTGTGTGAGTGTGTGTGTGACGTACTCTGTAAATTGGAGGGATGAGATGACACTGAAGGGGGGCTCAACTCTTCTTCCATTGGCAGGTGGGACAATGGGAGGCAGTCAGCATCGTCCTGTGTGTTTGTGGCTGTCAGAGTCTCCTGTGGTGAGGTCTCTGCTTCACTGATACATAGATCCTCCCCGACCTTCATCAATCACACCAACCAAGGGACACACCAAAATCTCAAACAAGAGTTAATTTAACCTAATTTTAATTTTCTTTGAGTTAAATTGATGCTGGATGAATATTACAGTACATATCGTGAATGCTGGTGTAGTTTTTATTTTTCTCATCAACTCTAACCTGGCTTGGCTCGACCTCTCCAACACAGTCAGGCTTGTCATCGCTATCCTCTGGTTTCTGCAAGTTTAGGGCCTCTTCGTTCTCCTCCCTGCAGCTCTGAGTCACTGTGTCAGTCTGGGTAGACGTTGTCCCACTGTAGTTTACGAGCGAGGCAGCAGAAGTAAAAAACATGCCCTCCTAACTGCCTGACTAGAAGGTTATCAGCCAATCAATCTCGAGCTGATTACACCAGTGCAGACTCTACTGTTACACTCAAGGCGAGCACCTGATTTGGCATAAACATTCACACTCTCCTTGCCTTACCTCTGGGTGCTTTCTCCCTGTTCCTCCCTCTCTCCCTCCATCCCTCCTCAAGAGTCTCCCTCCCAGGGTGCTTGATGTGTCATTTCCTCTTAATCCCACCTTTCTTAGAAGTTTTCCTTTCTTCCTCTAGCCCTGTGTGTCCTCGTGTCTGTCTGCCTCTCTGCCGTCTCCCCGCCCTCTCTGCGTGTGAAACGGAAACTCCAGGTTTTCAATATTTGATGTGTCTGAATGGCTCACAAGCAGGTTTCTGTAAAGAGTAATCAGGTGAGGGCTCTGGTGTCTCTGCCGTGGAATGTGTTTTGACATAAGCAAGCCTGCAAAAACCAACACTGAATACAAATTCTGCAAATTCAAAACCCAAGAAATGTGTATGATAATACCATACAGTGCTCCGACAGCACCCAGAATACACAGGTATTGGTACAGACTTGTTTATAACATTACAATAAAATAGCTATATTTATGACGTTATTTAAAATGTAACTTCAAATTTAAGATGAGTCAATCAATGATCTTTATTCTTTTCAATTTCTGTGTCGTGTGTTGTATTTTTTTCTCATCATTGACTGCTTTAGAGCTGAAACAATTAGTTTATTCATTAATAAGTCAATCGAATTAACAATTGTGTATTTAATATTCTAAGAAAAATGTCTGTGTTTCCCACTAACATTACCAGCTTGTTTATTGTAAGAATTCTCTGCTTTTCTATTACTCACATGATTTTTGAAATATCATGTCACCTTGGGCTTTATTTTTAGTTAAGATTATGATACAAAAATATCCTCAGTTGCAGCCCAAGACTGATTAGTTAAAAATCAATTAAAAAATATATTTATCTAAACCTAAATTCACTGGTGTAAATGCTAGAGAGCTAGCCAAATTAGCTAGCTCGCAAGGTAGTAGCTAGTTACCTAACTTACTTTACCGATAGCTACTTTACTTTACAGAGTAAGATTTAGCCTAATACATAAAACATCTCATAGCCTAAATGTAATCTAAGTTTAAAAAAAAAAACCAAAACAAAACACACACACACAAAAACGCCACTTTCAACAGCTAATTGGCTACAACATTAAAATGTCTTCTGACACTTGGAAGATGCCATTTTGATGCCTAATACTATGAGCACATTTTCCAAATACTTTTGTACTTTTTCTTCAGTAGGATTTTGACTTTTAGGCTACTTGTGACTAAGTATTTTTACAATGTAGCCTATTAAGTAGGCTAAAGGATCCAGATACACAAACATAGCTTGCAAGCTAGCTTAATTAGCTAGCTAGCTAGCTAGCCTTTGCCTGTAGCCTATGGAATGCCATTTTAGTCAATATTAAATAGGGCAAAAAAAAAGACAAAAAATAAAGAAATTAATTAAAAAAAAAAGAAATAATAGATAAAGATGTTAATGTAATATATTTGATTCCTATTTATTTATTTACCCCCATTTTTTTCCCCATTTATTTGTTAAGCCTATTTATTTATGGTTGTATTTTTAGTCATATGTATTTAGGCTATTTTCTGCTCATATTTATTTATTTATTGATGTATTCATTTGTATACACCTTGAAAAAAAATAGAAGAAAAACAATTGCAAAATCAAGAAGTTCAGCTGCAGCTCACTGAGTGTCATTCTGTATATTATGTTCATCCAGAACTGCCATCTTGTGCACACAGCAACATGACAGCGTTGTAAGTGAGTCATTCCTCCAGCAGGTGGAAGTAGAGCATTTTCTTTGCGGCTAATAAAGAGTCAGCGGACAAACAAGACCAAAGCCACAATACTAACCCAGGGAAGGTCTGTCTTTCTCTCTTTTGTCCATGTTGTCCATTGCTTATTTCATTTTGTCTCCTGTAGTCCAGAAAACATGTTTTGCATGAGGAGCTCTTATTTAGCTTGCCTATTCCCGCAGGTTAACCTCTTCATCAATATGAGTGTCTATCATACAAACTCATAATCCTGTAAGATATGACAGGCAGCAGACATCAATGAATGACATTTTCAACCACAATTATCAACTAAATTTTGTGACCTTGGTTTTCATTTTAGGGTTGTTTTGAAGAGTTATGGAATGTGTGTGTGTGTGTGTCTGTATGTGTGTGTGTGTGTGTGTGTGTGTGTGTGTGTGTGTGTGTGTGTGTGTGTGTGTGTGTGTGTGTGTGTGTGTCTGTATATGTGTGTGTGTGTGTGTGTGTGTGTGTGTGTTTGTGTGCGAGCATATTGGCTTGTGTGTGTCTGTATGTGTCTTCCTGTAAGTGCACGGCAGGTAAGGAGTAATTTGAGTGTTTTTCCTGTATATGTGTGTTTTTTGTGGGAGGAGGGAGACAGGAACATAAGTGGTGATGACTCACCAGTCTTTTGTGACAGCGGTGCAGAGAGAGTGCTTTTCACCCATTTCTCTCCCTTGGGGCTTGCATACAAAACAAGAAATGGAGAGAGGGTAAAGAAGAAAAGGAGAGGAAGATTGGGTATTCGGGAGCATTAAGGAGGACTGGGGTGGGGGGTTGCGGGGCATAGATAATTGAAGGAAAAAGGGGAGAAGATGGGAATGAGTGTAGGGAGCAGGATAAAGGATGGGACAGAGGAGATGAAAGGAGTGAGCAAAAAGACAAGGGTTACAGGGATCATAAACAAAGGATGCAATTTCAAGGGAGAGGCCTTCACAGCTCTGCCTCTGTCCTAATGGCTGGTGAAAGCATGGTTGATGAGGCATATTATGTGGCAAAGATCATGTTCAACAATGGCAGTTTAACAGACAACAGATTTAACAAACACAAGGAAAAGAGAGCAGCAATGAGAAGGTTCAGATTCAATCTGAAAAGCTGTATGAGGTCAGGAGCCGCATCATATAGGTAAGTCAAAGCATCTTGACTGAGCAGCTTCCTTAACAAAATAATATATATAGTCATTTATGTTTCAGTATTTTCTTGTTAAACAACATGATGTCACAGTGCACGACATAAGATTTGCTGCGCATGTTTCAAAGCAAGGCTCTCTGGGGTGTTTCTAGTGTCTTAAGTAATTTCATGATAATAGCACTGAACTTTTAAAGCAAATTTTAGGTCTCTAACAGTAGTTTTTCTATCAGCAGGTGCAGGAAAGCAGTCCAAAATTTCAAAATGATAAACAACAGCGACTGAACCTCTATACAAAGAGTGTTAGAATATTTCTGTACTTTGCTTAAGCAAATCAAAAGATACAAATCCATGAATTCAACATCTTTTAACCCCTTGAAACCTGGAACAACATCAGATTCTTGTGTAACGTTTGAAGGCCTTTCACAAGCATTTAAGCCTTTGCAGCCTGAACAAATAGGTTTGATTTAAACATGGCTAAAAAGACAATGAGCAATTTGGCAAGAAATAAACTGAAAGTTAGTTATTTAAAAAAAGAAAAGACAATAAGACAGAAAAAAGTGAGACAAAAAGAAAAAAAATAGAAAATGATTATTTGAAAATAGTTCTATAATTATATTTATTTACTTTAAGTTACAAATATTTACATTTTAAGCACTTTTTTCAAGCCATTTCCTTCTCTTTTTTTTTTTTTTTACCATTTTTACTTTCTAATTTTGGGAAATTTCTTGTGAAGTTGCTTATTGCCTTCGTCTCATGTTTTTGAAAAAGATTAAGCCAATTTGCTCAGGTTTCAAGGGGTTAAAGGAATACTTAACCTGCAAAATTACCATTTATTTATCAATTACTCAACACTTGTTGCCTTGAATTCATGAAGAAAACTTTCTCTTGCATGCCTCCACATTGAATGGATACTCCAAAAATTGAGACATTTTTTAATGGGAAAAAAAGTGAAACGCGCCCCAAAGTCATTGGGGACCACATTCAATAACAACAGCAAAACTATGTCAAAATATCCATCTACCAACTCACTCACAACTTGTGCAATATGATCCAAGTCTCATTTATCCAGCTGAATGCTCAGTGCCTCCTGAACACATACATTTTCGCAAAAAAGATTCTTATAAGTGTTGTAAAGTGTAAGTGTTTAATGTTGTAATATTTTAGTGAAAATGCATGTGTTTGGGAAGAACTCGGCAAATGACAGGATACATAAGACTTGGATGACTGCTAAACTTCACAAGTTGTTTGAGAGGTGATCAACAGATATTCTGATACAGTTTTTTGTTTCCTAATACAGTCAACAATCACTACAATTCATGAAGCATTATCTCAGTTTTTGGATTCTCTGTTCACCGTGGGGGCATGGGAAAAAAAATTCTTCATGAATTCAAGGTAACTAACAGTGAGTTATTGATATACAAAGTGTGACATATTCCTTCAATAGATGTTGTATTTATCAGTTTGAAAGTTTATTCGTACACTTTAAGTTTGTATCAAAGTTTAATACACACTGTGGTTTCCTTTTTTTTTTTTTTTTTTTTTTTTTTTTTTTTTTTGAGGCTGAAAAATTCTTGAACATCACTGATGACTAATGATTTGCCAGAAATATATTGGACTAGAGTTCACTGGGTCAGAAAAGGGATCCTGCATGCCTTGGTGGCCATTAATCACACTTA
Organism: Plectropomus leopardus; assembly: GCF_026936395.1. Classification (NCBI taxonomy): domain Eukaryota; kingdom Metazoa; phylum Chordata; class Actinopteri; order Perciformes; family Serranidae; genus Plectropomus; species Plectropomus leopardus. The sequence goes on from NC_142190.1 coordinate 22,690,080, forward strand.
CAAACACTGCAGCAAAGTTGGGTCATGTTACAGGTTAAATACCAATTAGCAGCATTTCTCTGTTCCAAAAGACGTGCGGAAATCAGCATTTAAATGTGAATGTTTCAAAGCAAGATGAACATCATTTTTTTTTTTCAAACAGGTGTGACAGTCAGAAACATTGCAGAATCAGCAACATATGGCAGTCACAGCAGAATTGGACGGGAAAAAATGGAACCTTAGAAATAACCAAGAAAGGCACGATGGCCTTACACAGCATGCACAGCATCAACTGTTTTTTTTTTTGCTCTAAATTTAATCTCAGGTTGACCAGAGTCATCACAAAATCGCTTTCTTTTGAGAAAGTCCTGTTCAAAATAGCAGCATATTTATGCCACAAAAGCCAATACAAAGCCAACACAAACAAAAGGAACAGGCAAAGAGGAAAAACATCAAAATAGGGTAAAAAAAAAATACAGTATCTGATGTACAAAAACGAAAACAACAAAACAAAAACAAGATACTGGTTGTTGCCATGCAACATAATATGACCCATTTTTGTATCAGTAATGGTGATTTTGTCCTATTTTATGTTATTTTTCTTTTCGAGCCATGTTTAACCCTTTGAAACCTGTGCAAATTGGCTTCAGTTTTCTCAAAAGCACTGGAAGAATGCAATGAGCAACTTAAAAAGAAATGGCAAAAGAAGATAGCAAGAAAAAAAGTACAACAAAGTAACCATAAAATAAACCAAAAAAAAGAAAACTAAAAAACAAAAACACACAAGAAAATGAACCCACCCACCCATCCTAGCCTTTTTTATGGCTGTTTTGTTTTGTTTTGTTTTTTGTTTGCAATTTGTAGGACTTTTCTTGCCAAGTTGCTTTATTTATTTATTTGTTTGTTTGTTTGTTTACTGCATTTTTACCCATTTATTTAAAAAAAAACAAAATCTAACAATTTTTCACAGGTTTCGATGCTTGTGAAAGGCATCTGAACACAGCACAAGAAAACTGATGTCAATCCTGGTATTAAAGGATGAAACAGGTCCATTGCACTTCTCACGCACCAACACTACCATAACTTTTACCAGTGTCATCATATAGTGTGTAGCAAATGTGGGACCACTGTGTGAACTAGTGTAACTCCATAGTTTTTATGCATAGATATGCATAGAAGATTCTGTTTGGCTAATATCATGCTGACATTTAAAGTTAAAGGTTGAGCCAAAGTACCACTGCTGTAGAAATCCATGATCATTATTTAATCAGATTTTGAAGGTCTTATAGCTGTATTAATTCAATATTCACACTATGGCTGTTGTTTTCCCTCATGTTTCTGCTTCTGTAAATGCACGGGCTTCTTGGGGCCATTACTGATGAATTGCTTTGCTGTCAGACTCTTTTGTGCCAGGAGCTGGATGTATACCAAATCTTGTGCCTGTGAGAGTTGGAGCCTTTTGAAAAATTCAAATTGCATTTTAATTATAGTGCACCCACCAGGCAAAATATAAATGATTACTATAAGGGCGTAATGTGATCTAAAGCTTGACACACAATTATCCCATTGTGTAGGGAAAACATTTTAAATCCCAATTGTGTAGTATATCGGAGAAATATGATTGTGAGAATGTAAATAGCAGCTTCTCAACAATGCTGTTTTTGTCAACGGCTTGGCAACAAGGTGTGACGGAGGACTTTATGAAAGGCTCCTTTTCATAAGCAGCAGTGTGTGAGCATCCTCTGCGCGGACTTCATGTATTATGAGAGCAGACCTGCTCAGCCACATCTTCAGTGGTGAGCGAGAACAACACCATGGATCTAACTCCTACATTATATGTTGTATTGCACTTAACAGGTGTTTCTGTAGTATGTATTAGCCATACAGCAGGCTAACAGATGTCATTAAAGGTCCCACATCAACCATCAACCCATCAATTTTGAGACATTAGTGTAAACATATGGAACAATCACTGAGAAGATTACAGCCTTTATCAAATTACACTGAGTTAGATTTTATTGAGAAGTTTGATGATTAACCTCATAGTACACATCCTGTCTCCATATATGTGGTCTTTTAAATTGGATGATTTTGGAAACAGCAGGCAGCTGTTTTCAATCAATCGCACACTATCTGCAGACAAAGTTAGTGACTATAGTGGGCATTAAGCAGCTAAAGAGCCAGATATTTCCTCCTTTCAAACATTTAGTCTGCAGCCCAAATTGACACTGAGTCAAGTGGCATTGCATGAGGAAGTTTAACAGACTTTGCACAGCTCCCTCTGGAGCAACAAAAGGCTTCATATAACTTTTTTTTCCCACAAATGCAGATTTTCTCCCCAACACCTGCAAACAAACTTTAAAAGAAATAATGTTAAGAGTGTTAAAGAATTCATTATAAGTCACTGTTTATTTATGATGCTTTAACTGAGATTATTAGCTAGACATGAGAGGGGTACTGATCTTTAAGACTACACTCTCCCAAAATAACATGTTGATTGTACAAGCCATGGATGTATAAAGAGAACTGGTAGGAATTTAGCTTTAGATTAGAATTTGAGGGTATACAATTACACAGATCTTCTGTATTGTTGGACCCACAGAGCAAGCCTAACTTTGAGTTTTGCCCTCGGCTAACTTGGATGGTGATTAAATAATTTAAACGTACAGCTTTTCTAGATTTTCAAAATGTTATATGTATAAATGGATGAAATCATGAAATGAGTCATTTTGCTGGGATTGTGACACTCAAAAAAATGTATCCACTGAAAAAGTCTTTTTTAGGCCCAATGCCATCACATGACGGACCCAGAAGTTTTAATTCAATTGTTTGGTCACTACAAAAATTGTCTTCACAGCATGGCACACTTCCTGGGGGCTTGGTATAAATTCATTGTAACACATATTTACCTTTATTGTTGGGTGGTGACCATTAGTGGCTGTAGCACTAATGACAGGACTAAAGGAGGAAGTCAAGTGACATAGAATAAAGAGCCACAAAGTCTGGGTATGAGGTGGTGATTGAGTCAAACAAACCAAGGACTTTGACCCAGGAGACTGCTGTCTGTGTCCTGTGTGAAACCAGAGGTCAGTGTTAAGTTGTTGTAACTTATGTAACGTACTTGATAAATGTCACGTTGGCTACATAATGTTAAGTTAGGTAACAAACATAGGCTACTTATTTTAACAAGGGCTGTCAGCGTTAACATGTTAATTATGATGTGATTAAGATCCGTAGCGCGTTTTTTTTTTTTTATCAGTTTATTGCCATGTCATGTTAGCTTTTCAGGAAGGGGGCTAAGTAACACTCCAAAGTTAGGTTAAATTTTGGCAATAGAAAACAGCATGGTCATGTCACAGAAGTCCCTTGACCTCTGACCTCAAGAATCTGAATCTGAATAAAAATAGGTTTTGTTGGAACTCATGAGTCTCATGAGCTAACTTGTGATGTTTATTGCTTTCATTTGATTCCTAATCAAGACAAACTGGTAAGAATCGGCTTATCTTGTCAATCTAGACTTCAGAACTGTTTTGCAATGCAAAATAATTAAATTGAAAACATGCCATTGAAAACCTACCATTAAAAAATGCGATTAATCGCAATTAACTATAGAAATTCTGCAATTAATCGCAATTTTAGCCTAACTTCAATCAAACCATGATCTTCTCCTCAACCTAACAGAGCAGTTTTGTTAACCTAACCTAATTGTGACCTTTTCAAAATGTTGACCATCTGTATAAAACAGTGTCTGTTAACAGTCATGTATGCCGTTTTTGTGTTTATCTCATGGTAGGGGCTTTTGTTTTAAAAGACTTCTATTAAAAATAATCAATGTGATCATACAAGTTTGAGGACTTGTTATGATCTTATTGTGATCTACAAATGTCTAAAAATGTCATTTGCATTCTCCTACAACGACAGAACATGTCATGTTGTATTGCTGTACATATAAATGTCACAGACCAGGTCACTTACTTATGTGTCAGTGGCTTTCTGCATCCTGTTGACACTGGTTGAATGTCTTTCTTCATCCTAGTACCCTCGGGCCAGTATTGCTGTTTTCAAGAGCTCAGTCTTAACAATGACATCACTGTGGTCACAACAAATAAACCTTCCCTTTCTTATAGTCCGTCACTGAATATCCAGCGAGAATATCCCCAGAGAGTACAAGCAGTCATCAAAAATCTGCATTCATAACATGCTGTCCAAGATTCACTCAACAAGCCAAGATAAAACCATGAAAGGTACCATTCTAATCAACTGGTGAGCAAGCTGGCGAGATAACATGCGATTAGACCATATTGACAGCAGCTAATCACTGTCAGTGTTTGTACCACTGGCAGCATACATCAGGTTTGTTTTGATGCCAAACAAGCAGCAGCCAGAGGCACTTCAAGGAATTATAGCAGAAGGGCATACTGCCCGTGTGAATTTAGAGTGAGGAGGAGGTGTGGAAACAAGATATGGCAAAAAACCTATCTGCCAAACACCTTTCCAGCGGCCGATTGGCTGGCTCGAGGCAGGAGTGAACATGACTCAATCTTTATCTTGAATGCCAGCAGCTAAATTACTATACAGCTCAAAGAGAATGTGCATGTGAGAGTGTGTGTGTGTGTATGCGTGTGTGTGTGTGTGTGTGTGTATGCGTGTGTGTGTGTGTGTGTGTGTGTGTGAGTGTGTGGTCCTGCGCAGTAAAGTGTACAGATGGATGACTCATCCACCAATCATGTGACTCATCAATCACTGCAGTTACCATTTCCCTCCCTCCTTCTGAATTTTTTCGTTCTTCAGTTATTCCTCCCCTTTGTCATTGTTGCTGTTGTTTTTCTTATGTTCGTTGTGATAGTATGTAAATATAATAAACTCCCTCCATATGTTTTTCCTCATTTTGCCTCCATATAGGTGCAACTGTGACATATTTGAGTCGCGCCGTCGCTGAGCTCCATCTGATTGTCTTCGTCTTTTGTGTGTTTGAATTTCAAGTATTCTTGCTATATTTGCTGATATAAGAGCAAAACATAGCACTCGCCAAAAAGCCATTAAAAAACTGAACTTTAATAAAATAATTGCTTTTATTTTTTATCATATAGCAAAACTAGTAATCATCATGCTGTTATTTACACATTGCACGGGCATATTTATTTCACACTGTACATCTTACAATGCTAAAGGTGACATCAACAACAACACTCTCCTTTTACAAGACAGATGGCTTCACTGCGGACACAGTGGCCCTCCTCCTTTTGAGATATCTTTTTTTATGTTCACAGTTTATTCAGAGAAAACAACCATCTTGAATTCCCCATACTGTTTTATTTTTTCTCATTTTTTTGTTCTTTTTTTTTGTTCATTTTTTAAGATGCAAGTAGAAAGACGTGCATTTAACGGTTTAAGCACAATCCCTGACTCCCCGGCCTGAAACTTTTCAATGGATTTCTTCTGAAAATGAACAAAATGTTTGTAGCCTCTTGGTGGAAATTGTGTTTAAAAAGGCTGCTGAACCGATAGCATGATTTCAAGTAATTTTTTTTTAAAGAAAAGAAAAATAATTGATGAACCCAGAAAAATGGCAAAAGAACGCGTGAAAAAATAGGTGAGCAAAGATGAGAATATGAGATGAACAATGAGAAAGAACATGAAGGTCCTCTACAAGGTGAAGAAGTACTTTAGGTATGGTGGCAGCGATGGTGATTATGGTGGCCATAAATATGTAGACACAATAACTTCTGGATCCCAAAATGATTGAAAACCCTTCGTCCACCAGGTTGGAAGTGTTTAGTGTTTAAGTTTGTGCTTTTGGAGTCCACAGGGTTTCTACATTGGGACCTGCTGTGATGATAATATTATGCATTATGATATTTCCCTTATAGAACCATGATGCTTGTAAGGCAAAAATCTGAATCTTGAGTTTAAGAAAAAAAAAACTGAAATGTGTGTATTTGGCACCTTTGCAAATTGCAACTTGTTTAACGTCGATCCAATCGGGAATAAGAAAGGCAAGTACACACATCAAATACAACAAAAATATACCGTCATTGAGCATTTGACAATAGCAGTTTTTTTATAATTGTGAAGCTAAGAAGTCATTGAACTACTTTAGTTTTATGACATACAGATTACAAAACAAAAGATACAAAGTGATGTTGTAAACATGGTTCTCTTACAATGGGCACATCTGCATGTGAATGTGTGTATATAGTTGTGTTGATGTATGTGCATGCCTGTGTGTGTTTGTGTGTGTGTGTGTGTGTGTGTGTGTGTGTTTGTGTGTGTGCCCTCTAGAAAACTCTGAATAATGCAAGAGCATCAGAGATTGACCTGAATGGAGGCAAACATACACCATGGTATGTTCTGTTTCAAAATGTAAACTGAGCAAGAGGCTGAACATGGTTACAGGGAGCTTCATCTGGGACCCCTTCATCCTCTCCCTGACAGAGAAAATCAACAAAAGATACAGTGATTAAAACAGAAATCTAACTTTTTACTTCTTAAATTCCCATCAGGCTCAAAACACATATCTCCTCTGAGTCTTTTTTCAACCCCTCTTTTCTCTGGCTATATCTATCCTGTCAGTCCCTCTGATCTGACCAAAATGTCCAAAAAGTCTCTCAATACATTCTGCGCTTCATGTAGATCCTCTCAATAAAGTTCTCCAGCTCCTCCTCACTGTCCAGCTGAGGCACCAGCCCGTCTTCCTCATAGTCATCTCCTGCTGTGACTTGTTGATAGTAGTACGGGGGTCGCCTGCCTCTCCTGGGCGTGGTTATTGGTTTGGGTGGAGGTAGGGGTTGGTAGGTCCGTGGGTGAGGGAGGATATAGTTAGAGATATAAGGGGTGAGAGGCAGGCGTGGAGGTGGCTGCTGCCTCCAGCCCTGTCCACGGTTCTTACCCCCGGCCCTGTGCCTGCGCCTTGGGGCCTGGAGGTCAAGTTCCTGGGGGCCAAACGGCTGGTCTCTGGAGGGGGAGGGCTTGCCATAATATTGTGGTTTAGGATACGGGAAATAAACAGGGTAGTATGCTCGATATGGCTTCTGGTAGTATGGGTAGGAAGGGAAGGCTAAAAACTGTTTCTGGGGTTTGTACCAGTAGTCAAGCTGCTTCTGAGGCTTATACCAATAGTCCTGCTTATAAGACTTGACTTTGTCCTTGTGCCATTTTTTGTTGGACTTGTTGTACCGATAAGGGGCTTTCTTGGGGTTTTTTGAGGCTGTGTAGTGGTAGATAGGCGGAGCAGCCAGAGGTGGAGGTACCAGAGGCCTGAAGCGCGGTGCGACAGGGTTGCTGTTGGTCGGCAGCTGCTGCAGCTCTTTCCTTTTCTTCTTCTTCTCCTCCACATCGCTAATAATCTCAATCACATCATCAGCGGGCAGGTGCAGCTTGCTGCTGATCTCAATCAGCCTGTCGATCATTTGCTGGTCCAGGTCATCTTCGTCTGGGATGACCTCCTCCGAGCGCTTGTCCTCGGCCGTGTTGCTCGCCGCCCCCATGCTGCTTTTCTGCCGGGGCTTCATGTACGACTGCTGCTTTCTCCCCATGTACTGCAGCAGCATGTCGGAGGCGATGTCTGCCAGCCTCTGCTCCTCCTCCCTGGCTCGCTCCGCCTCCTCCTGCTGCCGGAGCACCTCCTGCTTCTCTGCACGCGCTCTAGCCTCCTCCTCCATGTGGGAGAGGCTTTCCTCTTCCTCTTCTACCTCCTCCTCCAGCTCCTCTCCTTCATCCTCAAAGTCGTCCATAAAGTTGCCCCCCTTAACAGGCTGGTTGCGGGACTGGTTCTCCTCCCAGTGCAGCTTCTTCCCAGCTCGTGCCAGCTGAGTGTTGTATGCCTTGTAGCCCTTCAGAGGAGGCAGGATCTCGTTATCTTGGAGACCCAAGTCAATGTTTTGGAAGTAGCCTCTTATTTTGCGCTGCAGAGAGGGATCATCTCCCTGTGAGGTGGAACTTGGTCTGGCCTTGTGTAAGAAACTTTCTAAATCGTTTCCCTCCTCCTGCCCCTCATCTTCTTCTTTCCCTTTCTCCTCATTTACACTATCGGCTCCCACATCCTCCACAGACCACCCGTGATCCTCCTCTGACCTTGTGTTTTTATCCTCCTCATCCCTTTCCTTTAAATCATCACCCTGAGCAGCTGTCAAATGGCCTACAATTAGCTGTTCAATAGCCTTATCAGCCCCTCGCCCCTCCTTCTCCTCCTCCACCCCCTCTGTCTCCCCCGATCTCTTTATCTCACCACCCTCCACGCCTTCAATGGAGGGCAGCCCGTGGTACTCTCCCCAGTCTCTGTCCCTGCTTGCCTGGATCTCACTCTCCCCCGGGTGGTCCAGGGCCTCCAAAAGAACAGCGAGAACCTGCGCAGAGTCTGTCGCTTTATCTGATTCTTGACCCCAGTCTAGCGACGAGTTGTCAGTGCTGGAGAGACTCTGGGGTGGGGGCGAGAGAAAGGGGGCGAGGTTGTCCTTTTTAAGGTCTGTCCGGGTGCGCCCCTCCACCCCTCCCTCCCTTCCCTCACCCCACGCAGGGGCGGTGCCAGCCAGCTGTGGAGTGACAATGAGCAGGACCAATAGGATGAGGTGGGCTGTGGAAGGAGCGTGATGACAGGTCATGACCATGCAGAACTGGCAGGAGGGAGGTTAAGCACCTGAAGAAGAAAGGGAGAAGGCAGAGGGAGAAGGACAAAAGACACATGAGAAATGATTCACATGTTCTAGTTTTTTTTGGGGGGGGGGGATTAACCTGGACATTGAACATGAAATTTTAATGGCAATATGAGTATATCTGGATCAGTTAAATAATATACAGCTGTTTTTGTTTTTTTTTCAAAAGGCCGTCCATAAATATACAGAGTAAAAATTACTTCCCTTTTAAACTTTAAGGATAAGACACTTAGACTGACAGAAATGTTAAATATCATATAAATTACCAGGCTTAAATTTACACTACAATTCATATATCCACCACGAAGCCACCATACAAAAGCAGTTTACATGGGAACAACCCTTTGAGAAGAAAGCACACAGCCAAATACAGTCTAATGAACCACATCCAACACAGAAAGTTGCATGCTTCTGTCTTTTTTTTTTAATTATGGATTTTTAAATTCACAATCAAATTCAGTTCTTTAATTCTTTTTTTATTATGTCCGTTTTCCCCATTAATGTATCTGGAAACAAAGAGATAAAGGTTTAATCTGACCAAACAAGCCAGTCGTGATTCTTTCGATATCTAATTGCCCATGTCTTTCATGAGGAGGGTAATAATTTGCATACATGAATTGCGCCTCCAACCTACACGTGAGCCATTTTTTGTCTGTGCTCGTGCGTTAACCCAGTCATTATCTCTCCACCGCGTGGGTGAATTGATGCATCCTCTCACATATATTTTTTGTCTCTCAGTGATTTTTAACCCAATAAACTGGTACAATAAAGGCATGTATACGCGTACTGAATTTTCAGTCTAAATTTCTGGCATTTAAGAAAAATGTCTCACCTCTTTCTCCAAGCCAACCCAACCGGAGCGCACGCGCTTGCCATTTTAAGCGCAAAAATGTTTATTTCATAAGAAAAAATACGGAAAAGAGTAATCGATCCGAGCTCTGCCTTTGTATTAGCTTTGATTTTGGTATTCCATGCGTCAAAGCGATCATGAGCCGGACACCGGTATAGAGACGGCACGCGCGGGGATGTCATGCGTAAAGCTGGTGGCTACGGATGAGTTATTTAACCCTACGGTCCCTGAGTAGTCCATCCAAAATGTAAACGATCCGCATGTTCAATTCGATAAAGCCTTTTTGGGGGTGCACAAAGAACGGTGGGGGAGCAGTCAGTAAGTAACGCGGCTTTGTCCTTTGTGGTGTGGGCATGTTTCTCCTCAGTGGCAGTGGTGGAATGCAGAGGAGCACAAATTTGGGCAGCACAGCTCAGCGTGCAGCCCTTTTTTAAAAAAAAAAACTATTTCCATTTTTATTAACGGGATCAGCAAGTTGGAAAACGAAATAAATCCACTGAATGATCCAAACTAATGAAACTGGCCTGCGGAATACGCGATTCAGACTCTAATTTAATTAGAATTTACCAAAAGAAAATTGGCTGTGGTTTTTAAATCGCCTCAAAATGGAACTTTTTTTAAAACTCACGTTTAAAAAATATCGACCGATTTTTTTTTTATGGGCTTTTGAGCAACAGCTGCACGTGGAAATATTCCTTATATATTTGTCTTTTATAATAAAGGCTTATAATAAAGGCTTAATTCTTTAATTTCACCCCTCAAATAAATACAAAACAAATTCGATTGTTTTTCGCATTTATAATTATTAATTATTATTATTATCATAATACATGTGATTGCATTCATAAAAAACATTAATTGTTAATCAATTTGTCATTCTATCACTTAAATGAAAACATTAAATAAAAAAAAACAGGAAAATGATTATTATAAAAAATATTTCTCAGTGGCCGAAGTTACAAAAAAAAGTCCTAGAAATAGACGCAGTGCATATCGACTTTACAATTAGACAATCAACATGTCACCCATGTTGCAGCAAACAGATGAATTCTTCTCATAAACTTGACATTGTTAAAGAAATTCTTCTACCCTCAAGCCTAAAACATGCTTCACTCTTTTTTTAAAAAAAAAAAAAAGATAAAAATCTGGATCCAATAACAATTAAATACATAATAAAATGTCCTGACCTCTCTAGTTATGGCTTATGAATGATACGAAATGAGATTTCGTTCCACTTACCTGGAGTCCCACTGGGGGGTGGGGAAGTGGTGAAACTCACAGCGCGGGTAAAGCCAAGATTATTTCATGAATAGTGGATCACCTGAGAGAATTTCTGTTTGTTTTTTTCCCGCCTCTCTCTTCAGCCTGTGCCTGTGACAAACATCAAGAAAAAAGAAAACAAACAAACTGGCGGATCTTTATTTAGAAGTGTGGTGTGTTTGTATGGCAGCAGCCCTGGTGCTAATGTACAATTGAGTGAATGTTTTCAGCTCCACTGTCAGCGCAACTTTATTGTATATACCCCTCACTGGACCACGTGACCGCCCCCACCACCACCCCCCAGCTGCAGGCAGTGCTGACGTCACTTCCATTGATAAGAATGTTGGTGTGGAGATGGCACTGTGAGTCTAGGCTGGCCCCAGCTGATGAATGAACGGAAATGGCATGAATGAAATAGTACTTTTCCTCAATGAAGAGAGAAAATTGTAGAGATAGAGCTGGTACGCAGCCATTTTCCTTCTCACATATTAAAGGTTAGTGTGTTGCTTCTTCCTCCCTTGTTCCTTCCTTCCTCTGCTTCAGATTCAGGAGCTTGGGGTGAAGGGGAGAAAAAAAAATTGAGTGACCTCGTTCACAGGCTATCAATTAGGGTCATTTGGTGACGTGCTCCAAAGAATCAATGACTTGCATCTGCAGCTTCAGACAGAAAAGTGGTGTGCACTCCAGGGGACGATTTCTCTTGCAGCCCGGTTGTTAGGCTTTTGTCTGAGGTGGCCCTGATCCGCTATGGCTACATGGCTCACAGGGCCACGAGAGCAGTCGTGCTTCGCTGCTCAATTTCTGCTCAATTTCCAGGGATTGCACAATTTTCCACCCGCTGTCTCACATCATTTCTGGCTGCTCTCCATCTGTTGGCAGCACATTGCGCTCTTAACATATCACCATTCTTTTTCACACCATAGAGACACAAGTGAGTAACCATTTGTGTCCAAATCGGTAAGACTTTACAATAAAGTGTGGATGCTTGAGTGATGCACAATGATTTAAGGCAAAGCAGGCTGTATCATGAATTCTTGTTGCTCGACATGAAGTCCCAGTGAGTTTATGTGCTTAGTTGCAAACATTTATACGCCTCAAAACTAGCCAGGATTCAGATGAGGGCATTTCAGACCCATGCATTCAGTCAGCATCTGTAAAAGCTGAACACTACCTGCTCTCATAAAAATATGCTATGCTGTTAGTCAGATGAAAACACCACAGCAGGGGGTGGCAGGTAGGTTTGTTTGCATATAAGTCAACAGTTTATGTTGTAGGCGCATGTATATAATGTAAGTAATATGATTATTAAAAGTGTGATTAAACAGATTCATTTTTCTGTGAGAATTGGTGCTGTTGCATGATCGCATGCATGGGTCTGAAATGCCCTATTATATGTCACTAATCTGGCGGCATATATGAACTGAGTTGGAATTCATTGATGAATGATAAATTAAGCGTTATGTAAGCACATAAACTAATAGCAACTAATGATGGGCAGAAAAAAAATATACATGTTCTACATTTTTGCAAACTACAGGTAAACTACATTTGTAGACTACATTATTTTGTAATGGAAATTTTGAAACTTTCTCAACAGCCCTGTGGTGTACATAGGTGTGGTTATGTTTAGTTACAAAAGTCACATGGTTGTGGTTAGGAAAGCCACTGGGAAACGGCCCAATGTGTTTGTGAAAAACATCCAGGTTCGGTGGTTCAAACACTGTTGGAAAAAGCTGGGATGTGCAGCTAAAGACACCTAGGTTCGGCAAAAAAACACCCAGGTTCGGTTCCACAAACATCAGTGAAAACAGTGTTCTGCAGCTTGGCAGGCATATAGGCTTGATAAAAGCCACTGGAGAATGCTGCAATGGATTGGGGAAAGCCACCCAGGTGCGGTGAAAACCACCTTGATTTGGTACCACAAACACAGGTGGAAACGCTGCAAAGGATAAACATAAAAATAAAAATAAAAACAACAGTTGATTTTGAACAGTGGTCTGCAACTTGGCAGGTGCCTACGTGGCACAAAGCTGCTGGGAAATACTGTGATATGTTGGTGTAAAATACCCAGGCCCTGTGGCTTAGATGCCACTGGAAAATGTTATAATGTTTGACCTTTTAAAACTTAAGCAAATAGCTAACATGTAGAGAAAGCAACAAGCAACTTAACAAGACATGCCCCCAAAATCACCCGAGAACAAAAGCTAACATATATATATATATTTATATACATACACTGTATATTCAAGGCTGATGTTGAGTCAGGTTTCAAAGTTCAATTGAAAACTGGTGGAAATGCACGAAGGGCTGCCAAAAAACAAGTCATGTTGTTGGTTTCAAACAGTGGTCTGTGATTTGGCAGGTAGCTTGGCAGGCACCTCAGTGACGCGGCATCCACAATCCCCTCCATCTCCTGATAAAAGTCAGCTTATATATCACCTCACTTTGAAATATTGATATGCTATGTATGTAACATGCAAATGTAACGTATTTTGGGTTTGCAGAAATGTATGATGCAAACATTTTGTTCTGACGCCTGGGCTGTGACTCAAAAGTGTCAAACAGGAATTCATGATGCATCCTGCAATCATTTATGATTCATTATATCATCATGACTCATGCATTAGTTGCACAGTAACAACCTGATTTGTACCCTTATCATAAAGTGTTACCCACAAATCAGTGCATGTGCTGCTATTGCAAAGAAGCTTTTCTTAATGATTGCTTGTATGCTCTCTGACTCTAATTCTGATCATTATCAATAGTGAGGCAAGGAGGAAAATTCAGCAGCTTTGCTGAAAAGTAGCGATGCAGAATTGACATAAGTCTGCCTTAAGGCTTTAAATCTCACTAGTCCTGCCTGCAACAGGATAAGAATCAAAGGCTCGCTCAAGTAAACAACTCTGGGTTGTAGAGGGATGCTTTGATTACATGACCCACTCATGTGAATTCACCTCTGTTCTTTTTTTTCCTTCAACTTTTTCCTGCTCTTTTTATTTTATAATAAAAAGCACACTTCCACTGTCAACCAGTCATTCCCAAGGTCTGCTGTGATGGAGCATTTTGTACATTATGGTTCAAGGGCAAATATGTACACAGCTATGTCTTTTAGTCCGCTTTCTTGTAGTGCTGACATTAAAGGAAGACATTACCAGCATTCGTGTGCTGGATAATGTAGAAACAAGTTGATTCACAGTGTTTAAGCCCAGCTCATTTCCATACTCTTCATTTGTCAGTGCCAAGCCTCCGCTCTGGCCTTGTGTGCCACTAAATTCAGCTGTCAGTCCTCATACGGCTTCGTTTCTTACTGCACCAAGGCTTTTATTTCCAGGTGTGTGCATGTGTCTATGCTTTTCTTTGTCTGTGTGTGCTGTGTTAATACTTGCACTGTACGTGCAGTTAACCGCAGACAGGGATTCTATATTATCAGCGATGTTCTAAGGTTAATTGGATATTAGCTGCAGACGTCAGAGTCTCACTGGGGCCAACTTTATTAAAGCCATTATTGTGTGGCCTGATTCCAAATGTCACGCTCCACTGATGTGAATGTTAGATTCTTGATACTTCTTATCTGATCAGAGAGATGTGTATAATGCGTGGATGAACAGAAATATCACCTTTGATGTCTTATTTTAAAGGGTTTAAGCTGATCAAAAATGAACATACAAAAGCTCATGCAAAATCCCAAAGTGGAAGGCAAAGACACACTCTCGCTCTCAAACTAAAATGGTGCTTTGTTTCTGTTTTGAGGTTCAGTTTCAACTTGGTCTGTGTGTGCAAATATTTGTTTTGTGTTAGCAGGCGAGATATGCACACATCAAATGAAGTTGTAATTTGTTACGATGGCTCGAGGCGCCACATAACCTCTGTTTGATTAGATTTTGTGCAAGCGACTGTTTGCTGCAGAATGCGGAGTGTTTGCAAGGCAGTCGTGTTATTGTGTGTGTGTGTGTGTGTGTGTGTGTGTGTGTGTGTGTGTGTGTGTTTGTGTCTTTGTTGAAATGCTTGATGGCAGCAGCAGGCTCCGAGAGGTAAGCATGGAGCCGGAGGGCAGATGCTGATATAACGGTCTGGCATTATCAACTGCCACTCAGCATTAGTTGGCCCCTTACCCTCACACCATGTCCGCACCCCCGCACTGACTCACACTCTGCCGCCTGCTTGGCCACTCACATAGATTAACACCAGTACACCGTGCTTGCATTTAATGGAATACACACACTGGAGAACACACACATACCTTGCAGTAATAGTTCCATTTCTCTCTCCCTCATGCTCTCCATCTCTCTTTCTCTCTCTCACACACACACGCACAGAGACAAACACACTCTCTTACTGTACTGTACATTACAGACAAATGAACCTTTGGAGGAGGCTGGGGCAGGCTGTCACTGATGGCTTCCCTTACAAACTGCTAAGACAAAAGGCGATGACCATATGTGGACGACTTTTTGTTCTGTCAGCTTTCTCTTTTTGTACTGGGCTGAAGAGGGCTGCAGGGTCATCAGGCGGAGTTGAAAATCGACATGTTTAAAACAAGGGGAGATAGGGAATGATGATTTTTTTTATGACATTATGGCCACAATTATGGTAATGCAGGCTGGGGGATCTTGCGGGAAGTGTGCTAATGCAGCTCCCTCGCAAAGCAAAGGGTCCCTACCTGGAAGTGATAAAATAGAGCTCATGATTAACAGAAGCTTTTCCGCCCACGCCACTTTGTCAGGGGAGGGAAGGACAAGTAATTGCACCGTAAGGTTCCTACAACACAATACATAGCTGGGACTTGATGATGTGTGCAGGACCCTGGCGCCCACATAATCTACAGTTTCATCTAGGGTTTTTCTTTTCATACGTGCTTTTTAATAGTTAGAATTTGCTGCAAGCTGTGTTCTTTACACAAATTTCTGATATGCATGTTTGTGTCGGAGGGGCTGGATATCAGCACGTCTTTTTGGGGATCCACAAAATAAACCAGTAAGTAATTAGTATCCAACATATCCTCATACAACTTGATATCTTTGAAAAATGCACTTACAACAGTTTGTATGATATGTAATGAATAAGCACTCCATGAATTACATTATGTAGTCAACATTAAGGCCTACTTAACATAAAGTTACTCTGGTTAGGTTTAGAAAAAGAAACATGGTGACAACATACCATAACATAACTCAAAGTTCCTTTAGTTTACCTTTTAACACCTGGTTCAACAGTTTTCACAGGGGTCCACGTATAAACAGTGCATGAGAACAACCTGAGTATCGACACTTCTCCAGTCAAATTACACTTGCATTTGATCCTTTTTGTTCCCAGATCTATACAAACATCACTATTGTTAGAGCAGTTTCTAGCAACCCCATTTTTTTGAGAATCACTTAAATGCATCACCTGACCTGACATCACAGGCTCCTCTATTTAAAAGCAGCTGTGTGAAATAAGTCAATAGGGAAGACATTGAAGAGGGTACAGTCTTTCCCATTGATTTAAACTTTGTTTTTGAAACGGCCTGTTTTATTTTGGGTTATTTTGATTTTATTTGAATGATACAATCTGACAAATCCGTTCAGTATCACACAGTAGCTCTCCTAACATCCTGAAGTCAGTCCACCCCTGAAGAACCCATGTTCATCCAACAAAAACAGTTCGTAACCAAATATAGCGAGTTGGTCATGTCCTGTGGCATCTGTGCTTATTAGGAAGCTGAAATGACATTTTTTATTATTTTGCATGCAGCCAATCACTACAAGCATTCTTCAGTTTAATGTGACATACCATTGGCCCACTAACACAGCTACAATTCACACAGTCTGTGGTGTGCTTAAGTCAAGCACATTGTATTGGATGGAGTTTGAAAGTATAAATTTCGTATGTGTATGGTGTCTGGTAGCATTTTAAGCAATCTTTAAGCTTCCATTCATAAAATGGTTTTTGAGGGAGGTCGAAAAAGAGTATCAAATGAAGTACACTCTGTTGGTATTGGTATCACTTTAAGGTACTGGGACTGGTACTGGACATGATATCCTAATCTTGCTGACAAGATTAGGATATCTTTGTCATATCTTAAAAAGATACCCTAACACAATAAATGCATCACTCTGAGCACCAGAGCTTGGTCGGTTTCTCTCTTACTCACTCTCAGGTCGCTCTCTGTGAGTCATGTTTGTTCGTGTCAGAAGGTGCAACACATTGTTACACGACAACATCTGCTCTACTCGGGGAGACTTGTTTGCTGCACTGTTATTGTGGGGTTTTTATCGTTAAGCAGCTGTGTTTACATCTGGAAAGTGATGTGGTAAAACAAGGTGACAGCAGTGAGATGTCTATAAAATTAACGTCTTATTAGTATCCCAAAAATGCCTAATTTTCTTTATTTCATTGATATTAGTAACATACTTAATATAGACATGATATTATATTCAATACCTAAAAGGAGCTTTAAATTACACCTATCCCTGTTTTGTCATTGATTGAAAAAAACAATGATATTGAAATGCTTGTCTTTAATATGGTAATAAATCAAGGTGGCATTACAAATAAATGAATATTAAAGTGGGAAAACAGAATATGTGATGTGGACTGTAATAACTACAAGGAGCTTTGACACCAACAATATGTCAGTGTCTTGATTACGGATGTTTTGACTATGCAGAATTAGCCTCTCCAACGAGGACACTTCAGCCGATATGAAACGTTTGGTCTTTTGGTCTATTTACAGTTTGATAGGTAAAACTGAACCATATATATACTGTGTATACTGGACCCTAATTGCCATCAGGGTCCCTTGGCTTTGAAATGACTTGCCTGAGGAGATAAGGCTGAGAGAATTTTTAATAGACTTGCTTTTATGTGATGTCATCTGTTTGGTTATTCTTTTTTTATTTATTTTACCTATTTTGTTTCATGTATTTTATTTCTTTTTTGCTTTTGTTTTGTTTTTGTCAATTTGTTTGTAATGTTTTATATTCACATTTTACATCCTAAATCTTGCAATATTTGTCCTCTTGTTACCATGGCTTCATCTCGCTTGTGTTCAGTAGGACTGTTTAGCTTTCTGTTGTATCGCCTTCTATGTATCCCATGTATAATATTATTATTATTATTATTATTATTATTATTATTATTATTATTATTATTATTATTATTATTATTATTATTATTATTATTATTATGTAAACAGAAAGCTGACTTTGTTTTAGGGAGCTGCATGTAAACACTGTCCTGTGATGTAAAGATAAAAGAAAAATTGAACAAAAAACAGAATAAATCAACAAAATTTAAAGATGTTTGTGGCTTACAGGAAAAGGAAAAGTCTTTAAAGTCATACAGACTGAAATGTTCCCAATTTTCCGCGCTGCCTCCGTCCTCTCAGATCCCTCAAATCCCTCACAGCACTGCAAAAAGCTTCCTGTTCCCATTGTGCAGCACTGTGAATGAACACCATCCCCTCATAAGAAATGTGTTAAGTCCCCCACATTGATGAATATGGTGTTAAAAGTAATATTTGAATCTATGATCCAATATAGATGATGTGAGAGAATAAGCAGCCAAATGCCAAACGTCTACGGCATAAATTAGGCCTGTGGGAAGAGTTATGGTGGGAGTCGATGAACCCCTCGGGAAAAGTGGATTCTGTGTGAATAATGTGTGCGCATTGTGGTGATTGTTGTCCTACACTCTCTCATTGTCTGCCACTCAGAAATTATTTACCCTCCTTGAATATTAGCTGTAAAATGCGCATTGCAACCTTTGAGAAACTGGTGGCGTCAGTGACGGATGGTGCTGGAGGCCAGAAGCAGCCAATGAATTTGAGGTTGATGAGGCGACTCATATCAGAGCGTGCGACATCAGCGCTCACCATCAATCTCTTCCCCTCTCCCCTGTAGACATCTGGCACATGCATCAGCAAATGCACTGTTGAAAGTGAATTGAACCCAACACCAACAAACACACACACATACAAAAGGTTTCAGAGGCGATGCTACACATTGGAGGCCTCAAGACAAGACACTCGGCCTGCAGCCAGCTGCCTTTAATGTACTACAGTAAGGCCTACACTTCATTAAAGTAATAGCTTGCATCCAAATCATTTGCAATCACTGCACCAGAGAGCACAGATGGCAAAGCCATGGACTAAAGATGTAATGGCAGGGAAACAGCGCTTTTGAAGACCTTGGCTATAACATGAGCCAAATTTCCAAACCAATACATCCCTCTGAATTGATGTGATGTGCACCATGCGCATTATCTCATCAAAACACTGTGTTTGATCGTACTGGCGTAATGCTGTTGCAATAGCAGCTTTTATTTTGGACTCTGAAGCAGCAGCACAGGCCTTTAATCTGGACTTTAAGTGTTTTTAATATGTATGTAAATTCCACAAGCCATTTTTGGAGTTGATGTTTTTATTTTTATAACCTGTGCATTGTGGATGTAAATGTGGAGTTTGTATTTCTTAGTTCTCTTTAATTTTCTCAGTTCTTGCTTCATTTTCTAAAAAAAGTGACATAAATGGGATTAGTAGTAAGACAATGCAATGGCTGTGATGACACATAAAAAGTTGCCTTCAGCTATCCAGCCTTTTCTGTATGTTTTCTTTTAAACAGCTGATTTGAATACCATTTGGGAAAGGAAAGTTCTAAGGATATACTTTTTTTTTTTTTTAATCACAGACAGCACTAAAAAACACTCACTGAAAGTCTATCATGGCAGATTTCCATTGTTGGGATAATTGAGAACATTGTGTCCAGCAACACCGCAGGACAGAGATGGCAGGACAACCTACTATAAAAGAGACTCTGCAAAAACAGCCTCAAAAATACAGAAAATATCTTAATTAAACACTAGAAAATTCTAAAAGCAATGCACCATATTTCCAAAATACAGTAGTACACTGTAAAACTGGTTGCTTTTTGGAACCAAAAACAACACCTAACATGCATATAGTGGGCTGCTGTATCATTTTACAACATAAGGCAGTATTTTTCATGAGTGGATAGGAGTAAGTTATCCTAAATTAACTTTTTTACTGACTAGTAAATAAATAAATAAAGAAAGAAAGAAAAATAATCAAGAATGACTCAGCAGGCAGAGTACAATAGGGTCAACCAGGTTATTGTCTCATTTTGTAGTTGCTGGTATGAAGTTTGAAGCTTGTGTTTTTTGTTTATGTTCTTATCTTAGTGAGTTGTAAAATCAGCACCTATGCGCTTGTCTTTAACAAATGTTGCTTTTTCAGAAATGTATACGTTGTCTAAGAAGTGAAGGTGTTTTCTTCATTTGTTTGTGTTTTGTCTGTTTACATGTGTTTTCCAGGTCTTCCTTAACTCACCATATCAGGCTTCTGTCATGTTACCATGATGGAAAAAGGTAGGTGATTAGGATGCCCTTTATGTCTTCAGTAATCATCTGTCATCTTAAATGAGCCTTTTTATGAACAAAGCTTTAATAGGCTTCTCCTAAAATGTTTTCCAGCTTGTCTCTTTAGTAGAGGAATCATGTGTCACTTTGGTTTCAGCAGCCCCAGGTTCAACAAGTTTGAAATATAAAGTAAAATTAAGAGAGCACTTGTGTTGTTTGTGAAATTCTTGCCGACCTGTTCTGTAGCTCTTTCTATTGCCTCTAAGTTTGCCTGAGTGTGTTGCAGGCCTTCTCGCTGCATCTACTGCACTGTAGGCCTAATGCAAACAGGCACAGGCTGAGCACACATATAGGTTATACCCCGAGGCAGACAAACAGAAGGAAAGATGAGTCCTCCAAAGCTCCTTGTTGAAATGAAAACTGTTATCGGTTATCAGCGCATCACCCGACTGGAAGGGAAGTAATTTGAAAGCCGTTTGAAACACGGTAATTTGCCGGTGTGACTCATCGCCGACACCTACAGCGACAAAACCTCGGATCCTCTAAAGGAAGAATAGGGTAGCACAACTCGGTGTGTGTGTATGTGTGTGTGTTATAGACCAACAAGCTGGCTTTGAGGTTTAAATATAGAAAGCTATAGGAGGATATGTAGCTTCAATCATGTAATTATGGATCATGGATTTGAATATTTCCTGCTTCACTGGGATTTTTTTTTTCTTTCCTGCGCCAAGTTTCATTTACAAACTGTTAATTAGTATAATTAAAACATTTTGAAGTGATTACATCCGTGTGAGCTACAGTGTCTGAACACATCCTTTTTTATTGTTCAGCCAGTCAACAGATGTTTCTATTGATAGATGTCCTGTGCAGATGTATTGATGTTCCATAAAATGGAAAAACAGGTTTAAAAGGATGTCAGAAGGCCGAGATACGAAACAAACTGCCTTCATTTTGATATCAGACAGGAAGCTGGGGTCCAGTTAATACTATTCTGACGACAACCTGATGGTATCGCAGCGAAATAGGGCACACTCACTTGAGGTGTCAGGGTGAGGGAAATTATCATGATTAATGCAGGGTTACGATTAGGCAGGAGTGTAATCAGTCTTTTACTTCTTAATCATTATCTCTCCCTGATTAATTTTGGCTCAAGATATATAAATATAAGATGTCATGCTTCCTTGTGTTGGGAAAGACCTTAAACAAGACTTTCCATCATGGATCCATTTTAAAAACAATCCATCAGATGATAAACTGTAAATTCACAGGGCAAAAGAAAAGAAGAAGCACTGGAGTTAGCAACTAATCATAAACTGTACATTGATAATAAAAATAATTATTAATAAAGTTAATTCGAACAATATAACCATATCTTCAAAACAATGGTCTGTCTGTTCTGCAGTAAACATTGTTTAAATCACAGCACAGCCGTGACTTGTAAAAACTACTCCAATAATTATTATAATAAAGATCTTTTTGAAGTGTCAGAAAGCAGACCAAGAAGCAGACCAAAATTTCGGACATGTCAGAAATTGTCCGATTCTCAAACAGCCAGATTGTTGCCTCCCCAAAATGTCAGACAAAAACCAATTGGAGTAGAGATTTGAGTTAGGATTAAGATCAGGTTTATCCGTCACAGTGTCTTCCCGGCTATACAAGGGCCTATAACTCAAAGTATGAAAAAAAAATAGAAATGTGGCTTAATTAATTTTGTCGATTTTAATCGACATGGAATTTGACCATCAATTGAACCTTCGTGGAGCCCCACCCCTTTGTGATAGTCCAATAAGCAGAGCCCACACTTAAACTAACTGCACTCCCAGAAGGAATACTATCAAGTTTTTTGAAAACGAAAAACAGTATTCAGACAGAAGCAGACAGCCTATTCATTCAGTAGGCCGCACCTAGCTAGCTACTTAACCCTACACTTTTCAGGGTTTTGAAGACCTCTTCAGGACTATCTTTACTGCATGTGCCCCAGGCATGATGTGGAACAAATCCACATAACCAGCCTGAAAATGAAAAAAAAATGAAACATATTGTGTGTCTATTGATCACAGCCATGAAGATGTTGGACCCTTATCCAGTAAATTCTGTTATTTATACATACATTCCTGATATATGAATGACAAATGCACCTTCTGTAACAATAAACAAACAAAAAAAAAAGTTAAAACACTTGTTTTTTAAGCGTGTAAATGTGACAATCTTTTGGACTGATTTTCATTTGGATCACATTTTGTCAAGAACATTGCACTTAAAGAACCTGATTTGTTACTAGTATTTCTAAAAAAAAATCCAAACGTCTCCAAGAATGAACAGTAGCCTTTATAGGCTAATTATTTGCTTATTATTTTAGCTAAATTTTAATTTCTAAACAAATTGCCCTCATATACCACTTTCAAAAAATCAGATTAAGATACATATCTTTAAGCAATATCTAACTTAAAAATGTTTGGTAAAAGATACAAGCAAAATTATTAATTTATGCAAATCTTACAG
The DNA here is from genome assembly GCF_026936395.1 of Plectropomus leopardus. NCBI lineage: Eukaryota > Metazoa > Chordata > Actinopteri > Perciformes > Serranidae > Plectropomus > Plectropomus leopardus. Next base: position 22,712,679 of record NC_142190.1, read on the forward strand.
CTTTATCTTATACCTAATTTGGTAAACCCCTGTGTGTTTTCATGCTTCAACTATTTTACATTATTTTTGTCTTTCTGGTTTGTTCCTACTGATGCCATTATTTTAATCTTTATTTTTTTTGTATTGACCACTGGATGTACTGTCCCCAAAACTGTTTATTAAAAAATAAATCAACAAAATAAAAGTTTAAAAAAAAATAACATAAAAATTGAAATAAAAAGTTGTCGGACCCTTGCTGGTGCAGGTCGATGCTGCGCTATGATTGGCGACTCTGCGTTCAGGGGGGCGGGACATTTCAGTGTAAGAAAACAAAGTGTGGGGAAGGTAAATAATTATTTTTTACCCATTACTCATATCAAAACTTAATACAGGTAGGCTACGTAACTAACAACGGTAATCACCTGTCATCATTATTTTGCTCTGTGAAAAATGTCTTCAACAACTCCGAGTACCAACAAGCTCACTAGCTAGTAGCTAATAGCTAACAGCTAGTTTAGCCTAGCCGCATCGTTCACGCAACCTCAAACTCTGGACGTCGGTTGACGACTCTTAATGTCGGTTGACCAGCGGCTCTCTCGCCATCTGACAATGTCAAAAAGAAACATTTAGAGCCACTGAAAACCGAGGTCCTCCTGTTTTTGTGGGGGCTAGCGACATTAGCTCCTACAACAAGCTACATGTACAAGACGGTAAGATGGCATCAAGCTAAACCGCAAAGTAGTAAGGTAATTGAGGGTTACTGGCATTTTTGTTAACATAATGTTATGACTAAATCTGTATTTATAACCTCTTATGACACTTCTTAATTTTGTTAATCACCTTACTGTAATGTTGTATTTAGTTAGTATTGTCTCTGTGTTTCCTTGAAACAGGCCTGGTTGTAGACTGCTTTGAGTTGGGGGAGCAGTAAGAGATGTTGGGGGGTAATATGAGTTACTCTTCAGGCGCATACTGAACTGTTCCATGTTGTTATCCAAAGCTTTTTAATAAACGAGCTCAATTTTGCGCTTTTTATGCACTATGGCAGTGATACTCAATTTACGGGGGGGGGTGACACCCCAACCATTTTCTAATTAATTGACACTGGGAATTGTTTTTGAACTGTGCCACAATGCATAAAACGGCATACGTCCTGAAGTCCGAGATGCCCTAAAATCTGAGAAATGGCCTAAAATTCTAGAAACATCCTAAACTCTAGAAATGTCCTAAGATCCTAGAAATGTCCTGAAATTGAAGAAATGTCCTAAAATCCAAGAAATGTAGAGACTAGGTGCTGGGCAAGGTGAAAACAGATCCCAGAAAATAAATAAAGTCCACACACTGGAAAATGCTCCCCTGAACATTTATTAAATAACCTTCAGTGGAGTTACACATAGGAGTTTTCTTTTAATGTGGCGAGCAATGCACTCAGCGACTCAAAGCAAACTCAAGCAGTTTTGAGAAGGTAACGTATGTAGGCTAGTGCATGATATGCTTTAAACTGAGCAACTTCTGTCTTTTGAGGTCACATTAGATTATAGCCTCTAAAAGAGCTGTTTCAAGGGCTTTTTAGTTTTCACACATTTGATTAAATGTCTGCAAAACCGTTGAACATCTCTGTCTGACAAGGTTCTTACAATGAGCATATATTTACAGTTTATGAATATATTGGAGTCAGGTCTAAATAAACAAAACCAGATGGAACCTAGCAAGCTCATGAAATCCCACTTTCGGCATGAAAAGTCACAAAAATGAGGTTGTGTAAATTGGTTTTTTTTTTAAAAACAATTTCATGTCTTCCTTGACACATTAATCACATTGAAGTGTGCAGCTTAATTCTCACATCCCACACTTCAGGTTGTTTTTAAATCACAGATTAAATCAGTAATATTAATGAATTCCTCAGAGTTGGATACCTTTAACAAGGTTTTACAGAGGAACATGCCAGGAACGTGATCTTGATATGTCGCCAGGCTCTTTTCAGTCTAAATCTCTGCTTATGTGTCTGAGTTATGTGTCCATTAAATATGAAGCTAGAGCCAGGAGTAGGTTTGCGTAGCTTAGCACTGCATAAAAACTTTGCTTCTGGCAAAGAAAATAGTCTGGTACATAACTTAATTTACCATGTGGATTCCACTTGACTTTTTGTATGGATTAAATAAGGCTGATGTGAAGTGTTAATATTTCATTTCCAGAATGTTTTGATGTTACATTTGGACAGAACCAGCCTAGTTGCCCCCCACCCCCGTTCCCAGTCTGAAGTGCTAAGCTAAGTGAACTGGCTGCTGGCGATAGCTTTACAGCGTACTGACTTTCTGTCATCGTCTTTCTATCATCTAACTCTAAAAAGCATATAGTGTACTTCCAAAAATGTCAAGTGCTTTGATGAATAACCCTTTAACACCTGGATCGACATCACTTTTCTTGTGCTGCATTCAGACTCCTTTCACAAGCATTATAATTTCAGAGACCAAAGAAAATTGGTTTGATTTCTTTCAGAAACATGGGGAAAAAGGCAATGAACAGCTTGGGAAGAAATGTTCCACAAACTGCAAGGTATTCGTAGACTTAGAAATTATTTTTTAAAAAGCCAGGTGAAACTTTCCAGTGAAAAAAAACAAGAAAAAAGCTGTGGAAAAACTGTATTTATATCATGATTACATATTTAAAATTATGTTATGTTATTATTATATTTTTAAGCACCTTTTCCAGGTCATTCTGTTTCTTTTTCTTAAAAAAATATTATTATTATTATTATTATTACTAATTTTCTTGTACTTTATATGAAGTTTTGTCTCATTTCTTTTTTGTTCTCATTGCTGTTTTCCCTGTTTTCATGCTTCCTCATTCACCAGAGGCATGCAAGAAAAATAAATTAATCTTCAGGAATTCAGCATAACATGGGGTGAAAAACTGATATGCAAAGCATAATTTTGTTCCTTTAAGTAGCTCAGGGGACAGATTTGGGAGAATTTGTGGCTTTTACCCATTTTCTCATAGTTTAAATTTTCTCCAAGGCAAGACCAAAATTTACGAGCGGTCCAGACCTGTGGTATGAGTCACATACAGATAGTCTTTCTCTTTCCACTGTGGAAAAATAAACTAATTGACTTGAAATTACAATGCAAATGCTGAAATTTTACAAACCCACATTTCTCTATGAACAAGTGATCTTCAATCCAACTTAAAGCACTCAGACTAATAAATCTCAGAGAAAGAAAAAAAACTGTAAGATTAGAAGATACAAAGATGTCCATGCATGAGGCCCAGCGAGGTGAAGGAGTGCACAAGAAGTTTGTTAATGTTTTCTGTTCTGCTTAACCTGTGGCACCTGTAATATTTTTTTTCTGTGGTGACAGAAAAAAAGTCCTCAGTGTAGCCAGTGGGTACAACCTGAGCTGGTAAATGTAAAAGGATTCAGGCAGTAAAAGACTGAATAACAGCTTATATCCAGGCAGCGCAGTATTCACGAAATCCATTTTCCAGATTGCAGCGTACAATGAAATTTCCCATTTCTTTATCTGTCACTGCTAATCCAGACACTGATCTGCCTGAAACAAAGCTGTGTTTTCTATATGTAACTGAATGTCATAAACACTTCTCTTGTCTCCTCTATCATCTCAACTCATCACCTCCTTTATTATGGCTGCATGCATTTTTTGTAATTTTCTTTTTTCCTCTCTCTTCTCTGTCTCTCCTCTATATGTTCTATTTCCAGGCATGAGCGTGCTTATCTCCATGTGTCTGCTGGAGAAAGAACAAGAGACTGCACTGACAGAAGACGAAAAGCAAACAAGAAAAGGAGGACAGCCTGAGCACTAACGTATGAGGCTTTATTTATATCATTTATAATATATGTAGCCGCTGGTTCCAGCAGTATTTTCTCACACTGTTATTTCACATTTGATAGTTTACTTTTAATTGTAGTCTCGGTGTGTTGCTCAGCCCAAAAAAAAATGGGAATCTCCATCTGTTATAAATAAACCAAAGAGCTTGTTACTATGGAAAGGGCCACCGGCCAAAGCCTAACATAATAGGAAGACTCCATTGTTGTAATCAGGGACAAAACCATTGTTCCAAAATTCATTGTGCACACATATATTTCCCAGTCTTTGTTTTTTTTAATAGACTGTGGCGAAATAGAGTTACATAATACAAAAATTGGGCAGACAGGAAAGAAAAAAAAGAAAAGAAATGCATGAGGAGTGTGGAATTCCTGGACACAACATGATAAAGACGTAGGACGTAGTATAATGACTCAAAAGTTATAGTTAGAACTTTTTTTCTGCCACGTATCCTTTTGCAAAAGAAAAAAAGACATGCTGGTGTGAAAGGTTGATGGGTGTTAACGGACTGTAAATTTGTGTGGGACTCGGCGTAAAAAGGCCTTTGGTCAGCTGTCTTGGTAACATCCTCGCGTTCAAGCACCTCAGTGATGTATTTAGTGTTCTGTTCATACGGAGATGGAATCGGATTGTGCTGTAATTGAAACATTTTATCTTGTGCCTGTCTTGACCTGGACAGATGTCTTGCTGAAAAACTGGTACACTTAAGATTTTTTCATTGACCCTGAAGGACAGATCCATTAAATCATTAATCTGATGCGCCTGTAAAGCCACACTGGTAGCTTTCTGAAACTGTAATATTAAGATGTAAACGCAAAACAGTTACAATTCAAAATTTGACCTCATGTCTATGCCATGGTATTCCATGAAAACTGCAGCATAAATTGTGTTTTTGTTTTGTTTGTGTTCTGGTACAGGAACACACAACTATGAGTGTCTTAAAGTTGACATGAAACGCTGAAAAAAAGAACTGTGGTTTGTTTGAATTTGACCAAAGGTGAGATATGACACTGCAATCAAACTTGATATCCACCCAGTGTAACTGAGAACATTTACTCCAGTACTGTACTTAAGGATGAATTCAAGGAATACTTGTACTTTGCTTGAGTATTTTATTGATTTTTTTATTTTCATGTCACTTTATACTTTTGCCCCAATACATTTTAGAGGAAAATATTGTACTTTTACTGCAGTACATTTAACTGAACACTCACGAATCTTTACATAAAAAAACACAACAAGAGTTTATAAAATATGATGTTTTTGTTATACATTAAGTTACCAAACAGTTAATGCAAATACATCTGCAACAAAAACCACAGCTGTGATATCGTTAGATAACATTATGTTAACTTGCTTGTTAACTGTCAGCGTTGTGGCCTGTTTTAAACACTTTTCCAAGTTTTGTTGCAACATTTGCAAGTCCGTAGTGTCTAGCATAGTCTTAGTGGGTTTGTAGCTCAATCATGTTTTATATTTTTTGTCACTACAAAAAAGGGTAGAAATATTGAAAGGCAAGATGCTGCTTAGTTACTGCGGTCCCAGCTTCTTAACACAAGATATTTTGGACAGTGAGACTTTCTGTGAATGAAGATCTTTGTATAAGAAAGGAATTGGGATATGCTTATTTTGGCATATTGTGTTATTTTTTGGTTAAAAAAAGTTTTGTGACCTGTGCGGATAGTGACTTGCGTACCCATTTGCATCACTAGATTACATGACCAAAAATCTTGTAAAGCATTTATAAAGGATGGATTTTTTAACTGGAGGAAGCCACCAAGACAGTTGAGCAATAACAAAATATTGAGTCAGTGCTTTCGTCATTGCAATAAGTGCTCAGAGTCGTAATTTTGCAATGATCTCTCCCACTGTAAACACAATTTCCTGAACCTCTCTTTTAGCTTTTTTGTCCTCTGATACATGTCAAAGATGAGCTATTCAGAGACACTGTGACGATGAATCAAATTGATCCCAGATCAGGCTGCGTGGTAATGACAAGCCCAGAATTACTTGAAGTCAATTTGAAATCGAGGCCTATGACGTACAGATGCCAATCAGAAGTAGTGGGGCTGTCTTTTTTCTGTTATATGGATGAAACTGCAGGGAGTAAGTTTCTGTTTGTGCTTGTTTTGTGAAGGAAAACTGACGCAGGAGAAGCACTGGGAGATTTTTGGAGGAATCAAGCACCACTTATGTCAACAATGGTAAGCCTTTTTTTAAAAAAATCTGCTGCTATTTATACAGCTTCATTATGTGTGAAAACTGTCACCAAGTTGTTGCGCTTGCTTGATGTCACGACAGCAAATGCAGTTATCATTTTAGATATTAGGTTGTATCAGTGGTTGTTTAGCTGATTTGTTGATCACAAAGACATGGGGCCTTCCAGGTTCTTGTGTCATATAAGTTACCTAAAAATAGCACACTTCTTGCTAACCACATTTTCTTACAGACACAGTTAACCCGTTGAAACCTGAGCAAATTGGCTTGATTTCTTTTAAAAGGTTGGGAAGATGGCTAGAAAGATTGACTTCACAAGAAATGGCATAAAAATTGTCAAAAGTAACAAGAGAGTTACCTGACAATAAGTGTCAAAAAAGTACAAAATAAAAACAACCAAGAAAATGACCTCAAAAATGCTCTAAATAAATAAAATACATTTGTGCCCCAAATAAGCCATGACAGAAGCCCAGCATGTACTATAGCTGGAATTCAGCCATCATTATTTTGATTATTTATACATGTCCTTTTCCTCTTGTAACATGACATGAAAAAACCGAATCTGTGATCTTGGCATATTGTCTGAATCAGATGTAGGATACAGCATTTTATTTTCCCCTTATTCAGTAAAAAAAAGACATTAAAACAGAATCTTAACATGATTAAGGCTGATTGCATGTCTCAGGACTGCCTTCAGAGTTTGCACAGAGTGCATTGCTGTTGGTCCTTAGATGGGACTTCAGTGTTTTTATACAACTGGTGACAACAGCTGTTGACAACACACTGATTTACTGGTAAATTTCTCTTGATGACTGTGGAAATGCACAGATACTCTGTAACACGAAGCTGGAAACACTCAGCCTCCTGCACATAGCAGCAGTTCTTCACCGTGGAAGCGTTAAAACCTTTTTGTGTGAATAATCATACTGTTGAAGAGGTTTAGAATGGGCCATAATCAAACAAAATATAAGAAGTAGCGGCAATTTAGTTATTTGTTGTTGGAACTGCAGCAAGCAACAAGATTTAGCTCCTTTTTTTATTTCCTTTTATTTACAGGTTACAGTTTGAAGAGGCTGTAGAGTACACAAAATATTGAAAACAAAATGAAAAAAATCCAAACACCACCATTCTCAGAGCATAAATATGAAAGTGGCATAAACCTACTTGGAAAAATTGCAAAACCTGTTGAACAATCAAACAACAACAAACAAAAGTGTTGAACATGTTAAATAAAAAAATATCATGAAAGTGTAAATTAGTGTAATCTGCCACTTACTGAGGATGCACATGAAGCAAGTGACTTAGAGATATACTGAGGCTTCTGCCCCACTGACGAGAAGAAAAACAGCAGCACAATAAGGAGCCTCAAATTAATGAGTGAAAACAAACATAAATGCCATTTTTCACATAGTTCTCCAACTTTTGATGTCTGACTGTCTCATATCTCGTTACATCTTCGTCATATGGTTTAATGCAATGTATCCTCATACAATGGTTTGTGTTATTTCTTACAAAAATGCAAATGGTTGGACATCTTTAGGTTTAAGCAAGTAAAGTTACGTATGTTAGGTTAGGTTGAATAAAGTAATGTGGTGATGGACTGCTGTGAAATGTATCAAAATTCACACGGATCTGGACACTGGTCTCCTGTGAAAAGCCCTCTGTTTCACGACCCACCCACTACCTCAACTTTCCTCCATACACAGACAAGCTTCCCTCTTTACTCCTGTTGGTGCATTGGCCACGTAGCGTCCCCAAATACATGCATTACACTCAAATTACTAGCTCACGGTTAAGTGGAATTTATACAAATTATTTTTGTGGGTGAACGTACAAAATATTTGCTGGACCATGCTGTTGATAGTGCAATTGCATGACTAGAATATTTGCCTATTATTGTAGAAATACAGTACTTGCGGCAGCAGCCAGCTCTGCAGCAGCATTGCAGCAACAACGCTGTCAGTGTGAACATCGTGAGCATGCAAGACCACAAAGACCTAGAGCCGGTTGCTAACTGCTCCTCCTGAAACTATTTCCTTAGCACCCTCTCGTATTGGTCTGGCCCCTCCTTAGCACCAGTAGAGAAAATATCCTGGTGCTGTCCCTGGCACAAAACCTGCCCTTATGTAGTGTTTAGGGAGACTTACCTATGCTAACAGGTGACTTTGATCAAGTGGAAATTATAGTTGAGCACACCTGAGTAAGAGCAGATTTGGATGTTTAAGAACTTTTGGTGCATTTGGAGTTGACTTTTCTTATATTTTCATTCACCAGAAAATTAAGAGAAATTATGAGATACATTAAAGAGAATGTTACCGTATGAGGCCCATTGTCTGACTTTACATTGTCATTTGTTGTCACGAAGGTCAACAGAGGATTGTAAAGCCTGCAGGAACATCAGCAGTCACCATGAACAGCAGCTACCACCAGAGGCGAGGAGGCAGGAAGAGTCAAGGACCACAAAGGGCACAGATCACTGGCCAGTCATGATCTGGAATGAAAAGAGGTAGGACAGGCATTATTACAGTGGACAAACTTTAAAACAAGCACCAGCGTGAAGAACAGGTGCACTACGGCCAGGTTAAACAGGCTACATTTCCATCAGCAGGAATCTGATCTGGTCAGATTTTAATGCTGTGATCACATGGAATCAGGCAGCAGTCAGAAAACACTGGACAGCATGGGGAAAACAGACAGTCCCACAGAATGGCAGGATGGTGAACAAAACATGGAGTCATTCGAAAAACAAATTATTCCAAGAATGGAAAAAGTATATATATTAAATACAATTATTTTGATTTTCATTTATTTTTATAATTTTTCTAGCAATGTCCAGTAGTTTTCCAGAACACGTGTGTTTTCACCTTGTGTAAAGGAGCTATGTAATATTCAGTTTTAGTCTTTGTAAAGGCTAAAAGTTAAAATATCTTTGTTTTGAATGGCAGTGCTGCCTACTATAAGCGTTGCCAGTATTCACTGCTGGCCTCACTTAATTTTACCATCTTGCTCTTGTCCACTAAAATTATATCCTGGTTGCCATCTGCTGTTTCTCTGATGCTGATCAGAGAGCCCGAATTTCAAAACATTTGGAGAGTATTTTTTTCATTAATCCCAGCGTAGACACACAAACACAAAGACAACAAGAACTCGTCATGCAGCCTGCATTTTTTTTTTTTTTCATTTTGACTTGATAAGTCAAATACATGGAGTGAGATCTATTAAACAGCATGGTGCAATCTTTTGCAATGTACTGTCACATCTGGCCTGAATTGGGAGCCAGTGGGAGGATAGGATGGACATAAGGACCTTATGTGGCCCAGTATTATTGTTTTGGTTAAGAATCCAGGAAACAGTTTTTTTAAGAGTGAGGGAACCAAGCTGTTTGGTAATCTCAAGTTGTCTTGGTTTGCACATCTTGTATTGTAGATCAGGCTGTTCTCATGCATTGTTCACATACGTATGATGAAGACTGTTATTTTCAAACGCGTATATGTATACCAAGTAATCAGGAGCTAGTAATTCATGTATAACCCTTGAATTTGGGGCAGCTGCAATCACGTGACCCATGTGTTAATGGAGGTAAAGAGGGAAGTGGTCCCATAAGAGGGTGTTTTGTAGTGGTGGATGTGTCATAAAGCACAGGACTTTCTCCAGGAGATCGCTGATCGAAACTGTGAAACCAAGTGAACTTTAAGTAATTTGGTGGTCATTGTGTTTCTTTTCCAACTGTATATTACCTTGCATTAAGTACGGAAGGTCATTTGCGGGGCACTAATTTGTTAGATATCATATGAACCGTTGTGTTTGCATTTTCGTATGATATCGAATGAACTGTTGTTTGAGGATATGCTGTGTAAATATAGGTTGGATTTTAGTAATATTGAGGATGTTTTGTTGCAGTTTTGGTACGTCTTCCTTAACCCTTTTAAACTGGGACAGACATCACTTTTCTCGTGCTGTGCTCAGACACCTTTCATATTAAATTAAACCCTTAAGCAAGTGGGACTAATTTTGTTTTTTAAAAGGGCAAGGAGCAACATGGCAAAAACTGTACCACAAAAAGCAAGAAATTATTAAAAGGTGACAAGATAAATGACCCGGGAAAAAAAGCTAGAAAGAGAATAAGCAAAAATGAAAAGTATGTCATGTAATATGTAGCACTTTTGTCAGGTAATTTCTTTGGTCTTTCTTATTTTATTTATTTTTTTGCTATTTTCATAAAATTTCCTTGTAAATTTTTCAATGACTTACAAATTTTTTGAGTCATTTCTTGTAATGCCCATTGCTCTCTTTCTTGTAAGAAATCATGCCACTTTGCTCAGGTTTCAAAGGGTTAATGTGTGCATGAAACAAAAGAGCAGGAATTAATCCAGCATTTCTTTCTGCAGTTTCCTGTGGGGAATGGGAACAGCATGCAGCCAAATTTCCCAGCTGGAATCAAACTGCAGGCATTGCTGGGTTTATTTTATATATGTCTCAAATTCCCCCTGTTCCACTTGATCGTGACACAAAGGCAACATTTATAGGCTGCCGGACAATTCATATGTCCACATCGTGATCCAATTACATACAGCAAAGTAGTGTATGACCATACACAGAAGTTAAAAGTTTACTTCTTTATCTTTTTGTTTAATTTCGCGGTAGGAGACAGAGCGCATTTCAAATATAGACATAATGTTATACCAAGAAGGAGAGTGAGAGATTAAAGTTGAGATGACTCAGATCCTCCAGGATATTTAACAAAGCCACAGAACAAGCAGAATCCTCAACGAAAGGAATGAAAGGCTAAATTTTCAGATAATCTTATTATTATGGAATTCAAATCTGCTCATGAGACATTTCATATCTGCAAATATTAATAGTTTTTTTTTTCTCCACACACATACTCGAAGTATATCACTTTGTTTGTGCAGCCACTCTGGCAGACTCAGGCAGAGAGATATATTCAGAAATTAGGCTATGTAGGCTAGAGGCAATCATTTAAATCCCACACACACTGATAATATCACCATCTGACAATGTTTGCTCGGCATAATGTTTTTTTTTTGTAAGCTCAACTCTTGTGGGCTATTAAAAGTTGTTATTCTTCAAAGTCTGCTTTAGGCAACGTCCAAAATCGAGCCATAAATGTTTGAAATAAATGAGGGGTACTCCAGTGGAGTAGTATCTAGTGCCATAACATTGAGTCATTCGCCCACTGCAAGGCTCAAATTTTGAATTATCAGTACTCAAGTGAGGGTTGTGTTCTGTGTTTCCTGCATATGTATGCAACCGGTGTCCCTGCTGTTAATCACAAACTTGGAAATTGATGTGAAAAAGTTCGAAGAGGTGGCACAGAACTTCTTTTGTACCTTTTCTTGAAGTAAACTGCAGAGCCACATTTCTACATTATTCGTGTCAGAGCAGAGGCTTTTTTGCATTTGTATTTTCCGCAGATAGCGGCCATTCCAAATAAAGATTTACACATGTAATTTTTGGGTCCATTCACATGTAGAAAAGGGACTGTGGCTTTATCAGGAACGTCCAGGATGTACACACGATGAATGTGCGTATGTTGGAACAAGATAATAAATAATACTTGCACTTTTGGGAAACCCTCGCACAATCGAGCCGCGTGGCTTTGTAAACGAACAACACACAGCTTATAGCATCTGTGAGCAGAATACCTTGAATTATCACTGTCAGCTCAGAGGATAATAGTGCATGATCCCCCCTCCCCAACCCATCGTCAAACTGAAACAACTAATGCCAAATACAAAAACTATTGCACTCAAAATGTAATATTTCATCAGACAGCTTTGCTACATATTCGTGAAGGCTCTCCCGGGGATAAAACATCTATCAGGAACAGAGGCATATTGGCATACATCCGCTTAGCCACATGTTTTGTGTAACTAATTGGATAACCACACCAAGTAAAGCACGAAATTGCCTCTTTTTTTATTTATTTATTTTTTTTATCCCTCCTGCAGCAGTGGATGCAACCCTCTCTGCAGGGCGTTGGTGGGGCACAGAGGCACACACATTTATGAGTCATACATTTAATATGCTCTCCCTTCCTACTCATATCATAAACACTCTGAGAGATGGAAATGCAACATCCCCTTTTTTTTTCCTCTTTAAACCACGTCGGAGACTTCGTCAGAGAGTCGAGAGAGATTCTCTCCTCTATGTCCTTCGAGTGTTTCTCATCCTTACTCTCCGGTGCTCCCCTGACTCCTCTTCTCTTACCCGCTCTGACACTCTGCTTTGACTCCCCTTGTGCTAGCTTTAAAAAAAAAAATGCTAGTAGTGTGTGTGCAGTGTGTGCTTGTGTGTTTGGCTGAGAAGATAGGAGATTAGCATGAGTCAGATAATGATTCAGGACGCCAGGTGGCAAATGCCTCAAATCATGCTCTCTCCCTCACTCTCTTTCTCCCTCTCTTGTTTCCCCTCACTTGTTTGCAGCCTTTTCTACTCCTCGCTCTGCACACGCTGTCACTGCTGTTCATTCACTTGCCGTTGTCTCCTCCCGTTCCCACTCAGCCCCATCTCTTATGTCTCCCCATAACTCCCTCTTTTCCGTCCTCTTCGCGATGTTCCCCCATCTGCGTGCAACTGTGGCAAACTTAATAACCCACTGGTTCACGGGTGGGCGTGGAGAGGTTAACAGGGGAGATAAAGAGGGTAAAGACAGATCGAGTGAAGAGGGAAGGTGGCGGGGGTGTAGTAGAGGGAGCGATGGTCAGATGTGGAGAGATAAATGGGAGCGTGTTGGATTGAGGTGGAAATTGAGCACGAATCTCAAGGAGCGTATAGGGAAAAAAGGCGGCAGCTTGCGTCGTGCGTGTGATGCTGGGTAATTTAGAAAGAGTGGGACATAGGAATGTGTAGTGAGAGGCAGAGAGGGTTATAGAGAGCTGTGTAGAGGTGGATGGAGGCAGGGATAGAGAGATAGAAGGAGGGGTGGTGATCCTGGGGGCCTGATGACTCATGGCTGTGCTGCGGTTTGTGCGTCACTGGCGCTGGCTGGAGGAGGAGATAGTGGAGAGGTCTACGCATTTAATTACAGCCTTCCAATTTAGACACACTGTACACACACACGCACCTACACACACACTTGCACAAAATAATATCACAAATAATAGTCTTACAAGTACACTAATTTGTAACACACATGCACACAAGTATGTAGACAAGCACGGACGTAGGCGCACGCTGCGAGCACTCAAAGATGTTCGCAGCGTCTTCAGCACACTTGCAAACTGAATGTAAATGATTCTTTTCTCTACATTCCTTCTTTTTTTTTTCCTCATCACGGGTATCAAGCTAAAACGATTGCGGTCACGAGTGCGTTGAGCATGCACGTTCTCCGCGTGCAGCCATCCCATCCCAGACAGACCTCGAGGCACGAAACTTATCAACCCCCTCGCCCCCCCCACACACACACACACACACACACCCCAAAAAAATTCCAAAATACCAAATCGTACCCTTTGAGCAGTTGCACCACATGGCTTGTGACTGGAATATGAAATAGAGACACAGACATACAGAGGGACATGCAGGACTCGCTTTGATGACGCAGTAAAGCAAACTCTTCTCTAAGATAGTACTGCACGCTTGATAGTTTTCACAATATGCACTCCGTGATGTTCGAGTCATCCTGCTGGTTAAAGGTCATCCCTGTTTGAGCAGGATTTCTGCATCACCTGCCATGTGTTTTGTAGATCATTTATGGTTGAATGGTTTTGAAGAAGACATGCAAGGCTTGTGATTTTTGAAATACCGCATCTGAGTGATTAGACTGTAGAAATTGTTCCAAAATTACCCTCATGGTATCATATTCTTTACATTCAACTTGCTGTTTCTCTGCTGTTTTCAGAATTACTTCTCCTTCAGTCAAGTCGAGTTTTTTTTTGAAAAAGCACTTTAACACCTGCAATTTTCCCAAGTGCTTGATGGGAAACAAAGGACACATGCAGATAGAAATGAGAGAAAAAATAGAATAACAACATCATGAATAGCAGGAAATGGTGGCAGAGCCTGCTCTTGAAAACAGGCATAAAAGAAAGTGTGATTACTGGATTTTAAGGTGCTGGCATGTGTGTATTTTTGTACATTTTGTGTGAAGAAAATATATTGTTCATTTAACTCGCATTTTTCCTACATGCATTTACTGGATTTCCTGCGGAAAAGGTTGTTTTATTCGGTAAAAGTAATTATTTTGTGGGCTTTTTTGCCATAATTTAGTAACAGATATCCCCCTACACATGTCTAAAAATATTTTTTTGATCTTGTTTTTGTTTTTGTTTCAATATCCTGCATAATATTACTCCCGCTATCAGCTTTAATTTTCAGGCTTTTATTTACTGAGTAGAAACATAATGGGTTTTCAAAGAACTGACGTAAAAAGATAACATAAAAATAAAAGAGGAGAGTACAGGACATACTAAGAACACTGTGTGTATATCAAATAAATGAAATTATGTCAATGTATACAAATGTGTTAATTCAGAGCATGCTAGTTTATCCATTCACATTCAAATTCAAATGTTTAGGTTTAACCGATACACAGCATCCTCTCATAAAGCCCTTTCACCACCTTATTTTAATTTCTCTTTCTTTGACTTCCCTTTCCTGTCCAAACACATTACCCTCCTTGTGTGCCAATTATCCCCCTAAGAGACTGCAAGCCTCACTCTTAAACAATAGGAGCAATCAGTTGCCCTCTCTCCCCCCTCTGTGCCCCCTTTACTCCACTCTCTTTTCCAGCAGAGAGTGCAAAGGGAGGATAATTTTTCCAAACAACAGTGTTAGAGTAAAATGGCAGAGGGAGGAGACAGGAGAATCAGAGAGAGATAAAGGAAGAGAGAGGGGCTGCTGATTGGCCTAGGTCATGTCAGTTCAGAGAGTCTAGAGGCACATCTGACAATGCAACACTGCATGCAGTTGTTTGCTGTCTAATGCCAAGACAGGCAAATAAACAGCTGCTCCAAAACCCTGTCTGATACACAGCCTCTAAAGCCTACAATACCCCAAAACACAGCCACGCTGCCTGTGACATGATCCTGCAACAAAAAGGGCTGATGGAGATCACAGCTTTTGCATTTTTCATACATTCACACACTCAAAAATGCGGTTGCATTTCTCAGACAAATACTAAAGCTAAATTTCATTCATGTCTGATCTTAAAAGTGTCTCCACGTCTCAGCTAATGTGGTCTGACTTGTTCATAAATGCTTTAATTTGGCTTTTTTTGTTGTTACTAAAATAAGATGTTCAAATGATTCGTTTATCATAGTGTAATTTCAGTAACCTTCAAAATAAAATAATCTAATTTCAGATTAAAAGTTAATAAAACAAGACTTCATTCATTATATTAGTAGATTTATAAAATAATGAAGCAATTATTAGTCATTTAAGGAAATTCTCTTATGTGTTTTTTTTATTATCATCGTTTTTTTTTAATAAATTCAGCTGTGTATTTTTCCGGCAGTTTTCCAGGTCTTTCAATTTAACGCCTATTTCCCCTTTCATTCATGCCCGCTATCATGAGTCGTCAGCGGCTCCGTCCTTGGGGAGGGAAATCCCAGCTGTCACTAAATAACTTTTCAGATCACACCAATAAAGCTAATGTCCAGGGACACTAAAGGCCATGGAGTCCATTTAACAGCTGCTTAACGCATGAGCACACAAGTGACACACACCCCCACATACACATGAACGTGTGTGCACAAACACACGCGGATTGTTGTGGATTACTCTAACCAGGCTAATGATCTCCTCAATGGGACAACTGGGACTCTTCTGAGACCATCTTCAGCCTGAGGCCCCACAGGGACCTGGAGAGGGGCTCAGGGGTAATTACAATGTAAATGCTGCGTTTGTGTGTGTGTGAGGGTGAGGGTGTGAGTGTGTTCCTGCTTGTGTTTGTCCAAGATTAGGCCAATCTACAATCTATAATCAAGCACGTTGTGATTATGATGGATGTAAAAATCACTGAGTATCCAATTATTAGCAGTTTTCCCAAAAACACATGAATAATTAGCTGCATATTAACAGATGTAACCCTGTTTTATGGGCAAGTCTATACACTTCTAGTCTTTTTTTTCTAACATAAAGCTCTCAAATGTATTTTCTGGAAACATTTAAAATAATAATTGAATAAAAATGCAATATATTGTATTTAGCTCATTTTGAATGAACAAAAAATCAAAGCAAATCAAACAATAATTGTTTTTTTTTTTTTTATGTCCACATCTAAACCGTTTTGAATAAAATTCAGGTTAAAACAAAACACTTCTAATTCATTCTTCTGTGGTATTTTTTTTGGGGGGGGGGCTGGAGATTTAAAAAAAATATTGCAAAGCTTGCTTACATGTTAGTTTGTACACATACCAGTGTGTGCATGTGTTTGCTTTCTTTTTTTCCTCTTATGGGCTTTTTACTGTAGAAAATAAGGATCCGCTCCCTCTTTGTTCAGGAAACAGATTTGTCATCAAGTAAACAGGACATTTTAACAGCGCCTGCTCACATGTGAAATTATATTTAAACGTTCAAAATCACTGAATGCAGATGACGGTAAAGCAGAGGACAAGAAATGGAGGAGAGACTAATTGAGAGGGAGAGAAGGATGGGGTAAATGGATGTATGATTGATGCGAGTTGGATGCTCGGAGAGAGAGACAGAGAGAGAGGGAAGGGGGAGAGGGGAAGCAGAAAATGAGGTGGCAGTCACAAATTGATCCTCACCTTTTTTTTTGTCATTCTGCCTTTGTTTCGGCTCATGGCCCCTCATCATCATCATCATTACCCCCCCCTTTTTCTTTCTGTCACCAGCCCCTTTTCCCGCCCCTCTCTGTGATTCGCGCCATGCCAATCAGATCGTAACATGACATTATGGCTCATTATACCTGGGCTGGATGAACGGTCTGATGATGGTCGTTCTCAGGTACAATGTAGAAACACAAAGACTTGCATGAAACGAGCCTCAAAATGTAACTGTTCTGTTTCTTTGTCTCTTTATTTGCTGCGTGTCATTTCCGTGGCATCCAGACGGAATCATACGAGGCAGGGCATTATGTAATCTGGGGATATAGGCTTGTAATGCCTAAAGAAAGCACTGATGGGAAGAGATAGCGGGAGGATGTAAATAGGAAAATAGACACAAAGAAAGGGAGTGAGAAGATGAGAATCATGGGAGAGGGAAAGGTAAAAAGAGAGCCATGGACACTCAAGCAGCAGAAAAACATTGTGGTCATCTGCAGTGCGATGAGTCACCTGTAGGCAACACACACACACACACACACACACACACACACACACATACGCACAAACTCTAAAGAGACAGGCTTTGCAATCACAGCCCACAGCTGCGTTGTTACAATGCCATAATGTCTGATAAACTGCATTCACCAAATGTGTCGCATTGTCATATCTGAAGCACAATCTTCTCCTGAATGTGTGAGTGAAAATAAAAAGTGATGGAATTTAAAACTCAAAAAGAAATCACAGAATGATCCGACCTTTCAAAGCCTTGCCGGCGAATTTGAGACATAAACACGATGATTAACATAAACTGTTGAACAAAATGTTAATGAAAGACATAAATTAATCATTAGATGGTTTGCAGCCAGCGTGATGTTCATGTGATCAGTTAAAATGAAATCTGTGGATTAAATCAACCGTCTGTATCCTGTGTAGTTTTTTCATTCTGCTATACCCCTCTGCTGCTCCTCTGTTGGGTCGGGCTTGAGAAGGCTGCGTCAAATATGCTGTCATTGACGTGACTTAGTCATTCAACATTATACAGACACTAGAGAAAAGTATCAAGGCTGCAATTTAAGATCATTTTCATTCATTCATTAAGCCGTTGATCATTTTCTCAATTAACCGTTCGTGCTGTAAAAATGTGACATTATAGAACCTCTTGTTTTGTTCAGCCAGCTTTCCAAAGCCGCCAAATATAATGTAATGCCAAGAACACTTGGAACTATTAAATTTTTCAATTAATATTTCATTTTCAGTAAGCCGATCGTTGCAGCTTTTACATTTTTGAACAAAAACACTTCATCCTTGTTTCTTTGCTAACCAAGATATCCCAAGTCAGCCGATGTGAGGGTTTTATTCCCGCTATCAAACACCAACTCAATTCAAAAAACCAAAAGTAAATGGAAACGCAGTGGACAACAGAAAAAAATGAAATTACAGCGATCAGTTTTAATACCCACTTTTCACAGTATCGATACATCAGTACCAGCTTTGCTTACTTGCTCTTATTTTTGATGTTTGCTACAATCATCTTACTGTACTCTGCTACTAACCAAAAAGAAAAGTCTTTTTTTTTGTTAGGTGATGGCCTTGTTATATTTAGCATTTAATTTTTAAAAAGTTAATTTTATACCCTCAATGTTTATAGATTTTTCTAGGTTGGATTCCAAGCAAGAAAATCCAATATTGTGACAACATAAATTCACAGCATGAGAGAATAAAACAGAAAAAGGCAGCAATGAAATAGAAAATCATACTGATTGTAAATCACATTAGAATCACTAAAACCAAGCATGTAGGTTACATTTTTATTGGGGGGTACAATAAAAAAACACTAAAATGGCCGTTTGATGTTTGTGAAGACAAAATAATAAATACAAAAAAAATCCAATTCAATCATATTGTTCTGCAGGGTGGAATTGCTTTGAAAATTGAAAAGATCTATTATTTATAATTACTTGCAACACTAAACTATTATACACAAAATATTTGTTTTTGTATTTTGGCAAGATTTAGTTTTGATCAATCAGAAACATGTTATGTGAGGAACCAAAATAATTTCATTGTTGCTGGTGCAATTTAATTCAATTTTAAACATCTTTGCCAAACTTCTGCTTCAGTTTCTGATATTTCTTTCTATCAGTGGCAAAGGACTTTTTCGCAAAACTCGATGTTAAATCGACTCATTAGTCACAGGCTGTCAGATAGCGCAAGGTTACTGTAAAACAAAAACAAGGCCTTTATACTGCAGAAAATCAGATGAGCTTTCATCAGGAACATAAGCTATTTTCCAAATTGTCAGTCTGTCACTGGGTGGTCACATCATGTTATTTTTGGATATGAATAATCTGACTATTGATCTCTGCAGCAAAGTGCATCTGATGGCTGTGTGGCCCACATAGAGGCAAGCATTAGGTTTCTGTTTCCCGGGGACACAAAAAAAGGAAATAAGGAGCAAGTCTTGTCATCATTCATTCTAATTCTCTCTGCATTTAACTCACACTCTCCAGTCCTCCCCCGTCCCTCCCCCCCAGCCAGCTTCATCTCTTTTCAAGCCTCATCACCAACACACAACACTCCCCCTGCTCCGCCCCACCACCTCACTCCCCTCCCCATTTTCATGTCCCTGGACAAGAATGAGATTAATTTAGTCCATTTGAATTAGCAGTAGCTGGTTGTGCTGCTTTAGGTTCCCTGACAGCAACCCCCCCCACCCCCACCAAAAAAAAAAAAAACAGTATTTTCTGTGTTGAGTGAGAGCTGCTCCTTGTCGGCCATGTCCTCACACTGTGAAACCTCACTGGTGTGTTCCCGCTCTCGTGCCTTCAGTCCCTCCTGTGTGAGTCTGTCTG
This sequence comes from Plectropomus leopardus, assembly GCF_026936395.1. NCBI lineage: Eukaryota > Metazoa > Chordata > Actinopteri > Perciformes > Serranidae > Plectropomus > Plectropomus leopardus. The sequence goes on from NC_142190.1 coordinate 22,732,323, forward strand.
CAGCTGTGCACACGTTTGTGCAAGTGATTCCGAGGCAATCTTTTATTTATGGGCATGTGCATCTTTTAGAGCATTTCATTTTGGGAACATTTGTATTTAAGTGGTTTATGCAACTTTCAGGAGACTGCAAACATTCAGGTGTGAAAGACCACACAGTAGCTATCAGCTTTTTCACGGTGTTGCCATGGCAACAAGAGGCATATTGATCATTAATATTTCGTTATCATCTACTGAGTTGGAAACTTTGCATTGTTGAGAAAGCCATGAGAGACAAGTGGAAACGGTTTCTCTGTTAGTCGTCAACATTATGACCTGGTCACAACCTTTTTCACACTCTGTGGTTGCGACCTTTAACTGTAGAGTCTGACCACATATTTGGTCAAACTCTGTTCAAACACAATGTGTAACACATGAACAAACATCCACAAACATCCTGCCACGGTCCAAACGCCATTATTTAAATGCTGAAAAAGATTCAACACTCTCACATTTAGTCCAAATGAGTCGTGTCTGAAGGAGACATTTAGCAACAAAAACTGGTTTAAAACATTGTGGATTGTTACGTGGCTTCTTAGAGAATCAGATTGTTTTCTAATAGATCCGATTACATCTTGGCTTATCACAGAGATTTTACATTTTATGTAATCTGCAAAAATGTATCAGAAACAGCTGTTCGGTATTGTTCACACACTTGCCTATTTACTACTCAGGGCTCACCAGAGAACTCAGACCATATGAAACTTCCCAATTCACATTTGCGGTCTTAAACTTGTTTCCATTTATTTCTGCAGGTTGCCTTGTCGACTTCTGTAGTATAAGTATATAAAGTATATTTGTCATTTTGCAGCAGCAATGAGACACCGTACAGATCATACTGGTAATTGTGGACTTGGTATATTAACTTGTCTTCAAAACTTTCTACCATTGTTGTCGCTGCCGGAGTGCTCTCTGACACCTGACCTTGTCACTTCCACACACTGCCCCTACACTGCTCTCCTAGTCCCTATAGCATATTGCATCTTGAGGACACGTAGCACGAATTTCCAAGGATGTTCACAACCGACGCTCCAGATGCAGGATGCAGGATACCCTAGGCAGTCGTATCTGCAGCTTTAAGATCTTTGTACACCAACTCATTATTTGTGCAAAATTGTAACACATTTATTGACACAACCTCACTTAAAACCGTTGCCTTTCATTTAGGATTTTGGAATGGGTTTAATTTTCTGCATTTTTTCACATCCATCAAAAGCCTTTAGTTGTTTGACCAAGAAGCAGTGGAGACAATGTGGCGTAACCTGCCGGACGCATCCGCAAAGGACTTGCAAACGCCTGTAGTCTGTGCATCTGCACTTCTCAGATGAGTAACGTGTTTTACACACTAGTCATATGATCACCAGAAAAGTCTTGACTCTGTTTCTTAAGAATATTTTAAGAATTAATGAAATCCCAAAATCCATTTTAGATGTGATTGCAGATAACAGAAGAAGTCTAGAGCATCTTAAGAAGCTGCGGAAACTACAGGCAGGAAGAACTGCAAAGCTTCACCGAGGTTTTATTTTTGTTCATTTTTGTTTCAGTTTTTTGATACAATTTTTGTCCATTAGTCTGTTTAAATTCTGGTTTAAGAAAAACTAAACCCATACAAAACAAATTGTTTGGCACAATTGATCAGCTAGTTTCTGTTGTCCTCTGCCTCCTCTCCCTCGTCTTGTCTAATATGTTAATCTGCTGTGGAAATGCCACTTTGCTGACGTCATGTTTCACTTTCCATGTTTTCTTTTCTTTTTTTTTTAATTTTATTTATTATGCGTTTGACTCAACAGCTGAACCGATCAAATATTACTTACTTTGACGCAATATATGAATCATAAAGGGGAGAGCTGTGACTGTTGGCTGTGCATTAAGCTTTGCTTTCATACTGAGCAATTCCAAGTGCAAAACATTCCTAACATTTTCTGTTGGTGTTGACGCAAGCGTAAGTTGTAAGTGTACAAGTTTCCAGTCAGATTGCGAAAGGTAAAAGGTAGTGCACGTCCTGCGATTAGGCTACTAGGGTGAATCAGAGCTCACTCTAGTGTGTAGTCAAGACGCGAGTGTGTGTGCTAAGCGTTTAGACAGCGCAGATAACTCCTTTGTTTTCAATCTATTTCCAAAACAAGATACCGCAAAGTTATTTTCAGCCAGTTGTCAAACCGTGTGAGGATCGATTTAAAGAGTTTAGAGACTTTGAAAGCGTCACAAGCTGCTGGCATGTTTTAAGTAGGTGAGTCCAGGTGCCGCTCTCCTCCCTGCGACTTTCACGTCAGATCGTACATCTCCCGCTTCACTTCCTCAGATGAGGAGGGGGAAAAAAAGCTCCCGAGGGGTGAAACTGAAAGTGAGAGAAACAGGTTGCTTTCTCTCCAAGGTCAGCCAGCTGCCACAGTCAATGAGCCTCTTCAGTCTATGAGTCAACAAAGCACAGAATCACTTCCAAGCATTCGTTTGTCATATATAATACAGCCCACCGACCCCATCACGTTCTCAACAAAAACCCGCAGTCACAGATAATAACCCTCGTGAGCTTTATACTGTAGGAGGCTTTTGACTGAGTCATACAAGATGTCCTCAAAAAGCTTTTTACGTCTGATCTTCTACACTTTTTTCCCACCCTTGCCCATGTGAGCGGTCCCTGAGAAACCCATTGGTGCTGTCTGTTTGTGTTTACCCCTGCGGACAAACCAGCAGCTTCATCAAGGGTGCTATGGAAAGGACAGTGTGTCATGAGGGGCCGAGCAGCACGGTGCCGCATTGTTTTAGAGGCTGGATGAGTCACAGAAGACAAATTGGGGTTGGTGGCATTTTAGAGGGCTCGTCCATTGCATTAGGACGGCACTGTTTAAATCAACAGAGGGATTATAACATGTTCCCATGACGCCTGTTTTAGCAGGTCGGACAAGGAATTCATTAAGGCATAATCTAACCTAATTACCTGAGAGACTCGACAGTTACATGTTAGGATTGTAATTTGTTATTTGAGAATAGCTCCCCTCTGCTCCTCACGAAAAGTTAAAATCTTCAAAACATGGAGCCATATTTATAGCACCAAGTACACAATGTGAGTGCTGCATCGCTTTGACTATTTCAAGTTATTTCTATATGACTCACCAAAGAAATTCAAAAGCTCATACATCATCAAAAGAGCAGACAGCAAATTCTCTTCTGCTTTAGTCATGGCTGAATTACTTCTCATCTATATTGTCATTTCTTTGCGGTGAGATGAGTCCGCGCTTCAATTATTTGTTCCTTGTGACAAGGTCTGAAATTCAAATGAGGCGCTTGACATTGTGTAGATTTAAACTGAAATTGTGGTCTAAAATATGTGAAATAACCCCCCCGCCCGCCTACTCCCCAACACACTAGCACACACACCCCACCCTCCCAGCATCTCATTCAGTTTTTTACCACATTTCCAAATAATGCTTCTCAGTAGGGTTCAGCTTTCTCTGAGTGGCTCCCTTTGATTTTTTTTTCCTGTCTGTACTGATAAAAGCAAAATTACACAAGATTGCCCACATACAATAGGGGCAGCTATAAATGCGTTCATTTTGTTTTTGACTTTCAGCACACATATCCCACACTCGTCCTGTATGCGGATGTCAAGTGTATGCAGGTGACAGAATCCGAGCATAATCCGTTTTTTCCTCCCTGCTCCCCTTTTTCTCTTTATTTCCACGTCTGTGTCTTTGTGTCTCGCTCTCTCTCTCTCTCTCTCTCTCCGACCACCCTCACACACACTGCCAACGTGAGATAGCCATGTCTGTGTGTCCAGTGCAGTGTGTCATGTGTGATAATGTGTGACGTACGCGTCACGTGCCAGCGGTTTTAGGGTTCCACTAGAAGCTACTTATTATTGTTATCGTTTACAGGCATCATCATTATCAGCTGGAGCAGACGCGACGGGTCCCTCTGCATCATTGTTCCCCCCAAAACCCCCTAAAGCTCTCGCCGCCAAAGCTACCCATAGCGTAACCAACAAAGGAGGGAAGAGAACACGTCGAAAAATTACTCTGGCACTCTTTCAACGTCCCTCCCCTCGTCCATCCTCTCATCCACGGCCTGCGCACCCCTCCTCTGCTCCTCTGTCTCCCTTTTTTTTTTACCTCTTTATCAAATGTTCACTTCTTTTGTCTCACGCACTGTTTCTTATTCCATCGCACTCTATCTTTCTGTGTGACACGCTCTGCCCTCGTCTGCTCTCTCTGGCCGCCATTATCTAAACCACCCATCTCCTCATCTTTCCCTCAATTCCCCTCTCTCATAGAAAAAATTCACAACCTACACACACTGATAAACGCACACCCCAACACACACACAGTGACACTGTGTGTACATAGTCCCACCCCTCCCAAAACCTTCTTCCACGCACACACTTACCCACCCCCGTCACCACCACCACCACCTTCTACTCTCTCCAAACCCCCACCCACCCACCACCCTCCACCCTAATCCTAATCACACCACCACCACCGTCATCAGCCCTTATCTCACTCCACCAAATCTGCTGTGACTCAAAACAATTTCCTCTCATTTGCGATTTTACTGCCCACCCCCGCCTCCTACACCTCCATCAAAACCACCTACCCCCTCCAATAAGCCCTCTCCACCTCCTCAATACCCCATCGCTACCCATCAGGCGCGAACCCCACCCAAACGCACATGCACACAAATATACAAATGCACTCACGTACACACACTCTGACCGGTCGCCATTAAGAATGACGGCTCATCGTGTGTAAGCGGTGACTTGCCACTGTCATCCAGTGGAGCCCGAGAAGAACTGCAGTGTGACGTCACGGCGGACGCCGGCCCCGCTGGTTGGTGGAACATATTTACGTGTGTGTGATTCTGTGCGTGTGGTTGGGATGGGGGAGCCGGAGGAATACAATTTGGTGGGTGGGTGGGTGGACCCGGTGGGCCTTGCTGCATCACTGAACCAGGAAAATGAATGAGAGCCTACACTAGGTGTCACCCCCTTCCTCTCCCATCGGCCTCCGCTAATTTCCCTTTCTCTTTCTCGACTCCTCTCGCTATGGATCCAGAGGCAAAGAAAATAGTTGAAACTGCAAAAATTAAGTGTTTGACAATGTATTCAATGGTATGTTGCAGGGCTGCTTGACTGTGTTGAAAGACTTGAATCAGCTAAAGGAGAGAAAGAATGTTTGTATTATTTGAGGAAATGATTAGAAATCCGTTTAAAGTTCAGTGAAGCAGCCTGATGTGCCAGAAATTTTTGAGCGTTTGAATTTCAACAAGAGTAAACAGCACCACCCGATGGGAGGTTCACATGGCCACAACCAGGGAGAGGAATGCCTCACTGAGAGGTGTTACTATGGGAGGAAGAATATAACATGATGGAGGTGACAGGATACAAGCATGTGTGTTGTTTTACAGTGACAGACTGTGATTTACCTCAGTGAGGGGAAAATAAACCTCTGAGTCAGAAACACATCGTCACTTCTCTCTGAATCTTTGCAGTCGTGAAACTGTTTGACAGCCAGCAGCAGAAGAGTTTGTTGCTTTTTAATCAGAAATCTTTTTTTTTCCAAGCAGAAATGCACAGTTTTTACTGGTGATGAATATTTTCAAATACAGCCTTTAAAATCTAAAACCATGAATATGCAAAAAACAGCTGTTTCTCTGACACATTATGATGTTCAGCTCAACACAAGAGAAGAGAAATGGAAGTGAGGAACGTTAACAAACAGCTAAAGTTAGAAGTGAGTGTGGTCGAAACAAACTTGTTATATGAGGTAAAATTGTTTTTATTTACCCATTGAGCTCTTATAAAAAAAAAAAAAGCTTCCTGATGGTTTGTGTTGTTGTTCAGTAAATATGCTTTGTTCTTTGAACATTAGATTGTGTTGTTATCGTGCTAACTGTTCATTTATTGTCATGGTGGTCTTCCAGTTTCCGGTTTTGAATAATAAATGCTGATGACCACAGTGTGCTGGTATGGAGGGTATCTCCTCTCATGAACATTCGTGCGTGTTGGCTGTCGTTTTAGTGTGTTCCTGTGCCACCTTTTGGCTGAGACATGGCAGGGTGAGGGCGAGGCCGCAGGGGACTTTTTCTGCCGCTGATGTCGGTTTGGTCTGTCACGGCCTATGAATTGAGTTTGACCAAAAACATTTAGTTCCTTTGAACTTTAGTGAAAGAGTGAAACTCTGTGACACTGAAGAGCAGCTGAGAGAAAAACAACCAGCGTCATTTTGGCACCGTTTTAAGGGGAGTGCACATCTTGGTGGGTCGGAGGTAGAGAGATATGAATTGTAGCAATGCCCCAGCATACTGTTTATGCCCACTCTCACAGACAGCGAGCAAGGTGGGCGGACATTGCCTTGGTTATTGATTGTTATCCTGGTAATTGGTTATTGATTAACCCCAGCCTTCTTGTCTGTTTCTTAGGGGAACTGTACTGTACGATCATTCACTTTGGGATTGAGTTTTGTTTTCTGCCAAATCTCATTTCAGTATGGAAGATTTAGCGACAAAAAGTGCATGTAGAGAAGTAAATAGACAGTCCAGAACAGACGAATCCCCTCCTCCTGCTGTTCACAGTGTTGACTCACACTGCGGATCCTGCCTGAAAAGCATCCAGCGCTGGGTACCTGTGAACTACAAGAATGAAACAGTTCAGCTTTTAAAACTGGCGGGACCCGTGGTAATATTGTGTTTAGATGGCACACGAGTCAAATTTTACTCCTCTAGACTAAACATTTTCAGAGCTAAGGGTACCAAGTCTACAACAATACAGGAACATATGTCATACTTAGGCTGTTGGGATTGCATATTTTGAAAACCAGCAATTATTTTCAGTAGTTGGCGGTATAGGTCACTTCTAGCCATGATAAACATTAATATGTCTGAGTTGCTTTTAATTTGAAAAGGCTAAAATTGCTTTACTGTTGACATGAGGATTGTTGTGTTCCAGTAAGTATTTTCAATTTGCCATCTGCTTTATTATAACAGTAATTAACAGGTTAATAACTCCAAACCATTAGGACTAATTAGAAAAAGAATTGCCTGTTAGTGATAAAAGTGTGGCAACATTTTAACTTAAATGGATTACACCCTCTCACTGACCCAAGTAAATGCCGTAGAGGCGTCACTAACTCAAGTACGAGACAGATACAGTATGATATTTTGTTCGTACTCAATTAGCGCCTGCAAATGATAAAAAAGAAGTTGTAGACATTTATCTAAACTGTATCTGAGCTAATTATGTTCAGTCTAAATAGAAAATAACCTCTTAATCCTATGCCTTAATTACAATACAGCATATATTATTCAAAAATGCTTTGAATGTCCCCCTAATGTACTGACAAAAATATATATTTATGAAACAATTGCTGTTCTATAATAGGCAACTGCATACCACCATCTGAAACAATCATAAATAAACATAAGAAATTACCCTGGTTAGTAATAGTTTCTGCTTCAGTATTATAGTGTACTGCAGTTTTAGCAGTGGTGTTGCCATACCCTAGCAGAGGCCATCGCACAATTGCTGTATGTAAGCACAATCAATGTCAAACAACATACTGTCTCCATTTCATTACTTTCAAATGTGTAAAAAAAACGGAAAACTAAAATGCTACATGAGTGATACATCGGCTATATCACTGTTGATTGTGATAGTTTTTGTAAAGTGTTAGTATGTCATAAAATGTCATTAAAAACGGCATCACGGTTGTATACCTCTGCAAATCAGTCAAGTTGCATTACAGTTTTCATCCTTGACTGTCCACACTCATATGTATCCATGACAGTGGAAAATGTTTCAAAAAGTCTGTGAATGTTGCTGCAGAGAAACTATACGTTCTAAAACATGGATGCTTCACACACATCTTCAACTTGACAATACAGATGATTTACACAATCAGCAGTTTCAAGGTGGGCACCCAAGATTAATGGTGCCAATTTAGTATCTGACCGAATGTCTCTCCTTCTGCTCCTGAGTTATGATGCTGAGCAATGGCCAGAAAAGGGTTTTTGCAAAAAACTGATTTCACAGTGAAGCTGACCTTTGCTCTTTTATATATACAATGCCATCATTTCATCCTATTAGAAACTTGTGTGAGATTCTATCATAATTAGCATATGAATTCTGGAGTTATGTCCAAAAATTGTTTTGTAAGGTCACAGTGACCTTCAAACCAAAATCCAATCAGTTCAGTCTTGATTCCCAGTGGGCGTTTGTGTCAAAACTAAAGAAATTCCCTTAGGGCGTTCATGTGAGTTGGACGGACAGACGGACAACCTGACAGCTGTTACTGGAGCAGTAGCATAAAAAGTCATAGTAAAGTATGTCATAGAAAAACTCGTTTTAAAAAATCCTGCTGGCTCCCTAAAATAGCACTAAGTTATCAAAACTCTGAGAACTCCTTATCTACGATACTGTGGGGGGGGGGATATCCCCAGATCCACCTGGGGGCTTGGGTCACAGCATTTGTGGATTGCCCCGCGTTACATAGGTTATTACGGCCCTGCCTCTTGAAACTTCATGGACTCACTTGACAGACTATATTAGAGATATTTTTTAAAACAGTATTTTCAATATTCCATAAGAAAAAAAGTGCATTTGCAAGTGTCTCCTGAGCAGAAAATTATAACTTTGTGGAAAGAAAAATAGTTGGCAATTCAACACGTATCCACTTTTCACTGACTCCCATTCATCGCACAAAGCCAGAACTTGATAGATGAGGACATTTAGTTTCCTTTTGTGTAAACCTTTTGATGCCAAAGGCTGTCAAAAACCTACACCAGCAATCACTAGAACTATTTTCTAAAGAAGAAAAGAGAAGTAGTAAAGACGTTTAGAAATACAAAGGAGCTGCAGCAAAACCAAAGTATAACACATGTCAGCTGCCAGAGAAAATAAGAACTTTTTCTCACCTCGAGGCCTTTTGAAACAAGTTTTTTGTATGGAATAATAACTCCATCAGCTACTGTATGTGCTGCATGTGGAGTTCATGTTAGGGGCAGTTCATTGAATGTTTTTATGGTTATGAAAACGAAGGAACATAATTTTGTTTCTCAGGTGATTTCACAGATGATGAGTTTCCTGATCGGCTTCGTCAGCATGGTGTTCTGCGGTCACCTGGGGAAAACGGAGCTGGCGGGGGTGGCGTTAGCGATAGCGGTGAGAGAGTTTTGCTTCTGTTTTTATTGGCATTCTGCTCTCGGGTCTCACAACTCATTCTCTTTCACAGCTTTTGAATTTATTTCATTTAACGTTTATCTATCCAAGCATGAATATGTTTTTCTTCTCTTTCTGGACTAATTTCAATATAGGTAATAAATGTCACCGGTATCTCCATTGGCTGTGGTTTGGCTTCAGCATGTGATACTCTCATATCTCAGGTATTGAATTCATCTTATTTACAAAACCAGGTCAGTCGCTGCTGTGCTCATAGTGTGCTCTTTCAGAATAGTTTTCCTGTGTTTGTTGGGCCCTTTGCCTTGCAGTGTTTTCTCATTATTCTGACCCCTTTCTTGCAGACTTACGGGAGTGGTAACCTAAAGCGTGTTGGAGTGATAGTCCAAAGGGGAGTTCTGATTCTGCTCTTAGCCTGTTTCCCCTGCTGGGCCATCCTCATTAACACTCAGCCCATTCTGCTTGCTGTCAGGCAGAGCACAGAGGTCGCCAGGTGAACCCTCTTCACCTTAGAAATAATGCATCATAGCAATACATAACACAAACCAACATTAAAAGCTACTTATACACCTAAACCCATAACTCAAGTTATTCAGCATGATTCATTGCATTTGTTTACCATTTTCTCCAAGACTCTCCCAGCTGTATGTGAAGATCTTTATGCCTGCTCTGCCAGTGAATTCAGCGCCAGTTTTTTATTATGTTTTTTGTATCTCCATCTCTATACGCTGCACTGAATGGCTGTTGTGTTGCATTATTGATCCAATTAACCCAATTCATCGCCTCCATGCTGCAGGCTGCCTTCATGTACCAGCTGCAGGGGAGTTATCTTCAGAATCAGGTGGGTTCAATGACTGGAAGACCACTGGTGTGAAACAAAATAATGACTGAAAGTTTGTCGGTAATGAGATGGTGTGTTAGAAAGAAGCGTGCACTGTAAGGTGGTAATAAACTGCAGGTGCACCGATGTGTTGAAGCGGCATGCTTTTTTAAACAGCGTGCTTACGCTCACAGGGCATCATGTGGCCCCAGGTGATATCTGGAGCAATGGGGAATGTTTTAAATGTAATAATCAACTACATCTTCCTCAGCCGTCTGGATCTGGGGGTTGCGTAAGTAGAATCCACATAACTCATACTATAATGAATAATATCAGTCAAAGTAAGGATACAGCATGCTTGATAGTCTATTGCAGGCTTCTGTATGAGTGACTAGCGATGACTATATGCGTTGTTTTCTACCTTTTTTTGTCTAATTGTGTTGATGCCTCTGAAGTGGATCTGCAGCTGCTAACGCCATCACACAGTATTCCTTGGCTGTCTTCTTGTTTGTTTACATCTGCTTCAGGGACTGCACAAAGCTACATAGGATGGTACGTTGAGTGGATTGAAAGGGATAACTTTTCATTTGACCATTACCCTCCTATGATTTTTTTTTTTTTTTTAATTCTGGAAATTATTATTACAAAAATAGAAACAAAGAGACTATTAATCATTTTTGTTAGCTTAGTCAGAGGAATTTCTTGCAGTAAAAGCTCCATTTATATAAAAGATGCTCCATAAAACTAAATATAGATTAATAATGTATTTATTATTATAAATTTGACTCTTTTAGTGTGTTGAGTTGCTCACTTGCCTGTGGATAAATTTCACATCTGTAGATGCTGACCTGCTGTGGACATAAGTAAAGACTACACTAGCTTTAGGCCTACAGTTAATGGAATTCATTGACTCAATGTTAAGAACTTGGACGCTGTCTCTATTTTATCTATAATTACACTGTTCTTTCAAGGCAACTTAATGGAAAACTCTTAAGAATTAGGCTTCAGTCCTGGAAGGGTTACAGTTTTGGCATCATTTAAATTTGGCACTGTTTCTGTCCTTTTGATTCACTGTCACCTCAAATATGACATTATAATAGCAGCATTAATATAGCAGGAACTATTTGCTTTGTAGACTTAAGATATAGTGGAGTAATGGCGTCCTGAGCTGAGAATGAAGTCATGCTCCCTGCACAGGGGAAGGGGGGTTATAATCTGAGCTTCTCTGTTTGGTGGCTGTCTGGCCAAATGGGCATGTTAGTGCATTTGAGTCTGCCTTTGTTTATCCCACTGGAAAATGAATGGCTGTTGCTCTGCACTGGTTACCGCTGATAACGCTGTCCCGACACCGCCTTTCATTACCGCCAGTTCTCTGATGTCAGTTTGGTGTGTCAGGGCCTTAACATGGCTGTTTTAATGGGTATAAGTACATTTCCCTCCTATTATCTCCTAGGCTGGTCATGAGACTGCATGCAGTAGTGGGGTCCCTTCCTCCACCTGGCCATCCCCAGCATGCTGATGCATTGTCTGGAGTGTTGGCTGTATGAAATCGCAGGGTTACTGGCAGGCGTCATCAGCGAGGTCGAGCTGGGAGCTCATTCTATAGTTTATCAACTGGCTGCTATCGCTTTCATGGTAACTTTCATGGTAACTGCTTTACATTATAGTAAGAGTTTCTCTCTTACTGTAAATAACAACAATCTTGGTGTATATAGTAAAGAAATGATTGTTTCCATATTTGCATTTATCCTGACCACTACAGTTTCCAATGGGTTTCTGTGTGGCTGCCAGTGTTCGGGTTGGAAATGCTCTTGGTGCTGGGAACACAGAGCAAGCCAAGATGTCCAGCAAGCTCTCCCTCATCTGTGCAGGTATGAATCAAATATGTACCCTGACAAATCTCCACTGCAGTGTGCCAATGTGGGAGACAACGGCTGCTTATGTTATAGAGAGCTTCTCGGATCTACAAACATTTTTTAAAATCATGTGCCATTTAAAGAACCACATTAATGCTTTTAGATATTTCCCACTCTTGTCCTACAATGTGCTGTGTTTCTTATGTCCAATCCAGCTACACTCGCATGTATCATCGGTGCTTGTCTTGGTGTGTCTAGGGATGTTGTTGGCTACATTTTCACCACAGAGAAGTAAGTACAGATTTTGACACGAGATATTCATAGGTGTGTGTTTTCTTACATCCGAAACAATAACTAACAGGCAAACAGCAAACTCATACAATATCAACATGTAAATCATCATGTATTAACTTCAGAGGACACGCAAAGTAAGCTTGGACCTTTTGCACTGTCACTACCTGAGACATGGTCAATGCAGTTATGTAATTTAAACTCACAAACAAAACTTAGTTCAAATACCTTTGCACTTAAATGTCTTTGTTAGAATCTCATTGTCATATCTTTATGCGTATTCAGAAGGTGGCCGATGTCATGAAGATGTTTGCTTTCATCCATATCACTGAAGCCTTTGCAGTGAGAACCTTAACCACACAAGTCATTTGATCTCTCTGCTGAGCAAAACAAACCCGACTTTTTGCCGTAGATTCCTCTGTGTTTAACTTCCACAGAGTGTGACCGGAGGTATTGTCAGGGGGGCAGGGAAGCAAATAATTGGGGCTGTTTTCAACTTGGTGGGTTACTACTTTATTGGGCTCCCCATTGGAGTGTCTTTGATGTTTCCTGTCAAGATGGGCATTGTAGGTGAGGACAGATTAAATATTTTTACTGTAAATGACAGTCTTGTCACATCAATCTACTAAAATTAATAAACCATCCCTCTTTGTGTCTCTGTTGCAGGGCTGTGGATGGGGTTTTTAATTTGCGTTTTCATTCAGTCCACATTTTTTTTAGTTTTCCTGTGTAAACTTACCTGGAAGAAAGCCACTAAAGAGGTGAGTAAGTCCACTGCTGACATCATGTGATGCTAATAATCCGAGGTGCAGACTCGAGTCAGACTCAAATCACAAATTTGATGACTTTTTGACTCAACAAAATCAAAAAAGACAGCATGACTTTGACTGGAACACCAGTGACTCGTGACTTCACTTGGACTTGAGTCTTTTGACTTGAAGATATTTGATACCTTCCCCCAAGACCAAAGATTAAGACATATGTCATTTTAAAAGTGTGCCAAAAATCTGTTAATTTCCCCTCATTTCCTTTTTATAGTTAATTATCATTAACACTATTCAATCCCTGCAGGTCGGCACTTAATTCCCCAGATCCATTGTGTTTGAATCAGTACAATAGTATTCAATCAGGTTGCAGGACAGAGCCGTGAAGAATTTACATTATGTTACTGTGTGCCTATTGGGGAAAAAATCTAAAATTTTCATGAGATAATTTCGTTCTCATCCCAAAACTGTGCAGTGGTCAACAAAACAGGAACTTAAGACTTGAAAAATAAATGATTAGGTCCCACCTCTGCTAAGATTGTAAATGTGAAAAAAAATATGATTAAGTTGTTTTAAATATCTCTGAATAGGCGCTGGTGAGAGCCGGAGTCCATGTTATGGAGAGGCACAAGATCTTTGGGATAGAAAAAAAAGGTAAGCAAAAGCTATTGTTATTCATACTTATAGCTAAATAGAACATCTGCTTTCTGGGAACTGTTGTATAACTAACCATGTATTTAAATTCTCTCTTTCAGCCCTGGACACCAGTGAGAAACAGGCTCCCATAAGAACCAGTCGATCCAGTTCTTTGAGTCCGGCGGAGGGGAAGCTGGAGGCGCTCGGAGCAGGTCAGCAGACTTCAGATGACGTGGCTCTGTCAGTCAGGCAGCTGGTGGTGAGACGTGGCCTCGCTGTGCTGCTCATGTTCATCATCCTCACTGCTGGAGTCTTCATCAGCGAGCTGCTCATCAGACTGCTCGAATTAGATGAGTGACCATTATTAGACCTCGTGTGTGCAGCTTGAAACCAAGCTCAGTGAGTCTGCCTTTGAGAGTACAGATGCATCCTCGTGTTTTGCAGTAAAGCACAGAAAATCACAGTCTAGGCAGCTTCCATAATGACAATTTCCATGCTATACTCAGTTATACAAATATGCCGACCATTTGCAATAATGATGGGAAAAATAGCTGCATTGCAATGATATGTTACACAAGTAAAAACATTCTCTTAATACACCATTGTGAACATTTATAAAGTTTAAAAAGTTATGACTTTATTTTCTTTATTACTTTATAACAAAGTGATAGTCTTAAAAGTTACATAGATTTTACAATAGCATTTACAGCAGTAATGTTTGATTGACTTTTCCAGCTCTTTCTTGCTTGAATCTTTTTACTTTTGTAGTTCTAACATTAGTCATGTTTTGGAAAGTCTAATAATAAACACGACTGAAATGAAGCAGCCAACGAGGAGCTGAACTGAAAAAATATTGTATACGTATGTCTCCTTTATATAGAAACATGCTGTGTAAGATTGGCTCCAATCAAGACACTGACGAAATATATGTTCTCATTATGAAGTATATAGTCTGAATGGATGCCACAATTAGAAGGAGCATGATTAAATGCTATATTTAGGCTACAGCGCATCTGTAGATGTGTGCTTTCATCATCAAAGACAGAGAAGCTGCTCTTTTTCTTTGGTTTATTTTTCTTTCCTTTGATCTGTGTTGCCAAATTTGATGATAATGAAAGGTCTGTAAGCTCACGCTGCAACGTGCTGGCTGGATGAAGACATGTCAAACTGAGCAAATCAACCACCTGTGCACTCTGCAGGAGCAGATAACTAGCTAGCTCAGGCTTCACAGTTATAGCCTGCTCACAAATGAAAAATTCACCCTGGTAACAGCAAACAACTACGCACGTTGGGTTTTTCAGAAATACGTTTGGTATGTATGGTGTTTCTCTACAGATCCATCAAAAGCAATGAAAAACAGTGTCGGTCCAGGTTTAAAAGGGTTAACTAACCCACTGTAAACCCATCCACAGCAATAATTTAGTAGAAAGAGTGACAAAGTCTTAGAGGCAGATAGGGGTGTCAGATGGGTAAAGCAAACACAGGATTTTCCCTCCAGGACACTGCTGTTTTTGTCCTACGTGTGATGTAGTTAACTTACTTTAGCTATGTACCAAAAAAATATTACTTATTTTAAACCAAATCTGTCATGATCTCAGCTTTTGTTGTAGTTTGTTTTCTATTTTATTCTGAAAGTCAGTCTCCCCATGTGTTATTTCCTCCCTTTGTCTGTATTTCCTGCCTGTTTTCTGACACACCTGCCTTCTATCAGTCTTTTAAGTGCTTCCCTTTTCCAAGAGTCTTCCCTGCACATCCGTCTTAGATAAGTCATTTGCTCCAACCTAGTGTTCCCTACCACACCCTTTGTCCACCAATCCCTGTGTTTACCTCCCCTTTGCCTGTGCCCACCTACCCAAGCTGTGTCATGTTCTTGTGATTAGTTTTCTCTGTGTGTATATATGCCCATCTTTCCCTTTTTCCTTTCTCAGTTTGTCATTCTAGTGCCAAGAAGGACTGCCTGACCAGGTTTGTTCCCTGTGTTTCTGTATTCCTGGTTTTCTTCTTCATTTGCCTTTGTTGCTTGCCTGTTCTTGTTCTTCTGCTGTCAATTTATTATATGATTATTATTACTGTGACGAAAGCAAGATCTTTTCTCTAAACCTAACCAAGTAGTTTTGTTTAAATGGCCTACTTTTTACTGTGAAAAGAAGTTTATTTTGAGACAACAAGCGTGTAACAAGCAGAAACTGACACCCTGTCCCTGAGTGTCCAAAACTGATGCTAGAGGATTACCTAGAGCATCATATCCAAGGGCCACTGTCCCAGCTGCCATATTGGACAAATTTTGAGTGAGAACATGTTGTGATACTGCAAATGAATGCAAAAAAACCCCTTGGGAAGCCTCCATAGTATTTAGGCAACAGGTTGTTTTTTTGTTAGGTTTTTTTTTGGCACAGGCTAACCACTGCAAACTTTAGCAGATTCATTTCAGTAGGTGTAGGTAACTTACAGGTACTGTGGCCCATGCAAAGCCAGCACACACAAAAGCCACTGCACTCACCAAACTGACATCAGCATGGACTTGTAACATATTGATGTTTGCAACGGTCGCATAAAAAAAACTTGCATATTAATTTATCGTTATTTAACATGTAAATCAGACTTGATTCATACATGGTTACGTCGTCGTCTGAGCTTCAGTCTTGCTCATCAGTGCAGACATTGTCACAGGCTCCTCACAGAGCCTGTAATCTTGGCCCGCTCACCCCCAGAGACTGCAATCAGTAACATGCTGTGGCATCATTAACAAGTGACTGTGTAAAGATTTGCTGTCAGTATCGTAAAGCTAGAACTTGAGTTGCGGCGGCTTAGCGAATCTCATATTAACTTCTTGGTTGTGTCGCTATACAACACAATAACATACTTGGAGGTCAGTTAAATTTTGGCTGCAGTTATAGTGCATATTATTTTAGTTAAACAGTCCAGAACTACTTGCTTCTAGATTTTTTTAGAGTTTTATCTATTACTACTCTTGGATAGAAAGTGTTATGTGACACGAATCAGTGCTTCCTCTCGTGGGTGAAAAAAAATCAGTCTTAAGCACTTTGCCCACATTGGCATTTTAACATCAAGTACCATTTTGAAGAGCAGAATCCATGAATTTCCAAAAGCATCCGTAGCTAAATTATTGTTTAATCATGTATGTTATTAAACAAGGCTGGTTAATAGATAATAATAATGTACTTTACAAGAGTTACTGGCTCTTGAGTAGGTGTGCTATAAATGAATTCTGGTGCATTACTTTTTGTAGGTACGATCAATGCATGAGAACAGATGCAAAAACTGGTGGTTTAATTTTTTAATCCTTGGCAGCATGGTTTTATTTTCTTCCCTTCGACTGCACATTTAAAAGGGCCTAGGAGAAGAATCTGCAATTCAGATTACAGACTTTGACAAATTTCTCAGGGAAATATTACATTTTGGTTTCTCTGTGGTTGGTTTCATTGTTATACACTTTCAAAGCCATTTCAATTGATTTGGGTCCTGTATCATGTGAAAGTATATTATATGTTGGCCATAGATGTACAGTAAAAAAAACAACTACTAGCATATTATTTATCAATCACTTCTGTCCTGAAGAATACCAGGGCTGAGTGACAGTAATACAAGAAGACAATGCAGTAACATATAGCCAGCCCAGTCTTGTAAGAACATGTGAAATGGACACAAAGTCTTAACTATACATTACATGGTGGTGGCAACGAAATGGGTTAAAAACACAATCTAGCAACAGGAAAACAATGCCAATGCAAAGTCAATGAGGATCTTTTGTTGTGGTGGACACACAAAATAAGCATTAGAAGGGGGAAAGTCCATGTAGGGCAGGAGGGGTGGTGAACTGGTCAAACAAACTTGGACTTTAAACCAGGAGACTACTGTTTGTGTCCTGTGTAAAAAAATTTCAATGTATTTATAATACTTTATGACCTTTACATATCTACACAAAATACTTGATGTAGGTTCTTTACAAACAATGTACACTACTTTATGAACATACATTATGCAACTACGCAAAATGCCTACGTTTATGAGACATATGTCACATACATAGTTATTTTAACAGAAAGAACAATCTAACTATGGTATGTTTTTGTTCTTTAAGCCTAACCAAGTGCTTTTTCTTTCCCTAACTGAACCAAACTGTGATAATTTCACAGCAAAACTGCAACTGCTCTTAATAGACTTTGAATTGTCATTGTTTTCATGTTGTCAGCTTGTTATTTTAACACATTTTTCGCCAACCACCACATAATGTATAGTTAAGAGGTTTTGTCTATTTCACATATTTCTGTGAGACTGTGTTGGCATAGCCTGCTCATATATCTATATAACGTGTATTACATATTAACATGTCAAAATGTAAATTTTACATCACATATTTACAGTCAATCTTACACTTACAGTTTAAACATGAGAGAATGATTTGAGGTAAGTAAAGAATATATATATGTCAAAATGCAGAATGTAAATCAAGACAAGAATAAATGGAAAAATCAAAAGCTCTCTCTGGAAACCATGTGGTTTCTCAGTGAGCGGTTTATAATGTGTCATGTAGTCCCAGTTGAGCATCCAGGCGGAGCAGGTTAAAACACGATCTTTGTAACCAGACCTGTGTTCCCCTTGCCAGTCTCAGTACCGAGCTTTTGAATCTTGTGTAGATTATTATTAAGTTACATTTTGCCGGTTATAGTGACATTAATTTATTTATATTTTTACAGCCTAAGGCAAAGAAGAAAATGTCCCTAAAAGTCCTTAAAGATGACTCGATGACAGAGGAGACCAAAAATGATCTGGATGGTAAATTTTTCTGTGTTAACTTTCAAGGAACTGTAATACTTAAATAATTATCTTGTCCAAATGTGTTTAAACGTTTAAAGTCATCTATTCAAGTGTTATATGTATACATTTTGTTGTACCTATGCCATTCTGTAGGTCCTGAAGATAAAGGAGATAAAGGCTCTGCTCCAAGTTGCAGCAGCATAAGCAGCATTGGATCAGGTAATGATTTCTCATTTTCTAGCAGTGTATCTTTGTTGTCTAAACTGAGTTTCATTTCTTGCGTGATTTTTCCGCCTGAGATTAAAGTTGTTGGCAGATTTTGTCAGTATACATGTGTGTGCTTACAAATCAAATTAAGGAAAACACCATATCTGGTCCACTACCTTTGTTGCATGCATGTCATTCTCTCTCTGTCTCACTCATTTAATACTGTCAAATCATAATCTTTTTTGTATCCTGCTCTCTTGTTTTTAAGGATCAATTTCCAAAGTGGAGTTCCTAGAAGCCAGGATCCAATGGCAAGAAAAAATAATAAAGGATCTTGAGCAAGAGCGCAATTTCTTGCGTGAACAAATCATGGGAAAGAAGAGATCGTGTGAGTGATTTGGGGGCAACTTGTATCTGCAAAATATAATGTAATTGTAATGAACGGTGTGATATATTTTCATAACAATCTGATCTTTGTCTCATCTATCCTCTATTTGATCAAAGCTGAACCTAAAGTATTTACTTTGGAGGACGACAACGAGGATGATGATGGCAACATGGATGAAGATGACGTCATTCCCCAATCTTCTCCAGACATCAGTGAGTCCTCGGACAGTGATGTTGTCATCCAAAGAAGGAAGAAACGTCGGACACAGCCACCTGCATCTGCAACTGTGGCTGTGCCTGGAAAAGCTCATGTAAGAGGTAAGAATGGCATAACTTGAACCACCTGCCCTGTGAGCACCAAGTGGTCATGAAAAATAAGTATTAATAAAAGTGTTGGAAGAGCTGTCCTGAAGTAAATATGTCCTGAAGTAATTATGAGGCAAAAATACAGATCTTCAGTTCTAGTTTCTGAATATACTAGGAATCTGATGATAAATAAAAATTAAATGTCTAAAGTCAAAAATATGGCTTTCATCCAGAATAAAGCTCCATTTTATTTTGCAGCATTCACACTAATTATTATCCAACATCAAATGTATTGCTAGAAAGATTTGTCTCTCAGAATAAAACATAATTCAGAACCATAAGACTTACCAACTAAACAGATCTTACAGAGTATCATTTTTGTATTGGATTATGAACCACATATTGTGCGTGAAATCATATCAGGAGATGAGCAGATTCTTCAGTTCCTAGAATATGCTTCATACTTTTATCAAAAGAGAAGTGACCAGTTTGAGCAATTTCAGCTGACCTTAAGCCGTGGTTTGTGCTCATTTCTCGTGTTCTTTGTTTTTGTTTTATGTATTTTTCAGTGAAAGGGCCAGCTGAGGTTATCAGCAGATATAAAAAAGTCTTGAAAAGCTTCTTTGTTCAGTTAAAATTCTGTTGTATTAGAAAAGTGAAATACAGTATTTGTGCACAGGGAAATAAATCACTGATGCAGTAATTATAGAGCTTTAAAGTTTAGGCTGTGGAAGTGCAATGTTTGTACAGTTCAGTACATTTGTTCTAACCTTTGACAAGTCATGTTGAGCTGTGCAGGTTTTATATTTTTTAGATTTCAATTTTTTGTATTGTACTTTATATTGTGCAGTGTTTTTCAACAATAGAGTATCTGTATTATTATACAGTATGACCTGCTTATACATTTGATACCATATTGTATGACAGATTTACATACACTGATACAGTTGTCAGCGTTTGAAATTTCAGGAATACCCCATTACCTGTTCGAGCAGTATTTATTGTCAGCCTTGGGAAAACCTGAACCAGTGGTTTAATAAATACGGTATTTGTACTTGTGCTGTCTTTGTTATTCTACCACTGAATGAGAGAGAACCTATAGATAGATCCATTTTTCAAAGGTGTAACCCATCACTTGTTTATTGCAGTAGTTATGTGCTATAACATATTAACTAATTGTGAAAAGGAGGCAACTTTAGATTAGGGAACATGTGTTGGTTAATAAGTGTTCAACTATTAGTGAATTAGTAATGATCAAGATGTCACTTTAGTATGGGGAACATATTCTAACAAAGACTTAATTTAGAGTTATTTGGACACTATTAATATTTGTAGTTTTGTGTTTTGTTATGTAAGAACAGACCATATTCATTAAGTGGTATTAAGGGAGAATAACTATTCTTGGGGTTCTACCATCTTATTAAATCCACACTAAGCAAAGCATATTGAGATCGTAATTCATATACAACAACTTCCTTGCTTAGTACTAATAAGCAATAATTCTGAGGTTATTGAGGGAAGACTTTTGGTTAATGGCTTATTGGTTGTATAATAAGGCCATGCAGAACAAGGCATTAATAAGTACTTCATAATGCCTAATTAAGAGCCAATATGTTACTAACTTGCATGTTAATAAGCAGCTAATTAATGGTGAATAGGTGTACCTTAAAATAAAGTGTTACCCAGGCGGTAGTTTTACAAAATAACAACCCAGGTTGATGAATAAACTATGAATTCAATGTTTTCTGCCTTGGAGATCTAAATGCCAGTTTGTAAGAGCTGTGTTGAGCCACCAGATGTCTACATTCAGAGGTCAAAGATAGCTCAGAAGTTTTGGGTTGGGTACAGTGGAGCCAGTGGTGTAGGAGTGGAGTCATTAGCCCCATTTAGGGTAAAGTTGGCCTTGCTCTGGGCGGAGGGCGCAGGCACAGGGTAGGCAATGTGGAAAGCCACACCTATGCCCAAAATGAGAACTAAAATCGATAAGGTAAGTCCCCGTCGCAAGATCAGCTGAGTGACAGAAAGCGGTGCTTGAGTTTTGGTGTTTGAAGTCTTTTTACTCTGCTCAGCATCCCCCTCAGCTCCTCCTGCATTTGTGTTCTTGTTCACAGCCTCATAACCAGCTTTCATCTCCTGATCCTGGGTGGTGACTGGACTGTAGCCGTCTGGGGTGTCTTCGCCATCCAACTGGGCCTTCAAGGTGCAAAGATGCTGCTGTTAATCAATATGTGAGTAGCTCAAGTATGGACAAAAAAGTGAGAACCGCATGTATGCACACCGCATACTGCACATATGCACTTACTGTGTTAAGGCTGTCCGCAATTTCAGACACCATGGCTTCATTCAGCACTGTCCGAGCAGGAGTCTTTGGGATGGCTGCCACTTTCCCCCCAGCACGTAGTTGAGCCTAAAAACATATAACAGTGTTTTTTTTCTCCATTTTATTTGTTTTCACGTAACACTTAAGAGTCATACAGTCAGCTTTAGTTAAGTACTTATACAGAATGAAACCTTTTTTTTCCCGCTTTTTAAAAATTTTTATTTTACGTAGAAACTCAGTATTCCAAATTAGTATTTTGTAGGTTTTGAAAGTAAGGCTAAACGGGGGGAAGCACATTCAACTTAAATGAAGTAGTTTTCCCAATATAGTCATTATTTCTTTATAAATATTACAGTGAATCTTCACCCACAAATTTAACCACAATTCAAAAACAAATATATTAAACCTAACCTCAAATTTCTCTGCAGGTTTGAGTGTTTGGGCAATGTTCTAATATCTCCATTTTTTTGTAAATGAGTTTAGAGAGATAAGAATAATAAGGAAAGCGTTCAAAGAAATGGAATGAGGCAAAGATTTAAATTGCTGCCAAAATTCAGTTGGTATGGATGATTTTTTTCATGAAACTGCCTGCAGATGAAGCTCCAATACAACAAAAATAATTTCCCCAATAGGAAGTTTAATTTGATAATCCCAATTGCGTTCCTGCCCTCAATCCTTTTTGGAAAGGTTTAAATACCATGCATGGTTTAAAGAAAGATAAGAGCATCCTACCTTGTGTGTGACTTTCTTCCAGTTGAGTCTGAAGATTATTAAGAGGAAGAAACCCGCCTCGATGACAACACAAATTAAGAGGCCCACCCACAAGCCTAACCAGAGGGACACAAATACACACACATTAGAAAATGATCTGCAATTTATTCACTTCATATGTACTTACTAGAAAAAAAAAGTTAACAAGAAAAACAAATGATAGTATTTATAAAAAAAAGACTTTCATAAAGACATGCCAGTGGCTGTTGGACAAATTCAAGTATTGACCTGATGATGGTGCTAGATAGAAAGTCAGAGGATCAAGTTATGTTTGCCACATTTGAAGGCAGTCCACTAATAGTTGTCCATTTTATTGCAAACCACACATCAGTGGTCATTAACACCAGCCCCAGAGACATGATGTGCATGACTACAAAGAGCGGAGAGGATGCTAAAGGCATTACCTACTCAGGTAAACTACACTCCCAACACATATGCATATATGCATCTGTTTAGTAAGAACCACCCTCATTACCCTCTGAGCTACCTTGGAAGACACTGAATTAATAAAATCCACTCTAAAAAAGAGTGAAGCCAAACTTATTTCCAAAGAGCTACAGTCAGTACGTTTACATGCACAGATAAGTCCAGCTACCGTTACAGCGCGATTAGACCATCTTATTGGACTACTGTCCTTGTCCCAGTATACAAGCAATGGGGGAGAATCGATTTATTGGTGGAAATATGTTCGACTCCGCCACAGTAGGTGGAGACATGCCCCCTTTCAGCTAGATGCTATAAACCTATATTATTTACCCTGTCTATGCTATAAACCAAATCACAATCATAACTGTTTATTTAGAATAACTTCAGGGTAGAAGACCACCGTCTCACATATATATAATCAAACAGCGCTGTGCAAACTCTGTCTTTAGTTTTAAGCTGCCTAAAAAAATCATTTTCAGTTTAAGTATACGCTATATTTGCAATATTTTCACCGCTTTGCCTTGCCGTAAGACAGCCCATACTGCTGGGGATTTAAAACCGTGATATCAAAAACACCAGACTCCATAGAGAAGAACAGTCATTTCACTCCACCGAACCACAGAGTTACTGGTTTACCGCTGCCCCCATCAGCTGTTGTATAAAGTACAACAGGGCAAATATTTAAATATAGTGTACATTTACACTGATTTTGATTTATTTATTTTTTCAAGGTGGCTAAAATATGTTTTGCTGCGTTCCCATCCAAAGCAGTACATCACCTAGCTCTGTGCTGGCATTGTGTGACTGCACTTTATTTATCAGAGGTGGGGGATGACTGGAGTGTGACTCTTTATTTAAAATTAACATAAAATACTATCTTTTCAAGTTGTATGTCCCTTACCTGAGCCAAAATTAAAAACACAAGTCCCTCCTCAGTGCTTTTTTTTTTTTTAAATGCCTGACCCATGTTGCACCATCACTTCCCCTATCAACAATAATGAACAGTCCCTATCCCTAACTACCAAAGGGAACAGAGACACAAAGGCCTGCAGAAAGACACAAAACAATCACAAGGAGACACAAAATGACCACAAAGGGATGCGAAACTAGTAGAATGTATTTCTGTCTTGCTGCTAAATTGGAGTGGTGGTGGGGACTTTGCATATCTGCGCCCAGGGGCCCATTGTCTTGTAATTATGTCTGTGTGTGAGTGTGCATTTGTGTTTCATTTATCAATACATGCACACTTTGAGTGGACAGCAAAGCGCAGCACTCTGGCAGGGGGTAAATGGCAGGCTGCAGGGAGAGAAATTAAGGAAGGTCTGCTGCAGCAGGACCTCCTGGGTTTGTGGGTTTAACTAATGAACCTGGGTTTAAATATAGACACATTACTTCAATTCCAAGTTCTGCTGGCACACTTAAAGGGATTTTGATCTTTGGATGTGGGAAGGCTGTATGAGGTTCCTATCCATAGCCAGTGTATTACTGACAGTAGATAACGGTCGACAGAACCCCAGTTTGTAGAAGCAGGCAGAAGTACAGCCACAGCAGTACATTGCTTAGCTTCTGTGGCGGTACTGCTGTCTGCTTCTCCAAACTCTGGATACGCTGACTGTCGTCTGTTGTTTAAGATGTGCTGCTTATTGAACAATATAAGAAATATTTGTAATTTAAGTAGAAGTTTCAGTCTGTGGCGTCACACAATGGAAAATTGAGGCACCTGCTGACACTTCAAATTATTGTGCATATTAAGCTTTAGAAGTAGTATAGAAGTGGTGGTCAACTATAAAGTTCTTTCATAAGGATTCATTGAAGTCCCGTCTATTTAATCTAATAGTAAATATTTAAAACATTTGGGTTAATGAACATTTTCAGACCTAAAACTGTGGTTCTGACTTGGAAAAGCTTGGTGTAAGATCACAGGAATAACCAGCTTGTTGTATTTGTTTTCATTTTCATTCATTGCTTGTTTGTATAAACATAGAGATAAAATGGGATGAAGACTTTACCGAATACTCTGAGCTCGGCAGCAAACATCAGAGCGACTCCCACTGGCAGGCCGATAAAGTAGTAGCACACCAGGTTGGACAAGGCGGCAATTTTCTGCATCCCACATCCCACAAGAATCCCTGAGCAGACGCACTGAAAACACACACACCATTTGAAACAAAGAAAGAAAAACAAGATGCATTGATTTAACCCTTTGAAACCTGGAACAACATCACTTTTCCTGTGCTGCTTTCAGACGCCTTTCACAAGTATTTGCAAATTGGCTTGATTTCTTTCAAAAACATGGGTAAAAAGGCAACAAGCAAATTGGTCAGACACATTCCACAAATTGCAAGAAATAAGCAAAGAAAAAATGTCTCAAGGAAGGAAAAAGAAAACAGCTAGGAGGGAATAACTATATTTATTCAGAATTCTTTGGGGGGGGGTCATTTCCTTCTTTTTTTCTTTTTCTTTCTTTTTTACAAATTTTCAGGTAATTTTCTTGTACTGTTATTTACTCATTTCTTGCTATTGTTTTTTTCATTTTTTCTTTTGTTGCTTATTGCATTTTTCCCATGTTTTTGAGATAAATCAAGCCACTTTCCTCAGGTTTCAAAAGGTTAACAAAACAAGCAAACACCTCTGTGTACTCTTCAACACAAGAGCTCAATGCAAAACAAGACAATATAATACCGTACCAAAAGTGCATCAAAGAACTGTACAAATGTGTAGACGCTGATATTCTTTGAGACGGTCTCCACAATGGCTCTGCAGACAGAAGCAGAAGATCATCAAAAACAGAGCTGCCTTCACATGGTGCAGGAATGAACATGTGCTGGTGTGAAACTCACTCATCAGAGGTAAATATGTAGCCAAGGATGTGCTTACAGCCAGCGAGGACGATACCCTGCAGCACAGCAAGTATTGCTATAGCGAAAGACATTACGTAAGGGATAACACCCAACAAGATATTAAGATTGTGATGCGTGATTTGTTCATGCAAAATCAAATACATGCAAACATATTTCCAGTTATAGCCTTTTATTTTTTAGTTAAAACAAAAACACCTGCCAACTAATCAAAATCAAGGATTCTCAGCAGCACAGTTCAGATTAGATTAATTATGTATGTGCGTGTTTACAAGATTACGTGTTTTCATACCTGTAAGAACCAGGGCCACTTTGGAGGTGACTATGGCCCTGGAAGTGTTTCCAGCCCCCAGAGCATTCCCAACACGCACACAAGCAGCTGCATGGACACCTAGATAGAACTGCAAGGACCACATGTTACTTTCTGCTGTCAGTTACCTTCAGCTTTGAGAAATATGCTTATTCACTTTCTTTTCATGAGTTTGAAAAGATCAATGCTCCCCGCCATGGTGCTGGTGTCAGGACTCAGTTAGCTTAGTTTAGCATAAAGCACAGGAACAGGGGTAAATGGTTAGCCTGTGTCTCTTCAAAGTTAAAAAATAAACTCGCCAGTATTTCCACAACTCAGTAATGTCTCATTTGCTAATATACAAACTAAAATGTAATAACATCAATTTGTGATTTGAGGGTCTGATATGTAGGTTGAGGTCTAATATGTAGGTTTAGTGACATCTAGTGGTTTGGCTGCAGCATTGCAATAAATTAAACCAAACCAAGATTGCAAAAACACGTATGTCTCGATATAGAGCCATGTTTTTGGTTTGTCTATTCTGGGCCACCTTTAGAAACAACATGGCGGACTTTGCAAATGAGTACCGTTCTGAATGTAGATATGGCTCATTCTAAGGTAACAAAAACAACAAAAAAGACTCTTAGTTTGCAGTGGTTAAGATATTGTAGGCAGTGCAGCTGCACTGAGAATGGGCCCTTAGCAAAATTGTGTTACCAGTGTATTAAAAGTAAAGACATTAGGGAAAGTATTCACTTATTTGATACCACTTGCTATATAGAGCCTCAAATATACAAACCCATCTCTGCCATGGTGTGAAAAAAGTCAGTATTACACAAACCATAATATAATTATAGGCTCATTCTACATATATAATGACAACTGTAAATAAACTATGTCAAGTACAGATGCAATAACGGTTGCTGGATAATGTGGGGTATGTTGTTGTCCAATCGCCTCTATTCAGTCATGTGACAAGACAATAAGACTCCGGCTAGGTGAAGCGCAAAATCTGTCAAGACTGACAATCTGAGCACACCAAGGTCTAATGAGCAGTCATGCCATTCAAAAACAAAGGAAGTTGCAAGAAAAGACAGGAGAGAAAAGAAAAGGAGAAGTTTGCGAAGCTCCCTAAATTTTATTCTTTTGGATTTTTTACCAACAGGCACCAGCCCACAGACAAGCGCCTTGCCGCTGTCCTCAGGTGTGTCAACAAACATGCAGCAGGTAGGCTAATCTTAGGAGCAAGTTAGATAACGCTGATCTAAATAATCATAATGTTTAGTTATTGTGTTAGATGTATGTAAACTAAGTTGTGGGCCACTAGGACATTGATGTCTCTACAAGGTGGATAGCCCACCTATGAATTATTATGGTAAGCTAACTAAAGCAAAGTAAATGCTGGCTGTTCCTAGCATTAGATAACCTTTGTATTTACATTTTTGTTTTGGTTGCAGGCATCACCAGTCAGAGCCAGAGTCAGAACCATTCAAGTAGGTGAGTACAAGTGTCTTTTCAAGGGGGTTTGGGGTATCTGATTGGCTGCCGCACCCCTGTTTAAAAGGTTGTTGTGATTATTTCAGAGGGCCACCTGTGCCATTGTGTGTGTACTTTTGAGGGTAAACTGTGTGTGTGCCGCTGTAGACGGTCAGTTTTCGGGACATTGTGTTGTTTGTTCGTAAGTATTGCATCTCTCCTCTTTCTTATTTATTAATCTCTTGCCTTTGTGTCAAGGAGTGCAGTAGTTGTGAGGTTGTTGTACTAAAAATGCCTGAAAAGTAATTTTTCAGGATCACAGTGGCATCTCCTCTGCTCTCAGGTGCTTGTCATGTTTCAGAAGTTCGGCTGTCACAGCACTTTACATGGTTCTAATAACTTTCTCTTTGACCTCTGGACTCTGCAAATACAATAGCCCACATTTCAAATGTAAAATCCAACACATGGTTGGTACTTAGTATATACGCCCAGCTGTGTGTGCATATTTAAGTGTGTGCGTATGTGTTTGTGTGTGTGCTTCGTAACTAATGAGCCAAAGGGCCCATCATAATGGCCTACAGTTTGTAGTTGTTGCTAACGTATGCCACTGCACTAATGAAAAAGTGGTTAGAAATATATGGCTATATTCCATTTCTGCCAATAGATACCTCCGTGGCCTTTAATGCTAAGCTAAGCTAATCGCCCTCCTGGATCAAGGTCCTTAACATACAGACCTGATGATGGTGTCTTCTCATCTCAAGTGAATAAGTACATTCCCCAAAAAACTGAATTAATGTTAAATAATATGTGAATAGATATGTGATTCAGTGAACACATTGGATATTACATACCATGTATATTATGGCTCCTATTTCCAACAACACATGCTGGGCAGCGAGATCCACCTCCCCGAGTGCACCTGATATGATACAAATCACATTCAGACATTTACAAAGACATTATGCCTAAACACTACACCAAAAAACTTATGTCAGTCAGTAAACTGCACACAGCCTGCTGCTGGCTTAGTACTTTGACAGATGTTAAATACATGAGCATTATAAAGGTCAGATAAGGTGAATTTATGGTGACACAGTGACTGCAGATGGGCAGAACACAGTGTTGCAGCATTATATGTTTGAACTAAAAAAGTAAACAATTTTTGTGTCTTGTGTACCTTTAATCAGTTTAGATTTATTAAACCTGGAGACTTGTGTTGCGTTAGCCAGTTTAACCCTTAACCCTTTTAAACCAGAGCACATTGGCTTGATTTCTTCCAAAAATACAGGAAGAAGGTGATGAGCAACTTAACAAGAAATGGCTCAAAAATTAGCAAGAAATTTGTAAAACATTACAAGAAAATTACCTAAAGACAAGCCACAAAAAGGAGGAAATGTTAATAATAGCAAAAACGAGAAAATTACCTTAAAGTGCTGATTTTTTTTCTGTACCGTAAGTTTAAATGTTGAATTATAAGTATTGTGAATATAATCTAATACACTATGTTGTTGTGGCGAGAATTTGTTCATTGATTTGGTAATACTGAACAAAAGCTACACATTTGCAATTTTGTCGCTATATCTTACAATCTTTCAAGCTACACTCAACGGGGATTTTAAAAAATAACAAAGTAAAGCAACACTGACCAGCAAGGAAACCTCCAACCTCCCAGATCCACCATTCAAAACAGGTCATGAATGCACTGGGAACACCCAGCTTCATATAAGAGCCCCACTCCTGCAGACAATCAGTGGACCAGCCTGCAGAGCATTTCACACAGGAGAGTTATACACAATAAGGCCTGCAGAGGGGGAACGTTTTCTGAAGACTGATTTAAAAACACCTAACCTATTATACAAAAATTGTTTTTATATAAATATAGAGTATATATATCTCAGCAACCAAAAAGCCCATATGAATAAACTGGGTCTTAAACTAAACTAAACAAATGGTTGATGAACTTGAGAGTTGGAAGCATCAGTATAGATTGTCCTGGACCAGATTAAATGAAAGAACAAGACAAAATAAATGGAAATTTTTGTCCTTGCCTGAAAAAACCCCAAAACATTCCAATGTTAGAGAAAACATGCCTTTGAAATAATGATAAATTTGACCAAAATCTAAAGGAAACAATGGGACCACATCTGACTGTCACCTGTTCAGAGACAGATGCTTGTAAAATAAAGGAGGACACAATATTAAATTAAAAATTAAAGAGTATTAAATAAATAAATTCTTAGGCAAGCTCTTGAAATTGGATTTTTTAGGTACATTTGTGCACCATGTTTGGCTCTCAGATAACAGTAAAAAATTATATGATGTCACGTAGATTTCAATAGAAGTATTAAACCCATGTAAAAACATCAGGCTTTAGCTTTATTTCCATCAAAACTCTTTACATGTTTCCCCTCATAGAAAACCAAAATAAATGCACTGAATGAGCCTTTAATTGGGGTCAGTAGGCCACAATAAGCTGACACATATCTTTGGGTGCAATTGACCAATTCAACCAGCAGATGGAGACATAGACCACGGAAGAACCCAAAACATAGCCTTTCTTTGTACTAACTTTTACGAAGTTTGTAATGATGTGAATAATGTTTGGTTTAGGTGGAAGTGGTTCAGCCAGAAAGCTTGTCAAGATCAGCCCGAATCAAATGATATGCAGCATGACTATGTCCTAGCGTGTTTAAATGCCTCATAGCATGAAGAAAGAAGGTAACGCTTGCACACGTACTCCATGCCACACAAGTTTATTCAAGACAACATTTCGATCCCACTTGGGATGACGAAAATCCAAGTGGGATCGAAACGTTGTCTTGATTAAACTTGTGTGGCATGGAGTAAGTGTGCAAGCGTTACCTTCTTTCTTCATGCAAGTTTTCTGAAAGCTTTGCACCTATGTGATGTGCGTATAACTATCCTTTTTTCAACCCTAAATGCCTCATAGCCCCATTCCTGTAGTTTCTAAGTAATTAACTCACCTCCCCATGTCTGCTGATGGAGCTTCTTCCATCGGATGTAGCCGAACAACAGGAGGCAGATGTTGATCTGAGAGAGGCTGCTAGCAATTGCCGATCCACTGCAAACACATATGATAGAACATCTTTTTTATTTGGAGAAATGTCTACGATAATTGTGACTCCATTCCTATCATTCTAGACAAAAACGGGGAAGGACTGCACACTGAGTGGGTCAAAGAAGGTCGGCGACGAGACAGTTAAAGTTAGACTGAGTACACTTGATGTCTGAGAATAAGCCTTGAAAATCTGGAGTTTGTGGTTGATATGAGAGGGGAGGGACCGGCCTGACCTGACCACAGGGACCTAATTGGTTAAGTGGACTGCCTGTTGAACCAAATGTTTGTCCAGCTGGTCCAGAATCAACTCCTGTCAAAGCTCTCTCATCTTTCCCTGCACTGCCTTCCTCACTCTCTAAAAAAAGTACAAAAATAATAAACATTAGTGTACCACCCGCTCTATTTAAACAAAAAACATCATTTTTCTGACATAGAATAAAATGCGTAATGAGCTCTCTGACCCCCTGTTCTCTTCTGTCCAAACTCCTGGCTATGGAGTTTGCAGGCCCTCTCCTATTTGAACAACAGTGAAGGCATTATGGGAGAGTTTCTCTGCTTTTAATAAACAGTTTATTGGTCATGACACTTGAGGCCTGATATCATATCTATCGACACAAAGTCCATCAAAAATAAAAAGGCAAGGCGTAGCAGCATCATACACTTACACGACTCCTAACTCGAGGCTGACGATTAAGACGTAGTTGGCCCCCAGGTTCAAAAGGTTTGCTGCTGCAGCTGTGTACATCTGTGGCAGAATGATCCCCTGACAGACAAAAAAAAAGACAATCAGCATCACTTTTCCTGTGCTGCTTTCATAAGTATTTAATCTTTATAGCCTGAGCAAATTGGTGCGATTTCTTTAAAAAAAAAAAAAAGGCGAAAAAAGATGAGCAACTTGGTAAGAAATGTTCCACAAATTGCACAAAATCAATAGAATTAGAAAATGATTTTTAACAAAATGGGAAAAAATGTCTAGGGAAAAAGGGGAAAAAAAGCTAGGAAAAAGCCATATTTACAATTATCACAATTACATAGGTTATTGAAAATTTTCTTTCAGAATTGTTATACATTTTTAGGTGCTTTTTCCTGGTTATTTTCTTGTTTTTGGTTTTTGTTTTGTTTTGTTTTACTTTCTTGTTATTATTAAGGGTTAATATGCAAACTGCAGGAACAAAGACAAACAACAAATTCAGGAAAATACAGCACTCCATTAATGAGACTAATAGCCATTTTCCATATATTTGCTATCTTGGCTTGACCCAGAAGAGGAACCTTTTTCTATCTGCCCCACTGGTGTTATTATGGTCAACAACTTTATTATACTGTTATCAGAGTTTTTAATTTTTGTGCCTCTGCACCAACAGTAGCCGTGGCTGGAGATATTATGTTTTCAGGCTGTCCTTTGTCCACCTCAATCTCGTGAACACAACATCTCAAGAACAGCTTGAGGGATTTTTTTTTAATTGGCACAAACGTCCACACTGAGTCAAGGATGAACTTATTTGAATTTGGCAGTTACAGGTCTCGGTCACAGTGACCTCATCTGTTGCATTCTTGTGAATGTAATATCTCAACAACACCTTGAAGAATTTCTGAAAATTTAATGCAAACCAGGATGAAGTGATTCGAATTTGGTGGTCAAAGGTCTGTAACCTCATAAAACACGTTTTTTGTCATCACTCAAGCATTCGCGCTCTAAAATATAAAGAATGAAAAAGACGCAAGGTGACTCTACTTTTTTTTATCACTGAAGTGCCACTATTTTCCTGAATTTGTTTTGTAAAAACAAATACACGGAAGTTCATTTTTAAGACAGAGTACCGGATCAAATTCAGTGAAGCAAAAGTGCACATGTTTCCTATGATAAACTTACTTGGTTTTGAAGGTAGGCAACTTGCAGCTGGTGCAGGAACATGGCCTGTAGCAGGGAGAGATAAAGGGGACTAAAACTGTCAGACTTTTTGAATACCAGCCACAATTATCAAACAATCAACACATCTTTGAAAAATCATGTAATTTAGCAGTAAATACTACTCTTTTTGTTGACCCTATGCTATATTCCAGTTACTGCAACTGACAGAAACACTCTAAACCTGGAATGACGTTCAGACGCCTTTCACATACATTTAAACCTCTGAAACCTGAGGAAATTGGTTTGGTTTTTTTTTGTTGTTGTTGTTGTTGTTTTTTTTTTCAAAAACATGACAAGAAATGTCCCGTAAATGTTAAGAAATTAAGAAAAGGTGACAAGAAAATGACTGAGTTTATAATAAAATAAAAATTATATATATATATATATATATATATATATATATATATAATACAGTACAACAGTAATAATATAATACCTTTTTTAACCCTTGTTTTCTTTCCCTCTTCTGTGTTAATTTCAGGTAATGTCCTGTAACTCATTACTTTGAACTTTTTCCTAAGTTTTTGAAAGAAGTGCTCAGGTTTCAATGGGTTAATGAGGAAGGCTAAATGCACAAAACAAAGGACAGAGATGACTTGTCTTGCATTTGAATCATTGTACCATGTATAAACTAAAGTTAGCAAGCATGAAAAATGTCTTTACTGTAGGCATTTATTGTTTTCTAACATACAGAAAGAAGTTTCAGTATTTATTTTGTGGTTTTTAAGATATGTCTTGTTTGCTATCTCACATCTATCAAGCATCAAACAGTCATTCAAATTCAAGTTATCTTTGAATTTGGGTGACTTTAAACACTCAAACAAAAGTTTATCAGATCACTTACTGTGATCAGGTTATGGTGTGTAAATAACTAACTGGTATTTACCTGACCAACACCAGAAAACAAATCCAATCTTTTGATAAGCTCAATCAGGTGCTGACCAGAGTTGTGATATTCTTGCTTGCAGGCAAAGACATCATCATCACTTGTTTTCTCATCCTTTGCTAACTAACTTGAGTTGAGTTTCTTGATTTTCATGCTATATGAGCTAAATCCTCAGAATATGGCATATTACAACATGTATTGAATTAGGCAGAAGAAAATCTCCTTTTCAGACTGTGTTTCAGTTCAGTGCACTTACTGGAACAGCAGGTAAAAATACTGTAGCATACAGCTGGGCAATTCTGAGAGGGAGGCAAACAGAGTGATATTAGCTTAGAAGAGCAAACACAGACAGTGATGCACTTTCTGATTTGACATGTCCCCCTTTTTGCATAGCAGTATAAAAAACATTATATTGCATCAGATTTCTGCTTTATGTCTTTTAGTTTTTTAAAATGAAATTAAGAATCTGTATGGTAAGTACAACATTCCAGAAACAGGTGAAATCAAATATCCAGGCATTTAAAGCTGCATACATGACATTCACATAAAACAAATACCTGCATGAATGTACATATAAAACTGAACTTAAAGGTCCCATATTGTATTCATTTTCAAGTTCATATTTGTATTTTTTGTTTCTACTACCATGTGTACGCTTTAAAGTTCAAAAAACACATTATTTTCCTCATATTATGTGCCTAAATATACCAGGATTTAGCCTCTGTCTAAAATGCTCCATTTTAGTGCCTGTAGCCCCCCTCCCAAAAAGTCAAGCCTGCTCTGATTGGTCAGTGTTTGTGGGTCTTCCACATCGTTTTCTCGGCATCTCTACACTGTTACTACAGCTGGAAATTAACTGTAACCACACTGTAACAGCAGTTTCTACCTTTCGATTATATAGTCCTTCATGGAAGTCCTAATAGCTCTTTTTAAGGCACAGTTTCTAAATACAGACTATGCATTTCCCTGGTGATAGTGTTTTGATGCTTTCACAGTGTTTATATAGCACCTATACCTGCTGTATAATAAAAATAGACATGAAAATGTGACTTTTTACAATATGGGAGCTTTAAAGAGATACAAAAAATTAAGTGTTTTAAATAGAACAGCTTAAGAAAAAATGCATGTGTTTGAGAAAACACTGAGCATGCAGCTCAATAAATGTGACTTGGTTTATAATGCACGAGTTATGTAAAATACCCTGATACTCTCTAACCTGGAAAAATGCAGTCAAAGTTACACCACTGATAACAATAACAACCATGGAGCTAAACTCTTTGTGCATTTTGTACACATAAACATAGACAGAACACACACACGCACACACATACATTTAAGGTATTAATTAAACTGAATTTACCTCGCCACCTCATCTTCTTGATGCATGAGCATCAGCAAATGGTAAGAGTTGATGAGAATGCCCCAACAGGGCAGACAAAACAGCAGCAGGATCAGAGTGCTCCTTTGGAGAATAACCCCCACACGTTTCATGTTCTTACCACCGAATGTCTGCAAAATTACATCGTTTTACATAGTAGTTACATTGTTTCAAATTTTAAACATTTCTGGAGATAACACAATAACATTAAGTTTAAGTAACAATAGTATTATGATAATGTAGTTTGCTCACCTGAGAAATTAGTGTGTCACAAGCCAAGGCGAGGCCATGGCCTATTGAACATGTGGTCACATTAAAAGTCTGAGAGGTGGAGAATAAAAAACACACACAAAAAAAAACAGAACAAAAAACTTAGTTAGACTTTGTTTATGTGTTACCGTTCAAATGTCTCAAATGCATTGCCTTTTTTGGTTATGTACTCTGAGTAACATGTACATAAATATGACACCCAGCTCTCCCAAATCTCAGCTGTTCCAGCAACTGACACGAATGCAGATTCATAGGCTGTGGTGGTAGAAAGTAGAATTACCGCCCGCAGTTGTATTCCTCCACATGGCAGTCAAGTTTCTCCTATGGTTTACATGCATGTATGTGAAAACGTAGATACTTCACACACATCCTCCCCCCTGCAGCACATGAGCTCTATAAAGTTAGCCCAGTTTCAACGTGGACACCCAAGATTTGTGTCACCAATTCAGTATCTGACCAAATATCTCCCTTTCTTTTCCTAAGATATGATGTTAAGTAATAGCCAGAAAAGTATTTTTTGCAGAAGATTATGATGTCACAGTGAAGTTGGCCCTTGACCTTTTGGATATAAAATGTCAGCGCTTCATCATAATATCCTTGTAGACACTTGTGTAAAAGTTTTGGCATCAGAATTTTTAAATTAAGGACAAAAACAGGTTTTGTGAGGTTACATCAACCTTGACCTTTGACCTTTGTTCACCAAACACTAATCAGTTTATTCTTCAGTCCAAGTGGACATTTGTGTCAAATTTGAAGAAAATTCCCTGAAAGTGTCCCTGAGATATTGCTTTCAACCATAATGCCTTTGGCCACGGCTATCACCGCTGCAGAGGCATAAAAATGTTTGTTTGTTGGGGTTGAACATACAGAACACTTTCACCCCTGAGATTAAGTTTAATTGTAAAAAGATTTCTGCCATTTTTAGGATTTCATGGCTGAATCCTGAAAGTTTTTCCACGCAGACCAATTTGTCCGAGTTGATACACCCGGTCTCACCGAGAGTCATCACCCCAGTCTGCAGCTTGTTGGGAACATCAGCCAATTACGGCTTTTGTTTTCAGGTCCGTATAGTTCAGTGCCAACTGTTGTCACGATTCTGATGAACTGTGTGAATCCTCCAAACATACAATGCTCTCACAAAAAATTACTTTATCCTATTTTCCCCATGCCAAATGGCAGACAGCCAAAGTAGACGAGTGTGTGGTGAAAAGAGTTCAACATTTAGCAAGCCAAAGGGAGTCTGATATTTGGGAAGACCAAAATGGCTGACCAAACTGATGATGTCTATGTGCGTCAATTATGTGTGCCTAAATTACCTGTCTATTTGCTCCATGTGTTTCTGCTGCTATGCAACGGATCTCTGTGTTGCTTTGTTTGCAGGATGTGTTAATTTGCAAACAGGTTAGTTAAAACCTAGCTCATTTATTGATGCCATGTGATATCACCTCCATGCTCTACTGTGTGGCCAAGTTAACCCACAGGTGGCTGCTTTTACTTTTTTTTGATGTTGGGAAAAATACAAACAAATGGAGTTTGCGTCAGTGAGGAGACAATGATTTACCATGCAGATGGTGGTTGAAAGCTCTCTTCTAGGATGGCAATAATCCCAGGCATGAGGCGCGAGTTGTTGCTTAATTGTTTACTACTGTGAACATTCTGTGAATCATTCCCCAACAGTTGACCTATCATGCTCATTTTTCAGTTATTTTATTTTGGGTTTCTACTTGAACATCGTCACATGCTTTAACATTCAAGAAACACTTTATTTACCTCATAGTGTCTATGTTGAGCACCTGTATTCAAAACGATAGGTTCCGTGTCTTTAAGCCACCCTCCCGAAAAAAGCCAAGTCTGCTCTGAATAGTTAGCGTTTCCAGCTCAACCGTGCTTCCAGTTTTTGCAGGACTGCAGGGAAAAAAACCCATGCAGCCAAAAAGCATTTTCCTTATAGACCAACATTGTAAATTTGTTGACAGGGCACCTCAATCTGTAAATATGGTCAATTATGACTCTGTCTCTTATGAATGTTTGATCCATCAAGGGCTCATATTTGTTAAACTTTCCTCAAGCCAAAACGTAGCAATTTAAAAATCTGTGATGTCATCACAATGTAAAGTCTGACAGAGTGGGAACTTTTGGGAAGGGCCAGTCAGAGAAAAACTGTTCCACATATTCGTTGGGCTGCATACCACAAAAGTAAACCCAAAAGCTAGTAACATTTTTTGGTGTATGAGCCAGGCGAGCAGAAGAAGAGGCACCATCTTGCAGCTTCATCGCAACCAGGGAATTACTGAAACAGAGTAAAGTGGCTTTTGCTATCATGGAAAATTACCAAATAAAAGCTTTGAAACCCAACGGGACATGTGCCAGCAGGAATATGATCCGAAATTGGGGAGAAATTTACAGCATTAGCAACAAAGAGTATATGTTTCCTTGGCATGTAGCTGCATGTACCAGTGTAGGCTACATCATGCAAACACTTGCAGTACCGTGCTTGGAGCAGACAACCACAAGCTGATGTCATCTTGTTTCAAAAGCCACGATTAATATGAACATCCGACATTGTAACTGTATGACAGGAAATGAGGAAAATCAAAGGTCCCCTTTAAGACTAACCAGATCTCAATCAACTAAACACCTGCCTAAACATTGCCTCTCCTTTTTGTGGTGTTCAGCTGTATGTACAGACTTGAGTCTCAGTTCTTTCTGTTTGTGCAGTTTATTGCACAACAGCTCTTTGCCATTTTTGCAGCACACGTGCAGAGAGGAGGATGAGGGTGTTCTAGCACATGCCCCTTTGCCCCTTGATACCTATAGTGCCGTTTTTAAACAAATTTTATGATGGTCCCTTGGTGCTGATCTGTTTAAGTACGGGTGCTTGGAGTGCCCAAAAAGCACCACCAAAGATCCATATTTCAGCAATAATTTCTGCTATTTGATATACCTATGAAAACTACATTATATTGCACATTATATGAAATCCATAATCCGTAATTATTCTAAACTGTTGGGGTTTTTTTTTTGTTTTTTTGTGACCTCTAAAATTGAAATATCAGAAAATAGCCCAATCAGTATAATAACAGAATATTGCTAAGTCCCTTGGCCAGATTGGGGTTTAAAGGTACCATGAACGACATCACACACAAAAACTTATGATACTCTAATTGTGAGGGAAAGTTAGTAGGAGCAGCAGTAGAAATAGTACAGTCAGTAGAGCAAATAGGTGCGCTACTTTAGTTGCAGCAGGTTAAATCAACAGTCTACAAAGTGAAAATACTAAGCCTACCGCTGAGGCCAGTGCATATCCAGCCAGTTCTGCATTGCCGATGTGACCACAGAATATGGTGACAACAAATGGCATGAGGAAGTTCAGAATCCGAGACACCAGCTGTAGAAACAGAGAGATTTGACCCATCATAGATAAGATAAAAACAGTGCAGCAAGTGATTGCTTTTAAATAAGTATTTCATTGTTGGACAGATGGTTTTTTCATTAAACTGGGCTATCTATGCAAGAGAAAGACATAAACACTTTTGAAATTGGTGCTACATGTCTAGAGAAAACAGAGAAAAAAGACTGGCTTTCATTTTTGCTCAAGAGAAAGAAAAACTACAACT
This sequence comes from Plectropomus leopardus, assembly GCF_026936395.1. Classification (NCBI taxonomy): domain Eukaryota; kingdom Metazoa; phylum Chordata; class Actinopteri; order Perciformes; family Serranidae; genus Plectropomus; species Plectropomus leopardus. The sequence goes on from NC_142190.1 coordinate 22,770,853, forward strand.
ACCAGAATGCACTGTACTGCACTGGACCAATAACAGCAATAAAGTTGGTGATGTAACAAACAAACCAACAATGGAACAAAAGGTAAGCTAAAACATGTTTTTAAAGACATTTGAGGTGAGAAATAGGCATATACAAAAATACAGAAGTACAGCCTGTAGTTTCAATAGCCAAGCTCCCAGGAACAGTGCTGGGCTTTGAAGCCAATTTTACACAGAGGCCAAAAGTGGAATTACAATGTTCAGGTCTATAAGGACCCAAAAAGACTTTTTCGCATTGTATTACATTGTTAAAGAGATATCTGTAATGCATTGGATACATATTCTTGGGTGTCAAAAACCTCTCACAAAATGACTTGTTTGACTATCAAGATTTGACCCATTCAGCTGAAAGTCTAAAAGAGCTGCAAAATTAAACCATTTTATCCTCATTCAAGTTCACTTGCTTAACAGGCAGAATGATGCAGAAGTGGGGCCGATCATCTCATTAATACCGTGAAAACAGAGCTTTTTTAACTTCATGCGCCACTGAGCAACTTTCATAGAAATCAGTGGGGCCCCGCTGCCAATGCTGTATCCAGGTCTCTTAATACATCCATCCACAGCCTGAGAGCCAGTAAAACTCTGCCAAATGGGAGGTTTTGTGTCATCTGGCAGAGATTTAGGCACTGCAGGTTTACCACAGTTCATCTACACATACTACCCACATTGTTGTGATACAAAGCTGGCTGAAAATCGGAGTAGTATCCCTTAAATTTGTTACAGACATCTGATCCGTACTCAGTAAAGCAGTTGAAGTTAGAGAGCAGTGTTGCGAAATCACCAATCACAGACAGGTTTGCACCACGTTACACCGTAGGTACCTTTTTATTTCATTTGCGTTCTTCATATATATTTCAGAATGGTACTTGATTGCACAGTTAGATTGTACTGTATTACAGGGCACATGAAACAGTAACTCTGCAACAATTGCATACAGAACCTGAATGTATAACAGTTGTGGCACTTTATGAATAACATACCAATGCCCCCCCACTAACACTTCAACTTTCCCCTACTCACCAATGGGCCTGTGAGGCGTAAGACTTGGTAAAGTTCCTCTCTGTAGACCAGTGGTACCCAACGTCTCACACACGCACACCGAAACAGTTTGGAGCTGACCGCTGCCACCGCCGCCTCGTCTCCCTCAGCCCCTGCCGTCTTGGCAACAGAAACCCCAGTAACGGGCCCTGCAGTCGGCACAGGGTGTGCAGGATCCGGGGTATCCAGCTTCTCCATTCAAACACAGAAAAAGACGAGAGAAGGGAGAAAAGCTAAGGGACAAGGGAGGGAGGGAGGGAGTGGGGAAAGAGGGAGCAAAGGTAAGAAGGGCAGTCAGTCTTTGTAGGTTTAGAAATACAACACATGCACTTCTTCAAAAATAATTGATTAATGTGGGTTTGGAGGAGGAGGCAGATGAGATACTGAATAAAGGAAAACAAAACAGGGGGAGTGACAGAGGGAGTGGAAAAGAACAAAAGTCTTTATGTGTGGATACAAGGGTCAAAGCAAGGCTGATGAATGCTTCTTGCTGTGGAGGTACGGTGTCTAAGTATTTGTCGTGTTTCATTTACATGTTTCGGTGTGTGTGTGTGTGTGAGGTCTTACCGGGCTCTGTAGTAATCTGATGAAGAATGCCTGTTTGCACGTTGTACACAAAGAGCTCCGACTACATAAACTCTGCAGTCTTTAATTAATTGTTTACAGGGCAGCCATGCTGTATATGTTTGTGTGTGCGCAGATGCATTACTGATCTTATCTGCCACTGAATGTACTTTGACCACTGACTTTACCCCAGAGGTTGACCTACTTGTCGCATAAACAAACACAGTCACACATTCACACAAACTTACACTCATCGTCCTGTCAGAGCTCTTTAACTCAGTTTCAGGGAGTGAACATTGCTATGTATTATTGTGGCCAGAAGAGGTCATAGGCAGAGCACTGTCAAATCTGACAAGTTGATCATACCTAAAATAATCTTGGAAACTGATGACCTTAAAAAAGGAAAATTAAATAAACTATAAATCTTAATTTAGACTTACTTTATATCCAGGTGTTAAGTTTACTTGAAATTGAGATGTATTTACTTAATTTTTTGGAAGTTGTTGCAACTTAAACGTGTTTTAAGTGTTAGCAACTTCACTAAACCAAGTTAGTCTGACTTAACTTGATCATGACAAAAGAGGATTTGCTGATGATTAAGTTGGGAGATCTGCAAGTTCTGTTTTCTTGACATGGTTAAGATATAAAGCTCACTAAACTTGGTTTACTGAAGTTGCTAAAACTTCAGTAAACCAAAAAGATTGATTTAATAATTTAATAAAACTTGTCATTGTTAAGTTGCAGCATCTTCACAAAATTAAGTAGATATATCTACATTTTAAGTAAACTTAGAATTAGATGTAAAGTAAACATAAATTAAGATTAATAGACTAATATGTTTTAAGTGAAAGTGCCCAACTTATCACTCACAAGTGGGGAAAATGGCCTTTCCACATAACTTTTCAACACCAGCCACCTCTGTCCCATGTTTTTTTTTTAAACAGCAGATTTACTTTTGGGGCTTTTAATGACTTTATTTGGATAAGCTGCTCTACTTTTAACTACATTTATAGAAGTAGTAGGTCATTCTTGCAGATATTCCCTACCTGAAGGAATTGCCTCCTCTTCTTTAAACTACATTTTTATATTTACTAGGTCATTCTGAAGACATTTCCTACCTGACAGAATGAGCTATTATATCAGGGGAGTAGGCCATTCTGATAGATATTTCTTATCTGACAACATGATCTATTCCACTTTTTACTATGTTAAGAGATGTAGTAGGTCATACTATATTCCCATGAAATGTAATGAACAAAAATGTGTAACGTAGCCAAGCATAAGATTGAGGTATGATACCTCCTACCTTAAGTACCATTCTCACCTTCCACCACTGGCAACATGCATCACATTCAGCGCAATAAAGAAAAAGAGACAGAAATGCTCACTGCTGTTTAAAGTGTAAATGTAAAAGTACTTGTATGCCAGATATTTAGCAGCTTTTTTTATCAGTTCATGAAAAAGATGCTGTTTGTGCCTTTTTATTCATATTAATGCACACAGTACATTAGTCTCTGCTTATGGTCAATCATCATGACCTTGAAGAGAGGGAGGAGTGCACAAGGAAATAACCCCAAAACTTCACTGTCACATTCATGTCATCTTATTAGGGGACAAGGAAATAGCTTGAACACTCTTCTCATATGACGACAGTAGGAAACACAGATAATTTGCGAGGAAATACAGTTAAATAAAGATAGAATAAAATTGAACAAACAAAAAACATCTTAGTTTCACTTAAATGTTTTTTGTTTTCTTTAACACTTGCTGACAAAGACCAATTGTAAATTGCATTATCAGTGAGTCATGGGCGTTGAGAACACAACACTCACAACAACTAAAAACTAATTTAAAAAAAGAACCCATAAAATATGTGTTTGAATCCTTAAATCCACACCCAAGACGTTTTAGTGTCATTGTAATGACTACAGCCAATAAAAAGCGCCCTTGAGTTTGCACATTTTAAGCACACAACAATAAAACAGAAACAAGGACAAAAATCAGGGTTGGGAGGATTGACCGTGTCGGCAGGAACAGGAAAGTAGAATGATGAGAAAGGCATTCAGAAACAGTGAGGGAAGTTATAAAAGTGTCCTCATATCAGGCATATAAGAGTCACTGAAGGTCTGACTAGTTCTACACATCCTCATATTCACACACAGGGAACACCACAAACAAAACAGCCAAGGAATAAGAATAAATAATCTTTGTTAGGTAAGTACATATTTTATGTATTAATACTAAGGTGCTTGCTGTGTGTAATGTTATTCACATTTCTTGCGTTGGTGTTGCATTGATCCCAAGAAAGAAATTCTTATTCTTTTATGCAAACTGAAATTACACATGACTTTGATATCAGTTAATAAGTACCAGCAAGTACAGAGTGTCCCTTTTAAGAAAAATGGAGTAAATTAATTTAAGGCTTTTATTTAAAGTGATGATTTCTACATCAGATCTAACAGGCAGGTTTTTCTATATTTAGTCTTGTAAAGCAAACTCTAAAGAGAACATAATGTAGCAACATCAGTCTCCTTCCCTGGACACAGTAGTTACACTTTCTTTAATGCATAAAGATCTCATGTTATGATAAATTGCAGATATTCTGGGCTCTGACACGTAATGAGTAGAACTGTATCCAACTGCTTGAGTGTTATATTTAAAGCATGCAGATTATCTCATGAGAAAAATCTATACGATTTTTCTTCTTTTTATCTTTTACAAACACTGTCTCACACGCACATAACAATTTGCAGACTTTGTACTCCTAAGGAACAATCGATTATCATCTTGATAAATCACCCGTGCACAAAAATTTTAATTCTTTGATCAAGTAGGCTATTCTTAAAGCCTGTGAAATAATGGTTTCATGTCTATTGGAACACTGGAGAAAACTCTTGCTTGCGAAGAAACTTTGATTGTATGAATGAGAGAAAGGAAATTGGAAATTTATACTGAGCATAAAAAACACAAATGATTATGTGTTTGTGTCTATTGAATTTGAGGAAAACAACTGAATACCCGGCAAGGCAAGTTTATTCATATAGCAGCTTTCAACAAAAGGACAGTTCAGAGTGCTTTTGTGGTGAAGTTTTAGTGAGTATGGAATCAGTTTAAATGTTAAATCACCTTTGTATGAACAATCTCTCGCTCCTTCAGGTTTATCCAAAGAAGAGTAAAATGAAGATGTTCAGATCCCTTCTTTTCCATTTTCTCCTGTACTGTGCAACCCAAACATTAGGTAAGTGTGCCAGGTTTGTGAACCTGGTTACCAAGACTTAAACTGACTTGCCTCTTTTCAGTGAAATTATTCCAAAAAAAGATTTTTTTTTCTCACTACTTGCATGCAGTCTAACTTTCTCCCTCTTTTCTTTTTCCAAGGCGTTAAGATCCAGTCTGTCCCAGGATTTGACAGCGAGGGTGTTATTCTCACAGAGCTGGACAAGAGTGTGTCTCTGCTTTGTCAGCCTGACGGCGGCCATGAAACTCAGGCTGACGAAGAGTTGGTGTGGCTGAGGAATGACGCTGTCGTCAGTCTGATGGAAGAAAATAAGAAAGGTCGCAGCAGCGTGTGTGTTACACCCGTCGTCCTTGAAGACAATGGTGCCACTTTTACCTGCCACCTCAGAAAAAATGACTCAGTTAAGGCCTCAGTCACCCTGAATGTCCTATGTAAGTCCCTCCAAATAAATGTTGGAAATATGTCAGTAATAATACTAGCATAGGTGTACATTTTGGGGGATGCAGAGATTGCAATGGGACGATGAAAACATGACAGGAGCTGAGGATTTTAATTTGACAAAATTAAAGACATTTACACCATAAATTGCAAAAATTGATGCAGAAAAAATTCCCAGAATGCAGGAAATTAAGTGTCAAGTATTAAAAACTTTATGGCGGAGGAACCGTTTGGTCAGACGGTTAACCACACCTGCAACCACAGAGCTTAGCTGACTTAGCTCGCTAAAGTTAACCACTCAGCAGCTCTAAGTCTTATGTGGTTTCTCTATGCGCCCAATGATTTGGAGGATTGGGGTCATTTTATTCCACAGTGGAGCTTTTATGGCTTCATGAGCCACTGAACAGCTTTCATAGGTATGAAAGGGGCTCTGCCTTCAGTGCTGTATCCAGGTCTATTCATACATCCATGGAACAGCCTCACAGAGAGGCTCATGTGGCTGCAGACTCAACAGCTTCAGTAACAAAAAAAAATAGGATTAAGAGTCTAAATTACATCAGCCAACATGCTGATGTTTAGCAGGTATACAGTTTTCCATGTCAGCTGAGAGGAAAAGTTATCAGAGTGCATCCCCTGGGGATTTATTTCTGTACAAAATTTCATGGCTATCCATCAAAGAGTTATTGAGAATTTCATTCTGGACCAAAGCGGTGGACCAACAAACCATCTATGGAAACAGTAAAACTGTTGGCTACCAGTTAAACATGGATTGAAACTTTTTCTTCTTCTTCAGATCCCCCTCAGATCTCTGGGTCAGAGGAAGTGACAGTTGAACAAGAAGCAGTGCTGACCCTGCAGTGTGATATCAGGGCCAATCCACCAGTCTCATCCATGTCTTGGACACGAAATGGAAGCGCAATAGATCTACAAGCAGGTGGCTTTACTGTGACCAATGACGGCTATACAAGCCAGCTCATCGCCAAAAAAGTGGACAAAAGCTTGCATGAAGGCACGTATCAGTGCACAGCAGAGTATCAAGGCCATGGAGAACACAAGCAGTTCCACGTCACAGTAACAGGTCAGTTCACACCATCAGTACTCCTTGATTTTGCTCAAGCCACAGCTCATTATCATATATTTCATATTTTATTGTGTAATTACCACATTTAAATGATGAATCAGTAAATGATAAGAAGAAGCAGGTAAAAGTGTGTTGATTATCTTCTTCCCCTTCGTCTGCAGAAAGGACTATGAAGTTCCCATTGATGCCTATGATAGCAGGGTTGGTGGTGGTTGTCCTCACAACGTTTCTGGCAGTCATTTCACGTTGGGACAAAATCAAGAAGGTAATACAAAAAAACACAAGTACATACAGCACAAACACTGACCCTGACTCGCTACGGTCTGAACCTCCTAATACTTAGTTTGTCTTTTCACAGTGCTGCAAGTAGGTTGTGCCCAAAAAATGGGTCTACTTAAACAAAGAGAGAAGTCAGGAAGACGCCTGAAGAACTCGTTTTGTGTGCACAAGACTGTGATTATCGATTCACCAATTTTATCATATTTGGCATTATTTAAGAAATGTTGACATTTTGGGAAAGAGTTTAGATAGCTTAAATACCTTAAGACCCATACCAATAGTCTGTCTGTCTGTCTGTTAAGTATGAAGCCACAGTAAAGCCAGAAGCTAGTTAGCTTAGCTTAGTTTAGGACAAAGACTGGAATTAAAGGAAAACTTTTAGTGCTAGCCTAGCACTATCTTAAAGCATGACACCTCCTGTATAACACAATGAGCCTGTTTATTATCATGTGTTTTGGGGATCCAAACACAAGTGGACACCTGAGAGTTGTGTTTCCAACTGATCACTTGTGTATTGAATTTTGCTGCTACCTACGTCACTTGCATTAGAAAGTCACAGGGTTATAAGCATAGTTATTAAATCTGCACTCTTGCTAGCTGCTCACCAGTCACGTTGTGTCTGTACTTTGGATATCGCTGTCAGTAGATTCCAGGCAAAACAACTCTTTCTCATCCCAAGTCGTCAGATATTGCTGCTTTGCAGTGGACATCCACATCTACATATTGCGTTGTAGGTATCCCTCTGCGTCTGCTCTTTACATTCCAGGATGCCGCTACTGTGATGTAATGTACATGGTTATATTTACACAACACAAGCACATGGCAACCAACTCTAGAACGTCAGCAAATGCAGATGCTGTCACGGATGGTTAGGATTAGGCACATGTTGGCACAGTTTGTTGGACCTGATTCACACTCCTCCCGCCTGCTCTATAAGCACCATTGCATTCCTTATATTGTGTCGTGACAGACAGCTTCTCAACCTGATGCCACACTGTGGTGTATCACATACATGCAACCCGCCTTCTCAGGGGCAGCCACACGTGACTCTACCGGGCTGACGCAGCAGGTGCATCAACTTGCAATAATAGCACGACTGGTTCAGTCTTGCCGCATTCTACACTGATGCTGGCCAGGTGCGTATCATGCAGATGCAAAAGGTGCCTTTTGGCATCTGAATCATACGCCACAGGCACTGACAAAGCAGCGGTATTTTACGAGTTCAGAAGCTGGGCAAAACAATGGAAAGGCCACACAACGATGCTTCCCAGACCACCGTAACAAGTGGTTTAAGTGATCAGATCACAATGCTTCTTGATGGTAATTTACACTTGTATTTAGACCCAAGACACATATTAACACCAAGTGGCTCAGCGTGCAGGTTTTTGCACAGATTAAACAAACAAGATAAAATATCTTAAACAGTGTTTTTTAGAGGTACTAGTAGGTAGATTTTGTTATCTTTGGGCAAATCCAGGGAAGCTATTTCCGATTTTTCTATCCTTTGTGCTAAGCTAACTGGCTGCTGGCAGTAGCTTTATGTTTACCATACAGACACGAGTGTCTTCTCATCTAACGCTCAGCAGTAAAGTAAATACTCTAAGCGTTTTTCCCAAAATAAAATTTTACAAAATGTATCATTGTATTAACTGTTGATTATGGCAGGACAATCTATGAAGTTTGCATTATGATCTTGAGATCATCCTTGAACTTGTTACTTTTCATAGAGTGATTGGCTACAGCACTGCCTGTTTCTTGTTAATATCTTTGCAATAAAATAACTTTTGTTTCCTCACCTCCTAGTTTCCACATTTAGTTTGACCTTTAACTCCTGACTCAGCAATGTAATCAAGGCTTGTTAAAATCGTGTTATACATTTACTCTTAATGAGACAAAAGGACAGGGACTAAAAAGTCATGAGGTTCAAGGTCTATCTCTGCACTCCTACCAATAAAAAAACACTTTACAGATTCACATAAAACAGTGCAATACCAAATGAGGATTGTAGCATGTTTGACCATACTGCACGTGTGTGCCAGGTAAAGTGGTTATCAAATATACTGTGTGAAGACAAGCTTGAGTGAAGGCTTTAACTGTGAAAGAAGCTGCTTGGTTATGGCAGCAGATTTGAACCTTTTGTCAAAAAATTACTAATTTGATTCAATTGGCTTTTCATTTGGCTACAGTTTTCTCCAAAGCTCAGTAATTGTAATAAGGTCTAATTGATCTTTTTTGGGAAATTCTCGAAGGTCTCCTTTGTGCTAATAACATGAGAATGTGATTGTTGCCCAATGCTCTAGTATGCCTGCTCATAGACATGTAAAACTTAAGTTGTTTTTGAAACCAGGTCCGTCAAAAAATGTTTGACGAATGAAAATATATAGTGGAAGTGGAGATGTGGGCTTCTCGCTGCCTTTAATAAATCACCACAGACAAAAACAAAATAGGTGACAGAGATCTCAAAGCACTGGTGCTTGTAAGTATTTCAAATGCAGGTCTGTAGTGACATCTGCTGGTCACTGATTACTTTAAACCTTTCTTCCATAATGACAGTTTTGTGTAATTGAAAAAATAGAGACACAAAATGAAGCATTAATATGAGAAAAACACAAGCCCTGTGGTAAATGGCAATGTGCATCAGTATTTAGTGACATGCCCTCCTTGTTCTGTCAATGTCAATTGGTTGCTCAGTCCAACAGGACAGATTGTGCATTTATTATCAGGTATATATTTCATTTAACCTTTAACCAGGTTATATCACCAGATTTTGATTCTGTATTTCAATTCCACATAATTTTATATAGCTAAATAAAATGTTGCATGTAGCATGACATAAAGGCTCATTGTGTTAAGATGAGATGTGGTAATTATATACCTTATGTCGGCCTGCAAATATTAGACTGATAAAATATTGGAGACACTTCTAAATATACAGTAATGCTAAACAACAACAACACTGACTGGCCTACAAACAAGCCATGTTGAAGGTTTTGGTAACAAATCAATATCTTACGCCAAGTAGATAAGTCTATAAAATCTGAACATTATGAACCTCACAAAGATAAGTTTTATTATTGGACTGTTGTAAAAGAACTGCACTGGTCTGACTATGATCTACATAGCGTTGTATTATAATGTACTACAAAAAAATTACATTTATGGTGATGAGATATTTCAGAAAAGTTGTGACATAGAGTGATGGAGATCATATTCATAATAATCTGCTGGGTTATTCAAAAAAACATTAAATCTGAATGACCGAGGCCTTTTTTTCTTTCTTCTTTTTTTTTTTTTTTTTTAACAAAACTTTATTAATAACAAAGAGGTATACAGCAATTATATCAAAAGAAACAACAACATGCCACATTTTTTAAGATGCCATTCTGCATGAGATCAACAATAAATCGATGAAAACATGGTTTGCGGTCAGACCATTTCGCTTTGTGGATATGGAATTTACCAAGAATGATCAAAAGCTGAATAAAATATGCCATAAGGCGATCCATACCATAGAAAACAAAACATAACATCACATCAAATACATTATTCTGTACATTAGTGTCCATTTTACTATTAATAACGGTTTGCATTTCTTTTCAAAATAAGTTTGAATAATTACAATGAAAGAACAAATGAAATATTGTCTCTCTATCTGAATTACAAAAAGCACATGTATATGTTTAGCATATGTCGTTCCAAAACTTCCTTAGCTGGGTAAATTCAATGTCAAATTGTGATATAGGCCCAAGCTGTTGTTTTTTTTTATTCATTTTTTCCAGTTATTCCATCCATGGCTCAAGTACATTTACAAATTCAGTTATGTTACAAATAGGAAATAGGAAACTGCAAATAAAACATTAGAAAAAAAAGACAAAACAAAGATGAAACCACGTAGGACAAACCATACAACTAGTACCATATAGCCTACACATATATGCATATGGGTATCAACCAAAATATCAAACAAAAATGTTTAACGAACGAATTACAAATGTCTAGTGTTTCCTCACCTTTGATATCTTTCAGTCCATGAAATGTTTGGATGTAATAGTCTATTTCTATTTTGAATTCTTGTTTTTCTTCCATTTACATTTATAAATCGAATTTTTCCCATTAAAAAAAAATAATAAATTCAAAATAAATAAAAGTTAAAATAATTTTTAAAAAATAAAAATAAATTTGAAAAAAAAATCAGACTTTCAAATATAAACCCAAGCATAGACATACAGATTAAGACCATGGATGTATAATAATAAAGTCTGGATGCAGCCAGATTAAGACCAGCACGCCGAGACGTAACGTATTACGTCATACGGGGGCTTTGCGTATAGGGCGTGGTGCTGTGAGTGTGCGTGTGTGTGCGTGCGGTCTGCGGTCCGCCGCCAAATTCAAACAGTGAAGAAAGAAACAACAGCAGCAGCAGGCAGCTGAAGCAGACGGTCCTCCTCACTACTGGTTCTTTCAGGTAAGAAAGCGGCTCGGTAGACGGTTATTTAGCTGGTACTAACGTGAGGTGTTTCATTTAGACTTCATTTATTTTGTAACAGCTGAGATATTAACGTTAGCTAACGTTGTTACTGCAGATAAGCTAACGGTGCGGACACAGCCCTCTTTTTGTTGTCTGTGTATGATAATCACCGGCCGTTCATTGTTAATGCTGCTACTTGAAGACGTTTCATTGTTGAGAGTGTGAAACTTGTAGCCTCTTTGTGGTTCTCATTTGACGCAGACGTGCTAAATCACTGCTACTTGCTCCTGTAGTTGTGTTTTGGATGGAGCCACTCAGAGTTTAACTTTCGAAGGTAAACAGGACAGGAGCAAAGCTAGAAATCCTGATCAAACAATAGCTATGAAACTTTCACTAACACGATTAACTGCTGCCTGATTATGCGGGTTGTTACGGGTCGTTTCCCGTCCTTTGTTCTTCGACATTTTTCACATATTTGGTCAGTAACATAATTGTGCAGTAATCTCTGAAAGAACCAGCTACACTTAAATTAGCTCAAGGTTGTGAGGATTTAAAGTTGTATCTCTGTAATTATCTGGAAATGTGTTGGGTTTTTTGTATTTTTGTTGTTGTAATTCTATGATACCTATTGTCATAAAATGCCCTATCACAATATCTAAGAGCTGAATGTGATGTTTTTAAATAGCTTGTTTACTCAAACAATCTGTCCAAAATTCATTCAATTTATGATCATAAAAACAGCAAATCTTGACACTCCAGAAGCTGAAAACAGACTTATTTTGCTTGAAAAATTACTTCTAATGTATACAGATTTGTCCTTACAAATTCTAGCTATATGTTTTCATTTGTGAGATCTTAACTGTCAGAAAAAATATATTTTTTTTGTCCAAATAAGTCAAGTTCCAAGTCATTTATTTATCACTTTAAAGTGCAAAACAGATTTTGCACTATATTCCTTAATAAAGACAGACACATATGTGTACACATACAAAGAAACATAATAGTGTATTTGAACAAGATTAAAATTAAGTGATTTTTCAAAAAAATGTCTTAAATTTGATTTCAGGTTATTTTGGTGTTAAAAAGTATGAAATTTAAGTGTGAGATATCCATAGACACTCTGGTTTATCTACAGTACCAGAAAGTCTGCACAAGATGAGGAGTTATTTTCTAAATAATTTTCTTCAAACCTATGTGAAGGACTAATATTTGTTTTAAAACCTGCTGTTCAAAACATATTTTACTATATGATAATGCATTCTCTTGCTTTTCTGTTGTCCCCTCTTGCAGATAAGCTCAGTCGGCATGGCGTCTTCAATGATGGATGGAGTTGGTAAAGCTGTGGTGGGAGTCTGGCGGGCACATACAGTCCTGGATGAGTCTGACGGGGCAGAGAGCTCCCCAGAAGCACCCGACCGTTTCCGAAAGCTTCGCTCTTCGTCTTCCCTCAACTCTCTGCGCATGTCATTGCGCAAACGTCTCCCGCTGCGTGATGTTCAGACCAACTCTCTCCCAGAGAACCCAACTTGGGAAACCCTAAAGCAGCAGCCAAAGACCAACACAGTCCGTAAACTTACTCGCAGTGCTCGCAACTCCATCACTGAAGTGTGTCAGGTGGGTGGTTTGATGTGGTTTTACTTTGGTTGTGTGTGCCAAATGATTTTGTGTGTGAAAAGGCTTGGAGCTTGTTCACTTTTAATTTTTCATGCTATTATTTAGCTGTTAGTTCCAAACCCGCTTCTACAACCCGTGTGAATTCAAGAACAGACTGATAATAAAGCAATCTGTGTGCTAATTTTGATCCTTCGTCATCATCTCTTTTTCCTTTTCGTTCTTACTCAGAGGCTGCAGAGGACAAGAGAGTTTGCACGTGGGGAGTGTTTGGTAGAAACCCCAGGCCGGATGTGTGATGGGGAGGAAGCCTGTGTGACGACTTCTCGCACCCCAAGACGTACACCTGGCCGGGCTGTAACACCCAGACGCACCCCCAGAGCAGCAGTCACACCTGGGCGTACCCCGGGCTCTAGAGGGAGAAGGACTCCTGAGGCGGGCGTACGAGGGGTGAAAACAGGAAGAGGCAGGCGGCAGCTGGTCCGCATGGCTGCATTACGGAGTCCCTTTGCCTCCCCTAACACACAGAACCAGAGGATGTGAGTCTACACAGCTGCATTCATACATGTTGTAGCTGAGGAATCTGTGGCTTTCTTATGTTGGCTACTTTCAGTACTGTTGTTGTTTTCTCTGCTCTGAGTGTTTGTTTCTCTGCTGTAACAGAAAGTTTGACCAAGATCTGGAGTCGGTGTCTAGTGGGCTCAGGAAGCTCAAACACCTGTCCAAGGCATTTGATGACTTGATTGGCAGAGACGACAGGTAAAGCATCTTCATCTGCACTTTCTCTATATTAACTATTAGTCAGAAGTGTTTGCATTTAAGATGTTTCTGTTATTTTTTCTGAGTAATAGTGAACTGTTAGCAGCTGAAATGCTGTTCAACTACTTACAGGGTTCCCACAGTCATGGAAAATATAGAATTTTGCAATAATCTTCTGTGTATAACTTTCCTAGTTATGTAACATGACGGCAAATTTATTTTCTTTAGCGTGCATTGCTGGGTGACATTTGGGTGACTACGTGTATGTCAGCGAGCTGGCACTTTTTGAAGAGTTTGAATCACATATGTTTGAAAAATGCAGCGTAATTGGGGTCAGAAAAAAATATATTAGGAAAAGTTTTGAAATGTTGTCCATGAAAATGTGAGGGAACCCTGTATTTATAAATGGAAGCATGTGTGTGCTGTAGCTGAAGGAGAGTGTTGTGTGCAGTCAGGAGGCCATCATCGCTCCATTTTCGGTTATTCATACATGTTGTGCATAGAGGAGACGCTCTCTTCACCCTCCCACCCAAAGAATCCCAGCACAGCTTGTGGGTCCCCGGCTCCCCTCCCCCCACACACATTCTTCCCGGCTAGATTTGAAACTGTTTCTTCTGGTATTCGGATGAGGAGGGAGTTAGGGGGCGACAGCAGGGGGAGAGGGTGTATGGGTGTGGGAACTGGAGCCAGATGAAATTACAAAAATGTGCTTGAGAGAGCTTGGCGTTTATTTACATCACTTCCTGTGTTGACATTCAAAATGTTGATTTGCGGCACGAACCAGCCAATAAAGAATGAGATGCACTGTGAAAAAACAGAAAGCACACGGACAGTGACTGTGTCTGTGATCAGTGTGTGTTACATGCAACCAACAGCTTTTTCTCCTCACTGGATGACGATCTCCTCCTTTTAGAATTAAACACAATTTTGTTTTCCTCCTACAACAGGCAGTTCAACTATTCCCTAATGATGGAGTAGGGAAAAAGGTAAAAATCCGAATATTTAAAAAGTTATGCTTCTAAAACCAGCTGAGCTGTGCAAACATGTGCTCTGAGTGTAACTAATTTTGTGACGTGAAAGCGCATGGTGTCGATGCATGGACCGCTGCGTGTGTATGGACCTGCTGCAATAAGGAGCTGCCCTTTTATGATGAATAACTTGCATTGTCTAAACAAAGAATGCTCTTCCTCGCTATCAGATTCACACTTCCTTCCTCCGTCACTGCTCTTTGCTTTACATATTTACACATTCTCTGTCACTTTATCAGCTCTGACATATTTTTTCTTACTTACCCAGGTTTTTGTGAGTTGAAATGTGAATTTATGTTTCTTAAATCCAAGTTCAGAAATGGACTTAAAATAAATATAAATAATACTACTGAAGCACTGCTTTTAAAGTCTTAGAATGTCTTTTATAGATATTTTTCTCCTGATAGATTAAAATTTGTGTTCATTTTAGAAATAATAATTGTATTGTCCCTTTTTTGTCATTAAAATGCAGCTCCTTTTAACAAATAATTTAAAGTAACTGTGTAGAAAATTTGAGGTGATTTAGTGGCGCCAACTGTGGAGATTGCAGCTTGCAGCCAGCTGAAACTTCTGGTGAGATTTCCTAAGTGTTCATTGTTCAGGAGGTTTTTACCGGGAGCCGAATAAACCACAGAGGTCTTTTCTCCTCTTCCTATTCCTCTCCAAAACAAACGGACCCAGTGATTAAAACCAAGACAAACACAGAATATAACAATTTCACATTACAAATCAGTGTTTTTCTGACAGTCTGCTTGTGGAGGGGCAGCTAACTATGGTGGCCAACGCAAAAATGTAAATGGCCGGATCTAGAGCCAGTGTTTGGTTTGTCTATTCTGAGCTACTGTAGAAACATGTCAGTGCAACATGGCAGTCTCCATAGAAAAGGAGCCGCTCCGTATGTAAATGCAGCTGATTCTAAGGTAACGAAAACCAAACTATTCTCATTGTCTGGCAATTATGCTGAAAACATACTTATTGTATTGTCATCCATTTCTGCCAATATATCCCCTTAAATCCAACACACTGAACCTTTTAAAAAAACATGTTTTTTATGCAGAGAAGCAAATGAATTATGTATATGCTTCTATTTTCCATTTTTAATTGGTATTGGTGCAGTCTTGACATCTTAAATGCAAGAGGATGGTGCCTGTGGACACTTTTGTTAATCACTTGCTGTCTGTTTATTCTCTCTCTCTCTCTTTGCAGAACCAGTACAAGGGAACGTTCAGGAGGAGCAGGAGCGGTCATGAGAAAGTTGGACCCCAGTGGTAAACTCAGTCGCTCAAACCTCACACGTCGAGCCACGAACCTCTCAAACAGGCTGGGAGGTTGGGCCCACACAGCTGTGAACACTATCCACAAACCTAACTGAGCTACACATATGTGTGTTTGCGTGTAAAACATGGGACCTTTTTTATAGCCTTGCTCCACATTTATCATTATTGAGGCATCACTGTTACATTTATATGTAATGGTGTCATGATGATACTGGGAGACTGTTATGTGGCAGCTTTGTCTTTTTTTTTTATCTATGTCGTGTGTAGTTTTCAACATTCAAGTTATTCTTGTGTGTTTACACATCTCAGGTTAGCTGGTTTTGGGTGAAATATCCTCATTGTAGCTACCAAAGGGAGTTCTGTATTGTGGTGTTTGTACCTGTTATAGCTGCTACAACCAAATGTCGTAGTTACATTTTGAAGATACTAATATTGTAGTTTGTATTCACTCTCTGCATAGAAACCTTTTGCCTGTTTCTAAAGTTTACCTTTAAAGAAACACTGCACGAGACCAAAATTGTATCTGGGAAAACTAACACTAAATTTAGTGACAATGGGGAGATGCATTTCCCTCTACTTTATACGTATGCAATAATGTTACTAACATTTGTTATTCCTTTTTTTTAAATGTCATTTGATTATGCCAAATTTTAAAGTGTATTTTCTATGAAAGGGGACTTTTTTATATAATGTTACATAGTCAAGCAGTATTTCAGTGGGGTTTTTTTCATATCTTTCTTTGAGGCAGAGGTTGGCACTTTTTAATAACCTTTTGATGATTCATGCATCAATACTGTACACAAATAATTTGATAATGTGATGACTCATTTCCCGATGTCAACAATGATGATGTTGTAAAGCCATATCCAGCAGATTATTAGTGTCCTGACCGTCACTCTGATATTTCTTTGTATTGCGACCCCCTTTTCTGCAGCCATTAGGGAAAAGGAGACATTGTGCCTGAATATGGAAAAAAAATCTCAAAATAAAACCTGTAAGCTTTCAACAATTCAGTAGTCTTGGCCTCTTTGTTACCATGATTATTGCAGCACAGTCACTGTAATTTGGATTATTTCTAACGCAAAATATTACCCTGCTCTTGACATGATGAAGCCGGTCTTGCTACTGTAAAATGTCCATATTGTTTTAATGAAATGAATCTGAAATGTGTTGTTCCTGTCAATGATTGTCAGTATGTGTGTCCATGTAACTTTATTCAGCTAGAACCAGATCCACAGCACATCTGAATCAGTGGTGAAGTCAACCATTGAATGTGGAGAAGATTCAACGTGTTTTAAAAAGAAACTTCATAATCTAATAGGATTTGAAATCTCTTAAACAGACTACTTGAAGCGTGACAGTAGAAAACACTTTTCATGCAAGTACAATATTTTTTACAAAAATGTACAAATATTGTAAAATGTAGAATTTAGAAATTTGGTGTGATTATATAGTTCCTTCTTTGTTATTTTTATTTCTAGTTTTTGTAGTTATTACATTTCCCATGTGTTCCACTTATTGCTTGAAATCCAATTTTTTTAATACTATAATTAAGGCGTGATTTTTTAAAAAAAAATTGAAATATGTGTAAAGAGTCTCCCTTTTGAAAATAACTAAAATAAAGGTGAGATTATCCATCCAGTTGCATTTTTTCAATATCATAAGATAATGTTCACAATATGATAATTGGCAACTTTTATATCATATTACATTTTAAATACCTCAATAATAATCCATTGATGTAAAATGTATAATCAAACACTGGCAGGCTCCATTCAGCACAGTGAAATATTTACTTTTTTTTATTCTTTTATAACTATTTTAAAGAAATTTCCATACATTTTTGTTGTCTTCTGCGTCTTCTTTTGCCTTTTAATACAAGGGTTTTCAGAGTATTTTACACGATAGTTGTAGTTCTTTTACAAGTAAAAAATGATCAGAGGTATAAAAATTAGAAGTAAGCTCTGGAACACACTGCCTATACATATAAGAGATGCTGCCCCGCTAAATATTTTAAAAGATAACTGAAAATGTATCTCTTCATTTAAGCCTTAACTAGCTCTGACTGAACTGCTTTGCATTTTGCAACACGCTTACGCACTGCTGCACCTCTTTCTAATGTTGTATTTTCCTTAATTTTATGCAATTTAAACACTATTTTTAGCTTTATTTGTATTAATACTATCTCAATGTGTTTTATTTTCCACCTCATGTTATGCATTCTGTTTTTATCCTTTTTTTATCTTAAGTGGGTTTTATCCATGTGAAAATGTATTCCATGTATTCTATTCTGATCTTATCTTTACAGGTGGGTTTTATTATGTCTTTGTGCCCTCTATGTCTTTTCATTTGAAGCATTGTGCATGTAATTTTTTTGTTGTAAAGCATCTTTCTTGTATGAAAGGTGCTATACAAACACAGTTTCCTCTAATTATTAGTAGTAGTAGCAGTAGTAGCATTTCTGGCTTCTTTTTTATGTAGTCATATAACCTATGCATACAACACATATAGAGGTAACAGCTCCCCCAAGTGGTGAATCGTGGTCGCGGCTACAGAGGCGAGACTCGCTGGGTTTGTCCCTTGTTGTTATCCGTCTGGAGCTCCACGCCTCGCGGCAGTCGCTCCTCCTCTGTCTCTCCGGCTTTGTACCCAGAGCTGAACCCACGCCGCGGCACCTTCTCCAAGATACCGGGGCTGCTAAACATCCCAGAATGGCTCTTCACGTTCCCAAAGCTCCGGGCTTTGCCCAAATGTTGAAGGATGGCGCCAAGGTTAGGATAAATCATTTTGTCGGTGCAGTTTGGTAGCTTTGAGTGTGTGGTTGTGAAGTAGCATGCTAGCTAGCGTTAGCCGCTGAGTTAGCACGCTCGTTCGCAGTCATGTGGGAGACTTCTAGAAAGATGCCAGGCCGCCCTGAGCTGCCGGACCCGGAGCTGCTGAGATGGATAGAGAGCTGCATGTTGTTATTATTGCCCTCTCTGGCACTTAGACATTTTGTGTCTATGTTTCTACAGTGTCTCAGTTGTTGTAATAATTGACTGTCAGACAGAAGAGCGCCTCGTTAGCGTTTAGCTAACTGTCAGAGCTGAGGTTTTGATCGTCATTTAGGCTGGACCAGAGATGCTGATGCTTCCTGTTAGCTCATCTTACATCCCTTTATGGTGTTTGTCCAAGTTGCTTATTGTCGCACATATTGATAACAGCTCATACTCCCAAGATAACGCTGATAGCTGCATTAGAATTTTGATTCCGTATTTCCTATTTAAATGTAAAATGCCAATTATTTGTCTGACATACACTCTGAAGAAATTTACCACTTTGAGACTTGAGCGAATTGGCTTTGTGTGTTTGAAAAACACAGGACGAGGATGATGAGGTGCTTAACAAAAAAAAACCCTAACCCTAACCCTAACCCATAAAAATTAGCAAGAAATTAGTATAAAGTTACAAGATAATTGCCTTAAAAATACGTTTTGTAATTGTTTTGTGTTAAGAAAGAAAGTGCTTTAAAAAGTTTTTCTTAACATCATTTTGAATACATAATTAAGGTATTTTCTTTTTTAAAGTTTCCTTGACTTTTTTTCTCGTTTTTTTATTTACTTATATAAAAGCTATTATTTCCTCCTAGCTAATTTTCCTTCCTTGTCACCTTTTTCTCTATTTTTTTTTTTTTTGGCAGTTTGCAGGACATATCTTGTCAGGTTGCTCATGCTGAAAAGCTGTATGATTGCGGCACAAGAAAACCGATATCGATTCATGTGTTAAAGGGTAATCCACCTGCTGTGAAAAGTGACAGCAGTTGAGTTTTTATGTATTTCTTCGTTGCAGCACTACTCGGGGCTTGAAGAGGCAGTCTTCCGTAACATCAGAGCCTGTAAGGAGCTTTCTCAGACCACACGCACCGCCTATGGGCCAAACGGTAAGCTCTCTACTCCCACAGTAAGATATTTTTTGTATTAAGTCTCTGTTCGGGCTTTCACCTATTAAAATGTTATCGGCAAGACAACAAAACCAGTGATGGCTAAATTATAAAATTGTTTTTCAGGTATGAACAAAATGGTCATCAACCACTTGGAGAAGCTGTTTGTCACCAATGACGCTGCAACGATTCTCAGAGAGCTTGAGGTGAGGAAATCTAACATTCTCATGCAACATAGCTCATATAGGAATGGTTTATATGTATGAGGACTTTTAACATTCTCCATAAATGTCATTTATTCTTACAGGTGCAGCATCCAGCAGCCAAAATGATTGTGATGGCATCCCACATGCAGGAGCAGGAGGTCGGCGACGGTACAAACTTTGTCCTGGTGTTTGCTGGAGCTCTGCTGGAGCTGGCTGAGGAGCTGCTCAGGATGGGCCTGTCGGTATCAGAGGTAAACAAATGTATTCACCTTTACCTGTAATTTGTTGCTTGTCTTCTGTATAAAGTTGTTTTTGTTTATTTCTTACTGTTCATTTTAACACTGTTCATTTTCTTGTTGGTATTTGGAGTAACAAACTGTATTTTTAGAATCCCAGAAAAAAAGAGCGCACAGTTGTTCTTCATGCAAATCAGCTACATATTGGCTAATGCAGTCATTTTTTGAATTTTTGTTGTTCATGTAATAGTCTTCAAAGACATAGATTTTGAATCCCAGAGAAAAAGATTACTATAATAACTCACTGTCCCCTGTTCCCTCAGGTGATCGAAGGCTATGAGAAAGCGTGCAAAAAGACTCTGGAGATCATGTCGGACTGCGTATGTTCCTCAGCTGAGAACCTGCATGATGTTAAAGAGGCGACAGCTCTCATCCGTACAGCAGTCATGAGTAAACAGTACGGCAATGAAGACTTTCTCGCCAACCTCATCGCACAGGCCTGTGGTGAGTCAGCAGTTCAGACCTCCGAACAAAATTAGGTGTCAAAGATAATTAACTGGGTTCAAAGGAAGTCTGAGCATCACTGACTTTCTTTTCTTAACTGGTTTGTTCTACAGTGTCCATCTTCCCCGAATCTGGCAATTTCAATGTTGATAACGTCAGAGTATGCAAGATTTTGGTAAGAGGCATCATCCATTGAATGGTGTGTGTGTGTGTGTGTGTGTGTGTGTGTGTGTGTGTGTGTGTGTGTTGTTTGCCTCTAAGTTAACCTCTGTGGTGTTTCCAGGGTTGTGGAGTGACAGCGTCCTCCGTGCTACATGGCATGGTTTTTAAGAAGGAAGCAGAGGGCGACGTCACATCAGTTAAAGACGCCAAGATCGCCGTCTTCTCCTGCCCCTTTGACTGCATGGTGACGGAGACCAAGGTAAAGAAAACTTCTTTCTCTCTTTGAACATTAGATAAATGTGACCCAAAGCAACTAAAATGAATTGAGCTTATTACATTTATGTCACAGTAGGAAAAGCGCAGGTATAAGTAAAAAAAAAATTATGGCTTAATGTCACTTAAGATGGCAAGCAAATCAGATTTGTTTTTCAGATCAGATCTTGAAGTCTGACTGTCTGCACTCTGATTTTTAAGTGATCAGGTTGTATTTGTGTGTCCAGACTAAGATTGCAGTGGTTATGCCAGTTTTCAGGTCTACTGTGGTACTACTCTACTGTACTGTCCATCCCCCCCAAAACCATCTGTTTTTATTCCTGCAAAAGTCATTGTAACTGATAATAATAATAATAATTGGGTAATAGCACTATACCGTGAAAACAAGAAATTTTCTACGATGATAATTGTACAGTAAAAATCTCATATCATTATAACTCTAGTCCAGACATCACAGCCCCTTTGCATCGGTTGCTGTGGCAACGACACAGGCATCAGTAACTATGAAGCTACACTGTCACACAGCTTTAAGCGAAAAAGCAGATTTGGGCTGGCAGTCTGAACAAGGCCTTAGATTCAGGGTCCTGGTGTGGTTATGATGCACCAGGACATCTGACTAGAACAGAGCTGCTGCAAATCCTAATAATAACATCAGTGCTTTTCTTACTGTGACAAGTCAAAAATGTCTGCTTTGGAAAAAGGCCTGTGATCAGGTGTATTTAAACAGGGATCAAGAGAAAAAGTCACGGAAAACCTGGAAAAGTCATTGAATTTCATAATCACATTTTCCAGGCCTGTAAATGTCTTGGAATTATTCAAAAATCATTGAAATTTTTGTAAAAGTCATGAAATTTTGTTGTGTGTAATGATTTGTTAGAGTAATCTTTCATGTATAACCTCCCACATAATGTAACAAATTGACAATTTTATTTAATTTATTTATTAATTTTTTGAGCTGGAGTAACGAAGCTCTAATATGTAACAACTTTATTTTTTTAATCACATATGTTATTAATGTGCTCCTTGTGTTGTGGCTCATTCTTTACGTATGCCCACTAGCTGAAATTATGTTTGAGCAGAGTTTGAATCTGATATGTTTGAAAAATCACTGGGTAAGCGGGGCCAGTCGTGGAAACGTTTTGAAATTTTATCCATGAAAATGAGTAGGTGCCCTGTGAACCCCGTGAAGGTGCTGATCGTGGTGCTAACGATGATCTTATCGGTCTTTTAGGGCACAGTGCTGATAAATAATGCAAAGGAGCTGGTGGACTTCAGTAAGGGAGAGGAGGACATGATGGAGGCTCAGGTGAAGGCCATCAAAGAGGCTGGTGCCAACGTGGTGGTAACCGGGGGAAAAGTGGCTGACATGGCGCTGCACTATGCCAACAAGTACAAGCTCATGGTGGTCAGGTAAGACCCGGGAGACCTCTGATGATCCAAATAAGTGTTAATTATGAATGATCAGATGATAGGACAGAGGAGTTTTCTCCTTTCATGATAATGGACACTACCAAAAGTAAACAGGGACAGATGACATTTGTTGTGTTGTGTTGTGTTGTGTTGTGTTGTGTTGTGTTGTGTTGTGTTGTGTTGTGTTGTGTTGTGTTGTGTTGTGTTGTGTTGTTGCAAAGTCTACATGGTAATACAACCTTTTATCACAGTGTACATCCCAGTCCTAAATCCTCCTCCTTCCTCCATCAGACTCAACTCCAAATGGGACCTCAGGAGGTTATGCAAGACTGTGGGAGCTGTAGCATTGCCCCGTATGGTGAGTGTCATCCTGTTTTCCACGGATCAGGTATATAATAAAATGCATCATTACATCATGTATAATTTTTGCTTTTCTGCTTTTTTTTAAGACGGCTCCAACTCCAGAAGAGATGGGTCACTGCGACAGTGTGTACCTGTCAGAGGTGGGGGACACTCAAGTGGTGGTCTTCAAACACGGTAAATCCTTTTTTTTTTATTGTAAACCTGATTTCTGCTCTGTGAGTTTTGTGCTCAACATATTGTTTGTATTAAACAGAGAAAGAAGACGGTACCATCTCAACGGTGGTGATCAGAGGCTCCACTGACAACCTGATGGATGACATTGAGAGGGCCGTAGATGACGGAGTCAACACCTTCAAGGTTCTGGTCAGGGTAAGTAAATCACTTTAGGATTTTTGCAACTTTAGCAATTCGAAATATAAATTTAAAAATCTGTCAAAAGAAAAAAAATGCGAAATGTTTTTTTTTTCTTTTGTTTGCAGAATATATATATATATATCTCTGTGAAGAGTATCTCATTCATTCCTTGTACTTCTCTCGTATTTCTTTGAAGTTCAGCTGTTTACATTTGTTGATAATTATTGTAAAACAGTTTGTGTGTAGCAAGTAATATTTATTAAATTATCTGCATAGTCTAAGAGCTGAACCCTTTAAATTTTTTTTATCGTTAACTGCTTGGCCTGCATAAAAGCTACAGTTTCTGTGTCATTCACCACCTTCAGGACAAGCGACTGGTGCCCGGAGCAGGAGCCACTGAGATCGAATTGGCCAAACAGATCACCTCATATGGAGAGGTACGCACATTTAACCACATAAGCTCAAGTGCAGCAGGTTCACACTAACGCCTCTCCTCATGGTTTTGCCATTTTTCTCTGTACTGCATCATTGGCTGATAAACTGCAAAAACATCACTTCTTGTTTTTTCCCTCCTCTTGTCTCTGCAGTCCTGCCCAGGTCTGGAGCAGTACGCCATTAAGAAGTTTGCTGAAGCCTTTGAGGCTTTGCCACGAGCGCTGGCTGAGAACTCTGGTGTGAAGGGAAGCGAGCTCATCTCTAAACTGTACTCTGCACACCATGAGGGAAACAAAAACATAGGCTTCGACATTGAGGTGTGTATTAATATTGAAAAAAATGTGAAAAAAAAATGTAAAGATTGTTATTTAGTCATGTTTTATTTTTTTGCCATAGTACACAGAAAATCCTTCATATAGTGTTTTTAAATGCTCTCACTGAGGCATTTTAAATAATGTGAGATTTAAAGTCTATAATGGTATTTAACATACAACAGTGTAGCCTGTTATTATTTCTTATCGTGCATGTTCAGAATTGCAGGCAAGGACAAAAAATTCATATTACCTCTGAGTTTATTTGTGGATGTTTTGTCGCTACATGTTTCTGTGTTTGGTGTCTGATGTCTGTTGATTTGGATGTGCTGCTGTCTTTAGGGAGAGGGCCCCGCTGTGAAAGACATGCTTGAAGCTGGTATTCTGGAGCCTTACCTGGTCAAATACTGGGGTGTCAAACTGGCTACCAACGCTGCCATCACAGTACTGAGAGTTGACCAGGTGCGTACAAAAACTCACAAATACCCACGACACACAGATGATCAAAAACAGCCAAAAAGGTGGAAATATTTTAATGTGCTGCTTCCAAGACATACACATTAAATTCTCTTTAAGGACAAGAATGGCTTTATTTTACGGTTCTTGGGGTTTTTTTGGCACAAATTCTATGAGTGGACCCAAACAAAAGTCAGTCCTGCACTGCGAGGGGATTATTTTCACCAGATATTATGACAGGAGAGATTTAAATATGATGTATTTCAACAGGTTTTCCCAGTAAAGGGTAATTAGCAAAAAAATGCAAATACTGCATTGGAGGTGTGTTAGTGGAATCACTTTTTTGTTTGTGGTCTTCTTATGGGATTTGTTTACAGTAAGAAAAATCTAGAATATAGCCTCACCCATATAACCAATCTGCAGACAGTAACTATTATTCTGAGCAATTTGCTTCTTAATTTTATAGTTTTTAATTAAATAATTTAATGTCATATGGATTTGAGAGTTTTCAACATAAGGATTTTAACTATCAAACGAGTCTCTTTCTTGAGTTGTGGTGTGCCTCTTTACATTTAAGAGTCACATTCATTCATTTTTTTATTTCACAAAGGATTCAGCTTTAACATTTTCCTCACCAGGTAAATATACACACAAGACAGATTACTTGTTTCAAATATATTGTGTCTGTTTTTGTTTGTTTTAAAACTTACTGTGTTCTTAAATTCAGCAGGCAAAGTGTTATTGGTGCGGCCTACAGTGTAGTGCAGAGGTCTTAGGCTACCTTAAACTTTATTTTAGCAAGGTTACACTGATCAAACACATTTATTTCTCAGTAGTCTCTCTACTAAAATACAACCAGAACATACAGAAGATATGAATACAGTATTAAAAATGCAAATATTTCAGAAAAAAACTGTCTCAAGAAGCCAAAGTTGCAGGTATTTAGCTTGACTTCTCTTTCCTCTTAGCATGTCTTGAACTCTCTCGGGCAGACAATGTGAGATTAACAATACTAATCTTCTGGTATACCAGAAGATTATTGTAGAAAACTTCAAGATAGTTAGCCCAAGAGAGCTCAAGAGGTGTTGTGTGGAAAGGGAGGTCAAGCTGAATATTGACTTCAGGCTGAGAAGTCGTTTTATTCTGAATTTTTTTTTTTTAAAAAAAAAAAAAAGAACCACAAACTAAAACATATTTTAACTCATATACTATTTTTACTAGTGTACAAACAACCATTCCCAATTTACCTACCACCCAATTAAATACATAAACAAATAACGATCCCAGGTTTATTACATTACATATTTTTGTGTTACAAAATTCATAGAAACAGCCCTAACACAGTCTTTCCTCATCCATATACCCGCCAAAAATATCTTTTTGTTAGAGTTTGTTTAATTGCTTTATGTTCGTGCTTTGTTTCAACCCACAAGTCTGCCCCCTACTCTGAAATACACAGTCTCTTTTCAGTTTTACAAACACATTATCTTTTAGAATTAAAGTTCGATATTTATATATCTCCTCTATGGCGACCTAAGACTTTTGCACAGTACTGTATGTGAAACAGTGTTCTCCAGGTAGTTGACGTTAGTGTGTGTGTGTGTGTGTGTGTGTATACACGTACGATGCAGATCATCATGGCTAAGGCTGCAGGGGGACCAAAAGCTCCCAAGCAGAGAGGCCACTGGGACAAGGACGACTGGGAGGAAGCGCCTGATAAATTTGAAACACATCATTAGAGGGCACACACACCTCCATCAGTAGGTCCTGGACTGTGTGTGTGTGTGTGTGTGTTTTTGACTCACACAGACGTACTCACGGGCTCACAGGACACTGAAGTTGTAAAATGTTTGTTTATTTTGCCTGTCACTACTAACACCGGGTGTGATACACAACTCAATGCACAGAAATGCTGAGTTGCAGCATTCAGCCACTTCTCGGGTGTTTACTACCAAGTGTGTCACTGACTGCGGACTAAACCACAAAACCGATGATGGGAATGGTTTGATAGCATGCTGCATGTACTCATGAACTCTTTTCATTGCAGTGGACGTCCTCAGGCAAGTGCAGAACTCCGACATGGTGCATGGAAGATGATTTATTAATATAAATATGGAACATGATGTAAATGAGAGTGGATTCTGGGCTCCAGAGGCTGGTGTGGCTCTGTTGTCTGCTGATTGTTTTCCTAAAATCACCATGAAGCCTTCTGCTTCATCAGAATCAAACCTGGAGTCTCTAGATCTCAGCCCACTTCTTTTAGTACCAGCAAAGTCTGGGAATATTTACTATACCTTTAAAAAAAATCCCAGATGATCATGATGATCTTTTCCCTTGGTACAGAGTGCCTGAAGTGCTATGATTAGTCCAAGCATTGAAAGATTCAGTGTGTAGAGTAAAATATAATAACAAAGTATGTTTTCTTAAGTGTGTAACTGGGGACTGCTGCTCAGAATTTAGAGCAGTCATCCACTAATGTGAAGGTTGCCAGTTTTTTTTTTTACTTGAAGCTGCTTTAGTGTTTTAACTGGTTTAAATCACCAAGTCCACTTGTTTTGGAGACAAAGAGACCTCTGCAGATAATTAGGCTAATCATAAAAACCTCCTGAACATCTGGATCTTAAATTATTAGGGTTAAAGGTGAGCAGACGTTAGAAGGTGCTGAGCTAATAACCTGTCTGTGGCACAGTGTCGGAGAAACACTGATTGGCAACATAAAATTGCTTTGTTGATTGTTTTTACTGGTGCAAATCACCTGGTCCGTGTATTTTGGAGAGGAAGACTGAGGGAATCTTAAGTGGGAGTCCATGCTTAGCACATTAGAGGGGTTTCAGCGGGTTTTAATCTGCATTTAAATCTTCCAAATCCAAATCCAACACACGGCTCCTTTAAAAGCACCATTGCATTTCTCTATTGCAGCACATTTTCTCTGACAGCATACTTCTCGCCATATGATCTCATGAATATTTAATCGCCATAAATAGCCCTCCTTGGTATCTGTAGGTCTTTAAATCCACTCTTTTGCTTTGAAAATGTATTCTTAAGTCATTATTTGAACAGTTAAAGTGTAAGCGTGTTAATGCGATCTCACTCGACTGTTTATTTGAGGATTGTACTCCGTGCTAATTACTCTCTAACAGGTACGCTTAGTGTCATAGTTGATCCTCGCCGCCTGCATCCGAGCCCACAGCCTGCTGCGTGGATCAAATGTTTTACATTTCCACCCCAGAAAGAGCTGACCCACTGCTGTCTTCTCTTCTTTCAGATCATCATGGCCAAACCAGCAGGGGGACCCAAAGCTCCCCAGGGCAGGAAGGACTTTGACGAGGATGACTGAATGTGATGCCCTCCAGCTGATGCCCCTTTAACCCTGAACGCTCCCACATGGATTGACAAAACCCTTTTCTACTTGTTTATTTAAAGCTCAACAGTTTGGTTTATGTTGTAGAAATGACCACTCATCGGTGAACAGATATGTGCAAGTAAAATGTATGGATGGCACTGTTTGCTTTTTTTGTTTTTAGTCCCAAATAAAAGGCACTTGGGCTGTCATTAAGTTGTTTGGATTTTTGTTTTTGTGTTGTTTTTTTTTTTGCTTCATTGTGTCGTTGAGAAATGATGTTCACATGGCTGGTTCATCTGTTCAGTAATTGTGGTTCAAGTCTTAAAGTGATTTCACTTTGAGGTTTCTGGTCCTTCATTTAGGGGGAAAGGGTGATGGTGTTTTTATTGGCCTCTTTCCTGTCACCTGTCTCCATTCTGTAAAGTTACATCTTACCTTTGAGCTCATAAATCAGCACCATCCTGAGCTCCATGCATGAATTTACCTTAGGTGTCTCCCTGTGGGTTTGCTCCTAACATCATGTTGAGGCAGCAGAAATTATGCATGCGCTGGTTTTATTTTTAGAACCAGTGAACTGAAGAAATGAATGGACAGGCCGATTGGAGATCTATCACCACAAAATGCATTCATAGTTTTACTGATGCATGCATTTGTTTGCTCTCTGCAAACTAAAAATTATTTGATCCGCTATGCAAATGATGTAAACGATAGCATAATGCCACTTATTTGTTGAACTGATGTGTGCGGCTCTGGTTTCAGGGAGCAGCAGGGGGAGCTGAACTCCACCAGGTTGCAGTCTCATTGGATGGTGGAGCTCAAGATGTGGGCGGATTTGC
Organism: Plectropomus leopardus; assembly: GCF_026936395.1. NCBI lineage: Eukaryota > Metazoa > Chordata > Actinopteri > Perciformes > Serranidae > Plectropomus > Plectropomus leopardus. The sequence goes on from NC_142190.1 coordinate 22,799,481, forward strand.
GCTGACGTTGCCCATACTCGGGATTAACTTGTTTTTATGTCGCCATATCTATCACATTTTGCACCGAGATAGCCTGATCAGCTGCAGCTTATTGATAAAGAGTATAAGTGGGCGTCTTAAATCCTTAATTTAGTGTCTGCGTTGTGCGTAAAACTGTTGATAGGCCACGATGGAGGCACGCGGGACGATGTGAGGTGTCTGGATGAGGCGCAGACGTCGCACTGAGTTTGCAGTGCTGATGTCCTGTCACACTGATGGGGGCCGACGGCAGTAAAAACAGGAAGGTGAGCTGAATGAAATTCCTGCTTGCAAAGGTGTGACGCATGTAGTGGGGGTTCCCTGTTTCCATGGTGATGATTTGGTTCCCGAAATCCCCGAGCAGTGACGGCTTCAGTCTTTTTGAATGTGTTCTAACATGTTTTTTTCCCAGTATACTAAACTAACGTGTAGGCAGAATTCGTTATTAATAATGCATTAGTAATTTATATTGATGTTAAACCTTAAACGAGCTTTTGTGTCCTTAAAAAAGTGCTTATAATTTTTACGCTTTTACTTTGAAGGCGAAATCTTATCGTTTCCGGTATTGGTATCTGAAATCTATTGGCAATTGAACCCTTTTGAACACACACTATCCAAGTTAAATCCTAACATTGCCCAGTCTCTTGACAGACGTCAGGCGGATGTCGCACTGATGGCAGTTATTCTGCTGATTGATGCGACTCTTCATTTGGCTGTGATGATAATAACATCCTGCATGGCTGATTACACACATCTTGCACCACAGAGCATCAGATCTGTTGTGCAGCCCAGAGGGAGAGAGAGATGGGGGGAGAAGGGTTGAGTGACTGCAGATTGGATGTGGAGCAAGTGTTTTTTCCCCTCATAATCAGAAAATAGAGCAGGAATGGCTAAGTGAAACTAATCTGTAGGTCACTGCAGCTCCACTGATGCATTTTAGGGAGGTTGTACAAGGTTACAAATCGAAGTTAGGCTGATCATTTTGCAATCGACAATAATACGGTGGGAAATCTTTTGTAGAGGGAAGAGACTGCAATTTCTGCCCCCACAGCTGCCTCTATATTAGGTCTGTCATTAAGTCCGCAGCCACAGGCAAGTCTGAGACGTGAACGGACTCAGCAAGTCGATGAGAAATTATATACAATAATAACCATACACTTTAGTCACAATACAATATTGTTGTGACTTGAAACATTTTGTAATATGCTGAGCATTGCAATATCATGTTGCAATTAATAACCTTTGTCCAACTATACATTTTGTCTCTAAATCTTTTTTTTTTAATCTAACAAATTAAATTTTTAAATATACCCTGAAGTTTTTCCACTTCAATCATTTTCATTGCAGCAAATTGTATCTAGTGGAATGAAAAACAAATTGAATTTGTTAATCTAGCAAAGTTTAAATTGTGTTTGCAATATCAATGATTTATAACATTAGGAAAAACAATACTTGACTTCTGTGTACTGATACAATATTGATGCACAGAATATTGCGATGCTATGGTGTATCGAGTTTGTCCCCCATCCCTAGAAAGTGTATTTATCATATGCAAAATACCTATATATGTCTCAGTGGAGCTGCAGAGTTGGAAACACATGGTTTAACAACAGCAGAGGAGATGTGTTTGCACTGAGCAGCTCTTCAGCGTATGAAGCAATGCTTAGGCAACTCTCCCTGGATAAATAATGAATAAAACTCATTTTTAAAAGGCCTCTCTTTGTCCTGCATATCTCATAGCAGCACTGTTTGCTCATGAGTTTCTGGGCTATGAACTCCTAAAAGGTCAGGTAAAAGAAGAAAGTTGCTTTTCATGGTGCACGTCTGCCTTGATAAATTTTGATTGCGTAAAACAGCCTCAACACTTTGTCCAGTGCACAGTGCCTGGAGTTGCATGCATAAAAGCTGATGAAGCCCTTTAAAGGAATACTTCACCCACAAAATAATCATTTGTATATAAGTTACTCACCCCATGTTACGTTGAAAAAATCTTTGTTTTTTTTCCCCATAATGAATGAAGAATCCAAAAACACCAAAATCATATTGAAACAACTGTTTAAAAACTCACAAAACATGTGCAGTATAATCCAATTCTCATTTACCCAATCATTTGCCCAGAACCTCTTAAAAATGCATCTTTGCTAAAAAACACTTTTGCACACAAGTAGAGCGCCTGGACAAGGGCATGCGTTTGAATGCCAATACAGAAGTGAGGCTTTTTGGTTGTCTTTCTTTTGCTTTGTCTTGTTTTGTTTTTAAGAGAGAAACATAAGTGTTCATCAGGATATCAAGGTAAGATGGTGTGAGTGATATACATATAATCATTTTGTCAGTATTCTGTAAAGGTATAAGTAGGAAATTTGCATAAAAAGGTTTTTTTCAAATGTCTTCCCAGAAAGTTTAAGTACTGACATGATGCATTTTGTAGCCCTCTGCTAACCTACACCATTATGCTTCTTGGTGCATCCCTCTCCCCGTCTCCCCACCAGAGGCCCGCTGAAGGCCAGGAGGATGAGGACTTCTCATCTGGATGGCGTGGCTTCCTCTCCAGCATGGGTCTGTCCATCCCTGCAAGCCTCTGTCGCCTGGCCCCACCTGCCCTGCGTCTGGGCCAGCGCCGAATGCTCCAAGGCAAGGCCCCTGACATCCCAGAGCACGTCCTGAGGTTGGCGGGAGTCGGCCCGGGAAAGCTGAGAGCAGAGTGGAGCCTGCCGGGGTTCATTACCATGTTCCTGCCCGAATTCCCCCACAGAGCTGTGCCTGGGCACGAACACTTTCAGGTAGACCTCAACTCCAACATAAACTCTACAGTAACATATCAGGGCTTTATATGATTAGATAATGCATTACTTAGGGTGCTTTTACTTTTTCACTTTGCCCGCCTGATGTTTTCACTTAATTGCTCTCTGTAACTGTTTTTTGTTCCGTCAGGTGTTGAGTTACATCGCCAAAGGTTCGTTTGGACCCATTCTAAAAGTGAAGGATAAGAGCAAACAGAAAACATACGCCGTCAAAGTAAGTCTTCTGCCTCAACTTCACATTTTAAATATGTTTATTTGACTGTTCCAAGCCATGAATGATCAGCCAGTTTTTTTAATTCAGGAAAACTGAACTGACAAGTCGAGAGTCAGATAGTTGAAAGCAAGAAATTTATAATGTTATATGCAAGCAAACATTTTTAAAGTCCATCATGTCCTTAAAATGTACAAAAAAATTCATGTTAATATTCAAAATTACACCCAAGTCAGAAATTATTGTAAATATAGTCACAAAGGCTTTTAACAACTACACATGAATAAGATTCTTGTCATAAAGTTGTGAAATAATTGTGGAAAATTGAATTTGAGTATGTCATAATCTTTGCATTCCCATGTAGTGTTATTTCATCCCAGTGTTTTTGTCATCCAACAGGTCATACCTAAATCAGAGATCCTGAGACTGGGGGTGTTGGAGCAGTCAAAAGAAGAAGTTATTGTCCAGGTGGGTTTTGAGAACAGGTCTTGAGAACAAGTTTTTAGACTGTTATATGTTGGTTATTGTATAGAGCGTGGATCATGTATACTGGTGATGATTGATGAATTTGGTGAATTTACCATTTCCAAAGCCTCTCATTTTGCATAGTGAGGGAAACCTTACTTAACAGTGTTAACAGTGTAAGCAAACTAAGGATCAAAATAGCTGTTTCTCTAAGCTGAAAAGCAATAAAATGTTATGTCCAACCTATCACACAAGGGAATGAACATAAAATATCACTGTATGCAGATGATGTATTGTTATACATTGCTGATTTATTAAGTGTAACAACATATTCCAACAGAATAAATTAAGTATGTGTAAAACTTATACTGTGAATGGATATGTTGATACGATGTGGGAGACACTGTAAGCTCATGGGTCTAAGGAGGTGATAAACCTTTTAGGCATTGTTATTTTAGGTATTTTTTTATATTTTTATTTATCTGCAATGACTAATTTAGAATAGTTTAGTCTCTGAATTTCACCAGCTTGGCCTGTAATTGTTAGTGAAGCAATATCTCCGAAATTAGTTAGATGCAGTAAAGAGAACAGTACAGACTTTACTTTGATCAGGGGCCAAAACTGAGATTTTTCAGGCTGATCTTGGACCTTTGCCCGCAGCGTCAGGTTCACCACCCATTTGTCCATGACCTCCAGGACTGCTGGCAGACTCAGCGCCACCTCTACATTAGTGAGTCAGCCAGAGACTAGTGACCCAACCCAGAACCACAATCCAAAAACCCCTTACTCCACCTTCTCACCTCAACCCTGGTTGTCATGTCCAGAATCACCCACCATCCCCAACCCAACACCTAGAACACAATGAGCAAAAGACGAAGTGATTTCGTATTAAGTTTTATTATTCTGGTCGTTTTTCCTGGACACTTTGACCCCTACGACCCACCACTGCCTGTGCATCCAGTATCTGCTTTGCCCCCTTTCCTCCAGAGTATTTGCCCTTTTTCCCAAATCAGGCACTGACTCAGAAAGTGTGACCCAGTTTGTTTGCTACCCCACCCCCTGTGAAAGGAGAGCAAAGTTAGCCCGGGGACCAGATGTTGGACGCTGCTGCAGCTCAGCAAGAGCACGTGTCACATTCGAAAGAGAGGACGCCCATGCTTGCTGAAACAGTGAATCATCACTGAATCATTACTCTATAAATGTCAATATGGGGCTTTTTTGGAGCAAATCAAGACTATATAAATCCATTGTCCTGTATTATGGAGGGCGGCCCCTTGAAGCGAGATTACTCTATCGCTAAGAAGAAAGGGATGATCTATTATTCCAGACACATGCCTATTTACTTCTGCACCCCAACCCACTTTTTAATCTTTGTTTTTCAAACCTGGGTGCTTGGAGGACGGGCTAAAAACAGACTATAGTAAATCTCCTTTATTTGGGTCTTAGAAGAAGATTGTTTTTACACTGTCCGCACTTCCAGATCACACTCCTCTCTCCTAATACCTTTCACCAGTGTGTGTTCCACATCCCGCCAACCTTCACCCCCCCTCATACCTCATGTTGATGACAGAGCTGTGTCTTAATACTCTCTCTACTCCACAGTGTGTGACTACTGCAGCACTGGAGACCTGTACACCTACTGGCAGATGATTGGTCAGTTTACAGAGGACACAGTGCGAGTGTTTGCGGCAGAGTTGGGATGTGCGCTCGGTAAGTGTTAAAACCCCTCACATTTGTCCTCAGACATCAGACACCCTAATTAGGTCAGAGGTGACTACAGGAAAGTTGTCATAGCCAACAGTATTTAATTGAGAGTAATTATAAAAGGAGGACTCATTAAAAGAGATTAACTCTCAAAGGATTTTCCACAGCAACAAAGCAGTGCCATGGGCGTGAAATATGCCAGTATGATTTTAGACATTTTAGATCTCTGGTTAAGTTTTAGATTTTTGTTCTTCAAAGCTGTTTTTTCGCAGGCTTTCTGCACGACTTTGGGATCATCCACAGAGACGTGAAGGTGAGAGAGGGAGACCATTTATTGTGATTACTGGTAAAAAATAAAATAAAATAAAAATGCAAACACATGTATTTCTTTTTTAAGAAAATTTTATTTTGTTTTTATTAAAATGTCTAACCTTGTGTGTAAAATAATAATTATTAGTCATTTAATAATGACGATAAAATAGAGTATCAGGGCCATGTTTAAAAATAAAATTCTGAGATTTTAAAAATAAAGTCATTATATTACAAGAATGAAGTCATAATTTCAGGGGGAAAAAATGTAATTTTCTGAGAATGAAGCTGTAATTTAATACAGAAAAAAACGTACACATTTGTTGCTCTTTATACTTTGTCACCTGATTGATCAAGTAATATGGCTTTTTGTCTCATAAAATAACAACTTTATGTTTGTAATATTAACACTTATTTCCTTGAAATACTGTGACTTTATTCTTATTAAGCTGTGGCTTTATTCTCATAATGTTACTATTTTTTTTCCTCAGAAGTGTTTCTTCCTTATGCTATGCACAAGGCTCTGTCAAAATCTGTCAAAAAATTGTTCTTTTTAACATAATTAATCTAGTACATGGTGAAAATGGCTTGGCGTCTAATTCAATCTTTTTGGCGGTGGTGTTTGCAGATGGAGAACATCCTGCTGACAGACAATGGTGAGTAAAAACCAGCAGAGAGCAGCATAGCTCCGGTGTGCAGGAGAATCTTCCAGGGATCATCCTGACTGCACAGCTGTCAGTCAATACATATTAATGCAAACTGAACATCTGCTGGCACTGAGAGAGAACAGCCTCTGCATCCAATTACAGTCACTAATGAGATCAGATTATGATGGGAAGATGTAGATATTTTGCATCAAAAGTAACATAACTGCATCAGCAGCAGGAAAAATCTCATGTCACTTGCTCATAATGATGTAGAGAAAATGGTCTTTTCTAGGACACCTCCGCTTAGCTGACTTTGGTTTGTCCCGCCGCCTGGAGAGAGGAGGACGAGCTTTTACCATCTGTGGAACCATCCAATATATGGGTGAGAAATATTCTGCCACAACCACGCATATAAATCTGCAGAGCAGAGATCACATTCTGTGCATCATTACGATCTAATATACCATGGGGGTGAATATATGAATGCACAAAGATATACGTAGTACATCCTGTGCTGTGAGCATGCTCTGTCTGCTCTGCAGCCCCAGAGGTGCTGAGTGGCGGACCCTACAATCACGCAGCTGATTGGTGGTCACTGGGAATTCTGCTCTTCTCATTGGTTACTGGGAAGGTGAGGTGTTGTTGCCGTTGTCTCAGCATGTCCTGCATGATGAGCAGATATTACTCACATTCATTCAGTCAGTGACGTAGACATTGTAGGAAAAAAAAGGTATTTTTACAGTCAGTAATCTAAATTTAAAGGACACAGAGTGCTATAGTGTTTTCATTCTAGTCATTAGAAGACTTATGTTTTGTCATGTAAAAGCCTAAAATCTGTCCCTCTGAAAATTTAAAAAACCTGAATAATGTGTCTTCATGTTCCTGAATCTCTCCTCAGTTCCCCATGCCTCCAGAACAAGACCACTGCAGTATGCTGAGGAAAGTGAGGAGTTTCCCCTACGAAATGCCCCTCAGCCTCACCTCCCCACTGGCCTTGCTAATAACGGAGGTGAGGACACAAAGTGTGATCAAATTGCCACAAAATCTGCACTTCAGACTATTTGACTACATGCACCAGTATCTAACTGCTCAGTTTGGCTTCTCTGATGTCACATCATGACCTGCACACGTTTCTCTGTGCAGCTTTTGTGTAAGACTCCCTCCCGTCGCCTGAGGACCCTGGATCGTTTCAAACGTCAAACCTTCTTCCGTGGAACAACTTTTGACCTCGCCCTCCTGCAACGCCAGCCTGTGGAGGTGACCGATGAACATCTGGATGCAGCCAACATGAGTAAGACTGTTAGAAAAAAAAATTCAAAAAAACATGAAATGTCATTTTTTTTCCCCTCATCACTTGTCCAGGTGATTCTGGAGCTGAGAGAGAGACCAGACCGAGCTGCCAAAGCTCGACGAGGCCTCACTTTGTCTCTGCAGCCTCTCAAAGGCTTCGACTATGACTCGTTCCTCAGCCCTCCAGCCACGCCGGACACACAGCTGGAAGCCGGCACACAAACCTACACAGCTGCACCGCTCCCTGGCCCGGCTCTCCAACTGCAGCCTTCTCAGGGAAAAGGCCCACGCAGAGAAGTGTTTGTGTGACAGACTTTGTGTTTACAGTATGGATACTAACACACTAAAGTAAAGGCCTACATGTATGTACTTCTGCACAATTATTCACCCTTACACACAGGTGTGGTGCGCCTTGTAAAATGTCTTATTCAGTAAAAGCCAATATGGCTTGTTATGATTCATTCTGACCTGTTAGTTTAGGAAGGAATGATTCGTTTGAGTAACATTTGAAAACACTTCCCAATTTGTTGGCGAGTTTTATGTTGGGGTTTTTTGTGATTTACTGAACATTATTTTTTTGCTTTTTTTTTACTTGTTTGCCTTTTTCCAATGAGCACCTTTTCAAGTCTATTGTATTTGCTCAACAGTTGTGCAAGAAAGATTGCGCTATTGTCCATCGATTTCTAGTTTACAAGTGACTGCTTATGGCCTCCCTGTTATCAAATTCAGCCCACATGGAAAAGTCATGCACAGAATTTCTTTACTTTTTTCCCCTTTTTTTTTACAGCACTTATATGTAGTTAAATAGAAATTCCTCCAAAACTCCTCAACAGAGTACATGTATTTCTGCACTTCTACCTTTTAATGTTGCATTATTTTAAAACGTTTTGGCAGAAGTTCACGAAAGAAACCCCATGCCTCATTTTCAGTGTTTATGCTGTGAACTTTATTTTAAAACCTGTTCTGTACCTTTTATTAATGCTGCAAATTTTCCCTGACTTGACCTTTACTGCCTAAATTCTGTAGCGGCAGAAACATCTCTCCTCCTGTACTATTCAAAGTCATGCAATTATCATAACATCAGATAAAGATGTGTTCGCCTTCGACATCTGCTTTAGTTTGAATCATTTCTAACCTGCGACTCAGGGGAGCACTCGCTGGTTTTCCCAGGTCAGCCTTGATTTTGACTCCAAGATGGCCACCGGCTGTACAGATCTGAGCTGGGACTACAAGGGTTGAATGAACACCAGTATTGTTTACCTCCAGTTTTCATTCTGATCGATACATAGCTTTTTCTATTGTCTAAGGCTGCCGCAACCCGAGCCAGTAATCACACCCTCATGCACTTACCTGATCATTGGATTATGATTTTGTAAAGTTGCCCTGATGTGTACCCAGAATGCCTCACACTTGTGATCCTAAGCTTGCTTTTTTGTCACCAAAATGCTTATTTATAAATTCCTCTTTATAAAGTTTATATGACTATTTTGGATGCTATTTGATGTTATATGTCATGTTACAATGTATTTTTGTAATTGCCATGTAGCACAGATAGAAAATTAAACTCCTCCTGGACAGCAACCTGCTGATTTGGATGTTTTGTCTGAGTAAGACAGCTTGAAGACAGCGGGACATTGCTTCACTGTTCATATCAGTTACACCACATTGTTTTTGGAGAAACATTGTGTGCCTGTTTGGTTGAGAAATGACATTTATACAGTATCCAGCAGAGGACATTTACTTAAGTGTGCACTTACTTTACTACATTTCTGAGACAAGTATTGTCCTTTTTACTTTAGCTATATTTATTTGACAGCTTTAGTTACTAGTTGATTATTTAGAATCAATATATAAAATATGATGCCTTGTTTCACAGTGCATTAAAATATCCAGCAGTATACTGTTGTTAAAATGAGCTTTAATTCAACCAGCTTGAACATTAAAATGCGTCTTAAATGTTAATGCATCAGTAATACAATATAATTTATAAATGATCCCATGCTCATGCACATTATGGTATTGCTACTTTTTTCAAGTAAAGCATCTGAAAACTTCTTCCACCACTAAAGTATTTTATGTACAATTCTCTGAGAGCTACAATAGTTATATTTCAGTAGACCAAGTCTGCCACAAAAAAAAAAAGAAATTGCAGTCTGTTACATCAACCTACAGACTACTATTTTATCATTTTAAATGTAACAGAAGTTTGGAGGGAGGCCATGGGTTGAACAGTCGACATTGCACCGTAATACTGTAAATAAAGAGTTGAAATAAAGAATATAATAGTAAAAGAAAGTGCCTTTTTTTCTGAGATTAAAAATACAATCTTCAACCAGTATTTTTTAACTTTTTACTTTCTGTAATCAAAGGGTGCAAGTCATTTTTTCCACAGAGTATAAAGGGTTGACAGTGCTGTAAAAGGCCATTAATAAGGAGGATTTTCTGAATGGGGAAACTTCAATTAAACTTGCAGCCATTAAGATAATCATGAGGTGGATATCACTACACAAAGAACAGCAATATCAAACCCCAGTATTACTTTAGATGGCCCCTTTACCCCCTAAAAGACTTAATACATGCAGTCCAAAAATGTAGTCGACCAGTATTGAATCCCATTCCTTTAGACAAGAGCACAGGGTTGTATTTGCATTTCTGTTCAAAAACCGAATCTGATTCCAACAAAAATCTCTACATGTCAGAGAACTGGTAGCAGTAGGCTATGCTGAGTTTTCTAATCGTGTAGCCACACCTTATTTCCATCTCTTTTTCTAACATGGGCTGCAACTGCATATTGAGTTTTTATTCATCAGATACCCTTTATACAAATATCTCATAATCCATTTTACCATCATAAACATCTATAAGTAGGATATCTGGGTTTTTTTTAAATATATATATCTGGATTGAGACCTTCGATTTCTTTTTAGAGGAGAAAAAAAGACAAACCTGTTGTACCCATAAAAATCTAAAAAAAACTTCAAAACTATTAGTTTTGGGGCTACTTAATTTGATTTTAACACTACATGATCATGATCAATCATCTGTTTTCTCAAAATTAAGCTTTAAATTGAGATTAAAAAAAAAAAAAAAGCTTCATATTTAAAACTTTTCACATCTTGTCCTGTTTCCTACAAAGATGCAGAATCATGCTGCAATCGCACGGAGCTGTGATGCTGTCCTGCGCATGCGCGGATGAGAGCCCCGCCCCCGGCTCGAGCGTTTTGTAAAGGGTCACGTTGCGCTGCAGCAGTGAAACAGGAGACCTCTCCGCATCCTCCGCACCCTGCTCACCTGCTCTCTCTGTGCCCAGACACCCATCTGCAGGTAAGAAACGACTCTTACTCAATCAATACTACAGCTTCACAAACCGTTCACCTGCTATTAATAACAGAAAGATGAAAATACGATGATGATGATGATGCTGCTCTAAAGCTAACTGTATCTTCCTAGCTAGTTAGCCGTAAATTAGCAGCACCGTTTGTACTTGTTGCTCCTCTATCGTCGTCTCCTTCGACATTAAGACATTAAAGTACTCCCTTTTTTAGGATTTTTTTTTTTTTTAAATGCAAAGTCGCATATTTTAGCCCACAGTCGAAATACGCAACAGGAAGTGCGTAAAAAATGATGACCTTCAAAGGATGAAAGTGGTCAGAAAAGACCTTGTTGCGTCTGCTTTCTGTTTCAGTCAACACATCCTGTGATTTTACGCGTTAAATCGTGTAAATGTGTGTAAATGTCGGTGATGAATCATAGAGGCAGCAGTGTCAGTGCCTGTGAGTGTGTATCTGTCCCTGAGCACGTAGACCACCTCTGATGTGATGGGAGGCGGGGCAGGAGGAGTACACCGTTACTACACCATACTACTGTATACTACTGTACTGGGAACTAAATGTTTAAAAGAAAATGTATCAATTTATCAGTACAGTTATTCCTCATCTCTTAAGCATAACACTAGAACATCACGTATTTTGATTCAGTTCTCACAAACGTGAATATGTGCTGGATTTCATGGTCTTGTGTAACTGAGTATATTTGAGTTTTGGACTGTTATTCAGACAAAACAAGCAATTTCAATATGGGCTCTGAGATAATATGAGGGCTGTATTTAAATATCTATTGATATTTAATTAATATTATTTACTAGAAACAGTGAAATGTTCTTTTTTAAAAAAAAAAAAAAAGGCTGTAATGATCAATACATTTACATAATAATCTCATTGATTAATCAATTTATCGTTTCAGCTCTAGAATATAGAGCAACCATGGAGGTTCATACATGAATTTAGGCTGTTTGTACAGTCAGGCTGAATGCAAATCTCATAATATAGAGAATATAACATATATTATGATTTAGTTTAATGTGTAATGAACAGATTTCACTGTAACCACGCTTTTACCGCTATCATTTCTTTAACCTTAAACTCTGTGTGCACTGGCAACCCCAAAATCTATCCAGATCACTAAGATTTTTAAAAAAAAAAGAGTTCAGTTTATCTGTGTCTGAAAGGGAAATGTCACCTAGTGCAATCTTCACATTTTCACCAGTGTCTCTCTGAACTGCAATGCACGCAGCCTTGACGTCTGCCATAGGCTCTTGTGTCAGAGAGCTGCATGGGAAACAGTGCTCCCGCTAGCTCTGCTGGATCAAGGCCTGTGGATAGAAACAGCCCAAACACAGGAGCGTGCATCAACGCCAAGGCCAGCAGCCCGTCTGGTAACAAGACACAGCAGCCCAAGCAGGCTTTTTACCTTTGAGTAGTGCTGCCCCGCAGGAGCCGTTTCATCCCTTTAAAGCTAACGCAGCTTGCAATGTAGAGAAAAAAAAACAAGGTGGGTACACCTCCAGATGGTGATAATGATACAGACAAAGCAATGTCACCTAGAAACAAGAAATATAACATATTTTCTCTTCTATCCTCTCCTCGCTCGCATGCTTATTATAATATTAACTACCAATAAATGTTACAGATCTCTGCCTACAGTCCTATAAAAATTAGGCAATATAAAATGCACGCTTCAAAATCTGTAGAAGTTAAATGCTTGCAGCAATGCTTCAGAAAGACCTGTTGCTGCATGGTTGCTTTAGAAGTAGATTCTGGATTGATTTTGATATTTATGTTTGTGGTCCCTAACTGCATCCTGGATCGGTAAGTGAGTCTGTGCAGCATCAGTTTTACAGAGGATTGATTTATTATTGTAGCATGATCTAATAATCAACCTGTCCTTTTTAAGGTAAGAGCTTAAAATAGGTTGAAGCACCACATGTATGATGACTGGGTTGAAATACATTCTGATTAAACTTGAATTAAGTAGTTGTATCAACATGTAAAACGGTAAATGTGAATTTTACTGTCATCTTTTTTACCTGTAATGCTGGTCTGAGGTGTTTTTGCTGTGCACTGCATTTGACTGATGTTTATTGATGATACTATTAAACATTTAGCAATGGTTAGTTTGGAGTAGTTCTGCATGACGCCACAGTAGGGAGTTGGCTGTTGCATCTTGATGTCGCAGTGCAGAAGTGGTGTTGAGGCCGACCACTGTGCAACAGGCTGGACTGAAAATCACGGACACGATGTAGGGACAACTAACCAATAATATGTCAGCTTAATAACCAGCTGTCTCTCCATTTGCCCCTTACACATTTCTCAAATTTCCTCCTGTTAGGACTGCCTAATTTTAACAGAAATTATTCCGAAATATATTTTTGTGCCCATTTTAAAAACATACCGCCTGTCACGGTGAAGTGCTTTTTAAAAGCTTCAGATGTCAAATCATGCAGTGATGTCCTTCATCAGAAGATAACTGATGATGCACACGGTGCAGCTCTGTCTGGAGGATCAACCCTGTCACCAGTGATAGTGCGTGATGAAGGCACCAGAAGCTTGCTACTTCAGATCATGTCAGAGTGACATTTTTGCAGCAGGGTGCATTTTTGCGGATAAGGAAGATGATGTGTAAAACAAGCATTTATATGTTTGTGCTGCTGCAGTGCCCTTGAGCAAACAGAAACATACATTCCTCTGTTATCTCAAGAGATTAAGAGGCTACCAGAAAATAATGTATTTTTTAGTTCTATCATATATCACATTAGACAAATACTACAGCAGTTGGTGCATGAAGATTTATAACCATAGGTTGTATATAAATATAGAAGGCATGACAGCTTCACTAAAGTGAAGCCAAAACATCTCGATCACCCCTTGGTGCCTGGCTGCAGTGTACGTCATAAGCCCCACCCCCTCTGTGTTAGCAGATGGGACATGGGCCAAATTAAAAAAATCAAAGTACACACCAAATAAATTTCCCCCAAAGATGGTTTCTGTCGTTTTAGGTATTTCTTCACGCTGCTGTACGTTCAGGCGTTCGTTTCTCTGATAGGTTTGGTTTTAATTACTCGTTGGTGCTGTTAAAAGGGGGTGTGACGTCATGATTGATAGCTATGATTGATACTGCAGCTCCATCTCCCGATACGGGCTCTTGCTCCAAATGACGTCACCAGCGTTAGATGACAGCAGCCATATCCGGGATATTTTGGCTCAATTTTTTGGTGAAGTGGAGACGAGTCGTCCATCTCTATATTCAGTCTATGGTTTGAACGGTCACCTCACTCATGAAATATGTGGCTTTTGCTGCAGCACCACTGCTTGATTTCCCCCTGAAGCTTGATTTGCCATGTAATATATTTCATCAAAATATAATAATGTCCTCTGACATTAGTGGAGGCGTTGTTTATTTCAGGAGAGGTGGGGCGGCTCCACTATAAAACACTGCAGGGGACACGGACTTATGTCTAAACTAATCACCGTCACTCATCCAGCAGTGCCAGGTGCAGTCCATCTGTTAGTAGATGTTGGTATTACATCGATATATCTTTACAGTTAGCGTTGCTCTATTTTGTAACTAAATGGCGAAATTGTTTCACTGTTGGAGCTTGGAGTGGTTAATTTCTAGTTCTCAGGGCATACAGGATTTAAAATGCCTCAAACTATTTTTTTTAAAGTTTCTCTGAAGCAGTGATGCCTCTCTTTGTAGACCACTTAAGGATATTAAGTGTAGTGCAGAATACTTAATTATTCAGCCAGTCAATCAGTCACTGGTTTTAGAGAGATTACTTTTTGTTTCATTAATGGATAAAACTCCTCACTCTTCACTTATATGATCTTGTAAATTATTCGTTTTCTTTATTTTAGTTTGTTCCATTCTCAGTGCTTGTGCCTGCTGCAGGTGATTAGACTTGAGTTTACAGGACACACTGAAGCTTTGTGTTGTTCCCACAAAATAAACCGGTCTTTGACTCTGAGAGCACAGGCTGACAACAAAGCCTGGCATTCACAGTTGATGCTTTACATAGCCGAGATATTTTTGGTTCATAATGTCTCCCACAGCATCACTTTTTGGATATTTATTAATCGGACTGATTTGTCTGCCAATTGACCGAATGTGCAAAGAAACAGAAAGGTGTCTAAATAGGTACCACTACCTGCTCCAGGCTGATCATATATCAGAGGCAGGTCACATGCTCGTGGTAGGACATTGTTCCTCAAGGTCCTCTTTTGTGCCTTCGGGCGACGTAAAAGATGTGTGATCGGAAACAGTTCCAGGCGTCATTGTGACGCTCAGCTCCATATTTCCTATTGAAAAGAGGACATTTTTGTTTCAGACAGTTTCCTTTTAAAAGGTCACGCATTTGGTAACTTTCCTTTGTATTTAACAGAATGTTGCATAAAATGTATATTTCACGTCGCCCTCCAAAGTATTTTGCAATGTTTCTTCAGCAGAAAGCCAGCCGCAGTGCACGGTGAAAATGTTTTGTTGAGACACGCAGGTGCTTCACAAAAGATAGCGGGTATTTGCTGAGCATGAGTTTTGTCTGGCTAACAGTGGAGCAGGGCTGTGCGCGCATAAACAAACTGAAGCCCCACACTTCATGCCTTTGCCCTTGGGTTGGCCTTTATCAAGTGTAAATATCCTCTTTTATTCTCTGCAGAGATCTGCACGCACGTTGTGCTCTTTTGGACACACTGTTCCCCACAGGGGACGCATCGTCCCCTGCAGACCTG
This sequence comes from Plectropomus leopardus, assembly GCF_026936395.1. Classification (NCBI taxonomy): domain Eukaryota; kingdom Metazoa; phylum Chordata; class Actinopteri; order Perciformes; family Serranidae; genus Plectropomus; species Plectropomus leopardus. The sequence goes on from NC_142190.1 coordinate 22,814,989, forward strand.
GCCTCTTTAATTTCACCTGCATGTAGAATTTAACTATGAGCAGTGACTTCTGTATTGTGGTATCTACACACTGTTTTTTTTAGAGAGGCCTGTGTGTGTGTGTGTGTGCTCTAAAGGTTGTTATCTCATAGCTTTAAGCTGAGGATTAACTCAAAGGATATAAGGAATGTCAGGCAGCGTCCTGCTGCAGCAAACCAGCCTCAGTTGGGAGTCCACTGGTCAGTTTAATGCTGAACTATGCCAACGCTCCTATTATTATAGGATGCCCCTCTTTCTGTCGTGATGAAACACTCTATCCTTGGTTGATATTTGTCACTGAAGAAGCAGCTTCCACCCATCAGCTGATCTATAGCTGATCCAATATCGCAGCACATGTTGTACTTGTGATGTTAAACAAAGCTATAACCAGTGACGTCATTTGTTGGGAGTGGCTTGGCACCCGGTGCAGTCGACCAGAGAGAGAAGTCACAGCCTGTTCCCTGGAGCAGCCTGCATTAGTGGGAGTGATGCGTTTTAGTGCTGTGTGAAAACGGGAATCTACAAATCTCACACGTGCTCATCTTGTATCCGTCCAGCAGCGTGCCTCAGTGAGCACGGCAGGAGGTTTGAAGGCAAAGAAATAAAATGCATTTATATGTGCGGTGCACAAAGAGAGATTTAATGTCATTAGGGGAACCAGGAAAAGGACGAGTGTTGCTGAGGAGAGCGAAACGAACCGTGCTGCATCCATTCCTGCGGCTATAATGAGGACTGGCAGCAGAGTGTATAGGAGCTGCGTTACATAATCGCTCCCTCTCTGTCTTCTGTACTTCGAATGGGGTGGGGAGGGGGTTATGTAACTGCTTATTTACGGCAGAGTGATGAAGGGAATAGAGAACAAAATAATCTGGTTTGAAGAGTGTGTGTGCATGTTCGCACATCGTGACAGTGCTGCTGCCGCTGCTGCTGCCACCAATATGTCCAGGCAACATATCAAAGAGAATTTTCTTCTTTGAATTAATAGTCATATCTAACTCCAGATGGTAAAAATATCAGCTGCTGTCTGTTTATACCTGGCTCTTATTTTCTTGCCGGAAGCTGGAAGTGCATCTTCTGCTCATATCTTATATCTATCATATCTTTATCACATCTTACACACATGCTGGGTCCTAGGATTGTGTAATTTGGGGTGCCATCTTGTAGGATTTTTGTCAGTTTCATCCATGCTCTTGCACTCACAGGGAAGAGCACAGTGCTGCAGAGAGGTAGCCATGTTGTGGACAATAGAGGGACAAATGAAAGAGGCCAGGACTGGGTAGTTTTCCAGGCCGACACACCATGAAACAATGTGACCTCCTCATGGCTTTTTCTCTCTTTCAGCCACCATGACTCACCAGTATCCCGCGCTGACTGCCGAGCAGAAGAAGGAGCTGCAGGACATCGCTCAGAGGATAGTTGCTCCAGGAAAGGGCATCCTCGCAGCTGATGAATCCACCGGTATGCGTGTGTGTGTGGGGGGTTGCAAAAGTATAACAATAAGATCATTTCTGTGAAGTTCCACATGCTAGGGAAACAACATGACCGAAATATAAGAATCACAAAATCATTCATACTGTTCTTCCACTGTTCATCAAGGCTCAGTCCTAATACATCCCTTGCCCCTAACACTTAGTTCCTACTCCTCCAGGGCAAAGTGTTAGTGCTACATGGCCCCAACCCTAACCCTTGTTTCAGTGCATTACGGTCCTCTTCTTAATAATATCCAGTTAATGTTACGGTGTTATTGCAGATTTGTGCATGACAATCGGATATTTTAACATATTTGCATGTCGAATCCCCCCTACTGTCGGTGCTCCTGACTAAGACGTTGGCAGAATATCTGAAGTTGGTCCCTGAGTGCTGCATGTGCCGCTCACTGCCCCGTAGAGGATGGGTTAAATACGGAGTATAAATTTTGCTCTACAATGTACATGTGACAATAAATAATTCTTTCTTTGTCTTCACTCGATGGCATATGATGCCTGGTGTAGGGCTGCATAATATGAAAAAATAAATTGCGTTTTACCTTTATCAAAACAAAAAACAAACAAAAAAACTGCAGCTCATGTGATTTGGATATTGCAAATGGCTATTTTTATAATATTTTGATTAATTTTGCAGCCCTTGTCAAGCAGTGAAGTTGCTGGATTTGTCAACTGCTCCTTTAATATCCGTCTTTCTCCTTCAGATAAATGGCAGATGTTATTGTGTTAGTACCATTATTGCAGCAGTTGCATCTGTAAATGCCACTGTTGTCAATGGCGATACTGATGATGCATCAGGGTCTTGAGGGTTGTCCCATTCCACAGGGGACAATTTCAGACCTCTTCCCCTTGTAACTCTGTTTCGAGGTGCGAAAGGGCACTCAAAACCAACGGGTAGCAGTAAAAATAGGTAATGGAATTGGGCCCAAATCTGTCTTAATTTGGGTCATAACTGAATACCTGTGTGTGTATGTTGTCTATAGGCAGCATGGCGAAGCGTTTGAACCCCATCGGGGTTGAGAACACAGAGGAGAACAGGCGTCGCTACCGCCAGCTGCTCTTCACAGCCGACCAGCGCATCGACAGCTGCATCGGAGGGGTCATCTTCTTCCATGAAACCCTCTACCAGAACACAGACGACGGCACTTCCTTCGCCAAGCTCATCAAAGACCGCGGGATTGTCGTCGGGATCAAGGTACCCCAAGCTCAATGTTGTATTCTACAACTTTAATCATATTTGAACCTCCAGCGTAGACAACCCTAGTCGGGAAATATTGGGCTTCATCTCAGTCTGCTAAAACTTGAGTCTGAGAAGCTCTGCCTTATTTGGTGGCTCTTTGCTTCGCCTCTGAATGTCCCCACAGCTACAGTGTTGATATGATACCAGAGCCAAGTATTTCAGGTCAGCATGCAGAGTCATCATTTGTTTGGTTGGTAAAACTAGAGAGGCTCCTACGTTGTGTATGAAAACACAGACTCGCTGTCAGCATGTTTAGACACACACAACCTGATCTCCTGTTATGGGTGGGTGTCTGAGGACAAACTGGGTGAAAGAGCATTTAGGAAGGTTGTGTGAAATTCAGTGAGATTTTGTATCAGGTGCTCTACATGTCATAGTAAACCAAGAATGCCACTTTGCGTAAGCATAAATTGCTGCACGTGAGTTAAATTTTAGTGTTATATCTCATATACGACAAAAAAAATCTGCTTACCTTTTTACAGGTGGACAAAGGTGTTGTGCCCCTCGCTGGAACAAATGGAGAGACCACCACTCAGGGTACGAGGCATTAGGAACGCACGCTCTCAAAGCCTCACAAACATCACAAAACCCCTGCTGTGTTTCTGATGGATGGTTCTGTGTATGTGTTGGAGTGCAGGTCTGGACGGGCTGTCGGAGCGCTGCGCACAGTACAAGAAGGACGGTGCAGACTTCGCCAAGTGGCGAAGCGTGCTGAAGATCAGCGACACCACGCCGTCTGAACTGGCCATCTTTGAGAATGCTAATGTTCTGGCCCGATATGCCAGCATCTGCCAGCAGGTTGGTGTGAGGGATTACTGAGGAAGTTTTTTTAATGAGGTTAAAGATGTTATTCCCAATCCCACAACTGCAAAAACAATGCACGGTGTATCTATAAAAAGAGTTTGAGTTATCCTTTAAACATACACTTTGTAATGTCTCCTAGAATGGTATTGTTCCTATTGTGGAGCCTGAGATCCTTCCTGATGGAGAACATGACCTGAAGCGTTGCCAGTACGTCACTGAGAAGGTAATTTCCTGATGACAATGTATATATATATATATATATAAATCTAAATATATAACATGGACCACTGTATATGCCCTGTATAGTTACAGGGTATACTTTTATATAGTATACTTTTTAATACACTTCAGCACTGCTCTCACAGTCTTAACATACATGTATCTCCCTGTGTGCTGTTAGGTCCTCGCCGCAGTCTACAAAGCCCTGTCAGACCACCACGTGTACCTGGAAGGGACACTGCTCAAACCCAACATGGTCACAGCCGGACACTCCTGCCCCAACAAGTACAGCAGCGAGGAAATTGCCATGGCAACCGTCACTGCCCTGCGTCGCACAGTGCCTCCTGCTGTCACAGGTGAGACTCAGATATGTATAAGAAACAAAATTTAATTTGGTGTAACCCACATGATTTGTGCGTATTGTACAAGGAATAAATACTCCCAAAATATTAACTGAAAACTACTATAATAATAATATCTAATAATCTAAAAATACACCTTCTGCCATAGTATCAATAACATATTGTGTAAATACTCAATTATACATTTCCATTATTTTAGAATAAGTATATATGTAAAGTAAAGTAAATATGTGCTGTATATCCTCATCCATTTATTGTTTGAAACAGTTCTGTAAAGGTTGTATTTTATGTTTGCCGGTAGAGAAAAAATCCCATTTGTGTATTTAATTGACCTAACCTTGTTAGCTTAGCATTTAATTAGAATTTATTAATTGGAGGTGTACCATGTAAATGTTGCCTCTGTTTTACATATAATAAGTGCCAAATTACGGTACAGTGCTTTCTTGAAAATTAAATTCAATTGTTGGGGATTTTAGGACCCATAAAGTAGAGAATTAACATGTAATGTATTGCAAGAGAATGTATTGTTATATATTGTCAGATTAATGTATTTGTCCCAGCATCAGATATTAAGATAGCCAGATCATTTTCATTTATAGAGTTTAAAGGCTTAAATCAGGGAAATCAACTTGCTTTCTCTGGGAGCCATTTTTGCAAAATGACTGAAAGTGAGGGTTCACTTAATAAAAAAAACATTAATAATATATATATATATATTAATCCTCCCCTGACACCACCTTTTTGTTTTTAGGTTTTTTGAATGCTTTTTCCACTTTGGCACTTAAATTACACTTAAAGTATAAAAAAATCCCATGCGATTTGTTTTTATTGCAAATTAGAAAAAGTGCTGGCAAGTCATTAGGTTTGACTCATGGGCTGTAAGTTGCGTTTCGCTGGCTTGAATGTCGTCTGAAATCATGTTTGAAAAGATAAATAATGTGTCATTATTCATTTCTGTTTTTTCTCAGGAGTGACATTCTTGTCAGGTGGCCAGTCTGAGGAAGAGGCCAGCATTAACCTCAACTCCATTAACACCTGCCCGCTCGCCAAGCCCTGGGCTCTGACTTTCTCCTATGGCCGCGCCCTGCAGGCCTCCGCCCTGAACGCCTGGAGAGGAGAACTGAGCAACGAGAAGGCCGCCACTGAGGAGTTCATCAAACGTGCTGAGGTCAGACAAACCTGTCAGACATCAGAGACATTCTCATAGAGCTAAACACATACACTGTAGATAAAGATGGATGTCCGAACAACCATGAGATGCTCCACTGAATGGGAGTGCAAGGATTGGCTGTCACAACTGTCAATCATGGCAGGAAAGCCCCTTTTTGTATAATTGAATATCTCATTAAAACCGAACTTATCATAAAAACAAACACTTGAACAAACAGGGTGATGAGAACTACCTTCAGTGTCAGAAACAATCTCTGGAAAAAATGTATTTGGTGTGTACTTTTACTTTTTTTGGTGAGTTTTTAGTTTGACCCATGTCCCATTCACTAACATGGAGGGGCGGGTTTTATGACCTATACTACAGACGGACACCAGGGGGCGATCAAGAATGATATGTTACACTATGAACTGTCATGTCGCCCACTTTTATAACTAAGTTCCTTCATGCTGTATAGTTTAATGTTTTTGTTTATTTTTTTCAGGCAAACGGACTGGCTGCACTCGGCAAGTACGAGTCCTCTGGAAGCGGTGCCGCTGCAGGACAATCCCTCTACGTGGCTAACCACGCCTACTAAACATCTACCACACTCAGCTGTGGCCTAGTTATAGTCTTATATCTGCTCTGCTATTCCCCCTCACTCCTCCATCAATCACAGGCCTGCGCTGTCTACTGTACTTTAGAGTTGTTCAGTTATTAAAATGACATGATTAGATATGTGTATTTAAAAATATAATGTGAAACTACTGTACTGAAGGGAACAGGCTTGTTTTAATTTTCTATTTAACCAAACAAATCAGACCTGCTTAACAATTATGACAATTTATGACTGATGTGGAATGCCAGAGTTAGGAAGCGAGAGGCTGCCGAATTTTAACAGTAGATCAAGATAATCAGTCAGTATTCAATTCACGCCTCTTCTTTACTGCTCCTATCTACCCCACAGGATATATCTTGAGCCGCTCCCAAGCAGGGAGGTGCGTGTGTCGGCGTTTTGCTTCTGTCAGAACAGTGTTGGCTCATTCGTAAAGCGTTAACTAACATCCTTCCTGACAGTGGGACCAACCGATTATTAGCATCAGCACATCCGTTAGGGGACAAACAGTGACGACTTTTCAGATTGAGTTGATTTTTCGGAGCGACTGTACAAATGTGCGTAGATCTTTCAGAAAGCCGTATCTCCAGCTGAGGTCATGAGACACTCTGTGATAAACCAGTACACACCAGGATTCATCCTAACAGCTCATCCTAACCTTTCTGTTCTCACGCTTCTAATCACCACTAATCAGAGAAACATCTTGTGTGTCTGTTCTCAGCATAACATTATCTTTAAATTACATACAGTAATTAATGTATTCAGTTGTGTGGAGGTGTCGATATTATGTGATGCTTGTGTGTCATTATTCCCCCCTCCTGATTCCCCCGGCCCGCCCCACAGGAAGAGGAGATGGTTTCTATTGATATAATGCGGACCAATATGTGGGACAAGCAGCGGGGGAAACAGTCACTGCTGTGTTGGAATACTGTGATGTTTGTGATGTCAATATTGTTCTTGAAGCACTCGGTGTGTCAAATAGTGGAGAAAAATAAACTAAAATAAACATTAAAAATTAGCAGCAATCTCTTTGTGTGGAATTATTGCTACCAATATTTGTCCCATTATTTTTTTTTTAATCTTTGGAAGAAATTTTAGTCTGTGTTCCTGTCACTTGAACTGTCATCCAAAAACATTCTCATATCACATTAAATAGTGTTGTAAGCAGTGCTCTCTGTCATGTCGTGTAATTCAGCCAATTTTACTTTGAATTAGTTAAATACAGTAGTAGAGGTGTATTATTAAGATCCTTTGCTCTCGTGAAAGTATCCAGGGTTCTCACGGGTCCTTAAAATCCTTGATATTTTGTGTATTTGAGGGAAACAAAATTTAACAGACATGGGTCATTTCTTGAATTTATATATTTTGTGGAAGAATACCTAAGTTATTTTAATATAGTCGGCCATCCCTGTAACCAGTGTTAGGAGGGTTACTTTTAAAATGTAATAGGTTACAGATTAATAGTTACTCTGTTAAAACTGTTATGTCCCTGTGTAACTATTTTATTCATAAAAGTAATGTAATTTATTGATTACTTCTCTAACAAATATCCTAAACTGGACATAAAAAGCTGAATCATGCCAAAATAAGGTATCCCTGCCCTGTGAAAAGATTCAAAGCAGCAGAGCTAATGTTACACTTCATATAAACTTTTTACTGAAAGGAATATATTTGCATGTATATATGCATATATACCATTTTTTTCTATTTAAATTGCATTTTTCCCCAAGTAACTGTAACTGAGTACAGTCACGTTTATCTAGTGATTTTATTACAATAAAACGAGTTACTCCCCAAAAGTGACTGTAACACAGCATAGCTGAAAAGTGCCCAAACATTTAAGGCACTCTTTGATTGTGTGCTTCTGAAGAGACTGCTACTTCTCATTAAAAAAATCTCACTTTTAAAATAATGATTAACCCTGATCCCTGTCTCAAAAAAATGCCATGTTAGGTCCTTGAATTTGAGGGAACTGAGCATGTAAATTTCTATAAAGGTCCTCAAAATGTGATAATTAAGGCAGCGAGGGAAGCCTGAGCATCAGCATCACATTGTGTAAACGCTGCCTTTAAAAGTTTACTTAAGTAAAAAATATTTAAGTATTATCAGCAACATTTACTTTGAGTATCAAAAGTGAAAGTAGGATTCTCATTCTGCAGAAAAAAATGTCAGTGTTACACTTTTAACTCCTTTATAAACAATTTGTTGAATCTACAGCATTGTGTCATATCCTATAAGATCATCCATGAGAAGCACAAATCTCAACTTTTGAGTTTATTTTGTTTCATCAGTAAGAGAATGTCCTCAACCTATAAAGGAACATTTAAACAATCAGTATTGGTTACACAAGACAGCTAAATCTTGCATCAGTGAAAGTTACATCAGAAAATCAATAGCACGATCCTGAGATCAGCTTGATAAATTTGGATAGGCAAGGTGAAAGAGCAGTGCCACCGCTGAGTTGACCTCAATCCTCTAACTCCCAGCTGCTCCAGTTAAGCAGCTCAGTGTCAACACTGTAGTTTTACTGGGCAGCTTCCAGGTGTGAATGTGCACCTGCTATCACCAGTGTACAGGCATCTCTGAACATTTCAGCTTTCCATGTGGACAAAATATTGAAAACACTGCTCAGTATAAAGCAGAGCAATATATGATCATCATGAAGCCTCAGGGTGTATGTAGTCTTAACACTTAACATCTACAGTGAGGGGACAAAGGGTTTATATTTCAATGCTCGCATTGTATTTTAGACATATTAATGTGTTAATTTGTACAGAGCCTGTGAAGGGACATAAGGGAGAAAAACTAGATGTGGAAAAAAAATTACATGGTCAAAGAAAAAGAAGAGAAGAAAGAAATTGATAATGAAAAGGGTGATTGTGGGTGGAAAAAGATGATGTAGAAAAATGTATAGTATTTGTGCTTTTAGTTAATTTATTTTTTTTAAAAGTATTATCTCGGCCAACATTTAAAAACAGCCACCACGTGAGGCGCTGGTTCCTATATCCTCACATTGTGTTTGTGCGTTTGATATGATCACCGCGTGGGACCAGCAGAAACTGTCCCTCGCTGCGTGTCAACTGCCTTGTCGCATTGTATATTCTGGGGCGAGCAGACTGACTGCAATATTTGGTAAATCTGAATCAAACTGTTGTCTTATCTGGATCACAACATACAGTCGTTTTACAGCCACATGAACCGCCCGCACTGTGTTTAATATCTGTCATGTGACGTTTGACTGACTGCGTCCCAACAACAAACGCACCCCTTCAGTTCATTGACAGAAATGGCTACCACGGAAGTGGGTGAGTATACCCATCATAACTGAATTTTTTTATTAATTATTTCCTTTCCACAGAAAGCAGCATTTGCACCAGTCTACACAAGTGAACAGTAGTTTTTTTGGAGCATATTTAACCCGTTAAACTCATGTAGCGACCCTAGCACGAGGCTGTTTTCTTAAGACTACCTGAAGCTAACAGCTAGCTAGCTGCGCCAGCAGTTGCAGTAATGATGCTCTCCCCAAGCTTTCGTAGTTTTTTGACACCTTATGTCAATAGTATCTATTATTAATGTCTAACTCAATAATTAACGACAAGATTAGAGCTCCTGAATGTCCTCCAAATAGAGGAAAACCCCCTTAATTCCCTTATACCGTATTTTGCTACTTCAAATGAAACCAGGTATTGCAATTACAATTAACTGCATGATGACCAAGTGATGTTGTCTCCCTAAGAATAAAAAACTTTGCATCTTAATAGTTTAACAAAGTCTTGAGTAGGTCTGCTATCTACAATATAGCTCAGTCGAAACACATAATCGTAGTTCAATCCTTTGCCATGGTAATAGTAATTATTGTAAATGTACAATTTACAGTACAATTTTGTACTTAGAAAAATAATAAACATAATTTTATCTAACCAGAAAAAAACCCTCTTGAGGTTAAACATCTCCTTTTCAAAAGTGTCCTGGTCAAGATAGGCAGCAACATAAGTTACAAACAGACTACACAGAACAAAAATACAAAATCAAATTATACAACAATAAAAAACACAAAAAGAACAAATGAATGAAGTTGCTACAAGGATGGACTTTAAAAGTATGTTAATATATGCTATAAGTGAACCATAAAAACAAGACAAAGAAAAAACATTGTATATGTGATTTTGTATATGTGATACTTACTGCATATCATGATCGAGCCATTTTCCTGGAAGTTAGATAACAAAGTGTTGATGTGTAAAATACTGGTCTTGGTTAATCTAGTGAAAAATCTAAGTATTTGTCACATCCATGCAAAGCATGCATACAAATCTATCATGGCCATCAAACAGTCTTGTGCATTGATCTGCAAAACTGCCCACCAAAGCCACAGAATAAACAGCTCATTTTCAGTTTATATTATCAGACTGATGTATGTGTGTATTTATACTGCATATGTAATGCCTTGAGGCTCATCTGTTACTGTCTCTGTTATGTCTCTCAGAGCGTAGACGTGGCCAGCTGGCTGCTCTGTCCATAGCAGCAGTGGTCATCCTCGTGGGAGTCCCTCTGTGGTGGCGAACAACTGAAACGTACCGCGCCTGGTTGCCAGTCAGTCAGATAAATGAGTTGGCTAATCTGCAGGTATGTAAAATTACACGTCCTCCACCTTTTGATCCATTTTATCTTCCATGTATTATACATGTATGTATCATAGACTGTATATATTTATATACAGTTTATCTATGGTGTGTACCTTTTTTAAAATGCCGCTCTCTTTATTTGCAGCTCCAGTTGAGTGCTGATGTGGAGGTTGTGTTTGCACGTGGAACGGTGACGCCCGAGCAGCAGAAGAAGGTCCCGCTGACACAGACTCAGGATGAGGAACACACAGTAGATGGTAATTTATTTATTAATGCTGTCTGTGATCTGTTGGTTACAAATTATGAAGACTGTGATTTAATTCTTGTCTCAAATTCTGCTTTTTCCAGAGGACACAACTTTGAGGTACAGGTATGAGACGAGGTACCGCACAGCTACAATCATGGAAGAGGACGCCCTGAACCAGCCCACTGCTGCGGGTGAGATGTTGTCTGCCTGTCAAATCTGGCTTTCAGCTCTTCTCATGCTAATATTTGATCTCAGTGTGAGACCATGGGTATTCATTTTTCTCTGTCTCGTTCTCCGTCTTTAGAGGCAGATCTGTCTCTGCACACGCTCAGCGAGAGTCCGTGTGGCTCCTTGGTTGTGTATGTAATCCCAGAGTCGTCCTCACTTCTGCCTGAGGTAAAACTCACTTTTTTGATTGTTTTTTTTCTCAGTTTTAAAGAATTCTGTTTGGCGATTGTTAACAGTTTCCTATATTTTATTACCTTAGTGTTTCATCAAGATGTGTCTGTTCATATGCTAAATCTCTACCAATAATATATAATATATAATCTAGCCATTATACAATGCCATCACTGTTTATGATTACAGTACTTTGTGCACAGCTTATGAGCTCTTTGTGTCAACCTGGATAAGAGGAAGATAATACGTGTTGGGTATATTGTATATATTCTCATTGTTCTTCTTACTCGTGTATATATCTGTTGCACATTGTAGCAACACACACATATTTTATATTTCTAACTAATGCTACTTTTATACATTGCATTATAGCATAAGGGACAAAGTTTTAAATTTCTACACACTCAGCACATTATACATATTTACAATTTTAAATATTCACATACTACTGCTAGTTGATTCTCTTTATATTTTTTATTTTATATATTTACAATACTTAGCACATTATACATACTTATTCAAAAAAATATTTACATACAAGTGCTAATTGTTTTTTATTATTCCTGTATTTTTTTCTTTTACAAATTTTGTTCTGGAAGTTATTTCTGCTTTCTGTAATCCTCTATGCTTGGCATCAGAGCGACAGTAACAAGCCACAGTTTCCCTCTAGAGATCACTAAAGTATATCTGATTCTGATTCTGATTTAATACTTAGCATTGACTTGTACCTTCATGCCTATCAGGATGTGGACGTGTATATCGGTCAGCGACGTACAGCCCTGCTGCGTATTGGTGCCCAGATGAGAGTGGGTAAGACGCTAGATCAATTGCTGGCTCACCTGGAGCCTCGGATCAAGCAGGTGCTGCAGGTGATGTCTTTTAGCCACACCGACATCACAGCGGCCCTCAGCGACAGAGTCCGTCTGAGCCCTGGCAACAAAGAGAGCATTGCTGACAGTATGAGAGCCTTTAAATCCAGCCCAGGTTTGTTTCAGCACAGCTATAAAGTGGATTTAATTTCAGTTCCAGTCACTACATACTTCAAATATATAATAATACTTCTCTTATTCTTACCTTCTTTTTAGGTTATGAGATAACATTCAGTCTGTTGAACCCAGACCCAAAGTCACACCGGCTACACTGGGACATCGAGGGTGCCGTGCAGACCTACATCCAACCTTTGCTAACAAAACTGGCCCCTGTGGCCAATTTTAGCATTGACTCTCAGGTACCAGTGTGTTAACGTGCACGATGCCAACATACTCAGGAGCTGTGTGTTACTAAACATTTTCTCCTTACAGACCTTGTACTATGCGATGCTCGGTGTCAACCCGCGCTTTGACAGCAGCCGCAGCGCCTACACACTCAACTCTGACAGCCTCGCACATGTCATCAACCCCGTGGAGGCCAGACTGGGTAAAATAAAACACACAGGTTTTTAGAATGCAGATTTTGATTTGTGTGTTTATATCTTTATATTTTTCACATTTGTTTTTTAGGTTCAAATGCTGCATCTTCCAACCCGGTGCTGAATTTTCTTCTGTACGTCCCGGATGCCCACCACTCCCCCCTTTATATTCATGACCACAAGAAACAGGAAGTGCCCTCTAATGCGTTTCATTCTCCACGTTGGGGGGGAATTATGGTAAGATAATCTAAGACTGGATGACAGTAGCCTTAATTCTATGATATAGCTTGTTATAAGTGAACATTTTATATATTAATAATAGTTTGTTAGCAATGCAGTGATTTTGCACTCTTGATTTGTTGTTTTTAGTGCTGATTAAACAACAGTGTATTAATCGTGTTTCTGAAGGTCTATAATGTTAATGGTTTCTATGGACCAGAGGCTGCATTCCCCATTGATATCAACATCAACATGGCCAAGGTCATGGGAGTCTTCCTTGCACAGCTTCGGTAAGTGGACACTCATGATTTGACAGGCAATGCTTGTCCTGTAGACACAAGGTAAATGTCCTGCACTATGTCCTGTCAGACTGTTGCTGGGAGTGCAGTCATCCACCCCTCCTGCCGGCTTCCTGGTGGCACCGTGCGGCAGCACAGGACTAGCTGATTGGGAGCTGGACCGTCTCATGTGGAGTCGGAGTGTGGAAAATGTTGCAACAGCAACCACCACCATCACCTCACTGGCACAGCTTTTGGACCAGATAGGCAACATTGTTATCAACGACAACATCGCTGAACAGGTAAAATGCACCCACACCTGCATCAATCAGTAGGATTCTGTGTTGTCTTTTTTCTGTGCATATATTAGTGTGTATAAAAGGCACACTTACAAAGGTTATGGATAACCCTGCCCAAATATTTTTGTGTTCTTTTAGTCTTTTAGCGTTCTTGGTTTGCAATTTAATCATCATTTAAATCTCCACTTACTTTATATTATTTTATGAAGGCGCACTGTCACAACAGATATATTTTTTTCTGGAAATAACATTAAGAAATAAAGAAAAAACATACATAGAATTTGATTAGCCTCTTTCCAGACCTTTAAATTTGCTGTCCACATCTCGGATTTATTCAGCGAATCAAACAGGTCTGGTGTTGTACTCCTCACTTTCAGCTTCTTCTCCCAGTTAGAGAAACTACTGACCAGTCTGACCTTAGTAGGTGGTTGGTAAGAAATTAGGGATGTCATCGACTTGCACGGATAGCTAGCTATGAAAAATATCACAAAAAAGCAATTAGCATGGATAAGATAGCTGCAGCTGCACACATACGATTTAAAAGCAGTTTTTGGCGCTGTATGTCATTTTATCAGAGACTATTAGAGGGATGTGATGCAATATTGTATGATATATTCAATGACATACTATGTACAGAAAAAATTCAAGAAAAATCAATCGAAACACAGTGATACCAAAACAATGACATTAAATTTAAAAAATGTTATGCTTTCAGATATGTTTATGTTAAAAAAAAAAGTAGGGCAGAGAGAGCTGTTTTATGTGAGGTTCCTTTTTACGGAACAGCAGATAATTGGATTTTCTCTTTAATATGCTTAAGAAAGGGATTTAGTCGTTTATAAAAAGTCTTTGTGGTGCCTCTTAATGAGTGTTTTATTTTCCCTAACTTAAAATAGTACAGTAAGTCCGGTCAGTAGCTCACCTAGTTGAGCGGGGTCTCCTCGTGTCGAGTTGGTTGCGGCCTGTGGCCCTTTGCTGGGTGTCGTTCCCTCTCTCTCGCCCTTTCACTCTTACGGCTCTCCTGTCTATAAAGGCAAAAAGCAAGAAAAAATCTTAAAGTAAAGTGGAACAGTACGTCTTTTATCAAGTTTGTAAAGACAGTGGGTGTGCACATCTTTCCACTTAAGTAAAATGAGGTGTCTGGCAAATAAGACAGCAAAAAAACTGCATCAGTTGCATTCAACCTGTCATTGTCTTCACTGTCCCTCAGGTGTCCAGTGCCGTCACGTCTCTGCAGCTGGCTGTGGCTGAGCTGGAGGCCGGGAACCTCGGCTTTGCTTTGCAGTACAGTAAAGAGGCCATCTTGGCATCAGAGAGGGCCTTCTTTGACCCCTCACTTCTCCACCTCCTCTACTTTCCTGATGATCAAAAGTTTGCCATCTACATCCCGCTCTTCCTGCCCATGTGTGTGCCCATTCTGCTGTCGCTGCTCAAAATAGTGTCGGAGGCCAGACAGAAACGCAGAGAGAAGAACGCCAAGAAGGACTGAGACACTTTTAAATCTGATGTGACAGAAACAGGTTATGAACAAATGGTTTTATCAGTGGCCTTGAGGTTCAAAGGTATGCATGAAGAAAGACTCATTTGCAGCACCGGGGCGTGGAATTTGCAGTCATGTATGATTTTTATTGTTTCATGGGAGGAATTGTGTTTAAGATTTTAATGAATGTTTGTGTTGGCTGTGTGACACTGTAAACTGGAAAGATTGAACTGCTGTAATGTGAACAAGTTTTATATTTGAATTCCACTTTCTAAGTTATTACCTAATAAAGATTTAAGTTGTAAATCATGTTTTTTTGCTTTTTGTTTTGAGAGAAAATAAGAACAACCTGATTTTATGTCATTCTTAAATTAGTTTAGCTGGAACTTTTAAATCAGCTGCAACAATTTTGTCCGAGTTTAGTGTTAAATTGCTAAACTGACAATGATATTAACACAAGGTCCACTTAATGTTTTTCTGCAGCGTAGCATCACACTGCCTACATGACTGGAGTTTTCTGTAATTCATGTTTTTTTTTAATTGTCTTGTTAGACAAACTAAAATACTGAACATGTTGCCTTTTGGTGCGCTCAGGATGCATTTGTGTTAATGCTACAACACGGTCACTGACCAATTCTAAATGTGGCATAAGCAATGGATCCTAATGCATCCTCAGTGTCACTGGGATATATTTACTGTGTATTTTTGTATTTGTTTTAAATGTGAAAAGGCCAAAAAGAGGTTACGCGCTTTTGATGAAACAATCTCACACCAAGCTCCATTTAGTGGTTGTTTTGGATACAGTAAATTGTATTTTGAAGAGAGTGTACCTGTACAGAAGACAAAGAAGCTGTCCACCCTTTTCTCTGTCAGAGTGAGAGTCAGTGTTTATTTATGGCCAAAGCAAAACACCAAAGTATTACAGGATTGGTTCTCCTCTGCGTACATGAGGTTATGGACCTGTCCCATAACGGCACAGAAGACAAGCTTCGCCACAAAAGGAAATGGCACATAAGCAAATTTCTCTGGTGATGAGAATCCCCTGACACTGGAGCCTATTAATAGCTCCTAAAAAACACGAGGTCAGAATCCAAGCTCAGTCAACAAGAGCATAGGTTTTGTTTAAACATTGGGAGGGGGGGCACTCAAATTCACATGCACCCACCATGCTGAGGCGATGCAAAACAACCAAGAAAAGACACAAAATGAGCACAAAAAAACACAATCCTACAAATAAATGCATATCAAACGAAAACAAACAACCCCCCCCCCAAAAAAACTCTGTGTTTCCTGCCCCTATTCTACAGAGGTTTTCTGTTCATCTGTGCCCAGGGGTCCATTGTCTTATAATACGCCCATGCCTTCCTGCATTATGGTGATTTTTTTTATCAACTAATTTGTGCATTATTGCACCAGTTCACAGTGTAAATTATTTTATTGGAGGAGTCAAATACACATGTTCTAAATATTGAGGGGATGAGTCCTCTTTTTCCTCTCTTCATATTTTGATTTTTTTGTTGTTCCAAAACAGTTCCTGAATGGACCTTAGGGTGAGATTTGACAACTGATTTCAAGGCTAAGACAGAACTTTTTTCTTTCTCTCAACCATAGACTGTAAATAAAGATTATATACAGATTTATATACCATGGATAACCATGGATGTATCATAAGGAAGTCGCTCTCAACACACACTCAGCCCAGTGGCAGCGGGTGGCTGTGCGCGCACCTATAAAAGTAGTGATCCGTCGCACCACAGAAGAAGAACGCGTTGGCTGAAGGGAGTTGCGGTTCACAACTTTTATCTCGTCAATTTGACTATTTTGACGGTCGGTCTTATGTGTTTAGCTGTAACCTCGGCTAAATAGTAAACGACTAATCCGCCGACAGTATCTTTTATCTAGTGAACTGCCTCAGCGTCACTTTGTCGTTTGTTCAGCCGGAGGAGAGCCGTTAAACCCGCGTGCTAACTTCCTTAGCTAACTGTTATTGTTAGCCAGCGTTGTGCTAACATGTCTGGTGTAGTCCGTGGACCAGCAGGGAGTAACGACTGTCGGATATATGTGGGCAATCTCCCTCCTGACATCCGCTCAAAGGACGTCGAAGACTTATTCTACAAATATGGACCCATTCGTGATATCGATCTGAAAAACCGAAGAGGAGGGCCACCATTTGCCTTCGTGCAGTTCGACGACCCGAGGTAAGCTGCAGCCCTGCTGCCATGTCTCTGCGCTGGCGTTAGCCTGTGCTCTGATCCAGACCTGTTTTCAAAACAAAAGACTGATATAAATCTATATAAACAGATACACTGTACATTGTTATATTGATGCACCTTATTTCTACTATATGTTAAAGCATTGCACGTTATCATATATTTTATGGTAATATATACCACCACACTGAAACTATGTCTCCGATCATTTACTACATTTGAGCAGAGAAAAATGCAAACATTTCATTTGAGTGCTAAAAAGCAAAAACTATTACTCAATACTAATTTAATAAAAATTAAATAATATAAAATATATGTACACCTTTTGCGCATGCATATACTGTATGTTCATGATTAATAGTTGCATGGGATAACTGAAACGCACATGGTGTGGTATATTTATTGAAAAAAATATAGAAATTGCGGTTATAGTTACGTATATGCACAGTAAGTGGAAAAAAATGCACAATAGGAAATTGCACAGCATGTTACATAGTAAATATAATAAATACAAAGATGTACACAAATGAGAATATTTATAATGATATTGAAAAAAGAGCATAAATGTATAATCTGAGGTGGAAATAGTGCAAAAGTTGTTGTTACATTGTAAGTGGGGGGTGATGGAGCCAGAGAAAACATTGTTACAGTATGTTATGCAGTTGTGTTAAAGAGTCTGATACTATACAATGTCAGTATGTTGCTATAGTAACAAGCAAAACTGACTGACACTATGTTATTTGTCTCCAAATGCTCTTGTATACTTAATTTTCTTTTCTTTTCTGGTTTTTGTTAATGTACAGCTTATTAATATTTATTTTGCTCTCTGTAGCTTACTTAAAGACTTTATTTATCAGAGTAGGGGGTTGGCTGGGTGTCACTTCTTTTGTTGTAATACACATATATTAAGATCCTCCCTGGAGTTAGTTTTTTTTTTTTTTTTGACCCTCCTGGAGTGATTGGTCAAAATGTATGACCCCTTTGAATATAAATAACCATATTTCACTAGCTATGATTAATGATGTGATTTTAAATAAAAACATACTTTTAAAACACAAAAACATAACTCTCTCCCCAGGGCCCTTGACATTTTATACCACCCCCCTTCCCTCTAATAAAAGTCACTTACCTGTTTTTATTTTTTGTCCTTGTACTGCTGCAACAACCAAATTTCCCCATCGGGGATCGATAAAGGTCTATCTTGTTTTAGCTTTGAGTGGTAACGTTATTGATTAATTTACCTGGTCATTTTGGAAGGAGTCGTTTGTGGTACTATTAGGTAGTAATGCATTATACATGGAGATTTTTTTTTTAAAATCAGTCTACCTTCATCAAGATCTGCTGTAGACTGTGTTAGTTTTATCTAGGTACGAGGGTGTGTCTAATAAACCATCATACATGTCTACGTTGGGTTGGTTATGTCCAAACCTGTTCTTAGCAGACACTTGCTGTGCTAACTGCAACCTGGCAAACCAGTTTGTTCTTAAAGCCACAGGTTGGATGTTAGCATTTTGAACTGTAATGATCTGTTGGTTGACAGAAAATTCAAAAATTAAGTCATTCAAGTCAGCTCTCAACACTCTGTCGTTCCAGCTTCCTTAATGTGAACACTTACCGTTTTTTTTTCTTCTCAGACATTATGGTGAATTGAACCTTTTTTTATTTTTGGATTGTCGTTTTTTTTTTTTTTTAAATCAGTGTTTATCAGCTTTTTTGCTGATTTGAAGTTTGATGATTGATTACTATTGGATTTCACAGGGACTCTGAGGATGCTGTCAGTGGGCGTGATGGTTACGACTATGATGGATACCGCCTGCGCGTTGAGTTTCCTAGAAGTGGAAGGGGGGGTGGTGGACCTATGGGACCCCAGAGGGGAAGGCATGGTCCCCCCTCTCGACGCTCAGAGTACAGGGTACTTGTGTCAGGTGGGTGATGTGTTCCTCCTTCTGCAGGTTGTGCATATCTCTTTTACCAAGGTGTATAAATGAATGTATGAGTCCTAAACCACCTTTTCTTGTCAGGTCTTCCTTCCAGTGGAAGCTGGCAGGACCTGAAGGATCACATGCGAGAGGCAGGTGATGTATGTTATGCTGATGTGTACCGTGATGGGACCGGAGTAGTGGAGTTTGTACGCAAAGAAGACATGACCTACGCTGTCCGTCAGTTGAATAACACCAAGTTTCGCTCTCACGAGGTACGTAACGGGTTACAGTTCAGGCTAATATGTTGAGGGATGGCTGTGGGACTACATGTTGGAATTGAAAAGTTTTCACAGAGGAAGAGAGCAGCAGTGAAGGGGAAAATAACCGGGCAGTAAGTAAAGATGAATGCTTATATAATGATGCTTTGCATCATAATTCTTGTTACACCTTTGATAGTTGTGGTAGCATGTTAAGAATAAGCTTAAATGATTTGTGTGTTTTTAAGAACATTTTTGGACAAACATACTTTGATACAGTATATAATAGAGCTGTAACGGTTTGTGTTTTTGTACTGTATCATCACGGTGTGGGGATCATGGTTCAGTGCACACAGCCACATGCAGAATACACAGGGCACACACTGCTGCATTTAATGTGAAACCAAAAATTACAAGCGAGAGTTCCTCCCGGAAACATTCAGCTGTATGCTTGCAGCATATGCTGACAAGAAGTCACAGTATACCCCACACTTGAATAGATGTAGATAATGTTGAAAGATGGTGAATGTTGAAAAAAATCTTGTACTCTTGAAGAACCGATGAACGATAAGGTTAACTTGATAACTAATAATGCAAACTTGATGTATAGTTAAATAGACTTTTCCTTACTTAAATATATATGTTTATTACACAAATCTGATCAGAGAAGCTTTTGGCACAACACGTGCATGGACAGAGACATACCAAAACCTTAAAGGAACAGAAGAGTTTAAATAGTACAGATTGGCTGTGCCTGTCAGTGTAGTCAAAACATCTACAGGCTCTTGCTCTTGCAGTATCTCAACACACAGACTTACTGGAGACAGTGAAAGACTCTAAATAATGACATTACTGAATCATACCTCTCCATGCAATTCCTCATGATTGCATTTACGTTATTATAAAATAATTATTTTCTACGACAGTGAAGTTCTCTTTTAACATGATGTCCAATTTGGGATTTGATGCAGCTGATGAATTCTGTGTCTGCATCGACTGCATCTGTAAACACATTAAATGTACAAATGCAATTTTGAGCACTGATATGATCCCCGAACATTTATAGTGACTGCAGTTCTCTCCTTTTTTTTGTCTATCTGAATCTCATGTAAAAATTTACACCTTAATAGATACTTAATTATGTGTGTTTGTGTGTGTGTTTGTGTGTGTTTAGGGAGAGACGGCCTACATCCGTGTGAAAGTGGATGGTCCTCGCAGCCCCAGCTATGGTCGTTCTCGCTCTCGTAGCCGTAGCCGTAGTCGAAGCCGAAGCCGTAGCCGTAGCCGCAGCAAGAGCGGGTCACGCCGCAGCAGAGGGTCTCCACGTTACTCTCCTCGACGTTCCCGCTCCCGCACCTAAACTGACCTTTACTAAAGCAGTGGTGTGCCACAGAGCCGGAGAGGAAGTCTTCACATCACTCAACGAATCCTGTGTACTCACCAGGATCATCTCATGTTGCCTGTTTACACTGTCTTTTTTCGTGTCCCCTCTCCCCCCACTTTTTTTGCATTTTTCTTTTTGGGTTTTTTGTTGTGGTACACTGCCCCGTTACCCTCGTCGTTCTTCCTTTCCCCCCTCTCATCAGCATCAGTTTTCTGCTAACCATCTCTCACCCCTCTCTATAGTTTTCTTCTGCTTGTCCTCGTTGTGCGCTTTCTGTTTTGTTTCCTTTGGAAAGATTTTGCTTCTTTTAAGCATATACTGCTGTCCTTTGACCTTCTTGTGTGTCTCTCTGTAGAGTTCAGAGGAACAGGATAGGATGGGGAACAGAGGAAACAGTTCATAATAAGATTAACAGGAGGAGGAGTCAAATATGGCACCAATGGTATGATGGCTGTGCCTTGTTAATTTTAAAATCTGCATTATAAGGCTGTTCAGTGTTTTTTCATACACTTGACAGTAGAGTGCCGTTGTTGAATGTTCTCAGTTGTTACAAGTTCTGTTTACCAATTTGTATTTGGAGACCCAAAGCTTGTGTTTTTTGTTTTTGCTTGTCTTTAAATCTCCAAAGTAAATCTTAAGTTTTTTTTTGGGACTGATTGTAGAGAGTGTTTCCTGTTTTTTTTTGTTTTATTTTTTCCCCCCCAAAGTAAACTCCCTGGTAGATGCATTTGTTGACATTTTATTTTAGTATTTTCTGAAGGTGTGTTTCTAACTTGCCTCCTTCTCTTTGGTTCTGCTGGTATTCTGAAGGTTTGGACTGGGCTCATTGTCCCCCCATTCCGGAGCCGGATCAGGATTCAGGATCAGATCAGGATTAGGATTAGGCTTCAGGATGGATACATGGATCAGGAGCATGGGAGCGTTTTACCGGGAGAGGATCCTGACCCCCTGCCCTGTCCACATAACCCCATCAAACCGGAAATAGGGAAATATTCCAAACTAAATTGGCTCTCAAAAAAATCCAAATTATTTTTTTCTCATTTTGTGTGGAACCTCAGAGACACAATTGCTGGTGGCACTGTGACAAGCGATTATTTTTCACATTTTTGTTTTTCAAAATTGTAACAAAAAAAGAGGAGCAAAGCTCGGCTCAAAACCAGGAGGAGGGCTGGGAGGTGCAGGATGGATCCACACCCTTAAGGAGAGTGGTAAATAGTGGGCGACCATTAACAGCGGAGGAGGGAGGGAGGAGGGAGGACTGGGACGCGACAAGGGAATGTGACATAATGTGGTTTGTATCTTTTTCTTAGGTCAGTCTTTTGCTGCAGAGGATCTCTGATTTTCTTAAGTATAATCTCCAATATCCCAAAGCTTTATTCTCTTTTAATAAAACAGTCAATGATATAAGTGAAGTGTGTGTTTTTCTTTCCCAGTTTGCCTGATACCACAGAGGGTGGGGCACAAAAATGCCTGTGGACATACACGACACGTAGCTGTGTGTGGGATAGTCGTATGTGAAACCAGTTGTTCATGGCGGATGCCTGAAAATGTTTTATGTTAAATTCTTCTACCAGTACAAGTGATTTAAAGAGAGGAACTATCCCCGTCAGTAGATGAAACAATCTACGAGTGTAAACTCTGCATGAACATCATTCTGCAGAGTGAAGCTCAAACATGCAAGCGAAATAACCGGAGGCTAAGCAAGAAACATTTTTAAACAGAGGCAGACTTTAAAGTAAGTTAAGAGCAGCCAAATTAACCTCAATTTACATGAAATCACACTCTGGACTTAAATTATGTATATTTTCAGAGGCTAATAGCATTTAGTCAAAACTACAATAAATACTTTTCTCCTTTTCAGTATATACAGGTGCCCTGAAAAATGTCTGTAACACATCCTTTTTTAAAAAATTCAGCTTCTTTGGAAAAAAAAACAAAGTCAGACATAGAAAGCACAAATTGTCAAAAAAAAAGTAGTGACAAAGTGAAATTGAACAATAAAAAAAAACAAATAAGCAAACAATAAAAGCACTTTAAAATCATGTAACATAAACTACTAAATAGCAGGTTAAAATGATGTGTTGACACATTTTTCTTGTTTACATGTTGAAGAGACTTCATTAAACTAAATAAATATATTAAAAACCTTTTAAAGAGGAGGATGATTTTGCAAATTTAGATTTATAAATATGAATTTTACCTAACTGGATCAAGAGGTTTGTCATAAAGTTCAATAAATCATCATGGCTTTCAAAATAAACAACATGTCAATAACATGAAACTGAATTTCACAAAGCAAGCAGCGGTCCTTAAAATGTAACATAAAGCAGACCATTGGATGCCTGCCACATCATCACGTTGCACTTGACAAAGTTTAAACTTAGTTTGGATGCCTCTAGTATCCAGAAAAGATCATTTAGGACAAGTGCTAACTCTAAAATTAGAAGTTTTTCTTAATTTTGACCATTAGTATGACTTTACCTGAACTGGATTGGCAACAAATATGTAAGAAAAAAAAGCAGGATAAAAATGTAATGGTAGTAAATGAGAGGTACAATCTGGGACGTGGCACAAAATAGTCGAAATGACATTATTATTATGATTGTGGAGGTATGCTCTTGTTTGTTTCTAACAGTGATCAGCTGTGATATATGATCAGCACTGATCACCATGCTATGCACATGTAGTTGTGTCTAATCTTACAACCTCCCCAAATTCCGCACATCAATACCATTGATGAACCTGATCACCTCTTGGATCAATCACTTCCTCTAAGGGGTGGGGGGAGGAAACGGTGCATTCTGGGTGGAAATAAGATGCAGGCACTGTCCGCAAGTGAAAAACGCCGTCACCAGGGCGGAGGCTTGCCTCCAGCCAATCAGACAGCAGCTGCGATGTGGAGGGCGGGGCAGAGACGCACGCTTTCTTTTCTTAAATGAGCGAAAAACGGTGTGGCTGCCCGTGACACACAACTCCAAAGAATTTAACTTCGCCGAGAAAAGGTAAGAGTAATTTTTATGTCCGTCAGTGTGCATTACATTTTTTACTGCTAATACAGTGTGTGCACTGTCAGCAGGTGACAGAGAGGCTGCTGCTTCCTTCATGCTAATCTGGATTGAACCTCTTGTGTTTGTCTGTGTGAACGCTCTTTCCTCATTCTTTGCATTTTATTGTGTAATTTTGGCTACGTTGACTTAAATCGTAGGAGAAACGTGTGTCACAATTTGTGTAGAAATGGCATTGCTTCACTTCAAATCAAAGTTGGTATGTTTAAATACGTATGTCGTGTCTGCAGCCTGCTTTAATGGTTTTAACAGCACAAATTGTGTCTTACAAACTCACAACTGAGTTTTTAAAATCCTTTTAATATACATTTTAGATTGGAACGATTCAGTATATACAACCCGAATTATTATTATTTTATTTCAATAATGAAACTTACATTTTTGGATATGAATTTGTGACAATTAAAAAAAAAAAAAAGAATAAATCAAGCTTTCGAAATTGCAATTTGGGAAACCTCCGATGTTAATTTTACATAAGTGAACAAATACATTTCGATACATGGGTTTTCATGGTAAAAATTTTAAAATGCTGTCAACTATGTGGTGTTAAACTTCAGTTTTGGCTTTCAGGGCTCTTAAAATTTATATAGGTGTCTAATATGTCTTACTTGAATAAATGTCTTAATAAGCATTCAAGGCTGCTAAAATTTAAACAGACATCCTAAGTCCCTTATTTGCTCCCATATGTTGGTGCCCATCTCAGGCTGATATAAAATTTCCCTCCAAATTCACAAATTGACTTGGTAATATTTCTTCTTGAGGCCTGCCGTCCAGTTTATTGGATTAGATAGGCTTCAGTCTCATTTGTAAATCATTAATTCAAATGCAAATAAGTAGACTTATATCTTTATGACTGTTTTCCATAAATAAGTGGTGGCAGCAGTTTTGAATTCATATAAGAGACTACAGGGCTCACCTATTGCACTGGAACCAATAAGAAATATGTCGAAAATGTCTCTATTTAATTTCCTCTGTGCAGTCAAAAAAAAAAAGCCAAAATGACTGAGAAGAAGGCAGTGATAAAGAATGCAGACATGCCTGATGAAATGCAGCAGGATGCAGTGGACTGTGCCATGCAAGCCATGGAAAAGTACAACATCGAGAAGGATATTGCCGCCTATGTCAAAAAGGTACAATACCAAATGAGTCATATAATATGTAAGCTTTTTCTGAAGCTTGTTGTGACTGGCCTACTCTATGAACATGCTAATTGTTGTCTCCCCTGCAGGAGTTTGACAAGAAGTACAACCCCACATGGCATTGCATAGTTGGGAGGAACTTCGGAAGCTACGTGACGCATGAGACCAAGCATTTCATCTACTTCTACCTGGGTCAAGTGGCCATTCTACTTTTCAAGTCAGGCTGATATCCAAACATGCCCTCCGAAAACTACTTTTAAGTCAGCCCTTAATACTTCTGTGCCATGCTGTACATTGGCTACCACCTTTCTGCAGACATGCCTACCTCCTGGTTTCCTGCATGCTACAGTCCATTTTTGTTTGCCACCTACAACACTACCACCATCGGTGGATGGCGCTTTAGTCATGCCTGGACTGGTGACATGCCCAAAGTACAAAATGCCAATTTCAAACTACTTCCCATTCCAGCACTCAGTCAGCATTTTCACATCTGACCGACTCACCATGACTCATAATTTCCAGATGTTATTTTTTGCTGTGCATTGATGCGCAGGCTTTGTACATTGTTTCATATGGATATGTTGTATAATAACTTATTTTTCATGGACTTAAAAGGAGCAACAGAAAGTTTTTGTTGAAATGACGTTAATTTTCAGTGTTGACTGAGATTGAATTTAACTCAAGACTGTTGCTTAAACTTGATAGAGAGTTAAAATGACTAGAGGTTAAAGGTTTTGTACATGCTTAAACATTCCTGTTTCCACTTCAGTTGTGAATCTTTACAATGTGACTGCTGTAAATCTCTGGAATGTAATTTAATGTGCAGTTTGGTATCGTGATATTTTCAACATGTTGAGCACAAATCAACTTTGACACAGTAAATTGGTTCAAAATGTGTACTGCGTGTGCATATGCTTTGAATTTGCTTTACTTGCATGTACTAACAACTGTCTCTACATTCTGATAACAGTATTGTTAACCATGATTTGCACTTTGGGTTTTTGTGGCTCCAAACAGTCAGACTTTGGGGTGTCTTCAGAATGGTTTCACACATACTCCAGTAGTAACTCTTTCCAGATGCAGGGGACACATTGCTCTAACAGGACAAGCAGATGTGGATGCTTAAAAAGATTGTCTGTGCTCCTGTCCACAAAATAAAATTAAAAATGTACTATCTAAAGATACTCAATAAACCTACATTTTAAAGGAATTATTGCAGTCTTACATATACCTGACATCCAAAGTTATGAATTATGCATCCTGTTAGAAGTTTCAGAAGTTTCATCCAAAAACCGATGCGCTGTCAAGAGGTAAACTTTCTAATAGTAAAAAAAAAAGGAATTAAACTTGGCTCCAAGTTGCCCAGCTGCAACATTAAAATGTAACTTACATGTTATTGTAATATTATTTAGATATTGTTTAATTAGTTGATGGACAGCATGGGCTAATACCACAGCTAGTTTGCAATGCCCATTCCTCTGCGCCCTTATTCAAGGCATGTCCAAAGTCCGGCCCGCGGATCAATAGTGACCCTCAGACCAGTTTTAAATTCTTGGCTTAACTTTAAAAATACACTATGGCCTGTCACATTAATGCTTAATTTTGCCCCCATTTAAAAAGGTTTGGACATCCCTGCTTTAATCTCCCATACATACATTTCTGCCTGACATCCAATTTAGAGCTCAGATTAGACAAATTAAGAACTTTGTCATGTATTTGATACATTTCATCCAAAACCAGATGCACTGTCATAGATTAAACTACTGAGCTTTACACAAAAAAATCAGAATTAACTCCACCTTGCCCACTTGCAACATTAAAATGCTACTCAGACATTAATGGATCAATACAACATGGATCAAATAACAAAGCTAGTTAACAATGCCCATCCTTGTGTGCCTTTATAAAAATACACAAATCTCAACAAGAGTATACAGAATAATCAAATACAACATGAATGCGTAAAAGAGCAGTTTCAATATTGACTATTTTTGTTTTTAATCTAAATATTAGCACTTTAGTAATACAGGAATTGTAAATGAAAACAAAAATGATGGATACCCATATATATAATTGTATTTAATGAAATTCATGATCGTTTCTTCATTACACTGCAGGGGGCAGTAATGAGCCTGATATTTGGGTGTCAAGCTTGAAATGACAAGCAAGAACCACCGAGCAAGCGAAACACTTCCGAGATCACAAATATGGCGGCTCAGACCGGGTTGTCACCGGCCGCTATGAGCCGCGGTGATGTCCCCGTTTCCCCCCCGGTGGCTCTGTCCGCGGAGGCCGCTCCCTTCACCCCGCTCGGGGCGGACAGCTGGCGGCTCGGCTCATCGTCGGACGCCGAGAAACAGTTTTCCCGCTGCGCCGCGAAGCTGCGAGCCCTGAGAGCAAACTCCGGCCAGCTGAGAGAGGAGCTCAACCTGCTGTTTGACCAGCTGCTGTCCGAAAACTACAACAAAACCTGCGAGTCCAGCATCAGCATCCGACCAGAGGTAACTTATGGCTGAAAACACAAACTAATGAAAGCTCATAAAAGTGTGGCGTTTGATCAAAATCCCAGGTAACGTTAGTCATTATTTTTTGTCCTACCTTTGTTCTGCGTTCAGGGTTTTGTTTTTCTCATTTGTGTTTTCAGAGATATTGATGTATTGTAGGAGTCGATTGTTACTGGTTTTTCAAGGCAGATGTCGATACCGATTATTAGTACTTAAAGCGACTGATATTTGAAACTATTATGCATTTACAATTTAAAAAAAAAAAAATTAAATATTTCTGTCAAAATTTAGAATTTGGAATATAACAAACTACAACACAAGTCTTTGTTTAATGAACTAACATCCAGAACAGCCTGTTAAGTTCAGAAAATCATTTTACTGTAATACAAGAAAAGGAAACGATAACATTTACA
The DNA here is from genome assembly GCF_026936395.1 of Plectropomus leopardus. Lineage (NCBI taxonomy): Eukaryota > Metazoa > Chordata > Actinopteri > Perciformes > Serranidae > Plectropomus > Plectropomus leopardus. Next base: position 22,842,728 of record NC_142190.1, read on the forward strand.
ATATTAAGAAATCTTCAACTATCTTAGCAACAATATTTGTTGCTCAGAAAGACATTCTTGCTCGTGCTGAGCCTCTTTATTTCCATTTCAGGATGTGTGCGCTCTGCTGAAACATGTCAGCTCTCTTGTGCCGCTGAATCAAGAACATTTAGTCATCAAACTGTGCCAGCTGATACATCATCTGCTCAACCAACTAAAGGTAACAAACATTATTTTGTACAGTAGACCTCACTCTACACATCCACTCATGCACTGACCATTACTGAGTATGTAATTGCCTGAAATGTACTGCAGTTTTTTTGCTTTCTGTCTCATCTCACTGTTTCTTAAGGTTATAATGGACGAGCAGACATTGAATGTATTGGTGAACTACACCGCCAGTGCGCTGAAAGTGTGCAGTACGTGGACACACTCAGATGTCCTCCTGGCACTCTCCACAATAGTGTATGGAAATGGACCTCAGTGCCAGCAGGTAGATGTTAGTACAAGCTTTAACAAGATGTATTTTGATAATAATTGCTGAATATTTACATCAATATTGACCTGGTTCGCAGCACCTTAGTGACTTGCTGGGTGAAGATGGAGTCCTCCTGCTGTATAGTTCTCCATCTCAGCCAAATATGGAGTTACGCCGTGTTGCTCTCACCTGTATGGCCAACATCTGTCTCAGGTAGGATTAGTGTGTAGCTATATTGCATTCTTGTCTGTGCGTACTGTGTGTGCTCTTTCTAGATAATGTAAAATCTTGTGTTTCTGAAGGAGCGTTAAAAGTTTGAGTCAGGTTTCATCACTCCCTCTCTTGTGGCCAGAACAAATGAATTTGGACAACAGGGTGGAGCTGAGGTGAAGCAAGCAAAAATAATTCTAGTCCAGATGTTTTAGTCTAATGATAACTTCATTAAGTTAAAATCAGACTCGTAAGTCTTGTTGGAAAACTATATACTTTGCATGTTAAGAGAGAATAAAGGATTTTTAGCCAAATGCTGGTAAAATGTGCAAGTGTCTGCTAGATTTCTTTCACTCACAAGCCAAAAAAACCCCAACGTTAATCTACTGAGTGGCTGGTAGACTTTGGAATCCATCAGCCACAGTGGCAGGTGGACAAAAAACCGAATATCTAACCCCGAATTTTACAGCCATCTGCATCTTCAGGTTATACTCCCATCGAAAACCTCAGAAAACCCTGAGACGTCGATGGTGTAATTTAAAAGTTTGCAATGGATGACAGCTGTTTTTTTTGGATTCACATTATAATGATGGATTAGTGTTGTCACGATATTGTAAATTGTAACTGCGATACATACCTTGACAAATATTGATATTCTACAGATCAGAAGAGAGCGAGAAAGCTTAGTTTTTTACCGGTGTGTCGATACTGTAGAAAATTAATTTTGTAACCATTTAAAATATTGAGAATTATTCATAAATCAATAATTTGAGAATACTATTATGGCTTTCAATAAGGGCATCACAGGAGGAAAAAATCAGTTGGTAGAGACTAAAGAGCTAAAAAAAAAAAAAAGAAAAAAAAGCCAAGTGCCCAGAGACACGTTCCCAAATAAATGGGGATATAAGTCTGTAACTGCTGGATGTGTAAATAACATTTTTTCCCCTGAGTTTGCCATGTAAACCTAAAAATGATGATATGTCAGAGTTGAGTCAGTTAAGTTATTGCAGGTTTAAATTCTTGTTTGTGGTCGGCTGCATTGTTTCTCTCCAGGATCCCCGGTCAGCCACCTTTGGATGATCAGTACAGAAGTGTATCTTTCAGAGTCTTCCTGAAAACACTGCAGTCACCCAAACCTCCAAACACTGATGAGCTCTTCTATTGCATGGTACGGATATTTGGTTTGTTGTAAAGAAAATTTCAATGTAGAAAAAGCACAATTTTTTATTAGACGTGGCCCTATCTGCCGTTGTGTCCTCTGTGCAGGTGATCCAGGCAGCACTAAAGGGACTTCAGTGTTGCCTCTCAGGTGGGAAGTGGAAATTTGGTGCAGGAGAGGAGGTTGGGTCTGTGCTGGCTGCACTTAAGGTACCCAATTGTAAAACATTTTCTATTTTTTCTGTTGCTTTACTATGTTTTGTTCTGTACACAGCAAAAAAATAAACATGACAGTATTATATTGTTGTTTTAAAAAAAATAAATAAATAAACTTGAAACTTAATCATTTGGAGACTTGTGCGTGTTCTCTGCAGAGGCTCATGTTCCAGGGAGCTCCAGGTGTGAGTGTCGAGTGGCCGGCTGTGCTTTACCCAGCTCCTCTTCCTCAGTATGAGGGCGTCCCTGCAGCAAAACCAGCTGAACCACTAAAACCCTCTGAACCAATGAAGGATGCAGCTACACCAGGCAAAACCTCAGGGGTAAGTCATCATAATTGGTCATAATTTTTGTTGGTAGAAGTTTCGTCGTCCCAAAATCAGAGATGGAACTTTTTAAATGTCGCTCCTCAGAATAAAAAGAGGAAACCCAGAGGAAAGGGGAAGAAGACTAGCACTGAGGAGAGCAGAGGGGATGATGGAGAGGAAGATGATCGGGAGGCAAATCAGAAAGGAGGGGGAAGAGAGGGAGTCAGAGGTGACGGAGAGTCTCTCTTGTCTAAACCCTCTGGTCCGTCTCTTTATCCGTCCTGGATAAGAGCCAGTTCTGACTCAGAGTTTTCAGACACAGAAGGCGGTGCACAGAGCAAACTAAGGTACAGAAAAACGCTGTCCATGTCACTACTATCTATTATCGGGTTTAAGTGTGCATTTGTGTTTTGTTTTTTTTACTTAAAAAAGCATTTTACAAGAAAATGATGTATTGACAAAGCACTCCCAAGTGACATTTGAGGAACAAACTTAACGTTAAGCTTTCTAAAAGGTTTGCATGTTTATTAAATGGATGAATTTGTTCTTTTTTTTCCGCTTTCAGGCTTTACCATGGTCGTGTGCGTCAGAGAGCGCTGCACTGTCTTCTAGCGGTGGTGAAAGCTGTCGAGAAAAGGACTCTGTATGGGTACTGGTCCTCCTTCATCCCTGACTCTCCTATCGGGGGGCCGCCGCCTCTCACTCTCCTCACAATTATACTGAAGGACCCCTCCCCAAAGGTACAAACCCCCCCCACTCATGTTACAACCATCCTCCACTTGTACAGCGGTAGCATCCACCTCTGTCCTCTCCCTCAGGTGCGTGCCAGTGCTCTTCAGGTGTTGTCAGCTATGCTGGATGGCTCTCGTCAGTTCCTGGCTGTGGCTGAAGACACAGCATCTCCTCGTACGTCTTACACCCCTTTCTCCTTCACGCTGGCTACGGCCGTCAGAGAACTGCACCGTGCTCTCAGTCTGGCTCTGCTGGCTGAGACCTCCCCTCAGACGCTCACACAGGTCATAAAGGTACGATAACATGCACAGTTTTGCGATGACGCCTTCACCCTCTGAAATCTTTCTGTTCAGGGTTATTGCTACTGTTGTCGAATGTTTAGAATAGTAATACTCAATTTACAGCATATCGGTCAAATCTGGCCCCCGATAGGGTGCCACGTGGCCCTCCAACCATTTTCTAAATCAGTGAAACATATTAAAATAAAGTGATTGTTATTGTACTTTTAGTATACATAAGGCACCAGAGTGCATAAAGTAGCATCAAGATAGAGCTTGTTTATCAAAAAAAAGTGCCAATGGAGGATCCCCCGCACCCCTGACAGAGGTCCTAGCAAAGCCCCTAATGTCCTGAAATCCTAGAAACATCCTGAAATCCTAGAAGTGTCCTAAAATCTGAGAACTGTCCTATAATCTGAGAACTTTCCTAAAATCCTAGAGATGTCTTAAAATTTGAGAAATATCCTAAAATCCTAGAAACATCCCAAAATCCTAGAAATGTCCTACAATCTTAGAAATGACTTAAAATCCTAGAAACGTCTTAAATCCGAGAAATGTCCTAGAATGCTGGAAACATCTTAAAATCCAAGCTCCGTCCAGAAATGTCCTGAAATCCTGGAAAAGTCTTAAAATCTGAGAAATCCTATGGGGCTTCTGCAACTGGCCCCTGCCCTCCTGTCATTTTGCAAATGTGGCCCCCAAGCAAAGCAAGTTGGGTATCCCTGGTCTAGAATGTTTTAAAAAAACTTTTTACAAGAATTATTATTTAAAATCAAGTGGATTTGAACTGTCCTTTGTTTTGTATAGAGTGACAGGTCTCTCTGGTAGCTCTGGGACTGGACCACCACAGAAGTATTCTAACAGCTTATCTCCACCTGTCCTGTCTGTCAGTGTCTGGCCTACCTGGTGGCGAATGCTCCCTACCACCGTCTCAGACCTGGTCTGCTCAACTCCCTCTGGAAACAGATGCGTCCCTATGTGCGCCACAGAGGTCTGTATCTCATCAGTGTTCTCAGAAAACTGCACACGTTGATTTAAGAGAACAGAACACTTTTGACGCGACTCCTCTCTTTAGATGTCAATGTCCGTGTGTCAGTCCTGACACTTTACGGGGCTCTGGTGACGACTCAGGCCCCTCTGCCCGAAGTGCAGCTCCTCCTCCGACAGCCAGAGAGTGGCAGCACCACCGGCTCATTCACGCCACAGGACTCGTCTCTGAGCTGGAGACAAAGAGACGGAGTGTCCTCGCCCTCTTGCATAACTTTCCTGCGGAGCTCAAGCACACACTCCCCTCAGGCTTCTCACACGCCGGGTGAGGAGGAAAGCGCCCCGCCATGGCTTCTGCAGCTGTGTGTGTCACTAGTGACTCAGCCCAGAGAGGACCAATCAGACAGCGAAGGAGGAGGAGGCGCTGCTTTAGAGCCGTCCCCTGTCCGATTAGAAGCACTACAGGTGAGACATGATGGTTCAGATTCAGATTTGTCAGTGTCATAATGCACTTCCATACATAAATAAAAACGAAATTACGCCCCCCCCCCTCCCAAAGGATAAATCAGTGCAAATCATTAATAAGTAGCAGAACAAAGATAAGAAAATAAAAGTCAGAAATAGGAAGATAAGTCAAATTAAAGTTAATAAAGTGCATCATTGCAGAGACATGAAGGGACACATGAGTGTCCATAAAGTGCTTCGTCTTTTGTTTGTCAGCTGTAAGCACAACCTGAGTCTCTAAATGCATGATACACAGTGACAAAAGAAAGCTTTAGTCGAGACATTTTGTAGAATCTGAAGGTGTATTTTTCTTTTTTTTGTGTGTTTCAGGTCATGTCCCACCTGGTGCGTGGCTACTTCTCTTTAGCTAAAGTATGTCTGTGTGAGATTGGGCAGGTGAGCGCTCGCTGCCTTGGGGAGACAGACCCCTCCATACAGCTGCACGGAGCAAAGGTAACACCTCACTACTTGTGGTTTGTGTTTCCTTTTCAGCTTCAGCACTCCAGATGGTATAAATGTGAAATATTAAAAAGGATTCTGTGCAAAAAAACCAAAATTGTAAGGTCATGGTCTGTGTGCTGATGTCTTCATCGCTGCCTTTTATTTAGCTACTAGAGGAGCTGGGGACAGGAATAATCCAGCAGTACAGAGCAGAGAACAACGTGCCCGAGAGCTCAAGGGTCCCCATGGGCCAAGTAAGTACAAATTGTCTTTATACTGTATCATGGAAGACCTGCTTTAATTAACTACGAGATTATTTATGATTCACTAATGCTTTTTGTTTCCTAAAAACATTACCTCAAGACAGGAAAAGAACGTAGTTTAATGTCACCTTTTATAAACGGAGTCAGTGTCAGTATTTACGCTGTGTGATTACAACCCTTTAATTATGAAAAACTGATATATTGATTTGTTTTCACTCCATGGTGTAGGTGGTTCTGTTCTGGTCAGAAGTTTTGAGCGGTCCACTGAACGGAGCGCTGCAGAACGAACAACACCCCACGCTGCAGACGAGCGCATGCGACACGCTCTCGTCCATCCTGCCGCAGGCCTTCGCACAGCTGCCTGTGAGTTCAACTGTAACTGTTTCTGCACAGGGTTCCCGCAGATCCTTGAAAAGTCTTAAAAGGCATTGAATTAATTAATCTTAAAATAATGTCTTAATTGGTATCCAAATGCCTTAAATAAATCTTTTAAAAGTCTTAAAAATGCTGACAATGCATTGTCAATTTTAAAAATAACTGGTAGCATCTTTTATTTGCATTTTTTATTATTTTGAATACATAAAAGCAGCCAAATTCCCCGCACATGAACATCCCCAAAAAAGTCATGTTTTATGTTACAATAAATATTTGAGCAGCCTTAATTGTCAGTTTTAAGTGTTCATTAAATTTCATTCCAAGTGTCATTAAAAAAGTCTGAAATCTTATGGGCCTTAAGCTGCAGGAACCCTGCTACACGGTTAATACTGAGCCTCATGGTCTCCAGCTGTAGGAGTGATGTGAGTGGTGTTGTTTTTAAGGATAAGACACAGCTGATGTGCATCACCGTCCTGCTGGGGCTGACCTACAGTGAGAACTATCTGGTGAAGACCGCGGCCGTCAGGGCTTTGGGAGTCTACATACTGTTCCCCTGTCTAAGAGAGGTAGGGACGCTGACCGGCGACTATGCACATACTGAGCACCCTGCAGCATGTTTCTCACCCACGAGCATCTGTCATGAAGGTATTTTTCTCCTCTTCTTTGTTTTAGGATGTCATGTTTGTGGCAGATACAGCAAACACTATCCTCGCTGCCCTCGATGATCGATCTCCAAATGTCCGAGCCAAGGCTGCCTGGTCCCTCGGCAACCTCACAGACACACTTATTGTTAACATGTAAGAAAACGTGGATATAAAGTGCTGAGTTAATGCTTTAGAATACACATGAAATGCACCGTTATCACAACGCGACAAAGCAATGTGATATTGTAATCCTTTTATCTCCTGTCTCATCTTCAGGGAGAGCGTAGGTGTGGACTTCCAAGAAGAGTTATCAGACATGCTGGTGCTCAAGATGTTGCAAGCGGCCACCCGAGCATCGGCCGACAAAGATAGGGTGAGAGCGCACACTCTTTCAAGCTAAATTCGCACCACACCACTTTAAAGGTCATCTGATCGCTGTGCTGTTCTGTGAACAGCAACAGGGGGTCACACACTACAGGTATCCGATGAGTATTTCATGTGATGTGTGGCTTGAACTTCGGTTCGAGCAGGTGCTTTAACCAGAAAATATCAAAGTCCTTGATCCTTGAAATTTTGTGAATTTGAGGAGGAAAAAACAAGGCCTTGAAATGTTTTTAGATGCTCATCAATATCTGCTCGGTGAAGATATAATTTTCTGGTCGTCTTTCTGAACTTCCTCTCTCCCCGTCAACCCTCCCAGGTGAAGTCTAATGCGGTGCGAGCGCTCGGAAATCTGCTTCATTTCCTGCGTCAGAGTCAGATGACCCGGTCTGCGTTCCAGCGCCCGCTGGAGGATGCAGTCCGTGCGCTGGTTAAAACCGTCCAATCAGAGGCCACCATGAAGGTCAGGTGGAATGCCTGTTACGCTCTGGGAAATGCTTTCAGAAACCCAGCCCTGCCGCTCGGTAAGCGTTCATCCATTCACCTGTGTTTGACTTAGGCATGAAGGAGCGAACAGGGGTTTTCGAGCTGGCTCTGTGAACACGATTACAATCAGGATTCAAAGGAATAGTTCCATATTTTGGGAACTGTGCTCATTTCTTGCTTGTCAGAAGTTGGAGAAGATAACATCACTCCCATATTTGTTTCTTAAATGTGAAACTACAGCCAGAAAACGTTAGCTTAGCATAAAGGCTGGAAACAGTTTGTTTTTCTAAGATTTGATGCTGTGTAACCGATTCTTTAAACCTAATCATTCATTTTTGTTTCTTTCTCCATCAGACTCGGCCTCTTGGTCTTGTGACGCCTTCTCCTCCCTCTGCCATGTCGTCACTTCCTGTAAGAACTTCAAGGTGCGGATCAAGTCTGCCGCTGCCCTGGCAGTTCCTGCCACCCGAGGCTGCTACGGGGACACAAAGCGGTTCAGCTGCGTGTGGCGTTCCCTGGCCACAGCGCTGGAGAACAGCGAAGACACAAACGACTTTTTAGAGTACCGTTACAGCACCAGCCTGCGACACACACTCTCACAAGCTCTCCTACACCTTCTCAGCGTCAGTGAGGCGCAGGACATGCGCGCCCTCGGGGCGTCACTGGCAGGGGAGGAGGGGAAGGGCATCAAAGAACATTTGATCAAATATCTCAGAGCGGAGGAAGGAGGGGCTGAGGGGGAGAAAGATGCTGGGGGGGACAGTTTCACCCCTCAGCAGAGAGTCGGAGGTCTGCAGCAGACGCTGATCAGACTGAAAGCGCTGAAGGCTGAAGGGGAGGAGCGGCGGGAGGAGGAGAGCGGTAAGGAGGTGGTAGTTCAATTCCTAGAAGACTTGTTAAAGATCTGTGAAGAGCAGTGAAGACTCAGTACCAGCTGCAGCGCTGGATTCAGAAAACTCGCTGAGATCCTGAAATCGTCCCTCAGGTTGGACAGTTGGAGGAGAAACATCAAACCACAAACTAACCAGCGACTGAAGGCAAAGATCATGTAACCAGCTCTGTCATCATTCGATTTTAGGACATCACAAAGAACCACGAGACTGTCTTAAAAACTGAAGGCCATCTTTTTTTTTCCTAAAGTACATTTCAAGATATTTTGAAGTTGTCATCAGCTTTTATACACTTTTTATTACTCTAATTGCACTTTCACTCATCAATAGATGAACATCTGATATACAAAAGCATGTAGTGAAATTTTATTTTAAGAACAAATTAATAGACATTGGAGTCATGGCTGAGTGATAATTTATTATTTATCAGCTTTCTGTGGAGTCATAATGTGACGAATATATGATGTTTTCTCAACAAAAACAAAATTCTGTTGTCCAAGTTAATTATGATAAAAAAAATACTGATGGTTTCATGTTTTGAGTTTTATTTACAATTTAGTTGATTGTATTGAACATTTAAATTTTTTTTTTTTTTTGGAATCTACATACATCCACCACATTGAGATATAAATAGACATTTTTGTCAATCTCTTAATTTATTTGTAAAGATTTATTGTTATTAATTACAGGTATGTCTCATGTCATTTCCCTGGAAGTGTAATGACCTTTTTTTTCTAGAAGATGATAGATATTCACTAGGGGCTGACTGATATTGGTTTTTCAGGGCCAATACCAATACTGATTATCACTAGTTAATGAGACAGATAGTATGTGATATTTGGAGCCAAAATGCATTTACAATAAAATGAAAAACTCTCTGACAGTATTAAGGATTTGGAATCTAACAAACTCAAGTGAAAATTAAAAAAAAAAACAAAACAGGACTTAAAATAGCTCCCCGAGGTTTTACGTAGTAAAAATTCCTCCCATGCTGACACTTTCTTTGCACTTTTTAATTAACTATTTTTTTATTGTCGACAATTGAAATAAAACACTGATACAGATAATCGGCTAAAATGCCAAATATCGGCCCCCGATAATCGGCCTGGCTGGTAATCTGTTGGTAATCTGTGGCTTCTTGTGATTTATAATGATTGCAACGGTTGAGCCGCAGTGTTTTACTTTGTGGAGTAAAAGAAATGATTGGTGCACGCATGATTTTCTAACACGGTGGAGCAGTCAGCAGGGGGCAGCAGCGTTCAGCGCGGAGGGGAGGAGCTGCCGGTGGATGATCCGGATGTTGACTAGTGATGCCTGGCGCGGACAGACCACGCTGCTGCAGGAATGGACGCCTTCGAGTTGTTTCGGAAACTCGGAGCTGGAGCTAAATTTGACCTGAAGAGGTTTGGTCAGGACGCCGCTCGGTTTAAGGTAAACTGTACATGTGTATCTGGTGATAAACTGCCTGAAAAACAGCGACTGACAACAGCACGAGCCACCGGTTCAGTTATTTTGGCTAACCCCGATTTGCACCAGTGTGAAAGTGTGATTCAGTGTTTGTTTTTGGATATTTTGGGAGGTTGGGTGCTTTAATATCGTGTTTGATTGGCTCAGTGGAGGGACAACATGTCACACATGTGTATTATATACGGATATTGACTGTACTCGTGTCTTATTTTGCAGGTTGCCAGATCTCACGGTGGGGAAGCGTCCTCAGATGCTCTCTCTGCGATCGACTATTTTGGCACAGGAGCAGCCAATGGATCCCAGAGCAGCTCCGCAGGACTGGAGGAGGATGGAGAGGAGGAGGTGGAGGTGGAGAGTGAAAGTGGAGATTGTGGTGCAGGAGGCAAAAGGAAGCAAAGGGATAAAGAGACAGACGTGAGGATAAAAAAGAAAAAGACGAAAAACAATCAGGTGGAAGGTAAATGATGAGACTGTTTGCTGCTCACTAGATCAGCAGCTGACTGGTTATTTCAAGATGGTATGAAATTTTTAGATATTTTTTTAATATGTTTGATCTCTCTTTATTAAGCAAAAACTCCCCAAGATCTCTGAGAATGTCCACAATACTTTTAATAAGTCTTAATACAATAAAACGAGAAGAAAACCTAAAATTAGTCATATCAAAATTATATGAAAAAATAACAGAAAAATAGCATTTTCTTTGGGTCTAAAATGACAGAAATTGCAGTTTGTCTGTAAAAATGGAATTATTATAATCAGGTTCAATTGTATTTTTTATTATATAAAGACTTATCTAAACATGTTTGGAACACATTGCCTTTTGCTCAGAGAGATTGAGATTTATTTTAGTCTAATGGAAAACATTTTGTTGGCTTTATAAATGACAATCTAACAAAATAATTTGATAAATTACTCAATAATGAAAGTGATAATTAGTTGCAGATGTGCCATATTAACCCTTTGAAACCTGGATGGACATCTGTTTTTTTTTTTTCAATGCTGCATTCAGACACCTTTCAGGCAACCTCAGAAACCTCATATTTTAAAAAGGACAGTGAGAGATTAAAATTATCCAGAAAAAATGAAAAAAGTGATACCTTTTTTGTGCTCATTTTCAGGTAATTTTCGTGTAACTTTTTACTAATTTGTCTCTAATTGTGGGGTTGTTTCTCCTCATTGCCTTTCTCTCGTGTTTCAAAGGTTTAAACCACAAAGTAAGTGTTGGGGAGAAAAAAATGGGCCGCTAGAACTGTTGAAAATGACTTCAGTGAACTTGTGTCTGTGTTGTATGTGAAAATAGGTCACTTTTAAGAACGTCGCAGGTATGGCATGATGATGTGAGATGCATACTGTTTACACAGAGGCAGCTGTAACATCACTGCTTATGTTAGTCCATTGTGGAAATGTTGCAAATCAATGAGCAAGACTGCTTTATGACAATACTAGACTTTTTATTGTTCTGTTGTTATCAATGAACAGTTTTGGGCTAGATCCAAATATATATTGACATAGTAATACAAATTGACACATACTGTGATTTTTTTCCATTTTGTCCAATCCCACACAGCTCTTTGGACTGTGTTTAAAATGCAACAGTGCTTTATGTGATACCTTGAATGAGATGTAATTGTCCATGTCAGAGACTCACAGATGTTTGCTGTCTTCTGTCTTTCTGAAGCTGATGGCGTAGCGCTAAAAGACACAGAGGGAACCGGCATCACCTGGACATCCTCACTGGACAGAAAGATCCAAAACCTGCCGAGTGAAGGGAAGGAGAAATCCTCGCTGAAGAGGCTGAAGCATCTTCATCAGGAAAAGGTGCTGATTAGTAAATAGATTTTTTAAAGATTCTGACAATGTTAATTTTTTAATTGCACTCTGACTTTATCTGGGAAATCTTTTTCTCTATATTTGATTTTAGGTGAATCGTATTCGCTCTCAACACCGTATAAATGTGCACGGCTGCGACGTACCAGATCCTGTGTGCACGTTTGAAGAGCTGCAGTCTGAATATCGCCTCAATCCACGTGTCCTTCAGACCCTCAGAGAGGCAGGGCTGAACTCTCCAACGCCCGTACAGATGCAGGCGATACCGCTGATGATGCATGTGAGTACAGACACACACTGAAGTGGCTGGTAAATAACATACGGACGGTGGATATGTGAGAAAGTTTCCGTGTTTCTCGGTCAGGGTCGGGAGCTGCTGGCCTGCGCTCCCACGGGATCAGGAAAGACTTTGGCCTTCTGCCTCCCGCTGCTCGCCCACCTGCAGCAGCCGGCCAACCAGGGCTTCAGAGCGGTGGTCATATCTCCGACCAGAGAACTGGCCAACCAGGTACACAACACACACAAACACACACTGGCCTTTTTGCTTTTTTGCTGTGACGGTTGTTTTTATCATGTCGTTACAATATGCAGAATATTTAGTGATGTCAAGGAAGAAGATTTGAAAAAATTCGCTGCTATGATTATCGAATATGTTGGAATTGCAATTGTGTTTTTTGTGTGTAAAATGATCACACGCATTTTTTTTTTTACACATTTCAGTCAGATTTTGTTGTTCTATATTTAGACCTACAGAGAGCTGCTCCGCCTGTCAGAGGGAGTGGGATTTAGAGTTCACATCTTAGACAAAGCCTCTGTGGCAGCTAAGAAATACGGACCACAGTCAAACAAAAAATACGGTGAGAAAAACATTTTCACAGAAGAGGTAAAACATGAAATATGAATTCTACTTAAATCACAGTTTAACCTCTACCGTACATTTCCGCGCAGATATACTCGTCAGTACGCCAAACAGACTCATCTTCCTTCTCAAGCAGGATCCTCCAGGACTCGACCTCAGCAGGTAAATTCGAAGAGACAACAAGAAAATTGAAAAGAAACTGAGTGATTATGACAGTGACGATGAAATGGCATTCCCTGTCAAGACAACAGAGGATATATTTTGATTTCCAATTCCCATCACAAGGCAACCCTTAAATCTTGGTACAGTCTTCAGGTGCTCTAAAGGTTGAGACACAACATCTTTTTTGGTTAGGGACCTTTTTGTTGTATGTCAAACTTCTCGTCTTGTTTCCTGTTTGTCTCAACTGTCAAGTGTCAAAAAAAATAAATAAAATGGTAGATTAATGTTGTTTTTTTGTGTTGGTGTTCAGAGTGGAGTGGCTGGTCGTCGATGAGTCTGATAAGCTGTTTGAAGGCGGTAAGACGGGTTTCAGGGAGCAGCTCGCTGCCATTTTTCTGGCCTGTTCTAGTTCTAAGGTGCGCAGGGCTTTCTTCAGCGCCACCTGCACGCCAGATGTAGAGCAGTGGTGCCGCCTGAATCTTGACAACCTGGTGTCTGTCAACATTGGACACAGGTAAAAAATCTACTCGTAGAAGTCCTTACTTTGACGGACTTGTGTCATTTTTCTCTCACATGAACAAAATGTGTCATCATCTCAGAAATACAGCAGTTGAGACGGTGGAACAGGAGCTGCTGTTCGTTGGGACGGAGAACGGCAAACTGGTGGCCATGAGGGACATCATCAAAAAAGTGAGGGCATCACTTTTTCAAGCTTATAACAAATTAATACGTTTCATGAACTTAATTAAGACCAACTCCTTGAGATCAGATGAAACGACGTGTCTCTCTTTCAGGGTTTCTTGCCTCCCATGCTGGTGTTTGTGCAGTCTATTGACAGAGCACGAGAGCTTTTCCACGAGTTGGTGTACGAAGGCATCAATGTGGACGTGATCCACGCAGACCGCACACAGCAGCAGGTACACACTTAATACACTCAGAGGATAATATCCTTCCAAAGCATAACACCATAAAGATTACTTTGCTTTTTATCCAGTCAAACAGCGGGGTTTAAATTGACTCATAGTGCCACCTGCTGTGGTGGAGGTATGCATGCAAAAAAATACTGACAAAAGTAGCAGGATATATATATATATATATATATATATATATATATATATATATATATATAAATTCTTTATTTTTCTGGACAGTATTTTATGGTACAGAACATACGTTAATATAGACAGTTCAATTGCCCTTGCTGTTCAGGGTATTTTTTTTTATATATGAAATGAAAATTTAGAACTATTAACAATTTGGGAGAGCTCATGTATACACATAAAAGCTCCATAAGATATTTCATGATGAGACTTGTCAGTACAATTAAAAAAAAATAAAGTAAAGAAAATAAAATAAAAATAATAATTAAATAAGAAGAAAACAGAGGATTTTTTTTGTCTTGGTAGAATACTTTTTTTGTACTTGTCAGACATTTAGCATTTGTTTCTGAAGCATGATGTAGTAGAAATATTTTGTGTATTTGTTCGACTGTTCAAGGTACGTCTTGTACTCGTTAAACAAAAAGCATTCATTTATTAATTATGTTTTTCATTTGCAAACGACATTGTGTTTGGTAGTAAATTGCAGGGCATCTGTGAAACATATTTTGTTTGTTTTTGTTAAATTTTGGCAGGTTATTTGTTCCATAATACACATTATTATGGCTCCTCTCTGTGTCACTGAAGTGCAGCCTTGTATTCATCTTCATCTTTCATGGCTTCTCCTTTTCAGAGGGACAATGTAGTGAACAGTTTCAGGTCCGGTAAAATTTGGGTGTTGATCTGCACGGCTCTGCTTGCAAGAGGAATCGACTTCAAAGGGGTCAACCTCGTGCTGAACTACGACTTCCCCACCAGCTCTGTGGAGTACATCCACCGAATCGGTTCGTTTTTATTTGTAATTAATCATTTTACAGTAAAATCATCCTGTATTGGACTGAAACCGTTAACTGATTAGATGCAGGACAAAAAATAAATCAATGACTATTAACTGTTAACTGTATCATTGTCTATTATGTAAAAAGACCAAATATTTGCTGGTCACACATTCTCAAAGTGGAAGATTTGCTTGTTTCGTTCGTTTGACATCATTGTTATTTAAAGGTCCAGTGTGTAAGATTTAGTGGCATCTAGTGGTGACGTTAAAAAGTGCTACACATGGAAATATAATTAAATAGATTTAGGAAATTAGTTTTAAAAAGCTTGGGTAAAAAAGAAAAAAGCTAGGGAAAAACTATATTTGTAATTATCAGAATTACATATTTGAGATTATGTTACTGAATTATTAGAAATTTTAAGCACTTTTTCCACGCCATTTGCCATTTTTTTAAATTTTGTTTTGTTTTTACTACTAATTCTCAGGTAATTTTCTTGTACTTTTTACTAATTTCTTGTTAATTTTTTTTTGGGGGGGGGTAATTTCTTCTTTCGTTGCTCATTAACTTTTTCCTATGTTTTTGAAAGGAATCAAGCCAATTTGCTCAGGTTTCAAAGGATTAAAAAACACATTTTTTAATAATAAGCAGCATATTATAAATTGTAGCCCTTTTCCCTTAAAGCATTTCTCCTATTCCTCTCCCCGTCTGCTCATTGGTTCTCTCATATATCGCTCTCTTTGCTGCCCCTCAGGTCGAACTGGTAGAGCTGGACATCAGGGGAAGGCCATCACTTTCTTCACAGAAAATGACAAGCCGCTGCTGCGCAGGTATGTGCATATAAATAATGCAAACTGGACTCCTTTGGGGATAAACATGTACAGAGTGTTTTTGTGTGTCTGTAAAATTACAGTTCGACGGCAGTCGTGACACAGTAGATTTCAAGAGAGGCAGATTGATCATTGGATGTTATGTTTGTGCCATATAATTAGCTGCTCTGATGTATATGTCTATAGCCACAGCTGTCAGGGCCGGTATGGTAGGCTGTGTGAGCCACATCACCTGTTTGTGAGGTAGCTGAAAATGGCAAATAGCGTGCACATCCCACCTCCTTGTACGGTCCAAGTCCAGACACTTAGTGCTTAAGTCTTCCAAAATGTGAAGTGTTAAACAATTGACACATTTTTCTGAATGTTACTTTTTGCACCTCTTTCCAACAGCATTGCTAATGTCATAAAACAAGCTGGCTGCCCCGTCCCTGACTACATGATTGGCTTCAAGAAGATACACAGGTAATGGAGATGGACGGTGATAATGAAGTTCCACAATAACCATTATAAGTATTTCTTGCTGAGTTGATCAGTGTTGTTAATATGGTTGTAATAATCCATCGGTATTTGTCTGTGTTTAGCAAAGTGAAGCGGAGACTCGAGAAGAAACCTCCCAGGAGAAGCACAATTTGCACAACTCCTCGCTTCTTAATGAAGAAAAAAGGCAAAACACCGAATAAAGGACAGAACGCAGAGAAGCGGGGAGCGGGTGGAGAGCAGAGAGGAGAAGGGGGCTCTCAAACGGCAGTGCAGCAGCAGAAAGAGAAGAAGACAAAAGGACAGGGGCTGAAGAAAAAAAATAAAACACAGAAAGAAGGGGGACAGGAAAAACACAAGAAGGTATCTCAGAAGATGGGATCAAATTCTTCTGGAGCCAAGTTAAAAAAGTAAGGGAGATGTGTGTGTATGTGTGAGACTGTCCAGTACATTTAATAAAAAACTCAAATATTTCTGTGTGATGATGCAGTAAACCACAGACAATCGAATACTAATATACAAAATGTCTCATTGCCTACCTAGATCTGTTTCTGTTTTTTTTCTGATGCTTCAGAGATATGACATGACAATATTTTCTTTTTTTCTTTTTTCAACTCTGTCCACCAGGAAAAAGGGGAAGGTAAATAAGACACAAGATGAGTAGAGGGGAGTGGTTACAAGCAGACTGATATGACGATGGACATGGATTTTCTTTTAATTTACATCTTGCTGTCTGATTTACTGCTAATTTTCACTTTGTGCTTTGTATTACCATAGTATGAAATAAACAGTTTATATATATATATATTCATTTGTTATTTTTCTTCATTAGATAAGTTGCACACCTGCACATTATTACATAAAACATTCTTCAGGAGAAATTAGGCATAAAGGAATGATTATAAGATGAATGTTGATGTTTAACAAGCTAGACTTTTACACTGAGCAATATAAGGGTGTTTAATTTGATGTATTAAGGTATTTGAATTATAAATAAAATGAACTTAAGGCAGTTGTTAGAGAATTGGGAAACCAGCTCCTTTAAGATTTGTAATACCTATGAGTAACATAACATCACAATTTTACCCTCCACAGGAGTCGCTAGACCTCATTAAAGTAACATTCAGACAATAGAAAGGATAAATTCTGCTTTGGCTTAATGAAAATTAGTTGCATTTGCTTACTGATAATTTCTTCATATTCACAGTATAACTGTCACATGGATTAAGAAAATGACTACAACTTTATGATTTTTTAAACATTTGATTACTTCTGAAAATATGGAAAATAATGACCAACTTGGTGAGAAATATCCTGCAAAATGCTTACAATTAGTGAAAGTTGACCAAAATAAGATTTGAAAACATTATTAGATATTAGAAAAAAGGGAAAATGTTCAGAAAACTATATTTATAAGTCTCATAATTAGATATTGGGTTATTTTTTGCACCTTCTTTTTTTTTTTCTTTTGTTTTTGTTTTTTGTGTCCCTGTTTTCAGGTAATTTTATTTTAACTCTTTTAACTACTTTCTTGGTAAGCTGCTTGTCATCGTCATTTAAATCACGAGTAATGGCAGTATTTCAATAGCTGATATGGATTTATTACATTTTTCTATTGCATGTTTACAATTTCCAATTCCATTTACATACATATATATGATTGATATAGTTTAACGAATAGTTTACCTATTACATATGGAAATAAACGCTATTGGGTTTCAAATTATAGACCATAGTATAATAGATTATAATGATCCATGTTTCAAAGGGGCTCAATTTCTGAACTATCGCGATACATCTGCAGTGAGATCTCGCCCATGCATTATACTTCGGGAAACCCCGTCCAGTCTTCCTTTCTCAACATGGCACCGAAGGCGAAGAAGGAAGGTCTGTCAAGTCAATGATTTTGAATGAATAATTCTCAATATTTACGATCATGTAACCTCCAGAGTTCATTAGGTGTGACCGTAATGGAGTTGTAACCTGACAGACGTCCAAATAATATGAGGGTTCAGTTGTCAGCAGTCTAAATATGAGTATAACGCAGACCGTCTGAACGCAGACTCTGAAGCATGTAATCCAGAGCGTGATGCTAAGCTAATATTAGCATGTTAGTGTTCACGCAGGTCACTACAACACTGCCTGTTTTCAGCTATTGATCTGTGCCGATTTCTTCATTAAGACTACTTCACAGACGTCTTAGTTAGACATTAAGCCACTGAGATGTTATAGGTGTGTGGAGTAGCTGTTGTGCTAGCGTTAGCACTTGCTAGGCTTCACCGGTGTTTGAAACGTTTCATTAGCTACACGTGATCGTTAGCAGATGAAATCTGCTGTTTGACATAAAAATTAAACAGCGTGTTACATGGTGGTCAAATCCGTTAGGTGGATATAACCCTGTTTTTTTAATGGAAGAGTCGTTAGGGTGCAGAAAGCAGAATTATATTGTTGGAAGCAGCAAGTTTAAACTGTCAACACAGAAGTTGTATGGAAACTGATGTGTATTTTGTCAGTGACCGAGTTTACTTGAAAACAGCATGAAAGTGTGCCTTTGTAAGATTTATACCCCATCCCTTTTGTTGTTATGTCAGACAGATGTCAACTGCAGCTTTGTACATAAGTGTATGTAGATTTAATGTGTCCACTTGTCAGCTTTCCCCAATGAGATTTATTAAGGGGATGCACAGCAACAAGAAGATTGATAACAATATTATTTCTTTTTTTTAGAGAGACTTAAGATGCTTTACACTTCACATAGAGTCTTGTGTGACTGATATTTTAATAACAAACTTGGAGGATCATAAAGAAGGCGACTCACAGTCTAATAAATGATATTTCTGTGTTCAAGCTGTCCCGGCCAAGACTGAGGCCAAGTCAAAGGCTCTCAAGGCCAAGAAGGCTGTGCTCAAGGGTGTGCACAGCCAGAGGAAGAAGAAAATGAGGACTTCTCCCACCTTCCGTCGCCCTAAAACCCTTCGTCTCCGCAGACAGCCCAAGTATCCTCGCAAGAGTGCTCCTCGCAGGAACAAGTGAGTTTTACAGAAATTTGAAGCTGTCTGCAAAGTTTTGGGATTTACCTGGGTGCATATGATGGTATAAGCGATCAAAGTATGAAAAAGCATGATTCCAGCTTTATAACTTACTGATGCACCCAACTAAATCAATTTTCTTGATAAGAACAAAAGCAAATGAGAGTGTATGTAGTGTAACATAAACAGGTCTGTTTGTGAACTGTGGCCCAAAAAGAAAGTGTGATGTCTTTGAAGGTTTTTTTGGCCTAACATATATTTATATATATCATTTTTTTTCTCTAGGTTGGATCACTATGCCATCATCAAGTTCCCCTTGACCACAGAGTCCGCCATGAAGAAGATCGAGGACAACAACACACTAGTGTTTATTGTGGACGTCAAGGCAAACAAACACCAGATTAAACACGCAGTCAAGAAGCTGTACGACATTGACGTCGCCAAAGTCAACACACTCATCAGGTAGAAATCTTAATCAGGATTCTTGAAATTTTTTTGTGAAGTGTTAAAGTGCATTTATTAAAAATCAAGTTTTTAATTAACCTTTCAAAATTCCTAAATGCTAAGACACGAGAAGTAGGATATATTGATATTTTTCCTCATGTCGCATTTTAAAATATCAGTAAATGAAGTCTTTTTATAAGTAAAAATATGGCATGCCTTTGAGTTAATATCATACAGTTCAGGGTAGATGAAACAACACTCATTGATTCAGTACATCCAATCAAATTACAAATGAAGCTTTTTTTTTTCAAGCCAAACTAAATGGATTCTTTGTATAGTGTTTTCAACGTGTTCCACTCGAGGGTTGTACTTTCTCAGCATTTGAGGTAGATCATCTAACTTTTTAACTTGACCTAAAGGTTATGTTAGGTACACAATTTGTCCCTAACACTAAGTAATTCAAATTGTTTACTTTTTTGTTTGTGCATTATATTGTGAAATTGGTTCTAAATTTCTTTGAGTGGCATTAAAAAAAATCATCTAAATCTAACTAGCTATAGGGTTTCATGTGATCTTCTCCAAAACTGGAGTAATGACTGATAACACTGTTATGCACTCCTTAAAAAAGCCTTGTTAATTATTTGAGGCCGAACTGTGAGCAGGGACATTTTGGCTTGCTGAAATCACATGTATAGTTTGTTTTTGTTAGACTCACAGGGCAACGGTTGAAGTTTGCAGGACTTGGTGTACTTTTCCAGACATTAGGTGGTGTTATTTTAATTTGAACATAATTTGAGATGAGGTCAATGGTCTCATTGTAAATATAAACTTGATTTCATAAATGTTACTCACCACCTTTCCTTTCATTGCTTAATTTTGTGCTCGTTTTGTTCTGAACCACATTTAGGCCTGATGGTGAGAAGAAGGCATATGTTCGTCTAGCACCTGATTATGATGCGTTGGATGTTGCAAACAAGGTGAGTGTTCAATCATGCAGCAGGATAAAGGGATTTCTGAGTCTTGAAAGCTAGTTTAGTTCAACATTATGTTGTATTTGCTTTCAAAAATTATCAGTCCTGAGCAAATGATGTAAACTTTTTATAAGCCTGAATGTTTGTGATGCATTCAAAGGAACCACTGATGCCAGATAGTTCAAGTAAAGATGTATTCACTCTGTTGAAGAACATTATGTAATTCATGTCCTTTTCTTTTCGACAGATTGGCATCATCTAAACTGTGGCTGAACAGACTTGTGGAAAAATAAATATTTGTATAAACTACAACTCACACAGTGTCAGTGATTTTATTTATTTTTTTTTTTTACAACACATTTTCAGCAGTTTATTGACATGCCTCTGTGCGGGCAATAGCCACTTTCAGAGTGTCGTACGTCCTTCTGGCCCCCTTGAGGGAATGGTCGAATTTGGCACAAACATCCACTTAGACCCATCCACTTTCGCATTTCTGATTTACATCTCCTCAGTTCCCCTCATCGCATCTTAGCCCCGCTTATGAGAGATGGAAGGTACAAGGTCGATGTGTTTTACTTTTTAAATGTATTTTAAGAAAAAAATATGAAATTCAAATTGTCCCTTAATCCTGCTGCATCTGCTACATCAAAGGTGACATCAGTTTACGTGATGGCATTTTGGACGACATACAGTGCTATGATTTTTTCTGTCGTTTTGTATGACATAACATTTGTTGTTTTACTGCCCCTTTTTTGGTGCAATTTTGAATGACATTTTAACACATTATCATGCCATTTTTGAAGTTATACTACAGTAAGCTGTTTCTTTTGCTGTTTTAGACGACATACCATGACGTTTTTCTGCCATTTTTAATGACATACTATACTGTGAAGTTTTAACGCTATTTTGGACAACATACTATAGTATGTTTTTTATGTGATTTTGGACGACACTATGTTTTTATGCCATCTTGGACTATATAATATGTTGCTTTAATGACATTTTGGATGGCATACTATACTAGGATGTTTTATTCCATTTTGGATGACATATTCTACTGTGACGTTTTTATGCCATTTTAGACAACAGACAATACTTTGTTTTCATGCCCCTTTGGGCGACATAATATAGCATGTCTCTTCAATGACGTTTTGGACCACATAATATTTTAAGATGTTTTCATGCCAATTTGGATAGCATAACTCTAGTATGTTGTTTCAATGCCATTTTGGCAGACATAGTATAGTATGATGTTTTTATGCCATTTTGGACAACATACCAAGATGTTTTTAATGCAGTTTTGGGAGACATACTATGCAGTGACATTTTTCTGCAATTTTTTGATGCCATTCTCAATGTTTTTATATCATTTTGGACAATGTACTATAGTATGACATTTTATGCCATTTTGGATGACGTACTACACTGCCTTTTTTATTTAAACGACATACTATAGTATGACTTGATGACATGCAATAGTATGACTTGACTTTGAGGCCTGCCTGAACTAACATTATGCCCTAATGTCTACCAAAATAATCCAAAATAACACAAAAACGTCATAGTATAGTATTTCATCCAAAATCACCCCAAAACACACTAAAATGCAATTGTACAGTATGTTGTCCAAATTGCCCAAAAATGTCATAGTATAGTATTTTAACCAAAATGGCCCTGAATTGATCAAAAACATCAATAGTATAGCATGTCGTCTAAAATGGCCCAAAATCTGAAAAAAGTGATGATCATAGTATAATATGTTGTCCAAAATCGCATCAAAACGTCATAGTATATGTTGCTCAAAATCATCCCAAAACACACTAAAACTTCATAGTATGTATAGTAGTATAGTAGTATAGTATAGTATAGTATAGTATAGTTCATGTCCTCCTAAATCACCTCAAACCACACTAAAACGTCTTAGTATAGTATGACACCCAATATCTCAGTAAAGCCTCATACCATGTCACATGGCTTTGATTTGCACATCCCAGCAGACGTGATTATTTCTCTCTGTGAAAGGAGAAATCCTCTGTCCCACCGTCAGTCTGAAGCCACGTCAGTAACAGATGACGTGCTGCACAGCTGATCAGCTGTCAGACTAACAAGGAGAGATCCCTCATTGAAGAACAATCTCAAAACCTTACAAGACAGGAAAGAGTCTTGCGGGTCAATAAAAGTCTCACATACAGCTACACAGGAAAACTATTCACTTATATAAATATTTGATTATTTGTCACCATTTAATATTCAGTCCAAATCTAATTCATATAGGGATCAGAGTTATAAGTATTTCAGCCATTTATTTCCTTACATTATTATCTGCACAATAACGCACCACACAGCCTGAGAATGTGTGTTCAGTGATGACCCGCTGCAGGTCGTTATTGTGCATCTGAGCAGGAACATCTGTTCAAGTCCCACATATTTAGGATCAATTTTTAATGTCCAGTAAAATATTTCCCTCTGTAAATATGAAGGTCTAACGGTGTGTTTAAATAGCAAGGAAGCGTCTCTCTGTCCACACTGAATAGGCTTTATTAAATATAGGCTACACTTTTTAGGCACTATCATCACGTAAACAAACCTCTCAGCTGTGCGCACAATCATATTGAAGATATAATCACAGATAAGATGGGTGAGAACTTGCCGTCCTCCTATGTGTGCACTATGTAGAAAACACGTTCATCAGGATACTTACTGTAAATGAGATCAAACACAGCCAAAGTGTGTTATTATCAGACAGACATTAGACAGTTTCAGTGTGTGTGGTTCAGGTCCGGATCATTGATTAATGCACATGTTTATGGGTTGGCCGTGGGGATAAGCTCTCATAATGGGCCGACCCGCACATCGATTGCACTGTAAATTTAAAAACAAATAGACCTAAATGAAATAAAACTTCTGCTTTGTGTGATGCCAAAACACTTACAATTAAATCATTCTAACACTTATTCACTGTTAGACTTTTCACACACGGTGACGGCGCATCAAATTAGACCTACTTTTCATCATGTGATTTTGTTTTCTACATTATCTATAGATGTCTTTAGTGACTCTGCAGGATGCGCACTGTGAGAATAAACTGTGCGCATAAATAAGACGCGCGAGGAGGCGCAGCATATATATCTGAAGAATCTCCGTGACCGGAGGGGGTCCGTAGTCTCGCCACTTGATAAAACACTTCGTGTAGGATACCGGTGTATCCTCTCTCTGGGCTCCTTCAGAAGCCTCCTCTCTCCTCAATCCTCGCCTCCTCCAGGTACAGTTGTGCAATTGGAAGATACTTCATGACGGCGGAGGGGAAACGATTTCCGGGTCACCGGAGGAGGTGGAAAGCGTAATGAAAAGGAGCCACTGACGCAGCGCTGCTGCAGGGAGTCAGCAGGAGGATGGCCTTCATTTTTGAGTTTTTTTATTTTGTTTATTGTTTTAATTTGGGTTACAGCAGGTGTGTTTGCAGTTTTTTGATTTGTTAGACTGTCAGTTTAGGGGGATAAGCTGGGTCTGACAGCCCAATGCGAGGTTTGCCCTTGATTCACCATCTTTTGTTTTTTTGGCCAGAATGTCCAAACCCTCTTCAGTTTCATGTATGTGAGTTTATTAAAGATAATAAAAAATATCTTTGCCTCTTTCTTGCCATCTGTAGTCCGATGTCCGAATTCTGCCTCACTTTGAGCCAGTTTTAGTTTGTGGTGGCTGTAACAGTATAGTGTGACATAGCCTACTGTAAAAATCACACAAAAACGTCGTAGTATGTCCTCCAAAACTGCACAACAAAATCATAGTGAAGTATGTCGTCCAAAATGGCAGAAAAGCATACAAAAGCACAATTGCACAAAAATGTCATACTATAGTATGTTATCCAAAATGGCCCAAAATCGTACAAAAACTTCATAGTATAGTATGTCGTCCAAAATGGCCGTGTGTGGCGGATCTGTGGAAACAATGATATTCAACGTTTTTATTCTCAAAATGCTATATTAGGCCTATGTGGTTTTCAGCAGTTTTTTGGACATACTATGACATTTTCGCCATACTATAGCCTTGCTTTTTGGGTCATTTTTTTCAACAGGCCATATTATGGCCATTTTAGCAAAATTCTGTGCAATGGCGGGTCATAGCACGGAATTTCACAAACTTTCCAGCTGTTTTCAGCTGTTGTTGGGACATGTCATTTTTTGACATTTTCGCCATACTATAGCCTTGCTTTTTGGGTGATTTTTTCAACTTGCAATATCATGGTGTTTATGGCTGGTTTAGCCAAATTCTATGCTATGGCGTGTCTCAGGACGCTAGTTGACATAGTTTCCAACTGTTTTCAGCTGTTTTTTGGACATGTCATTTGCTTCTTGGGTCATTTTTTTCAACATGCCATATTATGGTGTTTTTAGACGTTTTTGCAAAATTCTATGCTATGGCGTGTCTTAACACGCCATTTGAATGAGTTTCCATCTGTTTTCAGCTGTTTTTGGGACATGTAATTTTTTGACATTTTCGCCATACTATAGCCTTGCTTCTTGGGTCATTTTTTCAACATGCCATATTATGGTTTTAATGGCCCTTTTAGCAAAATTCTATGCAATGGTGTGTCATAGCACACTATTTGACACAGATTCCAGCTTTTTTCAGCTGTTTTTGGGAAATGTTACTTTTTGACATTTTTGCCATACTATAGCCTTGCTTTTTGGGTCATTTTTTCAACTTGCGATATTATGGTGTTTTTAGACGTTTTAGCCAAATTCTATGCTATGGCATGTCTCAGGTTGCTATTTGACATAGTTTCCAGCTGTTTTCAGCTGTTTTTGGGACATGTCATTTTTTGACATTTTCGCTATACTATAGCCTTGCTTCTTGGGTCATTTTTTTCAACATGCCATATTATGGTGTTTTTGGCCAGTTTAGCCAAATTCTATGCTATGGCGTGTCTTAACACGCCATTTGAATGAGTTTCCATCTGTTTTCAGCTGTTTTTGGGACATGTAATTTTTTGACATTTTCGCCATACTATAGCCTTGCTCTTTGGGTCATTTTTTCAACATGCCATGTTATGGTGTTATGGCTGTTTTAGCCAAATTCTATGCTATGGCGTGTCTCAGGACGCTAGTTGACACAGTTTCCAACTGTTTTCAGCTGTTTTTGGGACATGTCATTTTTTGACATTTTCGCTATACTATAGCCTTGCTTCTTGGGTCATTTTTTTCAACATGCCGTATTATGGGTTTGATTTGCACATCCCAGCAGATGTGATTATTTCTCTCTGTGAAAGGAGAAATCCTCTGTCCCACCGTCAGTCTGAAGCCACGTCAGTAACAGATGACGTGCTGCACAGCTGATCAGCTGTCAGACTAACAAGGAGAGATCCCTCATTGAAGAACAATCTCAAAACCTTACAAGACAGGAAAGAGTCTTGCGGGTCAATAAAAGTCTCACATACAGCTACACAGGAAAACTATTCACTTATATAAATATTTGATTATTTGTCACCATTTAATATTCAGTCCAAATCTAATTCATATAGGGATCAGAGTTATAAGTATTTCAGCCATTTATTTCCTTACATTATTATCTGCACAATAACGCACCAC
Organism: Plectropomus leopardus; assembly: GCF_026936395.1. NCBI lineage: Eukaryota > Metazoa > Chordata > Actinopteri > Perciformes > Serranidae > Plectropomus > Plectropomus leopardus. The sequence goes on from NC_142190.1 coordinate 22,868,585, forward strand.
ACAGCCTGAGAATGTGTGTTCAGTGATGACCCGCTGCAGGTCGTTATTGTGCATCTGAGCAGGAACATCTGTTCAAGTCCCACATATTTAGGATCAATTTTTAATGTCCAGTAAAATATTTCCCTCTGTAAATATGAAGGTCTAACGGTGTGTTTAAATAGCAAGGAAGCGTCTCTCTGTCCACACTGAATAGGCTTTATTAAATATAGGCTACACTTTTTAGGCACTATCATCACGTAAACAAACCTCTCAGCTGTGCGCACAATCATATTGAAGATATAATCACATATAAGATGGGTGAGAACTTGCCGTCCTCCTATGTGTGCACTATGTAGAAAACACGTTCATCAGGATACTTACTGTAAATGAGATCAAACACAGCCAAAGTGTGTTATTATCAGACAGACATTAGACAGTTTCAGTGTGTGTGGTTCAGGTCCGGATCATTGATTAATGCACATGTTTATGGGTTGGCCGTGGGGATAAGCTCTCATAATGGGCCGACCCAAGCACATCGATTGCACTGTAAATTTAAAAACAAATAGACCTAAATGAAATAAAACTTCTGCTTTGTGTGATGCCAAAACACTTACAATTAAATCATTCTAACACTTATTCACTGTTAGACTTTTCACACACGGTGACGGCGCATCAAATTAGACCTACTTTTCATCATGTGATTTTGTTTTCTACATTATCTATAGATGTCTTTAGTGACTCTGCAGGATGCGCACTGTGAGAATAAACTGTGCGCATAAATAAGACGCGCGAGGAGGCGCAGCATATATATCTGAAGAATCTCCGTGACCGGAGGGGTGTCCGTAGTCTCGCCACTTGATAAAACACTTCGTGTAGGATACACCGGTGTATCCTCTCTCTGGGCTCCTTCAGAAGCCTCCTCTCTCCTCAATCCTCGCCTCCTCCAGGTACAGTTGTGCAATTGGAGGATACTTCATGACGGCGGAGGGGGAAACGATTTCCGGGTCACCGGAGGAGGTGGAAAGCGTAATGAAAAGGAGCCACTGACGCAGCGCTGCTGCAGGGAGTCAGCAGGAGGATGGCCTTCATTTTTGAGTTTTTTTATTTTGTTTATTGTTTTAATTTGGGTTACAGCAGGTGTGTTTGCAGTTTTTTGATTTGTTAGACTGTCAGTTTAGGGGGATAAGCTGGGTCTGACAGCCCAATGCGAGGTTTGCCCTTGATTCACCATCTTTTGTTTTTGGCCAGAATGTCCAAACCCTCTTCAGTTTCATGTATGTGAGTTTATTAAAGATAATAAAAAATATCTTTGCCTCTTTCTTGCCGTCTGTAGTCCGATGTCCGAATTCTGCCTCACTTTGAGCCAGTTTTAGTTTGTGGTGGCTGTAACAGTATAGTGTGACATAGCCTACTGTAAAAATCACACAAAAACGTCGTAGTATGTCCTCCAAAACTGCACAACAAAATCATAGTGAAGTATGTCGTCCAAAATGGCAGAAAAGCATACAAAAGCACAATTGCACAAAAATGTCATACTATAGTGTGTTATCCAAAATGGCCCAAAATCGTACAAAAACTTCATAGTATAGTATGTCGTCCAAAATGGCCGTGTGTGGCGGATCTGTGGAAACAATGATATTCAACGTTTTTATTCTCAAAATGCTATATTAGGCCTATGTGGTTTTCAGCAGTTTTTTGGACATACTATGACATTTTCGCCATACTATAGCCTTGCTTTTTGGGTCATTTTTTTCAACAGGCCATATTATGGCCATTTTAGCAAAATTCTGTGCAATGGCGGGTCATAGCACGGAATTTCACAAACTTTCCAGCTGTTTTCAGCTGTTGTTGGGACATGTCATTTTTGACATTTTCGCCATACTATAGCCTTGCTTTTTGGGTGATTTTTTCAACTTGCAATATCATGGTGTTTATGGCTGGTTTAGCCAAATTCTATGCTATGGCGTGTCTCAGGACGCTAGTTGACATAGTTTCCAACTGTTTTCAGCTGTTTTTTGGACATGTCATTTGCTTCTTGGGTCATTTTTTTCAACATGCCATATTATGGTGTTTTTAGACGTTTTTGCAAAATTCTATGCTATGGCGTGTCTTAACACGCCATTTGAATGAGTTTCCATCTGTTTTCAGCTGTTTTTGGGACATGTCATTTTTTGACATTTTCGCCATACTATAGCCTTGCTTCTTGGGTCATTTTTTTCCAACATGCCATATTATGGTTTTAATGGCCCTTTTAGCAAAATTCTATGCAATGGTGTGTCATAGCACACTATTTGACACAGATTCCAGCTTTTTTCAGCTGTTTTTGGGAAATGTTACTTTTTGACATTTTTGCCATACTATAGCCTTGCTTTTTGGGTCATTTTTTCAACTTGCGATATTATGGTGTTTTTAGACGTTTTAGCCAAATTCTATGCTATGGCATGTCTCAGGTTGCTATTTGACATAGTTTCCAGCTGTTTTCAGCTGTTTTTGGGACATGTCATTTTTTGACATTTTCGCCATACTATAGCCTTGCTCTTTGGGTCATTTTTTCAACATGCCATATTATGGTGATATGGCTGTTTTAGCCAAATTCTATGCTATGGCGTGTCTTAACACGCCATTTGAATGAGTTTCCATCTGTTTTCAGCTGTTTTTGGGACATGTAATTTTTTGACATTTTCGCCATACTATAGCCTTGCTCTTTGGGTCATTTTTTCAACATGCCATGTTATGGTGTTATGGCTGTTTTAGCCAAATTCTATGCTATGGCGTGTCTCAGGACGCTAGTTGACACAGTTTCCAACTGTTTTCAGCTGTTTTTGGGACATGTCATTTTTTGACATTTTCGCTATACTATAGCCTTGCTTCTTGGGTCATTCTTTTCAACATGCCGTATTATGGTGTTTTTGGCTGTTTTTTCAAAATTCTATGCTATGGCGTGTCATAGCATGCTATTTGAATCAGTTTCCAACTGTTTTCAGCTGTTTTTGGGACATGTCATTTTTTGACATTTTCGCCATACTATAGCCTTGCTTCTTGGGTCATATTTTCAACATGCCATATTATGGTGTTTTTAGACGTTTTTGCAAAATTCTATGCTATGGCGTGTCTTAACACGCCATTTGAATGAGTTTGCATCTGTTTTCAGCTGTTTTTGGGACATGTAATTTTTTGACATTTTCGCCATACTATAGCCTTGCTTCTTGGGTAATTTTTTCAACATGCCATATTATGGTGTTTTTAGACGTTTTAGCCAAATTCTATGCTATGGTGTGTCTCAGGATGCTAGTTGACACAGTTTCCAGCTTTTTTCAGCTGTTTTTGGGACATGTCATTTTTTGACATTTTCGCTATACTATAGCCTTGCTTCTTGGGTCATTTTTTTCAACATGCCGTATTATGGTGTTTTTAGACGTTTTTGCAAAATTCTATGCTATGGCGTGTCTTAACACGCCATTTGAATGAGTTTCCATCTGTTTTCAGCTGTTTTTGGGACATGTAATTTTTTGACATTTTCGCCATACTATAGCCTTGCTTCTTGGGTAATTTTTTCAACATGCCATATTATGGTGTTTTTAGACGTTTTAGCCAAATTCTATGCTATGGTGTGTCTCAGGATGCTAGTTGACACAGTTTCCAGCTTTTTTCAGCTGTTTTTGGGACATGTCATTTTTTGACATTTTCGCTATACTATAGCCTTGCTTCTTGGGTCATTTTTTTCAACATGCCGTATTATGGTGTTTTTAGACGTTTTTGCAAAATTCTATGCTATGGCGTGTCTTAACACGCCATTTGAATGAGTTTCCATCTGTTTTCAGCTGTTTTTGGGACATGTAATTTTTTGACATTTTCGCCATACTATAGCCTTGCTCTTTGGGTCATTTTTTCAACATGCCATGTTATGGTGTTATGGCTGTTTTAGCCAAATTCTATGCTATGGCGTGTCTCAGGACGCTAGTTGACACAGTTTCCAACTGTTTTCAGCTGTTTTTGGGACATGTCATTTTTTGACATTTTCGCTATACTATAGCCTTGCTTCTTGGGTCATTTTTTTCAACATGCCGTATTATGGTGTTTTTAGACGTTTTTGCAAAATTCTATGCTATGGCGTGTCTTAACACGCCATTTGAATGAGTTTCCATCTGTTTTCAGCTGTTTTTGGGACATGTCATTATTTGACATTTTCGCCATACTATAGCCTTGCTTCTTGGGTCATTTTTTTCAACATGCCATATTATGGTGTTTTTAGACGTTTTTGCAAAATTCTATGCTATGGCGTGTCTTAACACGCCATTTGAATGAGTTTCCATCTGTTTTCAGCTGTTTTTGGGACATGTAATTTTTTGACATTTTCGCCATACTATAGCCTTGCTTCTTGGGTAATTTTTTCAACATGCCATATTATGGTGTTTTTAGACGTTTTAGCCAAATTCTATGCTATGGTGTGTCTCAGGATGCTAGTTGACACAGTTTCCAGCTTTTTTCAGCTGTTTTTGGGACATGTAATTTTTTGACATTTTCGCTATACTATAGCCTTGCTTCTTGGGTCATTTTTTTCAACATGCCGTATTATGGTGTTTTTAGACGTTTTTGCAAAATTCTATGCTATGGCGTGTCTTAACACGCCATTTGAATGAGTTTCCATCTGTTTTCAGCTGTTTTTGGGACATGTAATTTTTTGACATTTTCGCCATACTATAGCCTTGCTTCTTGGGTCATTTTTTCAACATGCCATATTATGGTGTTTTTAGACGTTTTAGCCAAATTCTATGCTATGGTGTGTCTCAGGATGCTAGTTGACACAGTTTCCAGCTTTTTTCAGCTGTTTTTGGGACATGTCATTTTTTGACATTTTCGCTATACTATAGCCTTGCTTCTTGGGTCATTTTTTTCAACATGCCGTATTATGGTGTTTTTAGACGTTTTTGCAAAATTCTATGCTATGGTGTGTCTTAACACGCCATTTGAATGAGTTTCCATCTGTTTTCAGCTGTTTTTGGGACATGTAATTTTTTGACATTTTCGCCATACTATAGCCTTGCTTCTTGGGTCATTTTTTCAACATGCCATATTATGGTGTTTTTAGACGTTTTAGCCAAATTCTATGCTATGGTGTGTCTCAGGATGCTAGTTGACACAGTTTCCAGCTTTTTTCAGCTGTTTTTGGGACATGTCATTTTTTGACATTTTCGCTATACTATAGCCTTGCTTCTTGGGTCATTTTTTTCAACATGCCGTATTATGGTGTTTTTAGACGTTTTTGCAAAATTCTATGCTATCGCGTGTCTTAACACGCCATTTGAATGAGTTTCCATCTGTTTTCAGCTGTTTTTGGGACATGTAATTTTTTGACATTTTCGCCATACTATAGCCTTGCTTCTTGGGTCATTTTTTCAACATGCCATATTATGGTGTTTTTAGGAGGTTTAGCCAAATTCTATGCTCTGGCGTGTCTCAGGATGCTAGTTGACACAGTTTCCAGCTTTTTTCAGCTGTTTATGGGACATGTCATTTTTTGACATTTTCGCTTATACTATAGCCTTGCTTCTTGGGTCATTTTTTCAACATGCCAGATTATGGTGTTTTTAGACGTTTTGCAAAATTCTATGCTATGGCGTGTCTTATCACGCCATTTGAATGAGTTTCCATCTGTTTTCAGCTGTTTTTGGGACATGTAATTTTTTGACATTTTCGCCATACTATAGCCTTGCTCTTTGGGTCATTTTTTCAACATGCCATGTTATGGTGTTATGGCTGTTTTAGCCAAATTCTATGCTATGGCGTGTCTCAGGATGCTAGTTGACACAGTTTCCAGCTTTTTTCAGCTGTTTATGGGACATGTCATTTTTTGACATTTTCGCTATACTATAGCCTTGCTTCTTGGGTCATTTTTTTCAACATGCCGTATTATGGTGTTTTTAGATGTTTTTGCAAAATTCTATGCTATGGCGTGTCTTAACACGCCATTTGAATCAGTTTCCAACTGTTTTCAGCTGTTTTTGGGACATGTCATTATTTGACATTTTCGCCATACTATAGCCTTGCTTCTTGGGTAATTTTTTCAACATGCCATATTATGGTGTTTTAGGCGTTTTGCAAAATTCTATGCTATGGCGTGTCTTAACACGCCATTTGAATGAGTTTCCATCTGTTTTCAGCTGTTTTTGGGACATGTAATTTTTTGACATTTTCGCCATACTATAGCCTTGCTTCTTGGGTAATTTTTTCAACATGCCATATTATGGTGTTTTTAGACGTTTTAGCCAAATTCTATGCTATGGTGTGTCTCAGGATGCTAGTTGACACAGTTTCCAGCTTTTTTCAGCTGTTTTTGGGACATGTCATTTTTTGACATTTTCGCTATACTATAGCCTTGCTTCTTGGGTCATTTTTTTCAACATGCCGTATTATGGTGTTTTTAGACGTTTTTGCAAAATTCTATGCTATGGCGTGTCTTAACACGCCATTTGAATGAGTTTCCATCTGTTTTCAGCTGTTTTTGGGACATGTAATTTTTTGACATTTTCGCCATACTATAGCCTTGCTTCTTGGGTCATTTTTTCAACATGCCATATTATGGTTTTAATGGCCCTTTTAGCAAAATTCTATGCAATGGTGTGTCATAGCACACTATTTGACACAGATTCCAGCTTTTTTCAGCTGTTTTTAGGAAATGTAACTTTTTCACATTTTTGCCATACTATAGCCTTGCTTTTTGGGTCATTTTTTCAACATGCCATATTATGGTTTTAATGGCCCTTTTAGCAAAATTCGATGCAATGGTGTGTCATAGCACACTATTTGACACAGATTCCAGCTTTTTTCAGCTGTTTTTGGGAAATGTCACTTTTTGACATTTTCGCCATACTATAGCCTTGCTTTTTGGGTCATTTTTTCAACTTGCAATATTATGGTGTTTTTAGACGTTTTAGCCAAATTCTATGCTATGGCGTGTCTCAGGATGCTAGTTGATACAGTTTCCACCTGTTGTCAGCTGTTTTTGGGATATGTCATTTTTTGACATTTTTGCCATACTATAGCCTTGCTTCTTGGGTCATTTTTTCAACATGCCATATTATGGTGTTTTTGGCCAGTTTAGCCAAATTCTATGCTATGGCGTGTCTCAGGATGCTAGTTGACACAGTTTCCAGCTTTTTTCAGCTGTTTTTGGGACATGTCATTTTTTGACATTTTTGCCATACTATAGCCTTGCTTCTTGGGTCATTTTTTCAACATGCCGTATTATGGTGTTTTTAGACGTTTTTGCAAAATTCTATGCTATGGCGTGTCTTAACACGCCATTTGAATGAGTTTCCATCTGTTTTCAGCTGTTTTTGGGACATGTAATTTTTTGACATTTTCGCCATACTATAGCCTTGCTCTTTGGGTCATTTTTTCAACATGCCATGTTATGGTGTTATGGCTGTTTTAGCCAAATTCTATGCTATGGCGTGTCTCAGGACGCTAGTTGACACAGTTTCCAACTGTTTTCAGCTGTTTTTGGGACATGTCATTTTTTGACATTTTCGCTATACTATAGCCTTGCTTCTTGGGTCATTTTTTTCAACATGCCGTATTATGGTGTTTTTAGACATTTTTGCAAAATTCTATGCTATGGCGTGTCTAAACATGCCATTTGAATCAGTTTCCAACTGTTTTCAGCTGTTTTTGGGACATGTCATTATTTGACATTTTCGCCATACTATAGCCTTGCTTCTTGGGTCATTTTTTTCAACATGCCATATTATGGTGTTTTTAGACGTTTTAGCCAAATTCTATGCTATGGTGTGTCTCAGGATGCTAGTTGACACAGTTTCCAGCTTTTTTCAGCTGTTTTTGGGACATGTAATTTTTTGACATTTTCGCTATACTATAGCCTTGCTTCTTGGGTCATTTTTTTCAACATGCCGTATTATGGTGTTTTTAGACGTTTTTGCAAAATTCTATGCTATGGCGTGTCTTAACACGCCATTTGAATGAGTTTCCATCTGTTTTCAGCTGTTTTTGGGACATGTAATTTTTTGACATTTTCGCCATACTATAGCCTTGCTCTTTGGGTCATTTTTTCAACATGCCATGTTATGGTGTTATGGCTGTTTTAGCCAAATTCTATGCTATGGCGTGTCTCAGGACGCTAGTTGACACAGTTTCCAACTGTTTTCAGCTGTTTTTGGGACATGTCATTTTTTGACATTTTCGCCATACTATAGCCTTGCTTCTTGGGTCATTTTTTTCAACATGCCGTATTATGGTGTTTTTAGACGTTTTTGCAAAATTCTATGCTATGGCGTGTCTTAACACGCCATTTGAATGAGTTTCCATCTGTTTTCAGCTGTTTTTGGGACATGTCATTTTTTGACATTTTCGCCATACTATAGCCTTGCTTCTTGGGTCATTTTTTCAACATGCCATATTATGGTTTTAATGGCCCTTTTAGCAAAATTCTATGCAATGGTGTGTCATAGCACACTATTTGACACAGATTCCAGCTTTTTTCAGCTGTTTTTAGGAAATGTCACTTTTTGACATTTTTGCCATACTATAGCCTTGCTTTTTGGGTCATTTTTTCAACATGCCATATTATGGTTTTAATGGCCCTTTTAGCAAAATTCTATGCAATGGTGTGTCATAGCACACTATTTGACACAGATTCCAGCTTTTTTCAGCTGTTTTTGGGAAATGTCACTTTTTGACATTTTCGCCATACTATAGCCTTGCTTTTTGGGTCATTTTTTCAACTTGCAATATTATGGTGTTTTTAGACGTTTTAGCCAAATTCTATGCTATGGCGTGTCTCAGGATGCTAGTTGATACAGTTTCCAGCTGTTTTCAGCTGTTTTTGGGACATGTCATTTTTTGACATTTTCGCCATACTATAGCCTTGCTTTTTGGGTCATTTTTTCAACATGCCATTTTATGGTGTTTTTGGCCGGTTTAGCCAAATTCTATGCTATGGCGTGTCTCAGGATGCTAGTTGACACAGTTTCCACCTGTTTTCAGCTGTTTTTGGGACATGTCATTTTTTGACATTTTCGCCATACTATAGCCTTGCTTCTTGGGTCATTTTTTCAACATGCCATTTTATGGTGTTTTTAGACGTTTTTGCAAAATTCTATGCTATGGCGTGTCTTAACACGCCATTTGAATGAGTTTCCATCTGTTTTCAGCTGTTTTTGGGACATGTAATTTTTTGACATTTTCGCCATACTATAGCCTTGCTTCTTGGGTCATTTTTTCAACATGCCATATTATGGTGTTATGGCTGTTTTAGCCAAATTCTATGCTATGGCGTGTCTCAGGACGCTAGTTGACACAGTTTCCAACTGTTTTCAGCTGTTTTTGGGACATGTGATTTTTTGACATTTCCGCTATACTATAGCCTTGCTTCTTGGGTCATTTTTTTCAACATGCCGTATTATGGTGTTTTTAGACATTTTTGCAAAATTCTATGCTATGGCGTGTCTAAACATGCCATTTGAATCAGTTTCCAACTGTTTTCAGCTGTTTTTGGGACATGTCATTATTTGACATTTTCGCCATACTATAGCCTTGCTTCTTGGGTCATTTTTTTCAACATGCCATATTATGGTGTTTTTAGACGTTTTTGCAAAATTCTATGCTATGGCGTGTCTTAACACGCCATTTGAATGAGTTTCCATCTGTTTTCAGCTGTTTTTGGGACATGTAATTTTTTGACATTTTCGCCATACTATAGCCTTGCTTCTTGGGTAATTTTTTCAACATGCCATATTATGGTGTTTTTAGACGTTTTAGCCAAATTCTATGCTATGGTGTGTCTCAGGATGCTAGTTGACACAGTTTCCAGCTTTTTTCAGCTGTTTTTGGGACATGTGATTTTTTGACATTTTCGCCATACTATAGCCTTGCTTCTTGGGTCATATTTTCAACATGCCGTATTATGGTGTTTTTAGACGTTTTTGCAAAGTTCTATGCTATGGCGTGTCTAAACACGCCATTTGAATGAGTTTCCATCTGTTTTCATCTATTTTTGGGACATGTCATTTTTTGACATTTTCGCCATACTATAGCCTTGCTTTTTGGGTCATTTTTTCAACATGCCATATTATGGTGTTTTTAGACGTTTTAGCCAAATTCTATGCTATGGTGTGTCTCAGGATGCTAGTTGACACAGTTTCCAGCTTTTTTCAGCTGTTTTTGGGACATGTCATTTTTTGACATTTTCGCTATACTATAGCCTTGCTTCTTGGGTCATTTTTTTCAACATGCCGTATTATGGTGTTTTAGACGTTTTGCAAAATTCTATGCTATGGCGTGTCTTAACACGCCATTTGAATGAGTTTCCACCTGTTTTCAGCTGTTTTTGGGACATGTCATTTTTTGACATTTTCGCCATACTATAGCCTTGCTCTTTGGGTCATTTTTTCAACATGCCATATTATGGTGTTATGGCTGTTTTAGCCAAATTCTATGCTATGGCGTGTCTCAGGACGCTAGTTGACACAGTTTCCAGCTGTTTTCAGCTGTTTTTGGGACATGTCATTTTTTGACATTTTCGCCATACTATAGCCTTGCTTCTTGGGTCATTTTTTCAACATGCCATATTATGGTGTTTTTAGATGTTTTTGCAAAATTCTATGCTATGGCGTGTCTTAACATGCCATTTGAATCAGTTTCCAACTGTTTTCAGCTAGTTTTGGGACATGTCATTTTTTTGACATTTTTGCCATACTATAGCCTTGCTTTTTGGGTCATTTTTTCAACATGGCATATTATGGTGTTTTTGACGTTTTTGCAAAATTCTATGCTATGGCGTGTCTTAACACGCCATTTGAATGAGTTTCCATCTGTTTTCAGCTGTTTTTGGGACATGTAATTTTTTGACATTTTCGCCATACTATAGCCTTGCTTTTTGGGTCATTTTTTCAACATGCAATATTATGGTGTTTTTAGACGTTTTAGCCAAATTCTATGCTATGGCGTGTCTCAGGATGCTAGTTGACACAGTTTCCACCTGTTTTCAGCTGTTTTTGGGACATGTCATTTTTTGACATTTTCGCCATACTATAGCCTTGCTTTTTGGGTCATTTTTTTCAACATGCCATATTATGGTGTTTTTAGACATTTTTGCAAAATTCTATGCTATGGCGTGTCTTAACACGCCATTTGAATGAGTTTCCATCTGTTTTCAGCTGTTTTTGGGACATGTAATTTTTTGACATTTTCGCCATACTATAGCCTTGCTTCTTGGGTCATTTTTTCAACATGCCATATTATGGTGTTTTTAGACGTTTTAGCCAAATTCTATGCTATGGCGTGTCTCAGGATGCTAGTTGATACAGTTTCCAGCTGTTTTCAGCTGTTTTTGGGACATGTCATTTTTTGACATTTTCGCCATACTATAGCCTTGCTTCTTGGGTCATTTTTTCAACATGGCATTTTTTGGTTTTTTTAGACATTTTTGCAAAATTCTATGCTATGGCGTGTCTAAACACGCCATTTGAATCAGTTTCCAACTGTTTTCAGCTGTTTTTGGGACATGTCATTTTTTGACATTTTCGCCATACTATAGCCTTGCTCTTTGGGTCATCTTTTCAACATGCCATATTATGGTGTTATGGCTGTATTTGACAAATTCTATGCTATGGCGTGTCTCAGGACGCTAGTTGACACAGTTTCCAACTGTTTTCAGCTGTTTTTGGGACATGTCATTTTTTGACATTTTCGCCATACTATAGCCTTGCTTCTTGGGTCATTTTTTCAACATGCCGTATTATGGTGTTTTTAGACGTTTTTGCAAAATTCTATGCTATGGCGTGTCTTAACACGCCATTTGAATGAGTTTCCATCTGTTTTCAGCTGTTTTTGGGACATGTCATTTTTTGACATTTTCGCCATACTATAGCCTTGCTTTTTGGGTCATTTCTTCAACATGCCATATTATGGTGTTTTTGGCCCTTTTTGCAAAATTCTATGCTATGGCGTGTCTCAAACACTATTTTACACAGTTTCCAGCTGTTTTCAGCTTTTTTTGGACATGTCACTTTTTGACATTTTTGCCATACTATAGCCTTGCTTTTTGGGTCATTTTTTCAACATGCCATATTATGGTTTTAATGGCCCTTTTAGCAAAATTCGATGCAATGGTGTGTCATAGCACACTATTTGACACAGATTCCAGCTTTTTTCAGCTGTTTTTGGGAAATGTCATTTTTTGACATTTTCGCCATACTATAGCCTTGCTTTTTGGGTCATTTTTTCAACTTGCAATATTATGGTGTTTTTAGACGTTTTAGCCAAATTCTATGCTATGGCGTGTCTCAGGATGCTAGTTGATACAGTTTCCACCTGTTGTCAGCTGTTTTTGGGATATGTCATTTTTTGACATTTTTGCCATACTATAGCCTTGCTTCTTGGGTCATTTTTTCAACATGCCGTATTATGGTGTTTTTAGACGTTTTTGCAAAATTCTATGCTATGGCGTGTCTTAACACGCCATTTGAATGAGTTTCCATCTGTTTTCAGCTGTTTTTGGGACATGTCATTTTTTGACATTTTCGCCATACTATAGCCTTGCTTCTTGGGTCATTTTTTCAACATGCCATTTTATGGTGTTTTTGGCCGGTTTTGCCAAATTCTATGCTATGGCGTGTCTCAGGATGGTAGTTGATACAGTTTCCACCTGTTTTCAGCTGTTTTTGGGACATGTCATTTTTTGACATTTTCGCCATACTATAGCCTTGCTTCTTGGGTCATATTTTCAACATGCCATATTATGGTTTTAATGGCCCTTTTAGCAAAATTCTATGCAATGGTGTGTCATAGCACACTATTTGACACAGATTCCAGCTTTTTTCAGCTGTTTTTGGGAAATGTCATTTTTTGACATTTTCGCCATACTATAGCCTTGCTTTTTGGGTCATTTTTTCAACTTGCAATATTATGGTGTTTTTAGACGTTTTAGCCAAATTCTATGCTATGGCGTGTCTCAGGATGCTAGTTGACACAGTTTCCAACTGTTTTCAACTGTTTTTGGGACATGTCATTTTTTGACATTTTTGCCATACTATAGCCTTGCTTCTTGGGTCATTTTTTCAACATGCCATATTATGGTTTTAATGGCCCTTTTAGCCAAATTCTATGCTATGGCGTGTCTCAGGACGCTAGTTGACACAGTTTCCAACTGTTTTCAGCTGTTTTTGGGACATGTCATTTTTTGACATTTTCGCCATACTATAGCCTTGCTTCTTGGGTCATTTTTTCAACATGCCATATTATGGTGTTTTTAGACGTTTTTGCAAAGTTCTATGCTATGGCGTGTCTAAACACGCTATTTGAATCAGTTTCCAACTGTTTTCAGCTGTTTTTGGGACATGTCATTTTTTGACATTTTCGCCATACTATAGCCTTGCTTCTTGGGTCATTTTTTCAACATGCCATATTATGGTTTTAATGGCCCTTTTAGCAAAATTCTATGCAATGGTGTGTCATAGCACACTATTTGACCCAGTTTCCAGCTTTTTTCAGCTGTTTTTGGGAAATGTCACTTTTTGACATTTTCGCCATACTATAGCCTTGCTCTTTGGGTCATTTTTTTCAACATGCCATATTATGGTTTTTTTCAGACATTTTTGCAAAATTCTATGCTATGGTGTGTCTTAACACGCTATTTGAATGAGTTTCCACCTGTTTTCATCTGTTTTTGGGACATGTCATTTTTTGACATTTTCGCCATACTATAGCCTTGCTTCTTGGGTCATTTTTTTCAACATGCCGTATTATGGTGTTTTAAGACGTTTTTGCAAAATTCTATGCTATGGCGTGTCTCAGGATGCTAGTTGACACAGTTTCCACCTGTTTTCAGCTGTTTTTGGGAAATGTCATTTTTTGACATTTTCGCCATACTATAGCCTTGCTTCTTGGGTCATTTTTTCAACATGCCATATTATGGTTTTAATGGCCCTTTTAGCCAAATTCTATGCTATGGCGTGTCTCAGGATGCTAGTTGACACAGTTTCCACCTGGTTTCAGCTGTTTTTGGGACATGTCATTTTTTGACATTTTCGCCATACTATAGCCTTGCTCTTTGGGTCATTTTTTTCAACATGCCATATTATGGTGTTTTTAGACATTTTTGCAAAATTCTATGCTATGGTGTGTCTTAACACGCTATTCGACATAGTTTCCAGCTGTTTTCAGCTGTTTTTGGGACATGTCATTTTTTGACATTTTCGCCATACTATAGCCTTGCTTCTTGGGTCATTTTTTCAACATGCCATATTATGGTTTTAATGGCCCTTTTAGCAAAATTCTATGCAATGGTGTGTCATAGCACACTATTTGACACAGATTCCAGCTTTTTTCAGCTGTTTTTGGGAAATGTCACTTTTTGACATTTTCGCCATACTATAGCCTTGCTTTTTGGGTCATTTTTTCAACTTGCAATATTATGGTGTTTTTAGACGTTTTAGCCAAATTCTATGCTATGGCGTGTCTCAGGATGCTAGTTGACACAGTTTCCACCTGTTTTCAGCTGTTTTTGGGATATGTCATTTTTTGACATTTTCGCCATACTATAGCCTTGCTTCTTGGGTCATTTTTTCAACATGCCATATTATGGTGTTTTAATGGCCCTTTTAGCAAAATTCAATGCAATGGTGTGTCATAGCACGCTATTTGACACAGATTCCAGCTTTTTTCAGCTGTTTTTGGGAAATGTCACTTTTTGACATTTTCGCCATACTATAGCCTTGCTTCTTGGGTCATTTTTTCAACATGCCATATTATGGTTTTAATGGCCCTTTTAGCAAAATTCTATGCAATGGTGTGTCATAGCACACTATTTGACACAGATTCCAGCTTTTTTCAGCTGTTTTTGGGAAATGTCATTTTTTGACATTTTCGCCATACTATAGCCTTGCTCTTTGGGTCATTTTTTCAACATGCCATATTATGGTGTTATGGCTGTTTTAGCCAAATTCTATGCTATGGCGTGTCTCAGGACGCTAGTTGACACAGTTTCCAACTGTTTTCAGCTGTTTTTGGGACATGTGATTTTTTGACATTTCCGCTATACTATAGCCTTGCTTCTTGGGTCATTTTTTTCAACATGCCGTATTATGGTGTTTTTAGACGTTTTTGCAAAATTCTATGCTATGGCGTGTCTAAACACGCCATTTGAATCAGTTTCCACCTGTTTTCAGCTGTTTTTGGGACATGTCATTTTTTGACATTTTCGCCATACTATAGCCTTGCTTCTTGGGTCATTTTTTCAACATGCCATATGATGGTGTTATGGCTGTTTTAGCCAAATTCTATGCTATGGCGTGTCTCAGGACGCTAGTTGACACAGTTTCCAACTGTTTTCAGCTGTTTTTGGGACATGTGATTTTTTGACATTTCCGCTATACTATAGCCTTGCTTCCTGGGTCATTTTTTTACAACATGCCGTATTATGGTGTTTTTAGACGTTTTTGCAAAATTCTATGCTATGGCGTGTCTAAACACGCCATTTGAATCAGTTTCCACCTGTTTTCAGCTGTTTTTGGGACATGTCATTTTTTGACATTTTCGCCATACTATAGCCTTGCTTCTTGGGTCATTTTTTCAACATGCCATATTATGGTTTTAATGGCCCTTTTAGCAAAATTCTATGCAATGGTGTGTCATAGCACACTATTTGACACAGATTCCAGCTTTTTTCAGCTGTTTTTGGGAAATGTCATTTTTTGACATTTTCGCCATACTATAGCCTTGCTCTTTGGGTCATTTTTTTCAACATACCATTTTATGGTGTTTTTGGTCGGTTTAGCCAAATTCTATGCTATGGCGTGTCTCAGGATGCTAGTTGACACAGTTTCCAGCTGTTTTCAGCTGTTTTTGGGACATGTCATTTTTTGACATTTTCGCCATACTATAGCCTTGCTTCTTGGGTCATTTTTTCAACATGCCATATTATGGTTTTAATGGCCCTTTTAGCAAAATTCTATGCAATGGTGTGTCATAGCACACTATTTGACACAGATTCCAGCTTTTTTCAGCTGTTTTTGGGAAATGTCATTTTTTGACATTTTCGCCATACTATAGCCTTGCTCTTTGGGTCATTTTTTCAACATGCCATATTATGGTGTTATGGCTGTTTTAGCCAAATTCTATGCTATGGCGTGTCTCAGGACGCTAGTTGACACAGTTTCCAACTGTTTTCAGCTGTTTTTGGGACATGTCATTTTTTGACATTTTCGCCATACTATAGCCTTGCCCTTTGGGTCATTTTTTCAACATGCCATATTATGGTGTTATGGCTGTTTTTGCAAAATTCTATGCTATGGCGTGTCTAAACACGCCATTTGAATCAGTTTCCACCTGTTTTCAGCTGTTTTTGGGACATGTCATTTTTTGACATTTTCGCCATACTATAGCCTTGCTTCTTGGGTCATTTTTTCAACATGCCATATGATGGTGTTATGGCTGTTTTAGCCAAATTCTATGCTATGGCGTGTCTCAGGACGCTAGTTGACACAGTTTCCAACTGTTTTCAGCTGTTTTTGGGACATGTGATTTTTTGACATTTCCGCTATACTATAGCCTTGCTTCCTGGGTCATTTTTTTTACAACATGCCGTATTATGGTGTTTTTAGACGTTTTTGCAAAATTCTATGCTATGGCGTGTCTAAACACGCCATTTGAATCAGTTTCCACCTGTTTTCAGCTGTTTTTGGGACATGTCATTTTTTGACATTTTCGCCATACTATAGCCTTGCTTCTTGGGTCATTTTTTCAACATGCCATATTATGGTTTTAATGGCCCTTTTAGCAAAATTCGATGCAATGGTGTGTCATAGCACACTATTTGACACAGATTCCAGCTTTTTTCAGCTGTTTTTGGGAAATGTCATTTTTTGACATTTTCGCCATACTATAGCCTTGCTTCTTGGGTCATTTTTTTCAACATGCCGTATTATGGTGTTTTTAGACGTTTTTGCAAAACTCTATGCTATGGTGTGTCTTAACACGCCATTTGAATCAGTTTCCATCTGTTTTCAGCTGTTTTTGGGACATGTCATTTTTTGACATTTTCGCCATACTATAGCCTTGCTTCTTGGGTCATTTTTTTCAACATGCCATATTATGGTTTTAATGGCCCTTTTAGCAAAATTCTATGCAATGGTGTGTCATAGCACACTATTTGACACAGATTCCAGCTGTTTTCAGCTGTTTTTGGGACATGTCATTTTTTGACATTTTTGCCATACTATAGCCTTGCTTTTTGGGTCATTTTTTCAACATACCATTTTATGGTGTTTTTGGTCGGTTTAGCCAAATTCTATGCTATGGCGTGTCTCAGGACGCTAGTTGACACAGTTTCCAACTGTTTTCAGCTGTTTTTGGGACATGTCACTTTTTGACATTTTCGCTATACTATAGCCTTGCTTCTTGGGTCATTTTTTTCAACATGCCGTATTATGGTGTTTTTAGACGTTTTTGCAAAATTCTATGCTATGGCGTGTCTTAACACGCCATTTGAATGAGTTTCCATCTGTTTTCAGCTGTTTTTGGGACATGTCATTTTTTGACATTTTCGCCATACTATAGCCTTGCTTCTTGGGTCATTTTTTCAACATGCCATATTATGGTTTTAATGGCCCTTTTAGCAAAATTCTATGCAATGGTGTGTGATAGCACACTATTTCACACAGATTCCAGCTTTTTTCAGCTGTTTTTGGGAAATGTCACTTTTTGACATTTTCGCCATACTATAGCCTTGCTTTTTGGGTCATTTTTCTATGCAATGGTGTGTGATAGCACACTATTTCACACAGATTCCAGCTTTTTTCAGCTGTTTTTGGGAAATGTCACTTTTTGACATTTTCGCCATACTATAGCCTTGCTTTTTGGGTCATTTTTTCAACTTGCAATATTATGGTGTTTTTAGACGTTTTAGCCAAATTCTATGCTATGGCGTGTCTCAGGATGCTAGTTGACACAGTTTCCACCTGTTTTCAGCTGTTTTTGGGATATGTCATTTTTTGACATTTTCGCCATACTATAGCCTTGCTTCTTGGGTCATTTTTTCAACATGCCATATTATGGTTTTAATGGCCCTTTTAGCAAAATTCGATGCAATGGTGTGTCATAGCACACTATTTGACACAGATTCCAGCTTTTTTCAGCTGTTTTTGGGAAATGTCATTTTTTGACATTTTCGCCATACTATAGCCTTGCTCTTTGGGTCATTTTTTTCAACATGCCATATTATGGTGTTTTTAGACATTTTTGCAAAATTCTATGCTATGGTGTGTCTTAACACGCTATTCGACATAGTTTCCAGCTGTTTTCAGCTGTTTTTGGGACATGTCATTTTTTGACATTTTCGCCATACTATAGCCTTGCTTCTTGGGTCATTTTTTTCAACATGCCGTATTATGGTGTTTTTAGACGTTTTTGCAAAATTCTATGCTATGGCGTGTCTTAACACGCCATTTGAATGAGTTTCCATCTGTTTTCATCTGTTTTTGGGACATGTCATTTTTTGACATTTTCGCCATACTATAGCCTTGCTTTTTGGGTCATTTTTTCAACATACCATTTTATGGTGTTTTTGGTCGGTTTAGCCAAATTCTATGCTATGGCGTGTCTCAGGATGCTAGTTGACACAGTTTCCACCTGTTTTCAGCTGTTTTTGGGACATGTCATTTTTTGACATTTTCGCCTTACTATAGCCTTGCTTCTTGGGTCATTTTTTCATCATGCCATATTATGGTTTTAATGGCCCTTTTAGCAAAATTCTATACAATGGTGTGTCATAGCACACTATTTGACACAGATTCCAGCTTTTTTCAGCCGTTTTTGGGAAATATCATTTTTTGCCATTTTCGCCATACTATAGCCTTGCCCTTTGGGTCATTTTTTCAACATGCCATATTATGGTGTTATGGCTGTTTTAGCCAAATTCTATGCTATGGCGTGTCTCAGGACGCTAGTTGACACAGTTTCCAACTGTTTTCAGCTGTTTTTGGGACATGTCACTTTTTGACATTTTCGCTATACTATAGCCTTGCTTCTATGGTCATTTTTTTCAACATGCCGTATTATGGTGTTTTTAGACGTTTTTGCAAAATTCTATGCTATGGTGTGTCTTAACACGCCATTTGAATCAGTTTCCATCTGTTTTCAGCTGTTTTTTGGACATGTTATTTTTGACATTTTCGCCATAATATAGCCTTGCTCTTTGGGTCATTTTTTCAACATGCCTTATTATGGTGTTTATGGGCCTTTTAGTAAAATTCTATGCAATGGCGTGTCATAGCACGCTATTTGTGACAGATTCCAACTATTTTCAGCTGTTTTTTGGACATGTTATTTTTTGACAATTTTCGCCATACAATAGCCTTGCTTTTTGTGTCATGTTTTTCATCATGTAATATAATGGTGGTTTTGGCTGTTTTGCAACATTCTATGATATGGCATGTTTCGGCAGGCTATTTTATGCAGCTTTCCAGTGTTTTCAGCTGTTTTTGGGAAATGTCATTTTTTGACATTTTCACCTTAATCTTTTCCATCTTAAGTTTGTTCTTTGGGTCATTTTTTCAACATGCCATATAATGGTATTTAGTATGGCTTTGTTGGGCATTTCATGGACCTGCCATATTTAAGTGTTGTGGGCCGTGTTTTTCGGTATATTTTTTTATGCGTATGTGTTGTCCTGTATTTTTCGGCTTATATCTTAAGATTTGCATTTGCATTTAAATTTGCATATTTGTAGATGCGAAAAATGCCATGGCGAAAAAATGTCAAAATATGACATGTCCAAAAAACAGCTGAAAAATGCACAAATTAGGGTGCCGCGAAAAAATGCCTTTAAATTCTGTATTATAGGAAGGCGAAAATTGTCAAAATATGGCTTGTCCAAAAAAAGAGCTGGATACGACATAAAATAGTATGTCAAGACATGTCACAGTAAAGACTGTCAAAAACACGTCCAACAATAACATATTATAGCATGTTGAAAAAATGACTTAAAACGTTCAAGTATGTCGAAAAATGGAAAATTATATGTCCAAAAAACAGCTGAAAACTCCATAAAATAGCATATCTAGACACTTCCTAGCATAGAGTGTTGAAAATACAGCCAAAAAAATCCCACTGTAGCATGTCAAGAATATGACCAAAAAACATCATAGTTGGTATCTCGAAAAATTTCAAAATGTATTTAGAAAAAACACAAAAACATCACAGTATAATTTGTTGCCAAAAATGGCCCAAAAATGTTATTGTGTAGTACATTGTCCAAAATGGCATAAAAACATAGTATGTTGTCCAAAATATCCCCCAGACCTACACTGCTGTTAATTGCCACAAACGTCTTCATGTGAACTAATCTTTTAATTAACACAATTTAACCACGCTTTAAAAAGTTAAAGTATGGACTTTAAACGCATTACAATTAATGTGTTAACACTGATAGCCGTGGTGAAAAACCATGCTAAGAGTGACAGAGATGGTACCAACTTTCAAGTTTATTAATGCTGTTCCTACATTTACTGAATACATAACATAAAGTGCAGACCACTTCACTGATAGCTGTCAATGCTACCAATATATCGTATGAAAGCTTAAGGAAAATACAGGTCTAGTATCTCCAGATTTACTCAATAGACAGAGTAGTACCTGTTAGATTTTGCAGAACAGAAAATATCCATTTATTATTTAAATTTTGGAATACGAGCACTGTTGTTACATTGGAGATGTAGGTACACAGTAATACAAGTCAGTTCAGCTGGGTGTCATTATCACTGAATAAGTTTTGTTTGTTTTTCATACAGAAATTGAGATAATACTTTACATTTATATTGTGTTGCTTGGTAAAGGGGCTCATATGTGATAAAAAATTTCAAAGCAAATTCACAAGACAGAAACCCTACAGCACAGATACATTGGTTTATAAAGTTGATACAAAGTTGGTGTAATAAAGCTGAGTTTTTCAGAAAGATGATTTAAATAGGTGGGTTTTTTGCAATCTAGTAAGCACTGGGTGTACTTTTAACTACAATCTATTCTTGACTCATTTGAAATTTTCCCTTTAATGATGAGTGCAGTATTACAGGATTAATCAGACCTCTGTAGCTTAGCTCCCATTAAGACTGTATAATGAGTGATTTACAACAGTTATTGCCATTACTCAATATACTTAAGGCTGAATCACTGTTATTATAATATAATGTTGTACATAAATAATAATAATAATAAAAAAATAAAAGTTGTAATGATTAGCAGTGGCAAACAAGCTTTTTTCCATATTGTGATATCAACCAGTAATTTGGAAATATACCAATTAAAAGCATGACACTGGTTTGAAAAATATCCCTCAGGCCTACGCAGAAAACCCAGCAGAACTGTTGGATTATCAGATATTAAAGTTAAGACTATTACTTGATATATTGTTACATCTCTATCAGATAAAGTTATGTGGGTCAGCTTTATCTGGTTATTTAGATAAATGTAGAAACATGGCAACATCTTGTTTGTCTCTTAGAATTAATATGGACAAAGAAGTCAGTGGCAAAAAAGATGCAGAACAACATCCCTGTGCATTCCAATAAATATAAATTTATGCATTATATTGCTTACATTCAATCGCATGGTTGTGACACACGAGACTGCTGGTTATGACAGGAAGGTCCGGACCGTGCCTTTAACCAGGCCTCTGCAGATCGGGCACTTTCGAAGTGATGGTGCACACTCTTTGCACACCACCAGGTGTCCACATGGGATGAAGACGATGTTGACCTCTTTGTCCATACACACCTTGCAGGTACGCTCCTCCTGCAGGCGCCGCAGCTGCTCCTCCATGGGGAGGTCTACAATTAGAGAGAGACATTTTCCATATTAAAATCCAACACTGTGGTCTACAATACTGCCTGTCTTATTTACAGTTTCTCATGCTTTAGATGGTGTCCTGCATCAGATGACGTGCAGTTTTAAAACAGGTTATGTCACTGCTAATATCTACATTGATTCACTGCACACAATATTCATGGGTACACCTGCAGTTCACGCAGAAAACACTGGCATACACACTGGACAAAAAACATATATGTTTCATGTACCATTTACATTATGTATTTCTCATTTAGGGAGCAATATAAAGTAACTTTTTACTTTTCATAACAGAACTTACAAAGTGCTTTATAGTTAAACCAATTTAGCAGAAAATATTAAACTGGTTGGACAGTCAGTTATGCTCAAGGCTCAGTGTGTCTTTTTACCTGAAAGATCTTGGCTTGGTGATGCAGCTTCATTTGATTGGGCTGAAGATGTGAAAGACAGCATGTAGTTAGATCAGACTTTTGTTAATGCACAATGGAAACAATACACTCTAAATAAAAAATGTACTTTGAACCTCTTAAGAGTAACCTAAGTTTGATTTTTTATGCTTTTAGGACAGAACCTCACCATGCTTTGTGCCTAGACTTAAGTTAAATATCATACTGCAGTTTGAACACAGTACTATTGGTTTTATCCAGGTTGAATATTTCTGTATCTGTAATTGATCTGCATACACACTGAAACCTTAGATATAAATGATATCAAATGCTTGTTACTTAAATGCGTGCAGCTCAAGCTCATATTGTCGTTTCTGTGACGAGCGCAATGAGAAAATCTGTGGCGGAAAAGATGTACCCATGAGATCTCTGAGCAGGTGCACGTCATTTTTCTGGATCCAGTTGCGGAAGACCTCGGCTGCGGCATTTCCCTTGGTGAGGACGAGCTCTATCAGCCTGGCGGTTTGTTGCTGAGCTGACGTCTGAGCCTTCAGACCGCTATACTCCTCTGTAGCTGCAGGTTACAGGGAGGAGTTACTCACAATTGAGGGGTTTCTAAACTCTCGATGCTACCGCTGCATGATCGTCACTCCAAATATTATGCAAAAAACAAAAATGATATTGCCAAATAATAGCTCCTCAGTCATGGTTAATTTTAAAGAGCATCTATATTATGCGATAATTATCAACCACTGAACTACAGTGTGCATTTTGAACAAAATAAAATTAAATCTGTTATCTACTTATTAACCCAATGTTACGCTCACAGCTTGTTGTAACAGCCAATTACACACCATTAACTGTGCAGCCTAAATCCTGCACCCCAAACAGACTTACAAACTGTCCTTTTTACTTGTACAAAACGCTTAAAATAAGTGGGAACAGTTATGCAAATCTCAAGATGAAAAACAGAAAAAAGAAACTTACTTAACACATTTTGCTCTCTTAAATGATCCAACACCGGTTCCACACTTTTCAGACGCTGAATCAATGCCGCCTGGTGTCTTTTCACAAAGGTAAAACCATCTAAAATAAAGAAAGACATTTGAAGAAAAAAAAAAAAAGATTGTTTCTGGGCTTTATATGTTCATTGGCCTGAGATCAGCTGATAATGCAACACCTGTGCTTCATTTTCAAGGACAATGCATCACAGAGACCATTTTTTTCCCTGTCAGTGGTACCTGACGCCATCGCCTCCGCCAGCATTTCTCGCTCCTCCTCCCTCTTCTGGTCCTCGGCACTCAGCAGGTCTGAAACAAGCTCCTGGACTGTTCTGTAGTTCTCTCCGCTGGTCAGGATCTTGCTCTGGACCGTTTGCTTGACTAAACTACGATCAAAGCCCATCTCTAAAGCAGACTTGATCACAGGGGTGTTCATCATGACAGCATCCTCAGACCGCTCCTCTCCTGGACCGATGTGAACCACTGAGGGAAAGCGGGATTTAAAGCGTCAGGCTGGGTGATATAACTTCCCAACTTTTTATCCTATTCCAAAAAGTGTCTGTCTGGGTTTCCTTAAATTTTGTATATTAAATAATCTAATTTCAATAAGCTTCATTTAGACTCGGACACAAAGCATTTTAAAACTCACCAGGTGGATCCACAAACTCTCTGGAGCTGCTGTCTCCATTTGTTAGGAGCTTTTGGGAGAAAGAAAACAGTAAATGAAGCATTTTTCAAAACAAGTTGTTTTATTCCAAATATTTGAATCAATAAAAGATTTTTATGCTGCTCTCCACTGACCTGCTCAAACAGCCGAGGGAAGCGAGCCTGGATCTGGTGAACAAACTCTTGTCCCTTCTCCTGGAGCAAATATTCACACCTAAAATTAACCAAGAACAAAAATGCAAAAGTTCATACTTTTACCACAGTACAAAGTACTCTGGAAAACACAATTTAACACCAAATTAAACAATCACTGATAGAAAAAAAAAATTAACTGCAGCATTTACCGAGGGAACCATTTAGCATGTTCAACCCAAGGATCATCTCCAGACTCCCAGCAGCGCAGGCCTCCATCGCAGCAGAAACACTTGACATCATCGTTTCGACCTTGATGGCAAACAAAGAGCTTTCAGTGTCATGAGTGGTTTTGGGGGAATTTTAAAGATTTAAAATGGTGATTCCATTAAAGATCACTGAAATCAAGTTGAAACTATGTTTTTGTCTCATTTTTCATTTCCTCTTTCATTTGATACCTTTAATATTAAACCCCCTGAATGTAATAACTAGTATTGACATGACATGGTGTTTATAACAGGGCGTCCCCTAGAATATTTTTTTCTTTGGAATTTCCAAGTCAAATGAAAATCTGGACAAATACTGATACCTGTCTGCAGTGGACAACCCCAAACAGGGGGAAATACTTGCTAGTGTTGTTGCAGAAAAGGGGAAAAACATGACTTCACTCTTATCTGAACATCATAAGTAAATTCTGTGAAAAACTTTCAGGACCTTTTAAGAGTAAACGTTTGGGCTTATCTACTTATGGAAAAAAAAGACCATCTAGCAATAATGTACTTTTCTGCCCACTTGGGGATAAAGCAACAACCTTTGCACATGATACTAACACAATATCACCATTTAAAGTTCATATTTGAGATGTGTTAGTGAACAGTTGCTTAATTACACAGCCAGCAGTTAAGGAGCGGCTTCAGCATTCATTCAAGGTTCTGTTTTTCAGGTTTCCTACAGCTTATGGCAATTTAGATTTAAGACTTTTAAGAGTTTTTAATGCCACTATGAATGAAATTTAAGTTTTACAATTGCAAAAACTGAGAAAAAAACCCCCAAAATCCGTAATTTAAAGTTGAGGACATTTTGCCCAGATGTTTACTTAAATATAAAAAATGTTTTTTTTTTGTTCAGATTGAAAAGTTAGATGATCTACCTAAAATGTTGAAAAAAAAATCAATACTTTCTCGAGTGAAACACATGTTAAACCATGGTATTATTGGTTCCTCTATCTTATATGCTTTACATAAAATTTGGTAGATTGTTTAAAAAACATATACTACCAAATATTTTGATATTTTATGAAACACATCAAAAAAAAGTCTTAGCTTTAAGACTTCTGAAGGATTGATTTAAGACAGTTTAACACCAATTTAGATCTTATTTATGGATTAATTAATTTAATACCTTTAAAAACTTTTTGAGGATCTGCAGGGAGCCTGGTTTTTGCCCACTGGATAAATGTTGCCTCAATATTCACACGCCTAGGTGCTAAGTGCTTCTCCTCATAAGGTCACTGTGATTGAATTACTGTTATATTTCTTTGATATTGTCCGTACCGACATAGTAGAAGCCAGCTTTAGCCAGCTGGTCAGGTCTGACAGGGATACGAGACGGCCAGTTGACAAAAGTGAGCAGCCTCTCTTCGCTCTGCTGCATAGAGGGGTTGGACACATTACTGAGGACCGGGGCTCCTGAAGACAGTTGTGAAGTTATTCCTCCGGATGCAACTCCGGCCAGGGACACGTTGTCGGCTCTGTCGCCCCGCACGAAACGACAGTTTGGGTAATGCCTCTGGTGCTCGGATACGGCTCTGTCACCTGGCTCCCAATTACTCAACTGCAAACACAAACAAAACCTTCTGTCACACTTATTGTTGAAGAAATTCACACCCTGACACTTTTTTAACATGAAGGCTGCTGCCTGCCGTCCACTTCTGTCAATCAGCAAACCTTCTTTTCATAAAACACTGTCTTTATGTTTTCCTATCAAAATGTGTTCACAAGATGTTTAAAGCTGAAAGTCTGTTTTCCTCCGTTTTTGTAATTATTTTGACTGTTGCTATGGACACCACTCATTGCGCATCACCAACATTCAAGTGCTATATATTATATGCAAAATCACTCATTCAATGCAAAATTACTCGTTTCCTGCTGGCATTGAACCTGGTAAAACAAACAGCACAGTTATCCTTCTGTTTTTGTTGTGCAACGGCTGACACACTTCGTTTTGTGCTGTAAACTGATCCTTCATTTTTCCCAGGAGATCATACCCAAAGGCAGGCAGAACTGCATACTGAAAGCTAGACTAACAGCAAACTTTTTTTCCCCATTGTCCTATAGCCATTGCATTTCACAATCAACATTAAATTCAGAATTAAATGTTTTAACAAAAAAGTTCTCTCTCAAGGCTTTGAGCCAGACTAAACTGAATTTAAAAAAAACAAGGAAATTAGCGGGTAAAAGCAGTGAGACAACATTCAAGGAGAGCAGGATCACAAAAAAAGAAACTATACAGACTGAAAAGATCAAAGGTCTAATCCAAGTCGGAAAAAAAACTTGTGATTGTGATTGAGAAGAGGGCACCAAGTTGGCTAGCTTGGTCTCTAAAAAAACCTCTGAGTCAAACATCAGGAAAGAGGTCATGTTGAGATAATATGTGCAATCAAACACTCGTCCATACAGCAGCTTGGTTTGTGTCCTTGTGATGTCACACACCTGTCCTCCACAGCTGAAGCAGGCCACTCGGTCGCCCTGGCCCAGGTAGTAAAAGCCCGCCTTGGCGAGCTCAGCGGGAGTTATGATGGAGAGCGTCCAGGGGTGGAAGGAGTCAAGGCGGTCCTGCTCTCTGCGCATGCTGGGGTTGTGGCATGTTGGTCTCTGGTGGGACATGTCCTCTACACCACGAGAGCTGAGTGGGCTAGAAGGCGGTGGAGCGGAGAAGCCCATGTTTAGGTAGCCGCCTGGCTCTTCACCCTGGCTTGGACCAGAAAGCTAGAGGAAAATCATGCAAAAATATTTTCAATTCACTCTGGTAGCTTAATGCTTCAAGGAAAAGCTACTACAGCAGTTACAGAATTTTATACAAAAGCACTAAGGAGGACAACTGTCACTCTATATGTCAGAAAACAGATTTTTTTTTAATCTAAAAAGCCTAACACTTATTTTTATGAAACTTCCAGTGATCTTACTGGTATGGCTGGGGCAATGCGGAGCGGAGAGAAGGCTGAGTGAGAGGAGGAGAGCAGGTTGGCTGTAGACGGGAGGCTTTGGATGAAGGAGCAGGATGGAGAGAGCTGTCTGTGTTTCTCTGTTGGACAGTCTCCTGCCTGCCAGCCCTCTGCCGTCACATTACACCTGAAACACTGCACTCGGTCACCAACGCCGGTGTAGAACCAACCTGCTCTTGCCAGACTTCGCTCTGTGACTCCTGAAGCTGGGAATCGGGCAAAGGTAGAGATGCGGAAGAGCTCTGGGGATGAAAGCGACATCATTGACACACTTCCTTAAGACATATGAGAGGACTTAAATGATATTAAATATATATCAGATAGAGAGAAAGAATTAAAGAGACTGGTACCTGAGGAGTTATCATATTGCAGATCAGGTGGAGGCCCGTTGCGACACAGCCCCATTAAAAACGGGTTGTTTTTTAATTGAACAAGAGTGTCCATTTTTTTAATTTTAGTTTAGAAATGTAAGGCAAAAGAGATGTCTGTCAAAGGGAGAGGGGTTTGAGAAAACCCAAGGTCTTGCTTTTTCACACTGACACACTCACTCAGAAAATCAACTCAAATCAAAAGACAGAAACAGTGACAAGACCGTAACACTGAAAGTGACACTTGGATGAGTGTGAAACTTTGTGCAGAAGAAACAAGACTACCAGTTCAGTAACCACTGTCATCACACTGTATTAGATACAAAAGCGTATTAAGGAGATAAAGGTACATTTGTCATTAGTTTTCCCCAAATGTCCTGTTCTCTCCATGTAGCCTACACCTGGATCCACTGTAGCTGTAACTAGTAAAGCATACTGCCTCTGAACCTTTCAGTTACAGCCCCAGTGGATGTGCATCCAACAAAACACATCCTGTGCGGTAAAAAGGGTGGTCTACTTGAATAAAATTTGATTTAAATGCACCCTTAAATCAATGATCATAATATTACTTTGTGGTAAGATCACCCAGGATCAGTATACACTTTATTAACTAGTATATCTAGCAAAGGCATGTCTAATACATTATCTAAACAAACAAACATGTAATACGTGATTATGTGCACCAACATTAGAAATTAAATAAATGTCTCAAACATGCACACACACACACAGACCATGGGATATACACTCTCAAACCCCTCCCCCCATCTCCGACATCCCTTTTGAAGGTGTCTAGGCCGCCATAATTGAATACAAAGAACCCAGTAAGAAAAATTTAGTCCTCCTTTGGTAAGGATAATGGATGGCAGTATCTGTAGAAACAAAGAAAAAACAAAGATGGAAAAATGTTTAAGAGTAGGATTTTAATGCTTTTAAGTCTGTATGTTTTTCAAATTTAAAAATCCTTTGCCAGGTTCATCATTACAATTAGCAATCTTCAAATCCACATAATTTATTTTTTTTTCAATTCTACTAAAAAACTTCCACTGATAATAAATACATTAAGATCCATAATGGCTACTTTCATATGATGGTAAAGTGATTGAATATTTCATTCAGAATAAACATGAGTTTTATCACAGTGCTGAAACAGTAACATAGAGAACTAGTTTTGCTGTCAAACAGTTTATCTCAAATCCCACATATGTAAAAAATGAAAGAAGAAACAAATATTGGGAAAGAGGAAACACAAGATTATGGGCAATCATTCACTGCTAAATAATAAGCAAGTGGGTAGGAATTCAACAAGTTCCCCGATCACAAGGTCACATGGTTTTATCCAACTGTCCAAAAACTTTAGATACTCAAGTTATATAAAACAGAGAAAAACAGCAAATATTGATATACAGAAAGCTAAAAAGAGAGACTGTTTGGAAATCTTGCTTCACTAATACCTTAAATAATTAGTCATTCTATTAAGTCAATAATTAATTACAGAGGTACTCCTATGATTTAGTATTTACATGTCCATAAAGCTGGGGAAGTCACAGGGGACAAATGCAAATGACAATGGTAAAAGTTGAAGTCCAACAAATCCTGATCACTGGATCCTACATTTCCCATAATGCAACAAATAACAATTTTGTTTGACTCCTTGTGCCTGATAAATGCTTTTAAAAGTCAATGCCATGTGTTTGTAAGGTGGGGGTTTCTGTTATAAATGTTCCAGCCTCAAGTTGAGATAACCCTGGTGACTTCATCAGGGCTGTTTTCGGACTTTCTCAAGCTTTTCCAGAGCCACAGATGACATCATACAACTATTTCAGGGTTCACGCACATTGACATGGACAAAATTTCACAATTTTTCCACGCCTTTTCAAGGACCTAAACTCTTTTTTTTCTTGCCCCACTTGCCTCGTGTTTTTCAAACATATAAGATTCAAAATCTATTCACACAAAATTTCAGCATCCCACATGATGGATGTGATATGTTTAGGGACCACTGGGAATTTGTAAATCGAACAATAATTTTCTTTAAACAAAACATTACTTTTAAAACACACTGCCATAAAGTTTTAAAGTAAAACAAGAATCGCCAAAAAATCGACAAAAAAGGCAAACAATTTTTTTTAAAGAAAAACATTCCTCCCACATCTGTTTTCTTAAAAAAAAATCGCCAACTTTTTTTAAGAAATAGAAAAAAATTGCCAAAAATGCTTTCCAAACCCACCGGCTCGCAGATTAGAGAGCAAGTTTTCTTTAAACTCAGAGGTAAAACAAATTAAAAAAAAAAAAAAAAAAAGTTTATTAAAGTCAGTTACAGAAAATAAATTCATTTCGATGATATGTTAAATTCATGTGTCACGTTTATTACAACACATTTCCATATTTTTTTCAAAACTTTCAATGATTTTAACTAGTTTCATGACTTTTCCAGGCCTAGAATGCAAGACTTTGACATGCCATGACTTTCCCAGGTTTTCCATGAAGGTGGGAACTGGTGTTTTCACAAGCAACTGACTTTCATGTAGAAAATCAGTTTCCCTTTAATATTACTGCTAATCAACCTCCTGTTAAAAAAAAACCCCCAGCTAAATTAATCAATTCCGAACTAAAGGTGGTACTGGTGGTAATATTCAGTTTAAGACTTACTGGGAAAAACAACACACGTCTGTTACAGATTACTTGTGTTTTTTCCAGCAGGGTATGCTCGGTACTTTCCTCAACATGAAGCCAACTAATCAGGTGTTCACAGACACTTCCTGTTTTAGCTTTGACTTTATTGTAATTCAGCTAACGCTAGCAATGTCGTTTAATATTTAGGAAAGCGCTGGGCTAATAAGAAATTGGTTTAAGAGGTCAAACAATCAGTAAAACATACATTTGACATTAGCAGTTATTAGAAATGATGTAACATTCAACGTCTCAAAGAAACCAGTTAAACCAGTTTGATTAAGTCAACGGACGCTTGCTAAAGCTAGCACATGCTAAAGCTAACAGCTGTTTAACTTTACGCCGACGCTCGTCAGTCTGCGCAGCAGCACGAGGAAAGCAAAACAAAAATGTCTGGTTTGAGTTGCACAAAGACACGAGACAGGAGATGACACAGCTGGGTAACAAGTCTTCTCCGGTCCAGTGCGACATACTCACCGTTTCGCAAGTCTGTCGGTGCGGAAAGTCCCAGTAAACAGACGAAATTGACGTCACAGGCGCCGCCGCCTCCGTCTGCTTCCGGTTATCGGTGAAACGAAACAGAAGAAAAACAGAAGGTCAAAAATCTTTCAGGTAAATCCCTAAAGTGATCTCAGTCTCACAGGCCCAGGTGACATCTGGTAGTGTCCCATGGGCTAAAACCCCGTGTTTCGATTGATTAATAAATTTAATAAATTAGAGTCAGGACGATATTATTGCCAGGAATGCGTTTGTCGTTACATCATCCTCTGGAAAACTGGGATAATTAACCCTTTAAAACCCGATCGGGGGGGGGGGCATTTAATAAGAAATGACCTAGAAAGTAGCAGCAAATTAGTACAAGTTACAAGAAAATTACATGAAAATTAGCAGTAAAAAGGAAAATCAAAAACAAAGAACTGACCTGAAAAAGGTGCAAAATAACCCCAATTTAACAGATATTATAGCTATAGGCTAATCTGTGACATTTTGAATATAAATCTAATAATCCTAAAATATAGATTTTTATACATAACTATTTTCCTAATCTCTCTCTCTCTATCTATCTATCTATCTATCTATCTCTCCCCTTTTTATATTTTTTAAAAATTGTGACCTCTTACCAATTTCTTGCAATTTGTTCACTGCCTAGTTTGATGTTTTCTAAGACAATTAAACCTTTTTGCTCAAGTTTCAAATACTTGTAGGGTTAATTATAGCAAACCATTAAGAAAGTTGTCTGATAAATGAATGACATCAAATACTTAGTACAAAGAATGAAGACCAGCACTGAAGATGCTCATTTTGTCTCATTTACACTTAATACATTTTACTTTGCACATGTCCACAAAATACATTTTTGTAAAGGTGAGTGTGGATTTAGTGAACAATGTCTGTGTAATGATCGTCATCACTTGTTCTTTGTGATTATCAAATTCATGCTATTCACTTGTTTATTATGCTCTAAATTGATCAGAATAAATGAAAACCTCTGTTTGTTGTGTAAGATTCCTTGAAATAATTTCTGCAACATGCAGAATGCTATGCAACTGCAATCTGTGTATTTTAAAGCCTGTGTGACTATCAACCTAAGTGAACAGATCATAATTTCATTCAAATATAATACGACATACCTAAAACACAAATCATATCAACAAAATTATCACCTTCATAATGTACTTAAATGACTGATGAATGAATGATCCTTGGCTATTATTATGTATTATATGTAATATCATTTAAATGTTTTTACAGATTCTTTCACACATAGGCAGCATTTAAATGTTACAGCTAATGGAGGTGGAGCACATTTTAACTACTTAATATTCTGTACTAATAATTTAATATAGCCTATATTTAAACTTTTAATATGGAAATGTGTTGTAATAAACATGACACATGAATTTAACATATCATCAAAATTAATTTATTAAACTTAAGATTTTAAATTTTTAAAATCTTAATCTGTAAGGTAACTCGAGCAGAAAAATGTAGTGGAGTAAAAAGGGTTTTTTTTCTGACATGAACTAGATGAGAAGTATTACGTGGCCTAAAACTCATCCACTCAAGTTAAGGTAAAGCACCTCAAAAATGTACATAAGTACATAAAATAACAAACTGAGTTATTTTCCCCAACTGTACATATCTTTAAATCTACTGCTTTATTTTCTAAGGCACATATCAAATGAAAGTAAAAAATTACAATAAAAATGTAAAAGGATACTTTTAAAAGGTTAGCCTGTATTACACAGCTAATACTGATAATATCATTATAAAATGCACATGAAATTGTCTATGTTTGTACTGATAATAACTACAATAGCATTTTGACCAAAGTAAAAAACCTGTCACTTAGGTTAAATACTTAAGTTAAAATAATGGTACAAATAATATTCTCATAAGAGAAGATACTTACACAGGCAGAGTCCTTGTTGAAGATGGGTCATGTAGTTCATACGTCCTGTAAAAATGACTCTCTCCATTCAATGGATTACTGGTTCATGGTATTTCCCCTAACTTCCTGCCACTCCCACCTCACTGCTAATCATGCGTCAGCCAGTATCTGCTTTCAAAAGTTGGTTGCTTAGTCTTAGTCTGTTCTTACATATGCCACTCTTTAATGTATATTTAACATATAATGTCTAATATATACATTATGGCACAATATTATTATTATAATAATCATAGTATTTTGCTATTTCTAAAATGTTATATACTAGTTTTATGCATTGTAGCATCATGGACATTTTATTTTGTATATTTTGACATGCTTCTTGTTTTCATACTTATTTTTACTTTCTTATATTCTCTATGTTATAAATCAGAGCAGCTGTGATGTATCACAATATTACCCATCAAAATAGATTTCTGACAAAGTGACTGACTAAAATGCTTATTGTAAACAGTTCTGGTTAAAACAAAGTTTATTATTATTCAAACACTGGCATATTCAAAGATTTGTTTTCATAGTGTTTTTGATGACAAAATTTTGATGACATGATGCTTGGATACAGGATTACAGATTTCATACATTTCAAGCATGAAAGGTTTCTTCGTGCACCAAGCTATACAAAGTACCACTCAAGTCTGCACTAGCCGAGAGCCCCTACTTGTCATATCCAACTGACGTCAGTGAAATTAAATTAAATTATTTGCAACTAAAATTACAGACACAATGCAAGCCAGTTAACAACCATAGCATGGACAAGAAAGTAGAAGCAACTACTTGCCAGATGTAATTAAAAGTTTATTTAACAGAAACACCTTTAAAATGATTACAGTGAGAGTAAGAGGAAATATATTTATATAAAGCACATGCATAAAAAGGTATAAAACAAGACTGATTGCCTCCAAACTCTGTAAATTGGATAATAAAACATCATTATATGTAACATACATTGCAAGTGTCATGCATGCTAAGATAAATAAAAGGCTAGGTAGTGTGTTGCATTATGTGTATGAACAGTAAGGCCCATGGTACTTTAATTTAGAAAAGATCAAGTGACTTGGCTCTATATTTGGGGATGTTGTGAATGAAGTTTTTACCTCTTAATACTGTATACATAAACAGGAAGCTGGTTATAAGAAATGCTCTCACTGATAATTAACAGCTTCATATTCAGATAAAACATAAACACACTGCAGAAACAACCCAGCGGATAACAAAAAAAAACACAAAAAACAGATTATATATTTATTATATAGTTTAACTAAAAGAGGAGAATTTAGGAGCTCCCCTTACTGATGTTTGCCTTATGTATTACAGCACCAGTAAGCACTAAAACAGTTAGAACAAAATATACCAAGAACACAGCATCCGCAATTAGTATGTTGCTTGACTGAAATCCATTTTTTAAGCACAGACATTTTCTCCTTCCCACTTACATAACAGCTCTTTAAGAGTGGAAAAAACTTGAGGAAATTACAACTCTATTGAGTGGTAGCGACTAATATTTTAATAGCACTGACAGGGATAATTCTAAGTGATTCTACCAGTGATTTTGCATGTCTTAGTTTTTTTTTTACAACACACATTTTACATCACTGCTAGTATTAAGCAAACCACACTACTCTGCTTTGGAAACTTAAATGTGTTTTGTACTGTTCAGGCATCTAATCCTTAAAATGTGAATTTATATTTGCAGGATCTTAAAACTTGCTTCTGTCATGCAGTGTAACCATAGACTTTTAAATTAGTCAGGATTATTCATAAATATTAAGAAATGGAAGGGAGTTTTTTTAATATTAAACCTTTTTTGTATTTGTTTTGACACATTAATAGATTAAAATTGAAGATTGTATATGCAGGAGATAATTTTTTAAAGATGATTGTAATATTGCCCTATATCATTTATTTTTCTCTTCCAACTAACCGTAATGATCTTCTGCAAATTGTAGTCCTTAAGAAACGTATAATGATACTGTGATCCACCACAATACAAAACCACATTAAGTTATGATATAAAAAGCAAGTTGCAAGAGTTTGTCAATTGATTTTGGAAATAAATGTAAAGATGTTTTGTAGTGAGGGAGCTAAAACTTTATGGTTATTGGTGTATGTCTTTCAACGGGAAGAACAAACCTATGATGACATTGAATGAATAGGCACTAAAGATGTTAAAAAAGGGGATTTATAGGAATGTACATGGTCAATAGTGTTGAAAGTGAGAAAAATGATTAATTGAATATTTTATAGAAGCCACTGAGAGCTAAAATCTGCTGCACACTAAGGAGAGAAAACATTCAGGCCCTGATGGCAACTGTGGCATCTTTTCTTAAACAAGGGGTGGACAGAATAATATTACAACTGTACAATATGATGCAATCCAATAAAACAAATCTCCAATAAATACTATCTTTGTGAAGCTTATATTCAATGCTGGAGTGGACAGAATGACTGGAGCTCTTCAAAATAAAATGCAATCCATTACAAAACATTATTAACAAAACCTGACTATTAGCAACTTAAAAAAGGTGATATATAGCAAGACTGATGCAAGTTTTTTCTGACTGTTTTAAACATACTTTTATGAAATAAAACTGAATTTTAAAAAAGAGCAGAAATGCTTTTTGACACATAAAAGGCGGCTTTAGTTCAGGGCGTCATCT
Organism: Plectropomus leopardus; assembly: GCF_026936395.1. Lineage (NCBI taxonomy): Eukaryota > Metazoa > Chordata > Actinopteri > Perciformes > Serranidae > Plectropomus > Plectropomus leopardus. The sequence continues at coordinate 22,903,977 of NC_142190.1, forward strand.
ACCAACTAAATCAATCTGAAGACCGGATGCGTCAGGATTAGTTTCCTCTTGTGTTGGACTGCATTATAGTGAACACATGCTCATTTACTGTAGATCCTCTTTATATTCCAGTGCTCCCTCCTGTACAGAAAGTTCCTAAAAAGACACTTTACTGTAGCTTTAGTGCCTAAAGTCCAGTATCCTGCAAACTTTATTTCTCTAAATGTAAAATCTTCTGACAGGCTTTTATTTGATAGTCTTCTATGTCACCAAAAATAAAGCTCATCCTTCTTGACTTAATGACAAAAAAACTTAAAGATATTCCAAAAAAAGACTGATAGGTGACTCTGATAATTGCTTTAATACTGTTTTTTGTTTTTTTTTAGCTCATGAGCATTTGTTTTTAAAGATTAAGAGTAAACTGTCTTTGTTAGTGTTCTTAATATTTCATTTTTTCACCACAAGGGTGCGTCCTCTCCCAATGGTTATGTGAGCATTTTGTTTTTTTTCCAAGCAGAGATTTTTGGTTTATGGAACCATCGCAGTGTTAAATTCTTTAAATTTATCTCTTGCTCTTAGTCCTGCCGCTTTTTAAGTACATGTTTTAGATAATTGAGTGCTTTAAAATCCCAAATTACAGGCTGCTTTGAGGTAGTAGCACTAAATATTGTTCTTTATCCCAAATGCTATATGAAGTAATTGAGGGGAATATCTTTTAGGGTTGGGAATTAAGAAACAGTTCCTATTGTCAGATCCATTGGAATTGTATGCCTGCCTTTGAGCTCATCAATTCCTGTTATCAATACCAACATGTTTTTTTCTGAAAGTTGCAAGTTGAAAATTATGATGTCAAACTTGTGCATCTGTAGTGCTGAAAACTTGCAACAGGGAGTCACAGCAGAGAGGAGGCAGCTGTCCAAAGTGTGGCTATATTTCATCAAGAAAGATGACAACAGTGCTGCTTGTAATGTCTGTAAGATGATAACGCATATTTGCTACTGTTTCTGGACCATGTGGACTCAGAGATAATGAAAGAGTTGTGTTGAAAACCTGTGTGGGTCTACTTTTTTCCAGCTCAGAAAACAGAGCAGGAATCTATGTGGCAATACATAAGGAACCGGACCAACATAAAGACTAGATAATGGCATTGGTATCAATAAAAGCTTATCAGTACCCATCCCTTGCATCTTCTGTTATTGTTAAATATCTCTTAATGCTCTTTTAACATGTCCTTTTTGCATTTCTGTTAAATGCAACATGCAGACTTCACTGACTCGACACTGTGTTTTTAAAAGTTTCCAGCAAACACTATTACCCGAGTGGGGATAATAAAATAAATCTGCACTCTAAAATTAGCCGTGACGCACTTCACCAGAGATGATCTGAGGTTGATGACTAAAAAGAAAGGAGCGTTGTCAGAATATGGATGCTCCGTCATGCATCTATGAAAAACCCAGGCCCAAAAAGAGAAGAACACCAGCAGCTTACCACCTTCAGCCAGAGTCAGGTTTTTCGTTCCTCAGGGTGCGAGTAGTGTTAGGGATCCATCACACAACAGTAGCATATTCTCTCCGAAACGCTGTTCTGTACCAAAGATTCTCCAGAACTCTCAGTCATGTTATGAAGATTTGATGTGGTTTGATGATCTGATGGTGTGTCTATAGCCAGGTGAGCAGGCTGTCTCTGTCCATGTGCGACCCAGAGAGAACGGTCTCCATGTCCATCAGGAGGTCTGAACTGAGACCCTCTGGGATGCAGGGCATTAACTCCTCGCCCTCAGACATCGGCAGCACAGGCATCGATTCCTGTAAGGTCATCGCGGAGGTCTCGCCGGAGTCGCCTAGAGAAAGTCAAGAGAAGAAGATGAACATGAACAGTGAGCCTGGAGGAGCTAAATATAAGCACAAGACACATATATAGGAAGCACATACATAGGAAGCATCATTTGGATGCTACTTCAGGAAGAGTGCTAAGCTCAAATCATGCTGCAGCCCAAAGTAATCACCTGTCTGAGCCTTTTTCTGTTGCCTTCAGCCATTAAAAATATGGATTTTTCCATGAAATTAGCACATTAAATGTTCTCACTTTTCTACATTCAACAGCTCCTCTCATTATTATCGACCCATTTGGGCGTGCTGTTCTCGATTTAGATAACAAATTAACAAATGCTACTTTGCATTGTCTTTAGAAAAGTTAGTCACAGGAAATCATCTATGTTTCACTATGAGTTATGTTACTATGAGTTACAGGCATATCATGGTTCCTACTTCTAAGATTAATTATTTAAAGTGAAACCGTAAAAGTCAATAGGGAACCCCAGCAATGAGTCAAGAGCATGCATTTGTGTGTGTGTGTGTGTGTGTGTGTGTGTGTGTGTGTGTGTGTGTGTGTGTGTGTGTGTGTGTGTGTGTATTACCAGTGTCCATGTGATCCACAGAACTCAACATGTGGTCCGACGTACGGGGTAAGCTGCTGACGCTCAGGCCGCTGTCAGTGCTCTCATTGCGAGAGTGAGCGCTGCACAAGAACACACACATAAACATTCCTGTAAGTCTGATAAACATCTGTTTAACCCTTTGAAATCTGGATTGACATCACATTTCTTGTGCTGTGTTCAGACACCTTTCAGAAGTATTTCAACCTTTGAATCATGAGCAAATGGATGTCTTCAACTAAAATATATTTACACAATTAGCATGATTCTGTATTTAAAATTATTTTACAGATTTATTAGATCATTTTCTTGTTTTTCCCTGTTGTTCCCCATTTCCTTCTAATTATGTTTTTCAAAGAAATCAAGCCAGTTTTCTCAGGTTTCAAAGGGTTAAATACTGGAGTGATCAGCAGAAACTCTGCATTGAACTGTCAGGATGCTTTATGGATCATACCTTAACAATAATTATTACTTTTTACTGGCACTTCTCTTTGACAGATACATATTTAAAAAATAATATAAACTGACAGTGAGAGTGATAAATACTTTATTTGGGTAACATTCTGAAAGTGGCCACTCCTTAGATTTCTTACTTTCAATTGATTATTTCTACACTATGATACTGCTTTCAAAAAATATATATACTTTTTCCACTATTGTCCCTTAATTACCATGGCTTGATGACAATTAACACTACAATAAAAGGCGATCTAATGTACACTAAAATAAAATTAACATAAAAAAAAATAAAACATAAACTCACCCATTAAGTGTGGGTTCGTGGTTTGAGGATCTGATTCTGACATCCAGAGACGAGGGGTGAAGTGTCTGTGCGTTCCTGTCATGGTCCATCCCACCGGGCATCTGGTTCCTTCCTCCGGCCTCCTACAACACACACACACACGCTTATATAACAACATGTAAAAAACTCAAACTGTGTTTCCATGAAACAATTTAATTACTGTTCAGTCTTGACTAAAAATGCTGCAAAATACAACCAGATAACACAAGAAATAACTTCAAAGTAAAGACTGTGTTGTGTGATTTAAAATGAAATGCTTGAGTTTTTTTTTGGCGGCATATCCAAGTACAGTTTTATTTGACCTCTGACCTGTGTGATTTGTTGAGGGAGGCCTTGTTTGCATCTGAGCCTTTCCTTTTCCTGCCTTTGCTGCAGTCCCAGGCCAAGGACGCCAGGGTTCATCTTCTGGACTGCAACATAAAATTCACAGGCAGAGAACATTTTGATAATTAAGTAAACATTTCTAGAAATTTCATATATGAGGAAAATTTGTAAGAACTTTGCGATCTTTCTTATTTTTTTGTTGCCGTACAGCAACTTGTGATGGTGGATATTGGAACAAAAAAAAAAAATTCTCATTGACAAACAAAAATTGTCAATTCAGGAGACACAAATTTGATAGTTTGCTACCTAGACGCGGGTCGACCCATGAGGTGGTCTTATTTATGTGATCGATGTAGTACACCTCTCCATCGGCAGTCACAGCCTTCTCCCAGCCTTCAGGCAGTGGACCTGAATAGCAGTGAAAGTACACAGTGAGAAGGCAAATGGTGGATGGAGTGCATGGAGTGCTGAGAGTAGATTAAGTAAAAATCTGGCCCATGTCTTTAAATGTCTGTGTAGCTTCTAGTTTGTAGAGGTTTATTAATTAGAACTGAAGGTTAGTGGGTAAAGAGCGGCAGTATAGTATATTCTGTAGAGTAAAAATGCACCAAACCTATGCGCATCTGAATTCAGTGAGTGGGGGATTGTAAAAACACCACATTCAATCAGTATTAAGTATGCAATACTGCTCTTTATGGAAAAAATAGAGGGATACTCTTAAAGGGTCTGTTCAGCAAAACTGCAAAATTAAAACAGAACAGTAACATCTCTGCACAATTAAGGTGCAGGTTTGACAACCAAAACAATAAACTTAAAAAATGCTTAACTTGTCTGTAGAGCTGAGGGGAAAATGCAGAATTGGATGATCAGTTTATGTGGGTTCATCACTACCAGTGACCTTTTAAAAGTCTTACAAGTAGTCATGTGATCCACTGTTAACATAACATAAAAATATTGACTATAGCTGCTTTAATAATTTCAATGCCATAAGTGCCACAACTTAATTTCACTCATGTCCACTGTACAGGATGCAGCAGTAACAGCAAAAAAGACAGATATGTCAAAAACAGAGGAGCCCCTGTGACGTGGGGGTTAAAGGATGAGTTCAAAATTTTTCAAGTTGTTCTTATAAGACTACTTCAGTCCACGAAATGTGCATGCCATAAAAATTTTTGATGAGTTTAATGGGATCCAAATTTAACATCAAATCATCTGCTTACAAACTCTCACACCTGTGTGGTGTAAGTCATCCAGTGGTAAGCTCTGTACTTCCAAAACACATGGAACAGCTCAGGTGCACTGCTCATCCATGCCTGCGAATGTTCATGCAGAAGTGACTTAAATCGCACTCTTTTGCAGGAAAATGCAATGCATTGCAGTACAGTGTTAAGCTAAATCAGTTTTTATGCATTACATTAACGCACACTGGACTCTGGATTTCTTAACACTGCACACTGTAGGTCAACTTAATTATTTAGACTTAAGATATTTGCACTGTAACTATACTTCCTAAAAACTGTACAATCCCTTCAGTGCACCTTTTGTACGTACATTTTGTGACAGTTATATTCTTTTTTGTTATTTTATATATTTAAATTGCTTCAATATTTTTTTTTTATCTTATGTCCTCTTCTATTTAAATTCACTATTTTTATTCTGTCCTTTATGTTAAATTGTTTTGCACTAAAATCACCAAGTCACATTCCTCGTATATGTTAATGTACTTGGCAGTAAAACCGGATTCTGATTCTGATTCATCTTAAAATCAAAAGCATATTGAGCATACAACTAGATACCGAAGACTTGGATTACACTGGTTGTGTGAGAGTTTGTAAACAGATTTTTTAATATAATTTTGCTGTTGTTAAACTTGGCAACCATTTATTCCATTCATCAAGAATTTTCTCTGTTTTTGGATTCTTCTTTCACTCGAGAAATGCGAGATAAACAGTGTTTTCTTCTCGGAGTCAACAAAACACAGAATGAGTCATTGATACATAAATAATCATTTGCAGGGGGAAGTGTTCCTTTAAAACAATTGTCAGGTACATTGTTTTTGTTCATTGTAATCATTCCTCCTGGTCATAATGGACATAATGAAATCTCTTTCTAACATACCTGCAGTGTGAGAGATGGGGAGACAAAATCCAAAAAATCCATTCAAATCTAATATACGTCCATGGAGGGATCGACGAATGTCCCGTATGGACAGGAGGAATTACGGCAAAATTTGACCATGTGATTGCATCATTACAGGCAGGTGACCTTTGTTTCATGTTATGTCTTGTTTCTATCTTCTCTCTCTGAGCTCTCTATTGTTTCCATTTTATGAAAGCAGAAATTAACAAAATTACAAAAACAGTTGTTTTTTGTGTGATTTGGCTTAACAGACCCTTTAAAATTTTGACACTGGAATCCAGTCAAAGACAACTATGGTCCAACAAGCTGTAGGACTAAACTGCTTTCACCGCTGTTTCCTGAACATTATGGATTTCTCTTAGTTTAATGGGACGCTCTTAGAAATAAATCAAATCTGAGAGTCCCATCTCTCATTTTGTCACTGTTTCTATCAGTCTTTAATCTACAGTATAAATGTGAAAATCCAGTAAAGTCATCAGAGCCATGGAAATGTAAAGACCAAAAGGAAAATCCCAAAGAAACCGCACCCAGCAGCAAAGACCTGACCCGCTGTTGATGGAGGTGACCATGAAAAGCAGGTCTCTGCTTTTAAAAGAAACTGGATGGTGAGGAGGGGGAGCAGAGTGGTACCTGTCTCTGGACTGATGTTTTGTGGTTGTGTAGTGGGTGCTGGGTTGCTGAGGGAGTGGGCGTGGACCGGAGTGCCGGCGATGGGATGCGGAGCTGCAGCCGACTGAAGCTGCGAAAGGCGAGGATCGTGCCAAGTGGTTGTCTTTTCCAGGTGACTGCGAACACACAACAAGTCTAAACATATCTGCATCTGTCAAAACCGCTGCAACCTGATGGATAAGAAGCACGAGGCACGTTTTTACCTCGGACCTGCTTTACCTGTACTACCAGTAGCCTTTGACAGCAGTGTGAGCTGTCGGGCCATATGCTCTCGTGAATGAAACTGGCTGAAACCACACAGGTTGCAAAACTAGTTGGAACATTTTCTGTTTGCATGGAACTGATTAGTTTGAGTTACAGTTTTATTTGTGCTGCTGCTGAAGTTTCCTTTCACTTTTAATCATATTCTCTCCAGCAAAATATTCAAGGAGGAAATTTTCTGTAATGTGACAGAACTCCATTGAAAATCTAAAGAAACTTCTCTTGGTACATTTTGAACAGGATTAGTGCAGGAGAGAGTAGTTGAAATGTGGATTGACACCAGTTTTCTTGTGCTGAGTTCAGATTATTTTCACAAGCCTTTTAGCCCTTTGAAACCTAAGAAAATTGGTAGGATTTCTTTCAGAAACATGGGAGAAAAGGCAATGAACAACTTAACAAAAAATGTCCCACAAATTACAAAAAAATTAGTACAAGGTAACAAAAAAAAATGCCCTGAAAATTATATTAAAAATGGGGGAAATAACAAAAATAGGAAAAAAATGTCCAGAAAACTATATTTATAATTATTATAATTATAATTCTTAAATTATGTTACTGAAAAAATGGTTGTTTTGTTGTTTGTTGTAATTTATAGCACCCCTTTTCAGTTCATTTTCTTGCTTGTTTTGTTTTTACTTGTCTTGTTTTTAATTTTCAAGTATTTTTCTGCTTATTTTGTTGCTGATTGTCTTTTACACATGTTTTCTGAAAGAAATCAAATCAATTTTCTCAAATGGTTCAAATTAATTTTCTTTTCTCTGTTTATTTGATTATTAATGAAACTTTAATTTCTGGAAAATCAGTAAGCTATTTGAAGACATCGCCTTGAGAATGTGGGGTATTATGAGGGGTATTTCCCATTGTTTCTGACCATTTAAAGACTCAAAATAATCATCGCTTGCTGCTATAAACAGGAGAAGTGCTGATGTGGAAATGTAGACGTTAAAACAGACTCTTTGGGTCTTTCTAACACTTCCATTGGTCTACAGTGCATCAGATCAAACACATTGATAAACTGAACCTTACTTGAGGAAATAACGTTGGCCAGTAGGCGTTTTGGCCATTTCCCAACCATGGGGGAGTGGCACGTCGTCAGGTATGATCGGTGCAGCCGCTACATCTGCTGCTTGAGTGGAGAGGGAGTTGACTGGGAGGGAGGCAGGGGAGGAATGGGCGCGGACGTGATGAGGAGTGAGGGAGCCGCACACGCCTCCATCCGAACTGGCCTGACGAGAAACAAGCAAGGTTAACAACTCCCACAACGAGCCGCAAACGGCAATCAGAAACATAAACCAGCAGGAGGAAAACAGTTTGGATGGTAACCAGAGCCAAAGTGAAAAACTAACATAACAGTGAGACTTGCGGCTTTATTTTGAAATACAGTTTTATGACTTCAACCATGATGTTTTCATTTTTAGTTTTATAATTTTGTTTATTATCTTATTTTGTATTATCTGGAAATCCTTTCTGTAGTTCTCTGTGAAATTTGGTGAACAGATAAATCACTAGTTGACCAGATTTTTAGTAGCCTACTGATTGAGTTCAACAAATTTCAGAAATTATAATGTCTGAACCACACCTGCAAGTCTAAGAGATACAGTCAAAGTGTGTTTGCTGGTAATGACACAAATAATGTAAAATTTAAGTTGTTGGAAAGGCATCTTTGTTTGTAACAGACAGTCAGGAGGACAAGTGAAACTATGTGACTTCTTTCTAGTCTTGGGAAGATCAGGCAAAAAAGTGAAATCAGTGAAAAGCAAGAGAATATACTCTCACTGTGGCTTCTACATCAACTGTATACCTTAACTGCTCTAAGCATGATAAATTCATTAATCTAATCTCAGATGAGTAGGCTTCCTTACACAGGAACACCTTCAGGGACAGATCACCCACAAATGTGAAAATACATATTTTTCCTACTACCTGTGGTGCCATTTATCAGCCTAGATTGTTTTGGAACTAGATGTTACTTGACATGTGGAGCCAAAAGTGCCAAAAAATACATTTGAAAAACTCAACAGGAATGTCTCTTTCCAGAAATCACGTCCCACTTACTCAAGACAATCGGCAAATGTTGTGAGCAGTTTCATGTAGGAACTATTCTCTTTATCGAACCACATCACACACACTACTGCACTAGCTGACATTACAGCTCAGCCAAGGAAGACGTTATTACCGTTTAAGTCTTGCCCTATCATGAGCACGATCCTATTGTGAATGAGTAGATGAACACTTCCTTCTGTGCGGCAGTAGCTGGCAGGTGTAGTTTGGAGGAGAGAAAATAGTTCCTGCATGAAACTGCTCACAGCAAGGTCTGTTGGTTATCTTGAGTAAACGGGTCATGATTTCTGGAAAGAGACATTGATGTTAAGATCAATATCTCCAACACTTTGCAATTCACACCAAAACAATCTTGATTAGTAAAGAGCACAACAGTTAAGAAAAAAAAATATATTTTTGGTTTGGTGGTTAACTGTCCAGTGTCACTGTGTATAAAATTACATTAACTCTAGTTAAGTTTGGTGAACCTCAAAATGTTTAGTATTTGATTGGACTGACACACAAGAGTTAATCCAAATGAGTGCTTATTTTAAAGGGCTTAGTTTGTAATGTGTTCGGTCCGTAAGGCAATATCAGGCATATTGGATAGTATCTGCCTGTACTGCAGGTGCATCCGCCAGTAAAACAGAAAAAAAGGGTTTACTGTTTACTGTTCATAATTTCACCAAGTCTAAGGCAGCTACTTCAACCATAAGCCATTTAGTTGACAATGATATAAAGAAGGGAAGAGAAGCAAATCCTGGTATTTAAAGAGCCAGAACGATAAAAAATATAAATCTCAAGCATTTGCAACTATCCTGATTGTCAATAGGGATGCGTGATCATATTAAAACGTCATCACTGTGGGCAGATAAAGACTTTAAAACAAATATATCAACATAAGCCTGAAATTCTGCCAATATGATGATGCTTTTATCATGCAACCCACCTTGATTAGTTGAGTCAAATTTGCCCTGTATGTGGCTATTGCTGGAGATCATCATATAATCCTTCTGAAAGTTAGATAGATATTACTTTTAATTTCTGTTGTTTTACTGAAAATTAATAGCTATATTTACTTTACTTTTTCAAAGCAATCGGTTTCCTAGTTTATTTTAAGTAAGATCAACTTGTCAGATTTTACAGTAAACAAACTTAACTAAACACTGAATATTTAAACTATTATAAGCTGGTGAAGTCAATTTGCATTGAAACAATTCATTGGAAATAGTAAAAATAATTGACTCTGGCTCATAAACTGAACAAATTAATGTGAGCTCTGTTTTGTTAACAAATATAAAATAATACAAATATCACTGATTAGATATCACTGATGACTAGCTTTAAAAAAATCTGTATACAGATTTAAGGCATAATAAACTTGGAAAACTGAAGTTGCTAAAAGTTGGACTGACTTAACTTGTCATGTTAAAGCTTCGAAAACTTCACAAAATTAAGGAAATATGAGTTTTAAGTAAACACAACAATTAGATGTAAAGTAAACATACATCCGACTAATAGTTATATTTATTTACTGTTTTCAAGGCAATCAGCTTCCTAGATAATTTTAAGTAAGAACAACTTGTCAGATTTTATATAGTACTTGAGTAAACAAGTAAATCTCACTTAAACTGATCATCACAAAGAGGATTTCGCCAATGACGAAGTTAGGAGTCTTGTGAGTTCTGTTTTCTTAACGTGTTAAAAAAAACCTAAATACGATTGATATTTTACAACCAACTTGGATTTTTGAAGTTGCTAAAATTTCAAAAGATTTGTTTAAGTTGCAAAAACTTGTGCAAAAACACAAAATTAAGTAAATATGACTACATTATAAGTAAACTTAACAATAGACATGAAGTAAACATACATTTAGACTAATAACCATATATACACTTACATTTTCAAGGCAACTGGTTTCCTAGATTTTTTTAAAAACTAGATCCAACTTGTCAGATTTTACAGTGTGACACACAGCGGGTAATATTTGATTATATTAGAGAAGATAATTCTGATCACTCAGTGTACTGCGCTTCTGTTCTGCAATAGTCTTTTAATGCAGTGTATACAGTGTAGGCTACTTCATGCAGTTGATGTGTTTTTTGGTGGACGTCTGCAGGGTTTGGTGTGTGTGGTGCAGTGAGCGGCACTTACTTGTCTGGAGTGTCCTCGGGAATCCGGCTGCCTGAAGAAAGAGTCCGGCAGTTTCCTCATCCTCATGGGAAGAGAGGACGGCTGTCTGGCCGACTTGCTGGGGTTCATCACGGCGCTGAAGAGGGCCTCCAGCTCCGTCTGCGAGTCCCCGCGGACGTGCACGATCTGCTGCCCGGCCGGAGGCGCGCCGCGGTGCGCGTCCATGTCGCCAAAGTTTGGTGTCGAAACAAATCTGTCGAAAAGTTCAATCGCACAAACAAACAGAGAGAATAAAAGCCAGGCCCGTTCATACTAGATGCGCCTGAGTGCTGCTGGAGTTATGGTCGGATTTGTTTACACTTTTAAATCCCCCCACCCCCACCCCATTTGAACTTTTGTGTCCTTGCGTGTCTGTTTGAAGCTGTAACATCTCGGAAGTTGATCGGCTGTGACAAGAAACTCAATGATCGGATAAAGAAGTCGAGTGAGCGCAATTTAAAGCAGCGATCGCTGACAAAAGTCAATCTCAGCAGCGTACAACACGTTACATGCCTCCCACATACCTTCAAGCAGTCAGACCGTTTCCCCCCTCTCTCTCTCTCTCTCTCTGCGTACTCCTGCAGGGAAAAAATAAATAGGAGAAATCACAGCCGGGAAAAAAACACTCAGACTGACTCTGTTTTCCGCTGCAAACTTTAACTAAAAAGCCCCTTCAAGTTAAAAAAAACTACACATATGTGAAACTAGCAGGAGAAAAGTGATTTCAGCGAGACCTCCAAACTTTTTTCACATCCACTGTTGGGTCCAGATTCATGTGATAGTGCTGAGGGGCGGGGTTGCAGGGTTTAAAGCTGCCGCAGTTGCAGAGGAATTATTTAACTCCGAGCACAGACAGAAACCATCAGCACAAAACGAATTCAAAGTCATCTATTATTATTTTATTCGCAGCTCCAAATGCGTCAAATCGGTCATTTTCAATGGTAAAAAAAATGCATATAAATGTGTGAAATTAGAATCAATTAATAGCCTTTGGCCATGCTTTAATTCCCCTCTGTGCAGTTTCCAGTAAGTGCGGTTTTCTGCTGCTGAAGGAAAGAGGCAGAGGGCCAAGTGTGGGCAGAGGTGACTACAGACAACCAGAGATGATATACTTAAGAGGAGAACTGGAGTCTTTTTTTTCGGGCCTGGGTCTGGTCTGGGTTTGGGGGGGTTGGGGAGGGGAGATTGGGAAGTTGCACTGAGAAAACATCCGCCCCTGATGAGGCCAACCCAGCCGGAGCCTGTTTGTCCATGCAGCCGCAGCCGCAGCGTCCTGCCCTCTGGTGGAAAACACGCGCACACTGATCCGGAGCTCAGCTGGCCTACAGATTGAATTCAAGAAAAAATGTTTGCCCGGACTGCAGTTATTATCCACTCTGCATCCAATAACTCATTCAATTATTGGGTCCTGGTGGATATACAGAGTCTTACAATACAATTGCAATTACATGGCCCACAATTTAATCGGACAATAAAACCAAAATATTTTAGTGGATAAAGAGATGAACTCAACTGAATTATGAATAACGATGTAATTTATTAATCTAAATAACTGGTGAAATTTGTCATTTTTAAAAGTAAATGTAACTATACTGTACAAATGAAGCATCTTTATAACCATCAGACTGCTGTTTGTGCATGATGAACTCATCAGCCAACACACACATCTTCATTTTAACATCATCCTAAAGTTCCCAAAGATACCAAATACATCGGGTTAAATTTTGGAAAAATGTGAAGGCTATAAAATGACGCATATTGCATCAAGATTATCTCTATTTCAATGACCACTGAGTCATAATAGCATGCAATCTTTGGTTTAAATATTTCACTGTAAAATAAATATAAAGAGAAAACAAGAAACAAGACAACTTCATGTTGAGCAGTTAAAATAGGCATTATTCTTTGATTGTTGGTTCAACGTTTATTTTTTAATTTACCAGCTGCCTCTTACCTGTCTCTTTGGGGTCTCATGTCACCATTTTGCCAACTTTAGTAGAATTTAACAAGAGTTCTCTTCGATGAAACCGCTGAGGCTAGTGTGCATGCTTACAGTAAATTCAATTTTTAAAATTTTTGATCAGGTTGATTTGAAGGTCCTCTGCATAAAATTTTGAACTTCAAACACTTTTCATGCAATTTCTTGTATTCTGAGTCGATCTGTGAACTGATTTTTGCCTTTTTTTTTTTGCATCAGTACCTGTAACACAGCAGTAAAAAAAAAAGGGCAGCAGAGAAGCCAAACTGTGTTACTCTTCAGACCTAATCTGCTGTTTTTTTCACATAATAAATATACAGTAAACAGCATGTGTGTCTGTGGTAACATGAGCTGGTTCTGTTGGAGTTTTTGTATCTATTTCTCCTTTTTAGCAGCAATGTGTATTCATAATACAATTTATTTACCTTTTAATAGGAAAAATGTGTGATTTCGGTGTCTAAATTCATATCTCATTCAACATATTTGTTTTCTTCTGTCCAACAAAATAGCCGACCGTGGAAAATTGTACCACACTCACTACAACTCATTTGACATCAGCAGCAGTGCTATTTGCAGGTTGTGTTTTAATACACTGATATATAGCTAACTGAAAGTATAAGAACTGTCTTCTTAAACCTCTCACACTGTAAGACTTGTTTTTATATGTGAGATCCAGTCAGTAATGATGTGACAATATGTACTATTTGCACCTAAATGATCATTTGTTTGTGTGTTGCACTATGGCAACGCGCAGAAGGTCAACACAAGCATAGCTGTATGTAGTACAAACCACAGCGCAGCAGATGGCACTGTCATGCCTTAACACCTGAAACACATTGTTTTTCATTGATTCACAAAAGCAGTGCAGCTGCTGCTGGAGGAGGAGGAGGAACAGATGGAGGTTATGTAACTGTTTCTCTGGTCTTGTGATTACTACCTCCACAGGATTTCTTATGAAAAAAGTCATCTCCACACAGTTGTTAATCACCGCTCTTTCATTGCAACAGGTGACTTATTAGGTGCCTATTCACACCAAAAACAAAGCAGTTATAGACATTTGTCTAATTTATTCAGACAGATCAGTTCATTTTTAAGCATTAATTTAGGAGCTTGGGACTGAAATCTGGAAGAGAGTCAAAATGACCCCCATGATACAATTTCTGGCCCCCTCTGGCGACAATAATTGGAGGCCAGTGTTAGGATTTTTAAGTGACTGTTGTGTAGTCACTAAGTTAGCATAAAGGTAGTGGTATCTTTTGAAACTAGACAACCATCAATTGGTAACAACCATGTTGGCAAAGGTTTTTGGGAATGTTATAAATTTAGGCTACAATTTGGTGAGAGAACAACTGGCATGGCCATTTTGAAAGGGGTCTCTTGAACTCTCACCTCAAGATATCTACATGAAAATGTGTTTTTTTTTTTGGTACCCATGAGTCTCCTATAAACTTGGGAAAGCTTGTTACCAGTAAATGTTTTGTTCTGCACAATCAATGTACTTTGTCTTTTTCAAGGAAGAAATATAATAAACCGTATACAAATATTTGATGCCTTAACTCTTATGTTTACATACCCTATATAGACAAAAGTATTGGGCCACCTACACATTACACCTACAAGAGCTTTTATGACATCCCATTGTAATCCATAAGCACTGACATGGACGTGGTCCCTCCTTTGCAGCTATAACAGCCTCTACTCCTCTGGGAAGGCTTTCTACAAGATTTTGGAGTGTGTCAGTGGGAGCTTACGACAATTCATCCAGATTTTATACACCTTTGGCAATGGGACTGAATGAAACACCTGAATTCAATGATTAAGAGGTGTGGCCCAATACTTTTGTACATATAGTGTAGTTTGTAACTATCCTTTATACTTCAACAGCATAGTCAAATTCCTGAAATTCGGTTATGGCTTTGGTTTTGGTATATCACACCAAAATTACCACTATTAAGAAAAAAATGCTGGGGGCCCAATTTAGGACCCAAGTTACTTAACCCCTTGAAACCTGGAGCAGCATCACTTTTCTTGTGCTGCTTTCAGATGCCATTCACTACTATTTAAACCTCTGAACCCTGAGCAAATTTGTGCAATTTAAAAAAAAAACACACATGGGGAAAAGGCAATGAGAAACTTGGTAACTAAATTCATAATTATCATTACATATTTAAGATCATGTTACAAAATTATAATAATTCTTAAGCACATTTGCCATTTCATTTGTCTCTTTCTTAACATTTTTCTTTCTTTCTTTCTTTCTTTCTTTCTTTCTTTCTTTCTTTCTTTCTTTCTTTCTTTCTCTTACTAATGTTCAATTTTCATGTACTTTTATCAATTTCTTGCTAATTTTGGGTCCACGACTTCTTTCATTGCTAATTGCCTTCTTCCCATATATATATATATATATATATATATATATATACATCAGTAAGATATAACTTACTGATTGTTGTGCTTTAAAGACGCACTATGGGACACAAGAAGTATGTAAAGGGACACCACACAGTCTGAATGTTCTCATTAACTGTCCTGGCAGATATAATGTGTCATTCACATGCATAGACTGCTTTACAAGAGCATGTAACATAGGACAGATGTGGGGGCCCTGAGGCAGCGGCACCAGGCTTTTCACATTCCTCTCGCTGACCACGGCTGTAAACTCACGCAGGTTCAGAACAACAACTCCGCTTTTCTTTGGCTCTCACAAGAAAGTTTTCCAGGGAAGAGACAGGCCGACCGGCTCCAGCTGGACCCTAACTGGAATGTGCTGCTGTTCTTTTCACTTTTCCTCACTTACTTAACTGCCCAGTTAACAGAAGTAATTGGTCTGACCCTCTGGGAGGCTGTTTTCAGATGTATGAGTCAGTGGTCAGACAGAGAAGAGAGGGCGAAATATGAGTACAGGAGGCACCCTGCCTTCACTGCACTGCACCTTCAGCTCCCACGCAGAGACACAAGCAGAGGGAAAAGTGCTCCAACATTAAAACAAGCTGCTCCTTTCCCTTTTCGCACATCTGTTTCTCATGCTGGTGGCAGGATATAACCTGTAAAATAACAATGCCTGGTAATAGAGGTATCTGGGGGGGAAGGTAATTACTCTTTACCACAAATCTGGAATCAGCACTTTCAGCTACTTATCAGAAAACATCCAGGCTTTTATCAGCAAAACCTTTACAAATTTGGGGATGCTGTCATGGGAATTTACAAGAAAAAGTGGGAGTGACTGATAGAGGTGGAGAGAGGGAGGCAGTCGGAGAGGGAGCAGGGGGAGAGTGAGGTTGACAACTGAGAGTAAGGAGCAGATGCAGACTGGGTCGAGGGATGGAAAAGAGCAGAGTCTGTGGAAAAATAAAGCTTAAATGAAGGAGTGGCTGCTGGTGACGGAGTTCGGGGAGTAATCACAGTCAGACGACACTGACATAATGTGGACCACAACTGTCCTCCTTCTCCTGCTTGTGCCTCATCTGCTCTCCTCCACAGTATGTATAATATGCATGTCATAAAGGTTTTCAGCTTTAGTCATTCATCTGTTTTCTATCAAGAATTAGTGCATTATTCATACCAGCAGATGACCTTAAATTGCTTCAAGAGATGCTGATGCAATCAAGGAGATTTAGGCACCATGAATTGATTTTTCTTTCCTTTTTGGTTATAAAAACATTAAAGTCGCCATTTAGTATGTGTATGTTGAAATAAAGATAACAAAAAAAGACATTTTCAAATGTTTCTCTTCAGTGAAGTAATAATACCACAATGCAAAAAAACCCCCTCTATTATAAGTAAAAACGATGGATTGGTATTAGCAAAATTTTCAAAAGTAAGAGATCCAACTAGCTGTGTTAATATTTGTGCATTAGAATTATGAAAAAGTTGATTTTAGAACATTTTTGAAACAAATTTCTTTTTCATGTTTAATTTTAAAGCAAGAATCAAACGAGATCCAAATAAAATGCCTGACAGAGTTTTTTGTTAGATCTAAATGTTGCACAGTTTAAAATTACTGGGACCATTTTAATACAGTGTGTGAATCGTCTGTTTGATTCTTACCTCAGTTAATTTTTTTTGATCCAGCACAATTCAAAGTTTTTTTTGGATGTACGTTTCCTCCAACTTGCTTATTTTTATTTTAAGAAATTATTTAACATATACTGGAGTTGCAATTCATAAAAAGGAGGAAAATACAGAAAAAAAACAATATAAAGAAAGAAAAAAAATGGCTACATAAATAGAAATTCATGGGATATAATTCAACTAATTACATAAATAATATTTCACAGGATATAATTTAAACCACCAAATATGGGTGTGTTGTTTACAATTGAAAATGGAGTTGCTGATCCTAATAGGATGCCAGATTTTCTTTCTTTCTTTCAACGTTTTTACAAGAAAAATAAATATAAACATAAAAATGTAAGGACTTTATTCTAGAGTAAAATTAATTGATAAATCACAAGTTCTAGAAAGTCATTGCATTTGTTTGTTAAAAATAAACTGCAAAATGTCAGATAATGCAGGTGTCAGAAATAGTTGAGTAAAAAATATTTCTCTCTGAAATGTTTGAGGGAGTAAAATTATAACTGCAAACCGGTAAAGTGCTTTACTTTCTGCCTCAGGCTCATGTTTCACAGGTTTTAGAGAAAGGATACTGCAGTTACACTCTGTGTGTGTTTGTAGCCAACTAGGATGTCAAACCTAAAACTCTGTGGATCCCCAGATGAGATTTGATATTTTTATGCATGCACCCATGTCAGAGAGGTCAGAAAAAGACACAGAAACTGGTCAGGACTTTGTGTCTTGCTGTATGAACTCAGATATCCTAGGCTACTTACACGACACATTATATTATTGCAGACTTACGTCTGTGGTATAACCCTTTGGAACCTGAACAAATTGGTTTGATTTCTTTCAAAAAAGAGGGCAATGAGAAACACAAGAAATGAGCCCAAATAAGCAGGAAGTTACAAGGAAATTACCTGAAATTAGAAACTGTAAAAAAAAAAAAAAAAAAAAAAAGAGAGAAAATGAACAGATATAGGAAATGACCTGAAAAAAAAATGAAAGAATAAAATAATAAATATAAATAATGAAAAAAAATAGATTTTATCTGTAACCTAATTTTAAATATAGAATTCTGATAATGATAAATATACAGTAGTTTTCTTGATATTTTTCCCTTATTATTTGATAATTTTCTCATGATCCTCTCTTTCTCTAATCTTTCTCAAATTTTCAGGTAATTTTCCTGTCACCTATTACTTTTTTTTTCAATTAAACCTTTATTTCAAAGGTTTAATACGTGTGAAAGTCCTCTGAACGCAACACAAGAAAACTGATGTAAATCCAGGCTTGAAAGGTTAAACTCACTGCAGTTCTCTCTCAATTTCCAGGACATAGAAAACAGCGCTAATTTTAACGAGTCAGAAATAGTCAATGAGGACTTCCCTGATGGTCCTGACAAGGGCGAGAAACTTCCAAGAGGGGTCAAAGGTCGAGACACATGCTCCATCCCGTGTGACATCACTGTCAAACTGCTGCGAGATGAGAAACATTCAGTCTGTGGTAAAATGTCTTCCCATTTCCTGGAGGTATGTTACGTTATCATCATCATCTGTTGTTCAGAGTGTGTGTGTGTGTGTGTGTGTGTGTGTGCGTGCATGCGTGCGTGCGTGCGTGCGTGCGTGTGTGTGCTTGTGCATGTGTGAAGGCCAGTTACAGCAGTCTCTGTTGGCGTTTGGACGCAGCACCCGCAAGCTGATACGGGATGTGATGGAGGAGCAGCAGAGAGCTCTGGACATCCTCAGCAGTCAGGTAAAGACATTTTTTATCTCTTAGTAACAGAGTTTCTAAGTGTCTGACTGGCTGGCTGCATTTACTGTAGTGTTATCTCTCCAGGTCACAGAGCTGATGACCAAAGTACAGACGCTCAGCTCCGAAGTTCAGAGAAGCAACACTGAGATGTACTCCGTCAAACCGGTGCAGTCCCACGGTAACTCACACACGAAACACGTGATGACACAACATTCAGACATACAAATGACGTGAATATCGATTTACCAGTCATGAGGAGTGACTCAGAAGTAGCTTTCCTGTGTCTGATCCTGATGATGTCACTTGGGTTATCTTTGATTGGCCTGCGGACGTTGAATTTACACAGGAATCCTACATTATGAATGTTAATGGAGTTTGAAAGACATAAGTGTTAACCAGGCAGCAAGGGTTCAGCACAAGACACTACCAAGTTACGATAGGAGAAGTGTAGGATTTAGTTTTTTGGGGCTTGGCTTATCTTTTTTCACTTCCATAAGGCTGAGGGACTTGCAAGAGACATATGAGGCTGAAATATCCTGACTTTTAGCTTCAAGATCCAAAAATACTGGATCCTACAAGTTATACAATGCAATTCAAAATCATGGCTTTGTTTGACCCTTCCAAACAGCCTGGTCTTTCAATTTCCAAACTTTCAGTTTTGCTTCATCATTGATCTTGAGTAAAACTGTGCTTTTAGACTCTGTTTCTAGCAAGTCTCCAAACCTTTAAGAGAAATACTTAATTTTCTAGGACACCCTTTTAGTGCTGTCCATCTCTAGCTCCAAAATGTCAACTTTTCATAACAACACGACAGGGTGTTTTTGAGACAATCTGGTTGAATTTTAAAGGGTTTTACTACAAGTAGGAGAAAAAGGAGGAGAAATTTCTAAGTGAATCACTAACTACATAGTTTTCAATGGACAATAATGTAAAATGTGTTAGAACAATACAAAATACATCATTAGGGACATTCATTTCCTCACTGATAATAAAAGACTGTGCATTTGCTTTGATTAGGACGAGACTGCAGTGACATCAAGGATAATCTATTGTCAGTCGTCCCAAAGATCCCCAGTGGTATTTACATCGTCCACCCAGACAACACAGACTCCTCATTTGAGGTAAGTGTACACTGTTTATTCAGTCATTCATTCTCTCTCACTCAGTCATCAGTCACCACTCAAAACACAATGTGTGCTGCAGGTTTTCTGTGAGATGGACTACATGGGAGGCGGATGGACGGTGATGCAAAGGAGGACTGACGGATTAACCGACTTCAAACGACCCTGGGCTGATTATGTTGATGGCTTTGGAAACCTTGCAGGTTGTATGAAGTTACTCCAGTCACTGACAGAAGATTGTTTCTTGTTTCAAGCTTAAAATCAACATGAGGAGGAGGCATTACCTGTGTGATCCTTCTTTCTTGTTGCATTCTCCAGTTCTTCTGATGTGTGGGTAATAAGCGGGCTTTATTTTCTCTTGAGTCAATCTTCTTTAATTTACACCAATACGGCAACACAGTGGACATCCAGCTTCTCTGTTCACTCAACTCACAACTCAGTCTGTTACACTCACACCTGTCCCCGTAAACAATAGCAGGTAGGAACTAATGTTACTCTTACTCTTACTTGAGGCTAAGGGGACATTAAATAGCATCTTAAAAGTACACGTAAAATTACAAAAATAATAGTGCTGATAAAAAGAGTAATTACAGTATTCAATACTACAAAGTCCAAAATTATTAATAAGTAATCTAGTAATCTCTTAGTGTGTGTATGTATGTGTGTGTGTGTGTGTGTGTGTGTGTGTGTGTGTGTGTAGGAGAACACTGGTTGGGTCTGAAGAAGGTGTTTCATATTGTAAATCAGAAAGATACGCGGTTCCAGCTTCACATCGCTCTGGTGTCTCATGATGACATCACCTCCTATGCATCATACGATGACTTCCAGCTGGCCACAGAAACTGAGTTCTTTGGGATACACCTGGGCAGATATGCAGGCAGCGCAGGTAAGACTTCATAAATCAAGATTCAGAAAAAGTTCATCCTCAGTGTAAAATATTTTCTTTTTTGTATGTGCACATTTACATGCCTGTGTGCATGTCTTTGGATGTTTTTGTGCAGGTGATGCATTTCGTGGCTACGACCAGGATCAGAACCAGGACACGGCTCCATTCAGCGCCTCAGACGTTGACAACGATGGCTGTAATCCTTCCTGCTCCATCAACAACCGCACGGTGGAGAGCTGCAGTACTCAATACAACCAGACAGGATGGTGGTTCAACCAGTGCGGCCTGGCAAACCTCAACGGCTCTCCTGAAGACGCAGAGCAGAACCCGGGACAGAGGACACACATCCTGTGGGACACATGGAGACAGAACGGAGTCCCTCACACCATCAAGTCTGTCACAATGAAGATCAGGAGGATTGCAACCAATAACTAACAGAACAGAGGAGGAAAATAACGTGAGAAAGCACATATTGTATGAGTTGCACTGCATCTTTGTACAGCCGGAGGTTTTAATAAAGCAGGATGGAAGGACGTCTTATTTTCATTGTCACAAAAAACATAAGGTGACTTTTCTTTTACTCTGGAGCACTTTACCTAAAATTAGAATCAATTCCACCTGAAACATCAGAAAAGTAGCAAAAAATGAAACTTGATTAAAAAATCTCTTTATCATTGCAAACTTAACAAATAGCTACTTTTTTTTCTTTCTCTCTCTCTTTTTTTTTTTTTTTTACTGATAATGCATATACAGTAACTGTTTCTGTGATCTTCTTAAAGGAGCAGAGGAAAGCAAGAAAAACTAAAATGAAAAAAGGTTACTTTTTTCTTTTAAGGCATCCATAAAAGTGTTTGAAAGTCATAACTAATGGCTCAATTAATGGTTGATCAAATTAACTGATGCTTTATTAATCAGGTATTAATAAGAGCAACTTTGGGTTGCCAAGTTGTGATTTTTAAGATGCAAGTCACCAGGGGAATGATCTGCGCTTTTAACCCAGTTCACTTTTTGTCAGTTTCCTCACAGTTTGCAAGCTGTGTGCACTCTGCATGCACTGAAAAAAACGTCCAGTGTTCATACGTGCCGGCTCTGTAAATGGGAAACAAACACACAACAGCCACACAACACAATTCATGCCAGTCAACAACAGGAGACGTTCAAGCTTGTGCGCAGTGGGAGTGTGAGGGAAGGTGAATGTTGTAAATGAGGGTAGGAGCGTATTTGTTTGGGTCTTGAGTTTATATATTAGCAATCTTTCTGCAGTTTGCTGACTTCCCCTTTACCCCTTAATAAAACCATTCATTATGAATTACAAAACCTCTTAAAATTGCTGATTTGTTAGAAAGTGATAAAACTGCATCTAGGTGTTTATGAATTGTTTTTATTCCAAGAAAAACAATATACCAGGAAGTTAGATATCATGTTCCATATTGCAGCCAGAGTTGGAAACTAGCATCAAACAAGAGTTTAAATCTTGTAGGCAAAGCTTTAATGCCTTCAGTTATTTCACAAACATCCTGTGTCATCTCATAAGATGAGCCAGCTGAAAACCTGGAGAAGCTATTTTTTTGATGCCACCACAACCTGATAGGTAGGCCATCACTTTTATAAAAGCAGACAAACCCCAGTGGAGAGTTTTCAGTGCAGCGAGTTAATTAAAGTGGCTTTCATTCCTTGAGAAAATGGAAGTAATATGCTCTGGCATAACACTGTGTTACTCTGAGAAAGATCAGGACAAGTCAAACTTTTGCTGATTTATGCCTCAAATGAGTGTCAGAAATCTGCAAGATTAAGATGAACAAACATTTGTTCCTCAAGTGTAAGCACACACTTTGATGTTGTTCACAATTCAAAGAGGGTAATTTTGAAAAGCAGCGACCCTGAATGTAGTGCAAGCTGAGAAAATCTGTGCTGAGTCTTGTGACTGACAGCAGCAGGTGAAAGTGACGCTTCCTGGTCAAATGAACTACCACCTCATTCCAGCAGGTGGTGCTGTGAATCTCTCTCAACATAGTGTGCTAGTTGAGACCTACAGTACATATATACAGTACATGAAAATATATGTGTGTTATTTCTACAGCAGTTCCCAGCATTACTGTC
Organism: Plectropomus leopardus; assembly: GCF_026936395.1. NCBI lineage: Eukaryota > Metazoa > Chordata > Actinopteri > Perciformes > Serranidae > Plectropomus > Plectropomus leopardus. The sequence continues at coordinate 22,926,690 of NC_142190.1, forward strand.
CTTGCAGGAGTTTGTGGTTTCTGGTTATAAATTCCATGTTATTGCATTCTTACCTTTGTAAGGTCTCTTTTCAGTGCAGCATTGGAGGAAGGAGTGGAGGACATCATGAGAGGAGGACATCATGAGAGGAGATCAGAGTTCACAGAGCTCCACAGGGATGGGGCTCAGGTTCGGTTCAGAGGAACATCTGCTGTCCTTGATGGACTTCTCTATATTTTGCTCTGAATCATTTTTGGGCTTCTTGCTCTTCTTCTTGCCAAAACGACTCTTCCACACCAAATTGCACTTTTTGGTGATGCCAACTTTGTTGTTTGGCTTTGCTGGCAGAATTAGTTACATACAGTAGCCTCACAGCCTCAGTGGACTGCATTGTCCTGAAAACCTGCTCAAAAACAAGGGACACGAGGATTTTGGCCTAGACAGTACAAGCGAAGATGGTGGCGTCCTCTGATCTGATAGAAAGTGTGGAGGTTGAGCCTGTCTGGGAAGCTGGAGAGGTGCTGAGGCAGGTGAAGTCTTCTAAATGTAGATTGTCAGCACGATGCTCAGAAAACAGGTGCTGCACCTTCTGTTGGACAAGACAACCAGCTGTGGATTGGTCTTTGTTATCCTCAGATGAAGTGCTCCTCTGGCTGACAGCATCAGCTCGTAGAGATTCACAGAAGTCGTTTCATTGACTTCTGAGACGAGTCTTGCCATTCTTTACTGTGTTATCTGTTTCTTGGCTCTTGAAGTTGTATTCTAATGGAAAAATACAAACACGTATGCAGTGTCAGAATAAATATTTAAATCTTTTTCTTACATCAAGGTGGAATTACAATAGTGTTAATGTTGTGCCTTCAGAATTTCACTGAAGTTAAGGTATTAGCTGTTTAATAACCTTGGTAGATCAGCCTACACGTTACTGTACAGCAGCAGTAAGACAATCATTGTTGAATTTTTCTTAATGTTGAAAACCAGGGAACCATTTTGGAAATGCTTAAATCAAACTTTAAATCGTGACAGTTTTTAATGAAACATATTGCTAGTTTGTTATTTTTCCTTATTTGCTGTACCGTTGTATAGTGCAATGATTGGTTGAAGATTTTCCCTGTTGTTGTGTTACCAAAGCATTTCAAAGATTGGTCATTTTTTGTAAATCTTGTAAGTGATCTTTCACTTCGATATGTTATTGTATTTTTTCTTCTTGCATTTCTTTTCATCAAACTATTATTTTGTTACATTGGTATGTTGGGTGTTATCCCTTACAAAACAATTACACATGACATTTTTTAATTTACATCGTTAATCTTATTAATTTTTTAAAGAAATAATTTTGCTAAAATAAATTACATTTTCTTGTATGTTTAAACTGTGCAGATTGTGTTAACTGTGCTGCTGATTAGTACCTGTTTCTCCTCAGACATCTTTAGATGAACTAGGTTGACTTTATCCGTCTCTTCCACTCTTGTCTGTCTTTCTTCTTTTTGAGATTTGGTTGGCGTATTTTGTCTTGTGATAAACTGTTTGCAGTTTAGTACAAATGTTTGGCTGCTCACTCTGGAATCTGATAGAATGTTATCACTAAAATACATGGCCATATGAGGACATGTATATCGCCATTTCATTTTAAGTTAAAAAGAAAAAAGAAAAATGTTCTTTAAGTATCAGTGGTAAAACTGTGTGTGTCCAAATTGTAACAAAGTACTTTGGGATTAATTGTCTTCTTGTCTTCTTGGACATGCACATGACATGAAAATAAAATAAATTAAGTGGTGTCGGATGGTGCATAGACATGTGTACTCGCCAATACTCGATTCAGCTTTATGAGTGGTATCAGAGGCTTGTCCAAGACTGGTATCAGAACAACTAATCTACACAAGACAATATATTATGTGTAAAGTAATATTCTCTCTAGATCACCTTATATGAGAAAATAAAAATCCAGATGAAAGTAGCCAGCATCTACAGCTGAGGAAAAAATGGCTATACTCAAGTAAAGTACATAATTAATTAAGTACAATATTCCAGTAAATATATTGTTGTTACACTGGCAGAATGTAACCCATAATGTGTCCCATAACAGATCTCTCCAGAGACCAGGATGCTCATTTATCATTTATGGCACCAGACTTTTCCCCTCCAATCTGCTCTGTCTCCTTATTCCTGCACAGACACACACAGATTATCCTGTGTGTGTACGTGGGTTCATTAACCCTGACAATATACACAGGCCAGACCACACAAAGAGCCAGAGCTCGGACAGTGTTATCACCAGAATCAGGGGCAATAACACACACACACACACACACAGACACACACACACACACACACACACACACACACACACACACACACACACACACACACACACACACACACACACACAAAAATGACTATCCAGGTGTTTGCCCAGTCGTTGCCCCCAATAAGTGTGTATGTTTGAGTTGACAGTGTTTACATCCAGATCTGGGTTCTGTTCTGTTCTGGGCATGAAGTCTTAACAAAAACTCTCTCCGGTGACATCTGTCAGCATTTACCCCCTTTTACCCTGCCATCCTCCCTGTGAAATGCAACGCTGTTACGTCATGAAACTTCCAAAGTGACAAATCATCTGCAATCAGGGCCTTAAAAGGCAATTTTTACTGCTACAATTGTACATCAGAGACTTTGCTTTATCAGATCTTTGGATGTTGACGCATCGCGTGATGTAATGGAGTGTTTTATGTGAAACAACAGTGGAAAAGCTAACAAGGACTATGAAAAAGGATGCACTGTACCATCAGATATAATGCATTCAAGTGTGTATGTGTGTGTAATGGAAACACTGGGTGCTGCGTCTCACCTTTGACCTGCTGGTGACAAAATACTTGTTTGCATGCTTCAAACCACAGACAACACAAACACACTCAAACACGTATATACGTGTGTGTGTGTGTGTGCGTGTGTGTGTGTGTGTGCAGCATGGGAAGTCGTTTTCCCACACTGGACAGGGATCAGTGGAGAGTTGGAGCACACAGGAAATAAAGTCTACTGGGAATTTAAACCCTGAGGAATCTCATCTGCTGTTCATCAGCCTTCAGTTACTCCTGCACACACACACACACACGCATGCACACACTCACACACACACTGACAAAACTCCACATGTACTCTAAACACTGTGGTTTAAAATAGCATTTTACAGCCTGAGCATTAAAACTGTTGGCAAAGCTCAATATTTTGAGAATAATCTGCTTTTATTTATGTACTTAATCCTTGCAAATTAGCTTTTACCCTCACAACTAATGCAGCAAATACTTTCCAAGAAAAGTAGATTCCGCTGAAACAATGACGACAAATATAGCCATGTATTACCACTGACCCTCAGTGTGTTCAGTCATAACAGTAAGTTGCCCTCCACATCTGGACTAAGGAGTCGTGTAAATAAAAGTATAGTGGGACCCAGAAGGATGCATTCTTTCTCAAGGACACAGAGACACAGAGGGGGAGGGAGACCTAGAGAGGGAGAGAGAGTCATGCCACAGACACTTGATCACTCCTTCATATGTACCAGGACCCTCTGTCGTTGATCACCTCTGGGGATGAACCACTGCCGACCTGCAGGTTACAGCGACAGCCCCAGGGCTCGGAGCCGGGATAACCTCCTTGTGTACGATGACTTTGGAGAGGAAAACTGTTGCTCTGGTCGATGCCTCGGGTGAGTCTTTCATTTACAGCCCCTACTCAGCCAGATGTGCATGTAGAGGGCAGGTGTGTTTTTGTGTCCATCTTCATCGGCAGGTTTCGTTATATTGCCAGAAGAATTATGGAAACATTTCGCATTGGAAAAGCATTTATTTGAACTCAGCATGTTTTATTATCGTGTAAAATACAAACATATGGATCTTTTTGGCTACTTGCCTATTTAATTGTAGGAAACTGTTTCATTGAAAGGATTGAAAGTTTAACATTCCTGTTTAAACTTTCATTCTTACACGTGTATCTGTACTGGCATCTTTCTTTTTTATCTAAATATGCTTTATTACAGTGAAGTTAAGACTCTATAGGGAAATGTTTAAAAATTAAACTGGGAAATACTGGGAAATTAGTATTTAATGCTAGGACTAAAACTATATAAACTCCTTTTTTGAATTTGACTTAAGTACAGAAATCAGAGAATTTAATATTTCATCTTTATTTTATTTTTTTAGGTGTTTTGAGAGGGGTTTCTTTTGGGGTATTAAAGATGAAGTGTGAAAGATTTAGGGAGATTTAGTGGCATCTATCTGTGCTGGCTGCATATTGTAACCAGCTGAAACTTCTTCCTGTTAGATTTCCTCTGATGTTCATTGTTCAGGAGTTCAGGAGTTAATCACAGACCAGGTGAATAAATCTAGTAAAAACACTGAATAAGCAGTTTCACATTACAAATGAATGTTTCTCTGATGCTGTTTGGCATGTTGGAGATGGGTGGCTTGCCCAGCACCTGCCAGCTGGGGCTCAGCTTTTTGATAACTAAAGATCCAGATGTTCAGGAGGTTTTTACTGGCAGATGAATTATCAGCAGAGGTGTGTTCCTTCAAACAATCAAACAAGTTGATTTAAACCAATAAAAACACTGAATAAAGCAATTTCAAGTTTAAAAAGTTGTGTTTTTCCGATGCTACACGTCATGGAGCGGCTGCTAACTGCGGTGGCCAAAAAGCGACTAGAGCCAGTGTGTTTGGTTTGGCTGTTCTGGGCTACTGTAGACATAGCAGTGCAACATGGCGATCTCTGTGGATGAGGTTCCGCTTCCTAGATATAAACAGCTCACTCTAAGGTAACAAAAACATGACGATTATTAAATTCAGGTAATTGTACACTAAAGAAGCATACTTATATTATATTCCATTTCTACCAATATATCCCCCTAAATCCTAAACACTGAACCTTTATATCTACCAAACTGTGGAAAATAAAAGGCTGCAACAGATCACTTCGGATGACAGGTGAGAGCTCTATTTGTTCTGTTATTACTGCCACAGAAGTAGAATTAATAATTAAAACTTGTTAACAGCATCTTCATCCTATAAAAAGCATTTCTGTAGGATGAAACTGGAAACTCAAGAGTGATTTCCAAAAGACTTTATGTACTTGAGTATAAGTCACCATGTGGACATTATATACCGTGTTTATGTCTCCTGACTCTCTTGGCAGCCACAGCATCTCAGAGAGACAGCTCATGGCTCCTCTCAGCACTATTAAACGACGCCAGGCCCTTCGTGGTCCAGCCTACATGTTCTCCGCACCCTCAATCAGCCTGTCGGAGGTTGAGCAGCGTTTTCTGGAGGCAGCAGAATACGGCAACATACCAGAGGTGCGGCGCATGCTGCTCCATGTGCCCAACCTGAATGTCAATGCTGTGGACTACATGGGCCAGAATGCATTACAGCTGGCTGTAGCCAATGAACATCTGGAGGTGACGGAGCTGCTGCTGGGGAGGGCGGATTTGGCCAGAGTGGGTGACGCCCTGCTGTTAGCCATCAGTAAGATGTGCATTTTATTCGAGGGTCAAAATGACATGTAAAGGTGTAATCACAAATGACAGCCTGGTGGCGAAGCGATCTTCAGTGTCAAAGCTTTTAAAGATGACAGAGTGGGTCCAAATTTAACCTTTTCGTCCATCGGCTAAATGAATGTTGACAATTTTCCAGGTACTCAATAGATTACCATTGTTATTGGGGCTCGTGGTTAAGGCAAATCTACTATCTACCTGCATATTTTACCAGCACTTGGCATATCAGTGGTGCTAATTTTGTGCTCCAATATCAGAGCAGGTGGCATTGCTGATTGTGCATAATGCTTTACTGCTTTAATTTAATCTAACCTTTCATTGAAAGGTTGACTTAGATGTTTTTTTGTGATCTGAGTGAACCTTTCCTCACTTGCTTTAGAGAGAGCTATTTTTAATATCATTTGTATTTCAAAACAAGACCTGCTTGAAAATGAGCACTGGGACCAACAAAGCAAAAAATCTGATTGCATGAGTGCAAACTTTAATTCTTCAAAAGAAAGTCTAAAGTTGCACTCTGTTTTATTTACAATAAAATTGAAATTGCACAACCTTACTTCTAGCAATCTACAAAAAATTAGCATAGAATTGGTTCAGGGGGGTCAAGCTCAGCTCACATCACAGCTACATCAGCTGATATCAAGCAGCGTAATAAGGTGATGGAGCGGCTGACTGATAGAAGGGAATCTGCTGATGGATCATGAATCTGCTCATGGATTACCATCCATGCAACCAACTAGCAAATCTCATTCAGGGTGCCCTATTTAAACTGCTTTGGCTTGCCTATTCTTGCTGCTTCCACTGCAAGCTGCTTTGCAACCTGCTTTCAACCCAGCTCCTCATTTTCATGCTGTTTGACTAATCAGCGTCATTCCTTCTTGTACCTGGGGAGTCTTTGCTGCTGCTCTCCTTGCCTTAGGCTTGGCACATATGCACATGGAAGGGCAGAGAGATCCCAGGACAGAATCATACCACCTAATATCACACTGCAAATAGAAATCAAAATTTTCCTTGACTAACATAACATGACTAAAAAACAGTGCTGAAGATAAAGCTTCAAGGTTGTTACTTTATGTGCATGTGAAGTTATTACAACTAAAAAATTACAATTTCATATCTTCAGACTTTTGGAAAAAATTCACAGGCACAACAACAATATGGCTACTGAGGTCAAAGGAACCAGGTACCAAACCACACTTGTAGCTTTGCTCTGTGTGTGTATGTGTTTGTGTTTGGTTTTAGGTAAAGGTTATGTTCGTATCACAGAGGCCCTCTTGTGTCACCCAGCGTTTAGAGATGCCCATCGTCTAACAGCGAGTCCTGCTCAAGCAGAGATGTTGGATGACTTCTACGCTTATGATGAGGACGGGACGAGGTAAGGCAACATTCAAAAAATGTTGTGCCCTCTGACAGCAGTGTAACTGGTGCCATAAATATCTAAATGTCCTGACATGTGGAGCCTCCTGAATGCCCCTGACTGTTTAAAGGGCTGCTCTGTACTTGCTGCATGCACTAACTTCCTGAAGTCTTTGTGCCTGGCACTTCAGTTTCGGTATGGATTAAATTAACATGTTATATAGTGAGCTTTAAAAGTTCTGTTCTCTTACTTTTGGACAGAGCCAGACAAGCTATTTCCAGCCCTTGTGCTAAACTAAGTTCGCCAGCTGCTGCGTAAATGAGTGGGGAGCCCTGGTGGTGTTTATGTAGACCAGAGGACTTTGAAAAAAAATGTTTCTGTTATGTGAATGCCTGTGATAAATAATTATTTGTTGCAATGTAAATGGTCGTGTGTGTGTGTTCATTCTCACAGGTTCTCTCATGACATTACACCAGTGATCCTTGCAGCTCACTGCCAGGAATATGAGATAGTTCACACTCTGCTCAGTAAAGGGGCCCGCATTGATCATCCTCACGATTACTTCTGCGGCTGCGACTCTTGTAACTACCAGCAGCAGTTTGACTCCTTCAGCCACTCGCGATCAAGGATCAACGCATACAGAGGACTTGCCAGTCCTGCTTACCTCTCCCTGTCTAACGAGGACCCGGTGCTGGCAGCCCTGGAGCTCAGCAATGAGCTGGCCATGCTGGCTGACATTGAGAAAGAATTTAAGGTACAAAAGTAATAAAAGATCCTACTGAATCATCAACAGACTCTAAAATCACTGGGCACATCCTGTAAGTGCTACTGTGCACGTGTCCTGAAAACCAGTTCATCGTCAAGTACACAAAAGATATTTTTGACATGGCGCTGCCAACCAGCTGCCAGGAAGAACTGCCAATAAACACAGGGACATTTTATGAGCCTTTAAGAGAGGAAGCAGAAACAGACAGGGGTCTAGATCTTGTCATCACTGTTGACATTGTTGGTCTGACACACATATAACAACCGTAATTATTACTGGCCGTATTGTAGGACTGTATACTACAGCTCACAGACAGCTGCTCACACAAATTTTTGAGGTCTACAAACTTTTTCAAAGCTTTTGTTAGGGCCATATAAGTGTCATTTTATTCTGAAAACTTTGTGTAGTTGTGTTCACCAATTGAGAACCATCTGAAAATTATGACCAGATTTTCCATAAAACCCTCCCTTATACATATATAGATTTTTACTGGTAGGATGCAGCAACAAACCCAGCATTATATCTCCTGCAATGCATCTTACTGTTTCACTCATTGAAGCACATTGTGTTCATAGAACGACTACTGCTGTCTGTCGCACCAGTGTAAGGACTATGTGGTGGGCCTTTTGGATCTGTGTCGCAGCACAGAGGAGGTGGAAGCCATACTGAGCGGAGAAACTAACTGTGAAGACAGCTATGATCTACCAGGTCGCCCCTCGCTCACACGGCTCAAATTAGCCATCAAATATGAACTTAAAAAGGTGAGTGGCCCACAAGCAGTAGGTACATGCTTTTAGTCATATTATAAGAAAAAGGTCATTTCCAGCCTTCTGGACAGACGAGTGTTTCACATCTCGCCATTAAATAGCTTGAATTCACAATGAATAGCTTATCACTTTTTTTGGTCAAAGTTGTTTGTGGAGCAATGCAGCTGTTGCAACAAAAAAACTCTTCCTCCTTAATGAATTCATGGAGACCCTGAGAATTAAGATGTGAGAGTCTGCTGTCGAAAAGCAGTGATTTCACTTTGATGTCAGAAAATCAGTCCCAGAAGATAAGCTATAAGAGTGCACTGATACCATCACAGTGATGATGTGTATTGGGCAGATTCTTAACTAAAAACAGCACCATGTGGCAGCTGACAAGGCTTGGTGTTGTAAGGGGTTTCAGCTGTTTCCTACATCATTAAATAATGGAAACTTGTCCAAAAAAAACCCAAACAAATAAATGAACAAATGAAAGCAGCTGTATTGGTTCAGATAATAGACAAGCATGATCCCAAAAGCACAAGTCTCAGACCACTCTTTCTGTTCAGAAAGGAAGAAGAACTAGCCAACACAAAGTGGAGATGGGCCAGTATTTATACTGCAAGACTAATCAGGGAAATAGGAAGCAGGTGAGTGAGTGGGTGGAGATGGTCAGGAGAGGGGGGCGGCAGGAAAAGGGTTACCGCAGGGCATGAGGGAGTGGCTGAATTCATAATGACAGGGAGGGTTATAGTCTTTTTCCACGTAAATAAGCGTGTATATGAGAAAACCTGATATAAATAGGCCATAGCCTTCTTTCCTGGTGCCAGTGGAGCAGAGCTGTGTGCACTTCAGTTTTTATGAAAATTGAGAACTGATTTGTAATCAACGGTCTAAAACACACAAGTATCATTATTAGAGTTTCAGGTTTAAGATATTTGATAGATGCTTGAATTTGAGTCCGAACTCATCTGTCTTACTTTACTTTTTCAGATGTGTCTGGTGCTGAAACAATTCATCTATTTATTGACTGACACAAAATTAATCATTTGATAATCAATTTGTCATTTATCAAGAAAAATACCAAACCTGATTTGGTTCTTGCTCTCAAATATGATCATTTGCAGCTCCTCTCTATTTTATTAACATTGCAAACTGAAATATTTAGGGTTTGAATTGTAAATCAGACAAAACAAGCATTTACAGGACACCGCCTTGGACTCCGGGATGATAGTTCGGTAAAAGATTAAACAAAAACAAAAATAATAATGATTAAGTAGTAGTTATACATCTCATCCCTGCCTGTCTGGATCATGATGATTCTCTCTTACAGTGACTCTTTGGCTGATTCCTCCTATAAGAGAAGGATCAATTTATAGTTGATGCAGACTTTTTTACTGTGTTCACAGCAATCAACATTTTGACTTGAAACTGAAGTCGTGTTCTGTCATCCTCTCTCTGCATTTTAAATCCCTGTTCTCACTCTGTAATGTCTCTGCCCTTCAGTTTGTGGCTCATCCAAACTGCCAGCAGCAGCTGCTGAGTATCTGGTATGAAAATCTGCCCGGCCTGAGACAACAAACCACTGCTATCAAGCTGCTGGTGGTGCTGGGAGTGGCTATTGGACTGCCTGGACTGGCTGTGGCTTACTGGATTGCTCCTTGCAGCAGAGTATGTTATACGTTTGCTCACAAATGTCTCTCACAAGACTTTCCAAATCCATGACTCAATATTTAACTCTCTGCAGGATGTTTTCTCTGATAACACCATCATGTCATTTTTCTCACTTAGGTGGGGAAAGTGATGCGAAGCCCCTTCATGAAGTTTGTGGCCCACGCCTCATCCTTCACAATTTTTCTGGGTCTTCTGATCCTGAATGCTGCTGATCGTTTCGCAGGCACCACCTTGTTGCCGAACATGACCCACCATCACCACCCAGGAGGACTCAACTCTGACCCGCTGCTGCTCTACCGCATGACCACCACGCCTTTCACGTGGATGGAGATCCTCATCATTTCATGGGTCACGGGTGAGCGTAAGACCATCATGATGGAGGAAAGTCGTGCCATCGTGTGTAACATCACGTGACTTTGTGCCGCTGCAGGTATGATCTGGGCTGAAGTGAAGGAGATCTGGAGTCAAGGGCCGGGGGAATACCTGGTTGAACCGTGGAACTTCTTGGATTTTGGAATGCTGGCTATCTTCCTGGCCTCCTTCAGCTGTCGCTTCGCCACCCTGAGACATGCTGACTTAGCCCAGACCTATGTACACACAAACTATAGGACACTGATAAATGTCACACTGCCCCCTGAGATACACTACTTCACACTGGGTGAGCATGCTCACACACCAGCACAGACCAGAACAGACCGCCACACTTACATCATTTATGTATAAACAGTTGCTCTGAGTTAGCATGAGGCGTTACATGAGAGTATGTTTTCCACTGTAGCCGAGGTGTTCTGGGCTGCTGTAGAAATATGCTGCTGCAAGATGGCAATCTCCGTAGACGAGGACCAGCTCATAATCTAGATTATTATATTCTATTGCTGCCAATATGTCCCACTTAATCCTACACACTCTACGTTCAAAAGATGTTCATAATATGTTCAAAATGCAACCTGTAACCCCTTAATCACAGATGGGACATGCTTATTTGATAACCTTTGGAAACATCACCAAAGCAATTGTTTTTTTCAATCCTTAATATCATCAAGTTAAGATCCAGTGACTTTTTTTTTACGAGCATACTCTGTGGTCACCCAATTTAATAATTTAATGAAACACTCTCTTTAATCTGCCCTCAAAGAATAACTGCCTTCATTGTAAGACTACCCTTTAAAAGAAAAGTAATACAAAAAAATCTATTGAAGTGGAAGTAGCATAACTGAAGTTTACTGCTCTTTTGTTCCAGCACGTATTTACTGGTTGCCATCAGATCCCCAGCTGGTATCAGAGGGCCTGTACGCAGTGGCAGTAGTGCTGAGCTTCTCTCGGATCGCCTACATACTCCCAGCCAACGAAAGCTTCGGTCCACTGCAGATTTCTCTAGGGAGGACTGTCAAGGACATCTTCAAGTTCATGGTCATCTTCATCTTGGTCTTTCTGGCATTCATGATCGGCATGTTTAACCTGTACTCTTATTACCTGGGGGCGAAGCAGAATGACGCCTTCACCACGTGAGAGACACCTGCATTTGTTCACACATGCTTGTAGAGTTTCCTGCCTCCCAGAGCTATGTATTTAACATTCCTCTCACGCTGCAATTTGATTTTTTGAAGCTGTCGGCACTGCAACCAAAAACTTGTCATATATTTATATCTGAAGGATGGAAGAGATAGTAATATATCCCATATTTAAAAATAAAAGCAAATCAACAGAAAAGTGATGAATATATTTAAAATAAAACTGAGATAGTCTGTCAGATTTTTATTTTTCTTAATCATTTAATGAGATTTATCTTGGGACCCATTGTGGGGGTCCAGACCCATGTGTTCTTTGCAAGTTGTACACACTGAGAAGAAGAAAATGACCTAAAAACCTTATCTTCTTCCTTTGCTTTTCCCATGGAGCATCTTTAATATCTCTGTTCTGATGATTAATGGTTTGTTAGAGTTTCTCTCATTTCCTCTAACATTCTGTCCTCTGTGCATCCGTCCAGCCTGGAGGAGAGCTTCAAGACGTTATTCTGGGCCATATTTGGACTGTCAGAGGTCAGATCTGTCGTGATCAATAACGGGCACAAATTCATCGAGAACATTGGCTACGTGTTGTACGGGGTTTACAACGTCACCATGGTGATAGTGCTGCTCAACATGCTCATCGCCATGATCAACAGCTCCTTCCAGGAGATTGAGGTGTGTGATCAAAAATATTAAACCACAATACTCCATAAAACTTCAATTAATAGTCTGGGCTATTATTTGCTTAAACCACTGAACTCTGCAGGTTATATTTGGGACAGGTGTCTATATGGGACAGGATTTTTATTCCACTCTAGTGTCTGTTTAGTAAATGTGAAGCTACAGCTAGCAGCTGATTAGCTTAGCTTAGCACAAAGACTGGAAACAGGTAGAAACAGCTAGCCTGGGTTTTAGGGCTGGAGCAGTGACTTCCTTAAGACTTGTCTGGAGTCAGCAGAGACTCACTGCTCCTGACCAGGAAATAGTCAGGCACATTACCTGTGTAAAACCACAATTTAACTTTTTAAGAATTTGGCTGTTGTGTGAACTAAACAAACAAGATATTTAAAGTAATTTTCTTAAGAGTTTTGTCAGTTTCCCCATTTTTGAGCTAAGTTGACAGCCTTGCAGCTGTCTGTAGCTTCATATTTACCATCCAAAGTCAGAGAAAGCAGTACTGATTTTCTCATCTAACTCTTGCCAAGAAAGCAAATGAACTAGTTTGTAGTAAATCTGGTACATTTGATTACAGCTGTGCATCATACTCAAGAGGCAATGTAGTGCTGGTGGTTTTCTGCTCCAACGTGTGTTTCTTTTTACCGTTTCTTTCCTTCTTGTCTTCAGGATGATGCTGATGTTGAGTGGAAGTTTGCTCGGGCCAAACTCTGGTTCTCCTACTTTGAGGAGGGGAGGACGCTCCCTGTGCCCTTTAATCTGGTCCCCAGTCCAAAATCCATGCTGGGGATGGCAACGGCCATAAGGTCCCTGCTCCTGCAGTTTGTGGCAGGACACAGTGAGGAGAAAACTGAGACTCAGCTCAACCAGGTACCACACGTTTCTCCTTGACCATGATATTCAGTGTGGCTTTAAAGGCAGAGCCTGAGCACCTCCCAGTGGATTTACTGCTGCACCACAGGCTCCACCTGAGACCTGAAGTCCAGTTTAACCTGAAAAATGTCAGTTCTTTTCAATGAAGTTAATATGTTTAATCTTTCAGCTCGGAGGAAGCAAAAGTTCAGGATTTGGTGGGTCTACCAGCCCATCCAGATATCAGGTTTGTACTTGTGTGCATTTTGCAAAGGTTCAGACAAAAATATATTTTTTACTCTGTATTTCTGTGACAGCTACAGTTTCTGGTTATTCTGCAGAATTGGATTATATATGCAAAAGAAATTAAAAGCTCATAAAAAAAGATACATTGCTACACTTAAACTACCCAGCACTAAACTGTTACATTTAAAAAAAAAAAACAAAACAAAACACGAGCATTTCTGACAGAATGAGTTCTTGCGGATGTTAAACTTTTTATCTTCAAAAAGAATTCAATGTGGGTCTATTTCCCTTATAATATTTTTAAATTGTGCGTGTTCAAAGAATTTAAGCTCTTCTCCATCTCTGGTTCCAGAAGATCATGAAGCGACTGATAAAGCGTTATATCATCAAAGCCCAAGCAGATAAAGAGAGTGACGAGATCACTGAAGGTAAAATCAATAAAATGACACTAAAACTGAACCGAGCTTGTTTGAATGTCTCTATTAATTCTTGAAATAAAACTATTCTAAAGTGTGCAAGGTTGTCTGTCTATATGTGTCAGCCCTGCGATAGTCTGGCGACCTGTCCAGGGTGTACCCCACCTTCCGCCCAATGACAGCTGGGATTGGCTCCAGTCCCCCGCAACCCTTACGAGCACAAGCGGATACGGAAAATGAATGAATGAATGAAAACTATTCTAAGTTATAGGTTTTCAAGTTTGAAATGAAACATTAATTTCTCTTCAGGTGAGCTGAAAGAGATCAAGCAGGACATCTCCAGTCTGCGGTATGAGCTGCTTGAGGAGAAATCACAGAACATGGAGACGCTGGACGGACTGCTGCGGAGGCTGGGGGAGATCAGCACAACCTCATAGTGCCACTGCCAGTCACCCAAACTTGTACATTTAGCAGCACAGCCTTTAGTGCCTTCTCCATCATTAAATGTAGATACAGTAAAATAGTGACAAATCATTTATATGATAAAATAAGATTATATGTATGTGAATATAACATTAAAATGAAGATTGCAGATCGCATGATTTTGTGTTGTTTATATGTTAATAATGCACACAATGTACAGTTGGAGAGCACATCTTCTGGGAGTAGATCATGGGACCATTTTATCGTCCCTCACTAGCCAAAAACACAGTACATCATTAGAATTTGGACGAACGCTCACACATGGAATCACATATTAAAAACACTTAATGATACAAGTACAAACATTTGCACATTGCTTTTGTTTTTCCTGCATTTAAAAATACAAACATTCTTTTAAAAAAGTGAAAAAATAATCAACAAGATTGTTTTGCACAGTGCCATACAGTATGTCAGGTATATCTCTGGTGAAAACTGTGGTGAACTCAAGCTTTTTCTTCTTAAGGAAGATGCATAATTAATATGGATAATAAATATACACATAAACTAAATCTACAAATGCAAACTGGCGTTTTTAAGCAAAGTATTTGTCTTTTATACTGACAGCATGAAAGCTGACAGTAGAAGGAAGGTGTTATGGCAGAATTCAGTCTTTGACCATCAGGTCATACTGTTTCAGGCACAGAGGTGTGACACACATCTATAACATTAATATGACAATTTACACATAAATTACAGGATTGATAAAAAAAATACTGTTTCCATGTACCTAACAGACACATTTCATGTAGGTACGGTGATGAACTCAAATATAAAAGAGCTAATGACGTTGATTGAGTGACACTGTCACATGAATAGAGGAAAAGTCAGACAAGTCAGATTTTAAAAATCTACCGTAATATAAACTGGTTAATAACATGGTTTACATATAGTAGTCAGATATACATACAGTACATACATCATTCATATCCAGCCCCAGTAGTTCAGTGATAACAGTCACAGTTACATGATGAATATATTATATCTTTGATCAGCAGCACAGAGGATTACTGCATGTACTGTAGCTCCCTAAAGTCTACGTTAGATTTTTGTGTTATTTTGCTGATGTGGTGACGACATCATCGGGTCTGTCACATGTATGTGATGTAGTTTTCAGGTATGAGGCCTGTTCTGCCGTTGTATGTTGCCTGAAGCCAGCCTGGTTCCACAGACGGGTACACTGCAGACATAACCAACCCAGCATGTCAAAATACATCAACTCAACAGCAATGTCTCTTTCAAGAAATCCTGACCCGGTTACTCAAGATAATTCACAGACCTTGTTGTGGCCAGTTTCGTGTTGAAACTATTTTCTTTCCACCAAACTACCCTCACCACATGTATCAACCCACCAAAGGAGGCATGCATGTTCTCATGAAGCAGAGGCCCGTGACGGCCCTTAGCTCCTCAGCTGAGCTGAATGTCAGCTAGCTGTAGGTATATGCTTGATTTTGGGAAGTGGCATGGTTGGCAGGAGTATATATCACTGATTTTGGGGTGAAGTGTGACTTTGAGATCATAAGAGAAACACTAACAATTAAGAGGTTTGTTATTATAAAGGAATAAATCAGCTATTTTTATGCATTGATAATGATCTCCAAATACATATAAATGAAAACATGCTTTTATAAATGAGTTTAATGAACACCTAGTAGCCCATTTACAACTGCAGAGACTTGTGTCACTGATGCAGGGGCGTACAAACTTTTTTGAACAGGGGCCAGAGTAGATTATGTGACAAATATACCTGGGGGACAGATGCTTCTCACATCAAATGGATTATAAAAAATCACATAGAAATGAGACAAATGCAACAGTTTTATCGTTTAGATAAAAAAGTTACAACTTTCCACCTTTTTTGAAAGCGGTGGTCCTCACTGTCAAGCTTACACCTCTTTGATGTGGCCATGTCTGCTACCAAGCAGAAAATGTCTGCTATTAAGTAACCATCAGTTTGCTTGTTTACTGTTTATTTATGAAAACACATCAATTCTGCCTGTATGTCTGCAAGCTGTATTATAGTCAAACCATTGTGAGTCGAAGGCAAAAAGTTCAAAGTGATATTGCTTGCTTAACCAATATTGTGTGGTGGGGCACATACAATATATATTGAAAGTCAAGCTGAGGGCCATTTAAAATTGTTCTGAGGGCTGCAATTGGTCCCCAGGCCAGCCTTTGGACATGCCTGCACTAATGGATCCAAACATACAAACCGCATGTTGCACAGCTGTAAATGGGGCCAAAAATCCCTCAGGACATGAAACCTGTGAGTGGTTTTCTTACCATTTGAGAAGAGCGCCCCCTGTGGAAAACTGAGCTCGTGGCTGTGTTCTGCCTCACAGGAGTAAAGAGCTTTTGCCTCCCTAAAAAAAAAAAATGTGATCAGTAAATATACAGAATTAAAAGAAGAATGACATCTGTCAATATGTTTACTTTGCTTGTGCAGACTTCAGTGACTTTACATGAAGAACTGACATGAGGTTGTTCCACCAACAAGCTCAAAATCTACATACCTTCCTGAGGAGCATATGTCTAATGCTGAGGAGAATACTGAACTGTCACGCTGCGGTAGTCTGACTGATAATCTGTAACACACACACACACACACACACAAAATTTGCTCTGAAAACATTTTTTTAGATAATTCCCTGCGTCAATATTGAAAACAAACTCAAAAAACAGGTAAACTGTTTTCTTCTCAATCCTTTAAAAACCTGTGCAAAATGGATTGTTTTCTTTCAAAAACATGGGGAGAAGGCAATGAGCAACTTAACAAGACATCGCACAAAAATGAGAAAAAAAAATGTATAAGAAATTAACCTGAAAATAAGCAACAACAACAAAAAAGCAAAAAAAACAAACGAACAACAAAACAAGCAAGAAAATGAAAAAATATTTAGGTTATATATTTTACTATATATTTATTTCCTGTAACATAGTTGTAAATATAAAGTTTCAAAATAAGAAATATAATAATTTTCCTTATTTTTTGTCAAGTGACAAAAAATGTATTTTCTCATCACCTCCCCTCTTTTTTTGAAGCGATTTTTCAGGCAATTTCCTAGTCATCTTTTACTAATTTCTTGCAATCTGTGGGGCATTTATAGCCACATTGTTTTCAAAAAAAATCAAACCAAATGGCTCAGGGTTCATAGGGGGTTCAAAGAATGTATAAACTCATAAAAAAGTAGTCCCTCTCAGTTATCACTTAAAACCCACTACAAGTGTGTGGCAGTGTATTAATCTGCAGAAACTTCTCTTAGTTTCGTCCAGTTATGCTATGTTCGCGATGTTCGTCAACAAAGTGCGAGGTCAGGTTTGGACTTAACCATTCACGAGGAAGCCACAGAAATTGCGGTCAGTGCCACAAAAAAACACAAATATAGCAAGGTCAAACGCCAAGCAGACAAAGCTCGGGTTTGACTTCACAGACACTCACACTGACGCAGGCCTCTGGTAACCGTTACTGGATGTGGCGGCTGCAGAGTGTTTTGCAGTCAGATCGGAGCCACAGCGGACGTGTGCAGGTTTACGTTTGAGTGTTGCTTCCTGTGGGTCCAGTGACATGAGACTCTGTACTGATCCATGACAGCTTTTGTAATCTGCGATAAAATCACAAGAAATCACAATGAAACACAAACAGGGAGGCGACAGATAAGTTTTTCTCATCGTCTTCACAATGAATCTCACTGAGACGTACGCACCCTCAGAGATGTGTAGGGAGGTGAGAGAGGAAGATGCAGAAAGCCGGTAGGGGAATAATGACGAGGAGGAGGAAGAGGAGGAGGAGGCAGTCCTATAAGTTTTTCTGTGCTGACGAGGAGGAGAGGTAGAGTCCGCCAATTTGGTTTCTTTGACAGTGGAGGAGACCTCGGGTGCATTTCTTTGATCCACTGAATGAGTGCTCTTCAAAGAGGAGACAGACGACACTCTCGGAACAGGTCGGCCCTCCCTGAGAGAGGAGGCGCACTCCACAGAGGACTGCTGGATGGAGGCAGTGGATGTGGAGGCTACGGAGGGAGATCGTGACTCTTTTACAGATGATAATGAGGCAGACGAGTTTCCTTTGACAGACACACTCCTCTCAGTGGAGAGTAAAGAGGACGTGGAGGAGGACACAGAGGAAGTCTGCTGAGCCGGAGTGAGCTGGGAGGAAGTCCAGGAAGAGAGAGGCGTAAGGTGGGGGGACGCGGTGCTGTCTGTCAAGGGTTTCTGATCCATCACGTTTGAGGCGTTGTGGGACAGGGAGCAGGAGGAAGCTACAACAGGAGACACCTGCGCTGTGGAGGACGAGCCGGACTCTGCAGCAGGAGATGACGGAGGAGAGGTCTGAGACAATCCGTTTTTCTCAGAGGAGTGTGAAGACAGAGACTCCTGGCTGCCCATCGGAGTCGTGCTGGGGCTGCTGCTGAAAGTGTCACCTAGAGGAAGAAATGTAAGCAAGTCACATAATAAATAGACTGAATGACACAACACAAAGGTTCCACTGCTATTTTATCAACTCATTTGTGCAATATATATATGACATTCAAACAGTCAAATCTGACGGACTGTGAAATGATTCACTAAATTCTTCTATACAAAATTATATTCGCTTCTTTAATATTCTCTAATCTTTTCTTTAAAAAAAAAAGATGAAACACTGGATAATTTTACTGCTTTGGGCCTTAAACTGTTGATGGAACCATCTGATGTTTTTGTGAAGGGTCATAAGACAAAAAGCCTGAGAACCATTAATTTAATCCTTAATATTGGGCTGTATTCAATAAGCAAATTCAATCACATGTCTGAAAGTAACTCAGGAAGATGAAAAATTACAAGTAAATAAATGTTTAAAAAAAATTAGAAATAGAAGTAAATAAATACAGAAATAAATAGATATGGAAATAAATAAATAAAAGAATAAATAAATGATAAAAAACATACATAAATAAATAAATGCATAAATAAACAAATAAATGTTGAAATAAATATGGAATTAAATTGATTAATGCATAAAAAAATTAAAAATTGTAAATCTGATATCTAAACATGAAATAAATATCCTGAATTTATTTCTACATATTTTCACAACAACATTTATTCATTTCTGTGTTAGGTGGGAGGTCCTAACCTCTGTGTTTTTTATTTTTATTGGATTTATTTAAATGGTAATTTATTTATTTTTCAAACAAACAAATGCTGAAATAAATACATTTAAATCTGTATTTATGTATTTATAAATATATTTATTTATCAATACTTATGTGTGTTTTTTGTCCTCCATAACTAACAGCTTTAACTGTCAATAAAGGTTGTGGAGTAAAAAAAGGTATTCAACAATGATGAGATGAAAGAGCTGTCAGCTGCAGAGAAACTCACTGTCGTTGTCTGCCAGGCAGAGAGTCGGAGGGTAAAGACGGGCCCTCCTCTTTCCAGACGACAGACAGATGGCCTTGTTCCTCCGAGGAGTTGATCGGGAGGACGGAGCCTGAGGTAACGGCAGCGACAGGTCGGGGGCCTCACCAAAAATCTGGCATGAGCATACAGTGTACATGTGAGTGTGTTCATGTATTTGTGTGTGTGTGTGTGTGTATGTCTATGTAAGCACACCTTGTGGTGGTTTTCAATTATAATCTCCACCACGATGTTCTGAAACTTGATGTTCATCATGGCGGCCACCGTCTCTTCCTGTGACCTCATCAACGTGGGGCCGAAGATCATTCCCAGGTTGGACACAGTCATCTGGTTCTGGTCACTGTGAGAGGACACCCTGCATGCACACACACAGACACACACGATGGGCATGTTTTTTATTACAGCAGAAAAATGACAGAAAGGTGTTAAGTAAAGTTTCAGTACATCTGTTAGTACTAGTACTCCTGCTAGTTAAGCTATCAGCAGACTTCTGTTAACATATTTTCAACCATAGTTACTCTTGATAGTTTTGTTTGAGGTTTTTCTACTCCAAGAATCTGATGTAAATGAACATTTCTTAAAAGGTGTTACTTTTATCCTTTTAAGTATAAGTACAGCTTTACAGTTAAGAAGGATCTTGTTAACAGTTATTTCAAGAATGGATTTTAACATTCAACATTTAAAGATATATTTTATCCAGTCAATATTTTAAATGTTGCCTTCAGTGACGAAAAAACGATTGTTAGAAGTCTGTAAGGAAACCAAAAAGGTTTTCATGATGTGAGGCTGACGTTCTTGTCTAACTGTCTAATTGTCTAACAGCATATTGGAAATAGGAAAAGAAAAATATGTTTTGCAAAAAGCTTTGTGTAAGTTCAATCAGAAAGGCTATCTTTATGCTTAAGACATCCACAATGCTCTCTATGTATTGACATGAACATACTTGAGGAGGTGGTCAGTTAGGATGTCCAACATTGCTCTGTTTTTCTCTGGTAGTTTATGGACAAGAGCATGAATCGCTCTCACTCTATACTTCTGGTCATCATACTCTGTGAATCAAGGAGAGAGCAGTGAGAGAGGGATATGATTCAGTGGTGATATACCATTTACATGACATACAATATACAGGGTTCCTGTAAATTTTCATGGAATAAACTTTTATAGCTTTTTTCAAATATTTTTCCCCCACTTGCCAAGTTTTCCAACTCTTTTCAAACATAATTTTAGCATCCCACATGATGTGTTCAGGGACCATTGTAAATTTGAAAATCGAACAACAATTTCTGCTTTCACATTTTGTGGCAGTGATAAATACTTTAATTTTGGTGAATTTTAAATATTAAAAAATGCCTTCCAAACCATTTAAAACATTTTTGTTTAAAAATAAAGTTGTCTGTAAAAATTGTCAAACATAAGAGGAAAATTCACCAAAACATTTTAATGACAAAAAGTCATCAATTTAAAAAAAGGTCTTAAAACAATATTTCTTAAAAAGATGAAAAAAGAAGAAAGAAATTGCCATAATTTTTTACATTTTCTATAAATTTCCAAAAAGAAAAGTGTCTATCACACTACTTTTGAAAGAGGCAATGAGGGATCTTACTTGCAGCCTTGATGAATTCTTTATGCAGTCTGTAGGTCAGTACCGGTTCCGCCAGACACCTGCACGCATATTATAAATCATGAATTCATAATTCATGAGGAGTGTGATTCAGAAAAACTTCTTTGTATTGTGTGGCACCTGAAATAATTCTTGAGACCGCTGGTGATGGTCTTGTTGTCCCAGGCGTCAGCATCCAGCTGCATGTCAGCGGGAGCTGTGGATGCTACAGGAAAGAAAATAATGAACTATTTATCTGGAATAATGATTTTTTTTTTTACATGCACTTTCTATTCACTGCGCTGAAATAAATCTTCCCCATATAGCAAAATAATAAAGGAAAAGAAAGGAAAGCATGCTGTTTCTTACCAAACACACTAGTCATCAACCGCTGCACTTTGGAGTTGACTCCTCCGGTCCTGTACAGCCCCAGGGTGGTAATACCTACACACAAGTTTTAACATAGGTGGTAAATACACAGTGCATATAATTAATAGGATTAGTTTTTGATTTGAACATTTTAAGGTAAAGGATTACCTCTTGTTTCAACCAGCTCTATACACCTCTTAACAAACTTGAAGCCTGCCTCATTGAGAAACGCTGTAAAACAAACACGTTTACCAAAATAGATGTTTATAAGCAGAATCTTATGATTTAGATAAAGAACAGAATAAATGGGATACTTACTCTCCTCCTTTTTGCTGAGCAAGGACGGCAAAGTGTAAATCTAAACAAAGACAGAGGAAATTGTTCAAGTATGTGTTAGTATGACAGTGTGACATTTCAAACAATGTACTGTCATCATTTATTTATGGTGAATATATTCATACAGGTTCTTTTCCATCCATTGCCTCCATCCACTGCTGCCTATTGGCCTCAGAAAGCGCCTGCAGGGTGATGACGCCATGTCTGCAGGAAAAGAGAGATAACTTTACCCGAGCTCAATTTAACAGCAGCCAAATCTCAATGTATTTATTCCGAATATTATCATGTGTTAAACACACGCAGCCTCTCAGTTATCTCTCACCTCTCCACCACCTCGATGTCGAAGCAAAAGCGCTTGTCAATTGAATCCGTCTTCCTTCTGACACATGAACGCAGCTTGAACATCTCAGGCGTACCATTCACCACGCCGTTCTGTTCACAGACAGATGTGTTTTCAATATTCACTCAACATGTGGTATTAAGGGCTTGTAACAGTTTTCACAAATCTGAGCTTTTGATATTGTAATGAAAATTTTGAATTGTATTGTACGTGTTTTAGCCCCCCCCAGCTATATACTTCCTACTTTTCTATTTCCATCAAAACCCCATAAAAATGTACTTACAAAAACTTAGACGCTATCTTAACCCTTTAAAACCTGTGCAAACTGGTCTGATTTCTTTCAAAAACATGGGGAGAATGCAAAAGCAACATAGCAAAACATGGCCCAAAAATTTGCAAAAAATTACAAGAAAATTATAAAAAAAGAAAAGAAAAATGCCAAGTACAGAATTTCTTGCAATTTGTGGTATATATTTTTGCCAAGTTAGTTATTGCCTTTTTGCTCATGTTTTCAAAAGAAATTTAACCACTATGTTTAAGTTTCCAAGGGTCAAATAGCTTGTGAAAGGCATCTGAACACAGCACAAGAAAACTGATGTCAATCCAGGTTTCAAAGAGTTAAAGTAAGAAATCCATGTCTTTCTCTTTCTGTCAAAATTGCCTTACAGTTACTTAACTGGACACTGCAGTTAGTAGAGACTGTTTCGAAAGCTGTCTTGCTGTTGCAATCAAGTGCTTGTAGGAAGCTGCTCAGAACTGTGTTCCATGCCAAGAACTACTAAGTAATAGTTGAATAATGAATAATGTAAATTTGGGTTGTTTTCATTGTGGCTTTTAATGCTTAGTAAATGGGCTAAAACATTTAACACGTGTGGTCACTGATCTATGCTCCCAGCTTACCTGTCTGCTGGCCGGTCTGGCCTCTGTGTTGCTCATGGTGAACAGCTTGGAGCTTTTTTCATATGTACAGTAGTATCTGGTCCACACACTGCCCAGTGGACCTGTGATACATGACACACATTCACGCACTTGTGTACGAGTATATGAAAGTCTGATTGTGGCATCTGCTTGTCCTCACAGCATCAGTAAGAGAAAGAAAGAGGAGAAAATATGATTTTGTGTGTAGCTCACGTTTCTCCTGTATATACAGATATCCCTCCATGGTAAAGCAGCTGGGGGCTTTGAAGTCCTCTTCTGCAGACCGGATCCTCTTCATCAGCCTCTCAACCTCAGCACGTGTACTCTCAAAGTTATTGCGAGCCTTATCGACAAATATAAGAAACTGCATTAACAGGAGCCACACTTATCTTTATGAAACAGACAAAATCTTTGAAAAAGTATCCAGGGAAATGTCCAGTCTTCAGGTTCATACTTGTACTTTGTGTTCCAATTAAAAATGCTTACATGTTTTACTGTTGAAAAAACACTTTTTTTTTCATACTGTCTGTGCTGGAACACCTGTATTCACCCTCTTTCTCACTCAGTCCCTCTGCCCACAAAACCCCATCTGCTCTGACTGGCAGCAGCTGAATGACTGTAAAAGAGTTCAACAGCACTTTCTGCCTTAAAAAGAAATTACCAATAAATGCTCCTAAATTAACATTTTTACAACTGGACATGTTCCAGCAGGAATATAACCAAAATTCAAGAGAAATTTACACCAGTAACCAAGATGACATGTTTTCCCGATGTGGGCATGTAGTTACATGCAGCAGTGTAAACTACGTTATCTAAACACTTGCAGTAGTGTACCTGGAGCCGATGACCATATAAAGAAATCCAGCACAAACTAACGTCAGCTTAGTTTTTGCTCACAGGGATTACTTTTACATATATTTACTTAATTATTTGAAACTTACATGTATATATAAAAATATATACATGACAGAAAATAAGAAAAAGAAAAATCGACCCCCTTTTAAACAAGTGGTTCTTTTGTTATGATAATGTGTTAATCCAAACAGTATTGATTTCTCATTTGCATTTAAAAAGTTCCTGTTTTTAGCAAAAAAGAAAAAAAAACAGTTGAAAATCTCAGACTTTAAGGCTGCTACACTGATGTACAAGTTTTTACCTCATAAAGTGTTGAAACTGCATTTTTATTTTACAGGATTTAAAGAAGAAATTATTGAGAAACATGACGGATTGATTGTGGCCAGTCATTTCTTAATTTTTTTAGTTTTGCAGTCTGGACATAATCAATTTAAGACTGCCTATTGAGCTTCTGATCGGTTTAACTTTGTCTTTTTCCTGGTAAACTGGTCAAAAAAAGTGTGAACTGTAACTGCTGAGTGAAATGTGTGAGCCTGTACTAGACCCTGCTCAAACTGTGGCTGCAGGTGGTTAACAGTGTGTGTTCCAACATGCTTGGATTATCAGGTGTGTGAGGTTCCCACTTTGGGATACAATTTTCCCGATGCAGTTGAAACTGACTTTTTAAATTCTTTTAAAATACTTAAAATAATGGTAGACCAGATAAAACAAGCGACGTCAGATCCACGTTTGGTCTCAGGGTTTGCAGTAAACATTCTTACTTACGTTCTGCAGGTTGAACTGAAGCTGTTGTTTGTAGGGTTCAAACTCACTGGCCAGCTCGTAGCCCTCATGGTAGAATGTAAACAAACCCTGCAGGAAGGCTAGTAACTGAAGATCAGAGGGAGAAAAAAAACAGAAAAATGTTAGCTGGGGGCTTGGGAGTGTAGAGCATAATGAGGGGATTACAAAAGAATGATTGTCTGTCATCTGCTCAATCAATCAAAATGGGAGAAAAGCCCCCAAACTCTGTCTGTTGTCTGGTTTGCTGCCCTTGTTTACTCTACAACAAAGAGTTTCCCTCTCTGTCAGGGCGGAAGAGATCTCCATGCAGGAAGTGCTTCTACAGCAACAGGAAGTGGGCTTTACTGATATGTATCATTAAAACATTTTTATCACCCGCCAAACAGTGTGTGTGTAATGTGTGTTTTTCAGAGCATGGCTCAACTGTCCTTCTATGATCATGTCTGTTTGCATACACACGATCATTACTAGCTTGGCTGCAATTATGACCTAACGTTTATATCACTGCACAAAATAGACTCATCAGAAAGATTTTCCTGCAAGGAAACATTATGTACTGGATACTGTGCTTTCTCTCTGCTGGTCGGAGCTGTGAAGGCCTAGTAGCCAAGTGTAATTGTGCTAAATGTGATCAAAACGTGGGAACTCACCGGCTCCACAAATTCAAACTTCTTTCTCTCCTGCACTTCTTGGATCTTGAAGACATACTGCAGCGAAGCATCATAAAATACCTGCCTGTCCTTACTCATCTGTGAATCAGCCTGCGACAAAAACAGAAACAACACCCATACAGAACTTTTTTGTTATCTAACACAAGTGGGATGAACTTGATGCACATTTCTAGGAATCTGATGGTTTACCTCGTGAAGCTGTGACTCCTTCTTTTTGGAAGACAGGCTGAGGTGTTTCTCCAGAACAGAGTAGTATCTCTCTGTCTCTTTGTCAAACTGCTTCTTTCCCTCCTGAAAATGAAAGGGATGTGGAGAGGACATTAGCAAAAAGTAAAAGCAACCATATGAATTACACATACATCTGCTGATAAAGGTTGTTAAATTCACTTTGTACATAATACAGAGAGAATTTCCCATTTGAATACATCTCGATTTCCCCTATCCTTTATTTCTCATTCACTGGGGCCGACATTTTATCAATACCACACCAAATGCTTACCTCGATTAAAATACCAATGTCAAAATGATATGTTTTAATACACCTTATTTTGAGGAATACAAACTAGGCGTTTCCCAATGCATTCATATGTATTGTTATTGGAACACAAAGTCATACAAGAACTCAATAATTAGATAAAATACATAAGAGTGGTGTAAAACTAGTAGATATATTATTAATATCAGTAGATAAATGATCAAAAAATAGGTAAACAACCCAAAGAATTTGACTATACATCCTATGATAGTTTCCAGTACTTTAAGGTCCAACTAAAGTAACAACCAAATAACTAAAAGCCATGTACTTAGCCACTGTGGTGCATGTTAACATGCTCACCTTAACAACACTAACATGTTGATGTTAGGCACTATAATGTTTGCCATGTCTACCATCTTGATTGAGCCTGTTAGTAGTGGAGCTGCAACAACTGAACTGATTAGTTGTGAACAATTAAATAAGTCGCCAATAAATTGATGATTGATTAGTTTGATTAATTTCTTAAGAAAAACTCAAATATTATCTGATTACAGCTTCTTAAATGTGAATATTTTCTAATTTATTTTCTCCTATTTTAGTGAACTGAATATATTTGCATTGTGGACAAAACAAATGCTAACACGCTTATTGTGATTATGCTTGCATGCTGATGTTTAGCTGGTATTCACCCTGTGTTTGTATCCACAAAGTACAGCTGAGGCTGGCAAATTTCATGGAAATTCATCCAGTAACTGTCATGGTATTTCACTTTGAATCACGTCAAACTCATTGTCAAGAGTTAAAGGGACACTCAAGTCAGTAAGATTTATCCTCTGGGGACCTTAAATATCTGTACAGCATTTCACAGCAATCCACTTAAAAGTGGTTGTTAAGATCTTTTAGTCTGGACCACAGTCATGGTCCAACCAGGTCGGCATTGCCCTCCCTAGAGCACAGCAGCTAGAGTAGCTAAAAATACCAAAATTCAACAAATTAGTGAGGCCACAGTAAAGTTTCTGCAACCCTGCAAATACCAACATCTCTGTATCTGATTCTGTATCTGATCTTTCACAAGTTGCAAAAGTTCAGTTGTGTTTTGGGATGAACTAACCAGCCTTAAGGAACCTCAAGACCATTATAAAATGGAGAGAGAACATTAATAATCTAAACTAAGAGTCACTGCCAAAATATTTAGGACAACAGCTTTTTCCATAACAGCTGCAGCTCCAAACTCCACATGTCCAACTGCTCTGTCTTGCTAAACAACATCAGTGTGAGGATGTGCTCTTCACACACTCGTGCTACATTCTGCAGGCTGAGGAGTCGATTGGATCAACACCAAGAAATAAGCTGTGATTTCACTTTCAAGGTTAGTCATAGCTATGACCACTTCTATTTTTGAGATCCTGTAAAATGCATGACACTGATTGCTATTTCTGCCATTATTTCAGTCTCAGAGAGAGTGGAGAAAAAAAATGATAAATTGAATTATGAGACTTGAGACAACTGTTGAAACCAGACACCAGACTCACTTTGTGTTTATACTGCCACACTGAGTCCAACTATCTCTCTGACTATGATGCGCTCCCTGTTCTGCCTCCCAGAGTCCGTTCCCATGACCTTGTTACTGACACTGGACTGTGATCCATCGTTCATCTGAACATATTGGATTCTCTGACCAGTGACTAAGACACACTGAGACCAGACCAGAGCAGGACGATCCGTCTGATCACCACCCACAGCGTAAGATACTTAACGCATGCAGCATCCTTAATGAACTGCATGGCCTCTTAAAACCTCAGCAGAGACCGTCTGAGGTTTTAAATATCTCTTGTTAGTCAAAGCAAAAGTTAACCGGTTCAGTTACTTTGTGTTAATAATCCACTCAGCTTTCAAGTTCCCCATCAATACCAAAAACTACAGATTTACCTTTACAGCTCCAATCTGCTCCTTACGAAACCTCTCAAGTGGTGAGATCAACACGTCATCAGCGTTCTGGATCTGAGAGGAAAAACACACAACAGTCAGCTCAGTGGGTAATAACAGTAAGACCAGCAACAACTCACTGTTACATGAGGGCAGCAGGTCAAATTCAATCCTACCACAAGAATCTGCCTGTGCTGCTGTCAGGGGATTTAAAAGTATTTCAAATGAAGACATCATAATGACTGCGGTTACATGGACATGAATTACTTGTTTATGAGGATTAAAGCGGTTATAATAGTATTCGGGATATGATGTTTACATGAGTACAGGGAAATCAAGTTATTCACATTCTGAGAATACACCCCAGTTTCTTAGAGAGCACTCCAGCCAGCATACCCAGGTTTCTCATAAATGGACTATGCAATGTACATGCTCAAATGTATACACGGACTACACGAAAAACCCGATTACAAACAGGTCATTCATGTGACCACAGTCCATGTCCAGTCCTCAACTCACTGACACAGTATGTATGCTAATGCTAATCTTTCAGCAACTTCACAAATTTGTTGTCATGTTCATGTTTTGAATGGAAAAGGGTTCAAACAGCCAAATTGCATATCTCTAAACTGATATATTATGGTTTATTTACTTTGTGTTGAGATACCAGAAATATCTGATCAAAAACCTGCTCATACCTCAGTTAGTCAGTTTCAGATTGTGATCAGTGAGTACAGTTTGGACTTTGCTCGTGGTTATCATTCACAGAAACAACAAGTTCATGTCATAGCTGAGTAGCGCTCTGGAACTAATGCTAACATTAGCATGCTAATATGTGCACAATGACAATAATAACATGCAGACACTGAGCATGTTTACCATGTTCACCATTTTACACAAAATGCAAACTACAGCTGAGGCTGATAAGGATGTCATGTTAACAAACGACAGATAAGCATTTTGATCTGATGATGGTGCTTGATGAAAAGTCAGGGGGTCACTAAAGCTGTTAGCCTTTGACACATATCCTGGGCAGAATGACAGTATGTTTAAAACTTCATCTGATCTGAGCAGACACACACAGCCTACAAACGTAAAATAATCATGATACACTTGTGGCAATATTTTTGTAGCTGGTTGTACAGTATGGATG
This sequence comes from Plectropomus leopardus, assembly GCF_026936395.1. Taxonomy (NCBI): domain Eukaryota; kingdom Metazoa; phylum Chordata; class Actinopteri; order Perciformes; family Serranidae; genus Plectropomus; species Plectropomus leopardus. Next base: position 22,955,748 of record NC_142190.1, read on the forward strand.
AGAAACTTGGTGTTGTGATATGAGTCAAGCAGTGTGGAAGGCCACAGAGCGGTTATCAGAGCTCTGGTGTTTTTACAAAGTCTCGGTCCTCTTTAGTCATGAGCCTACATAATGCAAGTCTCTGTCACGTCTTGATTTGTTCTGTCTGGTTGAGTCAAGCATTAGACTCTAAATAGCTTCCCAGCACTGCATCATGGCTCCACTTTCACTTCAGTTTAGCACCACGCCGGTACCCAAAGAAAGGTCTGCTTTCTTTGTAGGTGCTCTTTTTTCACCACAATACAATACACAGGGTGAAACTGAACACTAAAAGACTGAAGGACATTGTTAAATCCCAATAATGGTCCTTTCAGGTTCAGCAGGTAGGTATTTCAGAGAAACCTCTTTGCTGGAATTACCCTTTAACTCAATAATGATGGTATTAGTTGAGTTCAGACCTATCTGCAGCGTTGCAGTAGAAAAGCATACAATTAAAATACACACATAGAAAGAAATAGAGAGAGAGCAGACAAACAAACACACACACACACACACACACACACACACACACACGCATACACACACAGGACCCTTTTATGGACTTTCCCAGGCAGTCAGGCCTCAGCTCACAGTCTCACAGGGGAATTGGCAGAATAGGTTCCACATGGTTCCTCTGTAACCAGACCATGTACACAGCCACAAGCACACACACACGCACACACACACACACACACACACACACACACACACACACACACACACACACACACAGAGGGCTATGCATAAGGTAGCTTACTATGCATATACATTGCACATGCGCAGGGGCTTGGCTGCACGCACACTGTGCCAAACTCCAATCACTCCCACACAAAGCCCTCTGGTTAATGGAGGGTCTGTGAGTCAAAGACGTTTTTTCCGAATCGCCATGGAGCACTCACTGCCACTGGCACAAAGTTCACAGCTAATGTGTCAGTCAGACTTGTGGGAAAAAACAGATTAGAACAGGAGGCCAGTGTGGTGCAACAAGTCAAGGCGCCTGGCAAAGACCATATCTGCTAGAGTGAAATCCTGTAAGCAGTTAGGTCAAACTTTGGTGATGACAGTTTGGTTTAAAAGGGGCTTTTGGTCAAATGCATAGATGGTGTATTTGGATCTGCACTGACATTTAGAGCAGGATGTTTTGAATGAGGAGAATCATCATCATCATACTATTTTCTTAAGTCCTTCAGAAGTCCCTACTGTTAATAAAATAAATGTATACAAATCACATCCATTTTATTGATAATAATTATCTAGAGGCAAATAGCTTAGAAATTCAAAGGCACAGACTGAAAATGTAAAAAACAAAGAGAAAGATTTGTTTTTAATATCCATTTAAAGTATAGATATTTGTTTTAAATAGACAAATATCTCTGCAGAAAAGGTTGACTGTCCTACATCTCATTAATATGAACAAATAAGAACAAAGCTTTACATTGTGTAAAATACAATGCAATTCATACTCGGAGTTAACTGACCTATTTCTTGTATACCACCAGTCTTTACCTTGAGCTTAGAATGTCCTCCTGTGTTCCCACACTTTTTAATCAACAGTTTTTTGAAAACTTTTCCATAATATTTTACACCATGATGACTGAATTTAAAAAGTCTAAAAGCGGTAGGCTTAAAAACATGCACTTCCGAGGCATTAGTGTATAAGAAAGCGCTTGCTATCTTTACTGGCAAATTTTCGCCGCCAATATCATAACTTCTCCAGGAATTTCACGACCGTGGGCCACTTTTAAGGGTCACAACCAACAAAATGCTTCCAATTTTGAAACGTTCCTTACTTTATTTTTAGAATGTACAACATAAACTACCTGCATTTTCTCTAGTCTCTCTCTCACATGCACACACACATTTTCTTACCAGTCGTTTTCTCTCCTCTTCCATGGTGCTCAAGAGCTGAGAGAACTCCTTTAAGGATTGAGCTGCAAAAGAAATGTCACACCCCAAATGTGGATTTTTTTATTTTTATTTTGCAGTCTCAACATCTTGTTTCTAGATAATAACTGCAGTCATTTCAAAATTACCTATACTGATTTCATCATCAGTCTCAGCGTCTCCAATACATTCAAACTGGAAATCCTGCAGAGACTGAGAGAACCGTTGAACAGCAAGAGAAAGACCTGAAAAAACAGAGAAAGAATTTCATTTGGTTACTAAAATCAGGCACAACAATTATATTATTGCCATCATTTATTTATAACATGTAGTTTCACTGTTTCCAGATCATACAAAAGAATGCTTTGGGCGCAAGTTTGCATTCTGCAATTTTTGGTCCAACATGATGTCAGGCTCCCATTCCCCTACAGGCTTCAAGCAGGATGACTGATTCCCTCCTGTAGTAAACTATTATTGTATTTTCCTACAAGCCTCTTGCATATCATCCACTGCCAAGACATGAGGTGTCAAAGTCTGATGTAAACAAACAACCACACCCCGCAGCAAACTCCACTTGACAGCCTTAGTCTCACAAAACTGTGTTTACGTGTCCAAACAACACTCCACTAACAGAGTTTAATATCACCTCTTATTCTCTGAGGTGCATGAACACTTGGCACCACAAGGCTGCATTCTCTCATTCACACACCCGAAACACTGGTCTGCGTGCCAGCCGCTACAGGCACTCTTTCAAGCACTCTACTGCGTTATATACACCGATAATAAAACTATTAGCATGTCCTTTAATAGAAGTTTGCAACAGATTACTGAAGGCCTGTGTTCAAGTTCAATGCATGAAAGACAAAAGCACCAAAAAACACTTTATTCAGTTGTAAACTTATATTGAGCTGTTTCCATATTACTATCATTTATCATTAGGAGCACAAAATGTGGACCAAAGTGTTATTAATCTTTTCTGGTGCTGTAAAATGTATGTTTACATCGTTGCGTTTTTTTAGTCAAGGGGGAAAGCAGGGCTGTGATCTAATTTTTATTAACACTTCAATTATTAATGTCAATATACCTGCCAATTTTAGGGTCAAAACATTTTTGGGCCCTTAATTCTTAATATCTGAAATGCTTCAAATATTTTACGTCCAGCAGTCTACCTTAAGTTAAGTGATGTCAGACTGTGTAAATGTAAAAAGTTTGTGGTCTGATGCCTACAAACTTGAATGTGTTTCACTTGTTTTTACAGCAGCATTATTCCGTTTAAATGAAAATCTCATTTGCTGCGCTACAACACTGATGTGAGAAAACTCTGACAGATGCATTATATTGTAGTAATATCATTTTGTGGAGGCTGTGGTGATTGAGGTGCTGGTGTTCTGTACACAGTTTTAGCTGTTAATATTAACAATGCAAGGGATCGGGTTGTTCACAGAACAATAAAACACACTTGGTTTGTGTGTGTGTGTGTGTGTGTGTGTATGGCAGGCAGCAGCAGTGTTCACACCAAGAATGACCTCAGCCAGCAGGTGAGCCAAACAAACCGCAGCAGCTACAAAGCGTAGGTGTGTCTGAGCTTAAATTGGACGTGATCATAAAAAACTATTAACCAACGGGAGATGCCTGCTTTTTGAAAGTCTTCATTAGCGCATGTCATTTTATAAATATAACAGCCACCATTGAACTATGTAACAATTAGACAAAGGGCTGGGCAATATGACACAAAGTATCCTGTCACTGACTGAAGCCTGAAGAAACCTGAGGGTTCTTTAATTTAACTTTAGATAGTTTATTCACAAAAAATAGAGTAACATGATGTAAACATTTAACATGCTTAATCCACCTTTAAAAAAAACAATACAAGTTAGCTTGCCTTGTAACTTGTTAAAATATCGCAAACAAAACTAAAAACTGTGGCTACTACTGCATCAAATCATCATACGTATACAAACATTTTAAATGTCTGTATTGGTAGAACCAAGACCAAAATAAAAATAAAGTGGACCACAAAGGTCCTGGCACATTTAGGTACAACTTTTCTGCCTTTCTGTCAAAAGAAGGAACCAAACATGCTAATTTTAATAACAGTCGTTGATTTTAAGAAAATGAATCATGAAACTTTTGATGACCAATTAATCATTTAGTTATTTATAACAGGGAAAAAATCCAAATATTCACTGTTTCTGTTTATACTCAAAATAGATAGATAGCAGTGACTGTCTTTGGGTTTTGTACCATTAGTCAGACAAAACAAGACAACTTAACGACACCTCTGACAACATCACCCTGCCCTCTGGGAAGTCTCTGTGGGCATTTTTCATTGGGGTATCCTGTGCTTAAGCAAATTTTCAATAAAGTAGCTCAAACCAGTTGACACAGTCAGTCTGTTTTGCCCTGTTGGTTATTCAGTTTTGCTCTTTGTTAGTCTTTTACATATTTGTGCCCAGGGGCCCATTGTTCTATAATCCGCCCATGCATCTAATCAAGTGGTAGAGGATATGTATAATAAAATAATTAATAGCTATGATGCTCAAGCAAATAGAAACTTTAAATCTTCATTTCCCTCATGCCTAGGTTAAAAAAATGTTTCTCCAAAGTACAAAAAAGTATATAAAACCATACAAGGCCACGTAATGTCTCATCCATAATGATAAGATATGCAAAATATCTAACCTGTAGATAACACTATAACTAACTATCTGTGCTGCTCATACCACCCAAACACAATCTGATGTATTAAGATATTAAAGCGCTCTGGAGGATAAAGTCACCGGCTCTGTCTGAACTGATGGCCTTGGGTTGTGCTATTATCGGGCAGCAGACGGTGCCACCGTTTACTGTAACACACACTTTCACCACGGAACAGTTGTTGCTCATCGTGTACTTACTTCTGAGCGCAGATACGAGCATGTTTCCATCTTTGATGAGGTCTTTTATAAACCTGTTGGTGCGCTCCAGCTCTATCTCATGGCACTGCAGTCGCTCTCTGAACTCCGGACTGTCCAGGAAAGAATCACTAAACTCCAGCGTCGGCAGACCCATCGATAAATCAGCGCACACTTATAAGATGAATAAACCAAGACCGTCCACTCAGGAAGATTTACTGAAGAAACCAGTGTTTCAATGGGCTCGGAGAAAATTGGACCGCAGTTTCTTCCAGCTCCTTTTTTTTCATGCCTTTCTTAGTTTTTTCCCCTCACAACTTCCGGACACTAAAACACAGCAGAGTCTCTGGCAGAGAGAGTTTGGCTAAGCTACACGACGAGCCCTACTCTGCCCTCCTCACCTTTTAAAATCAACATTTAAATTAATACGTCGCTTTACTTGTTATTTGCCGTTTAGTTTATAAAGAAAACACCACCAGTCGCGGAGGAAAGAGCAGTAAAGCCTAATGTTGGACTCTCAGAGCGGTCGGCGGAGACTGTGTTGCTAACTCCGTCTACACACGGCTCTAACTTGTTACTATGGGAACGGGAGACTCCTGCTGGCGCGTGCTGAAATCAGTTTAATGTTCGATAAAATAATAATAATAATATCAGATCTTCATCAGAGCGTGCATAAATCAACAAAAGAAAGGCAGGGGGAAGTAATTAATCCCATTTTAATCATTGGCACTATGCAACACCTGTGCTCAACTCTGACAGTAAAAGCTCGTCCTCTTGGGTGTTGTGGTTGTTTTACTGAATGGAGAACTGTTAGGCATACAAATGGAAGCCAGTGAACAAATAAAAAACAAATAGACTCAGGAAACACCTAATCTCATCACATATGGTTAATCTAGTTATCACTGGTGTTCAGAACCTTGCCAAGATGAAGCTGGAGCAGTTATTGCCCTGCATTATTTATATTGCCATTATCATGAAAAAAGTAGTAGTAGTAGTAATAATAATAATAATAATAGTTATTATTATTATTATTATTATTATTATTATTATTATTATTATTATTATCGGTCAGAACATAAATGGTAAATCAAGAGCTTTGCCTTCTGGCTCAGCTCCTTTCTCCCCCACCATGAAAATTTGCCTGTCCATCTTCTGCTCTATTTTATCCTTGGGGCAGTAACTCTCTACCATGGCCTCAGAGTTAGAGATACTGACTTTCATCCTGTCTGCTTCACACTTGGCTGCACAGCGCCCAACTGCATGCTGGAGGTCACAGACATCAAAAACAACATCATCTGCACAGAGCTGAGATACAGTTCTGAGGTCCCTGCCTGATTTTCGGACACTATATCCTCCTTATATCAGTCAACTTAATTACCTTCATTATCAGGGGTGCAGTCATACAACACATCCCGAGTATGCCTTTGACTGTTTGTTTTTACATATTTTGGGTAATTTTCTGAATTAGGCTGTTATTTGTTGACATGCTTTTTTCATATTCCTTGTCAATTATTACAAACATGGAGGAAAGCTGAAGGTTGGTTGAATTTCTGCATTTAAAAATAACATGTCACACCTCTCCTCTGAGCTGTCATATTGAGTGTTATTTTCTTTTATTCAGATTGATCAGGTTATTTTTTACGGCCCTGAGTTTCTCAAATGAACATCTAAGAGATTTTTGAAACTTTTTGTCCTCTCTTGCATTGTTGTGTTCCTGCAAAACAACAGACATCTGCACACTTCAACAAACAAATGGACCAGTAATCACTCTTCCCTGGAGGTTTCTCCTTTTATTTGACATCAATTGATGGATTCTGTGATAGAGTTGGAGAAGATGGAAACACTATTTGTGGTAGACAACTGTGGGTCAAAATTTGAGAGCTGTAACCCCAAAAAAACTAGATGGCCAGACAAAAATTGGTACTCCTATACCAGGTCTTTCCTTATGATAAAGGCTTATTTCTTACTGAGGCATGCAAATATTTGCTCAGGACAAAGAAACTGCTAAAAAAAAACCCTCAACTGACCTAACACCTATAACCAACTCAAATAACAACAATGTTAGCAAATGTAAGGAAAACAAAACTCACTATTTTTTTCTTTGTCTTGGCAACATTGTCATTTTGACAAACATGACAAGCAAATGCTGTGAGTTGAGCCAATCAGAAACAAGATAACACACTTTTCTCTGACTGTTGGTAGTTTTCTTTTCCATTGACGGGACAAGTTATGTGGTTGAGCTGACGGACAAGATGAAAGAGGTGAAGACAGCTGGGCTCATCTTTATCTGTTTTTCACTGCTTTATGGTAAGGAAGAGAGATTTTGACAATAAAGTACAGTAATTAAACAAGAAAAAAATAAATTTACTGGAAGATGCTCTGTTTAACACTAGAATTAAGTCAGGTGGAAGAAACATACATCATTGTTAATCCTCTAAGAAATTTTACTTTTAAGACTTTTTGTAAGAAAATACAAGCTTAACTGAAAACCAAATGAATTTGAAAACATGCTTGTGTCTTTTCTGAAATCATGTTTGAAAAACAAGAGATTTTTTTCTGGAAAAATACAAAAAAACTGCATAATCGTGTTTAACAATATGATGGCAGTTGCCTTGGGTTTTAATCTATGTACTGCCTGCCTGATATGACACATTTTGTCTTACCCAGTTCTATACAGCATAAAAAAGAAGGATCTGCCTTTTAACTAATTTTAATGAAAACATTTATCTGAGTGAAATTATGGATTTAGACTTTTTTTTGTTCTTTCTCTTTCTGCGCTCAGGTTTTGTTGCAGCATTGAACTGCAGCAGCCCAACTCTCGAATCCTTGTTTGATGCACTTGAGAAGGAATTATTTCCTAAAAAACTGGTGCGACCTGTAAAATACCCCACGGATACATTAAACATATCTGCCTATATGACTTTGGAGGGTATTTTAGGAGTGGTGAGTTCATGAATTGTTATACAAAATATATCCACACTGGCACATAAACATGCTTTACTTTTTTTTAATTACTGTTAAAAGTTAATTTTGTGTATCATCCCTAGAATGAAAAAGATCAGTCCCTATCAACATTAATATGGCAAGTCATGGTAAGTTTTCCGCAGCACTGACAAAACATGAAGTGGTTTTAGAAAAAGATCTTTCAAACACAAATGTGACACAAATGAGTTTAATTCTGAAAACATACAATGAGGCCATATCAAAAAACAGAAAGTCCATGCCAGAAATTTCAATACTGTAAAAAAAAAGTTATGGTATCCAAATAGCATAATCTTGACAGTTTTAAACATTACAATGCATTCTTGTGATTGTGTATTTTATGACAGTAAAACAGGTTTTTCAACAATTGTGAATCACCAAAACCCCGAGAGGTCCCTAAGCACAGTCATTAATGTGCACTCAAAATATCAGGCTGATTGGTCCAGTAGTTTGTGAGATTAGTTGCGGACTGAGGGATACACATTTACACACACTCACACACACACACACACACACACACACACACACACACACACACACAAACATAATAAAGATGTAAAATACCAAGAGACATATCCTTTACATTAATTGATGTTAAGCATGTGATGACAGATAAAACAGTCGATTCTACATCGTATTGGCGTTGCTCTGTTTCATGCAGGAGTGGGATATCCATGGACTGAGCTGGGATGAGAAGGAATGTGGAACTAAAAGAATCTCTGTCCCTCGAGAAAAGCTTTGGGTCCCAGACATCATCATCTCAGAGACGTAAGTTAAAATTATGTTCAGTAGTCTGTAAACTTGTTCATCACTAGAAATCTAACTAAAATTCTACTTCATTCTTCTCCAGCATGGAGGAAGACAAATCTCCCCATACTCCCTATGTCTACTTATACAACACAGGTCATGTATATGATGATAGGCCTGTAAGAGTGGACAGCTCCTGCCGATTAGTAATCTACAATTTTCCCTTTGATATCCAAAACTGCTCACTGACCTTTGGAACATTTCTACACAAGGGTAAGTCTACGCATTCAACACAACCCAGTTGCCAGAAGAGTACATTACATCTTTTAGTTTTATATGTATCAGATAAACTTTTGTAAAGTAACATAATAATTAAATTGACTTTGTAAATGGGAACTGGAGCAGGTTGTTGGATGATGTGACACGAGCCAAGCTAGACCCACAGAAAAAAACAAACAAACAGAAAAAAATGATTGTGATTTAGGAAGTCATTTAAGTCTATTTAAGTATCACAGGTGGTTGTTTTGTAGAGACCCACTGCAGTGTTTCCAGGAGCTTTTTAGGCACAAAAAGGGATGTCTCTATAGTTTAATATAGAGACATCACTGCTTTTCCTGGCAGGTTTTTGTTGACCAAACAGGCTATTTTGAGACAAAACATGATCTTTTCTTAACATTAACAGAGTGGTTTTTGTGCATAAACCTAACCACAAGTTAACCACAGTGTTGTTGTAAGTTTCAACATATCTGCTACATAGTAACATGCATATGTAATGTATAAATATTAATGAAACATCCAGTGCCAACTTTTTTTTCTGGCAAAAAAACCCTGACAATTACAACTAAATGTAATCCTTTCTCGGAACCACAACAACTTTCATTATAAATAAGGCTGGTTTGCACTTGGACTGCACTGAAAATAGTCCCTTGAGTGATCAATTTTTTACTTTTTGATTCCTTTTTTTTTTTTTTGCACTTATGCAATTATGGATTTTTGAAGATTAAGACCAAATACTTCACACAAAAGTCAAATGAAAGTTAGATTAAATTAATTAATTTAAATATTTTCATGTTTTATCTTCTCTGAACTCAACTTTAACAACGTTGCTCTATTTATGTGCAGAATACCATAAGCAGAACTTCACACAGACTGGACATCTAATATGGACAAACTTTCATTAAATTTTATTCCAGCCGAAGACGTAAGGATAAGTGGAAGCAGGTCATCTGAAGAGATCCTGGCAGAGTCCAAAAGTGTGATAAACACCAGAGGGGAGTGGGAGCTTTTGGATATCAAAGAAGCTCCATACACCCTGGAGATAACTGCTGGAAGCTACTCTGAGATCAAATACTTTGTAAGCTATTATATTTTATTCTGTATGATGACACATTATCTGTTTAACGTCACTTTTTGGTGGGACAAAGATGGATCCCTGAGGGGTCACCGAAAAAGCATCACAAACGGCAACAGAGGAAGTTTTATGGTGGCTCGTGGAAGAGGTCATTGTTCCTGGCAAAGGTCTCATTCATTAATGAAACACAGACTGATGATGTAGATTCTCACTAAAAACTTGAGGCTTTGTGTTTGTCTTTTGTTGCAAGATTATTTTAAAACGTAGGTCAACCCTCTATGTGATAAACCTCCTGGTACCGAGCTGCTTCCTCATCTCACTGGACCTCTTCAGCTTCCTGCTGCCTCTCCAAAGTGTGGACCGGTCCACTTTCAAGATGACCCTCATCCTGGGTTACACCGTTTTCCTGCTCCTCATGAATGATCTGTTGCCTGTTACTGGAAATACAACACCTCTCATGAGTAAGTGACACCTTTGGTTTTAAATTAGCCAACTGCATTTCTTGGTGAAATGAGATCCATGTTAATTCTTAATATTAAGACAAGTGTTTCGTCTGTGACTTATGTGATTTATTGCAGATGTGATAAATTACACTGCATTTGTTTTAGCTAGCTGTACCCAGTAAACTGGCAACTGAGAGTATATATGCTAAGCCACCAGCACATGCAGTTTTGAGTACAATCTGCTTTGACGAATCTCCTACCTAGGAGTGAATAGTATTCTGCCTTAAAATTAAAACAATCTGGCAATGCACGACTCCATATATCAGCATCATAAGATATTGAACGATTGCTTGAAAGAAAATATAACGTTACAACCATAACCATAACTCTGATAGTATGGGCGAGCTATGTGAAATAAGTTATGCAAGTGTCTCTTTGTACCTTTCCACCCTTTTTTTGCTTCTTGCAGATATTTTCTTTTTGGTCAGTCTTGCTCTGATGGTGGCCAGCCTGTTGGAGACGGTGATTGTCATTAACATCCAGTCCAACACCAGCCACTGCAAAGCGGTGCCTCACTGGCTTAGTGTCCTTGTGTTACGATATCTGGCTGTTATTGTTCGTTTCCGTCCAGAAAAGAAGAGCAATCGCATCACAGTCTCCCTTCAACCACCTGCTGAAGGTAAAAACAACATTAGGGGAGAAGGGGTGAGATTTAACAAGTTTGCAATTCTTCTCACTCCTAGTCGGACATTTCTATATGTTTGTATGTGTCTTATACGTATGTGTTCATTCTTTGCCTTTTTTTTTTTACATGTTTAAAAAAAAACAATTTCAATTATTATTTTTATTGAGTCTTTGATAACCACTTGAGGCTGACTCCAAAATAGGGTCTCTTTGAGCCCCATGTTAAAACGCAAATTTACAGCAGAAATAGACATGTTTACAGCCCAGTAGGAAAAACTGTTTTGATGTCTATGGCTAATTTTCTTGTTCATGACAACTGTACAGAGGATGAGTATTTGTATAATTCATCCATTACATTTTAATAAGGCTTAACTTTATGCATAATTAAGGGCGTGACCACATTGATTGACAAGCTGTCTCATGAAATTGTCCTCAGCTTCTCAGTTAGACCCACCCCTCACTTCTCCATAGCCCCAGCTTTTTGCCAAAATGTGGTGACTTCTGGTTCCAAAAATCCCAGATGTTGACTACCAAAATGATGACCTCTTGGTTGTGTTTACAATAACACCTTTTAACAGACTGTTCTCATGCACTGCTTGCACATTAACCTACAAAATATAGTGCACCTAAAGTCGTACATATCACACGTAATTATGTGCCAGTAATTTGTGCATAACACACATATTTTCGAATGCTACCTTTTTTGAGTTGACATCAATTTGATAATACAAGTTGTAGCAATTTGTAATGACTTACTAATGACTAGCAATGTGTAACTTTTCATATTCAGTCAACTTAAAAATGTAATCGAGCCTGGACACTCACTTCTTAAGTTAAAACAAATAGTTTATTTTTACAGTGCACTATCACGCTACTCTTGATTTTTTTTTTTTGACAGTCATGAATGTCAGCATCATCTGTTCAAAAGATCTTCAGGGCGTCACTGGTGATACATCTCCAGCGAAAGCCCCTACAGAGCTGATCCTGGAGGAACTGAGAAAGCTGAGCAGAGATCTAATGGCCATCCGCCTCCACACGGACAATCACTTCCAGGGAACCAGCACTTCACGGGAATGGCATATGATCGGAATGGTCATAGACCGACTGCTGTTCGGCTTATATATTATCATCATCTCTACCTGCTTTATCACCATTATAAGTATCTGGATCCTGAGTAACAGACAAGAAGGCTGACTTGATGAACGAGTTTAATCACAAAATTATTTTAATCATCAGCAAAAGTTTGAAAGGTTGTCATCTTAGAAAGACATGGTAGACATGTGGTAGTATTTCCTGCTTTTTGTTGTAGTTTTAGGGAAAAAAAATTGCTATATAAAAAAAACATTGTTAAATGCAGAGAACTCTGAATATAAACAGAAGGAATGATTACAGCAAACACAACATATTTCAATGTATATATGAATACCTCATTCAACAGCTGACAGACTTTAAAGTTGTAAACCTGTTTTGTTATTTTTACATATTTCTTATTGGAGGTAATTATATTCTCACTACGCCACTCTGAATCTACCCATATGTGTATGATTTCTGGCTTTCAGATTGATACATAGATTTCAAATTCAGATTTCTTTTGCTGCAGTACTGACACCATCAATTTTCGTTTGGGACCTCATCATTAGTTAACACAACTGCCCTGAAACAGAAGGCAACTGCGACTGCTTTTTCTTAGCTAAAATCTAGTGAGGTTTAAGAATTGGGACGCTGACCTAAAAGCAACAAATGCAAGTGTTGTTGATGGCCAGTGATAAAACGTATGTTGCAAGTTAAAAAAACTAAAAACCAATCTTTGTAAAATTGGTGTCCATTGTTTTGCTGTTGTTGTTTTGTAAAATCTTGTGCAGGGTTGTTTGTCTTGAATGGATATCTAAACTGTGACTGAAATGTGAATCTTTTACACCAAAATGAGTCTCACATACTCTGGTGAATATATGCACTAAAATCTATGTGAATGTTAAAGTAAAAACTACTCTTAAATAAACTAGTCTAGCCAGTAGAGCCTTATAGTAGATGAAAGTGACTTGCAGGTTTGAAGGAACATTCCCATCACAGAAATACTTTATAATATATTAGACAAAATGATTGATGTACAAGTACAAGTAGTCTTCTGAGAAGTTGCAGGCCAAAACAGGCCCTTTAAAGTGAAATAAATATAGTTGGGATTTATGCCAACTGAACACTGGGAGGCACAGAGCATTGCTGAGCGCTGGCCAAATGCTCCGGGGCAACCACTGAAGAGACAACGTTTTTTCTTTTCTTTTTTTTTCTTTGACAGTGTGCCGGGAGTGACTAAACACAACTGCAAATGTATCGTACTATCATTATACTCGCTACTGTACACATCTTTACTTGAATCACTCATGCAGACATGACATTTTAAACACGGTAAAAGGCTCAGCTCAGCCCTTACCATGCCGAGGAGCTGTCTCTGTTTTTTGTGTTTGGTCTTTTTTGCTTCCCAGTTAAATCAGCCCTTCTTCAAAACCTTTCATACAGGGCCATGCTTTAGCTCTCTGTTGGTGGCCTAGCTACTCTATTGTCTCAGTTGGTTACTACTGTATCTGTCACTCACTGGAGAAGAATTAAACACCATGACTACTGCAGTAAACAAGCTTTAAGTAGCTCTGTGTATAGCCTAACACACAGCACAGAGAGATGTAGACAGTATAGGGAAACACTGCAGGATTGCACCACATCTTGTGGTTTTTCTGCATGCAAGGTAAGCAACGCATAAATAACTCTCATTAGAACAGCTATAATGGCTTTAAACTGGCTGTTATTTAAAATACATACAAATTGTGATATTTTTAAGGCTTGCGGCAGTTGTTTTAACTTTTCACTGTTACTGATTACGTCAAACCTGTGGACATTTTTCCAGCATTTGTTTAACCAGATATTGAAAGATTTATAGCAGCTGGTGGTGCCAAGAACAAAGCCATGTTCATCAAAAATGCCAACCTACGAAACCCCCGTCGCCACTACGAATTCTTTCTGCCAAGTCGACCCTACAGGGGGGAACCGCCGGCTGTGGCAGGTAAGGGTTTGCTGCTCCTCTGTCTTAGCATCAAACAGCAGAGTTTGTTGATGTTCTCTACTATAATCGGCCTAAATTTTTCAGTTTCATGAAATTTTGTTGTACAAATATATTGTGGTTTAGCTTGGATATGTTCTTGTAGTGTTTTGTAAATACATGTAGATTACTGATTGAATATGCACACTAATTTAGCATCACTGTCATGCAGTTATTTCTCTAGGTCTGGAGTAAATAGGACCACTGCTGACGTCACCATATTTAACGAGGATGGCCTCCTGACTTTGGGGTTTTTCCAGTTGAAAACACTAAAATAAAAATACCTTATTGAAAGGATTTCAGCAAATGAAGTCAGCCCAGTTGTGATGTGGTGGCTGGAATTACTCCAAAGTAGTTTGTTAAAAGAGAAAGGCATTTGAAAATAACTAAATTTATTTTTTTAAGATCCACTTATAACCTTCTCTGGTGTGTCCTGGCTTCCACAGGATTTCTGCTCTACCCGGACACTCCCACTAAAATGGAGACCACATCACAAGAAGCTTTCAGCCTTAGACCTGTCTCACAGCGAGACAGAGGCAAAGGTCTGCAGTCTTATCTCAGCACAGAGAGTTAACTCTTTTTATCTGTTTAAAGAGTGGGTGAGTGAGTTGCATATGTGATGACATGTGACTGTTTCAGTGCTGAAAGTGGGCATGCCAGCCAGAGTATTAACCCTTTGAAACCTGAGTATATTGGCTTGATTTCTTCTTCTTTCTGAAACAACTTTTACAAGATATGACCCAAAGAAGTTATAAGAATATAACTGGAATATAGCACAAAAAGAAAAGAAAAAGGATAAAGAAAGAAATAGTTCAAATGTAAAAAAAAATTAAATTAAATTAAAAAAAAGAGAAAATCATATCAAGAAAGTGATTTTTTTAAAAAAAAAAATAATAATATGGAATTATAAGAACTATAAATACAAGTTTCTGTTTCTGGTCTAATTTTCTTTTCAGGTTAAAAAATTTTAGTTAATCTTCATTTTAATTCCTCGTCAGACATCAAACCAAATGAATGGCTGAAATGGTTGTGAAATGCATCTGAATACAGCACAACAGAACTGATGTCAATCCAGGTGTCAAAGGGTTCAGCAGTTTTCTTTTCTTTTACAGTTTTCATTTATATTATTAATGATAGAAAAGATTTACATACTTGTGTCTATGAAGTTCCTTTCATCCTGAGCTCTCTATCAGACATCCATCAGAGCATGTATGATTAAAAAAAAGGCAGGTGAAAATAATTAATCCCATTCTAATCACTGGCACTATGCAACACCTGTGCACAACCCTGGTGGTAAAAGCTCCTCCTCTTGGGTGTTGTAGTTGTTTTACTGAATGGAGAACTATGAGGCATACAAATGGAGGCTATACCTGTTATATGAGAAGGAGAACAAGAAGAAGATTAATTACAAGAATAATACAGAAATTCATATTTCAAATATAACAGAAAAATATCCATATTAGGTTAAAAGTAAAAATGACAAAATCTGTATATAAAGAAAGAAAACAAATATTTTGCTGAATTATTGAGGCTTAATGTAAATGTAAGTGTAAAATAGCTATTGAAGATTTAACATCATGGTCATAATTAAAATGAAATAATAATTTCATATTCAAAACAAAGCATTCGTTGAAATTAAAGAAGATTGGTATCACTAAATGACACTGGGAGAAGATGGTTCTCTTTAAGTTTAACTACATTTACAAAAAATAATACATTTAGAAAAATAGATGCCGTAAATAAGAAAAAAAAATGTCCTGAATTAGGCAGAATTAAGTATTTCATTAAGAAAGTAGAACACTTAAAGAGGTGGGAAAATATCTGCCACTTATTCTTTTGGACCGTGTCAAAAGCAACACTTTAGTAAAACAAGTTTTACCAGTCAGAGCTTTTATTTTTCCCCAAATGTTACCTCCATAGACAGAAAGACTGGATGTTTAGTGGGATTTTTCATCACTGTGTATGAAATGAAACCCTTACGTGCATTGTGATTAATCTTCAGGAGAAAATATTACCCCCAACATGCCACAGGAGTCCCATCGTTCTCATCCCACATCCTCGGGACAAACAGGAAGCGGAAACAGCAGCAGAGACAGGGAGCCAGGGGAAGACAGGCAAGAAGACAGCCCTCATCAGACAGCAGTGACATATGAACAAGACACAATGGAGATGCAGTCTCAGTATCAGAATGATTTCCCTCCTCCGTCCTCCTGCCGCAGGAGGCGAACACCTGCCCTCCCACAGCCGGACAACATCGGCATCAACCCCGCCTTCAGGTTAGAGCCAGTCTGCTAACATCAGTCTGCTGCAGCAGAGTGCAGAAAGCAGCTCATCAGTGTGTGTGTGTGTGTGTGTGTGTGGTGTGTGTGTGTGTGTGTGTGTGTGTGTGTGTGTGTGTTTCTGTTGCCAGGATTGACTTCAGCACAATGCAAAGAGAGAATTACCCTGGTTGGCCCATCATGAATCCAAGGTGTGCTGTGAGGCCAAGAGCTGCCTCATCCAAACAGCCAAACAAGAATAAATAAATGTCAAATACAGTCACAGTAAAGCTCAGATTTTTACCAACTGCAGCAGGGGTCCAGTACCGTCAAATGGCTATCAGTACTCACATATTATAGTCATGTTACACAGCAATAAACATATTATAAACCAGTAAAAAAAAAAGCAGTTTTATGGGCTTTTCTGTGTGTGTTTGTGTCTTTGCATCAATTCTACAGTTTTAAATAACTGTAGAACACATCACTTTTAATTTTACTCATCAGGAATAACAGGAGTAAAAGAGTAAAAGAACACTTTTTTTATTTTAATCAGATAACTGATTAATCATCAGTGTTACTACAGAATCAGTTCTTCTCAGCACAGGCTCTTTTCTCGCATTGAGCTTCTTCTCAGGTAATAACTGATGAATTTCCCAGCAGCAGGTCAATCTGATGAGCTAATGGACAGCGGATGTGTCCAGGCATGGACTCACTGGATAAGAGTTAATGAACTAATGTTAACACCAGACCTTTATCATTTCCTAATTATGAAGCCACGCAGACTTGCGGCAAGCTGGAGGGACAAAACTCCTCCCAATGACTCATAACTGAAACATTCTGCACTTCAGCTGACAGGAGCAGTGATCAAACAGCTGAGCCAACTATTAAATCAAACTAGATATGCTTGTATTGTTTGTACTGTTTTGATTGTAAAACCAGCAAACATAAATTAGTGCTCTTGAAAATGTCTGAACAATGACAAGAAAATAATGCTTTTTAATGGTAATGGACTTCTCAACTCAATGACCTTTGACTGTAGCCATAGTATGTTTTTTACATTACAATAACACAACAAATGTGACAGAATGTTTAAAATAAAAGAAATTTAATGTAATGGCTTCTTTCACAGAGCAAATACAACCAGTAAGAACAAGAGAGGAAAAACTTTGTAACCTTTTGAATAGAAACATGGAAAGTTACACAACTATGGTGAAATAATTGTTCGGTTTTATTCCCTCATGAAGGAAGTCAGTGTTGCACAAATCCTCATCTGTGGCTTTTTACCAAGTATGATGTTTCAAAAATCTGCCGCAGCTGAAAATGGAGATTTGGTTTTTCGCTGTTTCATATCACATGAAACTTAATATTTTGGGGTTTTTGACTGACAAAACAAGACCTTTAAAGATACCACCTTGGACTTTAAGAGACTGGAATAGACAGTTTTCAGTGCTTTCAGACATTTCTTAGACATCAGGATTAATTAGTAAAATAACAAGCAGACTGAAGCACTGTGTGTCATTTATGAGAGCAGAGGGTTGCTGCAAAATATTTTTAAGAACTGGGGAGGGAGTTATGTTTTTGATTTGGCTTAGGTGCGGGACATTCAATTTTAAATTGCCATATTTTGTATATATTTTAAATATACTTAGAAGCTAAAAACATGCAAGCAGGTTTTAAAAGCATGTTTTTTTAAATCTGAAAAATAAACAAAAATCACACTCCTTTTAAAAGCCAGAAATTCTGAAATTTGGTTATTTGTGGTGGTAGGAGGATAATGCATTTCCCCCAGTCATTCAGGTATTGATATTTAAAAAACCCTGAGCTCACACCGCAGCCGACCTCCAACTCTAATAAATAAAGTACAGTCCCTAATTGATCATGAAATAATCTTTAAACGCAGCCCTAATTCCAGATCCAAACCAAATTAATGTTAACATGAGAGCGTCATGCATTTGAAATGCTACTATATCAGGTCTCCTGTGTGCACACCACCAACCATTAACTCTTTAGGACCTGGTTTGACATCAGTTTTTGTTGTGCTGCATTCAGACATCTTTCACAAGCATTGAAACGTATGGAACATGAGAAAATGGTTTGATTCCTTTTGAAAACATGTGCAAAAGGAAATAAGCAATTTGGCAAGAAATGTGGGGAGATTATTAGATATTGTCAAAAAAAAAGGAAAAAAAACGTCCAGAAAACTATCGTTCCTGTAATTATACATTTTAAATTCTATTACAGAAAAAAATAATTTATTTTTGCATTTTTAAAAATAATTTCAATCATCTTGTAACTTTCTCTGAACTTTTTTTGGTTTAAAACATTTTTGGGTCACTTCTTCTCACCGTGTTTTTAAAGAAGTCGAGCCAATTTGCTCATGTTTCACAAGGTTAAATTGGAATGAACTGAACTAACACTCCTTCACTGCACACTTAAAATTCATGCATCTGAGGCAGTCAGCTGGACTAAGGATCAAATCATCTGCCAACCAAATCAGTCAGTGTAGCACCTTTCAAATAAAATGCAATTCAGTGTTTTTTTTACAGTTTGATTGAAGAAACAAAAACAAGAACAACATATGAAACAAGCAAAAAAATAAAAAATCTAAAAAAAACTATAAACCATAAAAATAGTAATAGTAAAATACTACATAAAAGCCAGACACTAGATAAATGTCAAATGACTTCCTTTGGTCAGATCAGTACTTCTGAGTCCAGTTTTCCTTTTTCTTGTTCTTCATCTCCTGTCCCGGTGTCTGCTCCTGTCTCTGTGCCTGTCCCTGTCCCTGTCTCTGTCTCTGTCCCGGTCGTCCCTCCTCCCTCTGCTGTTGCCCCACTCGGCCTCCCTGTGTCGGTCCCGGTCCTCTCTGTCTCTGTCTCTGTCTCTGTCTCTCCCCCCTTGTCTCTCCCACTCCCTCCCTCCACCTCCCCCGCCTCCCCGGTCCTGCACCGGACCGACCGCGAGGTTGATGGGTTTTCGGAAAGGTCTGTCTCTGCCGCCGAACCGCAGCTGTCCGGACTCTTTCTTCCCTCCCTGACCGCCGCCGAGCCGCCGGGGGACCCACCCTTTGAGGGTCCTTTCTTGTTCAAAGTCCACGAACAGCTCGTGCTGATCCACCACCAGCTTGTTGGCGTCCCGGCGGGCCCGGACCACACTCCGCTCCTCTCGGTACTCGATGAAGGCGTACCCTTTGGAGAAGCCGGTGACGATGTCCCGGACCAGCCGGAGCCGCTGGATGTCTCCGTACTTGGAGAACACCTGGTGCACTTTGTCTTCCGTTGTCTGGGGGTTCAGACGGGACACGAACAGCGTGAGCAGGGGGTCTCCGACGACGCCTTTGTTGGGCTTGTAGCGGGCACCCATAGCCCTCCACACCGCCCGGTCATGGGGCTCCACGTCCGTGCCGTCGATACTGCCGGCTTTCAGCGGGTCGTACACCTTCGCTATCGGACTCCAGTCTACCATTATTACGTTGAATTAATTCACACAGACCTCCTCTTCAATGCACGGCTCGAAGCGACAGGTTCCCAAGTTGTTATTTGGCTACATTTACCAATAAATAGCTGCAGACCTCCATGATTTTCACTTAATGTTTTGCTACTCTGGAAGTCGCGTGTGCATCAAGAAAAACACTCCGGGGGGACACAACTCTTATTCCGTCACGTTGTTAAGGTTCCCACTTACTCAGTTGACCGTTTGAAACCGCAGCAAATTGGCCTGATTTCTTTCAAAAACATTAGAGGAAGACAGTGAGCAACTTGACAAGAAGTTACCATTTGCAACGCATTAGTAAAAAAAAAACAACAAGAAAATTACTTAAGTTTTGCTAGAAAGGAAAGTAAAAACAAATACAACCAAGGAAATGGTCTGAAAAATGCAAACACATTTAAAATATTATGTATTGTGTAACACATTTAAAAAATATAAATTTACTAGTAATAAATATTGTTTCTGGAGATTTTTTCCCATTATTTTCATAATTTTCTTATATTTCTTTCTCTTTCAGTGTTCTTGTCACCTTTTAGCACTGTCTTGCAATTTGCTCATTGCCTTTTCCATGTTTTGAAAAAACTAATGTCCACCCAGGTTTCAAAGGGTTATGGTTGAGATACGTTTTAGACGGTACCCATTGCCTAAAGACAATTGTCTTCATTTATAATTGTGCATAAACAAAGGCAGATGTACAGCTACTTGCTAATTATTTCGACAGGCATGCAGAATTACAAGTAAATAAATCGCTCACACTGTCTTTGATTTTCAGTGCCTACATTTATCAGATGGTGGGTCGGTTGGTTTCACTTCGTACAAGAATACTTACAATGAATAAAAATACTCAAAGGCTGATAATTTCAAAATACACTGATCATCCAAAACATTAAAACCACTGTTTGTTGAAGTGATTGGGGAGTGCCAGTGCCATGAGGACGGGTATGTAGTGTGCAACAGTGTTAAGGTGAGTAGAGGGTCAGGTGGCTTTCACATAAATGCCAAGACCCAAAGGTTTCCCAGCAGAACATTGAAATTGTAACTTTATGATCAGTGTTATTCCCTTCACCAGCCAGTGGTTTTTATGTTTTGTCTGACTGGTTTATAGATATTATGTAATTTCACCAAATAATCCCAACTCAAGGCCAACTAGCTAGTTTTTCCAGAGCTTTCAACCATTCAGCCACAATCTCTCTCAGTGCATGGAGTTTGCTCAGTCGTCATGGAGATGGATCGAACGAGACGTGAGCTCAATAGCTGTTGTGATTTCATCCATAGCACTTTAGGCACTTCTTGTCTGTATTGGCTTAAAATCTTAGCATGAAAGGTCATTCTCGAACTAGAAAAAACTTTGACAAAACAATCCCCACTCAAGAATTACTAAATATATACATTTGTGTTAAATGGCCTCAGTGTCTTCTGAGTAATCCTTTCTAATAACTAAAGACTTCTATATAGTGCATCTATATTTTGTTCAATACACTAAAGCTGCATATAAATGAACAAATGTCTACTCTATTCATATATATTACACATTTTATTGCTGTTTGTAAAAAAATGGGACATAGGGCACAAAAGTTTACAAAAACATTATTTAATAAAACAGTGAAAAACACATTGTAGTTCCACATTGACTTCAGTTATTACAAAATAATAAAGAAGCTGTCACTTCAATGCTATGTACAGTTATTTTTGTGGTTTATCTCTTTGCTGTAATCTGATGTTCTTTGTACAGTATAAAACAGCTTTGAAAAGGGAACAAAATCTTTCTCAGTCTATTTCAAAAACAGTTCTGTTGAGTATTTGTGTGTAATTTGCAGCATGGATTAGACATTCTGGCTAATTCTGTGGATGAGTCATCCTGCTCTTCAGCTGTTGTTTCTGTTACATGTCCTCCACACTCCATTTATACGCTGCCTCCTGGACTGCCTTTTTATCTGCTATTCGTGAGTAGCGTTTCTTCTCAAAACCATTTGACCTGCGAGACACATACAAATCAAATTCCACTTTTAATTTGGCAATCACATCCTCAGCAGCATTTCTGATTTGACAAAAACCTTCAATAAAGCTCTCTATCTCATTCAATTTGATGTAGATGCTGAAACTTATTACAATTATTGGAAACATGTTGATACACCTGCATGAGATGTGAGAGAATAGTATAAAAATAAGGACATAAGGTCACATGCATCGCATTACAAATGCATCCCTATTTCTCTCTCTCTCTCACACACACACACACACACACACACACACAAACACGCACATACATATACACACACAACTTACCTGTCAACTCCATCCCAGCGATATCCTGGTAGAATATTGAAGCGGTTTGGAGGTGGTGCTGGGCCTTTATATCGAGGTTTGTCTGCAAAACAAAAATACAATTATTATTATTATTATTATATACTATAAAGTAGTAAACAACCATTTTACATCAGTTACTTCAGGGTACAAAGAATGCATATGTAACCTTGTGTCTTTGTATTGCGGTCTTTTTTCCGTCTGAGCATCGCAGCCATCGGATCTCCCTCTCTTTCCTGCTCTCTCAACATACGGTCAAGGTCCTCGTCATCGCAGTGTCGCGCCAGTGGCTTCTGGGCTTCGTGCACTGCATCCTCAAGTTTCTGCTGATGCATCTGGCTCTGAGCCAACCTGTAAACACACACTGACTTTAGTCACAGAAACGAGTCAGCACAGAACACATTTCAGGTGTTGTCACAATCACACTGTAGCTTTCGTTAATATGCGAAAATTTTATGCAGACTCACCCTTTCCCCCACTGAGCGTATTTCTCATCCTTTGCTGCTTTTTCTCCAGCTTTCCTCTTCTTTTCCTCTCTCTCTGTATCCAAATCCCTCCTTTTACCGCTCTTGTCTCGGAACACCGTCTGAGCGTTGCGGGATTCATCTATTAATAGCAGGAGAATACGTAGAAAATGTCATCTGAATGAAACAAATCACAACTCTGACCAGAGTCATTTAGAGTGTGCATGGATCATGAGATGAGATGGAAAAGTCCCGCAAGTTTTCCCTTCAACAGCTGTGAGGGAAAAGCATTTTAAAAAATAAAAGCTGAGACAACCTTCCAGTGGCTGGTTGTTTCTTTCTCTGCGTCGGTTGTCCTCCTGCTCCTTCCTCAAAACATCTACAGAAACCAGACCCGCCTTCCCACCAGAAAGCATCCTCGGACCCTGAGAAGAAAACAGGAAAAAACATTATGGGTCTGATCAACTAGACATTGCATACACACAGCAATTAATATTTAACATCACTATTCAAACCTTGCTCACAAGTCCTTGCTCACCTGTGACTGGCCAGGCCTACGAGGTGGTGACAGATCTTCATCTGAGTCCTTTCCACCCCGCGGCCGCCTCCTGGGTGGTGACTGGTCAGAATCAGAGCCTCGTCTTGTTTTTGAAGGCCTCCTTGGAGGAGATTGGTCGGAGTCTGAAGCTCCCTCTCCCTTTAGGGGCTTTTTTCGTGGAGGTGACTGGTCAGAGTCTGAATCACGCCTGCTCTGAGCCCTCTTTGCCAGTTGAGGATCAGGTGAACGTTTTTTACTTGATAGTGAAGAGCTGGGCTTTCTTCTGGCTGGGGAGGAATCTGCAAAAAGAATTAATGAATGGTTCAATGAAGCTGTTATATATCTATCACAGTATATGGGATAGATTGATCTATCATTTATCGAATTTAGCTGTAACAATATTATTGGATTTTTTTTAAAACTATGAATCATGATATATAATATTATTTCAAAATAAAGACTTTAAAAAAATTATCAAATAAGAGTCTTCTTAGAATGACATCTAAAATACTTAAACATATTTCTGATATGATGGATATCATCTAAACAACTTAAATAGTATCTTCCCTATACAATTCCAATAAAAATGGTAATATACTGTATACCAATGTTGAAAGGACTTCTGGTAGTTCCTATCACTTGCTTACCTTTACTTTGTGCCATCCCTGATTTTCCTGACCGTTGCCTTGGAGGTGACAAGTCTGGAGAGTCATGGCGACCTCTTCTCGGAGGGGATATGTCTGGAGAGTCATGGCGACCTCTTCTCGGAGGGGATATGTCTGGAGAGTCATGGCGACCTCTTCTCGGAGGGGATATGTCTGGAGAGTCATGGCGTCCTCTTCTCGGAGGGGATATGTCTGGAGGGTCATGGCGTCCTCTTCTTGGAGGGGATATGTCTGGAGAGTCGTGGCGACCTCTTCTCGGAGGGGATATGTCTGGAGAGTCGTGGCGACTCCTGCTTGATGCCACCAGTCCTGGAAGTTGATGTTCTTTTCTTTTCTCCTCTTCTGTGTCTTCATTTTCGTCAGCTGTTGGGAAAGAAGTCAAATAATAAATAGGCTTATCCAGCACACATAAAAGGATTTCTTTATCTAGTCCGCGCATTATCAGTTACCTCCAATAACTTTCCATCTATTGCTGGTTCTGAAGGCCTCCATCTGTTTCACTTCCTCTGGTCTATCATCGATCACCTCTGCAATCTTCAACAAACACAAGAAATATAGTTTCAAGAGAGAGGTTGATAAAACAAAACATTTGACAGCAATAATAGATTTTGCCATGCCATGGTGAAATCTCTTGTATTAAATCATTAAGGCCATTGCTGCATCAACATGACATTATTTAAGTGTATTTGCCTACATTTAGCTCAACCAAAACAATGATTTTTGTTTTTATTACAAAGTGTATTACAACCCCACGATTCCCCTGAGAATCATATACATATCTGAGAGTAAACGGCTTGTTTTACAGGTGTAATTTACGTTAAGTAGTCAGCGGGCTGATCGCAGCATGTATGAATGGGCTCAGTGTAGCTACATAGCATTAGCTACATATTTACCACTGGAGCTTCTTCTTCGTCCTCTTCATTCTCCTTCTCCTCTACGACCATCTGTTTCCAGTCTATGTCATCGTCTACTATTTTGAGTCTTGGACAAGAGAAGTAAAGGCGGGTTTAAGTACACACACGTTTCACTCAAAGACAAGAAGTTTAAAGCAGCGAGCGGCGTTACGTTGAACTCAGCTAGCTTAGCGGCTAACACACACAACCTGTCCGACAGCCAGCTCGATTAAAACGCTCCCACCGACTCACCCTCTCTCGGGAACTTTACGCCGTTTCTTTTTCAGTTTCCCCTTCGACTTCTTGGCATCGTCGTCAGCGGATAAATAGCGTTTTAGGTACTCAGCTTTGGATAATTCTGGTTTCTTACTGCTGCCAGTTAAAGCCGCCATCATTATGTTATGGGAAACTACGGACAGCACCGAGGGCCAAGAATGCTACTTTCAGTAACCTTGGTCAAATACCAGATGAGAGGCTCTGCTGGGCTCGTTAATGTGTGTGTTTAAGTGAGTTATAACTACAGGGTGAAAGGAAATACTAACACACTTGAGTATTGCGATATTATGTTTTGTGATACTTTATCGAGTCCCCTAAACACTATTAATTTTCATAGTTTACATGCAAAGATTCATGGCCGTGGTTGAGTTTGGGTACAGGTCCTTTAGTGTTGCAGTCTATCATCAACCATTTGAATATTCCACTCCAACTAAACACTAAACACAATGAACACAGGCCTGTGAGACAGGTAGAGTCACAAAGGGCACACAGTCAGCATCAATAGTTTTGCTATAATTACGTATTAAAAAAATTGCAATAGATTGCCTTGCGACATATTGCAAAATATTGAATCATAATTCTGTATCGTGATATCATCGCGATAGACAGTCCGATAGTCAGGGCCACTCATTTGAACAACATTTTAGCCTGATTTATGTCATAAAGGGGACACTCACTGATGACAGCTCCAATGCCATTAAAAGTGAGATTATTCAGTGGCTTTGGGAGAAAATGACAATCTAAAATAATGCCTTTCTTGCATGTTCACTCAATTTTACGGCTCCATTGCTTGATTATTCATTTACTTAGGTGAATACACTTGGTGATTTCGACATGTTCTGGTATCCAATCACTCCATTGTGCATTTCAGCAGCTGTTTTCACAGTATTGTACAGAGAGTTACTTTTTCTTCCCAATGCAGGTTTTGCCAAAATACTGACTCACAGCTGTATTTATACTGCAATCATCAATCCTCCTGGCTGCATACAGCTAATATTACTTTAAGTAATTGTTGGCTTCTTTGGTTACACCAGTGATGAGTCATGTGCGTCTTAGTAAAGGTGGTGAATAAGTATTTTGTATATTTGGAACTTATTCAGATCATCTTGTAGAGATCTGTCTCCTCTTGTACATTAAATAATCAATTTTA
Source organism: Plectropomus leopardus (assembly GCF_026936395.1). NCBI lineage: Eukaryota > Metazoa > Chordata > Actinopteri > Perciformes > Serranidae > Plectropomus > Plectropomus leopardus. Next base: position 22,981,876 of record NC_142190.1, read on the forward strand.
GTTGATCAGTGTGAGAAAAAACAAACATTCATTTTTTTCCAGCATTGTAAAACACAAACAAACATTTCTATGGGGTTTCTATATGTTTTTTATATTGTAGATCAAGCACTCTCTCTCTACTACTTAATTTTAACTTGTAGACTGAAAGAATGTCGGGGACTACACAGGCTGGTAAACTGTGTGTGTGGGTTTTTGGGGTTTTTTTTGGCAACAATTGCATAACAAAAACAAACAGAAAAAAACAAACAAATAAACAAACAAAACAAAAAGACCCATTCCATTTCAGGTTTTAGGATTTTTAAGATTTATTGGCACAATACAAAACAACAGAAACACAACAACACAAAGAAGGAATCTCACTTAGAATAATCAAGAAAAAGTCATGCCATTAAGGAAAGTAAACAAAAAAGCAAATAAAGTCAATAAGCAAACATAAATTAACTAAGTAAGTAATTAACCAAAATAAATTAATAATAAAAAATAAAATAATGAAGGGATGGGAGTTTTAATTTTGAAACATGCTTCATTTTACTAAAAGCATCAATATACACAGTATTTATTTTTGTTATTTTAGTAAGTAATGGTTAATATTTTAGTTAAATTAAAGTTGGTCATCATTGCTCATACTAAGAATAAACATGATTATTGATAGCCACCATGTCCTATTGTAGTGACCCCAGAAAGTTTTTGCCTTTTTACTCCATTATGGGCAGCCCTGTAATTACCACCCAACATGAAGATAAATACAGCATGTTGTAAATTATTTTCTTCATTAACTTAAGTAAAAGTTTTCTCTAACATGATGGAGCTTGAGAGCTTGAGCAATGGAATTTCCTGTTGGAGATTTTTCCATCTGTGTCCCATTTCTGTCCCTCACTGAAATCACAACAATTCACTGTCTCACTTTAAACAGCTTTCCTTTATTGAAAACAAATGCTGCAGCTTTCAAAGTCATATGTACATGACAAGTTACTCAGTGTATTTATTCACGTACAGCTGTGTGTGCCTCTGTAGCAAAAAGCACATCAGCGTTTCTGTTTAGACATCCTCATTCTTGTTGATCAAAGACAGTCATGAAAAAAATTTGATAAAATTTCAGTGCTCGGAGGAAAACAAGAGAGGGAGTGATGTGGCTGCAAGCTGCTGACAACATCTTATCAACATGTGGGTGTTATTGATGCTTGATATGGACAGATGCAGAGGCGTGGTTAGATGTGGGTGTGCCAGCACTAGCCTGCGTGTTTCTTTTTTAGCTGTGCGTTTGATAGAAGAAGAGCAGCAGACAAACGATCCAGGAGCAGGGGCTCTTCAGAAACACGCTTACAGCTGAACACGGGGCCAGTTGTTCTGCAGAGGAAGAAAAGTGGTATGCAAACAGTTGACAAAATCCTCTTAAATGTGTCTCCCACTCTCTTATTCTCATGCTCACCCCCACAGACCCACACACACTCACACTCAGTCCTCCTACCTTTCTCCACACTGATGCTGGCAACCTTCCCGGATATTTTGCACATGTACGTGGTGTTGTGTGGGAGTTTGTCTGTGAAGCCGCTCAGGGTCATTCTGTAGCCATGTGGCGCCAGCTCCTCCACGTAGCTTTTGTCCCTTAATTCGCCCTCTGCTGATGAACCGGATACATTGGTGTTAATGAGGGACTCTTTGCTTCCAGAGGACCAGGAGAACTCATAGCTGTTGATCTTGTTGGGCTTGGGCTCAATCAGACAGTCCACTCTCAGGTCACTGTCATCTTCAACACACACGGTTATCAGATTGCACTTGGCTGGGATAAGTAACACTGGGGGAAAACACAGAAGAGCATATGAGAGACACACAGAGGGAAGAGCTTTATTTGCTTTAAAACCTTATTTTCAGCCTTGTTTTTACTGAAGTTTCTAAAAGATTTTTTTATTAATGTTGAGTAATTCTCACCTCCCAGGACTCCAAATACAAACAGAGACTTGAGCATGATGGATTATCACCCATCCAACTTTGAGAGAAAAAAAAGAGGAGAAAAGGATATTACAGAAAGCATTTATAAATGTGTTGTTTCGCAGTCACACCAAATTGAAATACGATGCATTATATCTGTGTTTCGCAACCAGCAGGCTGCGCCCTGCAGACGATTGTAGGTCATTTTGGGTGAGGTCAAGTCATTGTTTACTGCAATCTCATATGCAGACACAAAAAAATGAAAAATAAAAACAGAAACCAAACGAAACTAATTAACCCTTTGAAATCTGAGCAAATTGGTTTGATTTTGTAGGGTGAAAAATATGGGGGGAAAGAAAATAAATAAATTGGCAAGAACACATTGCAAGAAATCAGGCTGATAATTAGTTAGACATTATTAGAAAATGATCAAAACATTTAAAAATGAGGTTATATTTTTAAAAAATGACATTTTCAAAATTTCATCACTTTTTTTCTGGCCATTTTCTTGTTTTTTTCCCTAATACTCTTTCTTTGATTTTATTAATTCCTTGCTAGTTTTTGGGCCATGTATCTCTAAGTTGCTCATTGCCTTTTCGTAATGTTTTCTAAAGAAATCGAACCAATTTGCTTAGGTTTCAAAGGGTTACAAAACAGATTCTTATGATAGTTTTGGGTCACGAGCTGACGTGTAAATATCCTCTCGCTGCCTCCAGAACTCGATCTGAGCCCACCTGTGGCCAAATCCAATGACTTTACATGATTCAGATTGAGAGATTGTACATATGTTTTCTCTGCTGCTGTTTGTTTTACTAATACACACATTTTCCACTGTCCTTGACACAATTTTGCACTCATCTGTAACCAAAGTCTAATATTACGTAACAACTTCTTAATGTTAAGTTAGAGACTAATGTCTACATACCTCTGCACGTAGGCATCCTCTGTTATCATGCCCCACATGCTCTAGCTTATTCCTTGCATCCCTGATGTGACCCTAGTGCTCATATCTGTTCCCTAAGCTTCTGTTGAGCATCTTTTGAGGAGTCTTACCTCCTGTGAAGGCTGGATAAAGAAGCAGCTCCTGCCTGCGTGCTCTTGTCCAGCTGGAGGATAAACAGCTGGTGGCTTCAGCGAGCAGCACTGCTGAGCATCACACTTTTGAGAGGAGGTGGGAGCAATACAGAGGGATGAAGAGAGAAAGTGGGAGGGATGAGTGTGACCTGGAGAGCGCTGATTCGTCTTTCTCCTCTGCAGTGCCTGACGGAGGATACCAGGAGTTCTGCAAAATATCATCATTTATGTTATGTTATGTTATGTTATGACCTTGTCCCCCTTCCTGTCTTGTTCTCTCCTCAACGCTGTGTCCCCTCCTGTCCTGATTTCCCCTCATGTCTCTCTATGTCTCCCTCACATTTCCCCTTTTTTTAGCTGCTCTTATACATTATAAATGGCTTCCACATAGATTGGAGTGGTGATTGTAACATGCTCAGTCTAAAAAGAACATAACTGAATACTGACTGTGGTAAAAAAGACTGACTCACTTTAGTTTATCTCTCTCAGAGAATAGAAAGAAATATGTCATTTTATTGACATCCTGATTACACTGTGCGACTGCGTGTCACCACAGGATGAATGTGTGACTCCCTAGAAATTTCCAGCACTGACATTGAAAAAAGAATGATGTAAAAAGGCTCAGTGTCTCCACCCTGAGGACAATAAAAGGAACTTCACAGAGTCACCTGGAAGCAGATTTGCAGCCTGCATCACAAGGTGCCAGTGGTAGGCTACAGGAAGTTTAGTTGTCCAGCAGGAACCCTAATGCTTCCTAGAAAAGAATTAGACTTTCACCAAAACTCTGTTTCTTGCCATCGAGTCATTAGGGCCCTTTTTCAATGAGAGGTCTCAGTTCCACATGTCACTGCATATTGGAATCAATTTATAAATGATATATGTTTGAAGAAGGTTTGGATGCTTCCTCATAAATACCTGATTGTGAATAAAGATACACAGGATCTTTTTGTGATGAACACTCTTAAACTGTTACACCTTTTTTTTGGCATCGTTCTCACAACAAGAAATTCTGGAAGGTCATTTGCAGACTCATCATGGACCATATCTTTAAAGACTTGACATTATTTTGGGATAATGTGGTGTTTGGCTTCCTCCAGTACCCAAGAAAATAAGACAAAACCTTTTTTATTAATTGATTTGGTAATGATTCCAGCAAAGTATTTCATCCATAAATGTGAGTTTGGCAATAACCTAATATTGTCTCTTCTCTGAATCCCTCTGGCTTTTTGTTATTTTTCTGTTTGTATAGTTTTAATTGTTACTCTTTGTTAATCTTTGTCACACTCTGTTGTGTAAAAAAAGAATGAAAAAAACAGGTGTAGTTGTTTCTGCATGTTGAAGGATATCATCAAAATTATCCACTTTTTTGAGAGTGTGAAAGCTAAATGACACAGCAACACCGAAGACAAATGTTGTAATAATTATATGGAACATTTTATGGATACCTACACATTCCATTCACCCACCTTACAGAGCACTGTGCAGGTCCCAGCATGCTCTGTGCAGGAGGCAGAAAAACGTATGGAGAGGCTGCTTGTTTTTATATCTAAATCAGTGATACTCAACTTAAAGCCCTCTGGCCAAATGTAATGTAAATTAAGTGCATGAGTGCATCAACAACATCAAAATAGAGCTTTTCTGTTAAAAAAAAAAAGTGCCAGGGAGAATCCCGGAATCCAGATCCTGGACAGAGTCCAGACTAATTATTTTGATGTTTGAATTATTAACGTCTGTTTATTAGCTGAACCTGCATTCTGGTGAATTATTTTTTTCCATCATTTTTTTACCTTATCTGCATCAGTTTGTGGTGGAAATATGTTTAATTCTACCAAAATAAAACTCCTCTGCTACCATGCTTTATTGGGGGAGGGACAAACACACATGTTCCAAATACTGAGTGGGATGTGTTCTCTGCGCTCCCGCTGAATTCTAAACCTATGCCCTGGGAAACAAGTTCAGTATTCCTGATTTGGAGGAAAACACAGGTAGACTGCTCACATTCACACAATCAGAGTGCACAGTCTACCAGGCTCAGTTTGGATTTTGACTTAGATACATTTTAGGAACTAAAAGTAGTCGTCGACAAGTGGCCGTGTCGTCCATTCTTCTTGAAAATGTAGGTCAAACAAAATACGGCTAAATTATTAAATGTGCATTGATTGATATAAGTAATTGTGTTTGTTTCTATAATAACATGCCCCCCCTATGATATTACAACCATATTTCATATGAATTATGCTCATGTACCTGTGACTATTTTACATCAGCAACATGTTTGTGTGAAAAACAAATGCCCACTGGAACACATATCTCTTCATCTTACCAGACAGACATGTCAAGGTGCCGCCTACATCTTTTTGGCTTTCATCTTCAGGCACATTCAGACAGCCTCAAACTCTTCCCTCCTACTCCCAGTGTGCTCTGCAATGTTCCAGCTTCAGTTTCTGTCATTTCTCGGCTGCCTACGGCGGCGGTCGCCTCCTCTTCAAATCATCTAACCTCTGGACATACAGGCTAGGCCTAACTCTTATGCAATTACATCACCTTTCACAGGTAGTTTCCAGTGCTTGAAAATGTCAAACTCTTATGAACACATGATGCTGCCATTGAATGTAAACTGTTTCATGCATGTCAGTCATGCATTTCCTAGCCAAACTTGTGCTACCTTGTACTAATTTCAGCTTTACCATGTTTATAATTTTCTGTGAATTATTCATCTACAGAGTCAGGGGCGTCATGGCAAAAAAAGTATGAGTAAAAGAGGTGGTAATGCAACACTTTGTCATCCCAACTCGTCACATGTTATCGCTTCACCAGTGGACTTCGGTGTCTACATATTACGAGATAGGTATCCTTCTGTGTCTGCCATTTATGCTACAGGATGCTGCTGTGACGTCAACAAATGCACATGGTGGGATGATGTTGCATGTGGTTATCTTAAGGCAACAACAGCACATGGAAACCAATGCCAGTACATGGTACAATGGTACCAGCACATCAGTACAGTGTAGGGGGGTGGGCCCTGGCCACCTGGAGATAATTCCTTTAGCTACATCCCTGTCTGGACCCCTAATTGCCTTTATTGGGTCTGCCCATTAAAAACAGCCAAACTGCATCTTCGCTTTTACCTCAAGCTGCAATTGGTAACTTCCAGGAGAGAGAGACTTTGCTTGAAAATTTGAAAAAGAACACCCTACAGGTCATTTCTCCTCCCTCTCTGCTGCTCCTTGCCCGGCCTCCACACCAGAGGAGGATGGTTCTGACTCCTCCAGCAGCCTGCAGTCTGTACAGGAAGTCACAGAGGCACTCACATCCTATTAGATTTGATTCCTATTCATTCAAATCTTATTAGATCTATTTAGCAGTCTATTTATACTCTCACATTATTGTGTTGATCACAGTGTAATTTTTCAAATTATTATACAGGCAATCTGTTATTTCTGTTCATGGTTCAGCCTTAATTTACATGAATTCTAATGTATATCAGAATTATATCAGTTTGCTGCTGTGTATAAATCTGCTGAGCTCACCTGTCACCCTAAAAAACTACATCAATAAATCAAAACCCTCATGACAGAAAGAGCAGATCAGTCAGCCAGCCTATGGTCAAGGCTTCACATCTGTACAGATGTTTTTTTTAAGAATCCTCACATTACAACTCAGGGCACTGGTCACAAGTCTGTGCTGTTAAATCCTTAATCTTTATTTTCTGTCTTGCTTTAAAATAATTAAAATACTATACAATAGAGTCTATATAGTTTATGATGAATGTATTTATGTTACTGCTAAACATCTACATCAGTCACAACATGTACTCTGTTAACAGAAAAAAAAACTTCAAATAAGCAAAATTAATTCCAAATCTCTGAAATTCAACAAAAATAAAATGTTTATCCAACACTTCATATTACTATGTCAACATCACAACCGATCAGCTGTTCGATCAGCTGAGAGCCAGGCTAGCAGTTGGCAAAAAGCAACTGCGCTGTCTGGCTCCAGCACCTGCAGCCGCCTCGAAATCGTGAGATTATGGCCCTCCACTTTTGCAGGATGTCAGAACAAGTCGGACCGGGATACAAATCTAACCGGCATGCATTGCTCGTCGGTCGCTGGTGATCGGTTCTGCAAAGAACAAACTGCGAAGAGCCTCCCCCTGACTCTGATTGGTTGATCTCTGCCGGGCGTGGTGGATATCTACAAATTGCAATAACTGCACCAGGAGGAGCCACAGGACCCTGATTTTTTCACAGATCATCTGTCTCATATGCCCCTCTCAGATTATTGTAACATTTTCAGAAAATATGACAAAAAGTTATTTTGAAAAAAGTTACCCACTGTAGCTTTAATGTGTCTCAGCGGCCGGCCGGCGGTGTGCTCAGCGCAGCTCAGCCCTAACACAGTGACAGAGAGTCGGTCGGGACTGGGGGTAGGCTATCTCGGAAATAATCTGCCCACGCGTTAAGCTGCTTTATCCCCGCCGAGCCTCAGCCGGACAGAGACTGCTGCAGCTCCGGTGCCCCTCACAGGGAAGTCGGCATTAGAGCGGGAGAAAGAAAAAGTGACACAGGCTGCGGAGTTATTAAGTTTGACAAATCTTTGTGAATCACAGGAGTGTGCGCTCCGTTTGCCGCATACATGGAGACCTGACCCGACCCTGACAGACAGACCCGAAACTGAACCCGCCACCGTGTGATCAGTCTGGGAGGCGTTAAAACAAGTGCACACTGGGATTTTAACCACAGCGAGAAGCTGGCAACGGGGGTTTGGGCATGGACAGCACTGGATTTTGGATATTCCTGATAACAACTTGTGTTATTCCAGGTAGGCTGCTCTGTTTGGGTTTTTTTTCTGCACCTGTCTAATGATGTGACACTGGTGATATATATATGATATATAGAGTCCAGGGGACATACATGATGATTTTCTCTGTTTAAATCTCAATCACAAAGAAGCAGGTGCAGACACAGCGAAGAGGTCGAAAAGTAAAGAATCATGAATAGATTCAAAATAGAAATATGTAAAACGTGAATCGTTTTTTTTCATAACCTTCTGTATCCTGTTTTCTCATGAGCATGGTCGTTTCAACATGTTTTTACATCCAAGGTATTATTTTTGATACATTATTTTGTATAAACATGAATAAATGGTATTAATAGCATCTTGTGTGTATAATTACATTAGAATTTAATTGTTAATTTACTGACTCATCAATGTTATTGTCATTGTCACTTTCTTATTATTACTTTTGATAAATGACTTATACTGTATGTATTAATTGATTAATTATCCTATGCTGCTATGTTGCTTTTTTTTTTTTTTAGATCTGTAATAGTCCATTAATAAGGCATCTTTAGGGTTGCCAAGTTGTGACATTAATATGTTTTTCACATCTTTGTAACCCACGAGTTATTTATTCATAAAATAATGCATTAATGACTTACAAATGATCTATTAAGCATTGGTGTAGATTTTGGTGGGGGACATGAACATTCGTCCCCCTCCTCAACGGATTTGTAAAAGTAGAAGAGGACTTAAACTTTGGACAAAATTAAAGACATTTATAGTTTATAGTTTCATATGTGTCACCCCATTGTTGAAATGAAAACCTATGCCCTTGCTATGAAGTATTAGTGAATGATTCATTAACAAGGCTATTACTAAAGCTATTAGTTAAGACTTATAAACCCTAAACAAGTGGTGGCTGATGATTTTTTCATGATTTTTCAAATTTAAGGCAATTTGAATATACTAAAGGCCAAGGATACTCAACTTGCTTTGCCAGGGGGGCACTTTAACAAAATGACAAGGGGCCAGGGGTCAATGAATAAACAAATGTTAATAACATATATAAAAAATCAATCTCGTGTTTTCAGCATTTCACACATTGCTGTCCTCATTCATCTTTGCCAAGAGATAAATCCAGTTGCAGCAGCCCCAAACAGGTCACATAGACCCCGGGGTGTTTTGAGGACATGAGAACATTTGGGACCTTGCATGGGCCTCTGTCATTGGGCCTACTGGATCCTCTCTTGGCACTCTTTTGATACCAAGCTTTTTTGTATATTTTTTTTTTAAATGCACTCTGGCACCTTATTTACATTTAAAATATAAAAGAAAATTCCTAGTGTGAATCAGTTTATTTTCATTGTGAATTTGAAATTTATACACCACCTCTTAACTATTGCTGTGGGCTGTTGGTTCAGTCATTTTCCATGATATATGTTGCTGAGCATCTCAGTGCAGTTTTGCTTCATTTAGTGCAGCTCTTGACAGTTTCAGGAGCATCAGACCTCAAAATATCTTGAACATCTGATTTAATCTCTTCAACCATTAAACTTGTACTCCTGACCAGAGCAGAAGTCAAACCAGACAATTTCAACTGCCCCTGGCATTTGTCAGTTAGTTGTACACAGTTGTCAAACTCGCCTGCTTTCAGCAGGTGCGCTGGCATAATCACTCTAAGATGTGGCTGCCCCTGCAGATGGCATCTCCACATATTACAGTGTGTGTGTGTGTGTGTGTGTGTGTGTGTGTGTGTGAGTGAGAGAGAATGAATGGACTAACTCTTGCCATATTGTAACAGGTGCAGCTGTGTAATCACTCTAAGCTGGGGCCAAACTTGCAGCTATAGCATCAGACTGTTTAATAAAGTGAGGTGATGGTATACATATTACATAATCACAAAAGTGATTGTGGTGGCATACGGATGCGTTTAGCTCCCCTGACATCTGCTGTGATTGCTTTTTTCAGTCAGTCAGTGGTAAACCCCCCTGTGCCTGCTGAGCAGTAATTTGCTGGTGAGCATACATGTGTGTATGTGTTATTACTGAGTGTGAGGCCACGCCATGTGTGGGATTGTCATGTTGAAGGACAGAGCAGTGGATTAGAGCTGCACAGGGAGTGGGAAGGGTGTAACAACGTGATCGTTGCCAAGTCCCAGCCTGCCGACTGTTGCTGCAGTGTGTCTGTCTTCCCCTGGCTGCTGCACACTCAGGGTCTGTCGGCCTCTGTCGGGTGCCCCAGCAGGTTGTCACAGGCAATCACTGATGTGTTTTCACATATGAGTTTGCAATCCTCCCCTGCAGAAAGACACAGAAAAAGGCTGACTGAGACTGACAGATAGGCATCCTCATGAATTTTTGCATAATCCACTCTCCACAGCTGGAACACACAGACGCTACCCCACAAAAAAATAATCCAGCACAAGCACTCAGCCCTTCTGTCCTCTTCTTCTTTTGTCTGGGTCTTCTTTGTGCACCGCCCTCTCCAGAGTCGACCCATTTGAAGTCTTTTTTCCCCCTCCATTATCTCTCAATCACTTGATCTTCCTCCAGGGACATTTTCTTTATTTCTCTCCATCTCCTCCCTCTCTTGGGTTTTTATTCTCCTCCAATGTCCCAAAACACAGACGCAGCAGCAGTCATCATAATCCTGTGAGCTGCCCGCTGAACACTGGCCAAGTGCACACTCCACGTTCCTGCAGTGCCACAGAGATTACACACCCACACACACACGCACGCGTATCCACACATGTGCACATTGATCCCAATCAGAAACAATGAGAGATTATAATCGATTTAGGGAAGAATGAGAGGAAGTGTTTTCTCCATTTCAATCAGGCAAAAATCAAGTGGAGATTATTTGGCGAAGTGGATGTCCAAAAGTCAGTTGCTGTTGTCGGTGAAGTTTGCTGTTACACTTCTTTTGCTTTAGAGCTGCTCTGTGCAAAAACATCCTCGTCACAAGTAGTGGAATACACACACCATACACAGACCAGACGAACCTCTGACACTTTGACTGCACCCTGTTACGTAACGGCGAGGTTTCGGTGCGAGCATTGTGTGTGTTTTTGTGCGTGTGTTTTAGTCCGCATTTATTCTGCGTCAGGTTTCCCCACATTGTAAGTCACAAGACCAAAGATATAAACACAGTGGGTAATCCCCGATCAATCACAGATTTGATGGCCTAAAGATTAAACAGTTAATCCGCCCTCTTTCTCTCTCTGGGTTTTTTCATTTTCTCGTCTGTTGCAAGAGGTCAGTTTTTTAGCAGCTGTGGCCTTCTGGTTGCTGGAGGTGGAAGTGGTTTGCTTAGCACTGAAACACTGCAGTTTATTAACAACACTGCCGCAGATAATGATTTCCATCTCATATATTTAGTCTTAAACACATACTTGTAAAAACCTGAAATACTGATTTTGTGCCAAATTTTCTTAAACAGTTGGCTCTTTGATCTCCTCTGCTTTCTTTTCCAGCTTTTTATTTACCCTTTGAAACCTGGATGAACATCATTTTTCTTGTGCTGCATTCAGATATCTCTCACATGCATTTAAACTTCTGAAATGTGAGCAAATTTGTTTGATTTCTCAAAGGCACAGGGAAAGGAAATTGGAAAGAAATGTACTGAAATTTGTAGAAGATGAAAAAAGAGAGAGGTAGAGATATTATTAAAAATTATTTTAAAAAAATAGGGAAAGTGTCCAGAAAAACGGTAGTTAGAATTATTCTAATTATGTATTTAAAATTACGTTACAAAAATATATTTTATTTTATTTTTCTTTAATTTTTTCACACTTTTTTCCCAGGTCATTTCATTGTTTTCCTTTTGTTTTGGGTCTATCTTGTTAAGTTGCTCAATGCCTTTTTCAATACTTTTGAATGATATTAAGTTCATCCGCTCAGGTTTCAAAGGGTTAATTTGGCACTGTAGAAACAGTAAAGTAGAAAGTTCAGTTCAAACCTCTTTTTTTGTTTTGTGTGCATTGTTTGCAGATTTAGGTTTTTCTGATTTGAATGTATCATGAGTAAATTTAAAAAATCCTGAATCCTGTCTGAATATTTACTGGTTTATGGCTGCCAATGAGGTAGTTTTCTTTACTCTTATCTTAAATATTTTTTTTTTCCACACTAGCAGCTTGGTGTTTTTGGATGGTAGTATGTGTGCGTGTCTCGACACTTTGAAAAATCTCTACTTTTTGAAACAGTTCTAACCGATTTCAGCTATCCCCTGATTTTTCTATTAGTACCACCCTGACACTGACATTTTTGGCTGCATCCAAAAAATGGCGAAACCTTCTTGATGAACTGGAGTAATTTGAGGCCATGTTTAACAACAGCAAAGCTATATTAATACATTGGTTTACAAACTCTCATGACTTGCATAGTATAATTCAAGCCTCATGTGTCCAGTCATGCTCTGTGTTTAGGAAGCACTGAGCATAACTGGACACATGCGACTTGAATTATACTATGCAAGTCATGAGAGTTTGTAAACCAATGTTTTCATATAGCTTTGCTGTTATTAAACATGGTCCCCAATTACTTAAATTCATCAACAATTATTGGCAATTTTGGATTGTTTAGTGGAGTTACGTATGTGAGAAATACAATGCTGCCTTTGCGAATTCAACATAACACAGGGAGAGTAACTATATACAGTCATCACAATGATTATTTCAGGGGTGAAGTATTCATTTAACTTTTCATGTAGTGGCCACATCAAGTAATTTTTTAAAATTTGCCAAAATATTTTGGTTTATGACTACATATTTGCAAAACTAACAATATTCTCACCAGAACACTATATATAAAAAAGACTTTATCTCATACTTTCAAAAAAGTGTCCTGTCTTACATTTTGCCAAGAAAGCCTACAGCATACTGTTTTTATGTTGAACACTCACACATATGAGAAAAGGTTAAAAATGGCTAGACACATAATGAGAATGATGATGAGGGATGGAGGATATTCACTCAGGATATGGACAAAAAGCCCAGCAGCACGCTGCGATGCTCGTACTGTTTTTGCATGTTGCACATTCAAGTGTGAAACAATATTGCTATTGTTTTGTTACGTTCCCATGGTCGTCTCTTGCCAGCGTGGTGCTGTTTATAGATTTTGTCATGAGGGCTGGTGAGGTCATTTCCCATCTTCAAAACAATAGAAGAATGTGAATGGACAAAGCGGAAGAGAGGAAGGTGGGAGAGATGTTGGCCCAACGAGATATGAGTGTGTGTGCGTGTGTGTGTGTGTGTGTGTGTGTGTGTGTGTGTGTGTGTGTGTGTGTGTGTGTGTGAGAGAGAGGTAGGCTCTCTGTCTGCTCTGCTCTCACCTAAAGCCCCTAATCAGCTCAGCACCAGAGCATCAGTGGGGGGCAGGGGTCTCTCAGTGGGATACATGTGTGTGTTTTTCGGCATAGAGGATAGTGTGTTTAGTCAAAGGAGTCAGATACAAGTGAAAGGCATTTCATCTCCCTGATATAAAGCAGGACTGGCAAAAATCACAGACTTGTGGCTTTTCTGTAAATTCAGAACAATGTGAGGCAATTTATGCGCCATAGATTTTTTCCCAGAGAACCCCCTTTAGAGGCAGAGTTTAATATTTTGGCAAATACATTTGCTGTCTTGCAGAGTTATACCTTTGCCACCAAAATCAGCACATACATGTGGGATTTTTAAATATAGGAAAACACACTAAAAACAGGCGATAGACTCCATCCCCATTGCCAGTAGACCACAGCTGTGTACCCAGCTCTGCATTAGACAAGTATGCCTATGTGTGTGTTTGGGTTTTGTTGTGTTTTTTTTCTGGTGTGTTATGTTCAATGTTGTAGACAAGCTGTAAAACAGGCTAATAAACAGTAGAAAGCAGCATGGAAGCCAGCAAAAATGTTAAGGTGATTATTTCTTTAATATATATCGCTTACTTATTCAGTCTCCCTTTCAAACTCAGTGTAAGCTCATTTTGAATGATGTCTGAGTGCTGCTTGGTCAGATGGACAGCATTTTATAGGGGCACATCATTGCATCTCGCCAGTAAATAGGCTAAATTTAGCATGTTCACCAAGATTTTGTATTACCATCACTGCTGACCAGAGCTGGAGCCTGTAGATACCCCTTAAAATTGCAGAGACATTTGACCCAACTGTGAATGCCGCTTGTAATCTTTGCCTGTATAAAGAAAAGCAAAGCCTGTTTCAAACAGTCCACAGCTGACTGTGGCTGACTGTGGTGCCAAAGCAAGGATTGCTTATCTGCAAATGTCATCAAAATAAGAATGGGAAGATTGTTGCAGATTATTACTTAAATTCAAGGCTAAACCTTACTCAGACATCCTTGAAACAGCACATATTGCATCAGATAAATTCTCAGTTTAACATGGATCACATGAAGCATTTCTGTAGCACAAAGCATTTAGTTAATATAAGACAAGCACATATTAAATGTTTATCTTGACAATATAAAAACTGATTAAAAATTTGAAAGGTGTTATGGGTATGGAGGTTTAAAACCTGAATCGACAAAATATTTCAGCACAAACATTTTGTTATTGTGAGCTCTGTTTGTACAGCAGCAAATGCACTGGGATACAGATGCAGTTTAATATCCTAAATGCTGTAATCTACTTCCACTGCTGGCCTTCTTCCCTTCATACGACCCGCACAAACACACACAATGGTTTATAAAAGTGGGTTCGGTGAACTCCTGCTTTAATACGAAACTGTTACAGTTATTAATATAACAAAACGCCTGCAGCTCAGACTGTAGTGGTCATATTTTAATGATTAATGTCAGGGATGCAGATGGGTCCTAAAAGGTCTATTTATTTCCAAGCTTGTTTGCATGCGAAGGACATGCAGAAATATACCATACACCAGATCCATTTTTGCATATTAAATGCCCTCTCTGCAGATTTATATTAAGATCAAACCAAACAAATGTATTAAAGTAGGGAAATAATACATTCTCTAATCTAACTGAGGCTTTGTTTCCATCTTTTAGGTGCTGGGAATCTAGGCAAGCAGTAGCACTAACATACTGTGCCATTTCTCTGTAAAAAAAAAAACCCAAAAAAAACAAAGAAAACAAACAAAAAAAAAAACATGTGTCTCATGAATGAGATTAAAATAACTCATAATTTAGTCTGTCATCAGTTGAATTTGAATTCTTGTGATTTTGAATGAGGTGCCAATTTTACAGCCAAATATGAAACCAATGAAATAATCAACATATTCTTTCAAATGTTGCAGGTTTTTGTCAAGTTTCATGTTCAAAAGAGGACTTAGGTGCAGCACATTAAGCAGGCACCTTTGAGGAACAAAAGGGGAGCATTCACACAATAAAGCTGAGAGCAAAAGACAAAACTGAGCAAGCAACAAAACTGGGGGAGATAAGGAGGGACAGGTGGCAGCAGGCTGATGAGGAACAGGTGAAACAAATCAGGCCAGGGCATACAATCGCTGAGGCGGGAAAACACACAAAAGGCAGGGGGAGAAAAACTTCCAAATTAAAACAGGAAACAGGCTAAACATGAAGGAATACATGGAGCAAGCAAAAACAGACAGAAAACCCAGATAAGCAACCACCAACAAAAACTACAAACAACACGCCAGAATCATGGCAGTGTCAGGTGGCTGCAAAGCACATTTAAACTCAGCAGAAAAAAACTGCATTATCCATAACATTGTGTTTGCATAGTCATACTTAAACTTTAAAAAAAAGCTCCAAGTACAACTGTAAAAATACCTATAATTGATTTCTGCAGGTGTCTGACCTCTCCTCGTTTTTGAGAAGTTTATCGATATGAATCCATCTGCTTTCTCAGGGTTCAGAGAGATTTAAGAATTTTGCAAAGACCCTGGGTCTTCCCTATTTTTCAGTGCTGATTGGCTTCCTGTCCTCGCACAGGCTCAGTCTGCGGTTGACCTTTATTCAGCGCACTGTTGGAGGATTTTCTTATGTCATTCAGACATATGATGCCATTTATAACATTACGTCATAAGACCCCATGTTTACTCCAGAGCAGGTCATGGTCTGCAGATCAGAATCTAAATGAACTTCTTACTTGCTCTCACATAAATATGTGTTAAAACTACTGAGAATTAGACTGTTGTAACTCTAATGCTGGTCTGTTGTTCTGCTGTCCAACCCTCTTTTTTTATAGACTCCTCATGTAATACGTTAAAATCTAACTTTATTATCACAGTGGTAAGATGAATTTAATAATAGATATTTTTAAGTTTTAACTGCCTTCGTATTGCAATACCTTGTAAGTCAAGACTGAAATCTAAATTATCAATCCTAATACTAATTGATAGTCAGCTGATGATTGGCTTTGTTAAAAGTCTTGCTGAGTTGGAATCGATCCAGCAGGTGAACCAGGTGTTAAAGTGATCAAGCCCTATAATGCTGCTTTACTGAGAAGGACTCAAGCAATGAATTCCCATGATATTCAAAATTCAGTGGGATGTCACTCTTAATGGCAAGAATCAACAGCGCATTTAATATTTTGAGTGATGGGAACCAGTAAAGTATGGGCAATTCTATGTACAGTAACAGCAAGGGTGTAGGTTTTCATCTCAACATTTGGAGGACTCCCCCACTGAAACGGGGTGTGTATGAACCCAGAAGCAGTACGCCAACACTCAAAGTCAGTTGGTAATAAGCTTTATTATCGCCAACACAAATAAAGATCAGCTCACAAATGTTCAGTCCGTTCTTCGGGTGAATTACCCAGTTAATGTCTCTGGTAATCCCACGAGGCGGCGAAGCTGGAACTCACTGTGGCTGGAGAGTAGGAAACCCAGAAGCTTCGAGGAACCGACAACACGTATGGAATCGTCGTCGGGGAAAACGCTGGGCCGTGGTCGGGGACAGGCAGGGGATCCGTAGCCGAGGAAACAGTCCGAGGATGCAACGGTACCGTCGAGGAGCAGGCTGAAGGATCGTCGTGGTCGAGCGGGGAGGTCTTTGCCAGTGAAGCCGTCAGAGATGCGAACGCCTTGAGCGGCCGCACGTGGTCAGGGACAGAAGGCAGGTAGGTACACCGGGTGGCAGGCACGGAGGGTTGGTCGGGAACAAGCTGAGTCGGCAACAGGAAATCTGGCAAAAGAACGCTGGAAAGTCATGCATGGCAGAGGAACAATCTGGCAAAGAGTGAGTGAACTGGAGAGTCTTAAATACTGCACTGATTGGAGATGAGCTGCAGCTGAGGGGAGAGCAGGCTGCAGCAGTGGGCGTGGCTAGCAGGTAGAAGCGGAGCAGAGTGAGGTGAGTGGAAAAAGTACTGGCAGTGAAGGAGAGAGGAGAATGCAGGAATCATGACAGAACCCCCAAGGGGACGGCCCACGACGTCCCAAACCCAAAGTCACAGAAGCCGGGCGGGCGGCGGGGTCCGGAAGGAGGGTCAAAACTCCTCGGACATGGTCGAAGCCCGTCATCGGCGTCATCGACATCGTCGCCAACGTCGTCGCCACCCGTCACGTGCTGCCGTCGTCCACCGCCACCGCTGCCGCCGTCAGCAGGAGGATCCCACCCTGGCAGCGGCACAGAACCCCTGGAACAGGTCCTCAAACCAGAAGGGCCAGGGGAAGGAAGCGGAGGACGGGCAGGAACGGACGACCCGACCAGCAGCAGCATCGGGCGGCTCATCCGGATGACGCGCTATGGAAAGTCCTCAATGAGGCGGCGTCCAGGACCTGTCGAGCCGGAACCCAGGACCGTTCCTCCGGACCGCACCTCCCAGTCGACGAGTACTGGGGACCCCTGCGCGCGCCTGGATCGAAGAAAGGCGACGGACGTGTAAGCCGGTGCCCGTCAATGATCCTAGGTGGAGGAGGCGGCTGAGCGGCAGGCTGCAGAGGACTCTCCGGACCGGTTTGATCCTGGAGGACGTGGGAACGTGGGATGAATTCTCATGGCACGGGTGGCGTCAGACGGACAGCCACTGGGTTGATGACCTTTTTCAATAGGGAACGGACCGATGAACTTAGGGAGCCAGCTTGCGGGAATCCACCCTCAGCGGAAGGTCCATGGTGGCCAACCAAACCCTGCTACACCCACCTGGTAGGGGAGCCTGGGATCGGCGCCGATTAGCCGCCAAGGTGTAGCGACCCGCTGCCCGCAAATAACGTGGTCCGGGCTCGGTTCCAGGTCTGGCGGCAACGACGACAAAGTCCTCCACCGAGGGGTAGGCCGTCTCCCTCTCTTGGGCAGGAAACAGAGGAGGCTGGTACCCATACGCACACTGGAAGGGGGAAAGCCCCGTGGCAGAGCCCTGAAGGGTGTTGTGGGCAAATTCCACCCACAGGAGCCTGCGATGACCAGGAGGCGGTGAGTCGAGGCCATGCAGCGCGCCGTCTCCATCTCCTGGTTCATCCGGCCAGTCTGTCCGTTGGATTGGGGTGGTAACCGGAGGACAGGCTGGCGGATGCCCCCAAAAGGCAGCAGAACTCCTTCCAAAATGCAGAAGCGAACTGGGGCCTCGATGGAGACCACATCAGAAGGGATGCCGTGTAGTCGGGATGACATGCTGGAGAGCAATCCCGCTGTCTCCTTGGCAGAGGGGAGCTTGGGTAAGGGTACCAGGTGCGCTTATCTTGCTGAACCGATCTACCACTGTCAGGATCGTGGTGTTGCCTCCTGACAGTGGCAGACCGTGACGTAAGTCCAGGCGAATGTGGGACCATGGGCGATGAGGAACAGGAAGTGGATGCAGGTGACCGGCAGGAGCCTGGCCGAGAGGTCTTACACTGATTACAGACCGGGACAGGAGTTCACAAAGTCTTTGGTGTCGGTGATCACTGGCCACCTGGGAACCGTCGTTGCAGGACCTCTCTTGTTCGGTTAATTCCAGGATGGCAGGTGAGGCGAGATGAATGGGCCCACTGCAGCAACTCTGATCTGAACCCCTCCGGGACGAACAGCCGGTTCTGGGGACAGGAACTGGGGCCCGGCTGTTGTTCCAAGGCCGACAGGATTCGCTCCTCAATCCCCCATGTGAGGGATCCTAGGAGTTGGGAGGCAGGAAGGATGCTGTCAGGGAGAGGCGACTCCTCCTCCTCCTCCAGGAACTGGCGGAAAGGCGTCAGGTTTGACGTTACGGGAACCTGGGGCGGTATGAGAGGGTGAAGGAGAAGCGGGTGAAGAACAGGGCCCAGCAGACCCATGGCCGAGAATTGAGTCTCTTGGCAGTGCGGATGTATTCCAGATTCTTATGATCAGTCCAAACGAGAAATGGGACCTGGCACCTCCAGCCAGTGTCGCCACTCCTCCAGCGTAACTTAACCGCCAGGAGTTCACGGTTGCGATGTAAACAGTTGCGCTCCGCTGGGGACAGTCGTGGAGAAGAAAGCGCGGGATGCAGCTTCCATCCTCACCAGAAGCGTTGAGAGGACTGCTCCCACTCCCACATCCGAGGCGTCGACCTCCACCACGAACTGCCCATCAGGATCGGGGATGAGGAGAATGGGAGCAGAGCTGAAGCGCCCCTTGAGGTGTTCGAAGGCGTCGTCAGCTTCAGAGGACCAGCGGAACTCAGACCTTGGAGGAGGTAAGGGCTGTGAGGGGGGCTGCCACCGTGCTGTAACCCCGGATGAATCTCCTGTAGAAATTGGCGAACCCGAGGAACCGTTGCAGCTGCTTGCGGGAATCAGGTACTGGCCATGAGGTAACGGCGGAGACCTTAGCAGGATCCATTTCCATGCTATTGTGACCGATGGTGTAGCCAAGGAAGGAGACTGAGGATGCGTGAAAGTCACACTTCTCCGCTTACATACAGGGAGTTCTTGAGGAGGAGCTGCAACACTGTTTGCACATGATGGACGTGTTCTGTCTGGAACGGAAAATATCAGGATGTCGCCCAAATAGACAAACACAAACTTCTTAAGATAGACTCTCAGAACGTCGTTAATCAGGGCCTGGAAGACTGCAGGAGCATTGGTGAGGCCGAAGGCATCACCAAATACTAATAATGTCCTGTGGGGAATTATTGAAGGCCGTCTTCCACTCATCCCCTCACGGATGCGCACTAAGTGGTAGGCGTTACAGATCGAGCTTCGTGAAGATGGTCGCCCCCTGAAGTAGCTCAAACGCTGATGCCATGAGAGGGAGGGGGTAACGATTCTTGACCGTGATCTCATTCAACCCCCTATAGTCGATGCAGGGTCAAGCAGGGGAGCCCTTCTTCCCCACAAAGAAGAACCCGGCTCCAGGGGATGAGGACGGTCGGATAAGGCCGCTAGCCAGGGAGTCCCTGATGTAGGTGTCCATGGCCTCCCTCTCTGGTGCGGAGAGAGTAGAGCCGACCCTTGGGAGGAGCCGCCCAGGAAGAAGGTCGATGGCACAGTCGTAGGAGCGGTGAGGCGGAAGAGAGGTGGCCCTGGCTTTGTTAAACACCTCTCCGTGGTCGGTGGTACTCTGTGGGAACCCCTGAGAGATCTGGAGTGGTGCAGGAACGGGTGACCCCCTTAGACGAATCATGCCACTGTAGACAGGTCTGTTGGCATGACGGGCTCCATGCCACAATCGAGCCGGTGGACCAGTCAATGTGGGGATTGTGACGACGCAGCCAGGGGTATCCGAGGATCAAAGGCAGTTCAGGGGACTTCAGAACATGGAATTGGATGGTCTCATGATGTTTGCGGACAGGAGCATGGAGACGGGAGAAGTCTGATGGGTCACGGTGCCCAGGAGATGACCATCCAGAGCGCTTTGCCGGAACGGGGACGTGGCAGGGAGACCAGGGTTAATCCTAGCTGATTTGCTTTCAGTTCCTCGTCGATCAAGTTCACATCGGCACCAGAGTCAATAAACGGGCCAGGGTGTGAGTTTTTCACCAAGCTGCACGTAAACCAACAGGCATGGAGACTGGAAGCAGAGTTCTGGGATCGGCTCAACAGTATGCCCCTCTCTACTGCTGAGCCCCCCTTTTACTGGACAACCGGAACGAAATGTCCAGCCTGTCCACAGTACAGGCAGAGTTTCCCAGCCGCCTCTCCACGCCTCAGCAGATAATCTGGTGCGGCTAACCTGCATAGGCTCCGGCCCTCCCAGACTCGAGTCCGCTTGGAGCGTTGCGGGGTGGTGATGCCACTGGTGACCTGGGAACCGGTGGGAACCTCCCTCCAGACGCTGCTCCTTCCTCCTCGCCTGAATCCGCCTGTCCAATCTTGTAGGTCAATCTGATGAGACCATCGAGGAATGAGGGAGCTCAAAGAGACCAGTTCGCCTTTGATGTATGGTGCTAGCCCGCTGAGGAAGGCATATCGACTGGGCGGCGAGTTCCAGTTACTCTGCCGGGCCTGAGTCCTGAAATCGATGGCGAAAGTCGGCGACCGTCCGACTTCCTTGGCGTTGACTCAGTAGACTCCCGAGGCGCCAGGACCCAAGGACACGGGACCAAACACTTTCCGTAGTTCATCAGCCGAAGGCTTGAAATGAAACGCAGGCTGGTGTACCTCTCCCATTCCGCTGTTCCCCCATAATCGTGCTCGGCCAGTAAGATGGTTGATAAGCGAAGGCTACTTTGGCTCCCTCAGTGGCGTTAATGTGCGGCTGAAGAGCTTAACAGGATGGAGCAGTTCGTCAAAACGGATTGCAGCCCTCTGGATCTCCAGCGTAGCGTTCAGGTGTCCCCACCGGGTTGGTGCGGAACAGGGAGGTGGCGCCGAGTCGGGAGCCGTCGCAGCAGGACTTCGAACCAGGAACAGCGTGTTGAGTCAACGTGGGCCATCTGTTGAACCTGGTTAGCCAGCAGAGTCAAAGCTCGCTCCAACGCCGAGGCGGAATGGCGAGCCTCAGCCGCGTTGGAGGAAAGCTGAACCTCGTGTTGCTGGAGCATTCCTTCAACACGGGCTAGGCGACTGCAGAGTGCTAGGGTCTGCTGGGTCCATTGTTGGCCAGATTGT
The DNA here is from genome assembly GCF_026936395.1 of Plectropomus leopardus. Classification (NCBI taxonomy): domain Eukaryota; kingdom Metazoa; phylum Chordata; class Actinopteri; order Perciformes; family Serranidae; genus Plectropomus; species Plectropomus leopardus. Next base: position 23,003,563 of record NC_142190.1, read on the forward strand.
ACTGAAAGCGGGGTGTGTATGAACCCAGAAGCGATGCGCCAACACTCAAAGTCAGTTGGTAATAAGCTTTATTATCGCCAACACAAATAAAGATCAGCTCACAAATGTTCAGTCCGTTCTTCGGGTGAATTACCCAGTTAATGTCTCTGGTAATCCCACGAGGCGAAGACACGAAGCTGGAACTCACTGTGGCTGGAGAGTAGGAAACCCCGTAGCTCGAGGAACCGACAACACGTGTGGAATCGTCGTCGGGGAAAACGCTGGGCCGTGGTCGGGACAGGCAGGGGATCCGTGGCCGAGGAAACAGTCCGAGGATGCAAGGTACCGTCGAGGAGCAGGCTGAAGGATAAATGGAATGGTCGAGGCGGGAGGTCTTTGCCAGTGAAGCCGTCAGAGATGCGGAACGCGCCGGAAGCCAGCTGCGTGGTCAGGGACAGAAGGCAGGTAGGTACACCGGGTGGCAGGCACGGAGGGTTGGTCGGGAACAAGCTGAGTCGGCAACAGGAAATCTGGCAAAAGAACGCTGGAAAGTCATGCATGGCAGAGGAACAATCTGGCAAAGAGTGAGTGAACTGGAGAGTCTTAAATACTGCACTGATTGGAGATGAGCTGCAGCTGAGGGGAGAGCAGGCTGCAGCAGTGGGCGTGGCTAGCAGGTAGAGCGGAGCAGAGTGAGGTGAGTGGAAAAGTACTGGCAGTGAAGGAGAGGAGGAGAATGCAGGAATCATGACACCCACAGAAATTTTGAGCATGAAATACTTAATTTCCTGCATTCTGGTGATTTTTTTATGCATCAGTTGATGTCTGATATATCTTAATCTATGTAAATTTATATAAATTCAAAAAATAATGGAGTATATAATGCAGTGAGGCTCTCGGGTGTTCTGTATTGCTTTGATTGCTTTATTCCCCTGCAGATCAGCTTTTCTCATTTAATGCTATCTTTGCAGAGTCAACACACATATCGTACCTATAGTCTGCTGTGCATTACATGTTCGTTCTGCTGATATGGTGGTATCGCCTTCAGATCGTCTGACAAACACAGCACCCCACTGGGACTCTCTTTGGATGAAACAAAGTTTAAGCAGCTGGCTGGGAAACCAAAACTAACTGAAAACCTGTGTGACCCGGCATAAATTTCACCACTGTGGAGCTCATTGTCCACACAAATGTTAACTTTACCCCCTCCAATACAATCCAGCTCACAGCTGCTTCCTCAAGCTTTTCAGTGGGAAACGCACAGCGACACTGAGCTACCGGTCAGATGAGGCACATCTAGTTGACGGTGCCAGATGTAGCTACAGCCTGTCACACGTTAGCAAGACACGGCAAAGCCAATCCTATTAGTGACATTGGGTTAGGGAGGTGGGAGTCATAGTAGAGAAGGAGATCTGTTAACCAATTGTGTACCATGACTGGACACTTATGGATAATGGTAGTTAGATTTTTCTCAAAATTATTGCCTTGGGACATTACAGTGGCGTCTGTTCCTATCCAATGATATGCCCTTGAGTAACAGTATCGGGGCTGATTATAGAGTTCTTATAGGCCTATTTATAATGAAGAAAACATGAAGTCCATTCTTACATTGTAATAATGCAGTTTTGAATTGTTTCATCAGATTAAATAAGACATTTAGCTGTGTGTCATCAGCATAAAAGTGAGAAGAGATTAAGAGACAGTGTCTTCAAAGGGCAGCAGGTACATAGAGAACTGGACTAGACCCAGAATTGACCCCGGGGCACGCTGCACATTAAGCTTTGACTAGGCCTATCAGGAGAGCAACTATCGGTTGTTTAGAGAGTTCTTTTGGATAGTGACTGGGGAAACATAGGTTGACAGTGTTGTCAGGGCTCTTTTCAATACATCCAATTAAAGCAGCATTGCACTTCTATAGCATTGTACGACACAAAAAAGGATCAAAACCAATGAAAAAAAAACACAGATGTAGTCATTTTCACACATTCATATTCCTTTTCAAAACCTTGTGCCTACATTACCCACAATGCAACCTGGCCTAAACATATGCAATTTAAAACGGTTCAACTACACATTACACTGTATGAGGACATGTTACATTTAATTTTTAACTTCAGAGATTCCTGCTATAACACAGCAGGAAAAGTGAAAAACAAAGCAACAGACAAAGGAGTTCCAGTTTTAAAATGGCAGAGGAAAATTAGCACTGACCCCACTTTCAGTCTGTGCAAATTAAGTTTAACAAACCTCTGAAAACTTACCACAAAAATAAAAAAAAAACTTAATTGCTTCCGGTAAACTTCCTGAAAAGAGATTATATCACATTGAGTATTTATTATATATCCTCCCATATTAATGACCAAATAAGAAGCTGCAGGAAATTATATGCTGGCAAATAGACAACACAGCTCTGACAGAAATATAAGGATACCAAAAGACTGTTATTGGGTAAAACATGACTGCCTGGTAACAAGAGGAGCTTGTCAGAAGGATGAACAGCTTCAGTTTTGACGTGCTGTCAGCCTGTGGTGTTGTTGATTGGTTGCTGCTGTGATAGAGATTAGAATAGAACACTGATGGACTGATCAATATCGCTCCATTAATAACATGGAAATATTGGAATACATGATGGACCATGAACTATGGCATCTCATTGTGTCTGTTTTCTCAAATATAATATGTGAAACGTGAAAATCACCTCTGGGTATGGTTTAGACTCTCACTGTCAGTCATTCAGTGTTGTATTTATGTAGTAATGCACCAATCAGCTGGTTTGTGGCAATAAATGGCTGAGAGTTTTTAATTTTTATGACAAAAAACATAACATGCTTCACAATAAAGTGAGAAAAAGCTGTTTTTTTTGAGTGATCAACATTTTGCTGCTTTCTCACAAACACATACATTACATTACATATTTGCAAGAAAGCATCATTTCATTTTCATGTAGTGAAACTCCAATAAGAGGTCCACAAGGGAGCTCCAGTTGTCTCAATCACCATGCAGTTTTTGTTTTTATTTTTAAATGTTCCTGTATAAATAATAAACACATAGGTAATCAACATTTTTTATATGTGAAAACACTTTATACTATAGAGAACATTACGGCAAAGTTATAAGTAAATTGGCAGCGGTTAGCATGTCTGGATGCATTTTCATCTCTTGATGGTTGATAGATAGTGAGAGAGAGTGAGTGTGTTTGTTTGGGGGGGGTGGGGTAGTGTGCAACTGGGTGTTTTGTGTGTGAGAATGAGAGCAGCCATTGTTCTTAGCTGTTTTGTTCAGTGGGCCACCATTGTTCCTAAGGAAAAACAGTAGATTTATTCTTCATGAACCTTCCAGATTAAACACAAGGTTACTTACAGACATTATATCTGACAGACACAAGGAAACACACGTGACTCATGTCCACTCAGGAAGTGGGTGTACATGCTGTGGATTTGTTAAAGGGGATCAGTAAGTCAGTGGGAACAGTAACCAAACAAATCGCGCTTATTTATACCTCACTGTAATCCACAACCTTTGACCTCAGCTCACCTCGCACGCTGCTGAACTGTATCACCTTTGACAGCTCAGCTCACTTTATCAGCTCAGCATGCTGCGCTGACTGTGAACAGCTTAGTGTGCCAGTCTGATGCTGCCAACGTGTCTGTGTGTGTGTATTTTGTGAATACCTGGCGTAGGTAAAAGTATTTTTACTCTTTAAATCCTGTGTTTCTCCTCCAGGGATAAATGGGCAGACTGTGGAAATGGATGATGGAAAGTCAGGGTATGTTGGCTCAAAGGTGGATCTCCGCTGCCGGTTCATCAACAGCTCCCCGCCTGTCAAAATCTCCCAGGTATTCAGTCGTCCATCTGAGGGTTACACCAGCGTATATGCAGATTAAAACATAGAATCCAAATCATATTATTCATATTCAGAACACATTTAGCGGCTAAAGAGACAGATATTTCCCTCAGGAGTAGTTAGAGACCAAAAACCCAGATAGTAAACATTTAATTTGCATTTATGAGTTGGCTAAAACATGACTCTGAATGAACTCTAATGTGCTCCATGACTGCTAGACTTGACAATAGGCAACTATTTGCAACGTTTTTTTATTTCACAGTGACCAGGATATTTCAGTGCATGTTAACATGTTCTGCCTCAACCTGATAACTCCATAACCTCTTTATGAGCCAGACTCAATAGACAGAGGCCACATTCAAAAACATCAGATGTGTCACAGGAAAGAAAACAAGGCTCAGTTTCACATGTACTGAAAATAATTGGCCAAATCTGAGGTATGGTCATGTATGGACAGATATTCGAAGTGCCCTGACACACCAAGCCGGCGGTCAGTCATTGGTCAATGTCAAGTCATTAATGAGCGTTTATTACCGTTATTTTGGTGTTGTGTCCTAAAGTGGCATTTGTTGGCCCCTGTTGGCTAATTCAACATGTTGAATCAGCATTAGAGACTTTAGAGACTGTCAGTAAATGAAATTACTCTCATTGGCTGTTCAACTCAGTGAACTAGAAAAGAAACCAAAATTAGGAAAGCAATCAAACAGCTTTAATTCAAAAGGTGTGAGATCAAAACAAACTTATTAAATGAGGTATGATTATTTTTTTATCCATTGAGCTTTTTATAAGAAACAATATGTAATTAGCATTGAAACGGTATGAAATTTTCACAGTACAATAACCGTCCCAGAAAATATGATTTTATGGTATCATGTTACACAGCTGTATACAATAGTTACTCCAGTCAGTTTTTTTGGTTAAAGTAAGACTTTATAATGTGTGTAAAAAGGCAGTTGAAGTGGAGAGGAGATGCACATGCGCAGGAGAGATCTTGCATTTTTACAGTACTATAGAGAAGTAAATGTACATGGTACGATAACTGGCAACTTTAACATTATGGTATACTTTGAAACTGGTATATCACTGCAACACTTCATAACGATTTACGTTATTGTTTACTGGTGCACGGTAAATATATAGTTTGTCCTTTCATCTTTGGGCTACCTAACTTATATCTTGAATTTGTCCTGTCAGTCTTACAATTTCCCTTTTTGAAGGACAAATACAAACAAGTACCGCCTGCTGCCATGGAGTTTTTTCCTCTCACGCAGGCACAGAATGTACACGCTAGTTGGCCATTTGTTGTAGTCTTTGTGGTGTGTTCAGTGCAACTGTTTGGCCGAGACAAAGGGAACTTAACAGTCAGGCTTAATCAACACGAGTTCTTTAATGTTGGTTTGGTGTCTTGGCCTTAAAACTTTTCTTTTGGAATCAATTTTAAGGACCATTTCAGCAATTTTATCAGTTTTAGCCAATGAACTTTATTTTTATATTACTGGCTACAGTTTCCAAAGAGCTGATTTTCCATGGTCCAGGAAGTCATTTCCATATCAGCAAGATATTACTGCTTAATACTAATTAATGCAAAAACATGAGTTGATTTTCAGCCCATAATGAAATGAATGACAGCCACTGACTGCCTGTGTGGTTGGAAACCAGAACAACTTGTGGTTTGCTTTTGAAAGTGACAATTAATGATTAAATATATATATATATATATATATATATATATATATATATATATATATATATATATATATATATGTGTGTATATATATATGCCTTCTGTGATGTTGCTAGGCTAAAACCATTTCCTGTTCAATATTCAATTACTATTACAACTGTTTCAGATGTCTGTGGTTCACAGCACAGCTTTTCTACACCTCACATCATTAATTACTTCTTCCATTTCTTCCATTGTTCTTTTATAAGGTAACATGGCAGAAGCTGGTGAATGGCACTAAGCAGAACGTGGCAATCGCCAATCCTTCCCTGGGTGTGTCCGTGGCCCCGCCCTACAGGGACCGTGTCACCTTCAAGAATGCAGCAGTGAGGCGGCGAATGCCAACCCTGGAGGACACCACCATCACCTTCTCCTCGCTCCGCCTCTCTGACGAGTCCACCTACATCTGTGAATACACCACATTCCCTGCAGGGAACCGAGAAAACACTGTGAACCTCACCGTCTACGGTAAGACAGCCCCTTACAAGCCCTTGAACCTTGAAATTATATTGATTTCTTTCAAACACATGGGATGAAGGCAATGAACAATGAAAGAAGAAATCACCCATAATTAGCAAGAAATTAGTAAAAGTACAAGGAAATTACCTGAAAATTAGAAAAAATAAATAAATAAAATCAAACAATTTAAAAAAAAGGCTAACAAAACAGCAACGAAAATTACCTGGAAAAACCTGCTTAGAATGTATAATAATTATGTGATTTTAAATATGTTTATTAGGATTATTATTAACATATTTTTCCCTGGCTTTAAAAAAAATCATTATCTTAATCTACTAATTTCTTACAATTTGTGAAAGCTTTCCTACCAAGCTGCTAATTGCCTTTCTCATGTTTTTGAAAGAAATCGCACCAATTTTCTCCGGTTTCAAAGGTTTAAATACTTGTGAAAGGCGTCTAAAAGCAGCACAAGAAGAAAGGATTAAACTAACGAGATTCTTTCATTCATTGTCCGTAACCGCTTGTCCTCGTAAGGGTTGCGTAGGGGCTGGAGCCTATCCCAGCTGTCAATGGGCCGAAGGCGGGGTACATGCTGAACAGGTCGCCAGACTATTGCAGAACTGACACATAGAGACAGACAACCTTTCACACTCTCATTCACACCTACAGGCAATTTAGATTCACCAATTAACCGGACCTGCATGTCTTTGGGCCCCCCCCCGCCTAAGGTCTGAACCTGGGACCCTCTTGCTGTGAGGCGACAGTGCTTACCACTACACCACTGCTCCGCCCACTAACAAGATATAAAGTTTGAATTAGAGAGTTTTAGAATGAGTGTGTCTGTAAATTAAAGATTCTAATGCTACATTAACTCAAAGATTGTGTGTATTTTTCTTTCCCGTAGTTCGCCCAACAACTCAGATGAGTCTCTCCACACCAACGTTGGTGGCACGTTCATCCAATCTTAAGACACCAGTGGCCACCTGCATCTCTGCCAATGGAAAACCACCCGGTACCATCAGGTGTGTGTGTGTGTTTATGTGTGCCTTAGTGGAAGACAAGAAGTGTTTTATCTCTTGAACTTTGCCGCAGCATGTGTACTGATGTGTGACAAAACTGCCCAGGCTGTTTTAATCTCATATATCCACGAATCAGCCTGCATCAGTGTTTCTCTGTGTCATGACCCCAAGTCCTCTTTGATGTGAGCAGGTGGGAGACGAGGGTGCCAGGAGAAGTGACCAGCCGAGAGTACAGGAACTCAGACGGGACATTCACTGTTCAAAGTGACTACATTTTGGTGCCCAGCAGAGAAACACACAAGGAGACGCTCACCTGCGTCACCTCCTACAATGAGGAAGTCTTCACTGACAGCGTCACCCTCGATATTCAGTGTAAGTGTTTCTCACTCTAAGAAATAAGCACATAACTATACAGGCAAAATGCTAACACTATTACAAGCTCACTCTCTCTTGTGTTTGTATCAGATGAGCCAGATGTTTCGGTGGATGGGTACGATGGAAACTGGTACCTGAACCGAGAGAATGTTCAGCTGAGCTGCCAAGCAGATGCTAACCCAGCCGTCTCTCTGTATCAGTGGAGAGTGTAAGTACGACGCTGTTTGTATTTCACTCAAATTTACTTTCAAAGTGAGACCACCTACTTACAATGGACCATGGAGGCTGTAGTGTTTCTGCAATTTGAGATTCACTTAAAAAATATAACTGATCTGGTAATCTGGTTTAGTATATCCTTCCCAGCGACTTCTGTTTGCTAATTCTTCAACAAAATATCTACTTTTCGGTTTCAAATGCCAATAAATACACACCTAAAGCATTAAACATCACACCCTGTGCTTTCCTACCCTTTTTCTGTTCTGTTCTATATATATATATATATATATATATATATATATATATATATATATATATATATATATATATATATATATATATATATATATATATATATATATATATATATATATATATATATATGTTATGTGGAAATTGTGCCTCTCCTGTTTGCATAGAGCAAAAAAAAAGAAAAAAAAGGTTGCAAATGTTTGCCACACTGCCTCTTTAAATGAAAGTGATTCACATGGACAAAATGATGATTGAAGAGACTCTGGGTTTCACAATTTGTGTGCACTTCTATTTTATCTTCTGTCTTTTCTGCAGGATTAATGGCACCATACCAAGCAATGCTGAGATCCGAGACAATGTCCTGACCCTTAGAGGGCCGGTCACATATGACCTGCAGGGCACCTATGTGTGTGATGCCACCAACAGTATCGGGACAAGATCGGGCTCTGTGGAGGTCAGCATCATCGGTACGTTTACCTCGAGTCTTGATGACACCTAAAACTACTGTGACCAAGGAATGTGTTTTGCATGTCAATTTTTATTGATATGTGTGTTTTCTCTGTAGAAAAGCCTCTACCGCAGATCGCTACAGGTGATGTCATCAGTGTAATCGCTTTGTTACTGGCTGCTGGAGTGCTCATGGGCATCACTATAACAGTCCTGGTGCTCAAAATAAGAAGTAGAAAAGATGACTCTTCGTACGTAAACTGTCTGTTATTCCTCCATTGTCCCAATGTGCTTTGCATCCTCCATCATTTCCTCATTGTCTAACATTTGCTCTCTTTGATCAGAAATGACTCTCCATCCAGAAAACTGTCCCAGCCTATAAGGAAAAGACCGGATGATATCCAGGTAACCTTTGTGTTGTGTTTGTAATTTATCACACGTTTCAAGAGTGGCCAGTGTGCTTAAGTTAAGAATTGGATAGTAAAAATTGGACAATTCTTTGGCAGGTCCACGAAAGTAAATTGCAATTGTAGAATAATAATAATAGAGTTCACAATTTTATAAAGATAATAATAATTATATAATTAATAATTCATTATTAATATTTTATTTATATTTTATCCCTCGCACTGATTTTCTTTTGTTGATTTACACTATTGTCTAGGTTTTAGTGTTTTTATTGAACTATATCATTACAATTATTACAGATTTTAAATCTACTTCATTATATTTTATTATTAATGTATTTTTTACTCTGTTTTACTACTAATCCAGTTATCTAGCTTTTAATTCTGTTTTAATTATACTGTCATCATTTTCATTGCCATGCATGCATTGGTCTCAGGTTGTTAAATTGTTAGTAATTTTTGTTATTTTTGCAGTCTACACTCTTTCTGTCTTATTATCCATCTAATTGTTTTCATTTGTTCCTCCTTCTTCTGTGTGTATTGTATTTCATGTTTACTGACACAGACCGCTCACCTGTAAGGAAGTTCACCCACAAAGCATGATGTCATCCATAGCAACGAGACCAATCCTCTCTTTGTTCCATGCTAAAAGTTGTTCTCGACAGCTTTATGAATAGCTCTCAAAGGAAACTCTCAGTCAGGACCTTTCAGTGGCATTTACGAGGACTCCCAGTGATAAGATAAGATCCTTTGTAAATATGGCCCCAGAGGATATATTTAGTACATATAATGTTCTCCTATGTTTGGTAATATTTGAGTAGTTTCAGTAACTCAAAAATAATTTTATATTGTCTTTTTATTATTCTGAACTCATGTCTGATATTTCAACATTTTTTGTCCTGCCATCATATTGATGTTTATGAAAAGGCGTTATATTTATAAAGAAAACTGCTCTTTAATGCCTCAAGATACACAGTTCATTTAAACACTCTGCACACCCACAGGGGTGTTTTCAATCATCAGGCTGAGTAGACCTCTGATTAGAGCCACGCTGCAATTTGTGAGGTCACTAAACGCCTGACATGTATTGGCCTTTTCACAGAAATCATTTAGACATACCACAGAAGAAAAAAGTGTGTAAATAATGAAATAATTGACGGTTGAATTACGTTTAACAGCTTCAGTTTCTGGGTCTTGGTGTTGTGTATGCTGGCTCACTGTCATGACTTACTGGGGCATCTAAATAAAAAAAAGAGTGATTGTTAATGTGTTTAGTAACATCTATGCTGTACTATGAGTGAAAATGTCTGCTGTGAAAAAAGCCTATTGTAAGTGAATGATAAAAGTATCAGTCACAACTGATCAAAACAGAACCCAACAAAAGCAGCCAAAGATTTTTTCTGCGTCACATAAACAGAAACAGAAACAGTCCTCTGTGGTAAGGACATCCAGAGAAATATTTACACATTTATACCCATAGAAAGGGATAATTTATAACAAGATATCTTCTTTGTCCAGTCTATCATTTTGACCATTTTCTCATACTTCTTAAATTTGGCTCCTGAGAAATAGCCTTCCTCTTGTCTCAGCCCGCTCCTAATTTCAGGTCTTAAAATGCTCCTTTTTCTCTCCTACTTCACCAATCATTATTTGTCTGAAACAATCAGCTCTTGAGGTAACAGTAAAATCCAAGAAAACCTGATCAAGTTTCATCTCTGTGTACTTTATCTCTTCTCAGAGTTGAGAAACCTCTGAGAAGCCTATCAGCACAGCAAAAGACCTGTTGATTTATTCTTTTGCTCCTTATTTCTCCTAAGGGGTGAGTTAGAGGAAGCAGACCCAAGTAATCTCCAAGTAAGAAGCTGATTTATAAGCTGACTGATTGTGAGCAGCAATTTTTACAATTTATTTAGTAATATTATTTAGTAATATTTGAGTTTTATTTTATTTGATCATTTATTTTTACTGATATTTAACTTTAATATGAATTTAGCCTCTCAGTATTATTTATTTCCTGCCTCCATGGTAAATTTCTACAAAAGTTGCAGAAACTCTACATACTCCGGTGCTTTTAATGACTTTGGCTAATTAGACCTCAGATTGCTCAGGTTGATTTTGGGCCATTAACAAGGAAAAAGTCAATCAAAAAAAAAAAAAAAACTCAGCTTAACAAGAATTTATCATGGCATTGGCAGCATGATTCTCTGCAGCTCTTATTGGAGCTCAGCCCAGACTAATGAAGATGCACACCTCTCTGACTGTTGTTACACTGTTCTTTATGTGGAACTTAGTAGAAACTCTGTATTACGGGATATGCCATATTTTATCATCCACGATAATACTGGTATAACTTTTAATTGGTTATGATAAAAATCATATTGTGATAATGGCAATATTCAAGCTTGTTGGCATAATGACATCATACCATTACACACAGCAACAACAAGCATAGATGAAAGCGAAATTGAACTGGCTCCATGGTGGAGGAGTTAAGATCCAAAAAAAAGGAATGACTTCAGTAGTTTGAAATTAGTGGTGGTGATTGGCCCGGGTGTCTCGAATGTTTTATAACTTTTTAGACCTTTCAGCTACTCAAAAGTCAGTCAGTGGCTCCTCTGGCAGCATACGTGGGAGAAACATCATTGCCAAATCTCTACTGGAGGACACTTCTCTCCTCTCACATGGGACATAACGTCATATCTCCCAACACTAGTCTAAACAGTGTTGACCTTTAACGGAACAGAGAGAGGCGGGCCCACTCATAAAAGCTTAACTCCACTGCACTACAGAGGTCAGAAACTTCACAGGGTACCTTAAGTACATAGTTAATGTATTGTATGCCTCATATACAGTATATTCGGTATATACCAGCTGTAAATTGTTTCTACTTTTGAAACATTTTTAATATTCGTCTTTCATTTCTCCACAGCACTCAGGACGGTTTTATGAAGAGCTTCCAAACACAGCAGACTATGTGAGCTACAGACTGGCCTGTAACAAGGAGGACTACCCTGAGCCCTACTCCCCTCCCATCAAGCCTCCGCTCTCGTTTCTGCCCCAACACCCCTACCACTCCTCACAACCAACCCCTGCAACCACCAGCAGCAGCAGCAGCACCAACACGCCAAAAAACACCTTTTCTCCTCCTTCACACACCACGGCCATCTTTAAATACCCCTCGGTACCGGGCATGTCTTCTCCTCCCCCTGGAGTGGCGGCATACACTTTTCCCAAAGAGCAATACGTCTGAACAGATGCTTTGTCACAAACTCAAACCGCCCAAGGGAACTCAGATGACCTAATATAAACTCGCACATTTCCTAACAAGAGGCTGGAAAAAGGTGGTTAACCCTGGACTATCAGGCAGTGTCTCTGCACTGGCTGCACCTTTGTGGACGGCTCTGAAGGTCAAAGGACAGTGCAGCTTTTGAACTTGGAATTAAGTCCAATTTTGGAACATTTTCTCGTTTTTGTCCGGTCTTTTGTTATGTTATCTGTTCTTTGAAAAGGGAACATTGTTGGACCATGTTTCAGATGTGTAGGATAGAGGAAGGTCAAGTTAAAGATGATATGATTAACATTGGAAAACTTTATAATGCATGGATGTATGACCTTTGATTTAAAAATACTCCAAACTAAACAGATAAAACAGATTATCTCTTGATGTCCTATGTGGTTGACCCCTATCATCTACGTATCGTTTTGTAGAAAAAAGAGAAAACAAAACAAAAACTGTTATAATTTCCTGCTTTATCTCTAATGCCCAGTCTCTTTATCCTGCGTTGTACGCTGAAAATCTCTTTACTGTGGAACAGCAGAACTCACCTTTTGGTTTTAACTCCTGCTTGTATGTAATACTTTTATTGTGCTTGTATTTTGTATTATTTGCTTTTCTCGTAAAGAAAATTTAAAAACATTTTTATTTACTGAAGACTTTTGTTGGTATATGAAATTGATGTTTTTATTCGTGGTATCTGTGGTTTTTAGTATTCATTGACACTGGTTGTTGGATGAGCCTTGAATTTTTAGCATTTAAATAAAAATGGTCATTTAAACTTGTATCAACAGTGACTGAAAACCACAAAACATTACAAACTCCTGTTCTCTTTCTTTAGTCTAAATCATTTTCAAAGTGGAAACAGACTGTTGCAAAGACAACCAAATCACTTTCCATTTTCCTAAGAGCCTACCACAGTTTCCACAGTTACTTTGTTCCACCGCCCATGCACTATTTCTGCTATAGGGATAGTAACTGCAAAGACCCTACGCTGAAACTCTTTGGTATACTGGGTATGGCTACTAATAGCTACTACAGGTAGACAAAAGCACTATTCTCTTCCTGTTTTGGTTGTGCACTTGCTTGTGCTGTAAATCAAACCTGTATTTTTCAGGGAGATCGCACTTAATTGCAGACAGAATAGCATAGTGAATGAGTGCCTCAGGGATGACGTTTTTCTGTGGGCAGACATGGAAGTTAGAATTGCCCTGGTTACCTCGTCAAAAAGCCTATGGGATTTTTCTTTTTGGGATATTACATAATGGCAGAAAATAAGCTCTGTTGTAAAGAAATGTTCATGATCCTGAAACATTTTGTTCAGAAAGATAATAATCACAAATGAACACAACTTGTAGGATTTTTGAAGCCTAAATGCAATTGGCAGAAGTAAAAAGCTAACTTGAAGCTATTGACAAACTACACAACGGTCTTGCACAACGTAATGCTGCCTCCACAACCAAAGTGTCAAGCTGTGTTCGCCATGATGACGTTCTGTAGTCTCATTTATCAACAACCTATTTTAAGACACATAACAGCTTCAAAATTCATGAGTGGGGTAAAAACCTGTGACCATAAACTAACCAAAAACCCAGCCAACCAAAAACCCATTGACTTCAAGATCAACTTTATGATAGCCTGAATGTCTATTTAATAGAACTTTTTTTTCTTAAGGCCAGCATTAAGACTGACTGTGCACTTTTTTCTCAAAACTTTTTAGAGTAGGCTTGAGGCCTAATGCTGTTGGTAGTTTCCATAAGGGCATTTCTAATCTGATGTATTTGCAATACGCCAGCAGCAGGGCTCGATGTATGGCAATGTTGTCTAGTTGGTCAGTCCACCATTTTGGTCCAGACAGAAATATCTCAACTACTTGATGGGTTGCCATGAAAAATGTCATGCTATTTACTAAATTTTAGCATGCTAACTCGCTAAACTGGAAATGATAATTATGGTAAACATTTTACAAATGTCTAAGGTATGCTAAATAATGTTAGTATGTTAGCCACTGTGTTAGCAAGCTATCTTTAGCATTGAGCTAAAAGCACCACTATGCCTATAGCCACAGACTGTTACACTAATTTTTCAGGCTTATAGTTACCATTTTTTGCAATCAGAAAACTGTGATCCTATTAAATATAATCTGTTACGCCCTGACCTAGTTATAGGGACACATGACACAGTTCCCGAGGCTACAGTGATGTCTGATGGCTTTTAATAATCATCAATGTACATGGCCTGAGGTGAACTTCCCTTTCTACAATGCAGCCTGGATCATCCTATTTAACAGGGAAATTTATTATGTCCTGTTCACCTCTTAAATAAGCACAAGGAACTAATCAGATCATCATAAAAAAAAACATAACAAATGATGTAACTGTCCTTTAAAATGTCAAAATAAGAGCAAAAAGACTAAACAAACTAGCAATATGTGAGCAGAAACTCCTTGAATCCATTTAAGCCTGCTGTTGCAGTTCAGTTAGAACTATCTTTTAGTTTTACACTCAAGAGGATATGACGCAATGAAGTTATGCTACCTAAAACGCTTTTTTCAATATTTTTATATGGATGACATGACTGGAAGCCTGTGTGAAAGAGGTCATCCACTGAATATTACCTCCTGAGTACAGGTTTCCCTCAGCTGTATTTAGTTTTAGCTCATTTATGGCGCACAAATTTACTATTTGGTTCAATGTAACTGCTCTCATGGAATCATTTTTGATAGTAGCTTCACCACACGTCAATTTGATGGACTCTCAAATCCGGTTGGTTGGAGTAAAAATCCACTTGAAGATATTTTAAATATCCCTCAATAAAATTGTTGAAGGGCATTTTCCATAGGTTTTGTTTTGTTCTTTATACATTTTTTAAGTAAATGTCATTATTCTATGTCAATATGATGTTGGTGTGAGACATCAGAAGACACTGGATTTTTGTTACTCAACAAAACTTAAAACTATCAAAATATCGACATCATCTGTCATCAGCATTTTACAACAAATTGACGGTGGCATTAGATGTTGTGCTGACATTTGGTTAACCTATGTCAAATCAAAGATGCTGGTAAACAAAAAGCTAAAAGACTCTGTAAAATACCTGCTCAGAATCAAACAGCAGACAGACAGTTTCCAAACAGCGAGTGAACATTGTAGAGCATCTAGCAGCTTAAGAGCCAGAGATTTTTCTCAGAAGTTGTTGGAGATCATTACAAAGGCAAGCCTGAATACAAACACAACCCCCTACTGGTTTTAAACAACCCAAAGCATGTTTGTTTTTTTTATCCCACAACCACTTTTACATCCACACTAAGATATAACCATGATATATGTCACACATGCTTTATCAGTTTCTGTCAGAGTCCCAGGCTGCCCGTTAAGCTGCCTTTGTGATGAAATCTTTCACAATTAATTCCCAGCTCTCCGAGCAAACAAGCTATGGATCCACTGCATCCAGCTCTCATGGGACATTCACAGGCTTTTCAGCCTTCATGTTCAGCTTCAGTCTCAGCAGCCAACTCAGCATGCCCAAGATTTTCTTTTTTCATATCTTTTCTTTCTCCATTGCACAGGGGGCTTTAAAGTCAAAGCTTTGGAGAGGACTGGTTCACCGTCAGAAGGCTGTGGCTGCCTCTGGGGGACCAGAAAGATGCTGGTTATGTCTTGCTCTCACAAACTGCGTATTTCGGAGGAAACCAGTGAGCTACACAACAGTCCTCTCCACCAAACAGTAGATAAGTGCATGTCTAATTACTTTTGACATTTTACTTAAGGCTCAGAAGAGACTCACCACCTGACATTTAGAGGGAAACTTCAAGAGCCATTCATGATTTATTTTTTTATTTGCCTTTTGTTCCAATTTTAATTAGACATTCATTTTTTTTTAATACAACGAGAAGAAAATAGAAAGTGTTCTTTAAAACCTGGATTGACATCACTTTTCCTGTGGTGCATTCAGACTCCTTTCACAAATATTTAATCATTTGAACTCTGAGAAAATTGCTTTGATTTCTTTCAAAAACATGGGAAAAAGGCAAAGACAACCCATCTAGAAATGTCCCGCAAATTGCAAGGACTTTGTAGATTTAGGAAACTATTCTTGTAAGCTGGGGAAACAATGTCTAAAGAACTATATTTATAATAATTATTATTAAGGAGAATTTTTAGGTTATTTCCTTGTTTTTGTTGTTGTTGTTGTTGTTGTTGTTGTTGTTGTTGTTGTTGTTGTTGTTGTTGTTGTTGTTGTTGTTGTTGTTGTTGTTGTTGTTGTTGTTGTTGTTGTTGTTGTTGTTGTTGTTGTTGTTGTTGTTTCTAAATTTCAGGTAATTTTCTTATATTTTGTACTTTTTGTACTTCTAGCTAATTTCTAGGTCATTTGTCCATAAGTTGCACATTGCTTTCTTTCCATTTTTAAAAAAGGCAAAGGTTTCAAAGGGTTAAGAAAGAGTACAAATATGACCTTCCTGTCGAAAATATTGAATTCTGTAAACAGCATGTTATGGTCTTAATGTGATCAATTAATGTGAATGAGTATAAACTACAAAGACACATTTTGATTATATCCTCCTTTTCAAAAGTATTATCAGATTCATCTTTATGCAGTTTCATGTGATGGGTTTGTTATTTTCTATATAACTAAGACCTTCTTGAACTGTGGTCGACTTAGTGTCTGTTTAGGTTCTGCTGTATTTCAGTCTCTGCCAAGTGAGGAAAACTGACCTCTGTCCTGCATTCATTCATGACGCACATCTCACATTACATGGTTCCACTTAACAGCTCCCTGCTCTCTTTCTCTTTTATGAACACATCACTCACATTAGGATTCTTTAAAAACTCTGAATAACTGTTCCTGGGGCGAGATCAAGTGTATGTGCAGGATCAGCATCTCATTAACTGCAACTTTACATCTTTAAATGGTGGCCTGCTGAGCGCAGGGTTGTGGTCACAGCATGTCGTCGTGAGAAAACACAGACCATCACTGAGAGATGCCAGATTTCTAAATCTATTTTAATCCTAATCCCATCAGTAGCGTTTACTCTGCTCTCTGGTTCTCACGTGACCTTTGAAATTAAAATCTGGAGCCCAAGATGACTAACGGGGGAATAGTCTTTTGTGGCCTGTGTAGCATGTAAGATTTTTTTGATAATACTATATAAACCCATTTTAATCCCTCTGTGTTTTGTGTTGCATAAATTTAGCATTTTGTAATGTAAAATTGTAGTTTGAATAGGAGGAAAAAGTAAAAACTGGCATGCTATGCGATGAAAAAAGATGATTTAAGTGCAGATAAATATGAAAGGCCTGTTTTCATGCGAAGAGCCCGGATGTATTAGTTAATGTGCAGGTGTGTGCATTTGTGTGTGTGCAAGGCGAACCTGTCCCTCTACATGACTGTCTTGTATAATAGATGAGCTCAGTATCACCATGTCATTCTAACCCCGCACAAGAAAGAAAGAAGGATAGAGGGATAGAGAGAAAGGAAAAACACATGAATAATTGAGCCCAAATCAGTTTAGTGACCCTCCGTCCTCTTCCTACTCTCAGTCTAATAAAGTCAGTGTCTGCAACTGGATTCTCCAAGAAACGACTGGATCTGAGAGAAGAGAAGATGCGACTTCACGCAGCTGAGGGAAGCCAATAACAGGCAGTTTTTTTAGTCTGAAAACTTTTCTTTTTTGACAATCTGTGCTACATTTTTTGAGTAAAGAGATTGTTGGACTCAGGATCATCATGATACCATGGTGGCCCAATTGCTAGGGCTGGCCTTTCTGTTTCTACCTACCCGCCTGGTCACCTGTGCGACATCTGGTAAGGGTTTTCCAATATCTTTGGATTTATTTACACTTTTTTTAGCCGCAGTTAAAAATTACAATTTTCGATATAACATGACTTGAATTTTTAATGAGTATGTTAAGCAAAGACAAGAACTGCTGGGCATTTTTTTAAATCATTTATCAACTTTCCCTATAATCTGTTGTAATTCTCTTGTTCAAATCTAAGATTGGAAGTACAGCACGACAGAAACTTGATGATAGAGAGGTTGATAAAAACATGGAACACAGTAGTTTCATAACAATATGTTGATGATATTCTCCTTTATATATTTATATAAAAACACACAACAAAAATGTTTGATAAGTAACACTTGAGTCTAAGGTTTCACCAGAAATTTATCATTTCTAAATTTCCTCAAACATACCTTGGGCATTTCCCTACTGCAAGTCACTTCCCAGCTGGCCACAGACATCATGCATTGATATTTGGTTGAATTTAGGTTGTGCCATCACGTGACCAAAATTCAACGTCAGTACAACATGTAATGCCACTGTCAATTTGAAACAGAATACTGATGACAGATGGCAATATTATGTTTGTTTTAAGTTGTGTCATTAAGTGAACAAAATCCAACATCTTCCAAACATCTCATGAAAAACAAAGAACAAAACCCAGTGTATGCAAATAGTCCTAATTTCAGCGTCCATACATGTGAAATTCTTACATCATAAGATATTTTAAATGTCGTCAGCTTGATTATCATTCCAACGAAAATTAAACACCTGTCCAATGTAACAACTTTTAACATTATGATAACATCCAGTGCCAGTTGGCTCATTATTCAATACATACTCTGATACTGACATGTCTGGGATGATCTGATGTTGACAGTCTCTACTTGTGAGCAAATTGTAAATAAAAACAAAAAATGTAGAGAGAAAAAATGTTTTACTTTACATATGTGAGGAGTTTGATCAGAGATAATGCATAACACTGGAACACAGTTAACTGCACAGAAAGTCATTTAGGAAAAAGAGAAAGAGAATAGCTAAAGAACCAAAAGATGG
Organism: Plectropomus leopardus; assembly: GCF_026936395.1. Classification (NCBI taxonomy): domain Eukaryota; kingdom Metazoa; phylum Chordata; class Actinopteri; order Perciformes; family Serranidae; genus Plectropomus; species Plectropomus leopardus. The sequence continues at coordinate 23,022,396 of NC_142190.1, forward strand.
TCGATAAAGTGAATGTGGCTGGAAAAACAATTTGACTAATCCGGTTATCTGTTTTGGAATCCCTTATTACCCTATTATTATGTGTCTTAAACTTACAGTGCAATTAATCCTGTAACTGAACACTGGCCGAGCACATGACACCACCATCTCCTTTTCCTTAACACACACACACACACGCACGCATGCACACACATTTGCATGGGTTTCTTTTGAGGAAATTACATAGACTTAAATTCATTTTCTGAAGACTTCCCCAAACCCTAAAATAACCACTCCTTGCCTGAACCTAACCCTTACCATAGCCACTGACCCAAAAACAATCTTTTTCCAAAATTGGGGACACGGTTTTTGTCCCCATTTGGACAAGCAGTCCCCATGGAACAGGTCTTAAGTCTGGTATGTGTCCTTGAAGTTAACTCCAGTCATACCCACAAACACACGCACATTTGCTTGCATGTCTGTGCATCCTCTCCCTCCTCCAGTGGTGAAGGTCAATCCCAACTGGGAGGTGGTGTACCGGGATACCAGTGTGTATGGCGTAGTTGGCAGAGCGGTGATCCTGGAGTGTGGTCCCACCTTACCTGACATGTACATATGGAGCTTCACCAAGCCCGGAACTGAAGCCATAAGAGCTGTGGTGTATGATTTGGGGAAAGGACAGAGGATCCAGAAGCTGGCCGAGTCGCTCGGCCGTCTCACAGTCATCTCAAACAGTGCAGCTGTGAGTATCGAGAAATTGCCACTGGCTGCACACGGCCTCTTCACCTGCCAGGCTTTCTACGACATAGAACGGGAGCCCAAAGTCTACTACTACTATGTGCACCTCACTGTCCGAGGTAAGACTTCCTGCACTCTGAAACACCTACGTTTCTCAGGCAAGTCAAGTCAAGTCAATTTTACTTATAAAACCCATTATCACAAAACACAGTTTGCCTCAGAGCCCTGCCCTTAGACCCTCACAGGGGCCTATCTAAAAGAGGGGCTCTTTAACTGAGAGCAGATAAAGTCTACTTTGTTTAGAGAAAGTAAATGTACCTACATGTGTGACTTTGCACAAATGCAGTTCCCATCAGTAAGCCTTACCTCCTGATGAGCGATGCATCGCCTGTGGAGGGATCTACAATGTGGATGCGCTGCAATCTGGACAATGGGACCGGACCGATCCGTTATATTTGGCAACATGAGACCCGAGGTGGCAACATCACAGCCTTTTCACAGGGCAACACCAGTGTTATCAACGTGACCGACGTCAACCGCAACCACACCGGCTGGTACCGCTGTGTGGCCAGCAATGCTGTCAACAGCGAGAGCTCCAACCGGTTATGGCTGGACACCATCTGTGAGTATCTTTGGGGGTTTGGGGTAAGTTTTGGGTTTTGTCATACATAGAAACTATAAACCCTCAAAAGCCAAATAAACCATGGCAACAGTTTAAGGTAACATCCTCAGAAAGCAGTATTGGAGATGAGCATGCACGACTTGTTATGCTTTAATGTCTTTTCTTTTCTTTGGCATTTGATGCGTGAGTAATCAATAAATTGCAAGGGCCTGCATCTTCAGTTTTTGTCACACACAGAAAATGTCACTATGTAACATGTCTTGAATGGCAACTTTGATAAATCATTACTCACACTGTTTCATGTATTAGTCATAGGTCAGCTTTTATCTACTTTATATTTCCATTAATTTCATTTTCTTCTCCTTGCTTCTTGTGGCACTTGAAAGACAAGTTGTATTGTTTCTGCTTTGGCTTGTATTTTCACATCTGCTTGTGTTGCATATGTTACTCCTTGAACTCATGTGGTCTGACTTTGAGACACAGAGAACTACTACTGAGGACACGGAAGGACATAAACCTCTGTTTTATTTCTGTAAAGGTCTTGGTCTAATCTCGCACTTGACTGCATTATTATTCAGTCTTGTCTTAGTCTCAAACAAAGAGGACTCAGGATTTTCAAGACCAATCGAGATCACAACTGTCACTAAACTGTATGTGCAAAAAATGAGTAGTTAAGTGGATTTCAGCTCCTCTGTGTTTGGATTTGTTTGCACATAGAAAACAAAGGAAAATTACCATTCCAATCACCATTGCCACATAAAATTCACCTCTGCCGTGTCAGTTGATTATTTTCTCAAGACATTTCTCATGGTACACTTATACACACATATTTATAGCATATGGCAATGAAAGAGGAGGATAAAGATGAGTCTTCATTTGTTTTGTTTTATTGTAAGTGTCCCACAAAGTGTGGGACTCACGCTGGTATGGTCTTCACTTGGTCTTAGCCCCTCAAAGTCTTGGTCTCAGTCTCAATACATTACGGTCTTGGGCATAAATTGATCATGAGTTCAAGTGATTTTGAGGACAGCACTGGGTTCGATTATCTGAACTCTTGTGACTGACTCTACAGATGATATGTGGAGTACCTTCAGTTGTTGCAGTGCAGAACTGAAGCAGGAAGTGTCTCCTGTCAGGTGTATGTAACATGTCTATGCTCTTTATATCTGACTGTGTTCATGTGCTTTCTCCTCAGTTGGCCCAGACATCCCTCAGATAGACGTGACTCCGTACAGTATAACAGAGCGGGGATATTCAGCTCTGGAGAGAGAGACTGTTTCTTTACTGTGTCAAGCCCATTCAAACCCAGCCAGTCAGTACGTCTGGTTCTACAACAACTCCCAGGTCTACACGGGACCACAGCTAACCATCACAAAGATCCTCCGCATGCACACAGGCGACTACGCTTGTTTGGCACAGAACACCTACCTCAATACCCGCTCCAAAAAAACCATCAGCCTGACTGTCTACTGTGAGTCTGACCTCTGACCTCTGACCATGCTATCAGTCCTCCTGCTCCTCTGTGAATCTCTCCACTCAGTCCTAACCTGTGTTGTTGTGTCTTGGTGCTACAAATGTCAAATCAATTTAGATTTGACATTTTTAGTACAAGACCAAGAGAACACCTTTGATTTTCATCTTCATTAACACTGAATCTCCTTCTTAAACACACCTTCATTAATTTCTCCCGTTTTCAGTATTTTGCAGAACCCTCATTCACTTCTTCTGTTTTAAACATCCATACTTCATTTAATACACCATTTCTCATATTTCAAGCTCCTTCTACTCTCTAAAACTTCAAAACATGATCCAAAAGCTTGCATTTACACATACACACCAATACACGCACAGCAGAGTGTGGAAGTGCTGCAGACCTATTCTCCTCTTCGGGCCGTCTGTGAAGTTGATGGGACTCTCTGGCAGGTACCTCGCTGTGATGTCACAGCCATGGCAAGTGTTGGTTGACTAAGAGGCCGATGCTTGCCATTCTGCTCTGTTTTTGCTTGCTGAGTTTATGTGTTTTTGCTAGATACTCAGATCATGGATCTGTCCTAAAACAACGTATCGCCCAAGAGAGCTTGAGAGCATTACCTATTATTCACATCTTTGACATTAGAGAAGACATGCTTGGCAGTACTGACTTTACATTAATCTGAGATATTCTATCACAAACTGTTGCAAATAAAAATATCTAATAAAAAGAAAATTCTGTCTATAATTTTGATAAGATGATTTATACTCTACACTGTAGCCTCATGGGCACTTTCTCTGGATCCAGTGACCCCATGTAACTTCCACTTTGCACATCACTGCCTCGTTATGCTGTATCTTATCCCCACAGACCCGCCCGATGGCTCCCCTTCCTGTTCTGTGGAGCCAGCTCTGAATCACACCTCTCTGAGACTGCTCTGCTCCTGGCCTGGTGGATTCCCCTCCCCCTCCCTCCACTGGACAGGACACCTGAGACAAGTGGGACAAGCTGAGGCCGATACCGGACTGCAAACAAATCCAGTGACCAACACTGCCCTCTTGCTTTCGTCTGAAAGCCTGACTGCCAACGACACCTTGTTTACTTGCATGGGCTCCCACCTGGCGCTCCAACAGAGTGCAGAGTGCAGCACACGCTCATGTAAGCAACAGACGTTACAATATTGTAACAGCATATACTGTAAATAAATAAATTATCTTTATGTACAGTCTATGATTAGCACAGACAGAGCCCTCTTCTGGACTCAATGGGTTAAACTCTCCTCCAATCATGAGCATCAATTTGCCAACTAAAATTTGCATAAATGTAGCTGCCCACTCAAGACTGGCATACCTCAATACGTGCAGAAGAAGCAGTATGCTGACAACTATCCTACAGGGTAGGGGACCTGGGTGGACAAGGCTATTCAAAAGAGACATAGTCTATGACCCCATGGGAGCCTGGGGCAGCACACATGCACAATGTATCTGGAGCTGCAATGTTGGCGGGTAACAGCAGATGGCACTGGAAATAAAGGGATGGTGTCTGCTCAGGTGCTCTTCGGGGGCTCTTTTTTTAGCCTTCATAAGTGCATTCAGCCTGACAAAACTTTTGGGTACGCTCACAATGTTGGTGGCCGTTATATAACAGAGTGTTTGCGTATAGAAAGCATTTTTTTATGGTCTTCTGTTAAAATTTTTTTTTGTTTGTAAGCGACCAGATTTCACTGTTCATGTGTTGTACCCCAATGATGTGACGTAATTTGAAACTGTGACTTCTCCTCCTCTGAATCTTCTGAGGTAGAGGGCTCCATGGTTACAATATTGTAAACTTCGTTCTATCTCACACAGGCTCCGCCCTCTGCTGTACTTTTTGAGGACAGTGGGTGGAGCCTGATGAATGAACTTCCTGTCATGACATAATAATGACCCAGCCATACTGATACTGACTGGCTACAAGTTTGTTGACCACCTACTTCTTTATAACCTAAGCCAGCACAGTGGCGAAGGATTGCAGCCAACTGAACTGGGTGGAGCAATGGCCATAACCGTGCAGATGGGTTGAAAGATGAGCAAAATACACCCTGCATACCACATTTTGTGGGCCATCAATGAGCACAAAAACATATAGGTGTATCATGACATACAGCCAGTCCTTTTCACCAGTCCTGTGTCATTCCAGTGAGCACAGACCCTGAGAAGGAACCCTACATGTCCACGAGATAGACGTGTATAAAGTCAAATCGCTGCTGTCGTACAGCACCTTTGGTTTTTTACTCAGTGTATGAGTAAAAAACCAAACTCATGCTTACCCACATACATGAGTACATGTATGTGGGTAAGCATGTCCTGATTGGCTGGCTACGTTTAAACAAATTTCACTTAAGTCCAGTAGAGGGCGGGGCCTGTGTGAGATAAAACAGAAGGTCTAGCATCCTTAGTGGTCTCCAAACCTCTCACATCTGACTCAAACCTCGTCTCCTCCACCAGATATTCCACCTGCAGAGCCGGTGTGTTTTGCCTATGTGACTAACAACAAGCAGTATCTGATGCTGTCCTGCTCCTGGGATGGAGGGGCCCCAAAAGCTTTGGTTTGGTGGGAGGGCCCAGGTGGCCAAGGCAAAGGCGTTGAGGAGAACTCCAACATCTTGATCCTTCGCTATGGCACTGCCCGCGGCGGTAAACCCTACACCTGCCATGCTAAGCATCCACTTCTGACCCAAACCAAGACCTGCAGGCTCACGCTGGGTCAGTGCACATTATCCGCCACAACTTACAACAAAAAATAATGTGTTTAATTACTAATACATACATTGTCACCTGTAGAGGCTCCTGTACTGCTGACACGACGCAGAGTTGTGTCTGTGTACGAGGGAAGTGATGTTCAGCTCACCTGCAACCTGAGAGAAAACTACCTTCCAGTTAGTGAAATCACCTGGTTTAACAACCAGGGTGTGGGTGTCCAAGACACCTTGAAGTACGCACTGATACGAACATCTGCATGGGCCAATCTGACGGTGAGAGACACGGATGAGACTCAAGATAGCGGCGAGTACAGATGTTCCACTTCTAACGCAGTGGGAGGAACTGAAATCAATGTCACTTTAGTGGTCAAGAGTAAGTTATTTTTCACCTGTACCTGTTGTGTTATTGCCAGAGAAATACAAAAGCATCAAGTTGTGGTATACGTATTAGACAATCTATTGGTTGTTTTGTCTCTTTATCAGGGCACCCCATGCCACCCAATGCGACCCTGCTCAGCGTGGTGTACAACAGCCGACAGCGTAACGAGGTGGACCTGGAGTGGCAGGTAGAGAACGAAGCAGGAGGAGGTTGGACAGGTTTTATCCTGCAGCACAGATGGGTGTCAGAGCGACCAGGAAGGAGAGGCAGCAACAATGATACAGAGGAGATGGAGGACAGGATCAGTCCACCAGTCTGGTACCGTAACATCATCCAGGACCCTGAAGCCAGGAGTCATACAATAGCGAGACTGATACCAACTGTTACCTACCAGTTCCGCATCATACCCATCAACCATCGCACCATTGGACACCCTTCTGCAGCAAAGACTCCAGGTAAAGTAGGTAAAAACAGTAAGCTAAAGACTGAGCAAGGGGCCTGAGATAGGGATGTCTTAAAGGGACAGTTTACCCTAAAATCCTGTTGTGAGTAGTTTCATGTAAGAACTATTTTCTTTTGACAAAACTACACCGACAACTACATCACCATGCAAAAGGAAGCGTGCATCTACTTATGGATGAAAGGGTTGTGCTCATTACATCTCAGGATGAAAACATTATTGGCATCCTCTTCAGCTGAGCTGTAACATTAACTAGCTCAGTGGTGTTAAGTGAGTTTGCAGGTGGATGCACTCTTCCTTCAGCCCAGTGGCAGGTGTGGTTTGGTTAAAAAGAAAATAGTTCCTACATGAAATAGCTCACAATAATGTCTGTGGGTTATCTTGAGTAACAGAGTCACAATTTCTGAGTTTGTCAAATGTATTTGGTGCTTTGAGCACCACAATCCGAGTGCCATCTATTTCCATAATATTGGATAGAAGGCAGCATCTCTATGGCTGATATCTAAAACTTGGCAACTCACACCAAAACATTTTAGATTGATAAATAGCACTACAGGTTAGAGGGGAAATGTGTATTTTTGATGTTAGGGTGAACTGACCTTTTAACAAATGGATGATGAAAAACAGGCAAAAGACAGGAGAAACAATAAATGATGTGACATTTTGAAAGGGGACAGGTGAGTTAGGGGATTATTAAAACATTGCTGATGTTGCTGTAATTGCTGTTAAAATGGCTTTGATAACAGTCTAACATTTTCTTTTTCTTTTTTGTTATCCACTTAGGTGAAAGACTCACACAAACAAAAATACATTCAAACAATTACACACACCTCACAGCCTTACCCTTTCCAATGACTTCCTGTTTACCTGCCCTGCACTTTTCCTTTCCTCTTACTGGCCCTGTGTGCTGCTTCTTGTAAATTCTCTTTAACTGTACCATGTATAGCAGAATTCGAGTGCTCTAATCAAGCCAGGTGATTGATTAGGGTGTAGAAAGGTTTGATGGTTGGGTGACAGCGTAGGCCAGTGGTTTTTAACCCCTGTAATGTGGATGCAACAGTTAAACCACACCTGTGCCTACTTCAACATGGTTGACTTTAAAGCGAGCCTATGTAACTTTTGTTCAACAGCAGCCACAGTGGCTGGAAGTGATCACATGACAATGATAAATGCCAAAACAAAGTGAGGCAGTACCACACATACGCTGATTATTGAACGGGCCTACTGGAAATGCTAACTACAAAAACAGGCAAAATAACAAAATGACCGTAAAGAGAAACAAAACAACCGCAAGGACACACAAAATGACCTCAAAAAGACACAAAATGACCTCAAGTCGACATGAAACAACTTAAAAGAGACAGAAAACAACCTCAAAAAGACAAAAAAAGAACTACTGTACAAAGAAACAACAAACACAAGTGAGGAGACTCAAAATGACCACACACAAAACATACACATACTACAATGAGACCTTTACAAAGTCTACGCGTCTTGTGGGCCTTTTGCAAATCAGTGCCCCGGAGGCCATTGTCTTAAAATCCATCCATGGTACCACAAGTACAGAAAAGCTGAGAGTCAGCAGCCTGACTCAGTTTAACAGTGATACGTACCTAAGATTTGCTAACATTGGCCACCAAAGCTACTGGTTGTACCAGACTAAGTAAGGCTGCAGCAGCTAAACCACACAGCTTATCAAACTAAGCAAGTGTGTGTTTTATTGTTTACGAATTCAACTTTTTATTTGTAAGAGGAACAATTTGTTTTTTCCTCTTTCAAACGTTACACAGTCTTGCTTTAACACAATTATTTTGTCAACTAAACACTTTCAATGAAGCTAATAATACTCAACAATTGTGGATTTGATTCATTTCACAGTACAAGAATAACTCTGAGATGGGTTGAGAACCACTAGAGAGACATGAAACATGATTAGGAAAATATGTGAGACACTAATAAAGTGCAGCAATTGTGTTTTGTCAGAGGTGTACTATTTTGCAATGTGTAACTGTGATGTGTTGCAGCGGAACCACGCCTCAATATGTACCCTGCTATAATCGGAGCAGCTATAGGCGGGATGCTCATTGCAGCCATCCTCACGGCACTGCTGCTCATCTTCATAATCCGCAACCGCAACAACAATCCTCGTGAGTCCCATACACAAGCAACAACATCAAAAAGACTTGAACAATAAAGCCACTGTCTCATGATGTTGCAATAATGATCTGTGTTTCTTCCTTTAGGACTACATGACATGCTGTTTGGGTTGTGAGTATCTGAATCACTGTCCATCAACAATTAAAAATGCACAGTTTGTAATGATGTTGACAGACATCCTGTGGGCAGACATGCCATTAAAACAGTTATTCCCTTGGTGTTTCCAGGCAGCACAGCCAGTCGAGAGAAAACATCAACTTTCCAGAGGATGAAGTGGTAGCCAGGTCAGAGGGAGGAATAGAGGAGATTGGGGAATCACCCAGTCCAGGCAAGATGAATCCACATCAAACACACACAATATACATGCAAACCTAAAGATCCACAATGTCTATTACCACAATGCTTTTTTATCACTTTAAAGGGCAGTCAAATATTTTTTATATCATTCTTAAGCTTTCCAGTAGTATTCCTGAAAGATTTAAATCCAAAAATTCAAGTTTTGGTCAAAGTATATATGTTTAACCTCGAAATGTTATTTTGCCAAGCCCCTCTAAAAACATTTTCTCACATGACCTGACATAAGTTTATGCACAATATTATTCCAATGTTTAAGTTTACCAATACCAACATACCACACCATATTAGTTAGGTTATTAAAAACATGAACATGTCTTGTCCTGCACCTCAGTTTATTGAATAAATGACCAAACAAACATCCACCTCTGCTGACATCAGATTGTAGAGCACATAACTAACTGCTCAGCCGCAGCACATTAAATAGCAGAAGAGCATACCTGAAAGTGTCGCCTTGGTCTGACCGGACTGTCCACTGATGCCTTGCAAATTTGCAGCCCTCCTCTTCCCTCCTGTGTCTTCAGTTTAGTCTGCAAACTGCTGACAATCAAACTTCGGCAGATGAGAGACAAAGGGACATTTCTCATATTGTCCTAAACACTGTTTCTCTTGCTGTTTTCAGTGATTAAAAAAATAAGTATTTTGACTGCAAAACAAATGACTAAATGTGACTCCTGTCAGACTTTAATGATTCAATTTAAAAGGGGAAAAGAGTTTTCTTGCTGAAAAATTGACATCTTGTTTGGAGAATTCTGGGGTCTTTAGAAACACCTGTCACCTAATGATGAGATCAGCACACTAACCCAGGTGTTTCCAATTCGGCTTGATTGGACCTCTGCTCAGGCTGAGGACAGACAGTCTGACACTATGCAGCAGAAGACTATTTTCACATTTATCTGCTAAAGGTGGATGCTTAGTAGCAATAATCCAGTAGTTAAACTTTTAAAACGAATATTTGCATATTAGCAGAGTCTGAACTTTTTGGTGAGGTAGAATATGTAATTCTTTTTACAATTTAAACAGTAACTTAATGTTTTAATGGAAAAAAACAGTATTTTTTGTATGCCATAAAAGTTGTGGATGATTGTACCGTAAGTTGTTCCTCTGATTACAATAATAATACGCTGACATTTTTTAAATTCACACAGATGGCTTTCAGACTGTTTACAATCTTGTAGTTGTTCTGTCGGCTCATCAGATGTTATGAGCTGTCTGGTTCAACCATCAGCAGTCTTTTTGCTGGTCTACCTGACCTTTGACGTCTTTTCCAGGTCCGTCCATGGCTTTACCCCGGGCAGCTTCACCCCTAACCACCAGCCAAGCCCCTCCTCCTGGAGAAGAGCCTGTCAACGTCACCATCACTGTCAAGGCCACAGGCTCATAGTCGCACATGCATGTATGTCACAGACTCCTTTGGCTCTAATTTAACCTGGAATTAATAGTTTTGTAGACAGTTTGCACCATCATGACAGTGTGTGTAGCCACTTAGATCTCAATTCAACTCACGATTCTTCACGTACATCTCGTTCTAAAACTGTCATTTGAAGCACGGACGTAATGGATACACTAATTTCTACATTAAATACGTATACTACTCAGCCAACAGGAGAGTTTTTGTTTTTTTTAACAAGTAAACCCTTTTGTTTTAGCAGATTACCTGGAGGGCTTGAACAGAACCTTCTGTTTCTTTACAAGTCTTTAAAAGTTAAATTTAAAACTTTAACACTTATCAAGGCTGATTTAAATGAAAAGTAAGACAAATTTTACAAAAATTGAGACTGAAAAGAAAAAAGCTTTAATCAGCATCAATAACTTAGGGTTAGGGACAATTTTTCCAAAATATTTAAACATAAAACATGACTTTTTTGGTCAAGTTAAAAAGTTAGATTATATACTTTGAATGCTGAAGAAACAACTTTCTTGAGTGGAATATTACATATCATATTAGCATAAAAGTATCCATTTGGCTTGCCTTAAAAAGAAAAAGGTTGTTCATTTCTATTTGATTGGATGTGGTAAATGTATAAGTGTTGTTGGTTAGTCTGCCCTGATCTGTGCAAAGTTTAATATGGTTAATTATTTAAAAAATAGATTCACAAAATCATAGTAATAATTTTGAAGTTTCTTGATGCAGTGTCAGAACATTATTCAAAATACTCAAATGTCATTGTATTTTTAAGACTTTTGAAAGATAAATAAGGCCAACTAAGGCCATATTACTACATCAATTAATTTAAAACTTTAAGACTTTTTAAGGATCTACATTAACCTTGCTTTATCTAACAATTTCCACAAAGAGTCTTTTATTTTTGCATTGCTTGGCTTTACCTTACCCAACCCCCAAAACGTTCTTTTTCTGAGTCAGTGTTTGTCTTCATTATTTGCATCATTTATCACACAATATTAATCATACAATGTTGGTCTTTAATAATTTATTCATGTCTGCATCATGTCAAACATAATCAGAACAAAACTAAACCTAAAAACTCATTCAAGAAGTGAGGATGTAGCCCATGTTTTTAAAAATGTCCTCACTCCTGGCATCTTAACACTTAACCTGTTTTCACAAGAATACAAGTACTGAAAAACAAGACTCTAAACACACACACACACACACACACACACACACACACACACACACACACACACAAAGAGAACAGTAGAATACATTTATCAATAGAACAGCTAAATATATATACAGGTTCTCCCTCCACAGTGTCCGTAGCGATGTGCATTTGTTGGTAGAGGTGGCTCATGTCATGGGGGGTAAAATCTTCTGAGTGCTGATAATGTCTCCGAGCTTCTGCTTTATTTTCACAAAGAGGCGCTTAAACTCTAGACCGTCACCCTGGAAACACAGAGACACACGTCAGCACCTCCCTGAAGAATTGCACTTACAAACACACAATGAGCTGCATGTACCCTTTGACCTACATGTTAGGTGATTAGGTCCTGTTAGTTTATATTTTCTCTTCATGTGGTTTAGTTTACTTCACTTGATTTGGACCAAAGGGGAAAAAATACAGTTTCCTCTCAGTTCTGGTACATTTTGTCTTCAAACTGAAACTTTTTATTTATGAACCCAGAGTTGTTAACATGAAGGTATATGGACTAACAGGTAAATCATTGATTGGAAAGTTTTGGTGACTGTTATCTTGCATCTTTAGTGCTACAATGAACTATATGGTAATATCAAAATAAGGCGTATTATAATTATAGGCGTATTATTATAAGTATAAAAGTATATTTTTGCTGGCTTCCTCTTCTCTAAATTTTAATTCAATTCTAAAGTTATTTTTCATGCACTTCTTCACATTGTTTATATTTTCTATTTCCATAAGATTTCAAAGTCTATAACATCCCACTGCCATGAAGTGGATGACTTTGCTGTGGGATATAAATCATAAGATAATTTATGCACGTTTATTCACAAAAGACATCAGACAACATAAAAATATGTTAATCCTGTCTATGTTTTCCGATTTGACTGAGCTATGACTCTTTGAAAACCTTGTCACTGAGATGAATATGACTGAAAGATGCAGCATGTTTTCCACCAAGATTAGTTCTCAGGTTTTAAGAAAAATACACATTGATATCAGATGATGACGGGGTGGCGGTGTACTGGATATATACCGGTGCATTGTGACACTGCAGCTGTTTTATTGGATACATCTCCCAAAACCCTGTGACCTTTTCTCACAAACAGGATGTTGCTGCTTCTTCCATTAGTTTCTTTTGCTGTAGCCAAATAGTAAACTTTACTGTCCCAGGTTTTAGTGATAACTTTCTCAATTTTAAGTATATTTTTGGGGCTTTTTGCCTTTATTCAATAGAACAGCTATAGCATGGAGGGAGAGAGAGAGGGGATGACATGCACTTACCCACAGCAGCTCCCGCTCTACCGTGTGAGCTAAGGGACACCCCATGACTTTCTAAATTTAATATGACCATAGATAATTCATGTTGAAAACACGACGTACCACTTTAAATGCACAAACTCACCTTAGACAGTCTGAAGTCCAGCAGCACTCTCTGATTCATCTCTAGCAGGTGGACTTTGAAAATGAGTTTGTTCTTGCGTTTGTCCAGCGTGCTCACAGTCACCTGGAGGGCACAGAGAGGCGCATTACATCAAACTGAGTTATGATCTGTAGCAGCTGGAGGAGGCTTGTGTGTTCATCCTGGTGTGTGTTTCAGGAGAAACAGGGCGTCTGGCTGTGTGGTGCAGGAGGCTTTTACTTTAAAACCACCAAAAAAATGAATCTAACATCTGTAAAGCTTTGAATCATGTACACTTGAGCACAGCTGTACCTGTTTGGTGCAGGTGAGTTTGAAGCCGAGTGACAGGCCGTCACAGGCATCCGTCAGGGCGGATAAGGAGACTTCGGCATTCACAGTGGTGAAGAAACGAGTCATCCTCCGCACTAATCTCTGCCACGGTGACTGCACACACAAAGTAAGAAGTTAACATGATTTTATGCAGCAATTTAAGGTAGAATTCATAAAAACAGAAATTTGCTTTTTGTAGAAAAACAGAACCAAAAAAAACAAGGCTGCTCTTTTGTAAAATTAAAAAAATAATAATAAAGAAAAAGACCTAGAACTGTGTGCCTGTTAGACGTCTATAAAATAATACATTGTTGTTGGACTGTATGGATGTGAAATACCTGACTGGCTCCCGGTGTGCCCAATAACTGACTGCCCAGCAACATGTGCTCCGGCTTGGTCGGCTGAGAGAAGCTGACTTGGCCTTCGAGTTGGCTGATTAACAACATGGCTTCCCAGCCACCTGCTGCAAAATCAGGCTGAGAGCTGGAAACATTCCTGTCATCACTGCAGAGGGAGAAATTTGGTCTTAAGATTACAGAAACAAAAAGAAATACAACTTCGAGTTCAAATGAGAAAGATGCACAGCTCTGACCTGTTGGTGCGGGATATGACTCCCGCATCTGATCGAAGATGTTTGTTTCCTCCTGAGCCCAGAGGCGGCTGCTTTACACCTGCACAGATACACAAAACATGAGTGAACATTAAACTTAAAGCTGTGTTCAATCTATTATACTGATATTGAGACTTGCCTTGAGTGAACCAGCGTTCTTTTTGTATGTCTGCGATGGTGATGCGAGCATCTGGACTGGCCAGCAACAGTTTGGACAACAAACCTGAAGAGATAAGTCAAATTTATATTCAATAAAACTCCAAGAAATGTAGTATTTAAACTTGTATAATTTACTAAAATAAACGTAGAATTTGTGTCTTACTAAGAGGCATTGGCTGTATTTTCTTCCAAGGAGGTAGGTATGTTTTCTTTTGGAGCCAGTCTGAATACTCCTGACAGCTCTCAGTGGGCTGGTCCCACGGCAACTCTAAAAAAAGAAGCAACATTAAGACAGTGGCAAAATGTTTCTACCCACCTCCTGCGTTCAGACTCCTGCTACACCTGAGGTGACAGGGTGAAGAAACAGCTCAGGACAGCTGCATCAGCATGTGTTCAATTTTCTCCATGCATGCATCTTTACCAGCTCCAGTTCTCACAGAGTGTTGACAGTTGAATTTTGATTATTTGACAAAGCACATACTTCTAAAAAATGCTTAATCTACTAGCTTAGCCTGTTTCATTGTACATTAACTATGTCAATAATTTATTTTTTTAATAGTACTTACGAACATCTGGATCCAATCGCATCTCTACTGAGATATTGTGAGCCAATCAATGTCGCAACTCAAAACCTCTTTGAAACTTAACAAGGAACCCTTTATTAATGTCGAGAAATGTTGATATTGCAACATGAAAACATAAATGAATGGATTCCATAACTCCTGTTATTATTGTTCTTTGTCTTACTTCAGTTTTGGGGTTAACCATGCTCTAAGTTCTGGAGCTATGATTTCCACAACTGAAGGGCTGGATGCAAACAGGAAGTTTAATGTGGCCATTGTTTTAGCCTATATTTGTTAACATTTTGGAAAAGTTTTATCACCTCAAGTATATCACTTCTGCCATTTTTAATTCTTTTTGACGATTAACCGATCGATGTGTAGGCAAATGTCATGTAAATACTAATCACATCCTTTTGCAACAGTCAACAGTGCAAGATGTGAAAACGATCGTGCCATGTGTAAGTTTCCCCAGGAGGGGGAGACGTCTGACGTTATATGTTCACCCACAATTTGGAAACAATGCACAGTATATGTAAAATATGAATGTAAAGGCCCAAATATCATCATCTTCATCATGTGTGCTTCATCATTTTCACTTACACACTTACCATTTCTTGCAAGTCTGGCAAAAGCACCAAGTCTGTGTCTTTTCTTTATTAAAATTATTTGAAGTACAAAGAAAAGGACCAATTTTGGGTGGCATTCCTACAGAGCTCTAAAAGCTGTTTAATTAAGAATAATTTTTATCCAGGAGTTGTGGCACAAAAGTAATGTTCAATGTCAGCAAAGCAGCATATCGCAACAGAAGAGGCCACAAAGTACTGTGTATTTATTAATTTGGGGAAAATTTGCTCAGCATAATATCATGAATTTATTACAAAAACTCACTGGTATTTATTATGGATAGTCCACCTGCATGACTTCAATTGTGCTGCAATTTATTTTTATTTTTGCTGCTGAGCTCGCTATATAGTCCTTTACATAAAACTCCCGAGAATATGGAGCAGTGAAGGAGTGAATGATTTCAGACAGAGACTTTTTGATCTTACCTCCAGCCAGCATGGCAGTGAGGACGATCCCACAAGCCCAGATATCTGCGGGCTGAGCTTTGTACTCTGTTTGGCTAAGAAGCTCTGGAGCCACGTAGGGAAGAGTCCCACAGAGTCGACTCAGGAGACGCTCTCGTCCTTTGAAACGAAACATGGTGGCCAGGCCAAAATCTGTCAGCTTCAGGTTATCTAGAGGCGAAGAAAAACAGGAGATTATCATAAATGAAAAACAAATTATTCCTTCGACACCTCAGTGCACACTGTTTTTCCTCACCTTTGTCATCCAGCAAAATGTTCTCTGGCTTTATGTCTCTGTGCGTGATGCCCTTAGTGTGGAGATATTCCTGCAAAAGTGCAACTGAGAGTTAAATAACAGCAGAAACTTGATAACGAGGCCACATTAACATGCAGATTTGCTTTACTCACCACAGCTGCTATTAGCTGCTGGAAAAATCTGTGAGCATCTTTCTCCGCCATCCCGACATCAGGCTCTAAAATAAAAGAAAAAGAAAACATTTTACTAACCTCAAGAAATCACCACTATCCAAATACACAACAGCAACATACACATAAACAGCATTTCTAAAAGAAAACAGCAGACAAATGCATCGGGCTGCTATCAGCCTTGAGTTTATCAAACAGAGGACAACACAGTGGCTCCACTACTCTGATAAGTAGAGCCACTGATAGAGGAGACTGTGAGTTGTCCCTTAGACAAACCTCTTATTGTCAAAATGTCCTGGCATTTAAAGGAAGGACACTGTGGAACAGCATACCATTTTCAGTCAGGAAATGCTTTGTAACCTTCAAAAGCCATCTGAAGATGTGGCTAAGGATAACTCAGACATGTGAGCATGTATAATTACAATAGTGTACGCATATACATCTGTCCATGTATGCAAATACTGTGCAATGGTGCATACACGAATGCATTTGCACACACACACCAGTGTGTGGAAATCCTTGCGTCCTGCAGTACACACCAGCATTTTACAAACTTTATGCAATATGGCAATGTGCAACATAAATAGCACCTTATAATAAACATTGTGCAATAACACTAGCACTTTAGCACCTTGGCCCTGCAGCACCTTAGCACTTTTATTTCCCAACTTTTTTACAGTAATATCTTTTATAATGGACGCAAATTTAAATTCAATACAGTAAAGAAGAGACAGAACTGAGGAGTTCCTGGTGTGACAGTTTGTGACAGTTACACCTGCAGTCGTCCGCCTTACCGATTCGATCAAACAGCTCTCCTCCGGTGCAGTACTCCAGGAAGAGGTACATGGTCACTCCTTCCTTCCGATGGCCAAAGAAACGCACAATGTTTTGGTGGTTGAGCATCTAAACAGAAGCAAATGTGACTTAGTGCACATTTAAAAAAAAAAAAAAGTTACATACATGAGCGATGATTTTCTCAGCTGTTACAGATGTGATATGTCTTCAGCAGAAAATGCAGATCTGCTCTGTTTCAGCTAAATGACCTACCTTGTGGACGCAGACCTCCTTCTTGACATTTTCAGCACACTCTTTAGCCTGAGAGGTATCGATCACCTTCACTGCCACCGCCTCCTCCGTCTGTCTGTTCACCAGCAGCCTCACTCTGCAATAATAACACCACCAGAAAACATGGATCAAATCTCGACAGAAGTGTCAGATTTAAAGATGTCAAACAGGGGGTGACAGATTATCAGCCAAATTATCTGTATCAGCATTTTATTTTAATGATCCCCGATAAAATGTATTGATTAAAAGGTGCAAAGAAAGTGTCAGCAAGGGAGGAACTTTTACTTTGTAAAATCTCAGGGAGAATTTTTTTTTTTGTAATTTTTATTTAAATTTTCACTCGACTTTATAAAAAAAGAGGAACTTGCTGTATTTGATGTTGAACATTTCAGTTTCGATTGCTAAAGGCACTTAAAGTTTTGTGTAGGAGTTTGTTATAGCGCAAATTTTAAATATTGACAGAAAGATTTTAGTTTTTATTGAAAATGCATATCTGTTCATCGGTATCGGCCCTAAAAAAAACAATATCGGCTGACCCCAAATGTCAAACATGGAAACATTACCAAATTTTTGCTGCACATTTGACTTCAACATTATATTGTATTTAAGGTATTCTTTAGTTAAATTTCATGTGAGGAAAACTGATAACAGTATGGAGTCAGCGCAACAAATTTACTTAACTCTTACTGTAAAAAATTAAGGTCACGGTCAAATTTGCTGCATGGCATCACATGAACAGGGACACACCTGACAAACTAAATTTTGTTGCAAAAAAAAAAAAAGTGTGTGTGTGAAAAGTAATACAAGATGTAAATGATAAAGGAGGATTCATACTCTCCATAGGCTCCCTCTCCCAGAGTCTGAACAAGGTCCCAGTCTTGAACAAAAGGCACAGCCATGCTAAAAACACAAACACAGTTCTTTTCAGGTTGTCATAAAAAAGTACACAGATGCACGTAGATATTACATTAGAGGCTGGTATTTACTCTTATGTCACTTTAGACAAATACTATCCCTCATACGCAGTGTCTGCCCACCGAATATTAACGTTTTATTGAGTTTTATCTTGAGTTTTATCTGTCAAACCGTTACCAGCGCTGTTAAATGTTATTAACTAACATGATGCACCAAGTTAAACGAGAAGCTGTCGACTCGTAGTTCAGTAACTAACTTACCCGCACAGCCTTCCTCAGCGAGCAGCCTTCCCCAGATTTTTAACAAATATTAGACAAACTTGTCCATGTGTTAGACGCTCCTGTGGTAGTGACAACAGTGAAATTATCACAAATTTGGCGCGTTGTTGTTTTACCGGCGAGAACTTCCGTCATGTTCGTCATTTCCGCTTCTTCTCGGCCGCTCGATGGTTCACGCGCTGCATTATCGCCCCCTGCTGCCAAACATAAAAATCACTTCAGACACTACAGAAACAAATTTAGAAAAAATAAAAAATCGTCTAAAAATAAACAATAATAATGAAATAATAATTATATTTCAGCTATGTATCATTTAATGGCTATAATACATTAACATGTGTACCATACTACAATATATATAAACCACAATGTACAGAATTAAGAGTGTGTTCAGTAAAAATGCAAGAACTGTATAAATAAGAATTAAAGAACATTATTTGATGTTTTCTTTAAAAGCAATATTAATTCCAGAGCATTGCACAGTTGGATTGTTGCACAGATTACTGTATTGCACAGTTGGAAAACTAAGGCTACAAATAAAAAATATATTATGGTGATTTAAGTGCTGTCAGGTAAAATAAATCCAAGGGCCGTCTGTTGCCTCAGAATGTCTGACACTTTGAGGGAGAAGCTGAAAAGTTTGATGGCCACAGGAAAGAATGACTTTATCTGGGATGCATCTCTTAAATGCTTGACCAGGATGTCATGGAGTACACAGCATCCTGTACAGCATCGTCCTCTCTGATACTGCCGCAAGAGAATCCAGCTCCACCTACACAACGCCACTGGCCTTGCAGATCAGTTGACATCTGCGACCCTCAACCTGCTGCCCCAGTACACAACAGCAAAGATAATACACCACTGGCCAACACAGACATTGCCTGGCAGATGTCAAAGTATCAGGAATCAGGGGTCACCAGTTTGTTCTCCTCTGATTCACAGCCAGCTTCTTTGTTTCTGTCGCATCAAGATGCAGATGATTCTCCTAAAGAAAAACTCGGGGGCCAGTTCCTTCTCGCATCTATTTTTTGTTACAAATAAACAAAATCACATACAGATTTGACAATCACAACTGTTTCATCTTCCACTGGAAAAAGTATTCAACGTTCCATTGCTCCCAAAAGCACCGCCCCTCGTTGTCAACACTGTTATGCATCAATCCTCATTTGTTTGCTTGTTTATGAGTTCGAGTCTGAAAATAGCACTTTAGTGTCTAGAATTGCAATGAAGATGACATTTTTTTACAATGATATTAACACAGTGGTTCACAAATATGTGGAAAACTGCCCTACGTTGCAATGATAAGAAGTGTTACAAATGTTTTAAGTACCCTGCTTAATCAGGCCAAGTGCCTAAAAGCCTACAGTGCCAACAACCTATATTATGACATGCTATAAAAATGCTAACTGGAACAAATAATGATGTCCGTGGTTTGTCCAGAGGGTTGCACCCTCAGATGGATGAATGTGTGCATTTTATAGTAATCAGACACTTAGATCGCACAGAGTGTAAAATTGACATTCTGGACAGAAAGCAGGTAAATTCAAGTGTTCATTAAATGTTAAGAGAGTGTTTTCAATAAATTAAGACAAACAAAATTAATCAAAATGCTCCACTCATGAGGACAAAATTCAAGATATGTATTCAAATGTGAGCAGCATTAGTGTCCAATGACTGAGGGAAATAACTTTGTGCATGTTGTCCCCTGCTGACCTTTCAGTTTTCTAATATTTAAATTTTTCACTGACTACACACAGCGCTTTCACAGAAACTCTGTCACACCATCAGAGGATATAAAGAGTATAAACAGCAACATTGTGCAAGTCGCTGAACAGATAAGGAAGATTGACAAATGTCAGGGAAAGCTACAGTTTAACCACACGCTGTATCACTGGCTGTTAAATCAATACCTGGATCAATGTGGCAATAAGCAAAGCTTAACCGTGCCTGCAGGTTTTGGGAAATGATGAAGTGGGTTGGTTTCGCTATTACGTTACATTTACTGGTACTGTTTACTGTTTAATGCAACATGTGACTGTGTGTGTGTGTACAAATAGTGGAAAACCCAGAGCTGGCCTACTTAAACAGGACACACAAAGAAGAGGGCTTTGGACTACAACAGACAAAATGAGCAGGTAATCGGAGCTGCACTGAATTTATGTATTTAAATCTAACAAATCTTTGAGGAAAAGGGTTTAAGTTTTAGAAGTAAGGACATGAGATTCTTTTTTAAAAATCTTTTTAAAAGTATTTCTATGTATTTTAATATTCAGATAGTACCACCAGGTATTGTAATAAAACTTGCTTTTTTTCGACATTATAGAAATTAATGTATTAATGTATATTATGTATATTAATTATAGTCATTAGTTTAATGCAACAGTACAAATTTGTTGGAACTTGGTTGGGTGTTTTTTTGTGACACACACTATTGATTTTCTTATTTGTCAAAAGTTAATAATTACCAGGATGATATTTGTTAATTCCCTCCCTCTTTCTTAACACCACTGTCCTTTTTGAAATAAATGTACGTCTCCTGGAAAGTCCTCTCATTTTCATATTGCTCCCCGGTTTAAGATTCAACATGGGATTTTCTGTCCACTGGCGTTGGCTTGCTGCTCTTTCATGCCTCCTCTGTATGGGTGAGCCACTTTTACTTTAGAAGTAATATATTTTACATGTTATTTTGACTTTCTATATTTCCAAAATGTCCATGTATTTTTATTTATTGTATAAGTCAAGTTGGTTTTGCTACAAGAACAACATAGGCTATAGACAACATGTAGATGTAAAGTGAAAATTTGCTGCTAGTTTTTTTTCCCTGAATGTCACTGTTAAGAGAAACTATTTGTCTTATTTCAAAAGAGCTTGTTTTAAGTTGAATTGGAGAATACAAACTGAGACTCCATCATACCTTTAATGGACATAATGAGCATTAAAAGGAGTATAAATAGGTATAAAGAATATAAATATGTCATTTTGCAGTGATTCAACTTGTCGTATAAAATTAGTCAATTTAATCAGTTAAGGCAGCCCAGATACTTTTTTTTAAGTTAAAATGAATAGTTATTTTTTACCATGCAATATAATCTAATGCTTCTAATATGTGCTGTTTGTAGTGCTAACTTCAAATCATATAAATCTAACACTAAGGGTAAAGGGTCAACACTGTTTAATATGAGTGTTGGGGTGGAATATAAATAATAAAAATTATCTTGATCACACATTTATATTAACTTTTAAAATGCAGCAGAACTTCTTACAGCTGACAGAAACCTGTGAGTTAAAGGGACACTTCTATTTCTTCCACATAAAGATGAGCTAAATCATTATGTAACATGAAAACAACTGCATAATGTCTGACATGGCTCTGGAGGGAGCTTTCTGAGTCTGAGTGCATTATTAAATCTTTGAAGGGTGTACCACTCCGTGCTCTAAAATGGTCAAAATTTCCAGGGGGTGAAGTTCGTTGTGACTGCACGGAGGACAGGATGGAAATTGCAGGAGGTCATTACACACTGACAAAGCAGCTGAACACGAACAGCATGTTGGTCTACCACTGTCCCGAGGGCTACTATCCATACCCCTATTCGACCCGCCTGTGCCAGGCTAATGGCTCCTGGAAACCAGCACCAAAAAGATTTAGACCTCAGAGATGCAAGGGTGAGTGATGTGATGATGACGATGATGATGATGTTTCTCACTGGCTGCCTGCTCTACACAAAAACTCAGATCCTTTTGTTTTGCAGTTGTTGAATGCCCAGACCCCACTGTGCTGGAGCATGGAGAAGTCTCCCCTCCTCAGGAAAAGTACTTTGTGGACAATGAGACCATATATGAGTGCTACTCTGGATACACAATGCGAGGCTCATCCAAACGTGTGTGTTTACCAAATGGGAAGTGGAGCGGCTCCACTCCCATCTGCAGCCGTGACTGTAAGCCCTGAATGGCCACCTACTCAGGTTTGGGGTGTATCCTCACTGGTGGCTGTTTTATGACTTGTGTTTTGTCTTTTCTGTTACTACAGCAGGAGACAGTTGTGCTGATCCTGGTATCCCAGCTGGCGCTTCAAGAACAGGGAACATGTTTGGAATTGACGAAACAGTGAAATACAGCTGCAATGGCGACCTGTTTTTGGTGGGATCAAGTGAACGGGTGTGTCAGGAGAACGGCCAGTGGACTGGAAATGAGCCAGCGTGCTACTGTAAGACAGATACCTACAAATACAGTTCTGTTTGTACTGGGTCTAATGGAAACTGTGCTTAAAGGAGCTCTACAAGATATTCAGAGTGTATCTATGATTCAGAGGTTGCCTGCACATGGCTGTCAATATGGAGCTTGTGCTAACAGTGCTAACAGTGCAGGCTGTTCTCATGCACTGTTCGTACTTATACCAACAAGAAGTAATGCACCAGAATGCTTTTATAAGCCACGTAATCAAGAAGGTTATTACGTGACCAGTGTGCTTATCGGAGTATGGAAGGAAGTAATATAAAACACAAAAGTCATGTAAGGAGGCAGGTTAGGGGGAGTGGTCAAACAAACGCAGGGCCTTCACCAAGGAGACGGGTGTTTGTGTCCTATGTGAAACCAAGTGAACTCTGAATCATTCATGGTACGTTGTCATCATGTTTCCTTTCCTAAACCCAACTTTTGTATGTTAACATTAAGTACATTACGTTCAGTAGGGTGCGGTCAGGTAATCTGGGACAGTTTTTGGTAGATTCCCAAAAAAAAATCAAAAATTCTGAAGACTACCTTGAGTGTTAAAAACACAGGACTTTCTCCCAGGAGGCTGGTGTTCAAGACCATGTGAAACCATGTGAACAATTGTTTTCGTGCAGGACCTATGTCGTTACAATATTTCTTTTTTCTAAGCCTAAATGCACAGAGACTGACACAGTTGTGCCAGTTTCTGTGGTAATCAGGCCAAGTAAAGCAATCTGCCTGCTTACATGAAACAGATGTTGAAAGACATGTCATCAACTTGATCTAAATGTTCAAACCTGACTTTAGCAACATGCGAGGCACAAAAATAAGTCTTAGCACACACTGTTGAAACAAAACGTTGCACTAGCTCAGTGTTTTTATCTTTTTCTTTCTATTTGTAACAGTCACTTGCCTTTACACTCTGGTTCTTGTTGCTGCTTACGACACAGTTGGCCTGGTTTGGTTCGGATCAAGCACAATCTAATACTTAGTTATCGTCATAGCTCTGTTCACTTGTATTTGTATAAACTGTTAACCTCAAGCAGTGTTGTCTTTTAAACAGCTTGTCTTTCCCTTTAAAAATTGCAGCCTCCTGGTCACTGGTGGGAAGCCAGTGAGGGATTGTGTGCTACCGACCACTATTGGTTGATCAGGCAGATGAATCTCCATATGCAGAGGGAGTCTCTATTTAGGTGATCCCTCACCAGCTTCCCACCAGAAGACGCTGCCTGAAACTACTGAGAATTTGACCCCGGTCTCTGCAGTGATGGGAAAAATCTTTTATTTGCTTTTTTTTAGGAACACTTCCACCTTGTCACAATTATTACAAACGGTTGTTTGTGTGACTTTTGCTTCTTGCAGACAAATACACCTATGACACTTCGCTGGAGGTTTCACAGGCATTTGGTAGCGCAATCAAAAACAGCCTCACCACTTTGGAGCCCATCGGTAAGTTAGTGGAATAAGCAATAATTTTGCATTGTTTAATAGCAATGCTATATAGATTATTTTTGCTATTACCACAACTTTCAGTAGAGAGGTATGTATCATTTTGTTAATAATAAATATCACAATAATTTCATAATTTATCCTACTTTACACTTAACTCTTTCAAAACATACTTTTTCAACAAAATATTAGTTCTTAATTAGTTAGTATCAATCTGACACTGTATTTTCTTATATTAGACATTTCTCTTAAGAAACAAACATAATGTGTATGGCACAATAACGGTTTTTGTTGTGGATTTTTTTTTAGATGACACACAGGAGGGAAGAAAAATCAGGATTTCAAAAAATGGGACACTTAACATCTATATTGCAGTGGATATTTCTGAGAGCATTGAAGAGCAATATATCACAGATGCAAAAAATGCTTTGATAAAACTTATTACAAAGGTAAGAAACAAACAGCTTTCCTCTTTATTAAAAATGAGAGCAAGTTTTATCCAAAATGATTCAACAGTATGCGTTAAAGTTTTACAGTTTTTTATTTATTTATTTATTTGGAGAGGGTGATCGCCACAGTAGCCTCTTTTACAATATGCTGAATTTGCGATCAGTCAGCAACATTGTGCTGTGGCTGGAGATGTAAGACTGTTTTCGCTGATTGTGGGCTCAGTTTAAAGGATGCACATGGGGTGACTGTTGATGGATGTTGGCAGTAAATTTGCTGAGTTGTTAAAACATGTTAGAAATATAGCAGTTAGCGTGACTGCTCTGGGCATTTGATCAATCACTCAATCTGTTCCAGAGCTAAATTATATTTGTTTGTATTGGGCATGGCAGAGGAAGCTACTGTATTAATTATAGGCCAGAAAAGTCTTGAGCATATTGAGACTGAAGTATTGAAGTATTTTTCCTCAAAACACTCCACTGCCATTCAGATTAACAGCCAGTCACTTAATTTGCTTTGCCCCGTTTTGGAATGAAATATTTAAAAAAAAAAAATTGTGGTAGTTTTATTTTCACACAACTAGCTATTAAAAAAATTGAAAAGAAGAAGAGGGCGCAGTATGATATGACATTTCATAATAATGCTGCTGAGTTTTAAAAATGCACAGAATTATTTCACTGTTTCATGGTTATACTAAATATTTTGTCTGCAGTTATTCATATGATTATTTCATAATATCTTTTTTATTTATAGAAAACATGCATCATGCAGTTTAATTATTCCACCTTTTTTGCACAATGCATTTAATTATTTTTTCAACTTTTTCTATGTGACTTTCATAATACTAACTGAGAGTAGTGGATTTCACTGTTTAAAGTCATAAACTGAATTGTATTTATTATGTGACTGGGAACATATGAGGCTTTTTACGTTGTCTGACACACTTTTAAAAGCATATTTGGCTCGCTGTACATATAACATGCGCAAACGTAATCCCACCCCATTTGGCTGCCAGCACAACAGCCCATTAGAAGTAAATTGCGTTATGAATTACACATCAAAATCTTGATTGATGCTTCTTGGCACGAGTCTCTTGGCTTGTTGTCAGTGCACACTACAGGATTCTCTTTCTGCTGATAAATGAATCAATTACTCAACAAAATAACAACCATAAGCAGTTTGATACATAAGGAGGCGTTGAATTGACATAATATCTCACAGCAGTTTGACAAGTTTGCATGTGTTGTGTCAAAAGCACATACGATACTAAAGATCATTTCCCTATTGTATTTAATTGATTTACTATGTGTCTTCACAGATTTCATCTTTCGCTGTGACTCCAAACTATGAAGTCATATTTTTCTCTTCTGAATATGAGGAAGTTGTCAGTATTCTCGATTTTTTGGATGGCCATGTAGAACTCAGTGACGTCAAGAGGAAATTGGAAAATTTTAAAGTAGGCGGTGAGTCAAATAATTAGAGATATTTTATTTTATTTATAGTTTGAAATACTGTTTCAATAAGCAGCTTGAGCTTTATTTCACTTTTTATGTGTTTATGTTTTGACTCAAAGACAAAAACACTGGAACAGACCTGAATCTCGCCTTTAATATATTCTTGGAGCGAATGGCTCTCATAAAGCAACAAGTTGGAGTGGAGGGCTTTAAAGAACATCGTCACGTCTTTCTCATTTTCACAGATGGTAATTTCAGCCACTTGGCATATTTAATTTTTTCAGCACTGAAGCTTCCAATTTCTGTCACTGAAGGCAAATTATTGATTCAAATAAGCAATAAAGTGAGTGTAATTGTATTTACTGAGATATCAGATTATTCCTTTAAAATACACCATTCCCAATTTGTTCTTACTACTGCTACTTCCATTAAATTCTAGTTTCTGTGCAATCAAATCAGCACTGATTTCTAATTGTAGTATATTATGAAAGTATCATTTATATGAGCTGAAAGCAGTAAAAAAAAAAAAAAAGTTGTATTCCAAATAAAGCTGCTGTACATCATTTTAACACTTGTTTTATTGCAGGTGCTTATAATATGGGCGGATCACCAGCACCCACTGTGGCTAAAATAAAAAACATGGTATACATGAACCAAACTGGTGATCAGGAGAGTCCGTCTAGGGAAGAATATCTTGGTAAGTTTAACTTTGAATTTATTTTGCAGATTTCTGTTGCTAAATATCATTCAGCCTTTCGTTTCTGTTGACTCTTCCTTAAACACATGCTATATACTGTCAGTAACATTTTAGTGATGCCTCACCAATAACTTGAACACAATGTTTTAATGCACCCAAGATTGTCTCATTTTCATGTTCCGTTTCATTTTGTTACAGACATTTATATTTTTGCCATTGGAGCAGAGATCTTTGATGAGGATCTGCAGCCCCTCACAGCAGGGACCGGTGGAGAGCATTACTTCAGACTGCAGGAAATTAGCAATTTACAAGAGACCTTTGATGATATAATTGGTAAGTTATCTATGTAAATAAAGCAAGGAAGCTGAATGAATTTGATCATTTATATTGTGATATGTGTTATGTATTTGTAGTTTAACTATTATTGTTCTAGTCTACCATAGCATTAATCTCCACCCTCTAATTAGACATGGCAGATATATGATCATAACTGGAGGCCAGAACACGGTTGTCTTGTTTAAGAAAGTACATAAGAGCAAGCAGAACTATCACTCTTGATCTGTGTCTGTACATGATATGTAGCCACACCGCTGATGTAGCAGCGAAAGACAGATGTGATGAAGTATTCTTTTAGACCCCATTATATTATATATTAGCTATATAATACTGTATGATAGCCTACATATCAAACTTTGTAAATGTTGCTTTGTCACACATGGAGGAATGTATGTATTTTTTAAAATTAGGATTAATCCCATTAATTTTGGTCATCACATGGTATTTCCCCTGTAATGCAGGTTGATATATGTGTTTCAGAATGTATGTCTTACTGTTGGATGTATTTCTCAAACATTCATGTTCACCTCACAATGAATTTTGATTCCTTTACTCCCTTAAAAGTCCAGTTTGTAGAATTTAAGGACATATGTTGGGAAAAATGAAATCTAATATTTCTTAGTAGGTTTTCATTAGTTTATAATCACCTGACAATAAGAATTGTTGTGTTTTCGTTACCTTAGAATGAGCCTTTAATATCTATACAGAGCAGGTCCTCTTTTACAGAAGCTGTTCTACAGTAGCCCAAAATTGACAAATACTGTCTTTAGATGGGGCCATTTACATTTTTCGTGTTTTTGTGTCGGCCACATAGCTTGCCTTCAGTTCTTCAACCTCAGTTTATACGTCACTAAATTCTACACATTTAATGTTTTTTTCTAGCAGTTAAACTAATGGCATTCTCATCAGTTGTACTTTATGTTTTGTGGTCATTTTAAAAAATGTTAGCATGCTAACATGTTAACCTAAGCATCGTAGATTAAAGCTCAACATTAGCATTAACATTGTGAGCATGATGCCGTCCAAATGTTAGCAGTCAGCTGCTGAACCGTTAATTTTTCTCTCTATACAAATACACATTTGAACAAAACATTCACAGCTTGAAAATATGTCTGAAAATAGGTCTTCCTCTGACAATGCTTTGGATGAAAGCATCTATTAACTGAATATTTAGCAATTTTATATAGGCTAATGTAATGGCTTTAAGATACTAATCCCCAAATGCAGTACATTCAACATTAATGACCATGAGCTACATTGATTGGGTTTTGGTTCCTTTATGTTTTTTAATGCAGATGAAGAAGAAGTTAAAGGTCTATGTGGTCTTCATAAGGACTATGACTCAAAGAAGGACAGGACAGATGAAAGCACAAGGAAAAGGTATCCGTGGTGGGTGTACATTACTGTCCAGGTAAATGTTTTAGTATTTCATTTAACTTTATAATACAAATATGCAAGGTTGACTGTGTGACTCTTTTATGCATGAGAATGGACAAAAATGTTAACTGCTTGTGTTGTACCACAGTAATCATTAAAATCAGAATTACTTTTCCACTGAATAAAATAACTTTTTTGTTCATATTTGGCTTTGGTGAAAACACAGTGAAGTTTCAGATGTAGCATTTCCTGAAAAACTATTTTGTGCTGCCATGTTGTCCAAGTTTTTTTTTGTTTGTTTGTTTGTTTGTTCTTCAGCATTGTCACTTTGTGTTATAAATAACAACAATAATACATTTTTTTAACTATTTAAAATTTAAGAATGAAGGTCTGCCAAAGAACTGCCTCGGCTCTCTGGTGACCTCCAAATTTGTCCTGACTGCTGCTCACTGCTTTACATTTGGAGACTTACCTGAGCATGTCAGAGTTGAGATTGATGATGGAAATGGCAGAGGTAATGATAAATGTTTATTCAGCATCTGTTACAGTGTCCTCAGTTATAGTTACAGTACAGTTATTTACTTTGGTAGTCTGTTGAATATAGTTTTGAGGTGAAAATCATGTCATCATAAAATTGCGTGCTATCCACTCCTCCTGCTGAAGGCAACAACAGTTACTTGATATTGTCTCTTTTACAGTGAAAAAAGTTAAAACCTTCAAACTTCACCCAAAGTACAATATTAAAGCTAAAGTGAATGAGGGCGTGAAGGAGTTCTATGACTATGATGTGGCTCTCATCCAACTAGAAGACGATGTTCAAATCTCCAATGCTGTAAGGTGAGAACTTTTGTCGTACTTGGATTTAATGTGACATTCTCGCCCTACCTTGTTATTGATAAAACAGAATTTAAAATCATGTCCTTAAGAAAATATTTGTTCTGCACTTTTATGAATTAATGTTCTGTGCTAAAAGCTATTCACTTGGAAAATTATCCTCGATGTTCTTTTGTCTCATTCAGACCTATTTGCATACCCTGTACCCAGGAGACCAGTGATGCTCTCAAACTGGTTGGTAAATCCACCTGCAAACATCAAGGTGAAGTAAATTCTACACGCGGTGATAAAGCTTGGTCTTTAAACGTCCCCAAAACTGATCTTCCCCTGTTAATTGATTCTGACAGTTAAATCAACCACAGTTTAGCATTCCCTGTTCCCTGGTCTCGAAGTCAATGGGTGTTTTTTAGTGAGTTTTTTGGTTAGCTTAGTTTAGTTAGTAGCTTGGTTTTTATTTCTTCAAAAAAAGGCAATTGGCTAAAACACTTTAAAACATCATTATAATGAGCTGCTCTGAACATAGCTTGACAGCCCCATTGTGTTACCGACATTATTCAGCCCGTACCCAAATGGCCTTATTGATACTGGTTTTTTTTAAAAAAAACTGGTGTTCATTTGTGAAGATTATCTTGCTTAACGTGAGCGTGTAAGTATCATGAGTGTTTTCCACATAGCTTACTTTCTGCAATAATCCAATGGAAAAATCCTACATGCCATAACAACAGGCACTCTATAGCTTGTTATTGGCATTGTTGACTACAGACCCCTGGGTGAGAACAGCATCTGCCAAAAAAAAACATTCTTACCACTTGCTCCATACAAGACATGCAACACTTACAGGAAACAGCATTGTTTTTTGCTTTGCAGTGTAGCAGTAGTCCTATTATGATATAAAAGAAGGTAAAATCTGATTGTCATATGCCTTACAACTGTCTTCTTCTGTCAATTCAGTGGCTTTGCCATTAAAATTAAGATACCCCCAGAGCCTCAGGTACAATGTACTGTATTTTTGTGATCTCTAAATACAGAGGAGGTTCTGTTAAAGACTCATCTTGAAAGACTTAATTTCCTGACCAAGAAAGGAAACACTATATCGGAAAAAGAAGTCCACGCTAAGCTTGATGATCAGGTAAGTTTTATATTGCTAAACTGTGTTGTGCCTTGTGTGTGTGTGTGTGTGTGTGTGTGTGTGTGTGTGTCTGTGTGTCTGTGTGTTTGCTTTTGTCAGTATTCACTCAAAATTTCAAATTTAGCAATGGTTTTTCCTCCAATTCACCAATGCAGAGAGATACATGCATCCAACACGCATTAGGGGCAGAAGGCATAACGACGGTTAATCCAAAGGTTGCTGTGACTGATAACTTCCTGTGCACTGGTGGTCTGACTCCTTTCAGAGATCATATATCCTGTAAAGGTATGTTATGTTATAAGTTATTTCCCTCTTCAAGAGGAGCAGCTAGTTATCCTATAAACATCCCTGAGTTGAACTTTGTTATATTTTGGGTGTAATCGTGTGTGTGTGTGTGTGTGTGTGTGTGTGTGTGTGTGTGTGTGTGTGTATAGGTGACTCTGGAGGTGCTGTGTTCAAGAACTATGAGCATCGAACAGTACAGGTAAGCTGTTATTTTTTCATGAATATGCAAACGACTATGGTGGCAAAATCTATCAAAAGCTAAATAAAGCTATAGTGTGAATAAATTAGGGAATGTGATTTGACCACATAAGGTCTTGTTGACTACGTAAAGTAACCGGTGATGTCTTTCATAGGTTGCACTGGTAAGCTGGGGAACTAAGGATTTGTGCAAGTCGGGAGGTGGTCTCGTCGAGTCAGATCACACCTCCAGAGATTTCCATATTAATCTTTTCAGAGTTGTCCCTTTTCTTAAATCGGTCCTTGGAAATGACACCCAGGATGACTACGCACCACTTGAGTTTTTGAACAGCTAAATCCATTTACATGCATACATTTTTTTTCAGCATTTCAGTTATATGATCTGTTTATAGTGTATACATTTATGTTATTTTGCTGATTGATGCTGTGTTCAAAATGTTGTTGTTTTTTTTTTTTACCAAAAACATACATACACATGCTCACAAAAAAAATGCATCACCCATTCCCAAAATGCACAATAGCAGTCCTGCAAATTGTTATCAGTTATGTTGCTCTGTACTTTATCATCATTAAATCAGCATCCTCAGTGGCCAACCATGATGTACAGCAGTTAATAAAACAGTATCAACCCATGTCTTGATGTTTTTGAAGAGATGCTAATCTATATGGTTTATGCTGGCCTGGTTTAGGATTAGCAGCATGACAGCATATACAGTGAGACAACATAAATTAGAGATTTTGCCATAATGTTTATATTATGCTTGCTATCTATTTAGTATATTGCTAAATTTTAGGCCATGTGGACAGTTTTGCAGAACTATTAGCAGAACTGCTTTATGGAAATATTTAGTGTTTGTAAGATTTTTTATCAGTAAGATTAGTTATCTTCAGTTGTTTGCTTGTAGATTCACTGCCGAAAGCATAACTGTATAAAATCATGGAGTGGATGTCACCCACTGGTTTGTGGACTCCCATTTTGAGGCCTTGATTTGGCTGTCACCATCTTGGATTTTTGGAGCCAAAAGTGACCATATTTGGACAACTTTGAATGGGTGAGTTATATAAAAATTCAGCCCTCGCACTGTTGTCATAAGTGTTGAAAGTAGTTTAGAGACCAAGACTGATTCTTTTTTTTTTTTTACCAGGCTGCAAATGTTTATTTCTGCTGTTAAGTAGGGCATTTTAACATGGGGGTATATGGGGACTGACTCACTTTTGGAGCCAGCCTCAAGTGGCCATTAGGCGAGCTGCATTACATTGCTCTTCCACATTTGCATCATTTTTGAGTCCTGGAGGTTTCCACTTAGCCAAAACTATATGTACTAAAGTAAAAAGTAAAAGTAAGTCTGTAATTTACCAAAGAAACACAAAAAGTACTTGTTTCTTAAAGAAAAATATTTCTTTAATTGTGCATTACTCATTCTGCGTTACAACACACCCCTGGTGGCACGGAGTTTGGGATTTTGGCCATCACCATCTTGGATTTTGGAGCCAAAAGTGACTGTTATTTGAACAAACTTAAATGGGTGAGTGATATCTAAAAATTCACCCCCGTAGATTGTTAATGAATGTTGAGATTAGCAATAGAAACCAAAACTATTTTTTATATCAGGCTGGAAACATATTTATATCTGCTCTTAAGTTGCGCATTTCAACATAGGGATCTATGGGGATTGACCATAGACTGTAAATAAAGATAGGATTGGCTCACTTGCCTGCGAGTGAACATTCGAGGACCTGCCGTTCATTGCACTGGTGCATTGGCTTCATTTTCAGCCCCTAGGTTGCTGCTTGGCCAAAACCAACATTCCTGTCAAAAATAATGAAGTTACCAAATATGAAAAAAAAAACTCATACTGTGAGAGATGTTATTTATTGCATATTGCCCTAACCTTGGACCATCACAGCAAAACCAAACATGGACCTTATGTTAAGTTTCATCTTGAACAAATCACATAAGTCACAGTTTGACCAAACAAACACACAAACCAGACTTCAGCTCCCGTAAATGACAACAACTGCACTGGCACCAGTGTGGAAAAGAGTCAATGAGAGAGCGTTCTCAAATACAGCAGATGGGTGTAGCAGCACAGCCACAGTCCTAATTGGTGCACTCAGTGTGGTGTCTCTATGGCTGGCTTTTAATGTTACTCTGACTGTCCTATCCTTATCCCACAAGCCATTACATTTTTAAACAAACACAAATAATAAGCAGTATGTCCAGCTGGCCTGGTAAAATGAATTCCTCTGTCCTGTCTCATCAAATTCCTATTTAATATGCAATGTAAGTGTGTGGTACATTTACTGATGTTTTCACTTTTATTATGTCTATATATGGAAATGTCAAGTGATTGTTGCAGCAAACCAATTTCCCCAGGGTGACAAATAAAGTATCTATCTATCTGATGCCAGAAAGGATCATTTACATTTATAATGTTAAATAACTTGAAGTCACAATGTGCATTCACAATCACAGGTTATTAGTCAATTTCTTTCTCTCAGGCCTTTTCCAAAACAGCATAAAAAAAAACACATGACTTAAAGAATTACTACAGCACTTAAAAGGTTTCATTAAAACTCTTTTATGGAGCAGCTCTGCTGATAGAGACGTCCAGCTCCCCCTCAGGTCAGTGACTCAGGGCGCATTTCCAGCTCTCTGTGCAGGCCTACGCAATGCGGACACTCAGTCTGGCAGCATGCCACCTCAGATCATCCAAACTGAATTTAGTGGAAAGTTACGGGTTTTTTTCGGTGAGTAATTGAGTTTTTTCTTTGTCTTTCTGGCTTTGAGATGGAAATGAACTGAGTCTGTCATTCATTGCCTTGTCTTTATGGTCCTCAAACAAACAAGGCCATTGCATTAGGAAAGATTTGTTGTGGTCAGATGAAGTTTATGGCTTCAAATCAAATGTTATTTTACTGGTTAACTATGATCTGTTGACCATTACGCTGTCAGGCATTACTTCAGCAAAAATGTACATTTAGCAATTCTCTTTACTACTGCATATTGGCTAAATGTCCAAACATCAAAGTACAGTGGTGAATTTTCAGTGCGAGCTTTCTTTGACATGGTGAAACGCCTACCCCATGTGTGACAAAGTGTTTGTGTGTGTGTGTGTGTGTGTGTGTGTGTGTGTGTGTGTGTGTGTGTGTGTGTGTGTGGTGCCTTAGAGTGATGTACTGGCCTCCCATGGGAACATTCATCTGGTTTCCCTTTAACTAATTGGGAGAGAGGGAGGAGGTCAGTGGGATAAGAGGAGGAGGCAGAGACGGAGGAAGACAGACTGTGTGAGACGAGGAACGAATGGGAGAGCCTTAATTGAATGAAATCCTCTTTTGGTCTCTGATGCCGTACACAAGGAGGAAATTTAAAACGAGGTCCATTTCTTATTGAATCCCTCTGGAGGACTCGGTTACCTCTCTGTCTTCTCTTTTATTTCACAGCATCACCTAATGCCAACATCCACTTCTCTGCCTTCAATTTGAACAAACCCTTTGACTGAAATCAATCTGTTATACGTAAACTGATTAGTAGTGTTTGGATAGAGCTGCATGCCTGCAGACAGTATATTCAGAGCAGCCTCGCCCCTCAGCCCCTCTCCCACCCTCTCTCCCTATTCAGCGCAAGCACACACAGCATATTCCTGATGAAGCATCCTGCTGTTTAAACTCTGGCTGATCTGTCTCTTTGAGAGCCCTAAATCAACCTTATGGGCCATTTTAGAAATTACTGCCATTAAGAACTGCATACATACACTTTTCCCCCATTTGTGCTAAAAAAAAGTGGGTCATGCTCACATGCATCTATGGCTTGTGCTCATCCTGAGGCTTGAATATGAAATTATATAGCAAGCATTATATTGATGGAAACCTCCCTTGTTACAAGTCTGTCAAATAGGCGAGGTCTATTGACTGAAAAAATTGGCATGTGTCAGAGCTGAATCTCTGGAATTAAATCAAACTTGTCAAGAAAATCCATTTTCTTCTGAGTTTTTTGTTATTTAACAATCTTTTCTGAAAGTTAAAAACTTGAGAAAATAAGCTTATCTGGTCTGTGGTTAAGAGACTTTCACATTTTGCTCTACCACATAAAGTACAGTAAATACCCCACTTATGAAGGCTGCTAACAAGTGGCTAAATGAAACTACAGAACTTCATCATGCCAATCTGCACTAAACACAGCTATACAGACTTGTTGTGGTGGCGACGTTAAATCATGTGACTGTGGTAAAGCTCGGAAACAGCCTAACATTAGCTTTTCACTTCTGGTGTTTGCTTGTAGACTTAAAAAACTGTAAAGGAGGTGTTCATTTGCAAAGATTATCTTGCTGAACAAAATGTACAAGTATCATAAATGTTTACCACTGATTTTTTTTTCAATAATCCAAAATGTAATGGAAAAATCCTAGAGGCTTTTTGACAATGGAACCAGCTAACTTCCACATCAGCCAACAAAAACATTATCCCTGGTGCACTCTATTAAAGTATGTAAAGCTACCACGAGCAACTTCGATTAGCTCAAAGACTGGAGCAACAAGACCGCAAGACACAACAAGCATGGCTCTGTCCTAAGGTAAAAAATAAAATAAAATACTCACCTTCCAGAAGCTAATCCTTGAGCTCCCTCTTTAACATATCTTGTGTGATAATCAGCGATATGTTAAAAGGCCTTTCTCACAGCAGACATTTTGGCCTGTAATAGTCAAATTAAAGCACAGGTGTTAGTGATAACACTAACGATGGTTCTGCTCTCATTAAGTCTTCAGTGAGAGTGACAGTGAACAAGCATGCAGGAGCCTGAAATTCAAGTCTGCCTTCATTAATTTCATTATCTCCACCTGTGCTTTTCATACTGCGACAGGTCAAAATGTCTTCTGTGACAAAGACATACAGTGAGGTTTAGATGTAACATGAGCTAGCTAATTTATTTTCTGAAGCTGTTTTTCTTCTACTTTCCATTGTTTTCTAGTCTTTGTGCTCAGCTGACTAACTACTTACTTTAGCTTACAGTACAGACATGATAACCAATCTAATGATATTGCATAATCTAACTCTCAACAAGACAGTTTATAGGATTACTCCAAAAATGTCAAACAAGCAATATTCCTTAATAAATAAATAAATGAATAAATATTTTGTTTAATTAAAAAAACAAAAAACAAAAAACAAAACGTAACTTATGCACAAGCATGGTACATTTTGTGTGTGTAATTTTTGCTACAGGATTTTACAACTTTATTTCAGACCTATAGATGTTTACAGGCCCTGAAAACATTTTTAAATCAGCCTCTTTTTTGAATATTATACAACACAGATTTTCTACAATTATGCTTTTGTCTGTGCATCATTTACTTGTTTGAAGTGGGCAGGACTCAATTGCAAAAAGGTGGGGTCACACATTTAGTGTACATAGCCTATGTACAAAAGCGTGACGCATTAACTTGAGAAAAAATTTTAGATTTGAATGAGATTTTCATGGAAGAATAAGTGATTGTGCTATGCTTCCTTACATGTGAACAGATTAGGATTTAACACCATATGAATTAAATAAGGATACCAGTCTAAACTTAATCCTAATCATATTAATCATTTTTGTTGCAGAGAAATAGATCTAACAAATGAAACCAAGAGGCTTAAATATTAAAGTAACGAAAAATAATGCCCCCTCCTCTCTGAGATGTCAATGATGTTGGTATCTGTCTTGTACTGAAACACAATAGGGAAAGAACAATGACTGCAACACACCTCATAGACGGACCTGAGAGAAATATTTTAAAATATCCCTGATCGAGTTAGAGCAGATCATTTTCATGTAACACTTTTGTAATGATAATATCCAGAGCTTAAGTAATAAAGGAAGGAGCGAAATCTGCCTCTTGTCAGCGTTTACGATGAGAAGGCACTTGCATGATTAGATGTCTTGCGATCGATGCAGCTTCTTCTCCCAATCATTAAGACTGCTCTTAACAGATTACAGCCCCCTCCCAAACACGCGCAGCCTTTTCTCCTCCTCTTCCTGCTCCTCCTTCTGTCTCACTTACTCCCTCATTCAGCAGATAGATCAGGGGACTTGCCTCTTTAGCACTTATTTTTCTTTCTCTTTGAATTTCATCCTTTTTAGAGCATTTTCTTACATCTGAAGCAACAGCTGACTTCTGAAGGCTCAGGTGGAGTTTCTCTGGTTTCACCTGAGCTCTGGTGACCACATGAGTGCACAGCGGAATGAAAAAGACTAAACTAAAATACAAGAGGTGGTGGTGAACAGCTTACAAAGATGGACCTGCTTACAATCTTCTGTCAACTCTTGCTTTTATGTTTTGACCCATCTGCGACCACAAGCCTCATCACAGGTAAGCTGAGCACAGAAAATATAACACAGCTCAAACTCATGAACTCTTGACTCAGTTCTGTCTTTGGTTTCCTCCTGGCCTGTCTGACTTTATGCTGGATGTTTGGTTCATGAAGCGGACATATTTGAAGCCAGAGGTAAGCAACAAACTCCTCTTAAAATTATAATTTAACAGCATGGGCTAAAAGGCCTCCACAGCTCCATCTATGCAGGCTTATGGGGTACAAAATTCCCATTGTTGCTACAGCCAGATCCTTTCTGTGCTCAAATATATTTAGTCAATGCTTGTGATAGAATATGTCAAGAAAATTCAGTGCACATCTGGCACATGTAATCAAAGTCTGTGTGTTTATGGGTTCAGGTCAACGTGTGTGCAAGGCAGGAAAAGGGAGGCCGTGTTACAAGCTGGCCTATTTCTCTGAGCTCCGGCGGAGGCTGAACTTTGTAGAGGCAGAGCAAGCCTGCAGAAGGGATGGAGGGCAGCTGCTGAGCGTGGAGTCGGAGTCAGAGCAGAAGATCATAGAGCAGCTCATCACAGAGCTCCGCCCAACTGATGGAGACTTTTGGATCGGCCTACGGCGTAACCATGGAGACGAAAACAGCAGCTTTGACTGCTCTTCACATTACTACTGGCTGGACGGCAGCAAGTCCACGTTTAGGTGGGTGCGAGGGTCAAAAGTTACTTTCAGAGCTGTGAAGTGAAATATTAAATGGTTCATGGTAAAATATTCACCGCTGATTGTGGCGGATTGTGAATTGTTTGTTAAAGAAATGAGTTTCCTCTTTTGTATGGTCCCACCAAAGAGAATTTTTGTGGTCATCCTGATCTGAGTTTAATTTTTTTTAAAACAAAGAAAAAGTATAGAATTTTTTTTTCTTAAAAAACAAAAACATTTTTTAAGGGGCCAAAGTTTTCAAATGATATGCTCTTTAGAGTACGATCAAAACTGAATTTTTCAGGCGTATACCAACATTGATTTTGAGAGTTTAAAAAATCTGACGATATATCAGCTCAGTATTTTTACATACCACATAAAAATAATTTCTGATCCCTAAATATTTCTTATTGTTTCTGTATTACCTATAAAATATGTTGGCATTTTTGTAATGCATTTTTTAATCTGTTGTCAGCCAATATATGAAGCCTACAGATACAGAGCCACTGTACCTGTAATAAGCTAATATAGCTAATGTGTTCGCCAGGCCGATTTATTGGACTACTTCCATAATTTCATAATGAAATTGACCTTTGACCTTTCGGATACAAAATGTAATCACTTCGTCATTTTATTCTGTTGGACATTTGTGTGAAATGTTGTCAGAATTAGCTTATGAATTCTTGTGAGCTATGGCCCAAGACAAAGTCACAGTGACGTTGACCTTTGACAATTAAATGATATTCCCTGAAAGCGTTCTTGAGATATTGCGTTCGTGAGAATGGGAAAAATCACAAAATATAAGTATTTCAGTGAAAATCTTATCAGTTTATGCTTGAGTTCAAGTGCGAATTTGCGCCAAATCTAAGGACATTTCCTCAAGCCGTTCTTTAGATATCGCATTCACAAGAGCGGGACGAATAAACAGAGAGATAGGCGGGCAGACGGATGGACAACCCAAAAACATAATGCCTCCGACCACAACTGGCATAAAACAATAGAACTTATTTGATCAAAGAATAACTTAACACGATTACAAAATCAGACCAGACATGTAAAGCCAGCTTTCAGTTCTCATTAGCTTTCAATACTCGGCACAGCGGACACAGTTAAGGTAGCACAAAACGGGTACTAAGGTTTGATACCCACTCAGATTTTTTTCTTTTACCATTTTTTGTTATTTTGAAGTGCACTTTGAAAAGATTTCCGTTAAGGCAGCTTTGCGAAAAAGTGCTCTACATGTGGTTTATATGTATTCATTGTCGTAGGAACTGGCATTGGGATGAGCCATCATGTGGCTATGAGGTGTGTGTGGTAATGTATCACCAACCATCCGCTCCTCCCGGTCTGGGGGGGCTCTACATGTTCCAGTGGAACGACGACAACTGTGAAACCAAGAACAACTTCATCTGCAAATATACAGCAGGTACTGCTGACACAGTATTTTAATATTATTTTACTTTGAAAATACTTTAACACTGTTGACCATAATTAATCTTCTCCACAGAGAAGCAACAGGACCCGTCCCCTCCTCCCAACTCCACTCAAACAAGTAAAATGTTCTCAGTGTCCTTATTAAAAATAGTGCATTCTATAATTTAGCAGACATTTTGTATACTTTGAAGTCCGTGTGATCAATATGACTCTGGTCGTCATGGACGCCTTTCATTACAGATGCCCCTTCATCTGTGCTGCCGTGGAATCCGAGCAACCACAACCAGGGCAGGAGTACAGGTTGACTGACCAAAGCTTTGTATTGATGATCAATAATTAGTAAAAGAGAAGAGTATACACTCACAGTTCTGATGCGTAATATCTGAACGCTGACTTGACAGTTCCCTGTTTGTTGTCTCTTTTAGCTCTGAATTTAGTTTACATCATCATTCCCACCATTCCCCTGATACTGCTGTTGCTGACAGTGATCGGAGTCTGCTGCTTCAAACTGCTGGTCAAACGGTGAGGATCCTAACACATGCAAATACTGAAGACTACTAAAACTCAAAAATTAACATGGTCATCACTAAGCAGATTGTTCCAAATATAGGCAAGATTAAACCCTAAGGTGAAAACAGAACTATTTATTCATTTTACTATATTTACTTTTGTTAAAATACTTACTAGAATCATTATATAATTAAAACAGCTACAGCCTTTAAGTGTCGGCACCATGTTGCATATTCCAACATTTCCAAAATACAGTCATGAAAATTACGAACATCTTATAATTATTTTTTGTTCCTGTAGAAATACCACAATATAAAAAGCAGTGTGTCCTTGGTATGTGAACTAAAAGAACAAGTGGTTTTATTCTATATTTTTCTTATTGTCAAGAAATCCCTTTTTTTTTTTAGTCTTCCCTACCCAGTCTGTGGCACTTAAAGCCCTTTTTTTCCTATTGAAGTCAAACTCTTTAAAATCAGCTCAGAAAATATATGGAATTTTAGTTTTAGTATTTTTAGTAAATACATATAGTTTTAGTATTTTTTCATAAAAGGATATATAATTTCCTATAGCTGGGCTATAGGAAATTATATAACGGATGGCATCGGTCACCTGCTATTGATTTCCGAACCCTAAACTGTTTTATTATTGAGCCCTTTTATTCATTAATTGGTTAATTAAATTGGTGACTAATTCGTAATCTTTTAACGTTAGGGCTGAAATATATGCGGGAGTTGTTTTCCTTGCAAAAACACTAAATATTGGGTTACCCTGGTGGCATAGGGTTTATACCATTAAAGCTGAGTCCAGTGCAGTTTCATGACCCCAACCCATGTCAGATTAATCAAATACAGATCTGGGGAACATATGTTTATCACAATGACGCAACTTGTCACCCAGTGCAACAGTGAGGGTCATCAATGTGTTAGTTTAGTTTAGTTTTTGGAAAAAAGTGAAGGTCAATATCATGGAGGAACACTTCTCCAGTGATACTTGTTAGGTTTAATTCACTGAGATACTTATATTCTGTGACTGAAAAACAATTGTCAAGTAAAATCAACATCTCAGTTTCAATATAAAATGAAGATCATGAGCTTCAGGGACACCAGTGCATCAATATATTTTTCACGCCATGTAAACACTATCGTCTATTTCAGGTTTCATATGTTGATGTTTAAGGTGTCTTGTTATTTATGTTTCTCTTCTGTGTGTGAGACAGAAGGAGGAAACAGCAGAAATCAGAAGTATGCCAGACGGACCCGGGCCTCTGCCCCAGCCCGGCTCCAACTGACGTCTACAACGTGATTCGCTCCCAGAAAGAGGATGACCTGGTTTCAGCTCGCCCGAACACCAAAAACACCTCTTTTTTATGCTCCTCCCCTGACACACCAACAGGCGACTATGACAACCTTGGGGGTCGTGACACGGAGAGCGGCTTTGTGACGCTTGCCAGCACAGAGAGCTGCTTCCTCAACTTTGACCTCAATGACCTCAGCCTTGGGCGCCGCACCACCCGCGACTTCTACAACACCAGCTTGGGCCGCTCAGGGAAGAGGGAGTTGAATGACAGCAGTCTGGGCTCCACCGGACACAGGGAGTTTTATGACAGGAGTCTAGGTCGGCGTACAACAAAGAGCGAGCATTATGGCAGCAGTGTGTACGGGGACCATGGATTATACGACGGAAGTATCAGAGGAGGGAGCGACCTCTATGATCCCAAACTGAGGCCTGGAAGTCACACAGTAAAAGCCGACCTCTATCAGACATACATCAGCAACGGCAAGGAAGAGACTTACCAAGCCAGCCTCGGAACCTATGGGGACCGAAAATCCTACCAAACAAATCTGGACTGCTACAGAAACGGCCTAAATCTTGACGGTGGAAGGAGATACTTCAACGAACAAGAATGGATCAACAGAGAAAACTACTGAGCCCCTGAGCAGCTCCTTTCCTGTGTGTACAGCGGTGTGTGTGACTGTGTACAGAGACGAGAGAATGCAACCAAAAAAAACTTGTGCACGTTGTGGTTGTAATTGTTTGTACGCGATGTCTCTAAAGCCTTTAAGGGGATTTTCATCAGATGAGGACATGCTCAAATTCTTTTGTCACTGACCCCACAATTCATTCTGCAGCCCTTTGGTTGACGAGGCCTGTGTGTCAAACAGTTTGTGGTAATCTAAACACAAATTTGTTTTTATGCAGAAAAAAATCACTTATCTTTGGTTGTGTCTGGCCGTTCAGATAGTTTGGCTTTGATTTGATCAGGTTTTTTGACATAGGTCCTTTGAGTTTTCTGTCTCCACGTCAGTTCAACAAAGGTGAATGAACTTCTCTGTGGTGCCAACAGCGTTGGAGAATTAAACCGAATAATTCAACAGCAACATCTTTCCAGAAACAATGTCCAGGTTATTCCCGTCCAGGAAAGACTTTGTGGATTATCAGGGACACGGTTTCAAGACATGACTGTACTGCTATGAGCACCAAAAATCAAAGTCCGTTCACCTTTACTATATTGGAGCGGCAAACCGACACCTTAAGGGAGTCTTAGGATAAGATATTGAATTTAAACCCCACTGATTTTACACATCAAAGTTTACTTTAGATTCAATTACTGTATCTGTCTCACGTGAGTTTTGTTACTGCCCTGCCCTTTTAGGAGACGCTGCAGCCCTGAATTTATTCAGTCTAATGGAAAAAATGAACAAGAGTACAGGTTATGACCGTTTCATAGTTACTGAAGTAAACATTAGATCCATTTGTCACAAGCCCAAACCCCTCTTAACAATCTGATGCTGAAATGGCATTTTTTCAGATGGACAAATTAGGATAAAATCAACTTTGTTTGAGAAAGGTCTCTGTCTCTGTTTTCCCCACTGTCGGACTAATAAAGGATTATTTGATGTTGGTTGATATCAGAAATGAAGCTAGCAGATAAAAACGAGCGACAAACTGACAAACAGAAATCTAATTTGTATTGCATATAGTGTTGTATTGTTTTGAATCATATGTAATTCACACACACCATGTTTACTACACTTCCAAACAAGTTGAGGAAGAGATGACTACGCCTACTAACAGCACCTAAGTGAATACCACTGTGCATCATTGCTGCAGCTTGTAATGTGGTATCTTCTGTTATAGAGTATTTTGGAAGCGCTGAAATCGGATAAATTGCTTTAAGTGATGTCACTTGAGTCAGTGTCACTTCGTGTTAAAGACTATAAATGTGAAAAAAATGACTTTTCCCCATTTACTTGCATCTGTAAATCAGAGAATTCTTTTTTGGGGCATCACAAGCCCAGACAAAGTAACTCGTTTCACTGTCAGGATTTAATCCATTTGGTCCAATGATATTCGAGAAGTCTAGAAAAGCGGTACTATTAAATCATATTATCCTCGTTCAAGTTAACAGAGCGCT
The DNA here is from genome assembly GCF_026936395.1 of Plectropomus leopardus. NCBI lineage: Eukaryota > Metazoa > Chordata > Actinopteri > Perciformes > Serranidae > Plectropomus > Plectropomus leopardus. The sequence continues at coordinate 23,065,490 of NC_142190.1, forward strand.
AAACTGGAAGTAGCCATCAGAAGTCTCTTGTGTGCCTGCTCTATGGGCCGCTCGGTGTTGACTTTCTGAGTTGGAAAACCCGACTTCATAGTGTGTTCAAGCTGAAATGTGCAAATGGAACGTACCATCAGACCAAACTCTTGTTGATCCAGTTTCATTGTGGGCAATGTGGGCACAATGTTTTGACCAGAAAGAAGAATGCATGAAATTAGCTTAAAAAAAGACATCTCTGGTTCCTCTGCATTGATTTTGATGATTTTTAAAATACTGTCTACAGTGAATCTGACAATGTTAAATTTGTGGGGCACTTTTTTATTTAACATAAGCTCCCTCTGCACTCTCTACACGCTGTGTTTAAACTGTGCACACCTCAAACATATTTTCTTTTAGATAAATTACTACAAAGAAATGCGCACACACAGGAAACCTTTGGGTATTTGAAGACAGTTGATATTCCAGCTTTGGGGAAAAGAAGCCCAGTAAAGAAGCCAAGTGAGACCTCAAGTAGTAGCATGCAGTGTCACAGATCTGACTGAATGATTATAAGCGATTTGAGAGACAGAGTTTGTCTGTGTGTGTGAAGCCACCTGTTTGCATGGCCTTGACATGCTGCCCTTGCTTTGTAGGATTACTATTGCTATTGCTGTGCCTGAAAAAACTGTTTTCATCTCACCTGTGTTTACCTGCTATAAACCGGCTACCTCAAACAGATCAAGACACAATAAACCAATACTGCTTGAGGGAGCAACAGCTGGATATTTCCTATGTACTGCAACTGTGTTTTGACATGACCTTAAAATGTGAGATGTCAAGATCTTGTACAGAATTTAAGACAGCCAAAAACAATGCTAGCGAGGTAAAGGTGGCTCGTACAGTGAATCTGAGTTGCCTGCAGCCTGCCAACAGCAATGGCATGATACTGAAGAGAATGATCAAATATATCATCATTATTATTACTTATTTAGAATGTATAATGTCTTGATGTCTCTCCTGTAAGTGAGAGTGGTTTGTATGTTTGTTACATCTTCAAATAAAATGCTCTTAAAATTGAATCTGTCCACAGGTGATTTTACTATCCCAATATAAAACAGGAGGGTTGTTTTCACAGTCAATCATGTTTTTATTAACATTCCAAGTTAAATTATTAACGCACCCTTACTTTCATTCGTCCCCGCCACTCACACCCTTTAGCACACACAATAAGATACTGTTCCAAGTGCAGACGAGCACACACTACAAGATTTCTTAGATTTATAAGTCAGAAAAAAAATCTTGAATTCAGGCCACAATTTCAAATGAAGTATGAAAAAACACTGTGTTAAAGGCCTGTCCCGGGCTACATCTTGTAGTGTGCATCCACTCTATGACATTCATTTACTTGCGTGCGCGCGCGCGCACACACACACACACACACACACACACACACAGATAAAATGTTTGACATACAGGTCCAGCTGATACCTGCAAAGCGCACATCTACAACATTTCTCTTCAGTCACACACACAAGCCCAGAAGCAGACTTCATGTCCTTAAAGGGTCCAATATCTTCGAATGAGACATGAGACAAATACTTCAAAACACAATGTCCCAACAATCACACGTGCGCGCGCGCACACACATACACACGCGCACGCGCGCACACACACACACACACACACACACACACACACACACACACACACACACACACACACACACACACACACACACACACACACACACACACACACCAACTGCTTTGATGGGAAGTGATTGATTTCTGGGAATTTGTACTTGGGGCCGGGTTGAGGTCCAAAGGTCAGCCATGGGTCCGCTTACGAGGCTGCTTTTGCCGCCGTGGTTTCAAGATGACATAGCGCCTGTAGGTTGTGTGATGGTCTGATATAAATGGGATGTAAAGTGCTCTAAAGAGAGGCGATGACCTGCGAGAGAAACATTTTTTAAATAACAAGCCTTTGTGCAGAGTAAAAATAGATGGGAGTTAAATCTATGTTCAGTTTTTTGGAATTTGTTTGAAAATGAAGTTCTACCAAATATCATTATTTAAATAAAGAGAGGACCCTTCAAGTTCATATCTCTATTCTGGGCGATTTCTTTTTAAACTTTTTCATGACCTTCAAAAGATTTAGGAGCCATGATTTCCATTCTATTTCAGTGTAAATTCTGCACTGGGGAAAATACCTTGAGGCTTGAAGGAAAGGCTTATAGGCGATGATGCTCCACTCCTCTTTGTTAGCTGAATAACGTGGCTCAAGTGGCGTCTCTTCATCTATGTCCAGATCTACTAAGTAGTGGCACTGCCGTAAATCCACCTGCCCAGAGAGACAATTTTACATCACAATGCAACCACTTTTAAGTCCAGTGTCCATGTGTCAGCACACGTGTGCACGTGTCTGGGTGACTCACATATCTGGTCGGCTCCTCCAGGTTCTGGTCGTTCATGTTTGCTGGGATGATCTGCGTGGCCAGAGGACCAGAGGCGTACGGCTGAGGCAGCTGCCCTTTAAACTCAGACTGAATGAAGTGCAGTTGCCAGCTGGAGATTAGAACGAGAAACTATCAGCAAACAACACAATCACTCCTGGAAATGACAAATGAACTTTCCATACTTCATTTAGACATTGAAAACAGGTGTAGAAATCCTGGATACTGACTTGTGCGGCAGCAGGAAGCTGCTCGGGAAGCGGTACCACTCTTTGCCCACACACACACTAACAGGTCTACCTTCAGGGACTGAGTGAAGAGTCGGATCCTTGGCGATACGATGGAACTCTGGGTACAGGTCTAGAGGGGCGTGGTAGCCTGTAAACAGAGTAAATAAATCTCATTTCATCTACCGTGAGCTGTTGCTTTTGTTGCCTGACACTGGTCCTCAGACTGAGAATAGAGTCTGTGTGAACACATACCTCTAAAGAGGGCGACAGAGCGAGATAATGACAAAACTGTGAAGACCACAACTGCACTTAGAGCCAACCAGTTGGAGGAGACTGTGTAGTGCTCCAGTCGGTAGCGCTGGAACAGGAAGTGGTAGCATTTCTGCAAAAAAATGAAAATAAAAAAATGGTCATCTGTAACAACTCGTTTTTCCAGATTCTAAAAGGGGCTTGGTACAAATGACGATAACCTACACAGACTAATTTTTTTTTTTTTTTAGAAAAGCCAAAATGGCAAAACAAACCTGTAGAGAGGAGAGGGCTACTGCCCCACTGAGGCAGATGAGAGGGTAGATGGGAAACAGAAAACGTTCTTCTTTATGAGGTCTGGTGAAGAAAACCAACATCCACAGATACATGGGAGACAGAGTCAGCCAGTATGGACGGCCCAGGTTCTGCACTGCAGAAAACACACCCACACGAGCATGTGAAGTCACAAGAAAAGCTGCTTTGAAAACCAACATCACATCAAAAATAAATGTTAGATTATTTTTTTGGTTTTGCTGCAACCTGATGTCACATGCAGTATATGCCGCCACTAGGGAGGACTCAGGTACAGGTTAGCCTCAGTTGCTGGTTACATGTTTGATATAACAGATTTGTAATGGTAACAGTTACAGGAAATAGTGTCTGGATTACATTATATAAGCATTCAGTCTGTTTTCCAAAAAAATGTGTGAAATACATGTAGCAAGTAGACAATGGAGTGTGCCACAATGCATCACTACAACACTTATTACTACACATATTGTCTGCTGAGGCAAACAGTTAACAACCTCTTCATCACCCAAAAAGGGCAAGCAGTGACGAGAATATTTAGTCTTATTTGATGTAACACACACAGTGCTCACCATTGAACCTGTGTAACAGTGTCTCCATGAGAGCAGTGAGTGGCAGAGAAAACAGTGCCAGAGCAAACACCAGGTTAAAGTTCAGGATCCCATTTACGAAGTAGAAATGCCATGGCTCTGTACCTGAAAATTAAACAACACAAAACCAGACAAATATTACAGACTCTCACAAAAAGACAACATAAGAGCTACTAAAAGGGAAAATCCACAAAAGGGGCGATCTAAGAATTTGTTAAAGCAGTTAAAACATTTAATAATGATGGTGAAGAAACACAAGCCCAAAGGTCCTACACATACTGCTTTACTGTCAGTAAACCTAGCCTATATCTATTTTTAACCTACTGGCACTACTTCAAAGGGGTTTTTTTATGATGGTATGCCCTCTAGAGTCCACTCAACACAGTCCAGTTTTAAAATGATCAGGTTGACATTTAGGATACCTTCGCTCCCTTCTGTCACTAAAATAATACACCACCAGCCTAATATTCACCATAATAAATACCCTAAACATGCACATTCACTTCAAGTATTGTATAGACTTAAATCAAATATTGATGGTGCATTTAACTATAGCATGACAAAACTATCGATGGCACTGGTGTCAGCTCAGGAATTTCATTTCTGATGCTCTAAATAATCAGCTCAAGTATGGTGTTACCTGTTTTCTTGGTGCAATGTGAGTTTGTTCACTTATACAAATGAAATCTTGGGTTCTGTGTATTGCACATTCTTCTGGTACTTTGTACTGTAAACCTCTGCACATTTCTTGGACATTTTTGCACCATACACCTAAACAAACTCCATGTATGTAAAAACTTACTTGGCAATACACCAGTCAGATTCTGTATTCCACACAGCTCACATTAAACAATTATCACTCACTGTTGTCTTGTGTCTTACTAAAATCTGGTACAACACAATGCCGTTTTAATCATGCCTCCCTGCTCTGCAGTTGCTGTAATGAACCAGATAGCCTCGCAAAGACAGTGCTCTGTGCAACATGCTGGATTAGTTATTATGAAAAAGTAATTGTTTATGTTGAAGAAAATTAAACATTATGAAAAGTACTTTATGATAAAATAGACCAAAAGAACATGTGTTTCCAAGTGTAAGGGGCAACATCAGGTCAGATTTTTGTTTTGATAAAGTATATAAAATGAAACAATAATAATGTGTACATGTGTGTATTACCATAGAGATCAGGTCCATGTGGTGTGAAGACATTATAAAGCAGAATGTTTAGCGGCGCAACAACCAATTTGCCATAAAAGAAAGAGTCTACTGCCACAAGTGGTACCTGATAAAGACACACAGGATAAACAAAGAGGAAAGTGAAAGGACCCATTTACATTTAGCTTTAGCACCATAAACATATTGTTAAGAATAACTGGTGTATCTACATAGAGTGTGTGCATTTACTATGATAATATCATATTATTTTGTATGACACATTAGAAAAAAACAGACAGTTAATATATAATATACAGTTAATATGTAATATACGATATTACAGTTAGTGTTAACTGTAATATCGTGCATTAATAATTAACTCTCCAACAGAAGATCTGTGCACACACTGCAGCTGTGACACTGAGAATAAAGTCAAATACATGCACCATTGTTCTATAAAATGCCAATTTAAAGCCTTGTTAGATAGTATATTCTCACCAGCAGCAAAAGCAGAGCTACGGCCGCCCAGGTGATAAAACTTTTCCACTGTCTCTTTAACACCAGCAGGTCGAAAGCGATTGGAATCCTAAAGAGTAAATAGATCAAAGATGCATTAAGAGTGCTACATTTTGACCAGTCTGTCTGTGAAAATGTATCGCCAATAAATAGGCATTTTAGTTTATGACCTTACCCGACCAGAGCAGAGAACGGCCATCCGACGATGGCACCGGCAGCCACGCCCATGATGGCTAAAGGTGGTGAGTCCTGAAACCACCCCGTCATGGCAACCAGCGTTGTGTACATGCAGAAAGAGGAAGGCAGGAACGCTGAGGAACAAAAGAGCAGGATGATCACAAAACAACAAGCATAACAACAGAATCTGTGTCAATATGTTACCTCTGCAGAGCCTTATTTATCTGAAACATCACAACATAACGTGTTCCATCTAAAATGAACAGTGCACACTCTGCAAATTGCAGTTCTGCACCATATTTTGTACCAGTGTGCTGATTTGGCAATAAAGACGACAGAAAAAATGACTGTAATAAGTCTTTTGAAAAAGTTGGAGGGCTGCAGTGAAGGCAGCTGGAAAAGTAGACAATTTATGTAATTGGCCAAAGTGAATAGATGATTTAAAAAAAGACAGAATAGAGCAAAAATGTCAACAGACGCAGAAACAGATGAACTAAATGAATAAATCTGACCAACCTGCAGATGAGCAGAACATTCCTGTGCTCAAGACAAGGAACGCCAACATCAGACGGCCCACATGCAAACCAAACTTCTTACAAACTGCCCTGTCACACACACACAAACCAACTTGTTTTCCTCCGTGTCATATATTGATATATATACAGAGAGCTATTAATGTAATGATCACAAAATTTGTAAGCCAAAGCACTTGCATTTAAAAGAAGAGTAAACTCACTTGTAGAAATAGAGTTCACAGACACAGCAGGAGAATGCTAAGACACATCGTACAAAGTAGAACACCAACACCTGCAAAGCAACCAGAACACGAGCCTGAAACTCCTGCAAATACATCTTTCTCATTAAAGGACACTGTTACAAGACACTGTTGTCCTGCATTTTAAAGGGACACACCATCCCAAAATCAAAAATACATATTTTCCCTCTCACCTGTTGTACTATTTATCAGTCTAGATTGTTTTGGTGTGAGGTGCAGATTGTTGGAGATATCAGATGTGGAAATGTCTGCTTCTCTCCAATATAATGGAACTAGATGGCACTCAGCTTACGGTACTCAAAAGCACCAAAAAAAAAAAAAAAAAATCATCTGAAAAACTCAACTGTAATGTCTTTTTCCTTCTTGGTAAGATTTGATGAATACAACTACAGCTAAGAGGAATAATATATGTTTTTCATTTTGGGGTGTACTGTCCCTTTAAGATGAACCTTGCATAACAGCAGAGAAAAATTGGGAAACACAAAATAGCTTCTGATTATGCTGTAGGTCAGCTGAAGTCATTTACAATATTAACACTACCAACAAACACTGAAAGGACAGCGAATTCAAAATAGTTACCTTGTTTGTCTGTAGAACATGGGCATGCAAACAAGCAGGTAGAGCATGTAACCACAGGTAAGCGTAAGACCTGATAGCGTACAACGGAGAATATTCCCACGTTTGCATCCCGGTGCCGTACAGCAGGTAGTGCATCTGTCAAAACAGTCATCACAACTATTACAGATCTCCAGAACAATGAAAGAGATGCTGACAAAGATATAAGAAAATTAAAAATGACAGCAAACTTGAGGATTTCTGATAGAGGTGAGAAGCACTCACAGGCTCCCAGTAGTTGAAGGTTTCATCGCAGTCTGAGATGTTGCTGAGCAAAGCTGCACAGAAACGTGCTGAGAGCAGGCATTTAAACGCTGTCGAACCTTCTGGGGCCCATACCTGCCCTCCCCGACTTATTGACCTATTTAAGACAAAACACACACACACACACACACACACACACACACACACACACACAAAAAATTCCTTAACACCATACAACAAGACATGCATTATTATTATTATAAAAATCTATTTCAGCAAAATGTATTAAACAACATCAAAATGTACTGAAATGTACTTCAGTAGTAGTCTACTTTGAGCATACTGAATAGAAAATGACCTACATCTGAAACAGTTCAATTATGCATCTAAAGCAACCTAATGAAGCTGTATTCTGGCCTTTGACGCTTGTTGATATGTTAACATATGCAGGATTCACTGATTGAAGCTTCCTGTGCAACTGCTTTCAATAAAATGCCAATACAGGCACCAATTATGCTAATTGTTTCAGAGCTGGCTCATTAATATGCCCTCAGTTACAAAGATTAAGTGGTTGGTAGACCGCAAAGTAAATGTCAGCTCACAGAGGAGGAAAGACAAGCCTGGGTTATTTGAGGGATTGAAAGACAGTGAAAATGTATGAGCACTATCACTCACTGTATCAAAGGTTCTACTGAAAAAGCATTTACATGTGATGCTGTTGCACAGCTGCCCTCCACTTCTCTGCCAGTTTCAGTTTTTCACAACTAGCAGTCTGTCTGTTGACCCGTTTTACTCTGAGCAGGTGGTACATTTATATATTTTGATCTTGAACTTTTTATTCTGTGTGTGTGTGTGTGTGTGTGTATACACATTTTAATATTGGCTTTCAAACTACTTCCTTTAGCACAGTCATAGAAGCATCGTACATCAAATTGTACATGAAACATTGTATTTCACTGCACATGGGCTTTTGCTTTCTATTTTACATGACAAACTTTTGAATCATTAAATTAATATGAAAGTATTTGAAAGTCATCATCTATAATATGACTGTATGTATGTATGCTTCATCTGTGGTAGTGGTTTAGATACTTTTGGAGGTCTCAGAGTCCTCTCAGGAGATCAAGACCTTGCAGATGTTTAGACTCTAGTGTTAGACACATCAGTGCGGCAAAAATTCAGTATCACACATCCCTCGATTTGTGTTGTTATTAAACTCATAAAATCAAGAAAGATCAACTGTGGCTCATCAGTTTTACTAATCATCAAAATGAAGACTGACCAAAGGTGCAAGTTTATCCAACATCATACAGTTACAACATTTATATTTTGTAATAGTGTGTTTAAAGCGAGCAGACTGCTGAAGAGGTCTGACATTATCTGTGGAAAAAATACTTTATTTACTTCCCTTGTCTATCAGTGCCCAATATAATGTCCTCCCACATGTGAACAGCTTTGTGCTTGTTCAGAGTAAAAAACAAAAGCGAAATATGTATTTCAGAAGCATTTCATGAGTGATTATAGGGACAGTGACTGTGTGTCTGGCAGTGTTTCCTCTGGTTCACACCCCCAACCAGATTAGCCGGCTCACTTGCAGCTTAGCTCTGATCCTCATGTTATGTTTTGTTGTGACACGTCATCTAACAACTGATATCAATTATTTAAACGTATCAGTGATATAACAACACTGATTTGATGAGTTTTGTTTAACCTTTACGAGTTGACAGATTCGTGAGTTTATCTGTTGTCAGCGATCATAAATCTGGCAGAGTGACAGACAGCAGAGGGAATGAATGAAGCTGACCAGGTAACCCAGCTGCGTTTAAACATGTAACCAACTTGTTATTGGGGTGAAAACACAACTTAGCACTTATTATATTTTAAACTATTGTGAAGACACACTCCTGTGGGTTGACAGGAGAACGTTATCAGTCGTTGTTATCTTGTTGTTGTGATCAAAACTTGCCTAACATGTCAAAGCAGCTAGCTAGCTAGCTAGTTAGCTAGCTTCCACTGCTCGGGCTGTCAGTCAGCCCGGGGATGGAGCTCACCGCTCCGGCGAGTCTACCGTCCCTCCTCCCGGCTCATATACTCACTCTTGCCGAGTCTCTGTGCTTTTACTGTCATCCCCGCCTTTCTCCTCTTTTGGTGGCCGAGCTTCTGTGGGGACGTTCACGTTGTTTGCATCTTGTCTGCTGCCTCGCCTGGTTCGCTGCCGAAGCGCCTTGGCCGCCATGTTTTCCGATTCTGCTGCCGAGTCAGACTTCGGTCATTTTCGGCGCCGTCCGGATATTGACAGCTCCCATCATCATCTCACTGTGTGACTGGCCCTGCACTCAGCGTGAGACCTCTCAGTCAGGTGCAACCAGCTTGCTTTTAACCCTTTGAAACCTGAGCAAATGTCTTTTTTTTTCAGTTTTATCTCTCTCAAAAACACGACGAGAAGGCAATGAGAAATTTAACAAGACATGGCCCAAAACTTAGCATGAAATCAGTAAAAAGTTGCAGAATAACTACCTGAAAATGAGCAAAAAATAAAAAAGATGGAATATATTTGATTATATTTATTTGATAAAATAAGAGAAAAGTTATAATAATAATAATAAAGATAAAATAACTGATAATAATAGTAATGATAATTCTATAATACTTCTTACATTTGATCAGTTTCTGTAGATGGCTCCACCCTCAGGTGTTTTCATTTATGCTGCTAATTAGACCTACGCAGGCTGCAGCTGTGTGACGTTGCACTGGAATTGATGGTAAAGTCATCATCAACTTACAAGAATGATAAAGTTGTAGGTTACCCTGCAACATAATAAATACATGGGAAAAACATTTTAATGTTATTCCACTTGATAATAACGTGTGAACAAATTATCTTGTGTTGGGACTTTTAAGGCTCATTATTTAACACAATGAATTCTTTTACCTTTAAAATGTTCAGTACATTTTGCTGGTAATGCTTACATACTTTTACTTTTTACTCTTACACTGTGGTATTGGACTGAGTTTTAAAACCAAACTTTGAAAATACTACAAATAAAAGTCCTGCATTAAAAATGTTAAGTAAGTATAATCAGGATAACCATTAAAAGTAAAAAAATACCCAATGTACAGTTTATCAAATGTTTATCAAAATAGTTGGTAATTAATTTTCTGACAAATTATTAATCAACTAAGCCTTTCAGCTATACTTGAACAAATTGTTCAGTAATTTATCTCCAAACATCTTTTTTATAAACTCCTATGCAAAAGTCTTTATTTGTAAACCAATAACTAAAGCTCTCAGATAAATGCAGTGAAGTAAAAAGTACATTCCCTCTGAAATGTTGTGTAGGTAAAGCATAAATTGCATGAATGGAAAATACTGAGGTAAAGTACAAGTACCTCATATTTGTAATTAAATACATGAATTGAATAAATGTACATAGTTACATTCCACCACAGTGTAAAAGGTTCAGAAAACTTTTTCCTCCACTGCTGTGGAATAAATTGGCCTGGCTTGTGACAGATCATTGATTTCTTTTATTGTAAAATATTTGCTTTTGTGCTTTGTCACAGCATGTGCTACATGTGAATTTTACTATTTTACAATGATTTTCAATAGACCACAAATTTATGTTAAATAACATGTTTATTATATGACAGTTATAACAGATACACAGAATGCCGATCACATTTCAAAGACATACAGCACACAATGCCTCGACTATTGTAAACACTGTTCAACTACAGTTTTGCAGATTATAATAATTTAATGATAATAATTACATTTATTTAGAGGTTACAAACAGACAGTAACAGTAATAATAGTGTCTCTGAAAAATAAGAGGCTAAATCCCTGATCCTTCTGGAGAGTAAGACATTGCTACCTGATGGTGACCTCTAACCGAGACGTAAGGAGGGACTCCAGGTCTTTATGAAACTGGAGGGCTTGTGTGTGTGACAGAGCGTGTGTGTGTGAGTGGTAGATGAGTCTGTAGCAGTAGCTGGTCTGACTCAGGTCAGGATGTGAGAATGTGTCAATGAGCTTAATGTGCTCCACGGTCCCGCGACTCGCCTCTCTGATCACAGCGTGAAACTTCCTCTCCTCCCACGTCGGCCCTGTCCAGAAACTGATGTCAAAGCTAAAGTGCTCGGGGAACAGGGAGAAAGGTCGGAAAGGTTTCCCTGGTGATGAACAGAGTGTAAAGTGCTGTAAAAAGCGTGGGTCATGTGACCACAGCAGCCGCCAGTCAGGAAGTGAGAACAGGGGCACGGCGAGGAGGTCCAAATTCAGGGACACAGTGACGCTGACAATGTTGTCACTTGCATTGCTTGCTGACACCCTGCCAACCAAACCCACTGGCTGTGCCGTAAGACGTAAACCTCCCTGCTCTGTGACCAGGGAGACCCCGTAGGGGGCGAGCATCGGTTCAAGTCTCTCTCCGAGCAATTTGATTGGCTCACATTGTGATGGGAAAACACCTCTGAGGAGGAGCTCATGAAAGGCAGGCAGAGCCCAGAGGTTGACAGGCACGTTCCTAAACACTAGGCCACTAATGCCAAATAACAAGCTGGTGACACCATTACAGCCCCCAAAGGACCCGTCCGTCTTATGTCCCTCAACACTTTTATTATTCCCCTCATCCTCCTCGTGACTCCCTGCCTTTTTAATCAACTCTTTTTTCGTTAGAAGCTCCTCCATCTGAGGGAGCAGTGATGGACGCAGCACGTAAAGACCACTTTCCCCTTCAGGATCGACATCAAGAGAGCATGCGGACCTTAAGCACTCAGCTCCTTTGTTCCTCACCCTGTTCTCCGAAGTAGCACATGTGGCTGACAGGGTGTCTCCTGTGTCCCCCTGACTGTCCAAATCTTTCTCTTTGTCTGAAGAGGTCTGAGTGTCACAGTTGAGGTCTTTCTGAAGCAGCTGGACCCAGTAGCAGTGCGCGCTGTCGACATCACGGCAGCATGCCTGCAGCTGTTTGGCCGTGAGGAGGAAGGGAATGGTCTCTGTTGTCATGGAGACAGACCACTTCTCCGCCAGTCCTTTGAGAAGAAAATCCTGCACCAACCTGACAGGATGGACAGAACCTGGGCAGAGAAATCCCCTGATAAAAGAGACGAGACATGGTTATGTAACTTTTTGCGTTGGTGCTTATTATGCTCAAAAAGCCTGAGTGTCTATGTGTACCTGAATATGTAATCACTGAGCTCGGCTGGTATGTTGTACTGAACTTTGTCCCCTTCAACAGCCTCCTCCACCTTAAGTATCTGAGCAGGAGTGTAGGGGAGGCTGCGAGTGAACACGTGGACCAAACCTTTCCCCACATGAAAGCCTTTATCCTGGCTCCTGTGCAACAGGAACACCATCATCAGAGAGTGTCAGTATGCAAACACACATCAAAGACACACACTAATACCCGGACACAAAGGGCTGTTTCTATTTACACACTCACCTTTACTCCTTACCTGTATCCAGTGCACTTGTAGCTCTGGTATTTCTCACTTTCAAACGCATGGACATCACTGAGGATCAGGTGTGCCTCTGCCGCCATGGCGGCCACCTGCCAGCTGTTGTGCCACTCTCGCTTCGGCTGGTCTGCCGGTGTCCCACCCTGTCCGTTGCACAAGGACACGTGGACCTCGCCATTTTCAGACAAAACCTGAACACAACTGGAGACACAGAAAAACAATTACAAGTACTTAGTATGTCATTATGGAGAAGTGAAGATGGGTATCATCAGCCCTTATAATAATCAGAGTTTCAGTGCAGATGCCAAAATGGTACTTTCTGTTAAAAAAAATGTTTTCATTATATCTTACTTTATTTATCTGTATCGGCATTTTATTTTAATGATGGCTGATAAAATGGACTAATTAAAAAGTGCAAAGGGACGGGAAGGGAAGGGACTTTTACTTTGCAAAACCTCAGGGATCTATTTTTATTTATTCATTTCATTATTTAAATGTTCACTCGACTTTAAAAAAAAGTGGCTAAGAACTTGCTGTATATGATGTTGAACGTTCCAGTTTTTATTTAACATTTGCCAAAGGCATTTAAACAAACTTTTGTGTTGGAGTTTGTTAGATTCCAAATTCTAAATATTGACAGACAGCTTTTCATTTTTGTTGTAAATGTTTATCAGTTCCAAATATCAGTTATTTGTCTCATTACATACTAATTATTGGTATTAGTATCAGCCCTGAAAAATCAATATTGGTACAGTTCCTAAAAAAGATTTAGATGGTGGATGCTGTAGAGAGCAACAGAAAATGCTGTGAATGGGTTGAATCCTACAGTATAATGCAGTCATACCTGAGAAAGAAGTTTTTGAGAAGATTTCTGTTCTTTTTAACCCCACTCTTCCTCCCGCAGTGAGGAAAGTTAAACACCACACGGTCAAACACACGACCCTGCAGAGACGCACACTCCTTCAGCTTTGTGCAGTCCACCTCAAAAAGCACCACTCCGCCTAATTAACACATGAGAACAGAGAGTACAAAAAGCGGCTCAAAATTACTAGGGAGGAAAAAAAGTTAGATTTAGAGAATAAAGTTATAATTTCGAGAATAAAGTTGTAATATGAGAGAAAAAAAAGTCGCAATATTACGAGTTTTACAAGAAAAGAGTCATAATTTTATAAGAATAAAGCTGTAATATTATGAGAATAAAGTTGGATTTTTACAAGAAAACAAACTCGTAATTTACGAGAATTAAAAAAAAAAAAAAAAAGGATAAAGCAGTACTATCACAAAATTAAGTCGTATTTCTACGAGAAAGGGGATATTTCCACTGTACCCAGTGTTCGGCATTCTCGTAAATTTAGGATATTTTTTTTCTCCTTACATTAGGACTTTTCTATCGTAATATTGCGACTTTATTCTCATAAAATTATGACTTTTTTTCGTAAAACTACGACTTTAAGCTCGTATTATTATGAGTTTATTCTCATAACATTACGACTTTTTTCTCAAATTACTACGAATTTTTTCTCCTAATATTACGACTTTATTCTTGAAATCCTAACCGTGGCCCTAAAACTCCGTCGTACAAAATACACCTCGGCACAGTTATCAGTGTACTCACAAAGCCGTACCAGAGTCCTTGATGGTCTTGATGTTGGTGGCTGCGCCCTCCTGCCGCAGTGCCTCCTCCTGATGCTGCAGGCAAGTGGCCGTCACGCTGGTGTCCGTCTCAAACTGGCTCACAGAGGCAGAAAACGAAAAGTTCCCCTCTCCCACCAGCAATATGGACCGTGAAGGAGACATGTCCAGTCCAACTGGAAACACAAAAAGTCAATTCCCTGAAGGTAAAGCGGATTTTATCGCATTAAGTGCGGAAGGAGGAGAAGCGCGTAGGAGCGCTAATGACCACGTTTGTCCTCCTCACGGTCTAATATAACCGCAGTAGTTGTGTATGTCAGTAAATAACGTCCGTATCTTGTGTCTAAGACAAGCTCGGCTAAAAAAAAAAACATAAATTAAACAGACTGTAGTGTGGATGAAAGCCGTTGACCTTCTCCTGCTCTCCGGCGCTGCAGTACATGAAAGCCCAATAATATTATCTCACCTGTAGCAGCTTGCGTTGAACGCCGTGTTGCAGGTTCAGTAGTCCGACCAGAAACAAGAAAATACGGGAACGTTACTTTGTTTCATATCGCATTCAAAGCCCCCCCAAACAGCAACATTAACATATTTTCCGTTTATATTATGCGGTTAAATTGTTTAGCTCTTATTATGATAATATTGATACTCAGTCGCCGGATTTACACATAAAAATGTAAACGCGCCATTTCTCAGATCACAGAATGTCCACCGTGTTTCCAGAGGGACACATTTTCAGGGCGGCGCCTCACATCTGGAGGAGGGAGCTATTTGCAGCATCAGTGTATCCCAGCATCAATTATTTCATCGTGTTTGTAGTTTTTCAATGAAAAATCCCACCTGACAGTTTTTCTGATGTGCGATTCTCAGCTCCACTCGGGATTTTAAGGTCGCTCGCTAACGTCGGAGGTAGGTAATACAACAAGCAGCGCACAGATATGTGTGTTTGTGCTGATGCTAAGGTCATGCTAGCTAACGGGAATCACTGCACCTCCACATGAAAACAGCAGACAGCCTCGCGTGTTGCACATAGCCTCAATCATTTTTGCAATCAAAGTTTTAGATTTTGTATAAATTAATTTAAATTACTAGCAAAAGCTATGGAATTTGTAAAAAATCATTGAGTTTTAAGAAAGCCATTGAATTATTTACCCTTAGAAACCTGAGTAAACTGTCTTGATTTCCTTGGAGAGAAAAAAAAAGGCAGTGAGCAGCTCATCAGAACAAATGATCCCAAAATAGCAAGAAATTCGAAAATTACCAGAAAATTATTTTTTAAAAATGACAGAAAAACAAAAATAATCAACAAAATGACCTGAAAATGCTTTGAAAAGTAATAATTCTGTAACATAATTTTAGATATATAAATACTTTTTGATTATAATGTAGTTTTCTTGACCTCTTTCCCTTTCTTATTGAAAAATAATAAATAATTTATTAAAACTTATCTAATCTAATCTACTAATTTCTTTTAATTTACAGGACATTTCTTGCCAATTTGCTCATTGCCTTTTTTAAATGTTTTCGAAAGAAATCAAACCAATTTGCTTAACGCTCACAACACTTATGAAAGGTGCCTGAAGGCTGTTAAAAAACAATGTCGATCCAGGTTTCAGGAGTTGAAAATCATCGTAAGTTTGGAAAAGTCATGAAATTTAGTTGTGTGTAATGAAATTGTTACAGTAATCTTCTGTGGACTCCTCGTAATGTTACATAACAGAACATGTATTTTCTGTATCGTCAGTGTAACGTAATGTGTGAAAATGTTTTATTTACGTTTGTTAATTTTCTCCCAGCATTCCCTCTTTCTCTTGATTTAAGATGAGTCTTTGAAAAGTCAGAAATGTTTTGTCTATGAAAATCTATGGGAACCCTGATCATCATAAATCTCTCCTTTGACTCTTTGCATCTTACAGGAAGGGTTGCGCCCACATGGGCAGTGTTCTGGCTTTATCTTCAGGTCCGGGCCATCAGAACTGGCCTTTCTCTACGGACCCCCCTCCCTCTCGCTGGGACGCACATCCTGCTCACTGGGACAGTCCACCTCGCTGGGAGAGGAGAGATGGCCGCCTACCCAACCCAGGCAGCTTTCACTCTCTCCACAGGAGCTGCAAAGGTATTTTTTGATGAAAAGAACCTGGAGACCACACATCAAATTCAAAGGTCCCATATTGTAAAAAGTCAGATTTCACCATCTTTCCTTTCGTAAAGCAGGCATAGTTGTTATATAAATACTGTGAAAGTATCAAAACGCTCAGTCTGGAGAGAAATGTGTAAAGTCCGTTTTCAGCAACGGTGGCTCTAAACGAGTCGACAGGGCTTCTG
The DNA here is from genome assembly GCF_026936395.1 of Plectropomus leopardus. Lineage (NCBI taxonomy): Eukaryota > Metazoa > Chordata > Actinopteri > Perciformes > Serranidae > Plectropomus > Plectropomus leopardus. The sequence goes on from NC_142190.1 coordinate 23,082,149, forward strand.
TGAAGTTGTTAAAGTAGAATCTCTGGCTGTAGTGCCATTACAGTTATTTCTTGACTGGCATAGTGGTGCAAAGACACCGAGAGTGCAAATGTGAAAGACCCGAAAACGCTGACACTCAGAGCAGACTGGGCTTTTTCGAGGGAAGGGCTTAAAGAGACAGTCGCTAAAACAGAGTGTTTCAAACAGAGGCTGAGTATAGGTTTATTCAGGCAGACAGTATGAGGAAAAATGAAGTATTTTTTGAAAACTGAAGCATGTAAACATGTTCTGGTAGAAACCAAAAATACAATGCACCTGAAACTGATCAGAATATGTGACCTTTAAAGAGGTGCAGCAGACAATACAAAGAGAAAGTAGTGAATTAGTAATGTTTTTGTTTTGTTTTTCTCCTCAGATGTGTTTCCCCAACAGATTGAGGGAGTCAAGATGATCCTCAATAAAACTCTGAGCAGCTTCTTCAAGGTGACTCTTCCTGCCATATTAATTTCCATTCAAACAATTTGCTGTGAAGATAAGATAGGGTGTATATCTCCTATTTAAACACGTAATAATGCCCTATTTTTAACATGATTTATGTGTTTGTTTCCAGGTCAGTCACACTCTCCACCTCAGTGCTGTTAGTCCTTCATACTATCGATTCCACGTGGAGCATCTGCAGTCTGATGATTACAGCAAGGACAAGGTCAGGCATGATTCATGACACAATCAACATATCACAGATACTTTAATATGCTTAGCAGTATAGATGTTGATAAAAAGGATGAAGTTGCTTGTTTTTTGAGTTGATTATTTGCATCTTGATCCTTCCTCACATTTCAGGATGCCCCAGCATTGATCGGTGAGATGGACTCCTCAGGCAGTCTGAACGCTCACGCTCTGCTGCACCTCACAGAGCGCGTACGAGCCAGAACAGTGTTCCAGGTCAGATCCTATTGTCCGTCTCTTGTCTAATGTCTGTCACTAAACAGTCGCTTTACTTTACACGAAATTAATGCTTCTGTTTGATTGTGTTTTAGACTCAGCAGTCCCAGTTTGTAACATGGCAGTTTGAAACTGAGTACAGAGGGAACGACTTTACCGCTGCTGTGACGGTAGCCAACCCTGACATCCTCAGAGAGTCAGGTGAGAAAATATATGAATAAATAAATAAATATATATATGTATATATATATATACACACACACACGCACATATGTATATGTATGTATACACATATGTATATGTATGTATGTATGTATGTATGTATGTGTATATATTAAAAAATAGAATCATTTGCACTCAGTCAAATGTTCTTTTTTTCACATAGTACTTAATACTCAACAAAATACATGATTGTAATTTTTTTCTCATCTTTTGTGTATCTGTGTGTGCTACTCCTGCACAGTAATCCTCGTGGCACACTTCCTGCAGAGTGTATCTTCTGGGCTGGTTTTAGGAGGGGAACTGGTCTACCATCGGGGCCGAGCAGAGGAAGGAGGGATTCTTACTTTGGCCGGGCAGTACTCAAGTGAGATTTTGGATTTGATTGAATCTGCTTTAAACACTGATTACTGAGGGGTACCTCTCCAGATCTGTTTTGCTTAATTTGGCAGCAATAGTTTCACCCTTTTTCTGTCTCACCGTGCAGGACCAAACTGGGTGGCGACGCTGAATGCTGGTAAAGGAGGTGCCCATGCTAGCTACTATCACAGAGCCAACAAACAGGTACAGCAAATACTGTCATACAGTAAAGGATGAAAAATGAGTATCAATGATTACATAAATTTGTATGTATTAATAACACATAAAATAAAGAAAAAGTGGAAATGCAAAAGTAAATTAATAAATACACTAAATAATAAATAAATGCTTGAATAAATATGTTAATAAATGCATACTTGCATAAATGAATAAATGCAGAGATTTGCACCTCCTACGGCAATAATATACAAACACAGAAATACAGAAATAAACAAATATAGTTGTACAGTAATGAAGAAATAAGTTAAAGATAGTTAATTGTGTCTTGTTTATATATCAGCTTTTATTCATATGTTATTGCATTTATCTATTTTCATATTTATTTCAACATTCTTTTATTTATTCATTTATTTAGTCAGTTCATGTATTTCAGCATTTATTTATTCTTTTATTTATTTTTGCATTGCATTTATTCATACATTTACCTATTTCCATATTTATTACTTTGCATCTGTATATATTTATATATTGATTTATGCCTGTATTTATTTATTTAGATTTTAATGCCCATTTTGTTATATTTTCAATCCTGACTTTTTAAATACTTTTTTCCATATTTATTAATGAATGCCTTTATTAATTCATTTATTTTTAATTACTTTTAATTACATTTGTTTATGCCTTTTTTTCCATATTTATTTATGCCTGTATTTATATATTTTTTTTTATTAATTCCTGTATTTACCGCTTTTTTTAAATCAGTGCATTAATTTATACCTTTTATATGTGCATTAATTGATACAAAAGTCCTTTTTTTTCCCTCCATCATACTTAATTAACACACCATTTAATTACATTTTGCAAATGCGCATCCACGTGTTTTTGTGTCACCAGATCCAAGTGGGAGTGGAGTTCGAAGCCAGTACCAGGACACAGGAGACCACAACCTCATTTGGGTACCAGATGGAACTTCCAGAGGCCAACATGGTCTTTAGAGGTACTTTTTTTCCCGCAACTTTGAGTTAAATGTCAGTCTAAATGGAAAAACAACATGAAGTATATGAGACCGTTTTTGTGTGTGTATTCAGGTATGATAAACAGTCGGTGCATAATAGGAGGCGTATTGGAGAAGCGCCTGACCCCACTCCCTGCCACCCTGATTATGGGTGCCTTTGTGAATCACAGAGGGGACAAGCTGCAGGTGGGCCTTGGCGTCAATGTGGGATAATCCTCCACTAAACCCTGCTGGAGTTACAACTTGCTGTCAGGACATCCATTCAGAGACCTGTTTCAGAGGCTTCAGAATGACCCAAACTTTCAAGGTAAAGCAATTCCCATGAGCCACCTGAATAACGTGGATTGTTTGATTGTCAGAGCCCAAAGATGGGACTTGATATCTACCTCTCAAGATGGAGGTGATGTTTTCTGAGTGGATTAAACAGGAGAACAGATGAACATTTTGAAAATCTCAACGACTGTGACTGGAGATGCGTTACTGGCCCACTTGAAACCAGACTGCACATCACCTTCTGGACAATGAAAACAGAAAGGATGAGAGGCATACTGTACTGTAAACTGAAAATAACAAAAGTTTTCTACTGTAGGTGGTCAAAAAGAGTCTTAATGTGTATAGATTATATTGAAAGATTATTGTGTTTGTCATGTTTCAGCCCATTAACTCCAGTACTTAAATACCTGACCTTTCTGCTGACCATTTTCTAAAGAAAGGGGGGTCAAAGTTCAAGGCGCAATATTGTGACAGTTGTATGTAAGTTGTATGACTCAATTTACTCCGTCTAATAGTGCACACTTTGTATGCAGCTGCAGTGCTCTTTAAGCAAAAAGAAAAAGCATGTGTTTCGGAAAGCAGCCATAGAAACAGTAAAACTATAACGGGTTAGTAATACAAATGACCAAATTCACATGATTCTTTTCTTTTTGTCCATATTGGCTCACTGTTTTCTTTAACACAACCCTGATGCCTGGAGGAATAATGTCAAAACAAAGTGGTCAGCAGAAATGGGTAAAATCACGCTAAAATGCCCGTTTGATCCCTAAAACTGTGTGTATGAGTAAGTGATTGTGTGAGTGTGTGTACTTTTTTTTGCCAGCATATAAATTGTGTGATAATCCACACATGAGCAAACAGCCTGTTGACTGGAAAAGAAAAGGTGCTGCTCCTGACGTCCAGCAGAGGGTTGTGAGAGCGGCGATGCACTGACTCCACTGAGCCAGGACTGTACTGTATGTATATAGATGAAGGCATGTGGAAACACTGACCTGTATGCAACCTGCACTACTCACGCTGCTTCAGGGCATTTCCAGTCCTGTTTAACATATGAAATGTTGCATATTTTATTTATACGTTATGTAATATAAGCATAGAGAGAAGTGGAAGGGGGTGATTGTCTTTTTGGAATTAATTTATTAAAGATGTTATTTCTAGCATTTTTTTTTCTTCAGCATTAATATGTAATCCTTTGCAATACTGTAGTGACATTTTTAAAAAAATATTTATAATCATAAATATTTTAAGTATTAACTATGGATGAAATACTGTATATAAATAATATTAAAATGGTCAATGAAATCGAAAGAAAAATGCAAAAATAATCGCCCGTAGAAAGTATTTTGCATCAAAACTATTCATACAAGAAACTATGCAAATTTGAGACATTTCTAGCAGGTCCACCATTCTGCACAATCTATAAGTTGATGCTTTTGATTGCAGTGTGAATTCTCAGGAAAAATCAAACTTGTCCAAAAAAAAGTCCCATTTTCGCAATGGAATATTTGCACTCTATGTGAGAGTAATCATGTCGAAGACAACAGATAAAAAGAAAATCTGCAAATTTTTTGTTAAAATTTCTTAAATTCAATTTCTTAAATATTAGACCATAAAAGCCATTAAAAAACTCAGAAATTTGAATTTATATCTAATTCAATTTATCCATATTATAATTTCTTGTCAAAATGAGTCAAAATCTTGTTCAAGTCTAAATATCTGATGTTACCATCTTTAAACGTAACTCTCTCTAATAACCATATTCCTACATAAAATCATACATAAGAAAAAGATTATTTATCCAAAAAACAGTCTTAAATTTGGTTAAAAATTATATTCAAAAAAAAAAACACTTTCAAAATCATTAAATATAAGTGTCTGATACCTGCAGACACCCTGTCAACCATTTTCACACTTGAGTCTTATGTCTTTCCCTTGTTTTGTGGTTGTTGTTGTTTTGTTTTGTTTACATATAAATGCATCACCTCTTAAAAGTTCATGTTTTGGCTAAACTCATTCAGAGAGACCAACATAGTTTTTTAAAATGCTGCTTTACGATGCTGTGGTGACAAAAAAACAACAGATGTGGCTTTAAAATGTTTTTATATAAAATCTTAAATTCTGAAATGATATACTGTACATACATATATACATATATATTCAAAGATGAGATCTGTAAACATTGTTGGTGCTGATAACACTTTACAGTGTATATTATCTTGCAGCAGAAGCTCACAGTGGCAAAGATAAAGGCTCATGTAGTCCGTTTAAACTGCTGCCACATCTCTCTGTTACTTGTCTTTGAATAAGGAAGAGAAGAATCCTTTTCCTCCTTCTCCCTTCACTCTTAAAGACTTGCTTCTTTGGAGTCCCACTGTTTTTTCTTTCTCTCGCTCTGATTCCTTCAGTCTCTCCTCCTCCCTTTGCTGAACCTGCTGATTGATCACCAACCGCATATCCTCCTGCCACAAGATAAGAGCAATATTCTGCTTGTAAACACACCTCTTTGAACGTGTTGCCAAAAACACGTGATTTACCCTTTTCTATCCCTGCTGCACACAGACTCACCTGCCAGGCATCCAGCTCTTGAGACAGCGCCACCTTGTGTCTGATGGTGTTGAGAAGCTGCTGAGTGAGTGTTTCTTTTTCCTGACGCACCATGGCCAATTCGCTCTCTAAGCAACTGCACGTTGATATGATGATTAACAGAATATATATCACTATGGGCTCAGCTGAAATCAGATGACATGAAATTGACATTGAGTTGTTGTGTAGCATCACCTGTAGCTCGGCTTTTCAGGACTGCTTGTAAATGGCTCGATTTCCTTCCGCAAAGACTCCAGCTCTTCTCGTTGAGATTGCAGCTGCCAAATTTGAAATATTGTAATGATGAATATTTTATTTTTCCTTATTTAAAAAAAAACAACTCAAGTTTTCAGACATTTAAAATACTGTGATTTGAAAAATAGTTTGTGTCAAATATGATTTTTCCACACACACAAACAAACAATAAATTACTTTAGAAATTCATACATTTACATGTACTCTTTCTCCTTTATATTTTTCATTTCAAAGTTTAATTATGGACACTAGAAAGCTCCATTCTTCGTAAATGTGCTCTGAAGGCTGCAAGTTTCCAGGTCACACTTTGGTAAGTTGCATATAAGACCACAATTGGCTCCAAATTAGTTAAGATGTCACAAAATAATCGCTTACATGTGCATGTTTTAAACTCGTATTTAACTAAAGCACAAAGAATCTGTCCCCCTTCAGCAGCCTTCGAGTATCAAAATCTGCACACATGCAATCCTGCACAGTAGAGGGCAAAAATCCAAATGAAGTACCAATTGGCAAAACACATTTTTGAGTGAAGTGGACTTTGGGGCAAGATGCAAATGTAAAATCTAGACAATGTCTGTTTTTTTAATTTTTTTTTTCTTAAGAAAAGTCTATTGATGTTATGCTACTTTCTGTTTTCCCATTTTAAAGTTAAAGCCTACCTTTGTAACGACTTTAAAATAACTAATCGTGCTGCTTTGCTTGCATACTCTAAACAAATCTATTTCTTTACACAGTAGCAAAGGTTTTCACCCACTGCAGTTTTAACTTTACTTTAAAATATTTGCTATGTTTTCCTGAATTAATACGATTATGAGATTATTATCTTCAAATTCTAAGAAATGTTTTAATGGTAAAAAATAGCTCTTGTTACTCTATATTAACTAGATGATACTCTTGTCGTTTTTTCTGGATTTACAAGATTATTTTCTTTATTTCAGAAAAACAGCAGCGTTTTTTTGCCCTGAAAACTTCTCAGAATTTTGAGATAATCTTGTAAATTCAGAAAAACTTTTTTTGTCAAGTGAATGCATTATGATTTCATGGAAACCAGTAACAAATCACAATATTTCATCTTCTCAGATGAATCACTAAGTTACATTTTCTTGATGAAAAGTGTGTGTGCGTGGTTGTAAACAGTTCAACAGACCTCCTCTGTGAGCGCTTTAATCTCTTCATCTTTTGCCTGCAGGACTTCGGAGTGAGCTAGAAGAGCCTCTCTGGCCTGGTGAGCAGGAGAGAAACACACAACGACACAACAGAAGATGGTCAGTGACATCAGAACGCTTATTACGAGGTGTTTGTGTTTTAGATACAGATTCCAAAAAGGTTTGGGATTTCAAATCAGTTGGTATCCGTGTCAAACTGTCCAAAGAAGGAAGTCTGTGCAGTTATTCAGTGTCGTGTGTGTGTGTGTGTGTGTGTGTGTGTGAGACTTGTGTTACCCTCAGGGACACATTTCAGACTAAAGACCAGTTACATGGGGATGGCTTGGGGACAAAAAGGGTGTCTCCGATTGGGAAAAAGCTGATTTTTGGGTTAGCTGCCAGGGTTAGGGTAAAGAGAGCTTATATAATTTCTCCAAAACTGACCTGCGTAAGTGTGTGTGTGTGTGTGTGTGTGTGTACCTGTGATTGCTGAATTTCACTATGCAGAGACAATGGTTGTGTTTGTGTACTGTCCAGAAAGCTCTCTTCTCCCAGGTTCAGAGCTTTTTGCTGTAGAGAGCGATTAACAGTTCGCAACTCAAACACCACTCCCTGCTCCTGCTCTATCTACACACACACACACATACACACAGAGTTAGAGACAGGCACAAACACACACACAAACACACACACACACACACACACACACACACACACACACACACACACACAACAAGGACTTCAAACTAGTTCCTTTTGTGACTTGTGTTAGTGATGAGTAAATATCCCCTGCAGCTCTCTCATTCTCCAAGCTACAGTTCATCTGTGTAACACCAGTCAGTCATTGTTCCCTCACCTCTGCTTCTTTCTCTCTCAGTTTCGTTTGTAGTTCTGACACTCTGTCTCTCATTCTCTCTCTCTCCATGCGAAGTCTGTCGGTGTCTTCCTGTGAGGCTTTGAGTTGTGCCTCCATGTGCGACAGTCGCCCCAGTAAAACTCTGTTCTGCACGAGAAGAAGAGAAAGACAGACCAACACAAAATACTGAATAAACGGTGCAATGAGACAGGTAAAAGAAAGTGGCTTTAAGTAGATTTAGATGCTTTAAATTACAGCTACTTAGGCCCAAAAAATTCTGTGAAATCTTCATGGCTTGACTTTCTGCTAATATCTCCATCGTTGCTTAGCAACAGTGCTATAGACATGAGACTCCAGTCAAACCAAAACTCAAGAATTCATTTTGACTTAAGGTAAGCGACACATGATTCCCTAAAGACTTGACCTAACTTGAGACTTAAAAACAAAATCTTTTGATTCTCAAGTTTCCACTTGGCAAAGTACCAAACCAATCAAATTTACAGCATCCTTATGCAGGCGACTTCAGTCTTTAATTATTAGGCATAATTCTTTGAAAGGACTTAAATGTAAAAACACTGTGAAATATTGATGGCTTCCTAAACGAGCCTGCAAGTCAAAGGCCCAGGGGCCCAGAATTATAAGGGCCCCGTGGCCCTCACCTGCAAAAAGTCAAATTACCACATAGCCTACAGACCAGGAAAAGACACAAAAAGACCACAAGGAAACGCAAAGGAATTATAAAATGATACAAAATAACTACAAAAACAGACAAAATGTACATCCAGAATTACTACAAATAGACACAAAACAACAAAAAGATGTAAAGCAACTACAAAACAAGGCAAAACAAAAATGAAAAAAATGGAAAATTCATGATAAAATCAGTTTTTCTTGCTCCTATGCAGGTGAGGTGGTGGTGTCTTTTGCAGATCTGTGCCCAGGAGCTCTATTGTCTCATAATCTGCCCATGCTGTAAACACAGCTTTGAAATGCCATATTATTTAGCCATTTGAAATCTGAGCAAATTGGCTTGATTTCTTTCAAAAACATGGCAAGAAGGTGACGAGCAACTTTAAAAAAAATGGTGCAAAAATTAGCAAGAAAGTCGTAAAAAGTTACAGGAAAGTTATCTGAAAATTTGCAAAAAAAAAAGTAAATAAAGAAAAATAAATGACAAAATCAAACAAGAAAATTAGCTTAGAAAGTGTCTAAAAATATATTATTTTTTCTGTATCATATTAAATATATGGTTCTAAGAATTAGACATGCAGTTTTCTGGACATTTTCTCTAGTTTTAGATCATATAAAATAATCCCCCACCCAGCTAATTTTCATTTCATTTCATTGTGACCATCAGTCAGTTGAGACTTTGATTTGCCCCACAAGACATAAGCAACTCTCCTTACATTACCTTGTAATTTCACACTATTTGCAAATCACCATCCATCCTGCAGCATTCAGGAGGGCATGATATGTTCAAAGCCAGCTACTTTGGCATTGATTTTGCTTGTGTAAAACATTAAGAAGTGACTGGTCGGTGTACCTCTGCTTGAATGTTCTCTATCTGTGTGAAGTTGATATTTCGGCTGAAAGATGACTCTTCCATCTCTTCTCTGAGGGAACGAAGCTCAGTCCTCAGCGAGTGCTCCAGTGTTACAGCCTAAGAAGGCAGAAAATAGGAAAGTTGAGAAGTCAATGGTACAATGAGAGACAAAGTAAGGACTTCCTAAACCTGCTCGTCTACATTTTTCTGTCTGCATGACTGTGGCGTGACATATGCAGACAATTCCACCACACGCACATACTTCTAGATTGTTTATTCTAACAGCACAGATGTTTTCTTATGTGATTTGGCAGCTTATTAAGGCAGACTTCAGGCTGCCCTTTCACTGGTTGTATGAACCAACCTCTGCCAGCTGCTCCACCAAGCGCTGGTTGTGATTGGCTAACTGAGTCAGCTGCTCGCTTTCGTCCTTCCGCCGGTCACGCCCCTGGCTGTGATGTCGTTCCAGCTCAGTCCGCAAGGCAGCTAAATCTGCAGTCAGCTCTGCCTCCCTCTGCCCAGAAGCCAGCTCGTTCATCTCCAGTTTCCTCTGCAGAACATGCTTCTCCTGCTGTACAGCCTGAGACATTGAACACAACATTAACCCTCTGAAACAAAAGCAATGACAGGAAGGCAAAGGGCAACTTAGGAAGGAATTACTCAAGTAATTAGCAATAAATTAGTAAGAAACTACAAGTACATTTCCTGAAAATAGCAAAAAAATGATCAAGTAGCAAAAATATTGGGGGGGTTGTTATTGACATGAATGACTAAACCTTTTAAAAGAAAATGCAGAGTTTATCAACTTATAGATTTAAGACACTAACACACTAAAGCAGCTAAATTTGAAATCAGTTATAATTCATTTTATTATTTACATGTGGGCTCTCCTGCTCTGACATGTCAACATGTCTTCAATGGAAACATTTTTTTACTCTACATTAGGGGCAGAGTCATACCTGCATTATCATGGACTGGAAAACTACTCACAGAAACACTTACAGAAAATCAGTAGTGTTCCAAATAGCAACAAAGATACTTCCATTGCTGCTACCATTTTTTTTACAACTTATAAAATTAGGAATGATATCTAAACAAATCCATCCATAACTTCTCTCTGTGCCATTCACATCATTTACTGTAGTCCTCTGTCTCATTGTTTTTGTCTTTATCAGTGATACTAAACTTAAAGGTAGAGTGCTGGTGGTCTGCAATGAAAATGCAATAAATTGATTCACACTGGAATTTTTTTTTTTTAACTGAACGGAAATAAAGCCTGGGTATATTAAAACACATCAAAATGACTTGCTTATTTTAAAAATGGCCAGGGGGGGATCCCGTGTACTCCCCAACAGAGGTCTCAGCTAATTATTTATTTATTTGCCTGATTATTAATGTTTGTTTATGAACTGGCCCCGGGCCTAAAAATGCCCCCAAGGCAAAGCAAGTTGAGTATCTCTTGTCTATGCAATATGCGGAGACAGAAATGTGATACGAGAATTCTAAACTTATGAATGTGAAATCATTGGTAAATCTGCTTAAGGCACTATATAAATCCAATGTTTTTTTCACAATGTGTTAGTGAGTTTTTAGTGCTCTGTTTGTTCTCACCTCACTGTGCTGTATTTCTTTAGTAGTGTTATAAAGTTTGCACAGTCCTTACCTCCAGCTCCCTGTCCCTCTGCTCCAGGGAGGCTGCCAGCTCCTCATTCTTCTCCAGTAAAGCCTGACCCAGCTCTGCAGCTAGGATCAGATCCGTCTCGATCCCTCCTCCGCTGTCACTACTGCCAAGAGAGGATGTGGATGATGGGAGAGCAAAGGAGAGCGAGACCGAGGAGGATGAGGAGAGAGGGAAGAAGGAGTCCTCCAGGCTGGGGGACGGGAGACTGTCTTTCCTGGGGGTGAACATTGTTGATGGTTGCAGGTTTGTAGGAATCAGATGGAAAGCGTCATCTCACGTCTGAGACTTGTAATCACACAGTTGGAAAGTTTTTTGTTTTTGTAAAATCAGGAATCCTTATGTGTGTCTTGCTGGTCAGGTCTTGAGTGGTGTGATGAGTCTCTTTTGTAATCCACAGTATGTCTCTGCCAGATCTCACTGTGGTGCCAATCCTCCAAATGCTGGTATCATTAAAATCCTTTCCTCTCTTCATCACAGATAAGACTGCAGGTAAGAAATAAACATCGGTAACACACACTCACTAAACAGATTGTAGTTGTGAGATTCAGGGCATGTATGATGACGTGTGTGATTGTTAGTTGTTTTCTAGAAATATAATCTCGCCTGGCCTTTAAGGAGGTCTTTTGTCTGACAGCTGCTTTTGTTACTCTGACCGAAATACCATCTTATCTTTGTCCTGATCCCCTCCCTAAATTCCAAAGGCATTGTGCTCCACTATTTCCTACAAACTCAGACAAAGTCTTGAATGTTCCTGAGACAGTCTCTGATTGAATTCCAATCAGATCATTAAGAAACAGCTCACTTGTCCACCTGCTGCTTAACCCTTTAAAACTTGGATCCACATCAGTTCTGGTGTGTTGTGTTCAAATGTCTTTTACAAGCTACTTGACACTGAAACCTGAGCAAATTGGTTTCAGGAAAAGACCAACTTGGTGCTACGTGTGTCACAAATGGTTGAAAATTAGTAAAATGTGACAAGAAACTTACCTAAAAATTAGTTTTAAAAGATAATTAAAATAATTTCATATTTAAAATTATGGCACAGATATACCGACGTATATAGTGTTATTTTCGATAATTTTTGTTTACTTTTGGTTTTTTCACTTTTTCTTATTTTCAGGTTGTTTCCTTCAAACTTAAAAAGCTCATTTTTGTGCTATGTCTTCTTTAGTTGCCGGTTTCTGTCTCCCCATGCCTTTGAAATAAATTAAACCAATTTGCTTAGGTTTCCCCAAGTAAGCCTTGAAAAGACACTGGTACAACGTACTGTTTTTGTTTATTTTCTAGTATCACATCTTTAAAGATTCTGTCCTCATAAACTAAATTTCAGCCAAATGTAGTTGCGCACTGTAGTCTCGTCTCCCCTGTCATTCCTGCCTGTAAGTTTGACGTCACCATCTGCCATCACACCTGCTAATCCCTCTCATTACCATGAAACCATGCTGTCGTCCTACTTCAGAGTCATTTCATAGCAAAAATAATGAGCTCAATCCTACTTTGATACAATCTGTGTTCATAATCAGAACTAACAGAACCTTTAGGCTATTAAACCAAGTTTGACTTCAAAGGAACAAAAATTAAGTCTGCTTACCTGACAGTTCCCAGCCAACTCACACCAAACAGGTACACTCTTCCTGTTTGGTGAGTGTGTGTGTTACGGGAGTGTTTGCACAGGAGAGGTTGAGCTGGTTTCCTTGGCAGTGGAAACATACAGTATGTAAATACAGCCAGTGGCTCCACCTCCAGAGTCAGAAAGGTATAAAGCGAGCAAACACAGTGAGACAGAGCGGGGAGGATGGGAATGTGTTTGCAGTAAAATGCTGTGACATCTAGTGGCTGAACAAGGCTGGGAAAAAACACAGATTAACTCTGAGGAATGTGTTGCTACAAGGGCCAACGCACAGTGTGTTAGTGAGGGTTACGCCGGGTGAGAGATGGAGAGAGGGGAAGGTCAGGACACAAGCAGGGGTCTGTCTAATTTGGCCCTCCTCCTCCTCAGCCCCCATCCTGTTTACCTGCTTGTAGGATTTGAAAGGAGCTCTGTGTGTGTGTGTCAGGGGGGCAGGGAGAGCAGAAAAAGGGGCTGCCATCACTGCACCTCCTTCTCAGGAGACAGCAAAAGGGAACCAAAAGCCCACAAGACGTTCACAAAGCGTTGAGGCCATTGGATCGTTGGGTGCGTTCATTAACAGACATGCTTTGCAAACTCTGGCTCGCTCTTTCAGTGTGGCTTTTGCTGCCGACGTCTGAAGCTGGAAGGCAGATGCCGAAACTCTCAGACAAGAAACTCTGCGCTGACTCTGAATGCAGCCGTAAGTAGCACACTGTCTTTTGCTGCTGCGCTTAGGTATGTTGTGATCATGTTACAAAAGTGTAGGTGGAATGAAAATGATAATACACATGCTGAGGTTTTTAATTTTGCACAGAGATATGACAAATATTGTACTTCAAAAGTCGTCCCAATTTTCCCAAAGTCACATCTATAATCTTGCACAGATCCCATCTTGATAGCTCGTGCGCTGCAGGACTACTACCCTGGAGACTGCAGGTTCATCCCCATCAGACAGGGACAGCTCATCTATGTCTATGCAATGCTGAAGGACAGAGGGAACCTCTTCTGGGCCGGAAGTGTAAGTGAAAATAATACTTTGGTGTAGCTTTGTTGGAAGTCATGAAGATGTCTTGTGTTCACTCTGTCCTCTCAAAAGTGATGTCCTCATTAACAATTGTCTTTAATAATCCGTGTGCAGGTACAAGACTCCTATTATGGACAGCAGGAGGCTCGCATTGGCCACTTCCCCAGCAGCGTGGTGGAGGAGACTCATCCTCTCATGCCAGCCACCACTGAAGTCAAGACGACTGTAGGTGAACACACACACACACACACACACACACACTACCACGTATGTATTACTTGATGCCCTTTCCTTATTCTACCTCTCCTCTTCTTTCCAGAAATGGGACTTCTACTGTAACTGATGTTGCTTTGACCAAGAAAGTGAACAATATTCTTGTCAGAATTCCAAGATCTGATCTTACACACACTGTTGACAACATATATGTAGGTTTGCTTATCCACTTTGCTGATTATCTCAATTTAGAGAGATAAGGAGAACAGCTTTGTACAGCAACATGTGATTCAAAATGATCAGATTTCATTAGCCCCGGAGAAAGGACTTATCGCTGCTTAACGCTCTATATTTGACTTGTGTCTTTTCTACTCTTTCTCTCCATCATACTGTGTAATTCCTTTATTAGCAGACATTAAAGTGTTTATAAAAGTTGATGTGTTTTAAAATGAGATAAATATAAACTGTGCATGTCTTTTCTTTTTCTTGGTGATTGTGCATCATAAAAGAAATACTAACGTGGGTCTGCTGATCTTTTCATTTCTGATTAGACATTTCTGACATAGAAAGCGCTGCCTGATAATTTAACAAAAACAAACAAACAAACAAAAAACATGGCAGCAATTAAACAGAAACTTTTAATTATAATATAAATGAAATTAAAACTACACCCTACCAACCGTATCAACGCACATAAGGAAACGTACATCTGCTCATGGACAAGAGGCTCATGCTCATGACAGCGTGAGATGTAAACATCAATGGCGTCTTGCTTGGCTGAGCTGTAGCTTAATCTTGCTCAGTGGTGTTTGGTGAGCCAGCAGTAGTTGCACGCTTCCTGTGGTGCAGTGATATGGTTTGCAGGCACAGCATGGTGAAGAGAAAGTAGTTCCTACATAAAACGTCTCACAACAAGTTCTGTGGACTATCTTGAGTAACTGGGTCGTGATTTCCAAAAAGAAACATTGCTGTTGAGTTCTTCAAATGTATTTTTTTAACAATTTGAGAACCACAAGCCATTTTGTTCCACTATATTGGCTGACATCTCTACAGCTGATGTCTCCACAATTCAGCAACTCTCACCAAAACAGTCTAGACTGATGAATGACACTACAGGTAAGAGGGAAAATATGTAGTTTTGAATTTAAAGTTAACTGTCCCTTTAAGTCAAAGAAAAAAAGGATGATTCATCAACTTCTCTCCAGATGTAGTGTGAGTTGTTCTGTGTTTTTTGAGAACAGAAACACGTCAGACATTAAACAAAAACCACACACACACCTATGAATATGAGTTTCAGAGTTTATTCTACTTCTTGTGTTCTGTGTTAATATGCCAGAGGGTTGTTGCCAATATGAAGGAATGATAAAGCTTGAACTCTTGCATCTACACCACATTATGCACTTACTCTCACATACATTTACACGCACACACTTTCCTTAGCAGCTCAGAGGCCATGCTCCCCAGCAGAAAAGGAGCCCAGTGATAAAATGTGTCCCTCTCCTCCTTCGTCCACTACTTTCCCTCCTGCTCATTCACCCAGTCTCCGTCCTCTCAACAAGCACACGCCTGGTCCCAAGTCCTTTGGTGGCTTTTTCATTTAGTGAACAAACTAAAAATGACTGCATATGCCTCCAGAGAACTCCCTCCTCCTCATACAGAAAACAACGCTACTCTAAACAAATAAACAAAGCACAGTTACTCATACCCACTCAGACAGCACTGTGTACTGTAGATACAAATAATAATTTCAGTCTGTTACTGGACAACTTCGAAAAAAAGTTTTGACATTTCTACTTCTTTAAATTTCCTTTGTAGCATTTGGGCCCAGGCAGCATATCAACACTATAATGAGATGAGACTAGATGGTGTTAGATTTTGGATATTGTAATATTATCAAGTTATCGCTGTTGTATTCTCCTAGTTCTTTTGTTTGCCTTTTTTCTTCTTAGTCATGGGGTCCACATTACTGATGATTATTTATCAAAATTTCCATTGTGTAAATATTTTGTGAAAGCACCAAAAGTGAACCCTACAATATTGTCACAATATTGTTATCGAGTTATTTGATCAAACATCTCATGATATTTGATTTTCTCCATTTTGCCCCACTTTCAATAAACAAAACCTTTTTTTTTTTCTCAAATAAACTGCGTGGCCTGTACAGATTTTTTGAGCATTTGGAAAGGAAATGCCTTTCAAAATGACATGCCCTTGATGTGTCACACACAGAGGTGTGAATGTTTTTGGCTTATGATTGTGAAATTAACTCTCAGAAGTTCATTATCCTGCACCTCACCCCAGTGTGTCTATACGAAACTTTGTCAAGTAGACTCTGTTCCATGAGCTCAACATATTAGCCTTTGGTTTAAAAGCACCATTGTCTTGCAGAGACTTCAGAATAACAGTGAGTTAGGAATTAGATACTGGTTTATTAGAAGGCACTTGCTCTTATAGACATCTACAAATGTATGCCCCTCCTACTGTTTATGTGTACTAAACTGTCACAGGTTAAATATAAAAACAGGCAGCACTTGGGGTTAGTCGTGAAACAGTGTGAGAAGCATCAGATTCTGCTCTACATTTTCTGTTTTGCTGTTCCGTCTTCACAGGAGATAGGAATGGTGCGCTCTAGGCCGGGAGACCGAGGCGCAGTGATTGTAAGGATACCATCGAATGACAGACAGGAGGTGATCTCAGCACCTGTCACACCAGTAGGAAGCCTGTACTTCCTCAAAAACTCTCTTGAAACAAAGCCGTGGTCATCCTGGAAACAGAATAGGAGTCAGTATATGAGTAAATTCTCACCAAATGTATTTTTTTGAGTATTTCTGTAGATCTCTATGGCCCCTCTCACCTGTCTGCCCTCGTGTTTGCCGTGTATTGTGATGAACTCGTCACTGACATTGACAGACAGCTCTTCAGGGGAGAAGTGCTTCACATCCAAATAAATGACATAGCGATCCTTTTCAACGCGCATCTGTACAGACAATACACATTTTAGGAACACATTGGGTTGCACACAATAGCAGAATTGAGCAAAACAAACTGAACAAAACAGAAGATAGAAAGCTGAAATTTCTGGGGTTCTCTGACTGTATAATGCAGTGGTGTTGTCATTTGCTGTTTTGATGGCTTTTTAAATATATGCATGGTAGTATGAAAGTGATGTGTTTGAGTATAACTGTATAGGTGTACAGTTTTGATGAATGATTGTATCTTTTTTTCTTTTTATCATGTAAATTTCACATATAGATATCGTTTTCTTTTATGTAATAATGAATTCAACATTTATTCAATTGCTAAGTGTGATTCTGAATATAAATAAACTCAAACTAGCTTGTTATTGTCATATAAGTGAAACACATAGGTGTAAATTTTGCAGTAAAATCATGAAGCCTCTCTGCATCAGTAAAAAAGATATTCTTCAGTGGCATATTTGAGCCAATAATTTAAAATCATTCATATAAATCTCAAGTATTAGAGCTTTCTATGCTTTTGAATGCATCTAATTGACTGCCACATCATTCTACACATTACAGTTCATTAACCCTTTGAAACCTAATCAAATTGGCTTGATTTCTTCAGAAGCATGAAAAAAAGGCAATGAGCAACTAAACAAGAAAAGGCCAAAAATTGACAAGAAATCTGTAAAAAGTTACAAGAAAATTACCCGAAAATAAGAGAAAGAAAAGCAGGAACATAACCTAAAACCTTTTTCTTTTTTTCTATAGCATAATTTTATTAAAAATATTTCTGGACATTTTTCCTTGTTTCTTGATTATATCTTATAATTACTAATAATTATTTTATGGTCACAGGTTACCTTACCTCACTGTGTCCATTGTCAGGCCAGTTGAACCAGCGCATGAACGAAGGGCGTACCCAGGGGAAGGTCCAGGGGAAGGGCCAGTACATTGGCCAATCGGTGAGAGGTTCTGCCAAGGAGAGGTCAGAGAGGCGAAAAGGGAAGGCCCGGCGGTACCAGGGATTCTGGATGGGGATATCCATGATGAGATTCCAGATGAGGTGTGAAAATTGTGGTTATGAAGGAGTCAGCCTCTCAGTTTGGGCTTGGTTTGAGATGGGTGCTGCTGTGCGCTCCTGCCCCACATTTATAGGCCTTTCCCTCCCATCCCATCCGGGCGCTGTCCCTGTTCACGTCCTCATCGCATCCCCCTCCCCTCTGTAACCTCCCATGCACACTTGCATGGTGACTCTGCCAACAGGCTGATCTTTCTGGAACAATGATGTCAACTGTTTATCCCCCCATCTCCCTCATTGTTTCATCTGTCTGACTGTGACTGGTTGTCTCTCTGTTGCCCTCCCTCTCTCTCTCTATAACTCTGTCTCTCTATCTCTCCCTGCTCCCAGTCATGAGTTGACACTGGCTCGAAGTACTGCTGATGCCCCCATACTCATTCCCCAGGAAATGCCCCTGTCTGGATCCGTGGGTGTGTGTCCGTGTGTGACTGTGTGTGTGTGTGTGTGTGTGTGTGTGTGTTTGTTTGAGGAATTGCTGCCAGAGTATTAGCCTGCTGTGCTCTGGTTGCCAGAAGCTTTAGGTTTGTGTGCAGAATGGATGTGAGGTTGAATGGGAACTGATGAGTTTGTATGGGACAGTATTAGGTGACACTCTAAGCGTGTATCATTTTGCCATGAGCTCAGATGTCAAATATGAGGTCCTTTCCAACTATCCAACACTTGTGCCAAACAAATTTCATTCAGTCACTGCTTCATGCTTCCGGTTTCCAGTGTGACAGAAATGCACACAAACATACACAAGCAATGAGATTCTACAGAGACTTTTAAACCTGTCATGCAACCACTGTTTAAGTGCCGTCCACCCCTTTCTCATAAAAATTATGTATTCCCCTTTTCAAAGTTTCAGAAAGTTTTCTCCTTAAAATAGGACTCTTGCTCAGTGGCCTTCGGTGTCTGAGGCTTCAGCCCTGAATGTTTGACAAAAAGCCATGGGTCTAAATATGTAGGCAAGATACACTATATTTTTCAAAGATAAGAATAGGCCTTATAATATGAATGTTAATGTCCCCAGATGTAAAAATCTGTCTCTCCATTCTTACTTGTAGCCTATTGAATAACTTTAGGCCTATGGCACCGCTGTTCCTTACTCAATACTAATTACCAACAACTATTAATATTTTTCTCATCGCGATTCATAATTAACCCTTATCAACCTGGATCAACATCAGTTTTATTGTGCTGCATTCAGACACCTGTCACGATCTGTTAAACCCTTTAAAACCTAGGACAGATTGGTTTGATCTCTTAAAAAAAACAAACAAAAAAATGTCAGTACCTTTTGGGGGTCATTTCCTTGTTTCTTTTTTACTTTTTTTTGGCTTATTGTCAGGTAATTTCTAAAGTTGCTTCATGCCTTCTACGCATGTATGTGTTAGAAACCAATCCAATTTGCTTAAGTTTCAAAGGCTTAATCTGTAAAGTTAGAAAAAAAAGTTTTTAAGGGTAAACAAGACACCAAAGTGCATACGAAGCATTAAAATAAAACTTGTTCATCGAAATAAATAGATGAATAAATAAAATAAAATAAAATAGCCCCCAGTGTCCTCAAATACTAGAAACGCCCGACTCCTGCCCAACCTCAGTTGCTATCTGTTATAATTTAATGTATTTTAGCAACTCCCATAACTATTTAAAACTACAATAAGCTGATAAATCGATTTAAGCCCTTATTCAGTAGCTGCTGAGACTAATTGCCATGGATGTAAAGCTGGTGTGTTACTCTACCTCCCGTCTGTTTAGACCCGTTACCATGGTGACATGCCTTGCCCCCAGTAGCTTCGAGCAGTATGCCTTCTGGATGTTAGCTATCAGAGGTGCGTTAGTTAGTTTAAATCACCGCTGTTGAAGCAGGCATGGACTTACCGGCGTCATATTATGGGGAAATTGATAAAAGAAACCCGGTTGTTTTAACTTTTGAACGAGACATTAACACATTTATAAAACTAATGAGACGTTTGGGTTGTTCTTCGACCAGACAAGACAACGGCTCCTATGCTAAAGGGTGAGATTTCAAGAGACAACTTAGCGTCAACAAGCTAATTCAAGGTGTTAGCTAGCTGCTGATTAAAGTTATGTTAGCCGGCTAGCTTAATGCTGTTTCGCTAAACTAAATTTCAAACTCAACGAAAGAGTAAGCATAGATATAACAATAACTACTGTAAGCAGACGAAAAAAAAGTTTAAGCTAAGTTAATTATAGTCTATTTAGCTACTAATATTAGTTGTCTATTAGTCGTTAAGCGAACAGGCGAGGAAGGCTTCACTTTTGACTGCAGGTGCGTAGCTAAGGCTAATTCTGGGCCAACAGCAAAGAATAAAGCTGTGGGCCTCAATTTTAATACAACCGTTTTACTAGTGGTAGATGAAGTACCTGAAAGCCATACTTGAGTAAAAGTACAGATATCTTACCAGAAATGGCTTTGGTAGAAGTTAAAGTCACTCATTAATTCAACTCAAAACTTTAATAAGGGCTCAGCTTATATGGAGGTTCATAGGCAATAGAACCAAAATAATATTAACAAAATTTTACATTACTTGAGTAAAAGTCTTTACTGGTATTTTATTTACTGTACATAAGTATCAAATTTTATTTCTCCATAACATGGACACCATCCTATTTTGTAGTAAGTAGCTAAGATTCTTACAGGAAATGTAGAGTAAAATGGAGTAAAAATATATACATTTTATTAAGGACTTATAGTTGAGTTAAAGTGAAAGTTGTGAGAAATATAAAAACACAAATAAAGTACACATATTCCCAAAAATGTGTAATATGTAATAGTTTTTATAATAAAAAGTACTTTTAAAGAAGTATTACCACTCTGTTACATTACACTACTGCATTTACAGAAATTGGGGCCTCAGATACAACATCCTTAATTCCACTTTTCTATTAGGGGCACCCATTCTTGGCTAAATGTGTGAGCAGCATTTTTAAATTTTGTTTAATTTATTATTATTAACTAATAATTGTTAATTGTAATTGTAAAGATGGTCTGATAAGCACACAACCTATGAAACAGTGCTACAACTATAGACTAGATTTGATATCATCTACATAGTGAGTGAGTCTTATTTTATCGTTGTCAGGGTGGTTACATACTCATTTTAATATTGTCCTGTTTTTAATTTGATTTTAAAGGATTAAAACCCTAGTGGACATACGGAAGAAGTACGAACATCGACTGCCTCCAAAGTTGTACCAGGAGCGCATGTTGCAGATTGCAGATTTTCTCTTTGGGTTAAAGGTAATTCACAGTAGCCTTGTTGATACCTGCTAATATTTGCTTTCCACAGCTGTAGTTTATTGCTTTACCTTCTGCATTTAATTAAAAAAAACAAAAGAAAAAAGGAATAAGATCCCATTGGTTCAACAACTTCTTGTCCAGTAATGCAGTCAGCCACCCCTTGCCTCTTTACTGTCCTCAGAGTTTATCATATATGATTTTATTCCTCCTCCTTGACTGTGGCAACTATTCCAGGTTTCCACTGCACACATACGCCGCTGCCATTACGTCTTTCTTCTCTCTCTTCTCCCATCTGTAGCTGTACCAGCTGGCTCTTTGGCAGGGCTACAGTCTCCACCTGCTGCACTTCAGCTCAGTGAAAATAACTGACATCACAGATGTGGACCACTTCATGGGCTGCTTCTTCCCTGAAGGTTTTGATACAGACCAAGATACCTTTGCCATGAAGGTAGACAGTACTGAGTGAACTTTTGTACAGTGAGTTGCTGCATGGTATATTTTTGACTAGTCACACTGTGACTGAAGTGGAAAGTGTTTCAAACTTGTTGTGCTTTGTCAGTTCTCTCATGTGAAGGAAGGTCATTGTTAGGGCTGGGTGATATGGCTTTGAAATAATACCAGTAGGGGCGTCTGGTGGCTGAGTGGATAAAGCAGGCACCCCATGAATGATGGCACTGTCCTTGCCGCAGCAGCCGCAGATTCGAGTCCAACTCACAGCCCTTTGCTGCATGTCATCCCCTCTCTCTCCCCCTTTTACACTGTTGATCTGTCCTATCTAATAAAGGCAAAAATGCCAAAAAAATAATCTTTAAAAAAACAATAATAATAATAAAATCAGTATTTTTTTCGGCTATATCACGATGCATGATATTAGCTCAATATTTTGAAATCTCCCCAAAACTATTGTAAACAACTAAAATACAAAATTATTAAATGAACTACAGTTACAAATAAAGTAACTACTGTCATATAGTAAAGTTAAAATAAAGTTTGATAAACTGCTTTTATAATGTTAAAGTAAAGTATAAAGTTAAATAAAGTACTGTTACAGTAAAGGTAAATAGAATATTTTATAATGAAATAAATCAAAGCACAAAGCGTTATCAGATCATGTAAATGAAGTAAAGATGATATATTTCAGCATATTGCATAGCCCTAGTCATTGTTATTTAGAAATGTTTGTTACTGAAGCATTATCCTGAGTATAAAAGTTATATGCGTGCGTGTGTGTGTGTGTGTGTGTGTGTGTGTGTGTGTGTGTGTGTGTGTGTGTGTGCGTGTGTGTGTGCGTGTGTGCGTGCGTGCGTGCGTGCGTGCGTGTGTGTGTAGGTTCGTGCAATGCATGGCTGTGCCATGTGTATATTTGAGCAGGAGAAAAATCACAGCATCCTCAGCCAGGATGGACTCTGTAAAGTGCTGGATGTTCTGAACTTCATCAGGATCATGATGCAGGTGTTTCAGCAACATGAGCACCTCTGCTGGCATCTATATAATGGTATATGATTAAAATTTATACAGTTTTCTCCAGTATTTGCTTTGGGTCTGAAAAATTTGGAAGAACAAATTAAGTGACAAAGTGTGAGACAGGACAAGAGGGAAATTTGAACATGTGCCCAAAAGGGTGGTTCTGTGAGGCCCTAGATGAAATGATCTTATCTAGAAAGTTCATGTCATTTTGTATAGTCAAAGCAATAACCTCCCAGTGGTAACTTATGATTCCCTGAAATATGTTGTTTTTTTAAAGAGCAAGATCTAGTGAAAATCCCAAGTGAAGTGGGAAACTATAAGATTCTACTGTATTTTACTGTAGAACTAACCTTCATCTCTTTTTAAAATCTTTTACAGGTTCATTACACATATACACCATCTGCCGTTACTTGATGACCATGAATTGTAGTGCACAGGTACTTAAAGACAGACCATAGATGGGATTAACACTGCTATATCAACTGTTCCAGACTATTCATCTATCAAATTACTTTTTCAAAAGATTGTTTTTGCAACTCCTAAAACTGTGTGGCACTTTTACTCAATCAATGATGTTAAATAACTAGAATATTTGTGTGTTTTATAATGTCATTATAATTGTGTGTGGCGTGATCCTTTATACCATCATGTATGATCCTGTCTAGGCACTGGAGTACCTTCTGTGGGCAAGCATCAGTCTAGAGCTGTCCATCCCTCTGATGACTGCTGAGTATCTCCCATGGATTGTCACACTCTACTGTGCTGTCTGCCACTGTTACTATGACAACCAGGCTGCAGTGCAGGCGGAGGTGAAAGATATGCATGAGGACACCTACAAGCACACAATCACTGTGATTTTAACAGACTGTTCACAGGATGATATGATGAGTTATTAATACCAGCTGTGACCTGATGTTGTTCTGTCTGCAGTTCTCTGTTAGGCAGCCTGCCATCAGTCTGTTTGGTGTTAATATGCTCTAGAGAAGATTACCTAGGACTATTTAATGAAATTCTGCCTAGATTGAACTGTTCCTAACAAATGTTTCTGTTTTAAATTTAATCTACATTTTAAGTTATATAGAAACACAAAAGAGGTGTAACTAAGTCGAATTGCTAAATTATTGTGAAAGTCTTGTTCCTCATTTGTGTGGTTTGTGTGTTTGAAATGTTTTCAGGAATTTGCCCGGAGAGCCCTTGGAAAAATCGACGAGCTAGCAAAGCAGGAAGAGCAGAATGGCATTTCTGCCACCAGAGAGACTCAGAGAGCATTCAAAGAAGCCTCTATTAAGGCAGGAGACTCCTCTTACCAATATATGCTCTTAATACTATTAATACCATGATAACATATTAGAGACTTGGGATCCTTCACACATCTCAGCGACAACTACAAACATCAAAAGGATGCAATAAGATTTATTGTAATACATGCAAATATAAATGCATGACTATATCTACATATCTAACCAGTTAAAGTACCATGTGAAATCTAATTTACATTGCCCAAGCACAAATTTCATCATTCCTAACTCATGCCTTATAAGAAATTATTAAAAATCACTCAGTGGAAACATCTCTCAGTGTGTGAGCCTACAGCAATTTCACTTGATAGCCACCGCTGTTTGTATAAATATGGACATATACAGATTGTTGAGCTCTGAAGATGTAGACATTTTGTGTGACTTTCTGTGATCATTTTAAAAGTTTGTTGTTTTGCTTTTACAGTGTTGATGTGCTCTTCTCTGGTTTATGAAAGAAAAACTTATTCACCTCTTTTTTTTTTTTTTAGCTAGCTGCCATGATGTTCAAGCGCGCTGTCTTTGAAGCCAGACGGAGACCCAAACCCATGTCCAGAATCAAAGCCAAAAGCACCTTGAAGGACATACCTAATGTAATAAAATCCACTCTACTGCCATATCATCATATTCAGTGTTAACCCTTCAAACCCTCGATCAACATAAGTTTTATTGTGCTGCATTCAGACGCATTTCACAAGCATTTAAACCTTTCGAATCGTAGAAAATTGGCTTGATTTCTTTCCGAAACAGAGAGAAAAAAGGCAATCAGCAAGAAATGACCTGCAAATTGCAAAAACTTTGTAAAAATGTAATAAGAAAATCACCCAAAGAATAGTTTTAAAAGGAGGGGAGGAGTTAATATTTAAAAATGTGATATAAAAAAAAGTTTCAAAGACTTAAAGCTTACCCTCAAGTGTCCTTGTCCTATATCTGCTGTAGGTGCCATGGCCTCGTAATACAACAGAGCGCATGCTAATGGGCCTGTTTGACAGCAGTGCAGCGCAGTTCTTGGGCATCTTGGAAGCACTCTGGGACAGCTCGAGACGACCGCTGCAGGCGAGGATGCCAGATGAACCAGAGCTGCAGGAGGTGGTCCTGGAACTCCTGTCTGCTGGCATCAGTATATTATCTGGTGAGTGAAACAAACACATACAGTAAGAGCACATGTAGAGGAAGCCTACAGGTGCTTAAATTCTAATTGGGCCTTTAAGGTGAGGAATGTTTACTTTGTGTATTGAGTATTTTGTTTTTTTGTTCCCGTTTGTGAAGGAGTTCCAGCTACTAGTAAGTCTCTTAGTGCACTGACGCCAACATCCACTCTAATTGATGTAGCCATTACAGGTTAGTCTCTGTTTTCTTTGTCATTTGTCTCACTTTACAATCAACATGTACAGCACTCTGTCATGTTTTACAAGGGTTTTGTTTTGTGTGTTAGTTTGATAAATGTGAAGTCACGTGATTTCTTGTGTTGCTAGGAGAAAACAAAGTACCCATCATGTCTGCGGTACGGTTTATTAAGATGTTGTTCCAGTACAAGCAGCCAGATGCTTTCACTGAACTTGCCAGAGAGATGCTGCAGGTTTTGTCTGTGAGTAGCACACAAGCATCTCATTATTCAGAGAAGGGGAATATACTCAGTTTCTTATGTTTACAGCTTGACTTTAATGTGTGCTGTGTCTCTCCGTGATCTTGATTGTCTCTTTCTGTGTCTTCATTAGGGTGTAGATGGGCAGTCATTCAGGAGGGCAGAGCTGGAGCTATCTTTACTTGACAGTTTTAACTGTCTGCTGTCTTCCCAGAGGAGCCATCCTAGAGAGGACACCATGGTTGATGGTAGCAAAGGGAAATTGTTTGACATATGGACTGATTTCGATCATCAGGCCTCTTAAACTTAAGGGAGATACATGGATTAATAGAAAGTATTCACAAAGAATGCTAATGAGCCATTTATAGCTGTGGCCAGAGCTTAATTGATCTTTGAACATCCTTTTGTCTTCTTTTTGTTGATTCTTTGGAGTTGATTGTTTTGCTGTGGTGCCAAATTGCTGTAAAATTTATGAATATCTTAACCAAGTTACTTCCCGTCACAAATTAGCTGACACACTTTGAGATTTCATGTTCACAGCTTAGCATTGATTAGGTACCAATAAGGTGCTCAACACTGGGTTACTTCATCAAAAAAATATCCAAAACCATTTCCAGTTGTCTCTGAATTATAATGTGATCTTGTGATGTTTTCAACAGACAGACACAAGTCTTCTCTTTCAATGAGTGATGGGTTCATTGGCCTGGTAGACACCCTGCACAAGTCGGTTTCTGGCTCTGCTCCTGTAAGTTTCTATGTTGTATGTGTGTTTGTGTTGGGGTTCAACTGCCAAGGACTAGGTTTCAGAGAGGTAGAGCTCAAACATTTGTATGTGTTGTATGTGTGTGTTTGTGTAGGAGGAGCGGCCAGATGGGGACCTGGTTTTGGATCTTGTGTTATTTCTGTGGGGTAAAGTGAAGCTGGTGATCCAGAGGGATCAGCAGCAAAACCAGGAGTTCTCATACCGCCTTGAGAAGGCAGGTAATTATGACAAGGTGTGTATGTATTTTATAAAGGTAAGCATTACTGAAACTGATGACTTTCAAGGTGATAGGAGCAAGTTGTTGTCTCATAAAACTGCTGCTTTTATCCTCTATAAAAGGAAGAGAATTTTTATGCCCCCGTGCTGGCGATAGCTGTGGTCGGAGACGTATTTTTGGGTTGTGTGTCCATCCCATTCTCATGAATACATTATCTGAGGAATGCCTTGAGGGCATTTCTTTAAATTTGTAACATATGCCCACATGGACTCAAGGATGAACTGATTAGATTTTGGTGGTCAAAGGTGAAGGTCATTGTGGCCTCGTTCATCCATGTGTCCATCCCATTCTCATGAGCATGATATCTCAAGAGCACCTTGAGGAAATTTCTTAAAATTTACCACAGATATTCACTTGTACTCAACAATGAACTGATGTGTGAAGCATCCACACATTTCACATTTATGTGAACTGTAAGTGCAGCTTGACTGGTGTGCAGAGGCATACAACTGCATTGATCTACTTGTAAATGCAGTTTTTGGAATTCAGGATTGAGTGAATGGTACTATTAATTTGGACACAATAAAACAAATGAACTTATACTTTTTAAAATTTTTCACAGTATGTTTGAGGTAGGCATACTACTTATTTTGTTTCATGTGTACGTGATTCATGTGCATTTAACATGTTTGCAGTGGCTGTGGTGTCTGTCTGTGCTGTGTGAGGTGGCCTTTGCCTGTGACCTGGCAACTGTTGACTGCATTATGACAGCAGAGATGACCCACACATTGGCCGTACTGCTAGAGAGTGCAGCTGAACACAGTAATCACTCTCCAGGTGAGGGATTATGATCAGCCTTTCACCAGTCTGC
Source organism: Plectropomus leopardus (assembly GCF_026936395.1). NCBI lineage: Eukaryota > Metazoa > Chordata > Actinopteri > Perciformes > Serranidae > Plectropomus > Plectropomus leopardus. Next base: position 23,109,515 of record NC_142190.1, read on the forward strand.
AGGACAGCTGAAATAACTCATCTTTTGTACTTGTGTTGTTTTATTGAATATCACTTTGGTTTTCTTTTCTTTTTATATTCGGTAAACTGAACTAGAGCCACTCAAACACACAGTTACATGTCCTGTTCACCATAACTGTGACAATATTATTATACATATGTCTCATGTGTAGGAGCTTGTGAAACAGACTGTGAGGGTGTGAAGCCAAGCTCGTTTTCTGTACTTAAGGTATGTGAATGGAATGGCTGTCAGTGCATAGCATCATATAGTAGATAAATAGTTCTGTATACTACTAGTGTTAATTTTTGCATAAAGTGTACGCATGTGATTAAAAAAATACACATATTGCACCAATGTGCTGTATTCTGTCTCAGTTTTTCAGAAATGTTGCAATATTAGCATTATCCAATGTGTGAGTTTGTGTGTGCTTGCAGAGTTCAAGTACAGAGCTGCTTCAGAAGGTGTGTAATGTGGTGGAGAGGGGTCTTGAAGCTCTAGCAAAGGGTGTAGTTACACTGCTGCCCAAAGATTGCTCAGCCATCACTGACTCTGCCTTCATGCAGGTAGGCAGTCACCTCGCCCAACATTTAGTCTGAAATTTATTCATTTTACAATCAATTGAGAAAATACAGTGAGTGAGTGTTACTAAAACCTTTTTTTCTTTTTATTCTAATAGAAATTTTGTCCCCTCCCTCAATCGACTCCCTCCCTGTCATCTCCAACATCATCAGAAAATGGAAATGAAGAGAATGAAATAAGTGAAAAGGAAAAAGACGAAGTGGAAACTAAGGCAGAGGCAAATAGTAAAGACTCTCAACACACTCAGTCTACACGTGTGTTCCTCCTGGCCAAAGAACTTCATCTAGAACTAAACATCATTCACCACAGGACTTCCCTCAAGTTACTGCAGCTCAATGCAGGTCAGACTCACTGCTACACCGACACATTTACCGATTAGTGATTTTTGAGAATTATCTATCCTTTGGCCTACATTGAGTTTGTACTCAATTTTACATTGAAAAAATGAGGAAGTTTACTGATCCAGCACTTGCTGATTTACAAACAAAAGTTGAAATCTCTGACTATATATCAATCAAAAGTGAGCCAGTGTAAATGTTCCAGAATAATATTGATTTATAAATTATATGTCTGTCAATAGACTCAAGTAGTAAATATGAGAATTTGTTGGTTGTGTCTAGTCAAGGAGTCTGAACTGTTGGACCGGGTCAAGAAGAACAAGTTGTCCAGAGCTCTTTTCCTGATCCAGAAAGCCTTGCTGGTGTACAACAACATGAAGCCAAATAAGACCAACAAAACCAAGAGTCTGCTGGAGGTTACACATTTACAGTCACTTTTTCATACATGCAGTCACAACTAGGCATGAAATGTGTTTTTTTTTCACACAGTAATGTGTATGTTTATGTGCAAATGTGTACTTTGGTGTGAAAAGGGAGGCAAATATGCCTACTTTTAAATAAGATATGATGGTTCAATTGAAAATACTATAAATAATATAAACATTCAATACCCTCATAGACTTAATATGAACTTCACTGATAAACACTATTTTGTTTGTGGCGGATTCTCTCGTAACATCTTTGAAGATAACATACTAAAGAATTAAAACTAGCCAGTGTTGTTGGAATGTAAACCTTTTACTTCAGGTCTCAGTGGCAAATTTAATTACATACTGTAAACTATATGTGAAAGGACTCAAATGTAGCCACTTTTACTGATGACTTGTGATTGAGGTGAGCTTTTAAAAAGTGTTCTGAATATATAATTGCTTTTTTCTATGTTCTCTTGCCAGGAGGCTACCACCCTGATAGAAAAAGCAGTGGTAGAAGAGAGAAAACTGTATATCTCCAGCACCCCTAAAACTCCTGCTGAAAGCAAAGATTCAAGGACAAAGGAGGAAGAAGAGAACCCTCCACCTCCTCCTATACTGCTGTCACGCTCTGACAACTCTTTAACTTTCGCCCCAGCACCTTATTACTTGGAGGGACTAGTGAGATTTTAATTTACTAATCTTGACAAGCAGCAAATCATTCACCACAAGTTCTTTGCTTTTTGACCAACTTTTTGTTTTGTTTTTCTTGTTTCTCTCCAGGTGTGCTGGTACCAGCTTTGTGGCCGTGCAGCTGATGGCATTAACAGGAAAGTCCGCCTCGGAGACTGCAGCCTGCCAGGAACTGGAAATATGGTACAAGTGATCTCATTGTGGGGTCTAGTGGAGCACTTTTTTTTTATCATCTTTATTATCCGGTGTAATATTAAGTCTGACTTTGTTTGTTTTCAGGTACCAGCAATATCTGGTGAGTGTCTGCTGAGGGTGGAGGGGCTGGAGCCCAACCAGAAGTACGTGTTTGCTGTAGCAGCCTACAACAGGCAGGGCAAGCTACTGGGCAACACCATAGGAGGGTCAACATTACCGCTGCTGGCATCCTTGCCGCTTCCAATGCTCTCCACGTGGGCTCACTTGGCACAGGTACACTAAACTGGTAGACACTTGGTAGCAGTTTGTTTTTCACCTCACCACTTTGATCAGTTGGTGGGTCCAGATGTCTCTGCTGGTGGTGAAAAACTCCTGGGGGAAAATAGCAGACCATTTGTCCAACACTTTCAACCAAACACATATGTACATGCTGCCTAATTTGGAGGTGAGGTAGGATGGAGAGCCTGTAGGCATCATAATGATTAACAGCGACTAACACTGTTGTTGCTTATTGTTGGAATTTAGCCCATGTCAAACTGGTGAATACCTTAACACAGTTGCCCATGGAGCCAGGGAAAAGCAGGATTATGGTTGTAGCTTTTTTTTTGACTCTATCCTCAGGTGGCTTTTCAAACAGAGCAGTATGCCGTAGCGAAGAGGGCCTGCAGGGAACTGTGGACTCACTATACCTACCCTGGTGATGGGTCCCCCAGCACACAGGATAGACTTGCTGCCACAGGGTGAGGAGGGAAACATATCCACACTATTCAAGTCAAGGTGTCTGTAGTCTGTTTCTTTGCATTTGCAAATCCCATTTTGCTCTGTATAATTCACCATGCTGAAGGCTGCGTGTCCAGACCCTGCAGTGCTCCTCTCCTCACCTGTGTCAGTTGTTCCTCGCTTCTATCTTCATTGAGACTGACATCAACATTCAGCAGGGATCACTCTATTGTGACTCATTCAGTGACAGTGGACCATTTATTTGGGAACAGGTAAAAAATTTATCTGGATAGAGAGCTGTGCTTGTGCAGTGAGTGTGTATTTTCCAAATGGAATGACTGCTCCAAACTGTTAGATAGTTAGCATTGTTTGCAGCATCACAGTGTAAGCATTTATGTCCTTTTTTGCTTATGTTATTGCAAACAAAGGTTATATTTTTAAATTAACATGCATATAAATACATGACATGTGCATATGTGTGTATGCAGGAAGCCAGACTGGCAGAGTGTGAACGAATGCTGGTGGCCATGGACCTGGCAATGTGGCTGAATGATGGTAGCGCTGCTGTGCAAGCTGCAGTTAACTGTTATGGCCTCTTGGCACCTCTAATCTTCCATCAGATTACTTGCGACCCTGTTGTACAGGTATGCAATATCTCATACATACAAGCCTTAATATGCTGTCGTACAAGGAACACCTTTACTATGTTAACAATGTAAAATAATACAAACTGTCAATTATTTACAACAGTGTGTTTATGCCTTTGTCTCTGCTCTAATGTGCAGGTGCTAAAAAAGTGCTTGATAGTTTTAGAGGAGAATTCACGTCTTCTCAAACAAAAATGGACCGAAAACACCTCAGAGTCATTTATGCACATGATAGCCTGCATCACCTATTACCTGTCCAAGGTGTGTCTGCATGTAATTATGTACAATTTAAACTGTTTATGTGCATACACATGATAGAAGTTTTAGTGCTCAAACAAGTGTTGTGTGTTTTAGCTACATGCTGAAATGTAGAATTAACTGGCAGACACAATCATCCACAGTGACTGAGAATTCCCAGATATCACAAACTATAATTAACCAGGAACCTTGCACAAAATAATGTCTCACTCGTTATCCTTCCTGAACAGGCATTACGTGTGCTCATGGAGCATCAGCTGGCTTCGGTGGTGATGGACTGTGGTCGCAGGTTGCTCCAAGAAGTCTATGATGCCCAGCTGCAAATCAGTAGACTTGCCAGGAAAGCTGTGGGTTTAAAGAATAGTGTAAAAGTGAAGATGTCTTTTATGATTTGTCCTCACTCTTAGAGGGACTTAAGATTGTGAATTGAAACAAAAAAAGATTATGCAATATATTTTGAGATTTAATGTTTTGATAGTAAATTTTAATCATACACAAAATGAATAACTTGCTCAACAAGTGTTTTTGTGGGTTTCTGTGTGTGTGTGTGTGTGTGTGTGTGTGTGTGTGTGTGTGTGTGTGTGTGTACGTGTGTGTGTGTGTAGTCAAAGACAGATCATGCTCCTATCAAATGTGAAATGCAGCTGAAGGCACTGCAGTGGAAGAACAAGAAAAACACAGATGAAGCAGTTCTCACTGCAGACAATGGTAAAACATAGAAACTCGCGCATGCACATGGGTCTCAGTATACAGCATATTTTAGCATCAACATTATATTTTTTTATATACTTGTCTACTGTTTAACACTTTATAAACTAACAGTGGCATGTAACACGTCTTTCTAGAAGACTCAAGTATTTCATTACATTTTTGTTTAAATCTATTAGCTGGTTAATTGATTGTTCTGTGAACAATTACTAGACTTTATCAAACATAAAAGATGCAGTTACACATAGATTCAAATAGTATCTTCCCCTAAACTCCACATTGTATATGACTGTCTTTTTTTCTGTAGAGATTGCACGCCCACTGACTGGCTGTGAGGATCCAACCATATTGTATGAGCTGATCTCCAACAGTACATTAAACAATGCCTATCAACATGGTAAGTGGCACACACACATACTTTTTACATTAATAATTAGTATTGTTCATTGACGCCTGTTTTTTGTGTGTATTTTTATAGTGATGAAGCTCAGACGTAAGGTATATTTTACTGAGTTTGCGGCACTACTTCTCCAGAGAGCCATGGAAGAAGGCCACCCAGACCTTGTGTTAAAGTGGGGACAAAGCATGTTTGAATTTCTGTCCAGGTGTGCTTTTACTGTCCACCTCCTTGCTGATTTTGGCAAAATGACAGATTTCAGCTTTAATTTCATAAACATGTCATCCTTTCATATGTATATGAATATGTTTGTAGTCAAAGCATCAAAGAATTCATTACTGTCCTCTTATGTAAGAATAATACTGCACTGTATTTCACATAGTAGCTGTGTTTCCTGCGCTGATGAAGACATGACAGCATGTGAACTCTTCTCTCTTTGTCAGGCGTGACAAGGTGATGGGACTGTCCACAAAAAGTTTGGAGGGACACACTTTGAGTAAAAGAAGAAGTAGTGCTCAGACTCTTAAAGGAAATGAACCACCACAGGTGAAAAAATATGCACACAAATAACCAAAACATACACGAAGAAACATAAGGATGTACAATATCCCATACTTCTGTGTTATTCAAAACTTTTTTTGAATGACACTCTGTTAACAATGATCTACAAAGCAGATGAGGTGGCAGCTTGATTTCAGATGATGCCCCCCAACATTTGAGTCTGAAGGTAATGACAGATGAAGCTAAGGGTAATGAGAGACGAAAATCCACATAATTTATTTGTAATCGTGATAAGAGATATTTTATATTAGCTTTATTTTGAAACTGCTCAATGGGAGCATACTCAGAGAGCCAATGTGGAACAAAGTGTTTTGGTTTCCAATATTGTAAGGTAAATGTTATACAAATTCCTTGTTGATTGCTCTTAATTTTAGGGCCTTGTGTATACTGTAATCACCCATCACAACTATCAGTACATTAGGGATTGCCCATAACCCCAAATACTGTGATGCTTTTTGTAGCAGAACAAGAACACACCTTCACACGATGATACAAGAAAGAAACTAAAGCAGAAAATGCCACAAAGTATGCTCCAGAGAGTGAGAACCAGCAGGTACAGTGTGCATGTGTATTGCTTTTATTTCTGCGTTTGTGTGTAATAATATAACCACATGTGCACTGGACTTCTCTCTGATGTGTGTGCAGGGAAATGCAGGCTGTGGAGAATCTGCTGAACATGATGTCGTCCGTGGTGCAACGCCACAAGAAGCAGCTTCAGCTGAGGAACATGTGCTGCGAGGAGAGAGTGTGGAAGTCTCAGCTCAACTACAGCATGGCTCAAGCCCATTTAGCTGTGCTTTACGAAGGCCTGCACCAGCTGCACGCATGTGCACTACAACACAGGTTTACACACAAGATAAACAGCTACTTTACCTTTTCTGCTTTTTTTCTGCAAACTATTGATCTGTTACACCAGTTACATTTACATTACCATCATGTTAATATTAAGAGACATACTGTTGCTAATTGGCCCTGAGCAGGATTGTATTGTTTTTGGAAGACATTTAGTCGTTCTTATAGTATCTGACGTCAGATAGTATGATTAGTATTTAAAATATGAATAACCCTGGATATATTGTTTATCCATACGTGCATGCCTGTTACATGTTCTGTATTTGCTCTGTTTCAGTTACAGTCAGTTTAATCCTGAATGTTTCTCTCTGGCCTACTCTGGCATCCTGGTGCGGAGGAACTCACAGCTACAACAGTCTTCCAAATATGAAGTTGTCTCAGAGAGGGACTCCTCTGACTCTGGTCAAAGGGAATGTGTGGCTGCACACAAAGACAGGAACAAAAAAGAGGGTGAGAATCACTCTCTAAAAAACTTAAAGAAAAGTTATCACTTGGTCTGTGTTTCATGTCTTGTCTTTTTCTTGAAGCAGTCAGAATGGATGACTCTTTCACAGAGGAGAGTTGTGAGGAGGGAGAGGACTCCTCTCAAACTGTGGAAGAGCAGATGGAGACACAAAAAGTCACTGCTGGCTTGCTGCTGGGCTCACTTAACGAAGCTGCATTACATCTCAGAAGGGCTATGGTAGTACACACACATACATGAAATAAAAAACAAATGCTGAAATAAATGTAACCATGCAGTATGACTCCTGGTGTTGTATTTTATAAATCTATTTTTAATTTTTTTCAGGTTTTGGCACATCGTGGCAGCCACTGGACCAATCTGCAGCATGTGTGTCAGACAGTGTGGGACCAAAGCTGCAGAATCACTGTCTTAGTACAGAGTGTTGCTCAGTTTGAGCCTCCCTCCCCGATCACAGTGAACCAGCTGCACACCACCTTCACCCCTCTACTGATGCTGGCAACTGACCTTATCATGGACATGCTGAACAGACTCGGGGTAAGTGTCACTTACAGTTACAAAAATTTATTGTAAATTTAAAAATTTAAACTCTCATAATGATACCTTGCTAATAAAGTAAAAAAGCAAACCTCTTGCGTCCTTGAGAAAAAACACATTTCAGCTACAAAGTGAACATGAAACAGTCCTATTTGCAGGTTTCAGGTTCATCTTTCATCTTCATGTCTGTTCCTACTAGCTGTGGAGTTTGTATGACAGTGATTTGACTGAAGAGGAACTAGAGTCCAGTCTCCATTTCTCAGCTGCTCTGGATAACAGCACACAGGTTGACCTGCGTTGGATCCGCACCCTGGTGCTGCACACTCTGGAGCGTCTCCATGATAGTGGCAAATGGGAAAGTCTGGCCCACCTTGCTTTAGTTTTCAACTCATACACAAAGTGGGTGTCACCTTTTTTTCCTGCAAAGCAGAGACTATATACTACATTGCACTCATAAATGTAAAATGCAGCTTACATTTAATAATAAATAGTTTTGTGTATTACATTTTAAAAGAGATGGAGTAAAGTTTAGAGGCAGGTTCTTATCATTAAAGGGTATTTGAGTGAAACTTTTAAATTCTAAAACTGCAACATCATTAATTTGATTCTGTCCTTGGAACCTTTGTTGCGTATGATACCCCCACCCCATTTCTACACTGTCCTCTGTCAAATGAAGGCAAAAATTCCAAAAAAGTCATCTGTCTCAGAGTACATGCCCATGATTTTGTGTGTGCTCCTGCATCTGTATATCTGTCCCAGGGAACGTTATGCCTTGATCGTAACTCCTCTCCTAGTCCATGCTCAGAGGAGGCTACTTGAAAGAATTAATTCTTTTGGAGGACCTGCAGTCCCTCAACCACACCATGTCAAGACACAGAAGGCCACTGGCAAGGAGGTACCGCATTCCCACAACATATCCATGCATTATATCATACTATACAATGGGATATTGCCTTACTTTATTTAATTAACTCTTTGAAACCTGGATCGATACCAGTTTTCTTCATTCAGATGCTGTTCAAAAGCACTTAAGCCTTGGAAATGTGAGCAAACTGGTTTGATTTTTTTTCAAAAACATGGCAGAAAAAGAGCAATCAGAAACTTGGCGTGAAATGTCCCTCAGCTTGCAAAAAAAAAAAACAGTAAAATGTGACAAAAATATGACCAGGAAATTGGCTTAAAAAGAGAGACAGAGAACGAGAATTGTCAGAAAATGATTAAATAACTAGGGAAAAATACAGAGAAATCTATGTTTATAATTACATATTTAAAATTATACTACAGAAATATATATATATTATAATTATTTATGTATTCTTTTATTCTAGATTTTTTTTTCTTTTACTTGTCTTACTTTATCGCTAATTTCAGGTAATTTTTTTTTGTAAATTTTTTGTTAATTTCCTGCTAATTTTTGGGTCATTTCTTTTTTAAGTATCCATGTCTTTGAAAGAAATAACAAATTTCCAAATTGTTTTTAGGCATTTCTTTGTTTTCTGCTAATAATGTCCTGAGAGCTTGAACAGTTATCATTTAACACCATAGAATCAAGAAACATATTCACATCATGCATTTCTACTCCATTGAAAGTGTAATAACTAAATTATTCATCTCTTTTGTGTACACTTATGCACTGTGTGTATTTTACTGTATGCATATGAGGTGCTTTATTTTCTATATTTAGGTAAATTACAGGAACTACGCAGGTTCCCAGCTTCTCATTGGGTGGACCCCTCAGCCTGCACAGCAACTGCCCATTTACAAAAAAGCAGCACTAACAAACTCCACTCCTCGAGATGCGGTTGATCTTAAAGGTTTGAACTGCCCTCTCATGTCATGTGAAAATATTTAAATCACACATAACGATTGTTTGAAGACAGTTGGAAATGATGATGGCTGCCCTACAGTTGAAATGCTCCTAATTTTAAAAAAATAACAGTGAACGGTGAATCGTTGAGAAGCTATGGTATGAATTCTGCAAAATTACTAACATGTTACACAGAGCTGAAAATACAAAGTGTGTACTGTGTCTGTATGTATAATGTTTTCATGCATATATGTTCCGTGTCTTAAGATGCAGAGAAACAGCACTCCATGTCTCTTGTGTGCGTTCCTCTGGATGTAGAAGACACACTGAGCTGTTACCGTCAAGCTCTTGAGAGAAGACCACACTGTCTTCACATGTTTGGACATAGTCGCTCATTACTGCTGCTACTTCTCGCATACACAAAGCCCTGTGAGTTTAGCACAGATTGATACGACACACGCACATACTCACACAACTGTTTGAAACCCCCGCTGTTTGAACTGTCTGCGTCTCGCTCCAGGCTCTGCGGCACAGCTACAACACAGTCAGAACAGAAGTCTCAGCCAATCTGCAAGCCTGGTTGATTTCAGTCCCTTAGTTATGCCTACTCCAAACATCCAACCTTGGGACCTGACAGAGGAGGACTACAGTACTCTGAATGCTCTCTACAGCCTCCCAATCAGCCCTGATCACATGCCGACTGTCAGTGCTGCATACTCCATCTCTATTAGTAAGAGCTTCTTTCTCACACTTTACATTAAGGACGCATGGAAAGTTGTCAATAGGTTGGTTAGGAGTGTACAAGAGAGTACCAGCAGACTACATGACAGGATAATAGCATGGAATATCTGGATGTGTCTGGCTGTCAGGGTTATTAAGGTCTTACATTTCTCCCTGTCTAAATCCAACTTTTTTCTTCAGAGTATCTCCAGGCCAACAATCACGACTCCCTCAGAGTTCTGGCACTGCATGAAATGGGAAATCTGCAGTTCTACAGTGGAAACACACGGTTAGGATCTGTTGGCTGTGTGTGTGTGTGTGTGAATACAAACCCACAGCCTTTCATTAAATCACTCAATCAGACTTTATTTGTGTTGTATAGCACTTTTCATACAAGCTAAATTGTAACACAACGTGCTTTATTCAATAAAACCAGAACAACCCCCCTCCTCATCTCCCACACACATACAAGTACACAGGCACATGGGTAAAAAAGCAGGACTTTTTAATTAAAGACCTAAGAGTACCCATCAAACTGGGAACTGAGGAACCACTATCATGAGTGAGGAAACACCAGAGGCAGGATAAAACCCATAGATAAAATTTTAAAAAGTAAAATAAAAATATAAAATACTCTAAGTACTAGATAAAATGTATATGAAAGGATAGCAGTACAAATAATAAAAGAGAAAGAATGTTAAAAATAATAAAACAATATACCAACTAGTAAAACAGAGTAAAATGTATAGTATGTAAATATTAAATAAATAGGTAAAGTTCAATTAAAAGCAATGTCTTTACCTGCAGTTACACAGCAAAAATCTGTAAGTTGAGCTTTCACAATATTTCTCATAGTCATTAATTCCTGTGTGTGTTTTTTCTCCAGGGCAGCACACTCACACTGGAGAAAAGCTATAGACTGTGCTTTACAGAGCTCAGGTGCTGTAGAGAAATGGGATGGCGTGTCCTTTGGGGGTGGCACCCTGCAAGACACGCTGAAACAGGCAGGCGTTTGGGGGTGTTTACAGGCTGCTGGACTCACTGCTAAGATTGCACAGTAGGTTAATGAGGTTCATTACTGATTTGATGTGTTGTTTTTTTGTGTTGCAAGCGTATCTCTTTAAAAACGACCTGCTTTTGGTGGCTGTTTTTTCTCTAAAGGTTTATCTTAACATCTGATATCAGCCAGAGGACCGAGTGCTGTCTCATGTCTGCACACCTCTTTAAGGTAATGCTTTTAGGGAATGTTACACTCTCTGGTTTTTACTTTTGTTGCTAAATGCAAGATCGAAGACCAGGTGACAGGAGTTTTTGTATGGAGCTAATTTCCTGCCAGAACTTAACAAAAAAATATGTTTTACAAATACCCTACAATTTTCTAACAAATATAATATATTTTCCAAATGAAAGACAAAAAAATGCATGTCATTTTGCAAATACAAAATGTACTTATCATCAAAGAAATACCCAACATTTTTCTACTACACCATGCTTCAGAAACAAACACAACATATCTTACAAGTGCAATAAAAATGTATTCTACACAGACAAAATAATAATAATAATAATGTGACTTATGGAAGTATTTTGTTTGATCTGAATGATGCTGGGATTTTCTAACAAATGTGTGTAATTCTACCTCCACAACAGCAGATGGCACTATGAGTCAATTAAATGCTGCTGTTTTCTCGATAAAAAAGCATAACAATCTTTATATTTCTTGACCATTTGCAAAGAGTTGTTTTTATAAAGGTTTTATATGCTTTTACACAGGAGCTTATGATCTACATGAAGTAGAAAAAATACATTTTGTCCATAGTTACAATAAGTTCAATATTTCACAGGACACTCAGTAGAGGAGTGTGTGTGGCTGACATGAACTGTATTACTGACAAGGTTTAAAATAATTTTCATGTGGAATTGGAGGATCTCATATCTGTTGACTTGATTTCTTTTTCTTGATCAATATTGATGAAGATGACCTGATAAAATATAATTTAATGTGGAACCATCATGTTTTCTTTACATTTTGGGAGGATATTAGCTCAATATTTTTGCTCTCATGACTGTATACTCTAAATTGTGTGTTTGTGTGCATTCATTTTGACATCTTATATGTGTGCATGTGTGACCCATCTCCCTAGTGTGTGCTGTGTTGCTCCCTGGCTCAGCCCCAGGCCGACCTCCAGTACGCCTCTCACAACATCGGAGATGAACTGCTCCCTGGGGTCGACCTTTTCTCTGAACCCCACAGGGTTCACCCCAGCACCACTGTAACCAGCCTTAACTTTGTCTGCCATTGGCTTTACGCCACAGGCTACTATATCACGGTACACACACATACGCTGTCTGTCTGCTCCCATTTTGAACTGCAGTTCTCAAGAAACATAATTGACTTGTCAACTCATAATTGTAATTTCAGCTACTGCCCACACTAGCCCTTTACCTACATTTTGTTGGGACTGTGTGCAGAGATGTCCAACGCTATGTTGAGGGCAGAATACTTAAGGTCAGCATTTGTGTTGGCGTCCATATGTACATGTAAATCTTTTTCCTGTCATGGTTTTGGTGGAGTTGTTTTAATCTGGTTTGGTATTTTCTGCAGATGCGTGCCCTCACTGAACTGTGTTTGTTCACTGAAGCTGTGAAAGAGGCAGTTCAGCTCACAAAAGGAACAGGGGTCCCTCTGCCTTATGGACACTTCATCACCAAAGACAAACTCCATGTAAAAACACACATATGTTCTCTCTTGCCTGTGTAAACTGGTAACTTTGGTAGTGTTACATCTTGATTTTGTTTACATGCTTTATTTACACTTTTATTTTTGACCTTGTGTTTATAATACTGTAAATCTTTCAAGGAATATGCGAAGACATGTGGTCTTCACCTGCCATCCTTTAAGGGAGATGTGTGTCCCTGTTACATCCAAACTTATGCAAACATCAGTGGGAGACAAATTGCGTAGTATTTCTGGAAAACAGTCAAACTAAATACTTATTTTTGTGCTGCCTCTGCACCGTATTTAAAGTATTGTTTTGTTCTTTGTTTTGTTTCTTTGCTCTTATTGTGCAGCCTATGAAGACGTTCTACAGCAACAAGTCTCTCCTGGACAATTCTGAGGTACTTTTTTGTAGGATTTCATTATATTTCTGAAGGTCTAGGGGCATTTCATGAGTGAAATTCTGCCAAGTATTCGATTGTAAATGTATAATTAAATGTCACATTGTTTTTGGTAGAAGAATTGCCACGTAAAATGTTCTTAAATCATTCTTAAAGGGAATAACAAGACTGCCACAGTTTGTAAGTTGCAGGTGCACTTTTATTTGTTTTTGTAATATAACAGAATCACCTCATCTCCCCAACCCACCCCCAGCTATGTGATCTTCCTTACACATTCAAAAACATTTGACACACCCTTTCTGCAGGATGCAAAAAAAATGCCTTACTGCCCTGTTATCTGTCTGCCCTGATGTTTCAGCAATATATTTGACAAATTAACACATAGTTGATGTAATCTATGTGGTTTTGGTTTGTGGTTAGGCTTTGGAGGAACTTGTGAACTGTGACTTTGCTGCAGGAATCCGAACGCTGTATGGATCCACCTTGTGCCTCCGATTCAACCTTGCTCGTGTTCAACTCATCCTGGCACTCTGTAACACTGTACATGACCCTCCTGTGCCAGGTCTGTAAGCAAGACTACTTTCTTTGTTCTGTTATTTATGTTGAGATAATGATTTGGATCAAATTACATATTGAAAAGTCTTAAAAGGACATTAGGGAAGAATACATAGTATTAAACTAATAGACATTTAATTTACATAGAAACATGCCCTTTTGTGTTCTCCATTTCTCCAGATAGACAGACTGTGTTTCTTTTTGAGATAAACATGACTCACTACTCAAAAAAGTCCAAGATTGTTTATTTGATGGGTGAAATATACATAGTGGTCATTACAGTGGACATCTATTTATTTTCTTGTAAATGGTTGGGTTTTGACACTTCAGTTGCATGTAAGTCAGCTGGCCCCATTGCGTCATGCCATACACTGCCATCTACTGGCCAGGTGTGTTAGTGCAAAATAAATATCCCAAAACCAAGATGGCCGATAGAATGGAGGAAACGTCGTGCAGCTCAGGAATATCTTGACAGTCCTCCCAAATAGGAGACATTTGCAGGTAAGAGAAGGCAATGGGCAACAAAAGAAAAAATGACCACAAAATAGAAAGAAATTAGTAAAAAATAAATGAAAATTAGTGTAAATAAATGAATGCATAAATAAACAAATGACTTGGAAAAAGAGCTTAACATAGTATAATCTGTAACATAATTTTAAATATGTTATGATGATAATTTGCTATGAATATAGTTTTTTCCTTGCTTTTTTCATTTTTCTCAATTTTTTTTTCCTTTTCTTTCCTGGACATTTTTCTCACAGCTTTTAAAAACAATTTTCTAAATCTGCAAATTTCTTTGAATTAGTGGAACATTTAGGTCATTGCCTTTTTCCCAGTTTTCTGAGGAAAAATCACACCAGTTGCACACGCTCAGGGTTCAAAGGTTTAAATACTTGTGAAAGGTGTCTGAAAGCAGCGTTAACAGTATTACAGTATGTTAAAATATGGGAACACACTAGTTTAACAGCATTCATATATATATATATATAGTTTCACATGATAACTGTTATGCATGCTGTCCACCTTAGTGGATGGGAAAAACTCCATGTTACATTTTGTTTTCATGTCTAAAGAAGAGTAAAATTATGTAGGACAAGAATCTTGACATAGGTAGTCAGACATCATGCATGACATACCTTTTTTTTTTAAAAATTTTTTGGATATGAGTAAATATTGCTAAATTCCATATTACGTCATTTTTAACATACTGTGCTTTATTTGTGTGCATTTTACATTTATATGCAACTAATCTGATTTAATTGGATCAAACTACTTTTTTATGCATCAGTGGGAATGTCTTTCAGATGATGATAAAGGAGAAAGTTATGCCGGCATATCAAGCTCTCTGGTAAACTCAAACCCCCATGAACAGGACAGAGGGGACACCGAGGCCTCCTGTTCAGCGGCTGAGAAGCAAAAAGTGCTGACCCTTGATACAGCGAAGGAGACGCTCACTCTAGAAAGGATTAAGGTCAGACTAACAGGGTATTTGTCAATAGATCGTTACTTCAGAGGTTTGCCACTTACTGCAATTTAAATTGTTTAATTAATCTTACCATAAATATGGAGGAACTTTTTTCTAATTTGTTTTTTATGTCAGCTTGCACATATGTGTCATCTCCTCTGTTGCAGTTCCTTTTGCTAGAGGGAGCATCCATCTTGTTGCACTCCATTTCGCAGCAGCTTACCTCTCAGTCCTGTAGCAAAATGGAGAACCTGGAACTGACAATAGAGTTCAATCTTCTAAAGACCAACCTGTACCTGCAGCAAGGACATGTTGCACACAGGTATGTTGGCCTTATTCATATGTGCTGTCTGTGTGTGCTTTTAATGTGCATATGTTTGTATTTCCTGACCAGTCTAACTATTTTATGTCATCCTTCAGTTGTGAGATGGCAATTTCATGCTTGGTGCTGATGCAGACTTCTCCTGTGATCATGAGAGAGACCATACCTGACTCTCAGAAACATGCGTCTGAGGTCCCACATGGCAGGACTGGACGTGAACAGGTAGGGTGTTTAAAATTGATGCAGAAACAACTAAGTTGATTTTTAAACAAAATTCAACCAAATAAAATCCTGTTCTGTATACTATGTGATCAACATTAATGAACATAACAACATTTACAACCAAAAGTAGCTACTGCAAGAAAAACTGCAGATGACAACAAAATAAAAGTGGTACTCTGAGTGTATTGGTAGCTGAAATGCCATAATGTCACCTTTTTTTTAATTTTTATGTAAAGTATGTACATAGCTTGAGAAGTAGAATGGTCATTGATTGTGCATGGTTTGTGTATATGTATGTGTAAATATAGGTTACATCCTGTCTACAGGGTTGTAGTTTGTCAGCCCCCCTGCATGGAGACTGTCCCAAAGCAGTTGAGGCCAGTGAGAGAATTGGAGTTTCTCTGTGGCTGCGTTGCCGCCTGGCTGTGGTCCGCAGCATGGCTGCACACCTCCCTGACACTGCTGCCCTTTTCCCAGGTCTGATCATGTGTTTTGCTGCTTTTCTGAGCAGTGCAGTATGTTTTAAACAGTTTGACTAATATCACAAGGATTAAAAATGTCAAAACAAATTAGTTATCTTTCCTCCTGTGTAAACTAGCACAAAGTGTACACTTGAAAACACATTCAGAACTACTTAACCTTGTTTCTTACATTGTTTAACATTACAATGGTTGGGATATTATGGTCAGAGTACTTATTACCAAAATAATTGAGTGTAGTATTAAAAAAGATTTAGAAAGGGAAATAGCACATTCACATGGCTAACTATAAAAAAACTGAAGTCTTCATTTTCTGCATGTAGGTGAGTGATATAAAGTTAGATATTTAAAAAGTTTGTGTGCATGTGCATGTGTGCATGCGTGATTGTATTTTCAAGGTAAGAACATCAATGAGGAGGTAGCTCAGGTGTTACAGGAGAGTCTGGATGAATGTGCACAATGGGGAGACCTCGATATTCAAGCCCTTTTGATGGTCGAATGGGCAGAATTGGAGGCACAGAGAGGCAAGACTGATGACAGCATGACACTGCTACAGGTACCAACACACAGACACAGCATCTTTTTTCTCTTTTGAATTTTCAGACAAATTAGTATACTTTACAAAAGAAAGATAGCGACAAAAACTACTAAATGTGGGAACTAAGTTGGTGACTGGTTTCTTGGTCTACTGAATTTGCATCCATATTGTCCTTGGATTTATTCATACATTTATCCAGTCATGACAGCATCCTCATAATTTGCAGTGAAGGTTACACATTTCTCTCAATCTCTGGGGAAGTTTTCGCCCTTACTCATCGGGGAAAATGTCTGTTTGTCCATCACGTGTAGGATGACCGTCTGTTGTTTAAGAGTGAAGGGTTCCTTTATATACTACTACCAGGTTTTGGGCAACTGCTAATACAACCTCTTTTGTTTTATGTCTTTCTGCCCTTTGGAATTTGCAAAGGTGAAAATGTATCTTAAGGGTTGAAGACATTGTCTCTTGAAGCATTGTTCAGTTTAAACAGGATGAGAAAATACAGGAATGATTGGCAACTATGTGCGCCACTGAGTGCACTGCTGTAGGACATAGAGTTGTGTATTTTTAATGTGAGATGTGGAAATAAACTATACTAAATTTAATTTAAGTGAATTCCCTTATTTTCCTGGAAGAATATTGAAAATGAGGAACAAGTGATTCACAAGTTGAAGGTGTGTATGAGCCAGCCAGGACTCTGACCTTGAATCTTGTAATCTGTAGTCAGGTGTGTGGTCCATTGCGCCACTAGCCCCACGATCAGCCTGATTTGGGAATGGCTCGATTCTGTCAGCATTGCGAGTAAACTGTTTCGTCTTTTACTTCGTGTACAAGTGTGGAAAACGCTGGTCAAGATATGGGGCTTTGATAAGGAATTTTCGCTTGAGCTGTTAATTTCATACAATGTTTAATCAGGCAGAGGTTGGAGGAACAAAATGTCAAATGAACAGTTTTGCATTGACTGCTGCCGTGACCCGGATTCGAACCGGGGTTGCTGCGGCCACAACGCAGAGTACTAACCACTATACGATCACGGCCGCTTGATGTTCCTTGATCTTGTTATTGTCTATTCAGAGCTCTGATTATCAGACCTGTTACCGATTCATGAGTATGTTTTTCCTAAATGAGGTGTGACAAATGTGGGTTCCATGTATGGTTTATCAAGCACTCCTGATTCTGTCCTTCAGGGACAAATTTATTTTTTAAAGGAAAATTATTTGAAAGTTACATGAGAAAAGTCAGCAGCAGAGATTTCACAACAGCTGTGATTGGCTGAAAGTGGTTCCGATTTTTTTCGGTCCATGGTGAATGCCCATTTGCAGACCCGATTTCCTTTGATAGACAGTTTGGAGGAATGAAGTTGTGGAAGATGTGGGCTATAGGCTAAAGGTGTGTGTGAGCTAGCCAGGAGTCGAACCTAGAATCTTCTGATCCGTAGTCAGACGCGTTGTCCATTGCGCCACTAGCCCCATGTCCAGTGTGACTTTGGGAAAGGCTGGGATCTGACAGCATTGCAAACAAACGCTGGTCAAGATATGGGGCTTCGATAAGGAATTTTCGCTTGAGCTGTTAATTTCATACAATGTTTAATCAGGCAGAGGTTGGAGGAACAAAATGTCAAATGAACAGTTTCGCATTGACTGCTGCCGTGACCCGGATTCGAACCGGGGTTGCTGCGGCCACAACGCAGAGTACTAACCACTATACGATCACGGCCGCTTGATGTTCCTTGATCTTGTTATTGTCTATTCAGAGCTCTGATTATCAGACCTGTTACCGATTCATGAGTATGTTTTTCCTAAATGAGGTGTGACAAATGTGGGTTCCATGTATGGTTTATCAAGCACTCCTGATTCTGTCCTTCAGGGACAAATTTAGTTTTTTAAAGGAAAATTATTTGAAAGTTACATGAGAAAAATCAGCAGCAGAGGTTTCACAACAGCTGTGATTGGCTGAAAGTGGTTCCTATTTTTTTCGGTCCATGGTGAATGCCCATTTGCAGACCCGATTTCCTTTGATAGACAGTTTGGAGGAATGAAGTTGTGATGTGGGTTATAGGCTAAAGGTGTGTGCGAGCTAGCCAGGAGTCGAACCTAGAATCTTCTGATCCGTAGTCAGACGCGTTGTCCATTGCGCCACTAGCCCCATGTCCAGTGTGACTTTGGGAAAGGCTGGGATCTGACAGCATTGCAAACAAACGCTGGTCAAGATATGGGGCTTCGATAAGGAATTTTCGCTTGAGCTGTTAATTTCATACAATGTTTAATCAGGCAGAGGTTGGAGGAACAAAATGTCAAATGAACAGTTTCGCATTGACTGCTGCCGTGACCCGGATTCGAACCGGGGTTGCTGCGGCCACAACGCAGAGTACTAACCACTATACGATCACGGCCGCTTGATGTTCCTTGATCTTGTTATTGTCTATTCAGAGCTCTGATTATCAGACCTGTTACCGATTCATGAGTATGTTTTTCCTAAATGAGGTGTGACAAATGTGGGTTCCATGTATGGTTTATCAAGCACTCCTGATTCTGTCCTTCAGGGACAAATTTAGTTTTTTAAAGGAAAATTATTTGAAAGTTACATGAGAAAAGTCAGCAGCAGAGGTTTCACAACAGCTGTGATTGGCTGAAAGTGGTTCCTATTTTTTTCGGTCCATGGTGAATGCCCATTTGCAGACCCGATTTCCTTTGATAGACAGTTTGGAGGAATGAAGTTGTGATGTGGGTTATAGGCTAAAGGTGTGTGCGAGCTAGCCAGGAGTTGAACCTAGAATCTTCTGATCCGTAGTCAGACGCGTTGTCCATTGCGCCACTAGCCCCATGTCCAGTGTGACTTTGGGAAAGGCTGGGATCTGACAGCATTGCAAACAAACGCTGGTCAAGATATGGGGCTTCGATAAGGAATTTTCGCTTGAGCTGTTAATTTCATACAATGTTTAATCAGGCAGAGGTTGGAGGAACAAAATGTCAAATGAACAGTTTCGCATTGACTGCTGCCGTGACCCGGATTCGAACCGGGGTTGCTGCGGCCACAACGCAGAGTACTAACCACTATACGATCACGGCCGCTTGATGTTCCTTGATCTTGTTATTGTCTATTCAGAGCTCTGATTATCAGACCTGTTACCGATTCATGAGTATGTTTTTCCTAAATGAGGTGTGACAAATGTGGGTTCCATGTATGGTTTATCAAGCACTCCTGATTCTGTCCTTCAGGGACAAATTTAGTTTTTTAAAGGAAAATTATTTGAAAGTTACATGAGAAAAATCAGCAGCAGAGGTGTCACAACAGCTGTGATTGGCTGAAAGTGGTTCTGATTTTTTTCGCTCTAGGGTGAATGCCCATTTGCAGATCATTTGGATCTTTCTTGATTTCCTTTGATAGACAGTTTGGAGGAATGAAGTTGTGGAAGATGTGGGTTATAGGCTAAAGGTGTGTGTGAGCTAGCCAGGAGTCGAACCTAGAATCTTCTGATCCGTAGTCAGACGCGTTGTCCATTGCGCCACTAGCCCCATGTCCAGTGTGACTTTGGGAAAGGCTGGGATCTGACAGCATTGCAAACAGACGCTGGTCAAGATATGGGGCTTCGATAAGGAATTTTCGCTTGAGCTGTTAATTTCATACAATGTTTAATCAGGCAGAGGTTGGAGGAACAAAATGTCAAATGAACAGTTTCGCATTGACTGCTGCCGTGACCCGGATTCGAACCGGGGTTGCTGCGGCCACAACGCAGAGTACTAACCACTATATGATCACGGCCGCTTGATGTTCCTTGATCTTGTTATTGTCTATTCAGAGCTCTGATTATCAGACCTGTTACCGATTCATGAGTATGTTTTTCCTAAATGAGGTGTGACAAATGTGGGTTCCATGTATGGTTTATCAAGCACTCCTGATTCTGTCCTTCAGGGACAAATTTAGTTTTTTAAAGGAAAATTATTTGAAAGTTACATGAGAAAAATCAGCAGCAGAGGTTTCACAACAGCTGTGATTGGCTGAAAGTGGTTCCGATTTTTTTCGGTCCATGGTGAATGCCCATTTGCAGACCCGATTTCCTTTGATAGACAGTTTGGAGGAATGAAGTTGTGATGTGGGTTATAGGCTAAAGGTGTGTGCGAGCTAGCCAGGAGTCGAACCTAGAATCTTCTGATCCGTAGTCAGACGCGTTGTCCATTGCGCCACTAGCCCCATGTCCAGTGTGACTTTGGGAAAGGCTGGGATCTGACAGCATTGCAAACAAACGCTGGTCAAGATATGGGGCTTCGATAAGGAATTTTCGCTGAGCTGTTAATTTCATACAATGTTTAATCAGGCAGAGGTTGGAGGAACAAAATGTCAAATGAACAGTTTCGCATTGACTGCTGCCGTGACCCGGATTCGAACCGGGGTTGCTGCGGCCACAACGCAGAGTACTAACCACTATATGATCACGGCTGCTTGATGTTCCTTGATCTTGTTATTGTCTATTCAGAGCTCTGATTATCAGACCTGTTACCGATTCATGAGTATGTTTTTCCTAAATGAGGTGTGACAAATGTGGGTTCCATGTATGGTTTATCAAGCACTCCTGATTCTGTCCTTCAGGGACAAATTTAGTTTTTTAAAGGAAAATTATTTGAAAGTTACATGAGAAAAATCAGCAGCAGAGGTGTCACAACAGCTGTGATTGGCTGAAAGTGGTTCCGATTTTTGTCGGTCAATGGTGTATGCTCATTTGCAGTCCTGGTTTCCTTTGAAAGACAGTTTGGAGGAATGAAGTTGTGGAAGATGTGGGTTATAGGCTAAAGGTGTGTGCGAGCTAGCCAGGAGTCGAACCTAGAATCTTCTGATCTGTAGTCAGACGCGTTGTCCATTGCGCCACTAGCCCCATGTCCAGTGTGACTTTGGGAAAGGCTGGGATCTGACAGCATTGCAAACAAACGCTGGTCAAGATATGGGGCTTCGATAAGGAATTTTCGCTTGAGCTGTTAATTTCATACAATGTTTAATCAGGCAGAGGTTGGAGGAACAAAATGTCAAATGAACAGTTTCGCATTGACTGCTGCCGTGACCCGGATTCGAACCGGGGTTGCTGCGGCCACAACGCAGAGTACTAACCACTATACGATCACGGCCGCTTGATGTTCCTTGATCTTGTTATTGTCTATTCAGAGCTCTGATTATCAGACCTGTTACCGATTCATGAGTATGTTTTTCCTAAATGAGGTGTGACAAATGTGGGTTCCATGTATGGTTTATCAAGCACTCCTGATTCTGTCCTTCAGGGACAAATTTAGTTTTTTAAAGGAAAATTATTTGAAAGTTACATGAGAAAAATCAGCAGCAGAGGTGTCACAACAGCTGTGATTGGCTGAAAGTGGTTCCGATTTTTTCGGTCCATGGTGAATGCCCATTTGCAGACCGGATTTCCTTTGAAAGACAGTTTGGAGGAATGAAGTTGTGGAGGATGTGGGTTATAGGCTAAAGGTGTGTGCGAGCTAGCCAGGAGTCGAACCTAGAATCTTCTGATCTGTAGTCAGACGTGTTGTCCATTGCGCCACTAGCCCCATGTCCAGTGTGACTTTGGGAAAGGCTGGGATCTGACAGCATTGCAAACAAACGCTGGTCAAGATATGGGGCTTCGATAAGGAATTTTCGCTGAGCTGTTAATTTCATACAATGTTTAATCAGGCAGAGGTTGGAGGAACAAAATGTCAAATGAACAGTTTCGCATTGACTGCTGCCGTGACCCGGATTCGAACCGGGGTTGCTGCGCCACAACGCAGAGTACTAACCACTATACGATCACGGCCGCTTGATGTTCCTTGATCTTGTTATTGTCTATTCAGAGCTCTGATTATCAGACCTGTTACCGATTCATGAGTATGTTTTTCCTAAATGAGGTGTGACAAATGTGGGTTCCATGTATGGTTTATCAAGCACTCCTGATTCTGTCCTTCAGGGACAAATTTAGTTTTTTAAAGGAAAATTATTTGAAAGTTACATGAGAAAAGTCAGCAGCAGAGGTTTCACAACAGCTGTGATTGGCTGAAAGTGGTTCCTATTTTTTTCGGTCCATGGTGAATGCCCATTTGCAGACCCGATTTCCTTTGATAGACAGTTTGGAGGAATGAAGTTGTGATGTGGGTTATAGGCTAAAGGTGTGTGCGAGCTAGCCAGGAGTTGAACCTAGAATCTTCTGATCCGTAGTCAGACGCGTTGTCCATTGCGCCACTAGCCCCATGTCCAGTGTGACTTTGGGAAAGGCTGGGATCTGACAGCATTGCAAACAAACGCTGGTCAAGATATGGGGCTTCGATAAGGAATTTTCGCTGAGCTGTTAATTTCATACAATGTTTAATCAGGCAGAGGTTGGAGGAACAAAATGTCAAATGAACAGTTTCGCATTGACTGCTGCCGTGACCCGGATTCGAACCGGGGTTGCTGCGGCCACAACGCAGAGTACTAACCACTATACGATCACGGCCGCTTGATGTTCCTTGATCTTGTTATTGTCTATTCAGAGCTCTGATTATCAGACCTGTTACCGATTCATGAGTATGTTTTTCCTAAATGAGGTGTGACAAATGTGGGTTCCATGTATGGTTTATCAAGCACTCCTGATTCTGTCCTTCAGGGACAAATTTAGTTTTTTAAAGGAAAATTATTTGAAAGTTACATGAGAAAAATCAGCAGCAGAGGTGTCACAACAGCTGTGATTGGCTGAAAGTGGTTCCGATTTTTTTCGGTCCATGGTGAATGCCCATTTGCAGACCCGATTTCCTTTGAAAGACAGTTTGGAGGAATGAAGTTGTGGAGGATGTGGGTTATAGGCTAAAGGTGTGTGCGAGCTAGCCAGGAGTCGAACCTAGAATCTTCTGATCTGTAGTCAGACGTGTTGTCCATTGCGCCACTAGCCCCATGTCCAGTGTGACTTTGGGAAAGGCTGGGATCTGACAGCATTGCAAACAAACGCTGGTCAAGATATGGGGCTTCGATAAGGAATTTTCGCTTGAGCTGTTAATTTCATACAATGTTTAATCAGGCAGAGGTTGGAGGAACAAAATGTCAAATGAACAGTTTCGCATTGACTGCTGCCGTGACCCGGATTCGAACCGGGGTTGCTGCGCCACAACGCATGAGTATTAACCACTATACGATCACGGCCGCTTGATGTTCCTTGATCTTGTTATTGTCTATTCAGAGCTCTGATTATCAGACCTGTTACCGATTCATGAGTATGTTTTTCCTAAATGAGGTGTGACAAATGTGGGTTCCATGTATGGTTTATCAAGCACTCCTGATTCTGTCCTTCAGGGACAAATTTAGTTTTTTAAAGGAAAATTATTTGAAAGTTACATGAGAAAAGTCAGCAGCAGAGGTTTCACAACAGCTGTGATTGGCTGAAAGTGGTTCCTATTTTTTTCGGTCCATGGTGAATGCCCATTTGCAGACCCGATTTCCTTTGAAAGACAGTTTGGAGGAATGAAGTTGTGGAGGATGTGGGTTATAGGCTAAAGGTGTGTGCGAGCTAGCCAGGAGTTGAACCTAGAATCTTCTGATCCGTAGTCAGACGCGTTGTCCATTGCGCCACTAGCCCCATGTCCAGTGTGACTTTGGGAAAGGCTGGGATCTGACAGCATTGCAAACAAACGCTGGTCAAGATATGGGGCTTCGATAAGGAATTTTCGCTTGAGCTGTTAATTTCATACAATGTTTAATCAGGCAGAGGTTGGAGGAACAAAATGTCAAATGAACAGTTTTGCATTGACTGCTGCCGTGACCCGGATTCGAACCGGGGTTGCTGCGCCACAACGCAGAGTACTAACCACTATACGATCCACGGCTGCTTGATGTTCCTTGATCTTGTTATTGTCTATTCAGAGCTCTGATTATCAGACCTGTTACCGATTCATGAGTATGTTTTTCCTAAATGAGGTGTGACAAATGTGGGTTCCATGTATGGTTTATCAAGCACTCCTGATTCTGTCCTTCAGGGACAAATTTAGTTTTTTAAAGGAAAATTATTTGAAAGTTACATGAGAAAAGTCAGCAGCAGAGGTTTCACAACAGCTGTGATTGGCTGAAAGTGGTTCCTATTTTTTTCGGTCCATGGTGAATGCCCATTTGCAGACCCGATTTCCTTTGAAAGACAGTTTGGAGGAATGAAGTTGTGGAAGATGTGGGTTATAGGCTAAAGGTGTGTGCGAGCTAGCCAGGAGTCGAACCTAGAATCTTCTGATCCGTAGTCAGACGCGTTGTCCATTGCGCCACTAGCCCCATGTCCAGTGTGCCTTTGGGAAAGGCTGGGATCTGACAGCATTGCAAACAAACGCTGGTCAAGATATGGGGCTTCGATAAGGAATTTTCGCTTGAGCTGTTAATTTCATACAATGTTTAATCAGGCAGAGGTTGGAGGAACAAAATGTCAAATGAACAGTTTCGCATTGACTGCTGCCGTGACCCGGATTCGAACCGGGGTTGCTGCGGCCACAACGCAGAGTACTAACCACTATACGATCACGGCCGCTTGATGTTCCTTGATCTTGTTATTGTCTATTCAGAGCTCTGATTATCAGACCTGTTACCGATTCATGAGTATGTTTTTCCTAAATGAGGTGTGACAAATGTGGGTTCCATGTATGGTTTATCAAGCACTCCTGATTCTGTCCTTCAGGGACAAATTTAGTTTTTTAAAGGAAAATTATTTGAAAGTTACATGAGAAAAGTCAGCAGCAGAGGTTTCACAACAGCTGTGATTGGCTGAAAGTGGTTCCTATTTTTTTCGGTCCATGGTGAATGCCCATTTGCAGACCCGATTTCCTTTGAAAGACAGTTTGGAGGAATGAAGTTGTGGAGGATGTGGGTTATAGGCTAAAGGTGTGTGCGAGCTAGCCAGGAGTCGAACCTAGAATCTTCTGATCCGTAGTCAGACGCGTTGTCCATTGCGCCACTAGCCCCATGTCCAGTGTGACTTTGGGAAAGGCTGGGATCTGACAGCATTGCAAACAAACGCTGGTCAAGATATGGGGCTTCGATAAGGAATTTTCGCTTGAGCTGTTAATTTCATACAATGTTTAATCAGGCAGAGGTTGGAGGAACAAAATGTCAAATGAACAGTTTCGCATTGACTGCTGCCGTGACCCGGATTCGAACCGGTTTGCTGCGGCCACAACGCAGAGTACTAACCACTATACGATCACGGCCGCTTGATGTTCCTTGATCTTGTTATTGTCTATTCAGAGCTCTGATTATCAGACCTGTTACCGATTCATGAGTATGTTTTTCCTAAATGAGGTGTGACAAATGTGGGTTCCATGTATGGTTTATCAAGCACTCCTGATTCTGTCCTTCAGGGACAAATTTAGTTTTTTAAAGGAAAATTATTTGAAAGTTACATGAGAAAAATCAGCAGCAGAGGTGTCACAACAGCTGTGATTGGCTGAAAGTGGTTCCGATTTTTTTCGGTCCATGGTGAATGCCCATTTGCAGACCCGATTTCCTTTGAAAGACAGTTTGGAGGAATGAAGTTGTGGAGGATGTGGGTTATAGGCTAAAGGTGTGTGTGAGCTAGCCAGGAGTCGAACCTAGAATCTTCTGATCCGTAGTCAGACGCGTTGTCCATTGCGCCACTAGCCCCATGTCCAGTGTGACTTTGGGAAAGGCTGGGATCTGACAGCATTGCAAACAAACGCTGGTCAAGATATGGGGCTTCGATAAGGAATTTTCGCTGAGCTGTTAATTTCATACAATGTTTAATCAGGCAGAGGTTGGAGGAACAAAATGTCAAATGAACAGTTTCGCATTGACTGCTGCCGTGACCCGGATTCGAACGGGGTTGCTGCGCCACAACGCAGAGTACTAACCACTATACGATCACGGCCGCTTGATGTTCCTTGATCTTGTTATTGTCTATTCAGAGCTCTGATTATCAGACCTGTTACCGATTCATGAGTATGTTTTTCCTAAATGAGGTGTGACAAATGTGGGTTCCATGTATGGTTTATCAAGCACTCCTGATTCTGTCCTTCAGGGACAAATTTAGTTTTTTAAAGGAAAATTATTTGAAAGTTACATGAGAAAAGTCAGCAGCAGAGGTTTCACAACAGCTGTGATTGGCTGAAAGTGGTTCCTATTTTTTTCGGTCCATGGTGAATGCCCATTTGCAGACCCGATTTCCTTTGAAAGACAGTTTGGAGGAATGAAGTTGTGGAGGATGTGGGTTATAGGCTAAAGGTGTGTGCGAGCTAGCCAGGAGTCGAACCTAGAATCTTCTGATCCGTAGTCAGACGCGTTGTCCATTGCGCCACTAGCCCCATGTCCAGTGTGACTTTGGGAAAGGCTGGGATCTGACAGCATTGCAAACAAACGCTGGTCAAGATATGGGGCTTCGATAAGGAATTTTCGCTTGAGCTGTTAATTTCATACAATGTTTAATCAGGCAGAGGTTGGAGGAACAAAATGTCAAATGAACAGTTTCGCATTGACTGCTGCCGTGACCCGGATTCGAACCGGGTCTGCTGCGGCCACAACGCATGAGTACTAACCACTATACGATCACGGCCGCTTGATGTTCCTTGATCTTGTTATTGTCTATTCAGAGCTCTGATTATCAGACCTGTTACCGATTCATGAGTATGTTTTTCCTAAATGAGGTGTGACAAATGTGGGTTCCATGTATGGTTTATCAAGCACTCCTGATTCTGTCCTTCAGGGACAAATTTAGTTTTTTAAAGGAAAATTATTTGAAAGTTACATGAGAAAAATCAGCAGCAGAGGTGTCACAACAGCTGTGATTGGCTGAAAGTGGTTCCGATTTTTTTCGGTCCATGGTGAATGCCCATTTGCAGACCCGATTTCCTTTGAAAGACAGTTTGGAGGAATGAAGTTGTGGAGGATGTGGGTTATAGGCTAAAGGTGTGTGTGAGCTAGCCAGGAGTCGAACCTAGAATCTTCTGATCCGTAGTCAGACGCGTTGTCCATTGCGCCACTAGCCCCATGTCCAGTGTGACTTTGGGAAAGGCTGGGATCTGACAGCATTGCAAACAAACGCTGGTCAAGATATGGGGCTTCGATAAGGAATTTTCGCTTGAGCTGTTAATTTCATACAATGTTTAATCAGGCAGAGGTTGGAGGAACAAAATGTCAAATGAACAGTTTCGCATTGACTGCTGCCGTGACCCGGATTCGAACCCGGTTGCTGCGGCCACAACGCAGAGTACTAACCACTATACGATCACGGCCGCTTGATGTTCCTTGATCTTGTTATTGTCTATTCAGAGCTCTGATTATCAGACCTGTTACCGATTCATGAGTATGTTTTTCCTAAATGAGGTGTGACAAATGTGGGTTCCATGTATGGTTTATCAAGCACTCCTGATTCTGTCCTTCAGGGACAAATTTAGTTTTTTAAAGGAAAATTATTTGAAAGTTACATGAGAAAAGTCAGCAGCAGAGGTTTCACAACAGCTGTGATTGGCTGAAAGTGGTTCCTATTTTTTTCGGTCCATGGTGAATGCCCATTTGCAGACCCGATTTCCTTTGATAGACAGTTTGGAGGAATGAAGTTGTGGAAGATGTGGGTTATAGGCTAAAGGTGTGTGCGAGCTAGCCAGGAGTTGAACCTAGAATCTTCTGATCCGTAGTCAGACGCGTTGTCCATTGCGCCACTAGCCCCATGTCCAGTGTGACTTTGGGAAAGGCTGGGATCTGACAGCATTGCAAACAAACGCTGGTCAAGATATGGGGCTTCGATAAGGAATTTTCGCTGAGCTGTTAATTTCATACAATGTTTAATCAGGCAGAGGTTGGAGGAACAAAATGTCAAATGAACAGTTTCGCATTGACTGCTGCCGTGACCCGGATTCGAACTGGGTTGCTGCGCCACAACGCAGAGTACTAACCACTATACGATCACGGCCGCTTGATGTTCCTTGATCTTGTTATTGTCTATTCAGAGCTCTGATTATCAGACCTGTTACCGATTCATGAGTATGTTTTTCCTAAATGAGGTGTGACAAATGTGGGTTCCATGTATGGTTTATCAAGCACTCCTGATTCTGTCCTTCAGGGACAAATTTAGTTTTTTAAAGGAAAATTATTTGAAAGTTACATGAGAAAAATCAGCAGCAGAGGTGTCACAACAGCTGTGATTGGCTGAAAGTGGTTCCGATTTTTTTCGGTCCATGGTGAATGCCCATTTGCAGACCCGATTTCCTTTGAAAGACAGTTTGGAGGAATGAAGTTGTGGAGAATGTGGGTTATAGGCTAAAGGTGTGTGCGAGCTAGCCAGGAGTCGAACCTAGAATCTTCTGATCCGTAGTCAGACGCGTTGTCCATTGCGCCACTAGCCCCATGTCCAGTGTGACTTTGGGAAAGGCTGGGATCTGACAGCATTGCAAACAAACGCTGGTCAAGATATGGGGCTTCGATAAGGAATTTTCGCTTGAGCTGTTAATTTCATACAATGTTTAATCAGGCAGAGGTTGGAGGAACAAAATGTCAAATGAACAGTTTCGCATTGACTGCTGCCGTGACCCGGATTCGAACCGGGGTTGCTGCGGCCACAACGCAGAGTACTAACCACTATACGATCACGGCCGCTTGATGTTCCTTGATCTTGTTATTGTCTATTCAGAGCTCTGATTATCAGACCTGTTACCGATTCATGAGTATGTTTTTCCTAAATGAGGTGTGACAAATGTGGGTTCCATGTATGGTTTATCAAGCACTCCTGATTCTGTCCTTCAGGGACAAATTTAGTTTTTTAAAGGAAAATTATTTGAAAGTTACATGAGAAAAATCAGCAGCAGAGGTGTCACAACAGCTGTGATTGGCTGAAAGTGGTTCCGATTTTTTTCGGTCCATGGTGAATGCCCATTTGCAGACCCGATTTCCTTTGAAAGACAGTTTGGAGGAATGAAGTTGTGGAAGATGTGGGTTATAGGCTAAAGGCGTGTGCGAGCTAGCCAGGAGTCGAACCTAGAATCTTCTGATCCGTAGTCAGACGCGTTGTCCATTGCGCCACTAGCCCCATGTCCAGTGTGACTTTGGGAAAGGCTGGGATCTGACAGCATTGCAAACAAACACTGGTCAAGATATGGGGCTTCGATAAGGAATTTTCGCTTGAGCTGTTAATTTCATACAATGTTTAATCAGGCAGAGGTTGGAGGAACAAAATGTCAAATGAACAGTTTCGCATTGACTGCTGCCGTGACCCGGATTCGAACCGGGGTTGCTGCGGCCACAACGCAGAGTACTAACCACTATACGATCACGGCTGCTTGATGTTCCTTGATCTTGTTATTGTCTATTCAGAGCTCTGATTATCAGACCTGTTACCGATTCATGAGTATGTTTTTCCTAAATGAGGTGTGACAAATGTGGGTTCCATGTATGGTTTATCAAGCACTCCTGATTCTGTCCTTCAGGGACAAATTTAGTTTTTTAAAGGAAAATTATTTGAAAGTTACATGAGAAAAATCAGCAGCAGAGGTGTCACAACAGCTGTGATTGGCTGAAAGTGGTTCCGATTTTTTTTGGTCCATGATGAATGCCCATTTGCAGATCATTTGGATCTTTCTTGATTTCCTTTGATAGACAGTTTGGGGGAATGAAGTTGTGGAAGATGTGGGTTATAGGCTAAAGGTGTGTGCGAGCTAGCCAGGAGTTGAACCTAGAATCTTCTGATCCGTAGTCAGACGCGTTGTCCATTGCACCACTAGCCCCATGTCCAGTGTGACTTTGGGAAAGGCTGGGATCTGACAGCATTGCAAACAAACGCTGGTCAAGATATGGGACTTCAATTTTCGCTTGAGCTGTTAATTTCAAACAATGTTAAATGAGGCAGAGGTTGGAGTGACCTAGCCAGGAGTTGAACCTAGAATCTACTGGCCTGTAGTTAGAAGCGTTGTCCATTGCGCTACAAGCCCCACAACAGTGCAATGTTAGACAAGAGAGCTAAATGTAGGGGGAAAAAAAACTTTAAAAAACTACATTTTAAAGAATTTTTAATGAAGATGATCTGAAGAGTCTTGCAGCTTCATGTGGACGTTTCACCTTATTCTATCCTGTTTCAACTATGTAAAAGTTAGCTGAGGGTGGTGTTGGTTAGTGTGACACCATAAAAGATGTACCAGCTTGGCACTTCTGCTGTGATCCAGATTTGATCCAGGGTCTTTGCAACCACAATGCAGGGTTCTATTCAATATAAGATCATAATTGGCCACTTGGTTAAGCAATGCACCACATGCAACGAGGTGTGTCAAACAGCTCTGTTCCCACATTTCATCCTAACAGTTGTCATTTTCTTGGTAGATCAAAGTGGAGAATGTTAAATGCCTTGTGTTGGAAAATATGGGGCTGGATAGCAATTAATTTTTTTTTATGACGTCTTCACCCATATTTACTACACTGTTTTCATGTGTGTATTTGAACTGCTTTTTCTGTTTCATTCTGATCTGTAGAGGAATTGTGATTTTGATCTCTTCTTATTTTTACCCAAAGCTCTTAAATGAAAACATAATATAATATTATCATTGAATGTGTAATGAGTTAAAGTAATCACAGCGCTTCTTTGTTCTGTGAATGCATGTGAGTAGGAAGCAGTGACCCTGTTGTCAGGACGGACGTGCATGCCACCAGGGTCCAGTGTTAATCTGGCTCGGGCCACTTTGCTGCTTAGTGAACTGAGAGGAGTGCAGAGCACCACACTGCTAAAACTGACTCAGAAACTACTGATAAAGCAGGTACCCAATCACTCAAATATGTTTCCACACACAGATTTACTTGTTCTTGTGAATATTCAGGAAGCTGTCGAAACTAAGAGCTCTTACTCTTTTTCTTTCAGCTGTGTGTTTTTGGTCAAAGTGCGGTGTTGGATGATGGAAAACTGTGTTTCACTCCTCCTGGACCCAACAACATCTATCTCCCTTATCTGAACGTACTAGATCAATTGACTGAGCGAATTGGTAAATTAAAGACATTTCACTTTTTTACACTCTGACATATATGTGAGAACAAGACATAAAGTCACAGCCACAATAGAGTCTCTGTGAGATTAATATGTTCCCAATAACAATTTTGACATGCAACTATTTAATAGAATGTTATTTTTACTGTCCATTTTTAGCATGCTAACAACTGCTAATTAGCACTTAATACTAAAGGAAAGTTAACACCAAAGCCATCTGGATTCATTCATTTTCAAATACATTCAGTCGATATCACAGGAGACAAAGCAGCTCCTCAGCTATTAAGTATTTTAAGTGCAAATTCAACACTCTGCTCTTGTTAAATTACTCTATTGTGCATGTTATCACAGGTCACATCCTGGATCTCAGTGACAAGCAAATGCCAGTCTCTGGCCAGTCATCACCATCCAGTTCCAGGCAACAACTGCGCCAGTCCAGACAGATTTCTCTGAAAATCCCAAGCCCCTCCAGTCCTCTATAGTAGAGTGACACACATATCGTGCTGTAACTTGCACAGCTCTCTCCTAGTCAGTCCTTTGCCTGTTGAGAAACAAAGTTGGATGCTGACGTGAGTGTAAGTCCACATGCAGAGTCTGTGTTTTTGTTCCTGAGGTGTTTATTCTGTTAAAAAGTGCAAGGATATTAATGGTAACCTGGAGTAATGACACATAACATAATAAAGGTTGTAATTAGAAACTGAAGTACTGTATTTGTTGACAGGGTGCAACAGTGTTGTTGAATATGAGTTCTTTTTTTGGATATTTTTAGTTACTGTGAGTTGTCATTGTCTAGTTGAGAATGATGACGTTGAATCTGCATGTAATCATTTTTTATCTTCATATTCTTCATTTCCCAATCTCACAGTATGTTTACCTGCAGGTTGGCAGTACATGGAGACAATGAAAAAGAACAAAAAGACAGTTGGGAA
This sequence comes from Plectropomus leopardus, assembly GCF_026936395.1. Taxonomy (NCBI): domain Eukaryota; kingdom Metazoa; phylum Chordata; class Actinopteri; order Perciformes; family Serranidae; genus Plectropomus; species Plectropomus leopardus. The sequence continues at coordinate 23,141,983 of NC_142190.1, forward strand.
TAAATAATTCTTCAGATTATCTTTTGAACTGCAGGGCAAACTCAACTGTTCCTTTAATAGTATCTATGTAATCTATGGCCTCTTCAATATGTATACTTCTGGGCAGAAAAAAATCGAATGATCCACAACATTAAAAAAAAACCATCAACTACATGATAAACTGAAAGAAGGTATTCTGTTAACATAAATCTTGAATGAAAGAGCAAACACGATGAGAGATGGGTTGTGAGATTCAAAGTAAGGGAGCCAAACAACTGAAAAGACAAACATAAATGTTTAGTGATGAATCTGCATGTGTACGTTAATATCACATCCACAGTGATCCAAATACTGTGACTTATAATCAAAGTGTAGATCATTCAGTCAAAATCTAGGCACCCAGTTTTATATCGTCAGATAAGGAATCCTGCATATCTGCATATTGTGTGAGAAACTGTCCATCAGTGACACCATGTAATTAAGAGTAAGGTGCTTATAGTGTTTATGTTAAAGATTGACAGGTCAGTTTAAATTGGAACTTATTTAGTTATGTATAATTACATACTGCACAGTCTTTCGCTTTTGTGAATATTAATCATGATGCAAATAAACTACTCACTGTACCAGAAAACATTACAAAATTGGGTTTAGCTGCCCTCTAGTGTTAATATTTGCATTAAAGATTTGTGACACACATTTCAGGTTAATTAAGGTGGTGGGGCAAAGAAAAAATCACATAATGATAGGGAAGTGTAGCTGAATCTTAAAATGCTTCCTTGACATAACATTAGAACTAGCTAGGGTTATAGGGTCCCAATAAATTATGAATGGGGGCTTTTCAATCATACATACAATCTTTATAATAACAACGACTTTGTGACATAGGCTTCCGTAAGGGATTGTTTCTTACTTGTAAGAGGGAAGGAGGTGGTGCAGAACTGGAGAGGCCTTTCAGATATATTTTTAAGCACTGGGGAGGGAGTTGTTTTTTTTTTATTTGGCTTAGGCCAGGAATATTCAGCTTGAAATGGTTGTATTTTGTGTTTATTTGAAACACCCTCAGAACGCCCAAACCTGCAAGTGGGTTTAAAGGGCATGTTTTTTGTTGTTTTTTCAAAATTGCACCATTTATCAACCTATGCAAATTGGCTTGATCTGTCAAAAACATGAGAAGAAGGCAATGAGCAGCAAATGAAGACAAGACCCTCAAATTAGACAGAAAGAAATACAAAGAAAGTGCAAGAAAATTAGTCACAGAAATGAACTGGAAAAAGCTTTGAAAAAAAAAAGATAATTCTGTCACATAACTTTGAATATGTGGTGCGGTCATTATACGAATATATTTTTCCCCCAACTTTGTTTCTTTTTTCCCGAGGCATTTTTCCCAGTAAAATAATTTTGTAAATCTAATAATATCTTGAAATATTTGGAACACACTTAAGATGCCCCCCCCCCAAACATTTCTGGACAAAATGCATCAGGTTTCGAAGGGTGATGAAATTACCTGTGAAAGGTGTCTTGAAAGCAGCAAGGGAAGTGATGTCATTTCAGGTGTCAGCGGGTTAAATAGGACAAACTAAGGTTATAGAAACCAAATAGATAAACTACCATTATAATAAAAAATAAAACCTCAATTGTTTGATGTAGTCTTGTAAAGACTAGTTGATCTGAACCAAACTAATCTTACCGCCCCGTGTGAATTCCGGAAGTGTTCGCCGGAAGCTTTTATTCTGAAAGCTGCATCCGGAAGTGGTGTATGTCGGTGTGGTCCGGTGACTTGACCCCGGTCCTCCGGCAGAGTAACGGTAGCTGTCTCCTCCGAGCCCTCAATTGTTTCGGTTTGTTGACGTTTGCTGGAGTACAGCAGCAGCTAGTAACAGGGGTCTGCCCCTTGTTTTAAGCGAGTCGTGTGAGAGTCACCGCAGCTAGCCAGTTAAATGAGCTAACGTTAGCTTAAATGGGTTTTCGAGTGAAAAGATGATCGCCTCGCTCTCTAGAGGAAGTTTGCTGGACGAGGTTCTCCATGGGGGCTTTAATGAGGTACCGTTTACCCAGCGTTACTGATGAAATGTTCAATAAGTCGGGTTAGCTTTAACGTTTGTTAGCAAGCGGAAGCCAGTGAAATTTGCCAACCATCTTACCGACAAAAGAACAATAAGACACCGCAACTTTTACTGGTGACAACGAATTTCTGCAGTTTGGCAAACTAGATGTTGACGTTAGTGTGTAGTTTGGACGAAAAAGCAATTTACTTTATTAATAACGCTGTATAACTTAGCTTGCGTTAACGCTAGCAATAACGGTAAGTGTAACTGTTGTCAGGAAGTAAGATTACCAAGTAGCATTAGAGTTTTAAAAAAAAAGCCGTAAACAAACCGAACATCATATTTGGTTGAGCTGTAAGTGTTTTTGCTATTGTGTTAAAAATGGGGTGAGTTTTTTGTATTGTATCCCGGACGACGGGCTGTCACGTGACTGAACTGGACCGGTGTTGTGATGAAGATTGTTTGCAAATCTGATCCAAACCCTTTAAGGGACTGTACTTTATTTATCAGAGGATGGTGTGGCAGGGGTGTGACTTAAATATATACATGTATATTTTTTAAATAATCTTGACCCTCCTGGAAGTTATCCCTCCACCATTACTAACATTTTTTTGTATTCACACCAAATGCAGGTGTTACTGGAGTCAATACAACTAGGAAACAGCACAGGTGTTGGTTATCACCAAAACAAACATCTGATTTCTTTAGCGAAGTGCAACTTCTCCTTAAATTGTATGTTAAAAGACCATTGGAAACTTTGATTTTCTGTTTTAACAGTTCCTGGCTATGATAAGTGGTGCGATTTTACAGATTTTAAAAGAAAACATGCCTTTCAAACCCCTTTTTGGATTTGGGGTTCAGAGGTTATGTAAAATAAATACAAAATACAACCATTTAGTTTTATTACCCCCCACTTAAACTAAAATACAAAACACAAGTCCTTTCCCAGTACTTTTTTTTTAATGCCTTACCCTTTTTTTCACCGCCCCTTCCCCCCACATAAATAACCAACAGTCCCTAACCATTGAGGGAAGCGCTCGCATTAACAGGAGGGAACAAATGCTACACTATGTGGATGAACACAAAACTGTATAATTGACCTACACAGCAAAAGTAAAATTTAATCTGCAGTGGGACAATAGACTGACCCTGCCCCCCTCTCTCCTGTCCCAGCATAATAAACAAAGGAACTCATTTGTTATGCCCTGGTCTCAGCCTTTTTTGGGCCCCCACTCTAAGCTGTGTGTTTTTGTCTGTGTTCCTCTGTGGTTTATTGGATTTGTGTGTATCTGATTGATGGATAGCAGCAGCAGCTGGCAGCCTATGTTTCCTGGGTGAACTCTCAGCTGAAACGGAAACCAGGCCTGAAGCCGATCACAAGCCTCAGGCATGATCTGCAGGATGGGGTTGTGCTCACACAACTCATAGAGATAGTTGGTAAATACACGCATGCACATGTACACACACAAATGGCTCACATGATGTAGTAGTACTTGAGGAAGCATAAGGGGAAATATAGGTGTCAGTAGATTCTTCTAAATCCATGATTTATGTTATTTATGTGTGCATAGTAAAAATATTTTGTATTTGTCTTCAGTTGGTACTTGCGCAACCAGTACAAGCCCTTATCTACATGCTTATCAATGATTTTTCAATTTAAACAATGCAGTGTAATATACTTTTCCTTTATAATTACTCATGCAATTTCAAAAGATGAGCTCATAACTTCAGTTTGTTTGTGTGTTTTTTAACAATGTGACCAAAAAAAAAAAGATCTGAGGTGTGCCCATCTGTGACGAGATGTGAAATTCAATATGGACTAGTATTTCCTTTAAGAAATATTCACTTATCCAGAATTTGCAGTAGCACAATGCAGAATACACAATTTAGAAAGTTTGAACAATAGAGATGCTTTCATCTAATTTTGAGAACATAAAGAATATATCCTCTTTTCTTGTCAAATACAATCATTTAAATGTAAATATTATAAAGATTAGCATGAAATGCAACAACAATTTAGAGGCAGGAAAAGTATTTATGGGTTAGGGAACATTTTAACCCTGTTAATGAGGCCTAACCCTTTTATTCCTGCACCAAGCCAATATTTAAATTTAAATTCATTTACCATTTATCCACCATAGTCAGTTCAGTTTAAAGAGAACCACAAATTCACTCTGGTTGTTTTTCATGCTCAGATGTTCATGCTACACCATCATGCGCCGTGCTGCAGGATTAGCTGATAATTCCACAGGAAATTTGTTTTTGTTGGAGCAAATTATATTGCTATTATACTGCTCATACCAACTATGACATTATATCTGTGACACACACTCACACAGTCTGTCTGAAGTTTGCACATGGTACTGATGTAAATGCCCAACCAGAACTTGCATCGTGGATTTTTTTTTCTTTTTCTTTTTTTGTCTCTCAAATCTCATTCACAGCTGGGGAAGTGCTGGAAGGAGTGTATGCTGCTCCACAAAACAAAGAGGAAAGCAGGAAGAATGTGGAGCAAGTCCTGCAGTTCATTTCCTCCAGACACATACGCATGCCGCACATATCCGCAAGAGGTAAACCACAGAAAATTCTGTCATTACTTTTTCTCTTCATTTTGCGAGCAGATGTTTGTAACCTTTTCTGGTTGCTGACCCTGTATTATAGTCAGAGGATTTTATCCACATCAGAGCCTTAAGCACAAAAAAATCACATTTGCTTTGTTACAAATACTTATTTCTCCATGTGCATACCAACGTTGTTTTACAGCATATTGTATAAAACCTTAAAAAAAGTGTTTATTTCATATGTATTGTTATAAAGTTGCTTTTTTGTTATCCGCTGTTAATACCACATGTTGCAAATACTGTACATGCTCACTGCCTTATTGAGGGACATAGTATGTTTTCTTTCTGTCCGCAGACATTGTCGATGGTAATCTGAAATCTGTCATGAGGATAATTCTGGCACTGGCTGCCCACTTCAAACCCACAGCCAATCACAGGGCTGCTTTTGGCAACAGGAGGACTTTGACAAGAGGCTCTGCCAACCACAACCCTCTCTCCACTGTTGCACTAGCACAAGGTGCCGCTGCCACACTGGCATCAGCACGACTTGATGCCTCGCAGCCTGCACGCAGCATACGTCTCCACGGGTATGATGGCAGCAGTAATCACAAACATAAACACAAACACCTGTCGATAACTTTCTGTCGCATCTAAATGTTCTCAGCCACAGTAATCATTTGTTAGATAAACATGTAGTCTTTGCTGTCATCTGGTGGACAAACACAGATCATCAAAATACCATCCTCTCAACTGCTGAAATGAGTCTATATTTGTTATAAAACTGTGTGCCAGTTCTTATTTAAAAATAATGGACCTCTGCTCTGTCTGTCATCTCTCAGTGGCTGGGGGCTGGATGTGGACAAGACTGTTTGTGTTCGTGCACTGGTTGAGCAGTATGAAAAAGGAGCTCCAGATGAGCCAGATAATTCTCAGTCTAACAGGTAATCTGCTGCAGATGCACTTACTTTATATTGCCTTAACTGTGAGATAAAACAGCATAAATGCATACATAATCTGTATTTTTCTTTTTCTTGTCCTTGTCCTTGCTCTCTTGACTTGGTCTTGAGTTGCCTTGTTGCTGAAACGTGCTATACAAATAAACTTGCCTTGCCTTGCCTTGCCTATATTCTCGATTGAGAATATAATCCCAAATCCTCTTTGTAATAGTAAAACTGTTGGTGAGTCGGAGACACAACGATAGTGACCCTCAAAAAGGGATCCTGAGGTTGGTCTTGAGTACTACGACACTGACTGAGGGAAAGTGATATTCCTCATGTTCTGAGTCATACGCTGATTCATTTGTATGATGTCAAAAAGCATTTGTAAAATCTGCTGTGACACCACTTTCATTCATTTTACACTGACTATGGGCTGAATCACGTTTTGATGTTGTGTCATTCTGAATAACGCAGTGCTGTGATGATTGGCTGAAGAAAAGATAAAGCTAAAACCTAACTGGAAGGCGTGTTGGCATCGCTGGCCTAAATTCATCAAGCAGGTTGTGGCTGTTTTGTTGTCGAAGGACAAGTGGTATAATTATGTAATAAAACGTTTTGTTCCCCTTTTTTACACAAAAATAGGGTTTGCTGTGCCACTCAGTGTTTGTGAGAAAGCAAACTTTGTTGCTTTTAATATTGCACAGTTCAATAAGAAAATACATTTTTTTTGCATGTAGTTAAATAAGTTCTGTTATCTTGCATGTTTAACACCTACTTTTTTATACTTAGGACACAGAAGACTACTTTATGTGGTCTATTTTTGTGTGCAAATGTGTGTGTCTCAGTGCCTGATGGAGCATATGACTTTAGTACTCTACACTCTCTCTCTCTGCTGTTGTGTGTGTGTGTGTGTGTGTGTGTGTGTGTGTGCTTATGTGTGTGTAGTTCATAGACATCTGTGGAAACCACAGGCAGATGATAGAAAAAAGAAACAACCAGTCTTTATCTTCTGCAGTCACATGTCCAGTTATGCTCTGCGGTGCTCTTTTTTTATGATCGTATCTTGTGTGTGTGTGTTTTAGTGTGAGTGCAGATTTGTGTGTATATGTTTGTAATGACAGAAAGGGAAGTGCATGCAAGGATTATTTATAAAATGATGATGCGATTTTGTTTTAAGACACAGTCATTCAACAAAGATATGATATATTGACCTGCCATCACATACAGTATTAAGCTTAATTAAGTGAGACATGCTAAGCAGTGTCTGCTGCGTGGTTGCCATCACGGCCAGCCAGAGGGCGAGGGGCGGGATGAGTCGGAGTGAAGAGAATTACGAACTGTCATGAGTTTGTTGAGATGCCAGAGACCCACATGCAGGGTGAGACTTGGCTCCTTGGAAGTATTATGCAGAGTTTATGGCACCTGTAGCCCACTATGGGGGGGACGCAGATTAAATGGTAAGACCGGACACTGTGAGGCAGTGTGAATGTAGATTGCGTGCAGGTGTGTGAGTTAATGTTTTTTTTTTTTTTTTACCTTGACAGTGCAATGTGAGAATAGACTGTGAATTGAGAGTGGTGACTGTATGCACTGTTTATAAGTGCTTTGATTTGTAAAACATGCAAGGAATAAAGGCTTCTCCTGTCAAATTTGTATTTTAGAAAATGTGTGTCAATCTCATGCTTGTTGGTAGGTGTCCCCTTTTTTTTTTCCAGAATTTCAGCAAAATGAGCATTAGTTTCAAAGAGCTTCCAAAGACACACCGAATGTCTCCATCTCCAGTACGCTGTTTATGAAAACAATCTGTCATTTTGACATCAGTCAATGTTCTTTATCAATATCAATATTCTTCATCAATATTGAGAGCACAGACAAGGCTTCAGTTGAACATGTATTCAGAGTGATATTTTTATTACTAATAAATGTATATACTACTTTACTACAGATATATTGCAACAAATTGAGATGTCACCCAGCCAAAGTGCATGCACACACACCCCATGCTTCTCTGGAATGAATTGATTGATCAGTATTTTGTCTTTCTCGAGTCTCAGCTCCGTGAGTCCGCTGTCAACTCCCAGAGCTCCTCCCAGCAGCCACTCAGACAGCCAGCAGGAAGACCGTCAACAACAGGAGGGCAGTGGCGGTGAGTTCTGTTCTGCCGCAAACTGTCATAAGATTAGCAAACCTCTAGATTTATCTTTCCACGTGTGTTAACACCGTGTCATGTGTGTGAACATCTATGTGCGTGCAGCTGAGTCATCTCATGTTGGAGTGGAAACGGCATTGGAGGATCCTCTGAGTGAAACTTTGGAGAAGGATGTGCAGGAGACACGTAAAATGGTGTCTGCTTTACAGGTATGTGCATATAGAGACATTTCTTTTTGCGTAAATGCAGAGTGTTTTCTTTCTGATTTTCACTCAGATCATGTTTGACTTCCATATCCAAGTTAAAGCACAAATTTGTATTTTCTTTGAAGACGTTGGATGTCAGTCTAATAGATAAATATTACAATACCATTCGGACACATTTACTGACCAACTTTTGCTGATGTTAGTATGTTAAGTAGATCTGTCTTTACAAGAAATACACGATAAAGCACTGTAGAGCCCAAGATTCTGGCTTAAAGGGACAATTCACTCCCAAATAAAAAATACATATTTTTCCTTATACCTGTTGTGCTCTTTTTCAGTCTAGATTGTTTTGGTGCCATCTAGTTCTCTTATATGAGAAAGAAGGCAGGTATCTTTACGGCCGATATCTGTAACACTCTGCAACTCAAACCAAAACTATGTAGACTGATAAGCAGCACTGTAGGTAAGAGGAAAAATAAATGATTTTGATTTTGGGGTGAACTGTCCCTTTAACTGGGCCAGAACACATGCTGTGTGTGTTTTCAGGTTATGGAAGCTGGTGCGAGATCATGTCATCATGTGTTGCTCCACTATTGACTCCTACTGGTTGGGTGCAGCACCTGTGCAGAGGGGGGTGGGATCTTGTGGGATACTGTGACATTAGTAACACAATATTTTTTAGGCTTTTTGAATGCTGTGTTTATTATGCATCAGACAGCCTACCAGCAGCTACTGATTGATCCGGCTTTCTGAACACAGCAACTTCACTCCAAAGTACAAACTGGTGTCACATGTGATATCCTTTGTGTTTCTAAGGCCCTGCTGCTGCATGGTTCACTGCCTGAGGATGAGCAGGATGTGTCTTTGAGTTTGGACCAAGGCAGTGCTGAACAGCAACTGGTAATGAGAGTCTCTCCTGTAATTTTTATTTCATCCTGTTTTCCCCTCAATCTCAATTTAATTTTCTGCCCTTTTTTTCTCACTCTTCTGTGCCACACTCTCCTTTGCTTTGTTTTATCCGCTCTTTGTGTTCAGTGTGGATCACATTTCTTTTTCTTTACTTTGTGTGTGTGTGTCAGAGGGTGACACGGGTATCAGTTTCCCTTCTTTCCCAGTCCATTGTGATTCTCACACACATCCCTTTTTTCTCTCTCTTTACAGGTAGTCATTCGTAGTCGTTTGGATCAGAGCATGGAGGAGGCGCAGGAGCTAAAGGTAAATAACGAAATCATTTGTTTTCTTTTTAAACTGTAAATATGTTTCACTGTTAGGACAAAATTCAAATTTGTCATATTACTGAGAGAATAAACTTCTGGAATGCACACTGTGATTAATATTTAATTTAGAGCGTGTTGTTTGCTTTAGAGGGAACTGTTGCGCTGTAAGCAGGAGATGAGAAACTTGCAGGGAGTCAAGGTAAGACAAAGTGAGATCAGCAGTTAATTATCTTATTACCCAGTTCAATACAATTCTGATTGTGTTGTAGAAAAGTTGGTATTGACTTTCTGTTGTTTTGAATGTGCAGGATGCCCAGCAGCAGAGGCTGTGTACTCAGGAAGCATCAATACTGCAGATGAAGCAGGAGCTTCTCAGAGCCAGCATGACGAAGGATGACCTCAGCAACCGTAACGTATGAAATCTATTAATTAAAGTGAATCTTCAAAACACTACATTTAAAATGCTTCTTTATTTTAAGTGTGTATTGCAAATCCCCCTCCTTAATGAAAATGTGTTCCAGGCGGAGCTGCAGTGGAAGCTGGAGGAATGCAACAGGCTATGGGGCGAATGCAAGGTGACGTACCCCAATCCTTCTCTTTCAGTGGTTTTTCTGTAAACTATTGTAGTCGTCCCGACTTCATGTTACACAGCATCTGATTATGTAGTTTGCACGAAATAATGACCATACTTTTTCTCTTTGTTCGACTGGATACAGAAGGAGATTGGACAGAAGGACAGACTGCTGCAGCAACTCAAGCAGAAGCTTGAAGAAAGTCAAAAAAAGCAGGTATTGTATTTTAAAGAAGCTTCAGTGGGCTTAAAATCTTCTCTGCAGCTCAATGCTGTGTGTGACAATGTCAGACCAATAGTTAATCAGTCATTTTTTTAATGTCTTGAATCACAGTTTTTTTTCTTTTGCTTTTATCATCAAATTAATACTAAAATGTACTTTGATGCAGAAAGAAAATAATATTTTTTTTCTTTCTTCACTTATTCAATAACCTAGTCGCATTAATCTGTCAATCTGAGGCATGGGCTGGATATGATTTAATTTTAGGATCTAGGAGGTTTGTCTCTGTGTGTGTTTTGATGTATAATCGTGTGTCTCTTTCACAGAATGAATTGCAAAGAGAGTTGGAGCAAAAAAACAGCATGCAGGTAGTATCATTTCTTTCCTCACTGTTTCTGCATCTAAATCTTAATGAACAGTTTCAGGTTACATATTCAGAATGTCAGGCGGTCACAAATGCAAATGTACATTACACAGCTGACTGATTTTTGTTGTTTTTTAAAAAATTTTCTTCTCTCAGATTCCCTCTGGCACCGAAAACAATGGATATTCTCCCTCTGTGTCAGATGTAAGCATTGTTTCTATTGACAAGGCTCTTCAGTCAGTGGGCCTGTTCACACTTCATCTTGCTAACAAAGCGTCACTATACGCCTACATTCTCTTGGAAGTATTTAGGCCACATTTGTACAATTGTAAAAAATGTACCACTTGTACACTTTTCATGAATGTTTTAATTAGCTATTAAAACCAAATTGATTTTTGTACCAGGCTGTAGACATGTTTATTTCTGCTGTAAAGTTGGGCATTTTAACATGGGGGGTCCTTGGGGATTTACTCATTTTCGGAGCCTGCCTCAAGCAGTCATTCAAGAAACTGCAGTTTTTGGCACTTCACGTTGGCTTCATTTCTCAGCCTCAGAGGTTGCCACGTGGATAAAACATGGGGCAGAACATGCTTAACATACAAAAAATGTCGCCCTGTAAGGCTTTAAACACAGAGCTGCTTACTGTGCTTTCGTGTCTGTGCTCTGTTAGCAGGCAGAAGAGGTTCAGCTGCTCAGAGATTCACTTCGGAGTTTGAGGAACAACTTCAGAGAGCACGACCCGCAGCACCATACACTGGACACTCTGGAGCAGGGCATAGTATCACTCATCGACAGACTGCATGTTCTGCACACACACAGGGTACGAACACAAGCACAAACCACTGACTTGTTAAATTATCAAAGGATGGATCTATTGATACTTTAAAATCTTATCAGCTAGTGTTACTTTAGGCCAAATTTAGAGCTTTTAAATCATGAAGTGCTTTTTATCCCAATAATGCAGGGGAGGGGCAAATCTCCAAGACGCAAAGGCCAACACACAGACTCTGATACCTGGCCCTCCACAAGTAAGCTGTTCCAACATGAAACCCCCAAATACACGTCCATGTATGCGCAGAATATTTATGCTTTTACTGATCGTGTTTCTGCTGTTCCTTATAGAGGTTTGCCAATCCCACAGCGGGTCCTCTGCCTCCACTAAAATCCTTTATTTCACTGGAAAATCCCCAACACCTTCTATGATCAATATTCCGAAAAGGTTAGTGTGTCTTTTCTTTCTGAAGCGTTTAAATGTGTTGCAGTTTTTTGCTTTCTTGCAGTGTTGTCAATAATCCTAACAGGTGCATTTAAGCTCAAAGATAGAAAATAAAATGAATTATCGTGAAATGTCACAAGCTATGAAGATGAGCGAGTCTCTTTGTATACATTGCCTAGGCTCGGTGAGGTGACTCTCAAAGATGTAAAGGCAGCTGTGGATCGAGAGGGAAACTACAGGTACCACTTCAAGGCCCTGGACCCTGAGTTTGGCACTGTCAAAGAAGAGGTGAGAGAAGGCTTTCAAATAAACAGATCTAAATGACAGTAAAAGTAAACTTGGTGCACACAAGTTAGAATGAAAATTTTGTTAAACTGTACTTCAAGGGCAACTTCAGTATTTTTCAATCTCTACCGACAGGCTCAGATTATTACTCTGAGTGTCTGACAACATTATGGAAAGGATCCCTACAGATATAGAACGTTTTTTTCTAAAAATAAAAAAAATTTTTTAAAAAAGAGAGAAAGATCCTTTTGTTTAACCAGTAACAGCCCTGAAGTCACAATCACCAGACTCCATTTAAATAAACAGCAATTTTAGTATCATTAAACATACTATATTCAGAGTTGATGAAAACAAAATAAAACTCACATCTTGGTTCATCAACTGTTCCAACAATCATCAGCTCTGGTTTGATTAAAAAAAACTCTCACTTCACTCAGTTAGATGTGAAAATATGCTGCCTCCATACAAGCTTAAATCGCTGTTTAGTTAAACGGAGTTTGGTAGGTCTGGTGATGGTGATACCCGAGCTGTTTCTGGTGAAACGAAAAGGATCTTAACAAAAAAATGTATCTCTGTAGAGATCCTTAATGTTGTCAGACGCTGTCGGAGTAATAATCCGCCTCTTTCAGTGGCACAAAGAAGCACTCTTAATGGACGCATTGTTGGTGCCTTATTGCCCTGAGTGGTTGCAGCCTTTTTTGCCACTGCCGGCTGTGGTCTTGTCCCTTAGAAACAAAAACATGAAAAAACACTGACAGTGAGTACTACTAGCTTTACGTACTGGCCTGTTTTGTGCTACACTCAAAGATGGAAGATAAAAAACCCATAGTCCTTTGTACATTGCAGCATGCATATGGCACGTGGGTATAGTTATAAGATAACAGCAGAAGATAATATACCCTAAATTTCTGTGTGCCAGGTATTTCTGGACGGAGCAATTATTCCAGGCTGGGAAGGAAAAATAGTGGCCTGGGTAGAGGAGGACCGTGGTGAAGAAAGGTAACACGGTCATTCTGTATCTCTTTATTTTCCTGGCTCTCATTGGTAAGAAACTCACTATCCTTTGTGTTTAGACCATTTTAGGGTCAAGATGAGGGGCCATGACACTTTCTGTTTCTGCTCGTGGTCCCTCTGATCCCAGAGGGACATCGAGATGACTGTTCAACACCGGCACAAGTGGACACTTTTTGAGATTCACATTATCATTAAAATACTGTAAGACTTGTCAGCAAGAGATTTGTGTTGTTCAGGTGGTACTAAACCACACTTACTGGCTCTGGAAACAGTGTAGATCTGTAACTGATGTCTAGAATATTGTAAAGCTCAATGCCTTTACAGAGGACAGCTATTTCCATCATGTGCTTATTGTTGCCAGGCTGTAACTGTGTTATCAAAACTGGACTCAAAAGTAGACAAAAAATATTTTAATTTAACTGTTTCTGAAACCACACTTGTGTTGGTTCTCCTCTAGTGGAAGGAGGTTTTTACTGTTAAAAAAAAAGTCATTTCTAAGGGTTTAGTATTGCAGTCCTAGTGCAGCAATGAAGTATTTAAAAGGTATGAATGAATACATGTTTGGAATATGTATTGTCCATTTTTTAATATGAAATGTAAAGTGAATATACAGTATTATCTACCACAGCAGAAAATATTAACAATAATTTTCTGGGGGACAAAAAAAATGTCATTTTTGGATAGAAATGTTACAAAGACCAGGAAAGTCACACAAGTTCTTTTTTTGTTAGTGCTGCACGAGGACATTCTGACCTGCTGACAAATACACTGTCCAGCCATCACCTACTACTGCTTTGTGTTCATTCAATATTCATTACATTACATTTAACAGGTAACACAAAAAGACAAAAAGGGTGATGATCATCTTGAGATGTCCAAACAGAAAAATCTATTGGAAAAACAAAAAAGCACCTAAATTTAATTTAGACCGATAAAATAATCTAAATATAACCCAAATCCAGATGTGGCGTTCAGTGTCAGTCAGTAACTCACCAGCATGCAAGCAAACCGAACGTGCTCATACTGAACTGCTGTCAGATCATTTTTTAAAAAAAATATGCTGGAATTTTAATGTTCATGCGGAAAAATGTAGGAGAACAGCACTGTTGTTTACTTTATGAAATTGTTTTGTACATTCGTGTAAAATTATTTTCACTGTCCTTTTTTTAAGTGTATGTATTTGTTTAAAGAGAGATCCCTGTGAGATGAGAATGTTTCTGCAGATGCTGTGGATGTGAATTTGACATCAGAGATTTAAAGGAGACTATTGTCCTGAAACTATGGACCATACCACTATTTATGGTTTGTGTGTGTGTGTGTTTGAATATGTGTGCATGTGTCTCTGTGTGTATGAAATCAGCATGGACCTTTGAAATGCTTTCCTCCACTCTGCTTCTGTCTGCCTATTTGGGATCCATGTGTTTGCCTTCACTAACAAGCCAACTGAAATATGCATCAGTCTACTTATAGATAAGACCTGTTTTAATGCCATAACTGCCTGTACTGTAAAATGTACAATTTGCTGGTGAGATGGTTATTATCATTTCTTTTGTTTACTGAAGTGTTACAAAATATGGATACAGTCTTAAAAAATAAAACATGGCCTTTGTTGTGTTAAATGTTGGAAAGACAGATATTTGGAAATAAAAGAGATTCTCATTTTTAAAAAGATACAATTATTAATGGTGTTTGGGAGACTGTAGGGAAGATCAACATATCCTTAATAATTAAATGCATGTACACTTTGGGATATTTCACCATGTATGTTAAAAAAAACAACCCCTCACCCTCTGCTCCACTTTAGGAATACTTTTTTTTTTTTTAATTTCATGTCACTCATAGATAAGGGGTGCCCAAAGTTTTTACCCTCAGACGGCCAAAAGTTAAACTCAGTGTTGGACCATTGGCCAAATGCAAACACAAATTGCACTGTATTTCTATTCAATTTTTAAAATGGCACAAGGATCCAAAGTCTCCAAATGCCTTTTGTCCCTGTGCCATTGAGTCTGCCTCTCCATACACACACACACACACACACACACACACACACACACACATATATATATATATGAAGATGAGTGAAACTAGGACATTTTCACATTTGAGAGGCAAGAGCCAGAAAAAAAATTGACATGTATGTCTTACAAAAAAAATCTATTATCAAAATCGCTGCAGATTAAATTCTTTATTAATTCATTAGTTTACTACTCATTTCAGGACCACAATATATTGTATATAACTACCAAACACTGAAATAATAGTTGTACAATGTGTACTGTTACTGTTCCTGCATTTTAGTCCAATACTCCACTGCCTCCGTGTGGTCGCTGATATAATTGCAACAAAATATGACCATACAGCTTTTGGTAGAGTTTCGATATATAACCGTCTGGCTTGAATAAATGTCTATTTAAAAATCCATTAAACTTTAATATGGCTTTGTTTTATCTTTTTCAGTGCGGTGGTGTTAATTTGGCATCCAGTGACTCAGATCTGAATAGACACCATGCAGGCTCTGAGGGACACTGTTTACGACACCTCCTTTGTAGCTACGGCAGGACAAGCAGGGGAGCCGTAAAGCGTGGTGTTTTGGACTGGGGGAGGTCATTAGAAAGTGAGGAGTGAGTGCGGGCCGGTTCTCGAGGTTTAGAGACACCTTGTCCAGCGTACATCTGATGCCGGTGTGAGATAAATACATTATTCAACAGCTCTGCGTAGTGTTTCACCCGCTGAAAAAATGCTTCGTCTCATCCTGCGGCTCAGGCCGTCCGCCGGGCTCCGCTGTCCCCGTGCCCTCCCGGCCGGGCCTGCTACGCTCAGCTCCCGCTCCGTTCCCGGAACCGGTGCTCTGAGGCGGCTTCACTGTGTAGCGGGGTCCCGGGCTGTGTGTCTGAGCTCCGGCTTCAGCCTCAGGGGGACTCTGCTGCGGTGTCCCCAGCTGACAGGCAGCTGTCAGAGCAAGCGTTACTACAGCCTGCCGCCGCACCAGAAGGTAACGTTACCGAGCGACGGGGTTCCGGTTGCTATAGCACCAACGGTCACCGTTACAGCTAGCATGACCTCCTGAGCTAGCATGAGATAGCTCTGTGATGTACCAGGCAGACAGTCACTCTTTTAAAGGTTAAACCAAGCTGGTGCTGAGTTTTTTAGACTGTCAAGTAAATTTTGCAATCATGGTGTTTCATAGCTTTAGCAAAACAAGATTTTAATATCATTAGGTGATATCTCTGGAAGCTGGTACTTGGCTTTGGGTCATTAGGCTACACCAAGCACTTAATCAGTTTTGTATTAATTAAACCCATTCCGTTTAGAGGTGCAAAGTGTACCCATACTCCAGTAAAATCACCATAGGTGCTGTCATATGTGATACTTTATTACACATCTGTACATTATTGGATGTCTTTGGTGCAGCAGGTGTTATTGCTATGTAGGTGGACACTACTGCTCCCAGTCCAAACAGAAAGGTTTACTTCAATAAGAAAAAACAGAAATTCTAATAATTATTTTTGTCTGTTTGTTTTTAGAAATCAGTATTTATTACTTATGTGTTTGACTTAATGATCCACGGATACACTGCTGTTTGTTTTTAACTTTGTTTTGTAAGCAGGAGTGGATATTAGCACCAGACAAGTGCTGTTAAATGTACAAGTGGCAGCTAGATTTGCCTCACTAACCAGCCAAAAACAAAACAGCAGAAATCAGTGGTAATCTGTTGAGTGACCGACAGATTTTGGAATTCACCAGCCACAGTGGCAGGCACACAAACACGTTCATTTCTAATCCTGCTTGTAAGGTGTCTTGTAGTGCTTTGAAGGACACCTATATATAAAATGTACTATTGTTAGGATTATTGTTAATAATAAAAGTGATTCAAATCCAGATTTTGCTTTAAATGTCAGTCTGTGGAACGCCAGTATGCATGTCAACAGAACATGCTCAAACTGAACTGCTGTCAGTAAAAAGAAATTATGCTATAGGACTATAGGACTTTAGGACTAGATTTGGGCAAAACAATTTGTTTACCCCATATTTCATATTTAGGTCATGCTACGGATGTTATTTGCATGATTGAGACATGTTGAGTGCTGTGGGTCATTTCTGTGCTGCATACTAATTTTAAGCTGGTTTTACTTAGTGTGGTTATTTTGGGAAAGTGACAAAGTATTCTATCAGATCAAGGTTATATATAGATATCATATTGATATTGTAATATGAGACTGCATATCTTCTGAAAAATCTAACTGTGTCAATACTTAACAAGAGCACTAAAAAAAATGCTGTGATATCTGTGATATATCTCCACATTGCCAACCTCTACATTCTGTTGAAGTCAGTGTTTGTATTGATGATTGCGTTCACAGTTATCCCAATATGAAATGCACAAATTAATTTAAGAGCTGGAACAATCAAAATGTAAATTTGTAAATAATTTAGAGCCGTTTAGGACCCCCTCCACCAGCCTGCATCTGTCTCTTTACAGGTTGGACTTGTGCTAATCTACTGTATGATGTTAGTAACCTTTAAAGCCATGGTAAAACATTACAGATGTGGTGAAATACAGCTGAGTTTGGGACATATATTGAGCAATATGATGAGATGATGTAGTAACTGTGGTTATCACTCATGACCGATGCCAGTATTTGCTGTGCCCTGTCGCAAAGCCCCAGTGTCAAGTTAAATGACAGTGGCAACTTTTTTGTGATTCTTGAGTTATTTTCTTTCATGTGACACTTTTAAAAGACTCCTTCATTCATAAAATTCCTGGATTTATTTTTATCTTTTGTGTCTGTGTCTGTGTGTGTGTGTGTGTGTGTGTGTGTGTGTGTGTGTGTGTGTGTTCATCAGGTGGAGCTTCCTGCACTGTCACCCACCATGCAGACAGGAACGATCGCTCGTTGGGAGAAGAAGGAGGGAGAAAAAATCAGCGAGGGTGATCTTATAGCTGAGGTTAGAGGCCATGTGTGTGTATTCCTATATTACTGTATGAAATCATCAGTGTCCACTTTTTTAAACGCTTCTATCTTTCGTAGGTGGAGACTGACAAAGCCACTGTAGGGTTTGAGATGCTGGAGGAGTGCTATCTGGCAAAGATCCTGGTCCCCGAAGGCACCAAAGACGTTAACGTTGGATCAGTAATCTGCATCACGGTTGACAGGTAAGTGTCCTTTGACATCGTAAAATACAGACTGAAAACCAAGGTGACATCTCTGTAGAAAAGTGTTAACAGAGTAAAATAGGGGTCTTATTCAGATTAATCTGCGGTGGTGCTCTCCTATATTTGAAGCCATCACAACTCTCCTGTTGCTTCATTGTTCCTCAGATGCTGGAAATCTGTTTTTACACTTTGTTGTGTTCATAGTGATGAACATGAGCTGGATAAAATATGACATTTTTCCATTAATTTAGCTTGGACACAATAATAATGATAATAATAATAGTAATTGGACATATGTTTGTATTTCTGCACTAAGTGTAATTGTCACATGTCTCTGTGTCAAATGAAGAGAACTGTAGTTTGGAGAAATGGCAGCTGGGAAATGAAATTTGACACTTTTTGGCTGGATTGCACCAGCAAGGATGAACTTTAAACCTGATTAGATCATGATTTAAGTTTAAATTCTCTGGCACCAAACTTACAAACTAGCTTAAAATGATGAAAGATTAGATTTCAACCTCTCTTTAAATCTCATTATAGTTTTTGCTCTAAACTGAGATTAAATTGTAATCCGTTGCACAAAAACTTTAAACTGTGATTCGGGGTTAGCTTTAAACCCGCAGTTGAGGAGTTTAAACTTTTAATATGGCTGCCTTTTTGAGATGGATTGAACAAAATAATCAGGTTTCTTTAAGAGGTTTGAGAGACAGACACTTGACTTTTACGATGACGGTGATTTTTTTGTCAAGATACCGGTTCACCAAGGCAACAGTTTTGGAGCAGAACAGAAAGATTGGGCCAGCTGTCAAACATGGCAGTGACAGAAACACAGCTGTACCACCTTTTTCTCCGTTTGGTGTGAACGCACAATAAAGCGAGCAACTTCTAGCCAGCTAGAAACAACGTAATGTTTATTGATGTGGAAAAGCAGCGGTTTAAACAGTTAACGACCCCTTCATCTCTCTTTTATACTTACTAGGTGCCATCAGCATGCTGATTATGTAGGTATTTCTTTAAGTATTTATTTTTTTATTTATTATTTTGATTTTAATATGACGCTTGTCCCTATTGATTAAACTCAGTTTAAATTTTGGAAATCAAAGGTCCAGCGCACACCAGGATGCTCAGGTTGACACTTATTTATAAACAGTTTACATTTAAAACAAAAGAAGGAGCAAACTATGTATTTTGTATTGTTTAAATTCTTAGATAAATAAACTTTTTAAAAAAAAAATCTGTGAAAAATATCCTACTGCAACAGCCCCACATGATGTGTGTTTTTTCATATTAACCCTTTCTTCTCCTTTTTCTTGACATAATAATTTCTTTCCTCACCCGCCTGTCCCCTCTTATTTATATTTTAATCATAGCCTATTAAAAAAAAAAAAAGACAATTTTATAATTGTTTTTGATCAGTTTTCAGAGGTGGTATGTACTGATCGATAGTTTCGTAGGGAACCCCACTTGTCAAGCCCCTTGAGCATTTTCTGGGTTTCCCCTGCATGTCTCCTTTTCTTAAAATGTATCACATTGTTCTTTTTAATATGTGCTAAATAAATCAAATCAAACTTGGCTTTACCAAATTAAGATTAATTTTTAATGGTTCAACAGATCTTTGCTTACAACTAAATGTGGATTCTATCATTTTAAACCTAGTTTTACTAAACTCTGATTAGAGCTAATCTTAGATTAAATGAATCATAGTTGGCAAAACCCAGCCCTTAGCTCACTTTTTGAACATTTGCTTTTCAGTAGTTTTCAATATGTCACACAATGTCTGGTCCTTTAGTCTAGATGTCAGTATGCTTTGTGTAAATTAATGTCTAAAACTTCTGTGTATATTTTCTGTCTTCAGCCCTGATCTCATCCCAGCTTTTAAGGACATAACATTGGACTCAATTCAAGCAGCCGGTGCCGGTCCATCAGCAGCTGCCTCCGCGCCTCCTCCTGCTGCTGCTGCTGCTCCTCCCGCAGCCCCGGGCAGCTCTTACCCCACACACATGAAGGTAGGCATGTTCTTACGTCGACAGAGGACAGTCAGGTAACGAGTCATGTGGACGATGTTTACAGTCACAGTGTGCTGAAGTCACAGCTGTACTTTTATCAGGGTTATTTAGTCTGACGGTCTGGTTTCTCAGGTGCAAATCCTAAACTTTAAAACCACTGTGTGTAGAGTACTGAGATGAACATGCTGAAGGCAACACATACAGAGCACCAATTTTCACCAGGATTGTCCATTTTTCAATAACAAAAATGTATGCCATCATATTAAAGATGTCACAGTCATATGAAACACTGTATCTTTATATAGAGGAGTGAAACTTCAAACATAATTTGTGTTCTTCTGTGCATTTTTGTCTTTTGAGGTTTTATATCAGAGTACGAGAGCATGTTGAAAATTATTTGAGTGTCGACTTGTTTCTAAAACTTACTTTTGTATGACGTTATTTCGCAGTTTTTTCTGTGGAATAATTCAGGAAGTAAGCTGGACCATCGCGCCTATAGATTTTGTTGGTTTTAAGGAAGAACAATAAGAACAAACAAACAGCTGCCCTCTCTCTTACGCTGTCAAGGTTTTTCACTTTGATGCATGTGGCACCAAATAATGTAACAGTAAAAAAAGGACACAAAAAATTACGAAAACAAAGTTCCAGCTGATTTTCTAATAACAAGATCTAAAATAAATAGTTTACTAATCGATTAGTTAATCAAAAGAAAATTAATTGCAAACTATTTTGATAATTGATTAATCATTTCTGTCATTTTTTGAAGTAAAAAATGTGAAACATTTTCTGGTTTTAGTCTCTGAAATGGGAGAATTTTCTGTTTTACTTTGTCATTTATGATGGTAAATGAACGAGTATTTGGGTTTTGGACTGTTGGTTGGACTAAATATGCATTTTGGAGATGTCAGTTTGGGCCATGGAAAATTGTGAGGAGCTTTTTTTTAAACATTTTTTTTGGACATTTTATAGACTAAACGATGATTTGAGGAATCGTTAAAAAATAACTAGCAGATTAATTGTGAATGAAAATAGTGGTTAGTTGTGGCCAGAGCAATAACCCAAAACATATTTAAGCTTTATTGGTGTTACAACAGGTCACCAAACTGGATGTCCAGTTAAAAGTAAAGATTAGACTAACACATTTGAATAGTACAACTGAACTCTCCTCTGCAGATTTCATGCATGTTGCTTCAGTCTAATCTTACAGCTACTCAAGGTGTTTCTGCACTACTACTACAAACATTCACACACTCTCAAACACCAATTTGGGGTTCAGTATCTTGGCCAAGTAATCCCCCCTCTACCCTTGCCAAAGAATTAATAATATCGGGCGAGGCAAAAGAGGTACTTGCTGACTCAGATGAAAAAGAACATTAATGAAAATTGATCAGCTGTTGAATCGGCTGTCTTCATCGCTCGCTTGTGTAACATTAGCTGCTGACAGTATTACAAATTTGGTATAACTGCACACTTTACAATTCAGAGAAAAAAAAGCATACTTTTTAAAAAATCATTATGTTATTTGGCAAAATTGTTACATCTACAGTTTTGAAAAAACGAAACTAAAAATATGACCATTTTATTATTGTCAAAAAGGAAATTAAAATATCATTCAGAACATCTTATTACATTAGTGGATGTTGTTACCTTTTCGATCAGGTTAAGTGCATATTGTATTACGTTTTCAGTAAATGATTACGTGATTCAGTGGCATAAATCAAAACACGAGCTTCAAACACAAATTTCCATTGTTTGTAATGCCATCACCCGAAAACAGCATTTTTTCCTTAGGTTGTATTTCTTGGTCGTAGTAGCGGTTCTTATGGTGAGTCACTTACCTGAACAGCATCATTGCTCCTTGCTGTCAAAAAGTGGAAATATTTGCAATTGTTTTGTGGTCGTTTGTCATAATGAAACTGTTTTCTTGCTGCATTTTATGTGTCTACCAGAGGGCTCCCAGGTTATCTCACCCAACACCCAGATGTCAAGGTTGTGAATGCTGCTGAGAATAAACACAAAATTTTATCAGTTGAAGTCAGTATTATATTTGGGAAGACTGTTATCAGAAGTCAGGGAGAAACTTTAATTTAATTTCTCTAACAAAAGGCCAGACTCAATGCTGGGATGTTGCTGTTCTGTTATTTCTTCTTTTTTTAACTTTGTGTGTGTGTGTGTGTGTGTGTGTGTGTGTGTGTGTGTGTGTGTATGTGTGTTACAGATCTTGCTTCCTGCCCTCTCTCCCACCATGACGATGGGAACAGTGCAACGCTGGGAGAAGAAGGTGGGAGAGAAGCTCAGTGAAGGAGATCTGCTGGCTGAGATCGAGACTGATAAGGCGACCATCGGTAAACCCAAACTGACTCACCTCAGTCCTGACATATTTGCATCTTATCATGCCATGTGTGATGTGGGTGTCCTATATCAGAGACTATCACTGTTACAGCTCTGTCTTTTTTTCCTGGATTAGAGCCTGACAGGAAAAGCTGATGTTGCTTCACATCTCTCTCATGTGTTTTTTAGGCTTTGAGGTTCAGGAAGAGGGATATTTGGCCAAAATCATGGTGGCAGAGGGAACTCGGGATGTCCCTCTGGGAACCCCGCTTTGCATCATCGTAGAGAAAGAAAGTGACATTGCTGCCTTCAAAGATTATGTGGAGACTGGAGTGGCAGAAGTTTCCACACCACCTCCACCTCCACCTCCAGCACCTGCACCGGTGAGACACGTTTACAACTTTTACTTTCAAATAATAATATTCGTTTTGTTTTTTCAATACAAATTTTTAGGACTTTGGGTTTTATCGTATAATGCACTTTGTGTTACAGTTTTTCTTGTATGAAAAGTGCTATATGAATAAAGTCTGACTGATTGAGTCTCATTGATTGATTCAAACCTCTGACTTTCAAGGGACATAACTTAAATATTCGGAAAACATCCTGAAATTGGCCTGTGTTCAGTGTAATAAAGCTTGTAGAGACGTGACTGTAATTTGTGTTTGTCTTTATGTTTCAGGCTGCAGCTGCAGCTCCAGCGGCTGCAGCACCTAGTCCTGCAGCCGCCGCCCCGGCAGCACCCAGGAAGGGTCGAGTGTTTGCCAGCCCACTTGCCAAGAAACTTGCTGCAGAGAAAGGAATTGACCTGGCACAGGTCAGTGGTAAGTAACCAACATTCAGGTCATCACTGTGATCTGTGTCAGTAGAACATGATTCATTTCTAATGAAATTCTAAATACAGAGCTAAAGAAAGTGATAGTAAATTATTTTATAAACTGGACATTGTACTGTTTCCTGTTCAGGCACTGGTCCTGATGGACGCATCACCAGGAAAGATATCGACAGCTTCATTCCACCAAAGGCTGCACCTGTATGTAAAGCTCATACTTTTTTGTTTGCACAAGCAATGTATGTTTAATAATGCATAATTATGCATCTCTGATTTCATAAAGGTTTTTTCATTAATTTTTCAAATATGGAAAATGTAGTTCTAAAAGGATTTTGTTTTTAATTGAATAACCATTGCCATTCATGAAGCAAGAATACTTTATTCTGTATCTAGCTTCTAAAATGCAAGCATTTGCTGCTTTTTTTTTCAGTTTTGTTTTTTTTTTTCAATTTTATATTTTTAAATTTCTTTGGGGTTTTCGAGTGTTGGTTGGGAAAAAAAGAGCAATTCTGAACACCTTGAGCTGTGTGAAATGTGGAAAACGTTTTTTTATCTTTTCAGACATACCAAAAGCATTAATTTCATTTGGAATTTGTGTGCCCAGATGTTGTTACAATAAGCTAAAAGGTTTTGGTCCTCAAGTTATCCACACTGGCAAAATATCTCAACTATATTTTTTACCATACTTTTGAACGCTCAAAAATTGAGGTGTCATACTGTATGCACCTAAAAGTTTTGTTTTAATGTGTTTTAAATGCAAATTATATCATTTGGCAGGCCGTAGCTGCTGCTCCCACTCCAGCTGCAGCTCCAGCTGCTCCTGCACCTGCTGCAGCTCCTGCAGCGCCAGCTGGGACCTTCACAGACATCCCTATCAGCAACATCCGCAAGGTGAGAGCAAACACACCTCTGACTTTCGGTGGTCCATTGTGTTTGAGAAGGGCTTCCTCTCGTGCTCAAATCCCTCGGATAGCAGTCTGGCGTAATTCATGACACGCTCCTTCTATGCAGGTTTTGGTGCTGGTGCACTGAATGCTGCAAACGTCCTGAGGGGTTTTCACAGTGTAGCTCTGTTATCTCTGACCTGTGCTTCCACATTTTGCCCCAAAGACAGCCGCTCGCACATTTATCAACACAGGCTCCAGTAACACACCTCATTCCCGTCCGTGATGAATTATGGATCAAAGCTAAAGTGCAGATATGCGTCTCTCCTGCAGGTTATCGCTCAGCGGTTGATGCAGTCCAAGCAAACCATCCCCCACTATTATCTGTCCGTAGATGTCAACATGGACCAAGTGCTCGAGCTTCGGAAAGAACTCAATGAAGTGAGTGTTTACTTGTAAATAGACAGAATGAAAGATAAGAAACTTTATTTTTCCAGAATTAAAATATGTATTTCTTGTGCCTCTTAATTTAACAACCTCGCCTCCTCTCTTGCAGGAGGTGAAAGCCCAGAACATTAAGCTTAGTGTGAATGACTTCATCATCAAAGCCAGCGCTCTTGCCTGCCTCAAGGTTCCTGAGTGCAACTCCTCCTGGATGGACACGGTCATCCGACAGTGAGTAAACACACTTAAGCAGGCGTGTCCAAACGAATGTAAAATATACAGGAAATATGTTCTCCTGGTTTGTTGATCTGATTATCATACGCTTTAGATCAGTGGTTTCCAACTTTTCCAGCCACAGGGTTCAGATTTCTCCGTAGCTATTAGTTCAAGGTCCACACATAAGATAAATTACCACATATTCAGTTTTATTTGACGAAATGTGAACAACATGTGGGCTTAGAACACAATGAAACAAAACATATTGCAAGAGCAAAGTGCATTTACTTAAAATAAAGCAAAGAAATAGCACTGCAAACAAAAAAAAATGCATATTTTTGCTTCAAGACCATCGATGCTGCAAAGGCACAGCATGTTAGTAGGCCAAATAATACCAAGAACAGGGCAATAAAATAGATGTACTCGGGTGGGAAAAAAAATAATTCCAGCAGGAAACTGCACTTTAAATTAAAGGCTCTTGTGCTGGAAATTCACTGTACTTCAAACTTATGTGTGTTTTTGTCACTTGCAGTCCATTGATAATGGACCCGATACCCAATTTTGGACTGTGACCCACCAGTTTGGAACCGCGGCTTTAGAATCAATAAACAAACTTACCAACCTTCTATCCTCATCAACCAAATTCTGATATAGTCAGCCTGTCTTATTGTTTACCTCTTCACATTTTAGTCATCAAAACTATTTGCATGTAAAATCTAAATTCACTTCCATGTTAACATCCAGGTGAATGGATACATCATTGTTCAAACAGCAAGTCCAGTGGAGTTGTTCCATTGTTCACTTTAAAGAAAGAAAAGATCAGCAAAGGGGGGGGTACAACTGAAAAACAGTGTTACTGTGATTAGAATAATACCCTGACCTTTTGTTTGATAATGTGTAGCTGCCCTGTTCTTCCAGTAGGGGGCACTCAAAGCACAAACATTTTTCCAACTCTCTTCAGTCCGGAAACAAAGTCACATTGACCAGATATCCTTGCTGTCATTTACTTATTTAAATGCTTTCAGGAATCATGTGGTGGACGTGAGTGTAGCAGTGAGCACAGCCAGCGGCCTCATCACTCCCATAGTGTTCAACGCCCACACCAAAGGACTGGCTGCCATCAGCTCTGATGTGTCGGCTCTGGCTGCCAAAGCGAGAGAAAACAAACTGCAGCCGCACGAGTTCCAGGTACTAACACGTAATCCGATTCTGTGGGTGCGTGTAGTTTTTCAATTTTGGGAGTTTACGGTGTGGGATGATTAGTTTTATGCAGATTTTATCTGTCTAGTGAACCAGCAAATTGAAACGGTCCTGTTCAATGTGTATGTTGTTTTTCTTTCCACCAGGGAGGTACATTCACAATCTCTAATTTGGGAATGTTTGGCGTCAAGAACTTCTCTGCGATAATCAACCCCCCTCAGGCCTGTATCCTCGCCGTCGGCGGCTCAGAGAAACGGCTGATGCCTGCTGATAATGAGAAAGGGTCAGTGTCGTGACTACAATACTAGAACAAGTTTGACATATTGCATTTTCTAATTTGATTCTGATGCATAATGCATTCGGGGTTTTGCAGATTTGACGTAGCCAGCATGATGTCGGTGACGCTGAGCTGCGACCACCGGGTGGTGGACGGGGCGGTCGGCGCGCAGTGGCTCGCAGAGTTCCGGAAGTTCCTGGAAAAACCCGTCACCATGCTGTTGTAATTGGACTTTACTGCTGTAAAACTGCAACAAAAGGCAGAGGCCTCTCCCTGAAGCGATCCGATTGGTCTAAACCAGTTTGGATCCTCCTGTGATTGGCCGTCCTGCAACCAGGTCACTCCCAGTTACCCTAAATGGGAAGAGGTAGAACTCACTCCGCTTACCTGTCTGTCTCTGTCTCTCCTGTCTGTCTTTCTCTCTTCTCGCTCTCTTTCACTCATACTCTATTTATTGAGGCCCCGTCTCACGAGAGACCAGAATTAGGTTTAATTTATCCTAGATTAGAGACCGGTCATATGTCACTAAAACACTGGTAATGTTTTACAAAGGGAAGTGTTACATGTCAAACCAGCGAGCGTATTTATCCCGAAACTCATGTGTGTGTTTCTACACACTTTAATCTGTGATTTTGTGTGAATGTGATGAAGGCAACAGGATGTGCAGCTATCTCTGGGTTCCACTCTTTTGAGTAAGGGGTTAATAGCTAGATGTAAGTTAACTTAGACACACAGAGTCCAGATCTACACACACAAAACCCGTCTCTTTTCAGTGACCACACATACACACACACACACAAACAATGTTGAAATAGTGTGTTTTCTGTGGGTTGATGCTCCGGTGTGTATATTCTTCACTGTGGGGTGAACACAGTGCTGTATATACTGTATATGGTGGTGAGCTGTTGGGTTGTGATGAGGCCTCACCATATGATTTAATATCTGTACAGTCCTGATTGATAACAAACACTTTCAAAGGAAGTACTGAACAGTTTTGCCAATCCTCTCTCTTCGGTTGGGTTTTATTTTCTAGTCTCAGAGTTTAAAAACTCACCTCTGAAATATTCTGTATTTCACTGCTGAAACGCACAAAGCTGGTGCTGGTTGTTATTTGTTATCTGAATAAATTGGGAGAAGTCTATCTTGTGCCACATGCTCTTTGGTTTGGGTTTTTATAATCTGACTTGATGTAAGAGCCCAAATTAAAGCAATTAGAAATAAAACACTACTTACATTTGAACATTTTTAAAAACAAATATTTACCTAGGAGTAGTGTTGTAGACAAAGACTATCCGATTACAGTGATTATGTTAACAAATAAATCCGTTGTGGTTTCGACCGATTGAGTCCGCCATGTCCAAGGCCTAGAAATGCATTTGATTGCAAGACAAGACCAAGACCCTCTGAAAGTGGTCTCGAGACCAGTCTTGAGTACTACAACACTACCTGTGAGTCCAAGAAACTAGTGACCTGCTTCACCATTTTGATTCATGCTGCATGCCAAATGGATAAAGTAAAGATCTAAGCCTACAGTCAACCTCCTTCGTATATTTTCCAATATCTTGGTCAGCCGTCAGTGCTGATTCACACAGTCCCACACACACTGTAACAAATCCACAGCACCTGAAAATAGGCCCTGACTGCCTCCGTATTCATTAACATTTCCTTGTTTTGGATCCGATCTGCAAAATTGTCACATGGAAGTGCTCTCTCAATCTTTTTTATATCAGCAAAATATAAATTCACTAGAGCAGCATGTATTTAAATCAAAGAAGGAAAAGACGAAGACGACAAGAGTCCAAACACAAGCCTCATTGAGGTGACAGAATAAAAGGTCAAATTTGAAAACTTGGAAAGGTCACATGTTGCATTGCGGCTGACACCTCAACAACCCCCCCTTTTTCTCTCTAGTCTTACATGAATTTTTTGCTGTTGCGATTTTTTTTTCCAACATATTGGATTTCCCGGCCTTTTTTCTGCTCCAGCACTCCACTAATTAGGAACTAATTTAGTTCAGTAAATAGCATTAGTGCACTGCAGTTGCCATTAACCCGTGAATATCTCCATGACTGTTTAGTCATTAAGAAACTCCCAAAATCATCAGAATGCTCATTTGTTTAAAAAAAATGTCCTAATGTTTCCATATGGGGCTCATTAAACCCATTTTATAGGTTCACTGGTCTGAATTTCGGCAGTGCCATTTGGTTGAGACTGGTGAGAGAGCACTAAACTGGAACATATTTAGACGATCACTGGAGGACTTGGCAGGCAGATCGACTTATGTGGGTCATGAATAACTAACATGTTTTATGCAAATCCATCAAAAAGCAGCCATGACGGCATTTTGTTTAGCCCATAGGTCATAACTTAGATGATGTCCTTATCACCGGATGACTTGCTGCAAGTGTCAGAAACTAATCTTTGAACATTTCCTCACACCGGTGACAACCTGGGATCACTAACTGCCTTGAATCCATGACTCAGTGTGCAGAAGATAAGTGCTCAACCACTTTTTTTTTTCAAGAGCAAAAGAGCTGATTTTGGACTCTACAGGGTTTGGTGACACAAGCTACGAATTGAAGAAAAATTAGAAATGATAGATGGAGGCACGTTATGCACAGAACAATAACAGGATAACATGTTTGCAACACGGCCAATGAAACCTTGAAAACCTCAGGTGCATTAAATGAAAAGTGGCTGAAACTCTCAATTAATTGTCAGCATTCATCACTGCTTCAATATTCGTAGTAACTGATTAATGATTGAGTCTGTGAAATACTTATAAAAAGTGAAAAACCTAAGATGTTTACTTTAAAGTGTTTTAAACCAGCAACAACAACAACAACACCCCATCAAATCCTTGTGTTGGAAATGATTAGTAATGATACATAACTTAAAGAATTAATTGATTAGAGAACTTTTTGTTAGATTATGTTCTGTTGGTTTTCTGTATTGGCCCATTAATCATTTCAGCAATTCTGAAGAATATTTCCCATCCTTAAAGCAAGACCATGTAACTTTTATTTAAAGAAAAAACAAAAACAACACAATCTTCCTCTCAGAAAAGTTGAATTTATAATAAAGTGCACTGTTACTCTGTTTCATACACTCAGAGGTGTTTTGTTGCTGAAGTCTCTTGTATGACCAGTAGATTATGATGATTAATTTAAGCTAACTTTGGATATTGTCTACCTGACAACAATATCTCCTCTTACCTGTGCTACTGTTACACTACATTTTAAAGGGACAGTTCACCTCCAAATCAAAAATACATATTTTTTATCAAGTTAGATAGTTTTGTTTGGGGTTTATCAGCCATGGAGATGTCCTTCTCTCTTCAAGTTTTTTTTTAATTTCTCAAGCTAAATATTCTAAATAATACCTAAATAGCACTATAGGTATGAGAAAAAAATATATATTTCTTAGTATGTCACTTATAGACATTTAAATTTCAAAGTAAAATAATCTACTGATTCCAGAAAAAGTTGGAAAACACATATAATCCACTAAAAGGGAAACACCATGCACTCTGTATGCTGAGTGTCACCCTGGAGCATTATGGGCATTAATAGGTGGTGTTTTCTGTGCAGCAGCTGCAGTAATTTACGTTAGACTGACTAATTAGACCACAAGCTGACCTGGTATAACTCCCACCGCAGTAAGTTTGGACGTGTGCAGTTAACAGGACTTAATAAAAAAATCCTTATCTGACAACTTTAGTAGAACACACAAACAACGAGAGGTGATAAAGTGAGAGTGAGCACAGAGGAGGGTGGGGTTGGTTGCACCGCTCAATAGATTAATCATGCATGCCTAGTTTTTTTGGCCACCAGCTTGTACACAGGGGGAGAGAGGGCTGCCTGTGTGTGTTTCCTCTCAGCTATGGGTTCTTCTGGAAGATGGATGCTCTGGACCTTGTGTGTGTGTTTCGCCGCTCTGGAGAATGGTGAGTAGGCCTGTCTCAAGCTTTGATGCAAATTCAGGACGACAAAATGAGAAATATTTGTAATTTTGTACACACTGCTGTAGTTTCTAGTGTTTGGTGATCTGCAGATCTATAAGGAGGGCTGCTTCTTGTCTGTAATTCCTCACATTGACTTTGAAAGAAAAAAAGTATACTTGTTAAATAAAAACAAAACATATATATATTTTGCAAATACAGGGATGACAGACATAACAGTGCTAGATTATAGCGTTAAAAGTAGACTGAGATGATTTTGCCCCTCACCCTCCGGAGTGTTTGTACAGATATTTTTGACTATGAGGTTGCAGATTTCTTTGACGTAAGAATTAAAAGTGTTTTTTGAACAAAAAAATGTAAATATTTTTTCCCCAACTAGAGAAGGAAGATTTTATACAAAAAGCGCTTTAATAATACATAAGACTTTCGAGTGTCATCAAACTTCGGCTTGGCAAGCTTTATTTGTATGGCACATTTCATATGACTGGGCAATTCAAAGTGCTTTACAGAGCAATAAAATATAAAAAACATAAAGGATACAGATTTACAACTTTTTTTTTAAAAAAAGTAAAGAAATACAATATAAAAGGTACAATTAATCACTAAATGATTTACAACTTTTAAATAAAAAACATTAAAAAAGCAAAAGTGCAGACAAAAGGTGCACCTTTTTGCAAAGATAAAAGAAGATGATTTAAAATCAAGTTTAAGAATAAGTCTGCAGTCAAAAAACGTATTAACTAAAGATAGCATTTGCATTTATTTCTCAATTATTTAATTGAAAAATTACTGGAAAGCAGTCCTTTTCCAATATTGCTGCCATATCACATAAAGCCCGTTTGTCATACTGAGTCCCTTGATTTGAAAGACTGTATACAGACTGACGTTTTGGTGATCTACATTGAAACAATGTGGGGAAGTGACAGTACGTTCAGGAACACATCCCAGTGAAGTGGGCTGTTGTTCCACTCAGTCTGTGATTGGTTTGGCTCACCCTCAAAGCTGTCAAGTGTAATTAACAAACTAATATGTGCACTGAATTCCCACACGCACACATACGCACACACACATTCACATAAAGGGCCTGGGGATGGCAGACAGGAGGAGGGGAGGGGAGGGGTTCATTATTTCAGTAATGAAGGAGGAGAGGGAGGAGCGGTGCAGTCTGCACATAAACAGGGAAACTAGGCTGTTAAAACTAAAATAAATAATGATAGACTTTAAGTAATAACTCCTTAAATAAAATGTCTCTCATATCACATGACTGACTTATGACTTATGACTTGTGTTTGTTGGTCTCATATTTGTTTGTTTAATCGACACAGTTGCACTCAGGGTAACCATGAGGGAATCCAGTCTCGAGGTGGTTCAAGGGGATGTTGTTGTCATGCCCTGCTCCTTCTTCACCTCCAGTCCCCTCTCCAGACTCAACATTATCTGGACTCTGGCTCCCTCTTCGAGTCCAGAAACCCCAATACAGGTCTGAATCACAACACACACACACACACAAACACACACACCTCTGACAGACTCTCTCATGCAGCAGCCTTACAAATCAATCAGATACTTCAGATATATTGGGCATTTCATTATAAGCTGGTCAAACAACCCATCCAGAAAAACTGAATCTGCTGTAATGTGAATAATGAGTTTAGAAATAACATTTTTTTTTCTCTAAAAATTGTTCTGCTTTTTATGTATTTTTAAAAATCGCTTTAATTATTTAGACTTCACTACAGGTGTTTGTTAAGAAACAACATCTTTCCTAAAGGAAACTTTGGTGATTCTAATGCAAATATTCACATAATAGCTTCTGTGAAAGACAACATGCTTTTGCATATTTTTATGGTCTGAAACCACTTATTAATGGCTGCTCTTACTTCCAGGTGATCGTGTACGACCATGGGCAGGTGATTGAAGACCCTTCCCTTATTGGAAGGGTGGGTTTTACAGGTATGACCAGTGAAACCTTTAACTGAATTGTTCATTTTTTTTGTATTTGCTTCTTAAGGACAGTGTTTTTTTTTTAATTCTGTATTTTTTTTTAACATTTCTTTTTAGAGTTTTTAAGGATGAATTTAGAAATTGAAAACAGGATTAAAACAAAATACTCTGATTTTAATTGTAGGTATTCCCTGGAGTGCAGATATCGTCCTAAATGAGACACGTGTATCAGATGCTGGTATTTACCGCTGCATGGTCAATAATCCACCAGAGACGGCAGACCCTGGCATAGGAGAGCTGGAACTCAGTGTTCTGGGTAAGTGTGTCACATGTTGTTCAGGTCTGCTGGTGTAAGCCAGGCCAATCACCATGTAATATACTATGAATTAAGGTTGCATCTATATTTTTTCAGAAAGATGCTCACATATGCTCTGATCATGGTAAAACTGATCCACAACTTTGGTTCAGACTGAAATACTTCAATAATTATTCTATCAATTGCCACAAAATTTTTGTAAAGACCTTTATGGTCTGCGGAGGATGTACTCTACAGGGTTCCCACAGTCATGGAGAACCTGGAAATGTCATGGAATTTCAAAATCACATTTTCTCAGCCTGAGCAAGTCATAGAAGTAGTAAAAATCATTTAAAGTTTTGGAAAAATCATGGAAATCTGTTTTGTGTAATGAATTAAATTACTTTAATGTAACATAAAAGGGAATTTATATTCTGTAGCTGACAATGTAATTTAGGTCTAATATGTGTTGATGTGTGACAATGATTTGGTCATGTTATGTTTTTGTTTATTTGTTCATCATGAAAGTTTCTTCATTTTCTCACTGTTTTCCATCTGTCGTCATGTATGCCCATTAGGCATGTCAAATCATTTTTTAAGCACTTTCGGTTGATGGGAGGGCCATGCAACAGTAAAAATTTTTCGGTTGATTTTAACATTGATTTTTAAAGAAAACGTCTTCGAAATTCGTGGCTTGTTTTATTTAAAAAAATGTGGGTGTTTTTTTTCTTCCTTTTTACATTTTTGGGCAATTTGTGTAGAACAATTAAAAAAAATAAGAAAATGGGCTTGGAATGCCAGTTTTATTTTTATAAAAGCTTTAGCAATATATTTTTTCTTTTTTTGATGACTTTCGTTGAAAACGAAACTTTTTTTAACCTTTAAAATTTACCAGAATTAAACCATTTACAGCAGACAAAAACTGTTAAAACAGAAATTATTATTAGATTTTCAAAACTCCAATATTCCCTGAACACATCATATGGAATGCTAAAATTATGCGTTTCTGTATTATAATTTATATATTTGAAAGACACCCGGCAAGATGGGACAAGTTAAAAGAAATTTTAAGAATAAAAGTGTTCTTTAAAAGTCTGACCTTTGTGTTGTTGAACAGAATGCCCCGACTACTGTGCATCATTGGGTCAAATGCTTTGGTTAGGGAATACAACCAATTACATTTACCATTAATCTCTCCCTTCAGTGCTAATCAACAAATATTAGCATGCTTACATTCTACACCAAGTGTGTGAACACAGTAATCATCAAACCTGCCAAACATCAGTATGGTAACATCCCTCGTGTAGGAAGTGAAGTGCGGGTTAGCCTCACAGAGGAACATTGAAACACTTAAATGCTTGAATCTTTTTGAAAGAGTTGCATTACATCCTTTAAGAAAATCGTCTCCTGGTTTTTCTTTTGCAGCGCCACCTTCGCTGCCTGTGTGCCAGTGGGATGGAGACATTGATATGGGAGGAAGTGTCACGCTATCCTGCTCTGTTGCTGAAGGCGTCCCCACTCCGGAGATCCACTGGGATAAACTGAACCCAGAGGAAATCGCACTTCCCATCAACATGGAGGGTCAGTACCACACACCACACACTTAAACATACACACACACCTACACACACACACACACACACACACACACACACACACACACACACACACACACACACACTTGCACCGTAAGGACTTTTTAGTAGAATCGATTTTATTTCAACTGAAGATCTCAAAGAAAGCAAAAGATTTTTTATTTAATAGTGCAAGAAAAAATGTGCTGGATTCTATAATTGTCCTCATATTGAGTGTCATAAATCCGGAGACTATGACAAGCACATTCAACACTAACAAAAAATAGACTATTCATCCCTCCTAGACTTTTTCAATTAAGACAATAATACATGAAGCCTCTTGAGGAAAAATTCAAGGAGGATATTGGGAACCTGAGTATTTCAAAGTGACAGTGCCCAGAAGTCTACTAAACGGATATTCCAGTGATTTAGTTTTGCACTGCCATGAAATTGGGGGACTCAAAAGAGACTCTGTTTCAACAAGAATAGTTAAAGTCTTAGCAGTGGAAGCCAAGATATACTGACTTTTAGTCCCTCAGATTGTGTTAAACGAAAACAGGAAATTCCCATAATGCAACTGGAGAGTTAATTACAGTAGACCCCCTGCCTGTGCCTCTTAAATACCTGCACATTTCAGACTCAACAACTCCAATTTGCATTTCATGCTTTTAAAAAGTGGTTTATGTCTTTATACTGCCCCAGCATTTTTACACAGAACTCAGAATTACGGCACCCTACACTCAAAAGAGGTGCTGAATAAGCACTGTAAATGGGGCTTATGACTTCATCAGATTTTTTAAAAATTAAACCGGACAAGGGATGTCCCGATCCAACATCAAACATTGGATCAGGGGCCAATCAAGGACTTTTTTGACTCGTCTGGATCAGCAGTATTTAGCTTATAGAGCAACCGATCCTTTGTTTAATGTCAGCTGTCACGCAGATATTTTCACTTTGAGCACAGCCCTTTTCACCTCTGCTCCACTAAGCTTTCTGTCTCCCCTCTCTACTGAACTTAAGGGCGGTACATACCATAAATGAAGAAACACAGAATGAGACTGTTTATTTATGTTATTTGCCAAAATTACTTTTTTTTTTAGTTTGGCTCAGTGTGAGGGTCCTGTGTTTTGCCTTCAACTATAGCGCATGGTAGTTCTCTGCCCTGCAGTACAACATCACTCACCACCCACTTTTGCAAAAAAAAAAACTTTTGTTCTTCTCTAATTAGTTTCACATCGTTAAACTGACTGTCTCTCCTTTCTTTCAGGAGATCTGTCAGGCTCTGTCCAAATTGTCAATGTATCATCTCAAACATCCGGCCTGTATCGCTGCTCTGCCACCAACCTCCTGGGAACAGAGAACTGCTATGTCAACCTGTCCATCTACACCAGTAAGTGCTTCTTTGTTAACCCACAATCCTCTTTGCCTCTTTTCACTGCAGCCACCTGGATGATTTTCTCTTAAAGATGACTGCTTTGTCCTTCTCTGTAGCCCCAGACACTTCCTCTGGCATACTGCAGGGTGTGCTGCTCACCTTGTCCATGAGCTTGGTGTTGCTGGCGCTGCTAGTGCTCGTGCTGTGGCTCCATCGCACGGGACAGGACGGGAGGTGGAGGGAGGGGAAAGAGGAGGATGAGGAGGAGTGTTACAATGAGATTCGGTATACTCCATCTCTAATGAAGCGCTCCTTTGTTTGATTTATCAACATCTGCAGGGATTTAAAAAAAGAAAGGTTCCAACCCAGGTATCAATCAAGACTTACAAGACTCTTTGTTTCATCTAGATATTATATTTTATGGTGTAGCCATTGCTCCCTTTATACTAGTGTAACTATTGTACAGCATCAGAAATTTTGAAATAAATTCAAAGTTTCCAATAGGTGTTTTATTTATACTTTCAAGCTTTTCCACATTCCCTCAGAATCAGACCATCAAACTTACAGGATAAAAACAGGTTGCCTGGAGTCCCCTTTTTCAGTAATTTATCCAGAAATGCACCAAGAGACAAGCTTCCGTCTTTAGTATCATGCCCTTATCAAACATCAGTACCAACGCCCTTTCACCAAACCGTTATACATGCACTGTGTCCTTAACTTTGAATTCATTAAATCATAAAAACAAAAAATATGCTGAAAAACAACTTCACTGTGTAATTTGTCTCTTTTGGACAGAAGTCTGGTTCACTTTGATTGCATTAACTACCAAATCTGTCATAAAATACCTATCAAGTTGAGCACACTCTTGTGGTAGCATGTTAATAAGTACTGGATGTTGATCACTAGCACTGCATAGACCTAAATTTTGTTGCAGTACATCAACAGACTAAAGAGAAAACTACACTGAAGACCAGGTAGTAACTTTAGACTGGTGTGGTGAAGCATAAGACTACTGATCCACAGAATCAGCCTGACATGCTGTGGAGAAAGAGCTGAGTGTCAAGAAGGAACAGAGAGAAAAAGTCTGAGAAAAAATGTTACGTATACTAAGTTGTCCAAAATGGCAAAAAAAAAAACTTGTCATAGTATAATACTATGTCCTCCTAAATGCCATATAAATGTCATAGTATAGTATGCCATCCAAAATGGCACAGAAACAGTCATAGTATATAGTATGTCTTCCAAAATGGCACAAAAAACATCATAGTATAGTATGTCGTCAGAAATGACCCAAAATGTCCCAAAAAGGTCGTAGTATATCTTCAAAAATAACCCGAAATTGCACAAAACAGTCACATTATAGTTTATCGTAAAAAATAACCCAAAATGGCACTAAAATGTCATAGTATAGTATGTCATCAAAAAAACACCCAAATTCTACCAAAATCATCATTGGTATGTCGTCAAAAATTACCAAAAAGTGCTATAGTATAGTATGTCATCAAAAATAATCCAAAATGTCACAAAAACATGTTGGTATAGTCCATCCATCCATCTATTTTCTTCCGCTTATCCAGGGCTGGGTTGCAGGGGCAACGGGTGGAGCAGAGCTCCCCAGATGTCCCTCTCCCCAGCAACACATTACAGCTGCTCCTGAGGCATTCCCAGGTCAGACGATTCAGACGGTCACCATACAGATCTCATGACTACAGGTGAGGGTTGGAACGTAGATGGACTGGTAAATCAAGAGCTTTGCCTTTTGGCTCAGCTCCCTCTTCGCCACAACGTCCGGCGGAGAGCCCGCATCACTGCATACGCCGCACCAAACCACCTGTCCACCTCACACTCCATTTTAACCTCACTCGTGGACAAGACCCAGAGATACTTGAAGTCCTTCGCTAAGGGCAGTTACTCACTCGCCACCCAGACGGAACAATCCACAGTTTTCCGGCAGAGAATCATGGCCTCAGATTTGGAGGTTCTGCCTCTCATCCCGACCTCTTCACACTCGCCTGCAAACCGCCCCAGTGCATGCTGAAGGTCACGGTGTGAAGGAGCCAACAGAACCACATCATCTGCAAAAAGCAGAGATGCAATTCTGAGGTCCCCAAACCAGACCCCTTCCTGCCCCTGGCTGCGCCTTGAGATCCTGTCCATTAACATCACAAACAGGAACGGAGACAAGGGGCAATCCTGACAGAGGCCAACACCCACCGGGAACATGTTCGACTTCACGCCAAGTATGCAGACACAGCTCTCACTTTGGTTATACAGGTTATACAGTTATATATACAGCAGTGACTCCCCGAGGGACGCAGTCGAGGCCTTCTCCAATTCCACAAAACACAGGATTAGGATAGACAGGATTAGCAAACTCCCACAACCCCTCTAGCAGCCTCGCAAAGGTATAAAGAGCTGGTCCACTGTTCCACGACCATGACGGAGCCTGCATTGTGCCTCCTGAATCCATGTTTTGACAAGCCACTCAACAGGAGCTGTACCCGATCTCCATGCGACACTAAAAAGGCGTATCAGTCAAGACAGCCCAAAAATGCCCAGAATCTTCAGCATCTCAGTTGGAATCTCATCCACACCAAGCGCTTCTCCCGCTGAAGAGCTTTTTGACTACCTCAGCAACCTCTGCCAGGGATATGGATGAAGGTCTTCAAGTCTTCAGACTCTGCCTCCTCAACCAAGGACATGATGGTCTGGTTCAGGAGTTCCTCAAAATGTTCCTTCCCATGCTCAACAGTATCTCCAGTCTAGGTCAGCAGTTCTCCCTGCTGAGCATAGCCTGAGACAAGCCCTGCTTTCCCTTCTGGAGTCATCTCACGGTTTGCCAGAACTTCATTAAGGGCGACCGAAAGTCCTCCTCCATGGCCTCCCAGAACTCCTTCTACACCCGAGTTTTTTCTTTGGTGACCTCCTCAGCTGCACCCCTTCTGTCCAACCAGTACCCGTCCACTGCTTCTGGAGACCCCCGAGCCAACAGAGGCCGAAAGGCCTCCTTCTTCACCGCCAGTGTCCACCAGCAGGTCCTTCGGTTGCTGCCACGACAGCCGCTGATGACCCTCTGACCACAGCTTCTGGCAGCTGCTTCCACAATTGAGGTTTTGAACAAGGACCACTCGGATTCCATGTCCCCAACCTCTCCCGGGATGCACGAAAAGTTCTTCCAGAGGTGTGATTTGAAGACCTGGCGAACAGGGGCCTCCACCAGATGTTCCCAGTTCACCCTCACTATACGTTTGGGTTGACCAGGTCTGTACACCATCCAGCTACTCCAAGAAGGCCAGGTACTTTGAACCACTGTTTGGTACATATGCAACAATGATCAACGACCTCCCTTTAGCAACTTGCAACTGCATCAAAGCGACCCTCTCTCGCTTTCGATATATGACCCAAAATATTCGATATATGACCTAAAACATCGTAGTGTAGCATGTAGTCAAAAATGATCCAAAATGACCCCAAAATGTCATAGTATAGTGTGTCGTCAAAAATGACCCAAAATGTCATAGTATAGTGTGTCGTCAAAAATGACCCAAAATGACCCCAAAAGCTTCGTAGCATAGTATGTCGTCAAAAATGACCCAAAATGTCACAAAAATGTTGTAGTATAGTATTTCGTCCAAAATGACCCAAAAATGTCAGTATGTCGTTAAAAGTGACCCAAAAATGTCAGTATGTCGTTAAAAATGACCCAAAAATGTCATAAAAACCTCATAGCATAGTATGTCGTCAAAAATGAGCCCAAAATGTCATAGTGTAGTATGTTGTTAAAAATGACCCACTCTATCTGTGGTGTCACTCCAATATCCAATTTTTGTGGATCCGCAAATGCGAGACGCAAGTTCTTTTTATCTCCTTTGCAGCAGATTGTCACTCGTGGGGTGGATAATTGATTTGTTGATATGTTCACAGCTGATTAGATCAATAGATTAGTGGAAGTATCTGCAGATTTTTGAAAGTGACAGTTTTAGGCCCAGCAGAATGAACGGTAATTCTCCTGACAAAAGATTCTAATATAGCATGTCAAAGAAATGACAAAAAATGTCATACTATAGAATGGTGAAAAATGTCAAAATATGACGTCCAAAAAACAGCTCAAAACCACATGAAATAGCATGTCAGGACAGGTCCTAGTATAGAATAGGGCCAAAAATTGACCAAAAACACTGTGGTGCAGAATGGTGAAAAATATTTACTATGACATTTCTCGATATGCTAGGCTATGTTGGAAAAACAACCAAAAACTTCATAGTGTAGCATGTCTAAAATGACTGAAAACATCATAGTATGTCAAAAAAGGTCAAAATATGACATGTCCAAAGAACAGCTGAGAACAACATAAAATAGCTTGTCAATTCAATTCAGTTTTTTTTTATAAAGCTTGCAATCACAAATCTCAGTTCTCCTCAGAGGGCTTAACAGCATATGACATCCCTCTGTCCTTAGACACTTACATTGTTTAAGGAAAAACTCCAAAAAATGGTAGAAACCTCAGGAAGAGTGACTGAGGAGGTATCCCACTTCCAGGACGGACGGACAGACATGCAATAGATGTCAAAAATAATAATTATATTACAGTAATGACATAAAGGAAAGAGGGAGGGGTGCCCAGCAATAATGGTAACAACAACATATCATACAGCAGTAGTGATAGACATGAAATGAATAAGTGCAATTTATGATAGTATGCTTTGTAACATGCAAATAGTGTTGATAACAGTCCCATGCATATATTAATAGTGGAGGCATGACTCATTATAATGGCAGGTAGAAGGTAGCGTTGAGCAGGATCACGGCATTAGCGCAACCAAGACCCACGACACAAGTGCAGCCACAGACAGGACCACAGCAACAGCAAAACAACAAAAGACCATGATCCAGGCTGAGTGGGAGATATAGGATCGGTGCAGCCACAGCACAAACACGACCAAAGTCAGGATCACAGCATCAGCACAGTCATCACCATGATCCAGGCGCAGCCAAGATTGCTGCCAAGATCCGGGAAAACTACAAAACAGGGGAGCACAAATACCCCAGAGCAGAAGAGGAAACAACCAAATACAAAACATGTTCAAAAAACAGCTGAAAACCACATAAAATATTTTGAGACGTGTCATAGTGAAGAATATTGAAAAAACGGCCAAAAGCATCATAATATAGCATCTCGAAAAAACCACCAGAAACGTCATAATGTAGTATATGACGTCCAAAAACCACCTCAAAACCACACAAAAATAGCCTGTTGAGACAAACCATAATATAGATTTTGGATGTTTTTTCAACATTCTATACTGTGACGTGTCTCTGCAAGCTATTTCATGCAGTTTCAGCTGTTTTTGGAACTTTTGGTTTGGGAGATTTTAGGTCTTTTTTTCGACATGCCATGATATGGTGTTTTTGGCTATTTTTTTCAATATTCTGTGCTAAGGCATGTCTTTGTAAGCTATTTTGTGCCATTTTCAGCTGTTTTGGCGTGTCTTAGCACGCTATTTTAAGCAGTTTCCAACTGTTTCCAGCTGTTTTTGGGACGTGTCAGTTTTTGATATTTTCGCCATACTATAGCCTTGCTTTTCAATTGATTTTTACAACATGCAATTTTATGGTGTTTTTCGCAATTCTTGCAACATTCAATGCTATGGCGTGCCTTGCTTTTCGGGTCATTTTTTCAACATACCATTTCATGGTGTTCTTGGCAATTCTTGCAACATTCAATGCTATGGTGTGTTTTAGGATGCTATATTATGCGGTTTCCATCTTTTTCCAGCTGTTTTTGGGACATGTCATTTTTTGACATTTTCGCCATACTATAGCCTTGCTTTTTGGGTCATTTTTTCAGCATGCCATTCATGGTGTTGTTGGCAATTCTTGCAACATTCAATGCTATGGCGTGTCTTAGCACGCTATTTCACGCAGTTTCCACCAGTTTCCAGCTGTTTTTGGGCCATGTTATTTTTTGACATTTTCGGCTTACTATAGCCTTGCTCCTTGGGTCATTTTTTCAACATGCAATTTTATGGTGTTTTTGGCAATTCTTACAACATACAACGCTATGGCGTGTCTTAGCATGCTATTTTTAGCAGTTTCCACCTGTTTCCAGCTGTTTTTGGGACGTGTCATTTTTTGACATTTACGCCATACTATAGCCTTGCTTTTCGTGTCATTTTTTCAACATGCCATTTTATGGTGTTTTTGGCAATTCTTGCAAAATTCAACGCCATGGCGTGTCTTAGCACGCTAAATTATGCAGTTTCCACCTGTTTCCAGCTGTTTTTGGGACATGTCATTTTTTGACATTTTCTGCATACTATAGCCTTGCTCCTTGGGTCATTTTTTCAACATGCCATTTTACTGTGTTTTGGGCAATTCTTGCAACATTCAATGCTATGGCGTGTTTTAGGATGCTATATAATGAGGTTTCAATCTTTTTCCAGCTGTTTTTGGAACATGTCATTTTTTGACATTTTTGCCACACTATAGCCTTGCTTTTCGGATCAGTTTTTCAACATGCCTTTTTATGGTGTTTTTTGCAATTATTGCAAAATTTAACGCCATGGCGTGTCTTAGCGCGCTAAATTATTCAGTTTCCACCAGTTTCCAGCTGTTTTTGGGACATGTCATTTTTTGATATTTTTGCCATACTATAGCCTTGCTTTTCGTGTCATTTTTTCAACATGCCATTTTATGGTGTTGTTGGCAATTCTTGCAACATTTAACGCTATGGCGTGTCTTAGCACGCTATTTTATGCATTTTCCACCAGTTTCCACCAGTTTCCAGCTGTTTTTTGGGACATGTCATTTTTTGACATTTTCGCCATACTATAGCCTTGCTTTTCGGATCATTTTTTCAACATACCATTTCATGGTGTTCTTGGCAATTCTTGAAACATTCAATGCTACGGCATGTTTTAGCATGCTACATTATGCAGTTTCCACCTGTTTCCAGCTGTTTTTGGGACATGTCATTTTTTGACATTTTCGCCATACTATAGCCTTGCTTTTCAATTGATTTTTTCAACATGCCATTTTATGGTGTTTTTGCAATTCTTGCAACATTCATTGCTATGGCGTGTCTTAGCATGCTATTTTAAGCAGTTTCCACCTGTTTCCAGCTGTTTTTGGGACATGTCATTTTTTGACATTTTCGCCATACTATAGCCTTGCTTTTCGTGTCATTTTTTCAACATGCCATTTTATGGTGTTTTTTGCAATTATTGCAACATTCAATGCTATGGCGTGTCTTAGCACGCTTAAATTATTCAGTTTCCACCAGTTTCCAGGTGTTTTTGGGACATGTCAGTTTTTGACATTTTCGCCATACTATAGCCTTGCTTTTCGTGTCATTTCTACAACATGCCATTTTATGGTGTTTTTTGCAATTCTTGCAACATTCAATGCTATGGCGTGTCTTAGCATGCTATTTTAAGCAGTTTCCACCTGTTTCCAGCTGTTTTTGGGACATGTCATTTTTTGACATTTTTGCCATACTATAGCCTTGCTTTTCGTGTCATTTTTTCAACATGCCATTTTATGGTGTTTTTTGCAATTCTTGCAACATTCATTGCTATGGCGTGTCTTAGCATGC
This sequence comes from Plectropomus leopardus, assembly GCF_026936395.1. Lineage (NCBI taxonomy): Eukaryota > Metazoa > Chordata > Actinopteri > Perciformes > Serranidae > Plectropomus > Plectropomus leopardus. Next base: position 23,184,833 of record NC_142190.1, read on the forward strand.
TATGTTAAGCAGTTTCCACCCGTTTCCAGCTGTTTTTGGGACATGTCATTTTTTGACATTTTTGCCATACTATAGCCTTGCTTTTCGTGTCATTTTTTCAACATGCCATTTTATGGTGTTTTTGGCAATTCTTGCAACATTCAATGCTATGGCGTGTCTTAGCATGCTATTTTAAGCAGTTTCCACCTGTTTCCAGCTGTTTTTGGGACATGTCATTTTTTGACATTTTCGCCATACTATAGCCTTGCTTTTCGGATCATTTTTTCAACATGTCTTTTTATGGTGTTTTTGGCAATTCTTGCAAGATTCAACACCATGACGTGTCTTAGCACGCTAAATTATGCAGTTTCCACCTGTTTCCAGCTGTTTTTGGGACATGTCATTTTTTGACATTTTCGCCATACTATAGCCTTGCTTTTCAATTGATTTTTTCAACATGCAATTTTATGGTGTTTTTGGCAATTCTTGCAACATACAACGCTATGGCATGTCTTAGCATGCTATTTTAAGCAGTTTCCACCTGTTTCCAGCTGTTTTTGGGACGTGTCAATTTTTGACATTTTCGTCATACTATAGCCTTGCTTTTCGTGTCCTTTTTTCAACATGCCATTTTATGGTGTTTTTTGCAATTATTGCAAAATTTAACGACATGGCGTGTCTTAGCGCGCTAAATTATTCAGTTTCCACCAGTTTCCAGGTGTTTTTGGGACATGTCAGTTTTTGACATTTTCGCCATACTATAGCCTTGCTTTTCGTGTCATTTCTACAACATGCCATTTTATGGTGTTTTTTGCAATTCTTGCAACATTCAATGCTATGGCGTGTCTTAGCATGCTATTTTAAGCAGTTTCCACCTGTTTCCAGCTGTTTTTGGGACATGTCATTTTTTGACATTTTTGCCATACTATAGCCTTGCTTTTCGTGTCATTTTTTCAACATGCCATTTTATGGTGTTTTTTGCAATTCTTGCAACATTCATTGCTATGGCGTGTCTTAGCATGCTATGTTAAGCAGTTTCCACCCGTTTCCAGCTGTTTTTGGGACATGTCATTTTTTGACATTTTTGCCATACTATAGCCTTGCTTTTCGTGTCATTTTTTCAACATGCCATTTTATGGTGTTTTTGGCAATTCTTGCAACATTCAATGCTATGGCGTGTCTTAGCATGCTATTTTAAGCAGTTTCCACCTGTTTCCAGCTGTTTTTGGGACATGTCATTTTTTGACATTTTTGCCATACTATAGCCTTGCTTTTCGGATCATTTTTTCAACATGTCTTTTTATGGTGTTTTTGGCAATTCTTGCAACATTCAATGCTATGGCGTGTCTTAGCACGCTCAATTATGCAGTTTCCACCTGTTTCCAGCTGTTTTTGGGACATGTCATTTTTTGACATTTTTGCCATACTATAGCCTTGCTTTTCGTGTCATTTTTTCAACATGCCATTTTATGGTGTTTTTGGCAATTCTTGCAACATTCAATGCTATGGCGTGTCTTAGCATGCTATTTTAAGCAGTTTCCACCTGTTTCCAGCTGTTTTTGGGACATGTCATTTTTTGACATTTTTGCCATACTATAGCCTTGCTTTTCGGGTCATTTTTTCAACATGCCATTTTATGGTGTTTTTGGCAATTCTTGCAACATTCAATGCTATGGCGTGTCTTAGCATGCTATTTTAAGCAGTTTCCACCTGTTTCCAGCTGTTTTTGGGACATGTCATTTTTTGACATTTTTGCCATACTATAGCCTTGCTTTTCGGATCATTTTTTCAACATGTCTTTTTATGGTGTTTTTGGCAATTCTTGCAACATTCAATGCTATGGCGTGTCTTAGCACGCTAAATTATGCAGTTTCCACCTGTTTCCAGCTGTTTTTGGGACATGTCATTTTTTGACATTTTTGCCATACTATAGCCTTGCTTTTCGTGTCATTTTTCAACATGTCCATTTTATGGTGTTTTTGGCAATTCTTGCAACATTCAATGCTATGGCGTGTCTTAGCATGCTATTTTAAGCAGTTTCCACCTGTTTCCAGCTGTTTTTGGGACATGTCATTTTTTGACATTTTCGCCATACTATAGCCTTGCTTTTCGGATCATTTTTTCAACATGCATTTTTATGGTGTTTTTGGCAATTCTTGCAAAATTCTATGCTATGATGTGTCTTAGCATGCTAAATTATGCAGTTTCCACCTGTTTCCAGGTGTTTTGGGGACATGTCATTTTTTGACATTTTCGCCATACTATAGCCTTGCTCTTTGGATCATTTTTTCAACATGTCTTTTTATGGTGTTTTTGGCAATTCTTGCAACATTCAACGCCATGACGTGTCTTAGCACGCTAAATTATGCAGTTTCCACCTGTTTCCAGCTGTTTTTGGGACATGTCATTTTTTGACATTTTCGCCATACTATAGCCTTGCTTTTCGTGTCATTTTTTCAACATGCCATTTTATGGTGTTTTTTGCAATTCTTGCAACATTCAATGCTATGGCGTGTCTTAGCATGATATTTTAAGCAGTTTCCACCTGTTTCCAGCTGTTTTTGGGACATGTCATTTTTTGACATTTTCGCCATACTATAGCCTTGCTCTTTGGATCATTTTTTCAACATGTCTTTTTATGGTGTTTTTGGCAATTCTTGCAACATTCAACACCATGACGTGTCTTAGCACACTAAATTATGCAGTTTCCACCTGTTTCCAGCTGTTTTTGGGACATGTCATTTTTTGACATTTTCGCCATACTATAGCCTTGCTTTTCGTGTCATTTTTTCAACATGCCATTTTATGGTGTTTTTTGCAATTCTTGCAACATTCAATGCTATGGCGTGTCTTAGCACGCTATTTTAAGCAGTTTCCACCTGTTTCCAGCTGTTTTTGGGACATGTCATTTTTTGACATTTTTGCCATACTATAGCCTTGCTTTTCGGATCATTTTTTCAACATGCCATTTTATGGTGTTTTTGGCAATTCTTGGAACATTCAATGCTATGGCGTGTCTTAGCACGCTATTTTACACAGTTTCCACCTGTTTCCAGCTGTTTTTGGGACATGTCATTTTTTGACATTTTCGCCATACTATAGCCTTGCTTTTCGGATCATTTTTTCAACATGTCTTTTTATGGTGTTTTTGGCAATTCTTGCAACATTCAACGCCATGACGTGTCTTAGCACGCTAAATTATGCAGTTTCCACCTGTTTCCAGGTGTTTTTGGGACATGTCATTTTTTGACATTTTCGCCATACTATAGCCTTGCTTTTCGTGTCATTTTTTCAACATGCCATTTTATGGTGTTTTTGGCAATTCTTGCAACATTCAATGCTATGGCGTGTCTTAGCATGCTATTTTAAGCAGTTTCCACCTGTTTCCAGCTGTTTTTGGGACATGTCATTTTTTGACATTTTTGCCATACTATAGCCTTGCTCCTTGGGTCATTTTTTCAACATGCCATATTATGGTGTTTTTGGCAATTCTTGCAACATTCAATGCTATGGCGTGTTTTAGCATGCTATTTTAAGCAGTTTCCACCTGTTTCCAGCTGTTTTTGGGACATGTCATTTTTTGACATTTTTGCCATACTATAGCCTTGCTCCTTGGGTCATTTTTTTCAACATGCCATTTTGTGTTTTTTTTGGCAATTCTTGCAACATTCAACGCTATGGTGTGTTATAGCATGCTATATTACGCGGTCTCCACCTGTTTCCAGCTGTTTTTGGGACATGTCATTTTTTGACATTTTTGCCATACTATAGCCTTGCTTTTCGTGTCATTTTTTCAACATGCCATTTTATGGTGTTTTTTGCAATTCTTGCAACATTCAATGCTATGGCGTGTCTTAGCACGCTAAATTATGCAGTTTCCACCTGTTTCCAGCTGTTTTTGGGACATGTCATTTTTTGACATTTTTGCCATACTATAGCCTTGCTTTTCGTGTCATTTTTTCAACATGCCATTTTATGGTGTTTTTGGCAATTCTTGCAACATTTAATGCTATGGCGTGTTTTAGCATGCTATTTTAAGCAGTTTCCACCTGTTTCCAGGTGTTTTTGGGACATGTCATTTTTTGACATTTTCGCCATACTATAGCCTTGCTTTTCGGATCATTTTTTCAACATGTCTTTTTATGGTGTTTTTGGCAATTCTTGCAACATTCAATGCTATGGCATGTCTTAGCACGCTAAATTATGCAGTTTCCACCTGTTTCCAGCTGTTTTTGGGACATGTCATTTTTTGACATTTTTGCCATACTATAGCCTTGCTTTTCGTGTCATTTTTTCAACATGCCATTTTATGGTGTTTTTGGCAATTCTTGCAACATTCAATGCTATGGCGTGTCTTAGCATGCTATTTTAAGCAGTTTCCACCTGTTTCCAGCTGTTTTTGGGACATGTCATTTTTTGACATTTTTGCCATACTATAGCCTTGCTTTTCGTGTCATTTTTTCAACATGCCATTTTATGGTGTTTTTGGCAATTCTTGCAACATTCAATGCTATGGCGTGTCTTAGCATGCTATTTTAAGCAGTTTCCACCTGTTTCCAGCTGTTTTTGGGACATGTCATTTTTTGACATTTTCGCCATACTATAGCCTTGCTTTTCGGATCATTTTTTCAACATGTCTTTTTATGGTGTTTTTGGCAATTCTTGCAACATTCAATGCTATGGCGTGTCTTAGCACGCTAAATTATGCAGTTTCCACCTGTTTCCAGCTGTTTTTGGGACATGTCATTTTTTGACATTTTTGCCATAGTATAGCCTTGCTTTTCGTGTCATTTTTTCAACATGCCATTTTATGGTGTTTTTGGCAATTCTTGCAACATTTAATGCTATGGCGTGTTTTAGCATGCTATTTTAAGCAGTTTCCACCTGTTTCCAGGTGTTTTTGGGACATGTCATTTTTTGACATTTTCGCCATACTATAGCCTTGCTTTTCGTGTCATTTTTTCAACATGCCATTTTATGGTGTTTTTGGCAATTCTTGCAACATTCAACGCCATGACGTGTCTTAGCACGCTAAATTATGCAGTTTCCACCTGTTTCCAGCTGTTTTTGGGACATGTCATTTTTTGACATTTTTGCCATACTATAGCCTTGCTTTTCGTGTCATTTTTTCAACATGTCTTTTTATGGTGTTTTTGGCAATTCTTGCAACATTCAATGCTATGGCGTGTCTTAGCATGCCATTTTAAGCAGTTTCCACCTGTTTCCAGGTGTTTTTGGGACATGTCATTTTTTGACATTTTCGCCATACTATAGCCTTGCTCTTTGGATCATTTTTTCAACATGCCATTTTATGGTGTTTTTGGCAATTCTTGCAACATTCATTGCTATGGCGTGTCTTAGCATGATATTTTAAGCAGTTTCCACCTGTTTCCAGCTGTTTTTGGGACATGTCATTTTTTGACATTTTCGCCATACTATAGCCTTGCTCTTTGGATCATTTTTTCAACATGTCTTTTTATGGTGTTTTTGGCAATTCTTGCAACATTCAACGCCATGACGTGTCTTAGCACACTAAATTATGCAGTTTCCACCTGTTTCCAGCTGTTTTTGGGACATGTCATTTTTTGACATTTTCGCCATACTATAGCCTTGCTTTTCGTGTCATTTTTTCAACATGCCATTTTATGGTGTTTTTTGCAATTCTTGCAACATTCAATGCTATGGCGTGTCTTAGCACGCTATTTTAAGCAGTTTCCACCTGTTTCCAGCTGTTTTTGGGACATGTCATTTTTTGACATTTTCGCCATACTATAGCCTTGCTCTTTGGATCATTTTTTCAACATGTCTTTTTATGGTGTTTTTGGCAATTCTTGCAACATTCAACACCATGACGTGTCTTAGCACACTAAATTATGCAGTTTCCACCTGTTTCCAGCTGTTTTTGGGACATGTCATTTTTTGACATTTTCGCCATACTATAGCCTTGCTTTTCGTGTCATTTTTTCAACATGCCATTTTATGGTGTTTTTTGCAATTCTTGCAACATTCAATGCTATGGCGTGTCTTAGCACGCTATTTTAAGCAGTTTCCACCTGTTTCCAGCTGTTTTTGGGACATGTCATTTTTTGACATTTTTGCCATACTATAGCCTTGCTTTTCGGATCATTTTTTCAACATGCCATTTTATGGTGTTTTTGGCAATTCTTGGAATATTCAATCCTATGGCGTGTCTTAGCACGCTATTTTACACAGTTTCCACTTGTTTCCAGCTGTTTTTGGGACATTTCATTTTTTGACATTTTCGCCATACTATAGCCTTGCTTTTTGGATCATTTTTTCAACATGTCTTTTTATGGTGTTTTTGGCAATTCTTGCAACATTCAACGCCATGACGTGTCTTAGCACGCTAAATTATGCAGTTTCCACCTGTTTCCAGGTGTTTTTGGGACATGTCATTTTTTGACATTTTCGCCATACTATAGCCTTGCTTTTCGTGTCATTTTTTCAACATGCCATTTTATGGTGTTTTTTGCAATTCTTGCAACATTCAATGCTATGGCGTGTCTTAGCACGCTAAATTATGCAGTTTCCACCTGTTTCCAGCTGTTTTTGGGACATGTCATTTTTTGACATTTTTGCCATAGTATAGCCTTGCTTTTCGTGTCATTTTTTCAACATGCCATTTTATGGTGTTTTTGGCAATTCTTGCAACATTCAATGCTATGGCGTGTCTTAGCATGCTATTTTAAGCAGTTTCCACCTGTTTCCAGCTGTTTTTGGGACATGTCATTTTTTGACATTTTCGCCATACTATAGCCTTGCTTTTCGGATCATTTTTTCAACATGTCTTTTTATGGTGTTTTTGGCAATTCTTGCAACATTCAATGCTATGGCGTGTCTTAGCACGCTAAATTATGCAGTTTCCACCTGTTTCCAGCTGTTTTTGGGACATGTCATTTTTTGACATTTTTGCCATACTATAGCCTTGCTTTTCGGATCATTTTTTCAACATGTCTTTTTATGGTGTTTTTGGCAATTCTTGCAACATTCAACGCCATGACGTGTCTTAGCACGCTAAATTATGCAGTTTCCACCTGTTTCCAGGTGTTTTTGGGACATGTCATTTTTTGACATTTTCGCCATACTATAGCCTTGCTTTTCGTGTCATTTTTTCAACATGCCATTTTATGGTGTTTTTTGCAATTCTTGCAACATTCAATGCTATGGCGTGTCTTAGCACGCTAAATTATGCAGTTTCCACCTGTTTCCAGCTGTTTTTGGGACATGTCATTTTTTGACATTTTTGCCATACTATAGCCTTGCTTTTCGTGTCATTTTTTCAACATGCCATTTTATGGTGTTTTTTGCAATTCTTGCAACATTCAATGCTATGGCGTGTCTTAGCATGCTATTTTAAGCAGTTTCCACCTGTTTCCAGCTGTTTTTGGGACATGTCATTTTTTGACATTTTCGCCATACTATAGCCTTGCTTTTCGGATCATTTTTTCAACATGTCTTTTTATGGTGTTTTTGGCAATTCTTGCAAAATTCAATGCTATGGCGTGTCTTAGCACGCTATTTTACACAGTTTCCACCAGTTTCCAGCTGTTTTTGGGCCATGTCATTTTTTGACATTTTCTGCATACTATAGCCTTGCTCCTTGGGTCATTTTTTCAACATGCCATTTTACTGTGTTTTGGGCAATTCTTGCAACATTCAATGCTATGGCGTGTTTTAGGATGCTATATAATGAGGTTTCAATCTTTTTCCAGCTGTTTTTGGAACATGTCATTTTTTGACATTTTTGCCACACTATAGCCTTGCTTTTCGGATCAGTTTTTCAACATGCCTTTTTATGGTGTTTTTTGCAATTATTGCAAAATTTAACGCCATGGCGTGTCTTAGCGCGCTAAATTATTCAGTTTCCACCAGTTTCCAGCTGTTTTTGGGACATGTCATTTTTTGATATTTTTGCCATACTATAGCCTTGCTTTTCGTGTCATTTGTTCAACATGCCATTTTATGGTGTTGTTGGCAATTCTTGCAACATTTAACGCTATGGCGTGTCTTAGCACGCTATTTTATGCATTTTCCACCAGTTTCCACCAGTTTCCAGCTGTTTTTTGGGACATGTCATTTTTTGACATTTTCGCCATACTATAGCCTTGCTTTTCAATTGATTTTTTCAACATGCAATTTTATGGTGTTTTTGGCAATTCTTGCAACATACAACGCTATGGCGTGTCTTAGCATGCTATTTTAAGCAGTTTCCACCTGTTTCCAGCTGTTTTTGGGACGTGTCAATTTTTGACATTTTCGTCATACTATAGCCTTGCTTTTCGTGTCCTTTTTTCAACATGCCATTTTATGGTGTTTTTTGCAATTATTGCAAAATTTAACGACATGGCGTGTCTTAGCGCGCTAAATTATTCAGTTTCCACCAGTTTCCAGGTGTTTTTGGGACATGTCAGTTTTTGACATTTTTGCCATACTATAGCCTTGCTTTTCGTGTCATTTTTTCAACATGCCATTTTATGGTGTTTTTTGCAATTCTTGCAACACTCATTGCTATGGCGTGTCTTAGCACGCTGTTTTACGCAGTTTCCACCAGTTTCCAGGTGTTTTTGGGACATGTCAGTTTTTGACATTTTCGCCATACTATAGCCTTGCTTTTCGTGTCATTTCTACAACATGCCATTTTATGGTGTTTTTTGCAATTCTTGCAACATTCAATGCTATGGCGTGTCTTAGCATGCTATTTTAAGCAGTTTCCACCTGTTTCCAGCTGTTTTTGGGACATGTCATTTTTTGACATTTTCGCCATACTATAGCCTTGCTTTTCGTGTCATTTTTTCAACATGCCATTTTATGGTGTTTTTTGCAATTCTTGCAACATTCATTGCTATGGCGTGTCTTAGCATGCTATGTTAAGCAGTTTCCACCCGTTTCCAGCTGTTTTTGGGACATGTCATTTTTTGACATTTTTGCCATACTATAGCCTTGCTTTTCGTGTCATTTTTTCAACATGCCATTTTATGGTGTTTTTGGCAATTCTTGCAACATTCAATGCTATGGCGTGTCTTAGCATGCTATTTTAAGCAGTTTCCACCTGTTTCCAGCTGTTTTTGGGACATGTCATTTTTTGACATTTTCGCCATACTATAGCCTTGCTTTTCGGATCATTTTTTCAACATGTCTTTTTATGGTGTTTTTGGCAATTCTTGCAACATTCAATGCTATGGCGTGTCTTAGCACGCTAAATTATGCAGTTTCCACCTGTTTCCAGCTGTTTTTGGGACATGTCATTTTTTGACATTTTTGCCATAGTATAGCCTTGCTTTTCGGATCATTTTTTCAACATGCCATTTTATGGTGTTTTAGGTAATTCTTGCAACATTCAATGCTATGGCGTGTTTTAGCATGCTATATTATGTGGTTTCCATCTGTTTCCAGCTGTTTTTTGGACATGTCATTTTTTGACATTTTCGCCATACTATAGCCTTGCTTTTCGGGGCATTTTTTCAACATGTCTTTTTATGGTGTTTTTGGCAATTCTTGCAACATTCAATGCTATGGCGTGTCTTAGCACGCTAAATTATGCAGTTTCCACCTGTTTCCAGCTGTTTTTGGGACATGTCATTTTTTGACATTTTTGCCATACTATAGCCTTGCTTTTCGTGGTGGTTATTTTTTCAATATGCCATTTTATGGTGTTTTTGGCAATTCTTGGCAACTAATGCTATGGCGTCGGCTTTTAGTAAAGCATGTTATTTTACCTGCAGCTTCCACCTTGTTTCCAGCTGTTTTTGGGACATGTCATTTTTGACATTTTTAAGCCATACCATAGCCTTGCTTTTGGATCATTTTTTCAACATGTTATTTTTATGTGTTTTGGCAATTTTTGCAACATTCAATGCTATGGCGTGTCTTAGCATAAATGCTAAATTTTAAGCAGTTTCCACCTGTTTCCAGTTGTTTTGGGACATGTCATTTTTGACATTTTGCCATACTATAGCCTTTGCTTTTCGGATGCATTTTTTCAACATGCCTTGCATGTTTAGGTACCTGTTCTAGCTGTTTTTGACATGTCATTTTGACATTCAATGCATGACGTGTCTTAGCATTTGCTAACATGTCTTTTATAAGTCAAGTTTCCAACCATGTTTCCAGCTGTTTTTAGGGATAAATGTCATTTTTTTTGACATTTTGCCATTACTATAGCCTTGCTCCTTGATCACTTTTTTCAACATGCCATCTTTATGGTGTTTTGGCAATTTTGCAAAAAATTCAACGCTATGGACGTGTCTTAGCACACTTGCTATTATGCAGTTTCCACAGTTTTATGTTTCACTCTGTTTTTGACAGCTCATTTTGACATTTTTCACCATACTATAGCCTTGCTCCTTGAGTCGCCTTTTTTTTTCAATATGCCTTTCAATGGTGTTTTTTGCGCAATTCTTGCACACATTCCAACCTATGATGCGGTCTTTTTAGCACGCTATATTCTTTGCTATGCTGACCCTGTCCGATCACAACTGCCATTTCTTGGCTATGGTCTTGTTTTGGCGACATGTCAGTTTTTTTGACATTTTTCCCAGTACTATAGCCTTGCAGCCTTTTGGACATTTTTCAACATGTCTTTTATGGTGTTTTTGGCAATTTTTGCAACATTCAATGCTTTGACGTGTCTTAGCATGCTAGGTGTATTTTATGCAGCTCATTTTTCCACTCTGTTTCAGCTCCAGTTTTTGGGACATGTCATTTTTTGACATTTTTGCCACTATAAAGCCTTGCTTTTAGGATCATGTTTTTCAACATGCCATTTTATGGTGTTTTTGGCAATTCTTGCAACATTCAACAATGCATGGCGTGGTCTTAAGAATGCTAAATTTTTAAGCAGTTTCCACCTGTTTCCAGCTGTTTTTACATCATTTTGACATTTTACGTTCAATACTATGCCTGTCTTTCCCTGGCAGACCTTGTGTCATTTTTTCCAACATGCCATTTTATGGTTTTTTAAGCAATTTTTGCACTCTGCACATTCAAATGCCTGATGGTCGTCACTTTAGCATGCTATGTTTTAAGCAGTTTCCACCATGTGTTTCAGCTGTTTTTGGGACAGTTTTCACAGCATGGCGTCGTTATTTAACATTTTTCACGCCCACTAGGTATATTTTGCGGACATGTTATAATTTTTTTATGGCTCCTGTTTTTTCAACATGTCTGCACTACATTCATGCTATGTGTAGCTCAGCATTTAAGCAGTTTCCAATAAATTTTGCAAATTTTTATGTTATCAATTTGCACATGTCTCAATGCAGTTTTACCATACTGTTTCATGGCTCCTACATTTGGGTTCTTTGGGACATGTGATCATTGACATGGTTTGGCATATTTGCATGATTCAATTATGGGCCTTTGCTTCTTAGCGTGTCTCACTGTTTTCAACATGCCATTTTATGGGTATGTTTTCACCATGCAATTTTAAGGTGTTTTCAATGCTTACACACTGTCATTTTTGACAATTTGCCCATACTATAGCTCAATGCTCCTGGGACACGGTTTTTTCATTGTGGCAATTATTTATGCTTAAATTGTTATAGCATGCTATATCATAATGTTTGTTTTAGGACATGTCATTTTTGACATTTTTTGCCACTATTGCAGCATTTTCCAGCCGTTTTGATGGTTGATCGTAATGCAACATTTTATGGCGTGTCTTAGCAGCTAAATGCAAAATCAAGTTTCATGACTGTTTTTGGCCATATTCTTTTAGGTATTCACAATGTCATTTTTATGGTGTTTTTGCGTCATTACAGCTGCACCTGCAGTTTATTTACATGTTTTTTTGCTATTTGAGCCTTTCTTTGGATTTATATGGTGTTTTTGTGGAATATTTAGCACACTAAATTATGCAGTTTCCTGATGTTTGTCACTATGTTTTTTTATTATAGCCTTGCTTTTCTGGTCATTTTTTCAACATGCCATTTCAACATGTCAAAAACTGACATGGCCCAAAAACAGCTGGAAACTGGTGGAAATTGCACCGCGTTAAGACACGCCATGGCGTTGAATGTCGCAAGAATTGCCCAAAACGCAGTAAAATGGCATGCTGAAAAAATGATCCGAAAAGCAAGGCTATAGTATGGCAAAAATGTCAAAAAATGACATGTCCCAAAAACAGCTGGAAACTGGTGGAAACTGTGTAAAATAGCGTGCTAAGACACGCCATAGCGTTGAATGTTCCAAGAATTGCCAAAAACACCATAAAATTGCATGTTGAAAAAATGACCCGAAAAGCAAGGCTATAGTATGGCAAAAATGTCAAAAAATGACATGTCCCAAAAACAGCTGGAAACAGGTGGAAACTGCTTAAAATAGCATGCTAAGACACGCCATAGCATTAAATGTTGCAAGAATTGCCAAAAACACAATAAAAAGACTTGTTGAAAAAATGACCCGAAAAGCAAGGCTATAGTATGGCAAAAATGTCGAAAAATGACATGTCCCAAAAACACCTGGAAACAGGTGGAAACTGCTTAAAATAGCATGCTAAGTGACGCCAAAGCATTGAATATTGCAAGAATTGCCAAAAACACCATAAAATGGCATGTTGAAAAAATGACCCGAAAAGCAAGGCTATAGTATGGCAAAAATGTCAAAAAATGACACGTCCCAAAAACAGCTGGAAAAGGGTGGAAACTGCTTACAATAACGTGCTAAGACACGCCATAGCATTGAATGTTGCAAGTATTGTCAAAAACACCATAAAAAGACATGTTGAAAAAATGACCCGGACATCAAGGCTATAGTATGGCGAAAATGTCAAAAAATGGTGTGTCCCAAAAACAGCTGGAAAAGGGTGGAAACTGCTTAAAATAACGTGCTAAGACACGCCATAGCATTGAATGTTGCAAGAATTGCCCAAAACACCATAAAATGGCATGTTGAAAAAATGACCCAAGGAGCAAGGCTATAGTATGGCGAAAATGTCAAAAACTGACACGTCCCAAAAACAGCTGGAAAAGGGTGGAAACTGCGTAAAATAGCGTGCTAAAACACGCCATAGCATTAAATGTTGCAAGAATTGCCAAAAACACCATAAAATGGCATGTTGAAAAAATGACCCGAAAAGCAAGGCTATAGTATGGCAAAAATGTCAAAAAATGACATGTCCCAAAAACAGCTGGAAATAGGTGGAAATTGTGTAAAATAGCGTGCTAAGACACGCCATAGCATTGAATTTTGCAAGAATTGCCAAAAACACCATAAAAAGGCATGTTGAAAAAATCAATTCAAAAGCAAGGCTATAGTATGGCAAAAATGTCAAAAAATGACATGTCCCAAAAACAGGTGGAAAAAGATGGAAACTGCATAATATAGCATCCTAAAACACGCCATAGCATTGAATGTTGCAAGAATTGCCCAAAACACCATAAAAAGGCATGTTGCAAAATTGATCCGAAAAGCAAGGCTATAGTATGGCAAAAATGTCGAAAAATGACATGTCCCAAAAACAGCTGGAAACAGGTGGAAACTGCTTAAAATAGCATGCTAAGTGACGCCATAGCATTGAATGTTGCAAGAATTGCCCAAAACACCATAAAATGGCATGTTGAAAAAATGACCCAAGGAGCAAGGCTATAGTATGGCGAAAATGTCAAAAACTGACACGTCCCAAAAACAGCTGGAAAAGGGTGGAAACTGCGTAAAATAGCGTGCTAAAACACGCCATAGCATTAAATGTTGCAAGAATTGCCAAAAACACCATAAAATGGCATGTTGAAAAAATGACCCGAAAAGCAAGGCTATAGTATGGCAAAAATGTCAAAAAATGACATGTCCCAAAAACAGCTGGAAATAGGTGGAAATTGTGTAAAATAGCGTGCTAAGACACGCCATAGCATTGAATTTTGCAAGAATTGCCAAAAACACCATAAAAAGGCATGTTGAAAAAATCAATTCAAAAGCAAGGCTATAGTATGGCAAAAATGTCAAAAAATGACATGTCCCAAAAACAGCTGGAAACTGGGGGAAACTGTAAAATAGCATGCTAAGACACGCCATAGCATTGAATGTTCCAAGAATTGCCAAAAACAACATGAAAAGGCATGTTGAAAAAATCAATTGAAAAGCAAGGCTATAGTATGGCGAAAATGTCAAAAAATGACACGTCCCAAAAACAGCTGGAAAAGGGTGGAAACTGCGTAAAATAGCGTGCTAAGACACGCCATAGCATTGAATGTTGCAAGAATTGCCAAAAACACCATAAAACGGCATGTTGAAAAAATGACCCGAAAAGCAAGGCTATAGTATGGCAAAAATGTCAAAAAATGGTGTGTCCCAAAAACAGCTGGAAAAGGGTGGAAACTGCTTAAAATAACGTGCTAAGACACGCCATAGCATTGAATGTTGCAAGAATTGCCAAAAACAACATGAAAAGGCATGTTGAAAAAATCAATTGAAAAGCAAGGCTATAGTATGGCGAAAATGTCAAAAACTGACACGTCCCAAAAACAGCTGGAAAAGGGTGGAAACTGCGTAAAATAGCGTGCTAAGACACGCCATAGCGTTGAATGTTGCAAGAATTGCCAAAAACACCAAAAAATGGCATGTTGAAAAAATCAATTGAAAAGCAAGGCTATAGTATGGCGAAAATGTCAAAAACTGACACGTCCCAAAAACAGCTGGAAACGGGTGGAAACTGCATAATTTAGCATGCTAAGACACGCCATGGCGTTGAATTTTGCAAGAATTGCCAAAAACACCATAAAAAGGCATGTTGAAAAAATGATCCGAAAAGCAAGGCTATAGTATGGCAAAAATGTCAAAAAATGACATGTCCCAAAAACACCTGGAAACAGGTGGAAACTGCTTAAAATAGCATGCTAAGTGACGCCAAAGCATTGAATGTTGCAAGAATTGCCAAAAACACCATAAAATGGCATGTTGAAAAAATGACACGAAAAGCAAGGCTATAGTATGGCAAAAATGTCAAAAAATGACATGTCCCAAAAACAGCTGGAAACTGGTGGAAACTGTGTAAAATAGCATGCTAAGACACGCCATAGCGTTGAATGTTCCAAGAATTGCCAAAAACAACATGAAAAGGCATGTTGAAAAAATCAATTGAAAAGCAAGGCTATAGTATGGCGAAAATGTCAAAAACTGACACGTCCCAAAAACAGCTGGAAAAAGGTAGAAACTGCTTAAAATAACGTGCTAAAACACGCCATAGCGTTGAATTTTGCAAGAATTGCCAAAAACACCATAAAATGGCATGTTGAAAAAATGACCCGAAAAGCAAGGCTATAGTATGGCGAAAATGTCAAAAAATGACATGTCCCAAAAACAGCTGGAAACAGGTGGAAACTGCATAATTTAGCATGCTAAGACACACCATGGCGTTGAATTTTGCAAGAATTGCCAAAAACAACATAAAATGGCATGTTGAAAAAATCAATTCAAAAGCAAGGCTATAGTATGGCAAAAATGTCAAAAAATGACATGTCCCAAAAACAGGTGGAAAAAGATGGAAACTGCATAATATAGCATCCTAAAACACGCCATAGCATTGAATGTTGCAAGAATTGCCCAAAACACCATAAAAAGACATGTTGAAAAAATGACCCGAAAAGCAAGGCTATAGTATGGCGAAAATGTCAAAAAATGACATGTCCCAAAAATAGCTGGAATGGGTGGAAACTGCTTAAAATAGCGTGCTAAGACACGCCATAGCATTGAATGTTGCAAGAATTGCCCAAAACACCATAAAATGGCATGTTGAAAAAATGACCCGAAAAGCAAGGCTATAGTATGGCAAAAATGTCAAAAAATGACATGTCCCAAAAACAACTGGAAAATTGGTGGAAACTGCTTAAAATAGCGTGCTAAGACACGCCATAGCGTTGAATGTTGCAAGAATTGCCAACAACACCATAAAATGGCATGTTGAAACAATGACACGAAAAGCAAGGCTATAGTATGGCGAAAATATCAATAAATGACATGTCCCAAAAACAGCTGGAAACAGGTGGAAACTGCACAATATAGCATCCTAAAACACGCTATAGCATTGAATGTTGCAATAATTACCTAAAACACCATAAAATGGCATGTTGAAAAAATGACCCGAAAAGCAAGGCTATAGTATGGCAAAAATGTCAAAAAATGACATGTCCCAAAAACAGCTGGAAACTGGTGGAAACTGTGTAAAATAGCATGCTAAGACACGCCATAGCGTTGAATGTTCCAAGAATTGCCAAAAACAACATGAAAAGGCATGTTGAAAAAATCAATTGAAAAGCAAGGCTATAGTATGGCGAAAATGTCAAAAACTGACACGTCCCAAAAACAGCTGGAAACAGGTGGAAACTGCTTAAAATAGTGTGCTAAGACATGCCATAGCATTGAATGTTGAAAGAATTGCCAAACACACCATAAAATGGCATGTTGAAAAAATGACCCGAAAAGCAAGGCTATAGTATGGCGAAAATGTCAAAAAATGACATGTCCCAAAAACAGCTGTAAACTGGTGGAAACTGTGTAAAATAGCATGCTAAGACACGCCATAGCATTGAATGTTCCAAGAATTGCCAAAAACAACATGAAAAGGCATGTTGAAAAAATCAATTGAAAAGCAAGGCTATAGTATGGCGAAAATGTCAAAAACTGACACGTCCCAAAAACAGCTGGAAAACGGTGGAAACTGCGTAAAATAGCGTGCTAAGACACGCCATAGCATTGAATGTTGCAAGAATTGCCAAAAACACCATAAAAAGGCATGTTGAAAAAATCAATTGAAAAGCAAGGCTATAGTATGGCGAAAATGTCAAAAACTGACACGTCCCAAAAACAGCTGGAAACGGGTGGAAACTGCATAATTTAGCATGCTAAGACACGCCATGGCGTTGAATTTTGCAAGAATTGCCAAAAACACCATAAAAAGGCATGTTGAAAAAATGATCCGAAAAGCAAGGCTATAGTATGGCAAAAATGTCAAAAAATGACATGTCCCAAAAACACCTGGAAACAGGTGGAAACTGCTTAAAATAGCATGCTAAGTGACGCCAAAGCATTGAATGTTGCAAGAATTGCCAAAAACACCATAAAATGGCATGTTGAAAAAATGACACGAAAAGCAAGGCTATAGTATGGCAAAAATGTCAAAAAATGACATGTCCCAAAAACAGCTGGAAACTGGTGGAAACTGTGTAAAATAGCATGCTAAGACACGCCATAGCGTTGAATGTTCCAAGAATTGCCAAAAACAACATGAAAAGGCATGTTGAAAAAATCAATTGAAAAGCAAGGCTATAGTATGGCGAAAATGTCAAAAACTGACACGTCCCAAAAACAGCTGGAAAAAGGTAGAAACTGCTTAAAATAACGTGCTAAAACACGCCATAGCGTTGAATTTTGCAAGAATTGCCAAAAACACCATAAAATGGCATGTTGAAAAAATGACCCGAAAAGCAAGGCTATAGTATGGCGAAAATGTCAAAAAATGACATGTCCCAAAAACAGCTGGAAACTTGTGGAAACTGCTTAAAATAGCGTGCTAAGACACGCCATAGCATTGAATGTTGAAAGAATTGCCAAAAACACCATAAAATGGCATGTTGAAAAAATGACCCGAAAAGCAAGGCTATAGTATGGCGAAAATGTCAAAAAGTGACATGTCCCAAAAACAGCTGGAAACTTGTGGAAACTGCTTAAAATAGCATGCTAAGACACGCCATAGCGTTGAATGTTGAAAGAATTGCCAAAAACACCATAAAATGGCATGTTGAAAAAATGACCCGAAAAGCAAGGCTATAGTATGGCGAAAATGTCAAAAAATGACATGTCCCAACAACAGGTGGAAAAAGATGGAAACTGCATAATATAGCATCCTAAAACATGCCATAACATTGAATGTTGCAAGAATTGCCAAAAACACCATAAAATGGCATGTTGAAAAAATGACCCGAAAAGCAAGGCTATAGTATGGCAAAAATGTCAAAAAATGACATGTCCCAAAAACAGCTGGAAACAGGTGGAAACTGCATAATTTAGCGTGCTAAGACACGCCATGGCGTTGAATTTTGCAAGAATTGCCAAAAACACCATAAAAAGGCATGTTGAAAAAATGATCCGAAAAGCAAGGCTATAGTATGGCGAAAATGTCAAAAAATGACATGTCCCAAAAATTACTGGAAAATTGGTGGAAACTGCGTAAAATAGCGTGCTTAGACACGCCATAGCGTTGAATGTTGCAAGAATTGCCAAAAACACCAAAAAATGGCATGTTGAAAAAATGACACGAAAAGCAAGGCTATAGTATGGCGAAAATGTCAAAAAATGACATGTCCCAAAAATTACTGGAAAATTGGTGGAAACTATGTAAAATAAGGCATAAGACACGCCATAGCGTTGAATGTTGCAAGAATTGCCAAAAACACCAAAAAATGGCATGTTGAAAAAATGACACGAAAAGCAAGGCTATAGTATGGCGAAAATGTCAAAAAATGACATGTCCCAAAAATTACTGGAAAATTGGTGGAAACTGCGTAAAATAGCGTGCTAAGACACGCCATAGCGTTGAATGTTGCAAGAATTGCCAAAAACACCAAAAAATGGCATGTTGAAAAAATGACACGAAAAGCAAGGCTATAGTATGGCGAAAATGTCAAAAAATGACATGTCCCAAAAACAGGTGGAAAAAGATGGAAACTGCATAATATAGCATCCTAAAACATGCCATAACATTGAATGTTGCAAGAATTGCCAAAAACACCATAAAATGGCATGTTGAAAAAATGACAAGAAAAGAAAGGATATAGTATGGCAAAAATGTCAAAAAATGACATGTCCCAAAAACAGCTGGAAACAGCTGGAAACTGCATAATTTAGCGTGCTAAGGCACGTCATGGCGTTGAATGTTGCAAGAATTGCCAAAAACACCATAAAAAGACATGTTGAAAAAATGACACGAAAAGCAAGGCTATAGTATGGCGAAAATGTCAAAAAATGACATGTCCCAAAAATTACTGGAAAATTGGTGGAAACTGCGTAAAATAGCGTGCTAAGACACGCCATAGCGTTGAATGTTGCAAGAATTGCCAAAAACACCAAAAAATGGCATGTTGAAAAAATGACACGAAAAGCAAGGCTATAGTATGGCGAAAATGTCAAAAAATGACATGTCCCAAAAATTACTGGAAAATTGGTGGAAACTGCGTAAAATAGCGTGCTAAGACACGCCATAGCGTTGAATGTTGCAAGAATTGCCAAAAACACCAAAAAATGGCATGTTGAAAAAATGACACGAAAAGCAAGGCTATAGTATGGCGAAAATGTCAAAAAATGACATGTCCCAAAAATTACTGGAAAATTGGTGGAAACTGCGTAAAATAGCGTGCTAAGACACGCCATAGCGTTGAATGTTCCAAGAATTGCCAAAAACACCATAAAAAGACATGTTGAAAAAAATCAATTGAAAAGCAAGGCTATAGTATGGCGAAAATGTCAAAAAATGACATGTCCCAAAAATTACTGGAAAATTGGTGGAAACTGCGTAAAATAGCATGCTAAGACACGCCATAGCATTGAATGTTGCAAGAATTACCTAAAACACCATAAAATGGCATGTTGAAAAAATGATCCGAAAAGCAAGGCTATAGTATGGCAAAACTGTCAAAAAATGACATGTCCCAAAAACAGCTGGAAACAGGTGGAAACTGTGTAAAATAGCGTGCTAAGACACGCCATAGCGTTGAATGTTCCAAGAATTGCCAAAAACACCATGAAAAGGCATGTTGAAAAAATCAATTGAAAAGCAAGGCTATAGTATGGCAAAAATGTCAAAAAATGACATGTCCCAAAAATTACTGGAAAATTGGTGGAAACTGCGTAAAATAGCGTGCTAAGACACGCCATAGCATTGAATGTTGTAAGAATTGCCAAGAACACCGTGAAATGGTATGTTGAAAAACTAACACGAAAAGCAAGGCTATAGTATGGCGAAAACGTCAAAAAATGACATGTCCCAAAAACAGCTGGAAACTGGTGGAAACTGCGTAAAATAGCTTGCTAAGACACGCCATAGCATTGAATGTTGCAAGAATTGCCAAAAACACCATAAAATGGCATGTTGAAAAAAATGACACGAAAAGCAAGGCGAAAAAAGCAAGCAAGTATGGCGAAAATGTCAAAAAATGACATGTCCAAAAAACAGGTGAACACAGCTCGAACCCGCATAAAATATCATGTTTAGATACGCCATAGCATTGAATGTTGCAAAAACGGCCAAAAAACACAATAATATGGCATTTTGAAAAAATCAACTGAAAAGCAAGGCTATAGTATGGCGAAATTTTCAAAAAATGGCATGTCCCAAAAACAGCTGGAAACAGGTGGAAACTGCATAAAATAGCATGCTAAAACACGCCATAGCATTGAATGTTGCAAGAATTGCCGAAAACACCGTAAAATGGCATGTTGACAGTGTTTCTAGGCGGGGGTTGGAGTGAGAGGCGTGGTGGATCACGTCACTCTATCTGTGATGTCACTCTAATATCTGATGTTTTTTTTTATCTCCTTCACAGCTCACTGTCACTCATGGGGTTGATAATTAATATGTTGATATGTATACTGTACTTATAAGTTTATTGTATATGGTTCAACATTTTATGGGGTCATTTTGGGTCATTTTTGATGACGCACTATTCTATGAAGTTTTTGTGATGTACTGCGGTCAGTTTAGAAAACATACAATTCTATGACGTTTTTGTGAATTTTTTGGCAACATAGGATGCTCTGATGTTTTGGGGTGATTTTGGGTCATCTGTGATAACATGCTATACTATGATGTTTCTTTGAATGTTTGGACGACATACTATACTGTGACATTTTTGGGCATTTTTGTCAAAATTCTACACTATGAAGTTTTGGGGTCTATTTTGAACATACTATACTATGACGATTTTGTGACATCCTTGTGACATCCTGGGTCAGTTTTGACGACATACTAAACTAACGTTTTGGGGTAATTTTTGACAACATACTATGCTATGACGTTTTGGGGTCATTTTTGAAGGCATGCTATACCACCATGTTTTTGTGACATTTTGGGTCGTTTTTGATGACAAATTATACTATGATGTTATTGGGTCATTTGATCAATATTATGACTTTCATACAATTTTGGACAACACTATACTATCACCTTTTTATGCGATTTTGGACAGCATATTATACAATGGCATTTTAGAAGACGTAGTATACGACGCATTTATGCCATTTTGGATTGCACACTACACTAGGGCGTTTTTTGGCATTGTGTTATCCAAATTAGCAAAAAATGTTCTTGTATTGTAATCCATCCAAAATACCACAACAAAGTCATAGTATAGTATGTTGTCCAAGATAGCATGAAAAGTCAGTTAGTATGTTATCCAAAATAACAGAAAAAAATAAAGTAACAGTGTAGCATGCCAATAAAATATTGTCAAGAAATCTTTTTAAAAGTCATAGTTTACATTAAAATTAAAGTCATGCTATATTGTTTTAAAATGGTACTAAAATATCACCATAGTTTTTTATATAAAAAAATCTTCCAAAATGCCATAGTACAATGTCATAAAATATCATAAAAGTATCATAAAAGTAAATGTTCCATCCATCCATCCATCCATCCATCCATCCATCCATCCATCCATCCATCCATCCATCCATCCATCCATCCATCCATCCATTATTTCTGCTTATCTGGGAGCTGGCACTGCCCTGTGGCCCCACCACCTGCATGACTGGGAATCAGGGCCGGGTGCATTGGTTGCCGGACAGCAGACAGGGGCATGCTGACCCCTGGCTACGAAGGCTAAGACGTGGAACGACACCTCTCCGGCAGAGAAGGAGCCGGAGCTTGTGCGGGAGGTAGAGTGGTACTAGCTAGATATAGTTGGACTCACTTCCACGCACAGCTCTGGCACTGGAACTGTACCCATGGAGAGGGGCTTGACTCTCTTTTTCTCGAGTTGCCCAGGGTGAGAGGTGCCGGGCGGATGTGGGGATACTGACAAGTCCCCGGCTGAGCGCTGCTATGTTGCAGTTCTCCCTGGAGAACGAGAGGGTTGCCTTGATGCAGCTGCAGAGGAAGTCTCTGACTGTTGTTTGTGCTTACGTGCCAAACAGTTGCTCGGAGTACCTGGCCTTCTTGGAGTCCGTGGGCGGTGTCCTGGAAAGAGTGCCAACTGGGGACCATTGTTCTCCTGGAGGAGTTCAATGCTTACGTGGGTAGCGATGGAGTGACCTGGATGGGTGTGATTGGGAGGATTGACCTGCCTGTTCTGAACCCGTGTGGTGTTTTGTTATTGGATTTCTGTGCTAGTCATGGATTGTCAATAACAAACACCATGTTTGAGCATAGGAATGTTCATAAGTGTACCTGGTACCAAAGATGCCCAGGCCAAAGATCAATGATTGACTTTGTGGTCGTATCATCTAATCTGCGGCCGTATGTCTTGGAAACTCGAGTTAAGAGAGGAGCAGAGCTGTCAACTGATCACCACCTGGTAGTGAGTTGGATCAGGTGGTGGAGACTGCCAGACGGACCTGGTAAACCCAAATGTGTAGTGAGGGTGAACTGGGAATGTCTGGTGGAGGCCCCTGTCCGCCAGGTCTTCAACTCACACCTCTGGAAGAACTTTTCGTGCATCCCGGGGGAGGTTGGGGACATGGAATCTGAGTGGTCTTGTTCAAAACTTCCATTGTGAAGGCGGCTGCTAGAAGCTGGGGTCAGAAGGTCGTCAGTGCCTGTCGTGGTCGCAACTAGAGGACCGTCAGGCTGAAGAGGGAGGCCTTTTACTGGCCCAGTGGTCTCCTGAGGCAGCAGACAGGTACCAGTTGGCCAGAAGAGCTACAGCCGAGGCATTCGCCAAAGCTAAAACTCAGGTGTGGAGGGAGTTGTGAGAGGCCATGGAAGTGGACTTTCGGTCAGCCTCAAGGAAGTTCTGGCAAACCGTAAAATGACTCCGGAAGAGAAAGCAGGGCTTGTCTCAGGCTGTGCTCCGCAGGGGAGGAGAACTGCTGACCTGGACTCCGGATATTGTTGAGCAGTGGAAGGAACACTTTGAGGAACTCCTGAACCCTGCTGTGACGTCTTCCGTGGAGGAGGCAGAGTCTGAAGTCTCAGGGAATAAAAATGTTGTGGTGTAGTATGTAACAGAAAATGTTAATAATAATAATAATAATCAATAAGTATATCATTAAAATAAGCTCTTTCTGTGCTGTTGGAAAATCTTTTTGCTATTTCTCCCTTATTTCGGTACTTTAATACCCGGGCGTAATGGGACCCTCGCATTACGTAATCTAGCAGTAGTCAGTCTGTTAGATGCCTACACAATAATTAAATTCACACAAACTTTAGCATACAATGTCTCTGGACAAATATACATAATGTTAATAAATTAGAAGATGTAATACCTCCAAAAATAGCATTTAAGTTTTTTCAAAATATTTTTAAGGCTCCTAACTGTCACTAAATGATTCATCAAACTTGAAATCTTTTCAGACCTTGTGGACAGCCTGGAATTATTTTAAAGTTTGCATGTCTGCATCACTGGCAGCACATTTCAGATGATTACTTAAAACTGAGTCAGAGGTTTAGAAGTTTTAATGCTGGCTAAACACTACTTTTGGGCTTTTAACCAGATTTTCCTGTACAAAAGTACAAATTCCTCTGCCAAAAAAAGGGAAATGAAATCACTAACTGCAGTTGATTTGCAAACAATGACACAAAAACCTTTAATTTAAATAGGAGGAGAAAAAAAATCACATAAAAAACTGTACAGAACATTGAACATCGACTTAAAGTTCTTAAATAAAAGACCCCCCTCCCAAAATAACTAAAATAATAAAACGATAACAAAGTGGGATGGTGTATGATACATTTTGTGCAAAAGAAGTATTAACTGATTCTTCCCAAACTGCACATTTCAATGTGAAGAGTGCCTCTCTCCACTCAGCTCTCGCCTCTGATGGGTAAACACAAGAGTCCCTCCCCTGAACCTCAACATAGTGTCTTAAATGTAAAAGAACCCAAAATCCAATAATAATAAAATAGATTTATATTTTAAATATATATTTATATACGAAACATGCTGTACATAATGTCAGAGATTAAGAAATCCCTTTTTATTGACACCCAGGTCTGTCCGTTAACTTGTGCTTTCCACACTCCCAGCAAAGAAAAACTTGAAGAAAAAAAATACTCCCTGTTGCTTTGGATACAATATGAATGAGGAAAAAAGAAAAACAGAAAACAGCACTGATCAGAAAGTCTCTGTTTTTCCTGAGTTGAGGGAGTTACTAACGTGTTTGGAGAGCGATACAGACGAACTTTGCACCTGTCGCATCTTCTTTGCAGCTGAGACTATATCAGAGCTGCTAAAAAGAATTTTAAAAAAGAAAAAAAAAAGCTTCATATTGTGTGTCCCTTGTTCAGATGTACAGATCTGAGAAAAGTTATTTAAAAACAACAAAAAAAAAAACCAAAAAAAAAAAAAACAGCGCTGCAAAGACAAAGTGATTCAACAAATATGTGGCTTTAACAGCATGCAGTGTGCAGAACATATTTTAACCCAGAGAGAGCAGAACGCTGTAAAACGCAGGCGTCTTGTAGCGTCAGTGTGACCCTGTGCTCAACCTGTCTCATTACTGTGACACTTTCTATCCTCCTTCTGAATTTCTTCCTTTTCAACAAAAAGTCTTCCCGCAGAAGAAGTAAATTTCTTTCCCAAAATAGACTCTGAGAATGCTGGCCTCCTTTCAAGCATCCTAAAGGGGAACGCCGCTTCTACAAGATAATTTGGTGAGAAAACTAGCATATCAGGCAGTCTTCTGTCACAACAATTAATGCTGTAGCACGAGGTGATTTCAGAATCATTCAGCGGCTGCAGACAGCACGTGGGGGTCGAAGCCACCAGGCTTGGGGGAAACATTTGGGGGCGAAACCTGGTCAGACTGCCAGCTTCTTTTTTTTTCTACTTCGACCCTCAATCAGTGTTTTTAATTTGATTTTCACAGTGGTGGAAAAAAAAGAGTGCAGGAGTGGGAAAGAAACCAACTTAAAGTGACTTCTCAGGAATACTTCCAGTTATATTATACACTTAAAAAAAAAAAAGAGAGCCATTGGTGAGATGATACAAATGTGATGACACCTAATAAATTGGGGGAGGGGTGGGGGTTACAGTCAGAAGGCAGATTTCCAATTCGATGCATCATCACACCATATTGACAAACCCCTTTAAAGATATATGTAAGACAATATTAATCAAATAAATATTCCACCTTTGCTTTCAGTATTTATTTAACTTTGTTTCCAACTAAAACGCTGGATTCAACTGTTGTAGAGACAGCAGTAGTAGTGGGTATATTAGTAGTAGCAGGTGATGCAGAAGCAGTAGTATAGTAATGGGAGGGGCCGTACTGCAGGCAACGAAAACAAGAGCTCCCCACACAAAGCAGCCTGGGTCCCTTCTATTGAGAAAGTCATGAGCTGAGTGGATCTGATCAGAGAGGGCATCATTGATCCAAAGAAAAACTTGGTGCACCTTTAACACCCGAGGAACTTGTGATTCTTCAAGTAAATTAAAAAACAAAAAAGGACATTCTACTCACCAACAGGAAAAGGCTTTAAGTTTCCAACACTGCCAGTTTGTAGGTTTGTGATCAACACAATTTTTCACTGATTGGAATCGGTCTCCGCTTGATCCTGATCCATGTCTGCCAGCTCTGTCCGAAGTCATCCCACATATCCGTGTTGCGAGTCAGATTCAGGAGTCCAGGCCTCAATTGACTGTAAACTAGCGGTTAAAGCACCACATGTTGGCTGGGATGGAAGGGAGTCTGTTTTTTCCCTGAAACTTGCTCCGAGACAGAACTGTTGAGTGTTGATGTTGTCAGGCACCTCTGAAGGAAATAGGCCAGAGGACATTTTGGTGGGGTGTGTTTTTTTTTCTTGTTGAATATGTATAATGTGTAGGGAAAAAGAAGCAGCAATGGCTCCTAAAATTGGTCAATACGTATTTTTAAATACTGTTTGACACGTAACTGTAGGTCCGGTGAGGGTGGTAAAATGGGGAAAAACAAAACAAGGCTTATAATGGTTTCCAAATATCCTTCACCTGCATATACAGCAACATACTGTAGGATCATTTTTTGATTGGTTATGCAAAAAAAAAAAAAAAAAAAAAAAAAGGAAAAAAAAACTGCTGCTGCAGATATCAAGTGAGAGAAAGTCAGAGGTGACTCTCTGTTCTCCAGTATAGAAAAATAATCAATCCTCAAGCAAAATATCCCTTATAATTGCACTGGCCTTTCTGGCCTGTCACTACTGTTACAGTACAACCAAAAGGTTGTCCATAGAGACACTGAGCGCCTTTGTCAGAAAACAAAGTTAAGAATATCATCAGGATGAAAGCTGACTTTGGAATTACCAAGTTGGCTGACACCATTCAATGATCTGACGTGCATCAGTTCAGCATGCTATCAGATGGTTAACTCCTTTGGATAAGAAGGAGAGGGGTGATGTGTGTATAACCGAATCCATCCAGTATTGCAGTGGGCCATTCAAAGGTTTGCACCGAGTTAGTTAAATAAAGGGTTGTGATGGAATGAAGGTGGAATGAGTCTGGTCTGGGCGGGGGCGGTCCAGATTCGACTACGGTGTGCTTTCACTGCAGAGCATGTCACTCAGGGGTCTACCAGTGCAGACTCAGCGCAGGTGCTCAAGTAAAGGCAGCTCTGTGGATTCCTCTCGGGGAATGGGGGGGTCCCCTGCAGTCAGCAGGATGGGATCCATCGTCTGAGTGGCTCCCAGAGGATCTTGTGTCAGACTGGCCTCTTGTAGGGGTGCAGGAGGAGCAGGCTGTCAAAGATATAAAGGTAGATATAAAAAAAAATAGAAATACCGCCAAGCGATTGTATGCCTCCACGCACCAGTCAAGTTGCACTTTTTACATCTGTGTCTGTGAAAACATGGATGCTTCCGAAACAGAAAATCTATACAATCAGTACAGTTTCAGGGTGGTTCTTGAGGGTTCTTGAATTATGGCCAAATGCTGTATTAAGTAACCATGACCAGTTCATTTTCAGTACAAGTGAACGTTTGTGTGAAATTTCAAGTCACCCCTCCAGGCCATCTTCAGATATTGCCTCCATAAAAATGAGACTGATGCAAGGTCACAGTAACCTTGACCTTTGACTACTAAATTCTAATCAGCTCATTGTTGTTTAAAGTCAAGTGTTTGTGTCATATTAGAGGAAATTCCCCCAAGGTGTTCCTGAAATATTGTTTAAAGACATCTGAGGATGTCACCTTGGCCTTGGGGAAACACTGATTTTTTCCCCACATTTTTTCATCATGTCTCAACTTCTTGTACATCAAACAACTAATCCATTAAGAAAATAATTTACATTCACGATGACCAAGACCGTTAGTTGCATCCCCAATAGGATCTTTTGTTTAGGGCTAATTGTTATTTCCATTTCAAATGAATCTACCAATAACTTCCTTGGTCATTCATCTGGTCTATAAAGTCGGCAAATATTCTGAGTGTTTCGTCCAAACAACAGCCCAAAGTATTTAGAATTGCTATCATAATAGCCTAAGAAAAAAGTTTGAGAAGCAGGAGCCAAAGACTTGCGGCATTTTTTTTCTTGGAAAAACTCAAAATGATTAATAGATTATAAAAACTGACTTAATTTTCTGCTCATCGATTGATGAATCGTTGGAGCGCTACATCCCAGACATGCTTCTTTTTGTATACCGTGAAGCTGAATTCTCTTGGTCGGACAAGAAGTAAAAACTATTTTGACAAAGCAGACTTTTCTTTACACACAGAAAAAAAGGAATTAGCTTATATGTAAGAAGTTTTAAGATCTACAGACCAAAATGTGAGATGAACCTCGCTTGATAATGGTCTTATAGGTAAAGTTATACTAATGTTATACAAATGAGGATTTGTGTTTCTTTGATTAACCTTGTGCATATAAATAAAAACTCAAAACAGTTTGTTCAATGGAGCGGACAACTAAAGTTACGTAGATATGATTGAACAGTAAACAAACTAGAAGGTTCCTCACCTGTGTGCGTATAGTCTGTACTGTTCCTCCTTCCCCCTCCACTGCAGCTGGTCCGTTAAAGCCCTTCCTGCCTGAAAAACTCCACTTGCCAAAGTGGCTCTCATAGTGCAGTCCGCTGCCTTGGCCGAGGCCAGCCCGCTGGCCTGCTCTGTGCCCCGAGTTCTCCAGGAGGCTGGCTGGGCAGAAGCGCTCTGGGCCTGGCAGAGGAGGTGGAACCACAGAGCCACTGAAGGAGAGCTGGGAGCTGGACAGCTGCTGGCCCAGGAGCCCCTGGATGGAGGATGTACGCTGTAGAGATGTGAGCAGTCCTGCCTCCATTCTGCCCTCTGATTGGCTGAGCAGAGCTAATGGTAGAGGTTGGGGGTGGTGAGGCCAGCTCTGGGTTGGACCGACAGGGTTGTCTGTACCTGGAATGTAAGAAAAGCCATTTTTTTTTTTAGTAGTTTTACTTTATTAAAAGGTTGAAATAACAATTACTCAGCACTCAACCAGCCAATAAATTTATACCATCTCAATGTCCAACTGAACTTTTTGACCATTTAGTGTTATGACATTAAGGTAAAACAATGAAAAAACATGAAAGTTAAACTATATTTCTTTACTAGGTTTATAAGAAAAGAAGCACAGGCTGGTTTCAGGTCTTACCCATAGAGGGCTGGACTGTGGTGATGTGTGGCTGGGGGAGGCTGGAGGCAGGGGTACTCTGGGTGGTGTGAACAGCTGGGTTGGTGGAGATGGAGGTGGAGCCGCCTCCGCAATCCGAGTCCTCGATGTTTCCTCCGCTGTTACAGCCAGCGCCACAACCTTTCTGTAACCTGCAGAGACACATAAATGAGTTTTACCATGTTCACACTCATTGTCCCCAAAACACTTATCACATGAGGTTCAGCGCGTGTACCTGTCCCAGCTACTGATGAGCCAGGTGTAAATGTTGTGTGGGCTGACAGGCCCTCCCCACACAGACCGGAGCTGGCTGTGCCCCCCGGCATATGAAGTTGTGAGGGGGGACACGTAGATGGGGTAGCCGATGGGCTGGTCGCACGAGGAGTTGATCATATTCCTCAGGGCCTGTTTGGCGTTTTGGATGCTGCCACGCTCTGGGTTACGGTTGCGCAGGAAAACCAGCTCCTGCTGTTGTCCCGCCCACAGCCCACGCACACACTCTCTGTTGACCTGTAGGAGACAGAACAAGAGGGTCGGTGGAGTGTGGAGACAGACAGTAGGGTGGGGGCCAGTGTGAAAATGTTTAAACTGGTTTGATATTAAGCCAAACATCGGAACGGACCAGTTTACCGCATTTTACTAGGTGCTCCACATGAAGGCAGTCTCTGCACACGGCACCGGAGCTCTCTGTACTCACTGAATCCATAAAATATGCACCTCTATCACCTAATGTAAACAAACCTCAGAGCTTACAGCTGTGCGCTCGAGGTCAGACCGGAGATGTAAACACAAGATGGGTAAGAGCCTACTTGTTATCTTCCTACATTTGTAATGTAACTTTTAATACCACAAAACACACGTTTTGTATTGTGATATTCACCAGAAATTACACAGAGTACAGTCAACAGCAAGTAACGTTAGCCTTGCTTGTTTTTACAGCAGTGGTCATTTACCTAGCAGAAACTCTCAGCTTCCCAGCAATGTCCCTTGTGCCAGCTGACACTGTGTTTAGGTTTTTGTTAAAAAAGTAGTTTTTGTATGTATAATTCCTCATTTCAACTTCATAGTTCAGCCAGTCCTCATCCACTGCGGCGCTTTCAAAGTCGGTGACAGGAAAAAATAGACGACGTTTGATGAAAGTTCAGCTCACCCACCTGCAGCCAGTAAGGACAGCTCTTTTATTGGCTTTAAATCCAAACTGTTGTCATATTGGTGCTGCTTTAATATTTTCAAGAGAATAACTCCACATTGCTATGTCTCCTCTTGTCACCCCAAAAGGTAAACAAACAGCGTGCGCTGTGTGCCACTCCCCCTCCTCCCCCCTGCTGAAATTCGATCAGTAAATGACACAGCCAAGGAAACTAGTTGCTCCATTAGTAAATTTACAAACATATTATATTAATCATGCTGTCATACTGCCTATTATTAATGCAATTTGACTTGGATTTAGCGCTGTAACTTGAGCTGCCTTTCAAATTGCCAGAACATGTCATAATGACATACTGTCACCTTAGAATGATAAGATTCTATCTGACTTTTTCTCAAAATTGAGTTATTCATATATTCTTTTTCTGTGACAAATTAACATTATGTGAGGTGATTTATATCATTTTAGCAATTTAGGATACAAATATCCAAAAACTGCTCAGAATGCAGATAGAACCTTATAATACTAAAGTGGCTAAATGCTAAATCAAATTGGTTCAAGCTCATACACTAGACCAGACCAGCATAACTGGAAAGTGACTCAACTCTATTAGACAGTGGGAATATTAACAATGTAACTCATATCTAGTTCAGGGCAGAAAAGCATCCTGAACGCACGTCTCAATTTCATAAAAAAATTAATATTTAAATTACCAATAAAGCAATTCAACAATAATTAATTTAACAAGCTAGAGACGGTAAGTAATAAAAAGTAAGAGCTGTGACCTTGATGACTCTGAAGCTGAGGAACCTCTTGTTTAGCATGATGATCTTGTACTCGTCACTGCCGTCATCCATGATGTGGCGCAGTGCCAGCAGTGACGGCATGTTTGCTAAAATAGCACTGCGCCACACTGGGTCACCCTCGTGAGATATCAACATCTTCTCCTCATTGGCAGTTATGGCGTCATACAGAACCATAGGATCCTCATACTCGTCTGGAGATGTGAAGTGGTCCTGGAGGAAAAACGGAGAATACAGGGTTGGTCTCAGTTCAAGAGAGAAAAACTGTCGTTATTCTAACCTCAGGGCTAGTTTTCTTCTTCTGTGAGAAGTGCTACCTGATGCAATTTGAGGGACATCCGCACTCCTGGCGCCACTACTCGGTTCAGCAGGTCCATATCTGCAAACACCCATTCATCTCTGGGAGACGTGATGCGAAAGTCCCCCTTGAAGAGAGCGTGGAGGCCATAGAGGAACGGCTCCAAGCTGTCAAACAGATAAACAACAACAAGTCTTGGATATTGGGTAGTGACAGGTGGTACTAGCCGCACTGGGAGATGGGGTAGTTTGGCCTTACCTGGCAGACATGCTGTGGGAGGCCGTGCCCAGAGCTCGTCTTCCCAGGATGCACAGCCCAAAACAGAGGTTGACAAGTGGAGAGTCTCTTTCACAAGTCACCGGCTACAACAGAAACCAAAAGTTAGGATAAAGGATCAAATATTGTATATTTTTTGTTCTACAAATACCGCTCAGGTTGTACAAGGCTTAAGTTTTACTCCAGAAATTCAATGGGATTTTGGTTAAAAGCCTTTAAATAATGTTTGTAGGTAACAAAAACTGGAGAGACTTTCATGTTTTGTTCTATGTAAGTACATTGATAAAAATTGTACTGCCTTTTCTTTCCTGTATCTCTTTGTTTTAGAATCGCCTCTTATTTTGTACAACATGAAGACAAAACAGCCCCAAACACTAAAAATGAAAATAAATGATACTAACTTACATATTAGTTATCTGTAGGGCTGAAACAACCCTATCACTTATCTCTCAAGCTTTTTCTCTTTAACGCTTGTCTTGCACTTTTCTGAGCTGGCGTTTCATTGCATTTTTGGACAAATGAGGGCTACAGCTCAGCAAAGGATCGGAATATGGAGAAGCAAAGGTCGTGGTGTTGTGGAGAGTCTAACCGTTTGACGCCTGCTGTTGCAATACTGAATCCAGTCGAGGTAAACCATGCAGAAGGAGGAGGGGGTGATGCCGGATGCCCTGTGGTCGTAGTCCTCATCGATGTTCAGGTTGAAGGTGGGGTCACTGTCTACGTAGTTAGGCCCGAGACAAGGTCGTAGAGCCTCCTGAATTGTCTCATTAGTCAGCCACTCTTCCATCTTAGAAGATCGACTCACATAGTAGATGATGCTCTGTTTGACAGCACAAACACATATGCAACCCAAATATGCAACCATCAAGCTTTAAAACATCAGGGTCACAGGCTACAATATCCATTATCATTTTAATAAAATGTTGATGTCATGAAAGGCTTGGATGGTTAAGTATGTGCACAATCAACATTATTTTCAGAGTTTAAAATAAAAAAAAATGTACACAGCCTGAACTCTACCAGGCTGCAGTATTATTACAGCAATACATAACACACATACACATAAATATACACTTCTAAATAAAGTGCAGACATACTGAAAAGTCAGCTTATGAAATGCAGTCTTGAGTCTTTAGCAGCTAAAAAGGCATGACATCATGCAAATATTCACGATATAAGGAAAAAAAAAGAATGCATTTGATCAATGGCTTACCTTGACATAGTATGTGATAAGGATCTTACGAAGGTCAAATACTTGTAACATGGAAGCCGCATTGTTGTCACTGATGCTGTAGCCCTCTAGTACATATTTCGTGGCGGCCACCTCCCAGGCCAGCCAGCGCTGTCCAAAGGCAGCATTGAATGACAACATGTGGGGAAGGTGACCAGGTTCACAGCAGCAGCAGCCTTCATCCTCCTCCACCCCCTCTGTGATGGCCTCTACCTCCCTCTGCTGACAGTAGGTACCTGGACAGAGAATATCATGTGAGAAAATAATTCACGAGCTGACATCAGCTCCTCTCTAAAGCAGAAAAAACACTGGAAACAGAGTGTTTAGAACAATCTGCAGCCTGAGGTTTTGGAATAGGGATTACTTTTGCATTTGTTTACCTAATTTTTTGAAAATTTGGCTGCATTTATAACAAACATCCAACATTGTAAGTATGTTGTAAGTATGACAGAAAATATGGAAAAGCATAATAGGTCCCCTTCAGGAAAACTCTGATTTTATAAATCTAGGTTATAAAGCTCTGCTTTATTTTCAAGTAACATCTAAACAGTGACCCAGAACATCAACACATCTGTTTTTCTTGAACAACCATAAAGTAAACCTGCAGCCATGAAATCGATCTTTTTTTTTAACAGTAAAAATATACCATAAGAAATGGCACAAACATTATTGATTAAAAATGAACAATTAGGAGTTGTTAGATTTTAAAGCAATATTTTTTGAGATGCACGGGAGCTTGACCTTGCAAGATGCCACTTTGAACATGAATACCATGCAGCTGCAGCAGCCTAACCTCGATAAATAAAAGCTATTCGGAGTGAACACTTGACAGATGCCCAAGTGACACTTTCAAAACAGCAGGTAAACAACTCAAACTGAGCTCATTCTACAAGCTGCAAACACTGTCAGCTCCCATCATCCCCTGCTTCTGACCTCTGAACTCCAGACCCCTCAGCTGGAAGGTGACCAGGCCGTTGCCGATCTCGATGATGTGCACCAGAGCGTTGAGGTAGTCTGAGGCGAGGATGAAGCAGTCGCCTGTGGTGTAGTTGCCCCAGCGGCCAAGCAGCAGGTCTCCACACAGGCTGTGCTGCAGAGAGCGCGTCAGGTGCTCATAGAAAATGGAGTTCAGATTGTTGTCGTCTGCACCTTTATGAAAAGAAAAGAAAGTTACCATGGCAACGCAGCAGACATGAATATGAGTCAAATGGAGATAATTAGATGGCAAGAGAGTGTTACGGCATACCTGGGTTTCGGTCTAACTGAGTGGCAAGTCTGGTGTTAGAATGATCGACGCGCTTGGTGCTGCAAACAGGACAAACTCACATTAGAACTAAATGAAAACACTTCACATTTGGGACTTTATGAATTGCTATTTCACGTTTGCTCAGAATATTTTTATCATCTCAAAACATACTTGTAGTCTCTTTCCCAGAATTTGACAGGTCTGGTATAGGAGGTGACAAACACGGCACTGCCCAGGACCGGATTGAGAGGGGTAGAAAAGATGGCAGAAAAGATGGCCTGAACAAAAAGCACAGCAGAGTCTGAAGTAAAAATAAGTTAAGGATATCTCTGGTTTATTAGACTGTATTATACAGTAAAGTGGAAACTAAAGTGGACCATAATTATTGACATTAAGTCAAAGAAACTGAAGGATACGCGGCACAGCAAAGGGCTGAGCAAAGGCGTGGAAGGCTGAGCCCCAGGTGATCTGCCACGGGGCAATGTAGGTCAGCACAAACCGAAGCTTGTACAGCAGGTCCCACATCTGAGAATTCAAAGGACAGATGCATTAGAAAAACACACACACACACACACACACACACACACACACACACACACACACACACACACACACACACACACACACACACACACACACACACAAACACAAACACAAACACAAACACAAACACACACACACACACACACACAGACAACTGTATTCATCACACTACACAGACACTATATGGCCTTTCAACCACAGAGGGCAGTAGAATTCTTCTTGTCAGCCTGGAGCTAAAAGGAGACTTTTAGGAAACCCATTTTTTACCATGTTTTTGGAATTAGTCCACTAACAAGAGGGGGAGCTGCAATATGACCCATAACGATAGAGGGCACCATCAATGTGCGATGCACAATTGTTTGTGTCTGACAACATTTTGGAGAGAAATAATTTTCAATTTTTTTTAATTTGTTGCTTGTTCCGAAATGTTTGTCACTGTCTCTGTGTAACTAAGTCTTTCCTAAGCAGAATGTCTTGTTGTAAAACCTCATGAGAGGTGGCTTGTTGCAGGGAAGACATCCATGAAAACGCTAGTGGGAGTTTGAGAGGAGTGCCGGGAATAATTTGTTGTGCACCTTAGTGTTATCTAACAGATTTTCAATGTCATGGCTCAAATATTTAGCTGATTTTTTCAGTGTGAAAAGAACTCAGCAGGGAGACTTCTCTTTGGGCGAGACTTGGTTTTAAACATTAAAAACA
This sequence comes from Plectropomus leopardus, assembly GCF_026936395.1. Taxonomy (NCBI): domain Eukaryota; kingdom Metazoa; phylum Chordata; class Actinopteri; order Perciformes; family Serranidae; genus Plectropomus; species Plectropomus leopardus. The sequence continues at coordinate 23,219,807 of NC_142190.1, forward strand.
GACCGGGTCAAGCAAAATGTAAAGAGAAATGTTTAATTAGCACTGGGCAATATAATCTATATTACCTTGATATGATAATATGAGACAAGATATCTTCTTAGATTTTGGATATCGTGATATACATGTGGTCTTTTCCTGGTTTTAAAGGCCGAATTACAGTTAAATAATGTAATTTTTTAAAACTTGAACCAGACTGCTTTAGCTGTTCTATTATTTGTCTTTTTCCGCTAAGTCATTATATCTGTTATGATTATGATTATTTATCATGGAGAGGAGAATAAAATGTCATTATTTCTTAATATTTTTCAAACAAAATTCTGAGATGACCGGTGTGTGTGCATCCTAACCTTGCTGAAGAGAATGGACATGAAGTAGTAGTCGATTAGGAAGGTCTCCGAGAAGTGTGGATAGTCAAAGTGGAAGAAGAGCGTGGTGAAGCACAGCGTGACGTACTGCTGTGACGGGGCGCAGAAGGATGAACGTAGCAACTTCATGCCTGCTACTGAGATGAAAAGGGCTCGGCTGCTGGGGGGTCAAGAAAGAAACAAAGAGAGAGAGAGAGACAGAAGACAGGAAATCAGTGACCCATATTGACATAAATGGCTAAAACCATATCGTACAGGATGACATTAGATCGCTAAGGCCAGATGTAAGTGGCTGCCTGCATATGCTACGGTTAATATACACACTGGCTGGTCTACACATTGAAGAGAGGGAAAAAAAAAGGGAAACGAATGAGAGAATATATTTTATGTATCTTGTGCTACGGAGCACATCCTGCAAGAAGCAATACACCTGGGGGGGGGTTTAGCGTGTCTATTAATTTTACGTTCTACATTTCCAACACACACAGCTGACAGCACATATCCCCGAGGAGCAGAGGTGGAGAAAAGTATAACGTATAGGTGTGAAACAGTTTGGAGACAGAATGAGGAAAGGCTTACTAGATGTCCAGCTCTTTATGGTTCTGGCCCACAGTTCGGGCTTCTGTCGTTAAAGAGTTAAGCACCACGGCCGGGTAGATGAAATATTTCTCCACACACTGAAGCCACGCATACAGCTTCTCAAACCACATCAACTGAGCAGCATCTGGAAGCAAACAGAAAACGATCTTTCACACTTGTTGAGGAGACCCAAACACTCGTTTTCTCCCTTGTGTTCCCCCTAAAGCTTCTCACAGCTGTGAAATAAATCTGTATACACTGAAAAATGTTTTACAAGATGTTTATATAATGTGTGATATGGTGTACTACTAGTTTTTCAAATCCTGGAAATGGATCGTCTGAAGACAACATGTGATGCCTGGGAGGAAGCAGGCTGCTCTATCATGTATGCAGTGTGAGGGTATTTTACAGTGACAAAAATGCCTTGAGATAAAATAAATAAAGCTCTAATGTAGCTCTTTTAGTTTTAATTTCTCACCTAGAGATGTTTGGTGTTTTGACTCAAGAGCACTTCAGCTACAAATCTTTTTTCATTTACTTTTATCATTTACTCTGTGCAGCTTTTTTTCAGGAAAAACTCAAAATATACCATTTGTACAACCATGTAGTTAGTCGTCTTCTTCTACTTTTAAGATACTTCCCTGTGCTTCTTTGTGTGTATGTAATCGAAGATAAAAGAGCAATCACACACTCACCTCGGACCTCAAACTGACTGTACTCTCTGGAGCGGAGCACGGGGTGTGCCAGGCAGAACCATGGCAGCTGCTTGCGAAGCTGAGGCAGGAGATAGTGTGTAATGAAGCCTACAACTCCGGCCAGGATGTACAAGACAAAGCTAAGAGCAGGCTGTAGATCAAGAGCAGAAAGAGGAAAATTAGCAAGAAAAATCTTTGGATTTTTTTTTTTTTTTGCTGTAAGAATCGGATCATAAACCCTGCTCCAACTAACTTGAAGAGCGATGAACACTGTGCTGGCACTGATGGCGAAGGTAATCACAGCCATGAGGGGGCACATGACGAGGTCTGAATGAAGAATCTCTTTCTACAAAGAGAAAGTGAGAAGGCTGTAAAATGACTGATGCCATAAAATCAAAAGGGAAACTGTCACACTGCAGTTTGTGCAGGAAAGTGAGGAGTGATGTTTACCACAGAGTTACGAAGCTTCTCAGGAAGAGGGTCCTTGATCTCCACAGGGGGTTCTTCTGGTATTCGGTTCTCCAACTCCGGGAACAATTTAGACTGGACCAGTGACCTGATGTAAGAGGTGAAAACATGCAAAAAAAAAGGAAATGTAAGAACTACAACAAAAAGCTAAGGTGTAACATCAAAGTGCTCACAGGCTGCGTAGTGGAAGCAGCTCGTCAGTAGGCACACTTCTGAGTGTAGGTCACTCGTGTTTTGGCAGCCATCAGAATCTCATTACATAATCCCTGTAGATACACATATTTAACAACTCAGCTGAAACACCTTCTGTGTGGACAAGCAATGAGACAAAATTAGGGAGAGCCACAAACACAGATTTGACACTAATTTATTTATTTTTTTGCAAAGTCTATATAAAATAAAAAACTGCATTTCATGTCCGGGCTTGCAGCTTGATGACTTGTCGCTTATATTATTAGCAGTTGATCTATCATAGGTGTAAAAACATAATTTCCAATGTTATCTAAGGCCAACTATTCATTATGTGAAACACAAATACTCACCACAGGATGGTGGGGTCACTGCTTTGGCGGCTGAGGTGATAGGACAAGGCCAGGAGTAGGCCACAAAACACAGAGAACAGTACTGGCACGTGGGCATCCCCCCACGGTGCCTAATATAAAAAAAACCCAGCAAAAAAACAAAGAAAGGATATTAAATGCCAAACAGTCTATATCAGTTCCTACTCTGATCAAAATCTCTGAAACAAAAGACACTCTAAAACACCTCTTCTTTCATGTAGAGTATCTCTGTTTTACTTACGTTGATAGCACCGAGGCAAAATCCATACAGCAGAGCAGCCACCAACACGCTGCGTATGAGGCTGAACAGAGATGAGAGGGGGCTGGTAGTGGCTGATAAAAGACACAGAGAGAGAAAAGCTCAGGAAGAACCTAAACACAAATGATCATGTGCAGTTTCTAAACTGAGTCTTAGGCTGAGTGTCCACGCAGCGTTTTTCCGGAGCACCAGGCTCTCTCTTTATTTTTCTTTTTTTAAATCGTTCCCAAAAATAAGAAAGCATATATGGCTGACAAAGTGCTCCGAGCGCTTCTAGTTGAAAATCTCTGAACTTCTGAACACAGAAAAGGCCATTTCTGGGAGTAGATTGGCCGGACACTGAATGTTGCTCTTGAGTTCTTAACGCATTGTAAGCTTGTTGTTAGAGTGTTATCAACCCTCTGTTTTTGTAGCATTACATTAGCTACACAGCTAACATCAATGTCAAGATATTTCTGTCAAAGACACAAAACCTATATGATGTTCTTCATCAGAAAAAAAAAGCACTCAGTGTTGGGATGAGCACCCTGCCATCGCTTTTCTGCTGCAGAAAAACACCATATGGACACTCACCCTCAAGATGCTATAACATTCCTCCATCTCTCTCTACACATCATCATCCTGTCAGTGTAGACATGTTCTTACCAGTTCCACCAAAAATGTGCATGTCAATCTGCTCCAGCAGACACATCACAAAAGTGTTGACCTGAGGTAGCAACCCAAACAGGAAAATGACCGGGAAACACAAGGCAAACACTGTTGGACAGAAAGAAAAAAAAATGTTAAAAAGCAACTGTGAAGCTGGTGGAAATTAACCACAAAATAACTCAATCTATGAACTTTGTGAAATTCAAAAAAATCTGTCTGCAATACACATGGGATGGAATTGTGGTTTTAAACTTTGTGGAGAGTTTTAGCAGTGGTATAATGAAATATGGATTACTATTTATGGTTATTCTCTTACTAAACTACCACTCCAACATCAAAATATACTATAGTACTATCAATCCCCGTGGTAGCTCTGACCCGGACACCTTATACAATACTGAAATGAGTCAACTAACCAATAAGCATATCCCTGACGCAGAGCAGGAAATGTGCGGAGAAGAAGGTGACACCGTAGAGGGAGAAGGGTTGCAGGCTGCCAGAGCGCCCAGATAGGTCAAAGATCCAGATCATCACACAGCACAAGCAGAAGTAGACCGGCCGACTGTACACGATGATCCAGTTATGTCCCTGTTAAGAAAACAGACAAAAAGACAAGCCACAATTACATAACAATAGAGAGGCGACATGTCTTGTTTTAGTGAGTGCTTTAAAGTACACCTTAGCAGATAAAGTAGTAACCAGAACTCACATGCATGGGAGACGCTGCATCTGGTTGTACACTCTGAAACAAAGAGACCGAGAATTAAAGCTTTATAGGTTTTACATACATTTTATATTTAAAGATAAACTGATGCTTATCATTATAAAATATAAAAACAGTGTGGCTTAAATACTGTATGGAAAAGATGTATTGTTAAAGCGGGACATTGTAAAAATTAGGCCTGATTTTTAACCCTGAATCACTCAGCCCCAACTCATTTGAGCAGAATTTATGCCAGACTGATTGTAGTTTGATGTTCAGATTGAACAACAACTAATAAATGGCCAAACAATTAACAATCTGGCTGTTAGACAATCAGATATATATCTGGCACGTCCAAAATTCTGATTATCTTGCTGTTTGAGCAGATATGCACTCAGATTTCCCACATGGCTGCTGCACAAAGATCTGTTTTAAACTCAGTGAAGTGATCTAGACTTAGTATTATTAGTATGTTACATTTTGTGGCTCCTGCAATCTTGATCAAACTGTACAGTGTAAGCACAGACATTGTACATTTAGTCATGTAGTGAGTATAATAAAACATGTAGCAATACCAATAACATTTTACACTGTGCAATTTTATTAATCTTAGCTGGGCAAGATTTAAATACCATATATACACAAATACAAAACTTGAAACGAATTCAGAGACTGTAGACCTCCGCCAAGGCCGAATGATCGCTCTCATGATGTTAATGAAAGCAAAAAGTAATTTCTCTATCTGCTCTATAATTTGCATCCACTTCAATATTTAGCAGGTTCTTCCTTTGCTCATGCTACACCCCTCTACCAAGTTTTATGAAAATCAGGCCAGTAGTTCTTCCGTAATTCTGCTGACAAACAAACCAAAATGAAAACATTACCTCCTTGGAGGAGGTAAAAAGAGAGGATCCATATTGCTAATGAAATCCAGAGGTACCGTACCTTCAGTAAAGAGTACTGGCAGCTGGCAATGACCAGGCAAAACTGGAAGACCCAGATGTCCCTGAAGAAGCCCTGGAGCAGCAGTAGAAAACCCAAGAAGGCCACCAGACTGGCCAGCACCACAGCAAACACGTTCTCTCCCACACGGCGGTTCCTGGCAACAGAATGGAGAGAAACTGATATTTAGACAACTAATCAATGTTTTGATCAGACCATTTGACTGCTTTCTGTATTTGATTATGATAATCAACATAAAAATGATACCTGCTGGCCATGTAAACACACATAGTGATTAAAATAAGCTTATAAGCTCTTTGCTTTGTTTTCAAGACAGAGAGACTAACAGCATATCATCTGCCCTCGGTTCTAACAGTGTGGTGTACCTGTCCAATAAGGCCAGAAGAGCCAATCGATCATATCGAACCCTCAGCCACTTCCCAGGCAGCACCCAAAAGCGATAGTACTGTTTGGGTTTGGCTTTCTCCTCAATCATCAGAGTGTTTTCCTGGGACTCTTGTAGAGACTCGTGATCCAGATCAAACTGGAGAGGAAATAGTGATGACTTAAGAAGAAGAAGCAACAAAAAGCACTGTGATAGTTTCATCTGAAGTAAAGAGAGTCCCCACGTATTTACATGACACTGTACTTTGTATCATCTGCCACATCAAACATCAAAGACTGCTAACCTCAGGCATTTCCAGAGGTACCCTGCGCACCTGCATGCCCTGTAAAACAACAGGTCTGGGCTGGAGCATGGACAGAACCGGGGCCCCTTCCTGGACCTCAGTGGAGGTGAAGCTCGAGGACTGGGACTGTCTCTCTCTTTCCCTTTCCCTGCAAGCATAGAATATTACAGCATTAATTGTAGCTTTTAATAATGACTCAACAGCAATTTATCTCTTGTAGTCTTGAAAAAAAGGGCAACCTAGTGATAAAAACTTTATAACTTACTGAACTGGGTCCTCATAACCGCCTCCAGCAGGTCCAAATGTGTAGGACCTCTTCACTCCTGTTACACAACAGACAGAAAACAACAATGAAATGCTTTCAAAGGGAATAGACCAAGGACACGGCAGGAGAATTAAGAAATGATACAATTGTTTGTTTAACTATTTTCCAACAAAATAAGCACATTTATGCATGTTTTTTAAACACAGGAAAACCACTTTGACTACACAGTGTAATTTGTACTGGGAGTGAATGCCGACTGTAACCTTTCCCATTACATAAAAAAGCCAAATGTCAGCGGGTGTTAGTGGGTATTTTATGAAGTGGCAAAGGGACTTTTGCCTCCACTTTCCTTGATTTTATTTTTATTGCAGCAGATCAACACATAACATAATAAATTACAAAGATAGGAGATAGAGGCAATCGTCATTAATGAATTCTAAAAAAATATATCTATATAGCAGCTTTTTTGAGATACAAAGTCTGGCATAGCCTGTGCGGTGTTGTTTTTTTTTTAAAATATATTTTGTGAATTTTATCTGTACCTCTCCCACTTCTTAAAACTCTATTACTTTTTATCTTTGCACACGTACTCATATTGACAATTTTTTATCGATACCCAACCCTAGTCTTTGGACAAAGCCAGGGTAGCAGTTTTCCTGTGTCCTGTCTTTAAGCTAAGCTAATAGTTTCCTGGCTGCAAAATTTTTAAAAAACACATTTTTTGGGGCGTTTTTTCCTGTAATTGACAGGACAGGACAAGCTTGAAAGGGGGAGAGAAAGAGGGGGTGACATGCAGCAAAGGGCCGAGGCCAGAATCGAACACACGGCCGCTGCGGCGAGGACACAGCCTCTATACATGGGGTGCCTGCTCTATCCACTGAGCCACCAGGCGCCCCTCAATTTTCACATTTGACTCAGCATTAAACCGAATAAGCACATTTTCCAAAAAACGCCACTGACTCACCGCTCTCATCATAGAAATAGTGCACTGCCCCCTCCGATGTGTCATCAAAGGTGGAGGCCTCGTGGATGCCACTGCGGGGCAGTAGGAGTGAGGAGGCAAACTGTAAGGCTGAGGGAAGTGCGCGGGTCCGTGAATGAGAGGAGGTCCGAGCCCGCTGGAGGTCCTGAAGGCTAAGGGGACAAAAACACAAACATGTTGAATAGCAATGTCTAATATTAAATTTTAAAAGTAATTTTGGCCGTGTTGAGCCTGATCAGCGCTGCTGAGGCAGGCACGTCTGCTTAGTGGTAGTTTCTATTAATATTTTATTATTCATTACTCTAAAACTTGCTAAGAATATTAATTGTATGGGAACTCTCCAAAAAATATTCCCCTAAACACAGCAGCAAATTTAATTAGGGTTACTAATTCTTACATCCATCATACTGTAAACTTGCTGATAGCTTTGAGGGCTGCAGACTTGGTAGACGCCGGGCGAATAAAAGCGCAGTTAAGACAAGGAATCAGCTATAACCCTCTCTCAGGCGTGCTTCATCCACTAACCTGGGAGGGGATCCCATGGTGGACGGGGGCGGTGTAGGGTTGCTCCCAGCATTGTGTCTCCTGCGGATGGCCTGGGTCCTCTTAACACTGCTGACTGAGTCGTGCTTGCCCCCATCCTCTGGGGCCACGGCTGCAGAAGGGTTATCAGTTACATCAATGCAGCGGTTTACATTACAGTGTCAATGTACACAATAATACAAGGCATTTAACTTAAGTCTACAACTGGGTTTTACTTTTGCCATTGTAACATTTGCATTTAGAATGTAGTTATACAAAGCAGACAATGAAAAACTGGGGTAGTGAATAACTTATGAAAAGACTGTAAATTTATGTACAGCTACCCCCACTGAGTCCTTGTAACATTAAGAATATGGCTTAATTATGCATTCATGTTGATGGTCAGTTGTAGGGTAAAATAATAGGCTATGTGAGTTATTTCCTCAAGCAATTAGAGGTTAGGTAAATTGAACATAGGTTTTTTAAATTAAATATTTATGTTTTTCCGCAGGACATTGTTGAGTGGAGGCGGCTGGCGGCACTGCTCTTGAAGCTTAACATTATTTTCTCATCAAAGTGTATTAACATCTTCTGATGTTAGTAGAGGTGTTTGCACTTTAATACACTACAGGAAACCCTGACATGTTTACATGTTTAATCATGTATTTTAAAAATATTGTAGTTTTGGTCTGTCTTCATTTTATTAGTGTCATGTTTGCATTGCAATGGGTATAATAAAATTGGATTCATCTTTTTTTTTTATTATTTGGACATTTATTATTTATTCATGGCCCTATGTTGATGTTTACTGGCATTAGTGTCTTATTACATTCTGGTCTTGAAGGAAAACTTAGCTAAAGCTAAATTTGTCCACGTTTTGAATTAACTTGTACTTCTGCACTAAACATTGTGTTCAGTGGTAAGTGGATTAGTCAGGGCTGCATGATGTAGAAAATGTCTACATTGCAGAAAATGGGTTATTGCAAAAAAAGGTTAGCTACGATGTAACGCATCTAAGTTGAAAGCTGGCTATGGATTCTGCTTTATTCAGTCTGTCCCTGGACCATGGCTAACACGAGCTAACAACCTGTCTGCAAATATCAGGCTGATGTTTTATCAACACAAACAGTGCATCTGATTAGGTAAACAGACTTTTAGTTTCTGCTCTGTCCTCTCAAAATGATAATTACAGTGGATGCCCTGCGCTGAGGTACTGCACATGGTGCTACCAGCCAATGTGAAGCTGTATGAGATGGCAATTATTTTATCAAGGATGAAATGAAATTCTAAATCAAGTTTCCTTTAACTTTTTATTATCTGCACTGTAACTTGGAAAAGTCCTTCTGACCGTATTCTTGCCAAAGCGTTTCTAAGAGCCCCACTTTTTATATTGTGTCAGCACAGCAAGAAGTAGCAATGATTGTAGTTCTTAGGATGCTAGCTTAAGGGACTTTTTAGCTCCTGTTTCAGAGTAGGTACATTCCCTGCACAAGAGGAACCTTGAGTGACATAAGTGTGCAGTGATTAGTTGAAAATGTGAGCAAATGCAGTGACACCATCCGCCATTTTTTAAAAACCCCTTAGCAGTGTAAACAACAGACAACACAAAACACAAACAGCTCAACATGAAAAATGGGAAGAAAACATGGAAATATGGAAAATAAAACTCATCAAAGCAAAATAAGTGGAAGCCAGCTTATGTCACCTCAGCGTACCTATAGGCAGTGTGAATGCAAACAGAAAAAAAAGCCCTAGAAGTCTTGTAGTTCTTGCAGGAGCTCCCACAAGGGACAATTTGGTTCGAAATGGGCTTAATATTGCCACTATCTAAGGGCCAATGCTCTTAAAAAATGTTTCACGATATTTCATAATCTTGCCTTTCACTGTTTTTTTTTTTTGTCCCCTATTTATTTTGCAGTTTTTTCCAGAGATATTTTTACTTGTATTACCTGTTGTACTGTTTTTTTTTTTCAATTGCCAGAAAAGCTCTTTAAATAAACCTTTAAAATGTCAAAAGATGTTATTTCAAGTGTTACAACAGCAGCAACAACCAGCAGAGTCATACGGGGCAAAGTCAATTTGTTCCACAACAAACAAACCTCTGTCTGGTAAACAAGCCAGTAAGTGTTTAAATTAGGGTTATTGCTTATTTGAAAAGTGGCACTGGTGCCAAGTCTTCAAGCAAATACTGACTTAATTAGATATAACTGGACAGGCATCACTTGGGAGAAGTCATAGTTCATGGAAACAACATCTTTCATGGTGTTTTCCTAGAATAACTACAAAAAAATGTGCTCTAGTGATAACAAAGGCAATGTTGCTCAGAGCAATGCAAGCTCCTTGTAGAGTGCAGCACAGTGGTGAGGTTAAAGGGGAGGGTCAGGCCAAAAAGTAACACTGCGCTGTGTTGGTGGCATACCCTTAGCTAGTTTTATTTCTGCCTTTATGTCGGTGGTGATGCCAAGACAGTAGTAAAAACAACCGCAATTCCCTTTTTTTCCACAATAAATCCAAAACATGTCCATTTTAAGATAACAAAGCAAACAACTCCCCAGCAACGCATCATCCACCGTCTGCAAAAGACAGCGCACCTGTCAAGGCTGTCACCATTTCACCTTTTTTATTAACACAGTGAGGCATTAATGCAGCTTTTGGCTGTAACTACAAGGCTGTTTCATAATTAAAAGGTCTTTCTGGCATCTTGCATTATATTCGCTGGTTTCCACCACTCCAGAAAAAAAAAGTGACCACTGTCTCCACAAGCATCCATGTTGTGATGCAACAGGAAATGTTTGTCTCTTGTTGCCAACACATTATAAAAATAAAACTAATATTTTAGAGGGCAAGCAGCTCCTTTTCATCAGTTTGGTAAACTACCAGCATGAGTCACAATTATGGAATTTACTCAGCACTGATTTAAGGTCAGTCAGTGAAATGTTTACTTGCATATTTGTGACTCAGATCGACTTTGAAAGGATAATCACACTCTTGTTAATTTGTTTAGAGTCACGGTCCATGTCGAGCAACTAATTCCATTCAGAAAGATTTTATGCCAGCACTGTTTAGACTTCAGTGAAATTGTTTTGTAAATGTGTATCTTTCAATTCACAAATGCAATTTACCAAATTTTGTAAGCTATATAATCATCACCAACTTAAAGCTGAACTGGTTATGGTTGACCATTTTTGGCTATTAATAATATACAAGAGACTGCTAAAATAATGTGTTTGTAGGCAGAGTGAAAAGGTAAGGTAATTTTCTATTATGTAAAATAAATCATTTACAGAAAGGATGGGCATGAGTACTTGGTACTCAATTTGGACACTGGTATTCATTCCATGCATCAATGCATCTATTCTTATATTAGATTTTTTTCTTTGTAAGTAATCGAGAACTTGATAAAAATTAAATGCAAGTAAGAGGATAATTACTAATAATGCCCATCCTTAATTTTCAGTCAACAATATCAGCCAGACCCTTTAATACATAGATTCCTCACAACTTGGCTTGATATGTGGAACCCCTAAGGGTGGATACTTTTTTAATTAGCTGGATATGCAAAAAAACACATATTGAAAATACACCAGGATTCTGCTTTCACATTCACTAAAAACTAGGAAGTTAATTTGGACACTGATTTTAAGATTCCACCAACTCACCTCCTCCTACAGCTCCCTCTTCAACCAGCTCCTCTGCCCTCCAGCCCATCTGGTTGCCGGTCCAAGAGCCTCCAAGTGAATCCAGTCGATGATGATGAGTTCCAGGGAAGCCGTCAGTATGGATGGTGCGGGCTTCCAGATCAGACTTTGAGATGGTGAGGGTGCGAGGTGCAGGGGTGGAGGTGGAGGGCATTGTAAGCAGAGTAGAAGGCAAAGCCACTGTGTTGCTCTGGCCTCCCCCTGCTCCATCCATACTTAGCACTCTTGCATGAGTCTTAGCGCTAGCGGTGCTAGAAGAGCGCTGAGCAGCGCGAGAATGAGAAGGGCCAGCAGTTTCAGGTAAATCCCCTTCCCTTGGAGTGGGCAGCTGAGCAGCAGGGGGGAGCGGGGAAGTAATGCCAGTGTTAGCGAGGTCCGGGGAGTAGCAGGAGGTAGAGGAACTTGAATCATCATCGTCGTCATCATCGTCTGAGCTGTATCGGCGCTGTGAGCCCAGACTGGAACCAGCGCTCATGTCACTGCCGTCGTCCTCGTCGCTGGAATCCTCAAACAAACTTTCACTGTAAGCCTTGGCGCCCAGTCGGTTGCGCACTGGGATGTAATCTCTGTGTTGTCTATGATTGTGGTGACGCCTGTAAGAGCCACAGTCAAAACTACTGCTTCCTGCTGCTGCTCGCCGTCTGGGAGCTTTCCTTCGGCCAGGCCTGTGCCCCACACTACTGCCGCTGGCCCGCAGCAGCTTCAAGTCTTTAGGGCGCACAACCTGCTGGGTTTGCAGAGCAGGCTGGTCAGACAGTAAAAAGGGGGTAGAGGATATGGGTAAAGCAGGCTCAGAGCACACGAGACCCAGGGCCAGCCCTGAGGGCACTGAATTGGCCTGCCGAGGAGGGGGTAGAGGTGGAACTTGGACATTTCTGTCTAAATCACAAACCTCTGAGTGGCCACTACTCGAAGGGGAAGAGTTCTGGAGAGGACGGGGCTGTGCAATTTCACAGGGTACAGGGGACAAATCCTCTCCTTCAACAAGTGTCCTGTCTAGCCCCTGGCTTAGAGAGAATTCTTTGGAAGGGGAGCGCAGTAGCACACTGTCTGACAGGTTGTCAGTATCACTGCCACCCTGTCCTGCTGGATCCTCTGAGGGCTCTGGGATGTTAGAGCCTATCGCTGGTGCTGAGGCAGACGCCTGTCCATCTGCAGGCCGTGTCTGGCTGAACGAAGGACTTTCCAGCTGAGTGGAATCCGTTTTTTCACTGCGGTAACTGCTAACCGTGCTTAGCGTCTCACGGTCTGTGGTGGCTCCACCTGCACTGAAACAGCTGTCTGTGGATCCGGCAGCTAGTGCTACGCCACTGCGGCTACCTGGGTGCTCAGTCCCAGGTGCAAACGCCACAGGGTCAAGGCCCAAACCCAGGAGATTTTCACTCAGCTCCTCACTTAAGCTGCTCTTTATAAGGGGGCTAAGGGGAGTATCCCCGAGGCTCTCAGACTCAGCAGAGGGGCCAAGTGGAGAATACGCCCCCAACCCATTGTCCTCAGGGCTCTGTTGAGACAGTTGTTCTGGTAACTCCTCCATTTCTTGCAACTGTTCTTTCTCGCCACCATCTTCTTGACTGGAGGGTGAGGGGGGTATAGACAAGCATTCTCCAGGTTCTCCAAACCCAGCTGAAATTCCAGATACACCCATGAGACCTGGGAAATCTCCTCCAAGGGCAGCAGCGATGCAGGACTGGACCACACTGGGAGCCCCTGTACAGTAAAAAAGGCCGAAAATTGGATTAAAACACACCAAAAATCAGATTGAAATGCACTAGGATCAGAATAATGTGCACCAAATTTCTGATTCAAATGCAAACAAATCTGGTAAAATTCACCAAAATCTGATTAAGATGCATGAAAAATCAGAATAAAATGCTCCCAAATCAGGCTAAAATGCTCCCAAATCAGACTAAAATGCACCAAAGTCATATTCAAATGCATTAAATCTGATTCAAATATACCAAAACAAATTCCAATGCACTGAAAATCTGACTAAAACACACCAAAACTTGATTAAAATGCACCAAAATCAGGTTCAAATGCACCAAAATCAGATTCAAATGCACAAAAAAAATTTTTAAATGTAAAGGAAAACCAGGTTAGAGTGCACTTTGGAAGGTTTTAACAAACACCCACAGCTGTTTAAAGCTGTTTTTATTGTACTATTATAAATTTGGATGCATACGCTACCATTCATGCTCCCTATTAACAGTACAATTAGCCTGCCTAAAATGGAATGTCTGCCATATTGGTATGCTGATAGCCGGCTCTCCTGAGTGTGACTGGTTTCAATACAGAAAGGATTAGCCAGTGTTCAGCGTGTATGATGCTGGTTTCTGGTCTCTGAATAGTAGCAGACTTACTAATGGCGTCCTGGGACCTCTGGCGTAGGATATCCCGGTGAGCTGACGTAACAATCACATTATTGCTTCCTTGTTCCCGCATTAGCTCTTTGATATCTGTGGTAAAAGGAAAGAATTTACTCTAAAAACACTGAGTAATCTGCACGGGTTAAACTCACAGTGACCTGCCACTTAAATCTAATTTTGTAAAGAGTGTAAGACTATTACTGCTTCAAATAAAAACCTGTCAATCATGGTTTACAGTATAAAACAAAGAATTCAGATACTTACCCTTAGTGCCCCCCGAATCCTCCAGTTGGGGCAAGAACTCCTGAAGAATAAGGACAAGTGGGAAAAAACAAACATTTCATGCATCAATATGGTTAGGCCATGGCAACAATGTACCAAATGAAAACCTTTGCTCAGCAGACTGGCGAGGGAAAATTACTCTTTGAGGCATACTTGACGTATGAATTTAAGAATGAAATTGGAGAAACAATGGAGCAAGAGGAATAAAGACTGCATGCTACTGTAGAATATGGTAATCCTCACCGACACCTGGTTCAGTCCAAACAGAGAGTGCTGGGAGCTACAGCGCACCGGGGGTGTTGAGTTGACCTTCCGAAACACTGTCATCTCTACACCAACATGACTATCCCTGTGGAGAAGTGACACATACAGAACATTTAAAAGGATTCAGCATGTTGCAGCATTGGAACTTTTCTCCACAATTAGAAAATATCTTCTTACCTGTGCTGGTTCCCATCATGGGCACCTGAACCTTCATCTCCCTCTTCTGTCTTTGGGGCTTCGGCTGTGAGTGAGGCCTGCTTCTTCTCTACAATCTCCCCAAGGTCGAACATAGCATGGAGCCGGTAGTTGACCACCTTTATGGCTGTGAAAAAGACTGCCACTACAGCAGAGTACACGCCTGCAACCACCAAGCTAGGAGGGAGAGCCTGAGTGGGAGTGAAAAAGACAATAGCAGCAACTGAGACTAAATACAAAATGAGACAATGACAGTCCACTTCAAGGTGTGGGTGCCAGGAATTATTTGACAATGGCTGGCAAACTGTAATATCCCCAAAAAAGACTTCAAACTAAGCACAGCGCTATGTGCCAATTCAAAAGCAAATTCCTACTCAGACCTTACTATTTAAAACTGAGCTGAAAGTGAAACTTATCTATGCTCTCCTCAAAGCAGGCCCCACTGGCACAAAAAGAAGTCATTTCAGCTCACTGAACTTGCAAGCTGCTGCTCCACCACTGCCTTTATTGGTAGTGTTTGTAATAGTGTTTAAGTCAAATGCATTTGTTTGGCAAGCACTGAGCAAACGACTGGATAAATGATAATTCGTTATACTGCAAAAGTTGTGTGACAATTTGTAAACTGATATTTTGGTATAGTTTTGCAAGTACAGATCCCTATGACTTAAATTCATCAAAAATTTCTTACTTTTTTGAGTCTTTGTTCACCATAGAGGCATGCAAAATGCATAAAACAAGGTGAGTAGTGTTTTGTTTTTGTTTTGAGGTGTTGGCCACCACACTGCAGCTTTTCAACACAAGTCCATAAGGCAACCACACATGTTCAGGCTACTTTTAAAAAAATCCACAGTTTTCCCACATTGTTCAAAAACCCTAAAACACAGAATTAGGCCACAAATGTTGTCAGTTGTAAATGTTTATATGATCTTGTATTCCCTGGTCCAACTGTTTCTGACCCACCTCACTTACTGCCGTTTTGCATGCACACCATTTTACAATTAGAACGGCTGATCGAAATGTACATTTTGATGCATTGCTTTTCATTTTCACTTCTCACAATTGGCTTAAACTGGGGATTTGTTTCGAACCTGTCCGGATGTCTTACAACTTGTTTTGCTTGCACTATTGGAGTCCTGGGTACTGCTATCACCAAAAACCCACCATGAATTTGATGACTGAATGTTGACATAGCTCATACAATGTCGTGACAAAAACAATACCAAGCCTGCCAAGTTTTTATTTAAATTTGTTATAGAATTATATATGAGGCAAGTCCACAACTCAAAAAAAAAACTCAACTCAAAAACACAAAATCATGTATTGTGTAAACGACGTTTATATGGATGTGTGCTTATTTTTATGGATACACTTGTGAAAACATGCTCACCATGTACAGCAGGAAGGGGAAAGCCAGGAGAAATATCCAAAGGTAGAGGTGGAAGCAGTTGGAGAACGTGCTCTGATGTGGGTCCACATACCAGCCTCCCGTGAGCGAAGCCCACACCCCCTGCCGCAATATCTGAAGAGCTTGGGAACCCATCTCCTCCTTCCAAGATCAACCAGAAGCTGAAATGCTTCCTCCAAGGCTGTAGCTCAAAAAACTGTGCGGCAGTTCGAGCCACAGTATCTTGTGTCTACGATGGCACTTCCATTGGGGATGGCAGATTAACCAAGACTGTTTCATCAAGGACAATAGTTCTGTGTCTTGGATATGTACACTTCAGTTGAGGTCAAAAGTCCTTGCATATTCTTGTGCCAGTATGAGCTCTCTTCCTGCACTGCCGTTGCCACACTCTAGCCTAATCCTTGCTGGGTATTCAGGAGAGTGACTTTTTGGCACATTGGTAACCCACTCAATGTATGAAAAAACATTCATCTGTAAGAAAGATCAAAACTGGTTTGTTTCTCATGTGTAGCTACATTTTAAACATTCATTTCAGTGGGAAAAATAACTGCTAGGCTATAAACCATTCATAAACACTGTAAATTATACAATTAGCTTAAATTCCAGGGAAGAAATCTGTCAGCTGTCCATATGCACATATCAGCTGTGGAGATAAGCACCTTAAAGTAACTTTTTAGTTTGCTCTACTTTAAGTACTTTCTTAAAGTCCATGTTATGTTAGAAAACTATGTAGCTTCTTGATTTCCTGCTGATATTGAAATCATTTAGCAATAGATCACAAGATAAATGGAACTTCACTTTTGCTGAGTCAAACATTATAATTCGTAACTATTGCTTTATATTACAATAATCATTTGAGCAGGTATTACAGTAGGGATGTAAAATCACTGATTACTAAACGCACAGGTGAGAATGACTTTAACAGACACTGACGTTACGATGTTTTAATGAGTGTAAAGTTTGTCAGCAGATGTCTTCTAAACAAACCAAACCATCAGGAAAGCCACATAGCACGGTTGATATATCGATCAGATTTTAGACAGGATGACAGAGCTTAAAACTCCCTGTTCTCATGTTCAAGCCAATGCTGTGCCAGCTAGATTAAGTTTTCCGATTGACATTAGCAAGCTAGCACACAATTTAGCCGAGCTAACGAATATCTCCTGTGCATTTATTAACGGCTAAACTCGACCTGTTCAACCATTAACGTCTTCAGTCACCTCGGCGATGATAAAAACACAATCAATAGCAGCTGTACACTACTGCAAACTGGCTGACAAACGTTAAAGATCATTATACTATTTGACGGTAGTTACCGGCTAATGCTAGGCCGCATATATCAGCATTTCAACCTGGGTAATGTCCCTATCGTTAGCTGGGTAAATGTAACGCCAGCCCACAACAACTTAGCTTCACGGCTGATCGCTAGGTGACTGTTAGTTGTTCGTCATTAGCTAATGTTAGCTGAATAGATTTGATAGTTGTGCTCACAGTGAAATGTTTTCCACATATGGATCCCAGCAGAGCTTACAATTAGCATTAGTTGTCCAGCTTGCCTCATATCCTCCTTCCGCATCCAGTCCTCGCAAAATCTCAGAGCTTTCCTTCTCAGGATGCTAGCGAGCAAGGCAATCGCCTATCCAAAACCTGTAGCTTACTTTTTGTTGGCGTTGGCTAACTTATCATTGTTCTCTGAAAGTCCCCCATCCTCTTTGGCATTAAAGGCTGACAGACATGCGGGGGGAGCGGGGGTCCTTTCTCATGATGAACGGCAGCTGTTTGTTGGCTTTAATGGTGCCTATGTGAAAATGTTTCAGCAAGCTAGCTAACTGGGTAGCTAGCGCTAGCTAACAACTAGTTGACACACACGCACGGACGTACGCATGCACGCACGCACAAAGAGCGATCAAGCGAGGGAGAGAGAGATTCCCATGGCGCTGATTGGCCGTATGCAATGACGTCATGGGGAGGGGCTTTTTTTCCCTCTTTTATTTGAAATGTATCAAAATATCACAATAATTATATGTATATATGATCATATAGTTAGTCATATATATTTTAATGGAACATGCTGCTTAAACAACACCAGAGATTGTAAAGCAATTGAATACAATAAATAAATAGTACACATTAATTCCTGGTTATATTGATGTAAGCTATTCAGCACCAGCAGAGGATGGTTTCATGAAGGTATGTGAACCTTACCTGTCTGTTTGAGGTATCATTCTGCTTCAATGATAATATTTATTATGATTATGATTATTATTATCATTATTGTTGATGTTGTTACAGGGGAAAAATAGGGGACGTGCTTTAGAAAGGAAAATTGTGTTTCTTGAGCTTCATGTAACTTTATTGATCTCACGCAAACTCAGTCTTATAAACACCACGACCATCCAGACTTCATCCTCTCTGGGCTTTGACAGTTTTACTCAGGAGAAGGAGTAACAATAAAATATGAAAATGTGTCTATTTGTTATTGCTGTGGTTCTTGTTTTCACTCAACTTCTGAGAGCATATGCAACACTTCCCATGTCTTGTGCAAGCAAGTCCAAATTTCCTCACAGAGCTTTGGCAACTGTAAACCACAGACAAACAGAGTCACACTTCTGTTAAAGCTCTCCAGCCTGCTGTATGTATTCCAGATTAGATGGCCCATACAATTTCTGTTACCTTTGTCACTTCACTCTACAGAGGTGTATGGACAAAGTGGAGCATGGACTGACCTTGCTGATGTGAGAACTCGACAGTGTTTTTCTCTCACCTAAAACACACTGAAAATCTGCTTTTCTACTAAATT
This sequence comes from Plectropomus leopardus, assembly GCF_026936395.1. Taxonomy (NCBI): domain Eukaryota; kingdom Metazoa; phylum Chordata; class Actinopteri; order Perciformes; family Serranidae; genus Plectropomus; species Plectropomus leopardus. The sequence continues at coordinate 23,238,494 of NC_142190.1, forward strand.
TGACAGAAGACAGAAGCCTCATGATTCTGATGGTTGTTACTGAATGTTTGGGAAATATATTTTGCTTTTTTAACTAAGTAAAATAGTAATATTGTGATTTAGAAATACTGTTACAAGTTAAAAAAAAATCAAATGTTACTCAATGTTTATCACCAATTCTATGGTAAAGAAGGGGCTAATTTCAGGTACTAGGTGATATATATATACTGTTTAATGGCTTAATCTGTAGGCCGTAGCCATGGGGGTGGGAGAGTGGGGGGGGTCTCTAGTTTGGACACTGGTGCTTCGTTGCCTGTCATAGCACTTTTTTCAATCTTATTTTTTCTTATCAATATATTGTGGGCACATTTGGAGCATATGGGGGGGGGGTTCTCAATATATATTATAATTACTGCCTTGGCTTAATCTATAAAAATATGAGTTATCAGTTATATAAATTTATATTTTATATATATACTTTGTATTAACCTGAGTCTGCAAATTAGCTAGTTACTAAAGCTGCCAAGCAAAAAGTATTAATTTCTAAGTAAATTTTTCCCTCCAGAATGTAATGAAAGTATTGCATGGAAGTACAAGCACCTCAAAAATGTACTTAAGTGCATGTATTTGAGTAAATGTACTTGAATTAATTAATTAATTAGTAACAACCTAAAGTTGTTGTTTTTTCCAAATAGGGGTGTTAAGCAACATGTCAGAAATAAGGACAAACTAAAGGGCAAATACTTGAAGTGTGAAGAAAACCTGGTTTGGATGTTTGGGGAGCAGAGGTATGTCAGAGTGGATGCGACATAGCGGTTGTCATTTGGGCTTCTCTTGTCATAGCTGTGTTGTTGAATTAGGCTCATGACATCTCAGCAATGCTCAGTAGTGGCTCATCGTATCCTGCAACCACCCTCCTTGATACCCAATGTCAGCACAGATCAGACGTCACCTACACGAGACATGCACTGACACCACACCTCACTTAGCCCACAGGAGTGTTCCCCATCAGTCTCGTCGCAAACAGGCTAATGGGACGGGTGACCCTGCTGGCTTGAAATGCAATTCCTCTAAATTCTTGTCTTTTGTGATAAACCTCATCTGCTCTCACGGTATAAATGATGGCTGCTTTAGAGAGGGCAACTAGAGCCTATACATCACATCACTCTGGTGCTCAGTGATGTGTGGACCTCTGAGTTAACCTTTCTCTTCGTCTTACAGTTCCTTGTGTTCTCAGCAGGGGGTACTCCAACAACACAAAACACGCTCCTGCTGACAAGCATACAGATTACTGTCTTTATCCAAGAGACGGTGGAAAATGTTCTGTAGACTGTATACTTCTTTAACTGGAAATAATCAGAAGATAAAGCAATCCTGAGGGCAATACTGATTAAATTACATCAATACTTTTGGATACTTATATATTGTGTCTTGATTTATGCATTATACATGATATATGCATTGTGCTGTTGACTCTTTCTGCTTTACAGTTTCTGCTGTAAAGAATGCTCATAACCTATAGTGTGTACAATATGTTATTGGCATATGCATTCTTATATATCTTATATATTCTATTAAAAAAAACTGATCACCATAATTTGCACAGAAATATATATCCTGATTTTCAGTCTATGTACCAAGCTCCCAAAACACTGGCTGCATTACTTCCCACAATGCAAGATGAAATAGCATCTTTAGTTAAGAAAGTTTCTGCTTGGAAGGCGCCTACATCTTTCAAGTTACACCACTGTTGAAAATGTAGTTTCTGGACCCAAGTTAATCAAGGAATGTCACTTTCAACAATGACCATGAGCTAGACTTGAACCTATCACACTGTGGTGTGAATCACCAGTGGCCCAAACAGGTAGTGGTTTAGTGGAGGGAATACACAGGTAAAGGGACACCATATAGCAACCTTTTTTTGGTTGTTTTCAGTACATCCACCTACCAGCCAAAAATCCTTTGGAATATATAGAATATTGTACCCACTCCCTTCCCACTTTCCAGCCTAATTTTACCCACCTCATTAACTACCACTATACCACAACTGATATTACTACGCTTAAGCGTCATGTTTCATATTGATGTCTTCATCGTCTTTATACTCAAGTCCTGAACTAGAAAACATTAGGTAGTGTTAGGTGCAAAGAAAATATTTAAACATTTCACTTTATGATAAATAATGGACATCCAGGCATCACTAACACACCAGAACTACGCAGCGCCTGAGCGAGGAAGAGAAGAGAGATGATGATGAAACTCAAGTGTAAGACACGTTTTTAAAACACATCATGACCTGCAATTTGTGTGAAATGCCGCTTTCTCATGTTAAACATGTTAACTTATCTTGTTAGCAAAGTGTGGCCTTTGTAAAATGACTTTGTTGTTAATTCATTGTGTTTCTTTTATCCCAAAAGATTCACACTCCAAAAGCTTTAATCACTAGTAGATAAATTGGTGTATTACATTAATATTCGAAAAACTGTGGCTACGCACCCTGAAGCATTTCATAAATGTTAGCTGAAATCGCGTCAGTTCAGTCTGAATTTTTTTGACCTTGAAACTACACTTAATAAAAATAAACACTTCACTTTTGTTTTTGCTCTCATTTTTCACACGTTGAAATAAAAGAGCTAAGACCTTTTCTGTGAACACAAAAGGCTTAGTTCTCTCAATTTTTTTTTTTTTTACAAATTTCTTCAATATCTGTTTCCAATACCATTTCGGAGAATTAGGCAGTACATTCAATCAGCCTCAAAGCTGCAGGTCATGCGTAATCAGGCCAGCCCAGGACCTTCACATCCAGCTTCTTCAGCTGTCAGATCTTCTGAGACCAGCCACCTGACAGCTGATGCAGCAGCTGATTTGCACAACAAAAGAATTTCTGCACAAAACATCAGAAACCATCTCATGGAAGCTCAAACCATCTTGCTGATGTAGAAGCTGGATGTCGAAGTTCTGGGCTGGCTCACTAAACCAGGTGGATGTTCTGCTGAATTCTTGGAAATGACACTGGAAAAGGCTAATGGTAATGAACTGAACGTTTGGTTCACAGGCAACAGCTCGTCAGCATGCCAATGGCACGCTCCCTCAAAACTTGCAACATCTGCAGATCGGTTGGATGTACCGCCAAATTCTTGGATATGACATTGGAGACAGCTTAAAGTAATGAAATTAAAATTCAGTTCAAAGGCAACAGCTCTGGTGGATATTCCTGCAGTCAGCATGGCAATGACACGCTTCCCCAAAATTTGCAGAAATGTGACATTATGTTATGAGATAAAAATGACCCACCTGTGTCGTAACCATGCTGTTAAATCAGCACCTTGAAATGCAACTAGTCCACTAATCCACTGGATTATGGATTATGTGGGTAAAATGCTCATTAAAGTGAATTTACACACATTTGTGAACCTTTGTGTGTGTGTGTGTGTGTGTGTGTGTGGGCATTATATACATTATATTGGATTGGAAGAATTTGTGAACCAAATTTGAGAAAACTAAGCCTTTTGTATGCATAGAGAAAGTCTTACATCCTTTATTTCAAGTCATGAAAAGTTTGAGCAAAAGCAACATTTTGTTCAGTGTATATAATTTTCAGTGTGTTTGCCCCATGATGGTGGTATTCAGTTATAACAGACACATGAAATGCATTTTCTTTGCAAATCTACAAAAAGCAACACACAACAGTTGTGTACAAAGTATATAATCAAGTGTATTTTCATCTTTATCCACGTTCTGTACACATATTAAGATCCATTTCACATGAACACTATACAATAGCAATGAGTGAGGAATGGAATATTTTCTGAGCGCCAAGCAGCTCATGTCAAATGGCACTTTCATAAAAAATAACAGGAAATCACAGAGCATGAATAAGTAAATGTAGACATAACTCAACAGAGAAAATGGCTTTATATTATCAGATCCATTGAGTAACAGATTCAGCACATATAAAATGCACAATGCAACAAAACAAAAACATTTGTTTGTTCCATCCTTGTGTTTTCTCTGCATAATCGGAACCGTAAATAATGCAAAAACTCAAAGATATTTGCGGCTATCGGAGGAGAGTGTGCTTTTTGTCTGGATTGAAGTAAAAGGCAATCTAAAATGTAACGTGTTAAGAGGAGTGGTAACAAGATACATCGAAATATCAGAGAAATATCAATACAATTCACAAACCTTCAATTATTCATCTCATAGAATAGTCTTTTAGTAACTGATAGAAAAAAACAATACATGTTTGGCTGCTTTACAAGGAATATCTATGTCTCAAAGATATGTTTACATTTTCGGTGTGCTTTTTGAATTATCCCATGACAGTTTTGAGAGAGGAAGAGATCAAGAGTGAGCCAGCCTCTGGTGAGGTGGGTTGCATCTTCCTCTCCAAGAAGAAAAACTTCCCCAAATGTGATTCTGTGTTCCCCCAAATTCCTGTGAAGTTCGGGCGGCAGCTGTTTTGATGTTGTCGTCGTGAGAATGTGTGCGGGGGGGTGCAGAGCATCTCGGATGTTTATTCTTCTTCATACCTGTTCCCCTGCGTATACAATGCTTATTCTTGCTAACCTCTATATGTACATACAAGCAATGTTTACAGAGAAATACCTTCACTGGTGTAGACTGACTTGTTCACAATTATTCCTACTTGGAATGGTGTGGCAAACTGACTGTGATATCTCACATAAATGATGTTTCTGATCCGCCATACTGTAAGGTTCACTGGTCGGAGTATGTTGAGTGATTTAACAATCCCTTTAAAATGCGGTCTTTTTCTCCAGGAGAGCTAAATTTCATGCTTCACTCATGACCAGCGACATAATACCATCTCTTGTGGACAGAGGCAGAGTGACTGGAGGGTTATAAAACTACATAACGAAACATGGAGGCTGCAGAGATGATGTCTTATCCAAATACAAGGGCTTTCATTTCGAGTGTAGTCAGAATTACTGGAGTGGCTCTCCGCTTATCTACCATAAAAATTCAATAACTGGTCTGTTCTGCCTCATATATCATAATGGGGACATTGAGACTTGAGATAGAGCGTTACAAAGAAGTACAAAGAAAACATTTAGGCAAATCTGTCCGGATGTTCTCAGCACTTCCTTCACTGTATCATGCTATATACAAAGCCAAAGTGGTTATGCCTCTTCCTAGCTTGTTGAAAATGTAAAAAAAAAAAAAAAAGAAAAAAGAAAGAAAAAAAAAAGGACACACTTACAAAGAATTGGTGAATGCAGACTGAGTGCACGTCGTGACCCAGAGAATGAGTCACATCTTGTGCTGTAGATGAGGATTCTATCACGAATAGGAGCTGGACAACCTTGACTTTTGAGAAGAATGCAAGCTTTGCTTTGTGCATTTGTTTATTTTGTGGCCTGTGAGATCTCTCTGATGGTCGACCTGACAAAATTGGGCAGCGAAACGAAAGCGTCCTCTTGTCTCAGTCCACACTTCCCTCCTTCTCAGACGTAATATTCTTTGTCTTTGTTCTTTTTGCCTTTTGTGATTGCCTTGGCAACGGAGGCCGTTGCTGTGCTTTTGTCTTTGACCACTGCTCCGTTGCCCTCCACAGTGGAATTGTTGGCAAAATTGTGGCTCTGGTCTGTCTGGTAGGAGCCCTCGTCCCGGTTGCGGTACTTGTACATGGCATAGAGGAGGATAAGAATGCAGAGAGCAGCAGCAGCCACGATACCAACCACCATCCCCGTGGTGCTACTGGACTCCCTGATCACCTCCACGGCACCAGGTTGGCTCTTTTCATCAGAGGCTGTGGGGTTGGCTGTGGGCACATGGGGAAAATTGGGGGGGTAAGTTAGTCCTGGTGTGTTTCGGGAGGATGGAGGAGCAGGGGGCAGAAGCACCTGGTCGCGGGTGTTCATTTTGCCTGCGGGAATGTGGAGCTGGTCAGGGTTGGTGGTGGGAACATAAGGAGGTAGGGGGCGGGGTTTCTGGACTCCACCCTCACCAGCGGTGGGAGGTGGAGGAAGGACTGTCCTGTCAGTGACCATGGGGGAGTTATTATTGTAAAAGTCCTCATCATCTGATTCCGTCATCTCCCCAGAGCCGAAGGCCGAGACCTCCACAGGGTCACCGCAGTCCTCCTGGTCCGGGGGGCAGGAAGGGTGAGAAGGGAGTATCAGGGACTCTTTGGTGGTTTCGAGTGGGGATAGGAGGGTAGGGGGAGGAGGGATGACGGGGTAACGGGTGGCGATGGATGGGGGCTCAAGGGAATCCACTGTTATAATAGGCAACACTAATTCACCTCCTAGAAAGGAAACAGAAAAGGTAGGGGATCCTAAATTAGAACAGCATTAAAATTTGCCTTAAAAGTTGCGCTCATTCAAATTCAATCTGCTTATTATGTGGAATATTACTGAAGAATTACATTAATATTAGCTGGATAATCAGAGATATTATGCATAGCGATCACACATATTATGCTGTCTTCTATAATCAAGATTATTTACAACATTTGGCACATGAAGAGCAAAACAAATTAAAAACACCATTCTTGAATGCAGCTCTTGATTGGAATCAGTGTATGGGTGTGCAGATTAAGAATGTGTAATATTGTGAAAATATAATACAGCAAGAACATTAAATAGCTCACATGTAGACACAAACATACAAGGTGACCCATGAAAGGCGGCAGCTGAATGAAGAGCATATAACAAACAAAAGAACAGTAAATTAAATAGCCATTCTGCGGTTATGCACATCTGCAGGCAGGGGTTGAGGGGTGACAAGAGAAATCACAGACAGGTTATTTTATGTGGGAATCACACATGGAATATTGTGGCTTAATGAAAGCAACCAGTGTGCCCTGACATGTCCTGATTGGCCGGCTACTTTTATGCTAAACTTTATATTAACATAGTAAAGAAATAATGGCAATTGGCATACCTGGCAAGTTGCAAAAATGTTGTTACTGCATGTAAGCAAAATGTTCACTGACAATGCATTTCAGTTTTTCCGCTAAAACAGAATTTTATTAGCTTTTTTATTAACATTTAATTACAAGCACAATCTTTCCCTAACCTTAACCTAAGTGCATTTCTTGCCTTAAAACAAAGACAGGAGTCTTTGTTAAGACCTTTTTTTTATTAGAATGTAACTGAACTCATAATCTTTCCCTAACCTTAGGGGGAAACTACCTAAATCATAAACTTCAACATATTATTTCCATAGCCTTGGAAAGTTCAATCTAACAAGCTGGCGCTCATATTAGACAGATGTTAAATTTTGGTGAAATGAAAATAAGGTTGACGATATCTCAAATGTCTTAGATGATTTCATGCTGTTTGGACATTAACATTGTAACTTTTTGCAGAACACAACTTAAAATCAAAATATTAGCGTCATGTGTTGTCTGTATTGTCAAGTTGGCATTAGATGTTGTCCTTACATTGAATTTTGGTCATTCACTTACAACTTGAATTCAACCCAAAATCAGCGTCTAATGATGTTGGTGGCTGGCCGGGAATATTTGTGAACATGAGCTACTGTCTCTTTAAGCCAGAAACCACAGAAGTAAGTCTAAAAATTGATGACATATCAAGTATAAAATCTGGAGCTGCTCAATAGGAAATTAATGGGAGCCTGATGTTGTCGACCCACTGACTGTTTGTTTTTTTTTTTTTTTTTTTTTTAAAATAACCAAATGACCTTCATGTGCTTGTGTCCATAGTTCTGAAATAGAAAATGTACCTGAACAGACTGAATCACAGTATTTGTTGGCAACTTCTGTCTGGAAAACCCAGCATCATGTACATTAATGAAACCCTTTTGGGCAAAAAAAGGCCAAAATTTGTTTTAGCCACCTAAAAAAACCCAACCTGAAACCATATATATTATATATTTAGAATATTTTTAGTACTTTACCTTGCTGTCAGACAAGTTTTTTCCATAATTGTATTTCACAGAACAGATGACTTAATGCTGCCTTAATTGGTTAGTGTGTAATGTTAAGCTGGGTGTAAACACACACACACACACACACACACACAAACACACACACACACACACACACTCTCACACACACACACACACACACACAGTGTAAAATTAAACTAATATTGATTTTTTTAGGTGCGGCCCACATCCATAACCCACAGCAGTAACCTACATTGCCAATTCCCTGGATGCAGATTTGCTTTATCAAGAACACGACCAAAGCAAAAGAGTACATAATATAAGTGCAGCAGAAATGTCAGATAGGTCAGAACACAGTGTTAACTACATCTTTAAACATTACAGTTACACCTCAAAATGTCAACAGAAAGAAACAAGTTGTCTAATTTCACTACATCTCAGCATAAATCAGTTGCCTGAAGGGACTATTGTTAGTGTGACGTCACAGTTTTTGACTTATGCTCACAACAATCCCCTGGGTGCTCTCGGTGTCATCTTCAACATCCTTCCAAATTCATACTCTATGGAGCAGCTTCAGACTTTTTACTTGATGATATCACAGATTTGAGTTTTAGCTCTCTAGTTTTGGATTTGGGACAGAGTTGTCCATGTTAAATAATTTTTTTTAACTGTCTCAGACCACTTGAATAACACATATGCATTTTAAAAACTGGCATAGTTCCTCTTTAACAAAGTGTTTTTGTGGCATAAACCCAAGACAGGAGTCTGGATGCAAACCTAACGTTATGATGTCAATGTCCTGCACTTGTAAGCCCACCATCCTACCAACCACCTAGTTCCAAAGCCTACGAGGTAAACGAATGTAGTGTTTTGTTATCTGACACAAACATTGTCTCTTAACATAATCCAGGCAGCAATGTAATAGGGAAAGCAGTTTAGTAACATACAAATGTAATGTCTTAGAGACAGGGTTAGTGTATGCCGTGCACTGACATTTGACTCTGATATGACTCAGAGGTCAGAATATCTTCTGTTTGTGAAGGAACATCTCAGTGTACAGAGTTTTTCTTTTTATGGCCACTAGGTTCTCTTTCATCATTATTTGAGTCACACTTTGCAGGGCCAGTCAACAACAAACAATTCTGATAAGGTCATATTAATAATTGAGGCAGCCATAATAAGGGCAGACTCCTCTCCAAGTTCCACAGCTCGTTTCTGTCACACGCCTGATCTACTGTCTACTGTGTTCCACGCCTAATGACTGCGGCGCTCCTCACAGAGATTTTCTTACATCCAATTTGTTGAGTTACAGACATGACATAAAAGCTAATACATAGGGTGAAGTGATGCTAGTTGAGTAGCAACCATCTAAATGATGACAGCTGTTTGACATAAAAACGGAAAAGGAAGATTTGAAAATATGAATAAAATAATGGCTGCCTGAAGTCAATGTGTTTTGTCGACAATCTGGTTGGATGAGAGCTGTACTCCCATCTTTTTGTCACCTTGGCTGACCCACCTGTTCCTGGTTCACACTCCTCCAGGTCCTCATCATCACTTGGACACTCGGCCGATGCCACCAAAATATCATCAGAGTTCTGCGGCTGAAAGGAGAATGGAGAAAATGTGTTTTTAACAAATATACAGTAAACACATTTCCATCATCTAGATTTGTGCTGTTTTTTTGCTGGCTGACTGCCCTATTTGAGGAAAAACTGCAGTATGCAGCACTGTACCACTTTAGTGTTTTTGCTCGGAGCAACACTAGTAAGACTACATATCCAAAATGTGCCCATATGCAGCTGCTTTTCATCCTTCACCCCTGTGGCTGACTTTATGTGTTTACAAACAAAGTGCTGCTGATGGAGAGGAAATTCTCAATAGGCTGAATGTTGGACATGTTTTATTTAATTCTATACAATTTTCTTTTTGTCTAATTATTTTTTATTAACATTGCAAAAACAAATTCTTATATGCTAAATCAGAGGACATGTTTAAATTGGATTTTAGGGTGCACGGTGGACTCAGAATACCTGAGCAGAGCGGGGAATAGACGCTTCACAAATGGATTACGTGGATAAATTGAAAATACAGAGAAGGCAATTTTAGGCAGACTGGACGAGAGACAATGTAATGAAAAATGCACTCTGTATTTTTAATAGGAGAGGCAGGGGGATTTTTCTTTGAAACCTCAGGACTCCAAGTACAAGTGCTGAAATCCAGCCAATTTGGCAGGTCTGCAGCATTTGGATTAAAATCAACTCATTTGAAATGGTGGCTGGTAATGTTCAGCAGTCTGGATGCAGTATTGTGGCTGCTCAGTGTGTGAAATTCAGATGTATTCAGTAAAAAGCCTTTTTTGCATAGCTGTGCTATTTCAAAAATATACTGAAGCATGAATGTTATTATTATCCGAGCAAATAAAGTGAATTATATGATGAATTCAAAATCAGATACACAGAACCAAACCTGCTGTAAGATGATATGTACGCTTTTTTGAAAAAAATAATTTATGTGGCATTTAATTATAATAATTATAGTGTATACATCTTACATATGTATAATAAATTTGAAAGTAAGATAAGTTTGATTTTACTGGTTTCAGTGTATTATTGTTCCTTTTTACATATTTATTTATAGGAACCATGAATATTAAACATACAATTTTAACCCTTGAAATCTGATGCATTATACAGATGTAGCTAAAAGCTTTTATCCTTCAAGTCTCCAGCGATGGTCATATGCATATCTAAAGAGGTAATTGCTGCTTGAGACTATATGAAGTGTTTTTATTTCCAGCTCTATAAGCAACTTCTGAAATGCTTAAAAAAACAAAGCAGATTTTTTTCCTTCAGAGTGCTCATGTTGAATTCAACCCCTGTACAATACACATCAGAGTTTGTCTTCTTCTGAGACTTTGCTGTTCCAATCTGAACAAATTTAAAAACAGAAAAAAGAAACCAATTTAAGGATTTTTGTTATTTCCCTTTCAATAAAATGCTTCACATTTTAATGAAGGAATGAGAGTTCCTTTTTCCAAAGTTTAGGGGCATGGCCATTACAAGTGTGAGAGCAACAGAGGAATCCAATTTATTATCTGATTGTCCCTGATTGTCCCTGGCTATGTTATTGCAGTATTGTAATAGGCTGTAGTGTTAAAGTGCCTATCAACAGGAATACATGAATCTCAGTATGTGCAGAATATGAAAAGTGACATTAGGATACTATTAGCATGGAGGATCCAGGTGTATTACTTTAAACCCCATACCGGAAAATTAATACAGGAAATAATTATGTGTATTATTACTCATGTCTGGTTCTACAAAGCATTTTCAATACAATAAAAAAGTGAAAATAGATTTAAATTATAAACATACTATTAAATATCTGCAACAACATTTTTTAAAAAAAATCTACAAACCTACTTAATTTTGAATTCAAGTTCTATCTCACACAGGCCCCCTCCTCTATTGGACTCAAGCAGACATTCGCCCACTGAAATTGGCATAAACATAACCGGCCAATCAGGACACGTCTACCCAAATACAGAGCTAATAGTACATTAGGAGGTGTATGACGCCAGCCTCCCCTTCGCTTCATTGATGGCAGTTGCCCACTGATACATCTGCATGTTCCTTGATGACCTGCAAAATGAGGTGTGCAAAATGTCTATTGCTTGTCTTTCGAACCCAGCAGGGTTAGGCCATGGCTCCACCCAGTTCAGTTGCTTACCTCCTGGGTAACTGCAACTGCAATGACCTAGATCATAAAGAAGTAGGTGGGCTGTAGCGACAAACCTTCAGCTAGTCAGTATCGGTGTGGCTGGATTGATACCATACCCTGACAGGGCGTTCATTTCACTGGGCTCCACCCACTGTACCCATAGAGTCCAGTGGAGGGTGGTGTCTGTGTGAGATAGAACAAAGGTTACGATATTGTAACCCTTGTTCTATCAGCACAGGCGGAGCCCTCTCCCTCAGGGGCCTTGTTGGTCATCCATCACTTGCTGAAGAGGATGTAATTAGTCTACTTCATACTGTGGGCTCCACACATATTCAGCAGGCCCGTTAGATGTGCGCCGAGCTTTGAAGCCAAGTTTCATAGAGGCCAAACAACGGAATAACAACTCCAGAGTCAAGATGCCATTAGGCACAAAAAGACTTTCTTCCCATAAACTTACACTGTAAAGAGGCGTCTGTATATCATTGGACACACTTCTTTGAGCACCACATCACGATCAGGATTCGATCCATTTGGTCCAATATGTTTTGGAAAGAGCCATGAGATTAAATCATGTTATCACCATTCAAGTTAGTGGAGATCTAAACTGGAAGTAGCTGGCTTGACCCGCATACATCTCTAGTGTGCTTGCTCTGGACGCTGTGATGCCAAAGCTGCGGCAATCATTCAGGCAATTTCATACCATGGAAATAGAGCTTTTTTGGTGTCTTGCGCCACTGAACTTTCATAGGAACGAACAGGGTCATGCCTCCAATGCAGTATCCAGGTATTTTCCTTTGTAATCTGGCATGTCCTCATTGGCTGGCTACGTTAATACAAATTTCAGTGGGCAAATGCGTGCTCAAGGTTGGAGGGGAGTATTACATATAGAATCTAGTAGAGGGCTCCACCTGTGGTAACAGAACTAGGGTTACAAAGTTGCAACCTTTGTTATATAATTGGATTTGGAAAACTGCATGTTGTGCTTATTGCCTCTGTTCTTGAACCATTTTAAAATGTCATCACTTTTACCTCTTGGAAAAGTGATACAACCCTCATCTAAGCTATAAACCAATTAACCTCTAACTGTCAATAAATTAGCATCCAGTTCTCTTCAAGTATTCCTTTACACTCTCTCTGACCTTTGAGATGCTCTCCCTCAAGCTGGGTGACCGCTGCCTGCGGGTGGTGGTGGTGGCCATGGTGGTGGTGGTTTCCATGATTGTGGTCGACATATCAGACACTGAGAGCGGCGTGGCAGAGGTGGTGTCAGTGGTCAACACGGAGAGCGAGTCCCCGACCAGACGCAAGTTCCCCTCCACCTGTACGCTGGGATCATTTTCTGCTGCCAGTTTGAGCACCTGGAGACCGTTGTAGTAGAGCCCTGAAATCTGACCCTGGAAGGGCCGGCCCTTGTCATGACCACCAATTTTAATGGCTGCCTGGCTGTTAAAGATGGTCAACTGTCTCCCTAAAATTAGACAGAGACATAGAGGAAGAAAGAGCCGGAAAAAAGGGAGAGAATGGTGGAGCAGACATACAGAAGTCATATGGGAGAGCTTGCACAGGAATATCATTTGTACCAGGTGGTCTTTAGTGATTATAACATTTATACTTAGTGATTGATTTATAACTGAATTAGATGTTGATTTTAAAAGGGAAAGGTTAGTTAGCATCAGGTTTATGATTTAGACTTTACACATGCAGGTTATCATAAGTGGTGGGTTATATATATTTAGGTGCCTATTTAAGTGTTTAGATAGGACAGAAATATTTTGAATTATCACTGTTGTTAACAAACTGTCTGTAGATGTGATAGAAAATGACTTAAGTGTAAATGCTGAATCACTGTTATTTCATCTGTTGAATAACTCGAAAGCAACCTTTAACATGAGAGAAGGGTCAGACTGTCCAGTCATAAAGATTAGAGGAGCTTAGGGTGACTCAATTTCTTGAGATATACTTGTTGGGAACTGGTTCGAACTGGTTTTTGTTATTTAAGAAAGACAAGCTTGCTAAGAAGATTGCTCTCTTTGTTCTTTTGGCAACTTGGGTATAACTAATAGATTGATTACTAAAAAGGGTTACTGTGCACAAGCCCACCTGCAAAATGTGACACAAATTAAGATGTACTGACCAGGAAGACAAACAAGAGATGTAAAGGAACTGCAAAGACATACAAAATAACTGCAACAAATTTGCCTCTTTTGAAGACACAAAATGACAAAAAAGAGAAACGTAACAATAAAAAGAGACACAAAACTATCTCAAAAAAGACAAAGTAACTACAAAAGGGGCAAAACAAACACAGACAGAGACAAATGGCTACAAAGGACCAAACAACAACAACAACAACAACAACAATAACACAAAAGTACCTCAAAGAGATGGATGAAAAAAAAACCCTACAAAGAAACGCAAACTTCTTGAGTGGGCAAAACAAACCGACACAAGATAACCAAAAAGATACCGACTGACTACAGAGAGACAACATTTTTAAAAAAAGGGGCACAAAAAGAACAGAACGAGAAACAGAACGACCAAAAAAGACAAAAATGACCTTGAACCAGACACAAAACAACTAAAAAGAGACACAAAACAAACCAATAAAGACAAAAAATGACCAAAAAGGGGGCAAAACAAACACAAAGAGATAAAAAACAATTCCAAATAGATACAAAATAACTGAAAAAGCAATAACATAATGCTATCAAAGAGACACAAAATGACTGCAAAAAGGGGCAAAACAAGCAAAAAGAGACACACATTTTTTACAAAAGGGGGTAAAAAATAAATAAAATAAAATGACCAAAATAATTACAAAAAACGACTATGAAGAGATAGAAAATGATTACAACAAAAAGGAAGCAATGTCACGACAAAGTCTCCCATGTAGGAAAGTGGGTGGGGTCTTTTACATGTCTGTGCACACTGCCCCATTGTCTTATAATCCACTCATGGTATAACTAAGCCTGTGGTGAGGGGGCTTAGCAATCTGACTCTATGCAGAATCTGATGTGTGGAGCCTGATTCCTGGTAGCATCACTTTAATAAACAGTCTAATTTAAGACAACAGAGACTGACCAGAGAGTGTTTCTTTATTCACCAGCAGGGAGAAAAGAGCAGATGTTTTTTCCAGGATATTTATTTATCTCTTAACTCCAGAACAGATGGTGCAAGGATGCGAATCTTATGGCTGCTTTTTGAAGAGATGGGCAAATTATTAAAATGGCAGTCTGACTATATGTCAGTCTGTGTAAAGCTTAATGACAATAAGAGCCAAACACTCTTCCCTCCACTGACTTCTTTAGCCATTAGGCCATTGATACATGCTCTGCTCTGGGCTTCTCTTACTCTAATTGTTTCACCTCTTGAAAGGGGCAATGATATCTAACAGCACCATTGTCAGCAGCCTCACTGATAAGCAGTGTTACATCAGAGGAGGAGGACTGCAGTAATGGGCCCTTCTCTGGAGAATACTTATTAGCAAACTTATTGGCTGCAAACAGTGATCTACTTTAACAGCCTGTCAGGACTGTTTTGTCGCAGCAAAAAACTTGAGCTTGGGAGTCTGACGTGGTCGTTGTAAGGCAGTACAAGGTTGCAGGGAACAAGAAAGAGAATTTGGTTTGATCACACCCAAAAGTTATGGTTTGAATATTCAATTTCGGAGTACACTTATGTCACATGTTAGTTTAATTGATGTTTATGTAGAGGTTACACAGCATTTTAATGATTTTTACGTGGAATAATTACACACAGTATCTAATTACACACAGTGGTTAAGAGGGGCGATAGAGGGTTAGACAAGGGTTATGTGTTTTTAGGTAATTGGTTTAAAATCTTTGTTAAGGTGCAGCTTTTTCCACAAGGTGTAAGGATGACAAAGAATAAATGGCATGAGTGTTTTGACACTTATTTTGAGTTCCACTTGAAGCTTCACTGCGCTCATCAAAATTCATAGCCAATACAAAGTCCAATTAAAACAGGTGTTTACATGCAGGTAACTTCCTTGTCACCCTTATCTTCTGGCACTGCACCTCTCATGTGGGGAAGGTTATTTAGTAGTTATTTCAAGGATTAATTAATTAATCAATTAATTTTTACCTTTATCGAGTAGCCACTCGTCAACTACCCGACCAAGTCTGTATGGGATTCTTTGTCTAGCAATAGCCAGTCGTTCATTATCATAGTGTCCTTCAAAGAATTTGGAGAGACAGATTAAAGGTTAAAGTCTGCAAGCTGAAAGATCACATGGTTAGAAACAGAGTTATAATGGCTAACAGGTTTAACAAGTTATCAATTTTAACCCAGCTGTGAGTTAAAAGAAACTTGTGCTTTACTTAGTGTTATCTAGTTATTACAGTGTTAATGCTAATTAGAGTAATGTTTAGGCTATTTATAATCTGCTACACTAGTTAGAGGTATTTAGCTAATTTTTTTTTAGCAAAGCATTATCTTCAGGAAATAGCAATTACAGTATTACAGTTATGTCAAAATGATTTTATGCACTGTATAAAAAGAGGTTAATGCAAGTAAACACAAGAAAGCATTAAGAAAAACAGCCACTTCAGCAAAGACAGTCAGGAAAACAGTTACAGCAGTAACAGCATATAGACAAATATACGCATTCTGTTAGAGCAGAAACAGTTATTAGGCTTTAAATTTGACTGAAGTCATCATAGAGGGCCAAAGTTTTACCCCATGTCTGTTGAACAATGATTTGTTATAATATACTCCGAGATAATTCAGTTCATTTTTACTGCAGCTCCATGAGGTTTTCAAAACATGTCTACAGTGGCGGATATTCCTATAGCCAACATGGGCAGCCACCTAGGGTGCCCTCCATAGGACGCTGCCAACATTACAAATTTTTTTTGGGGGGGCATCAAAAAACAAGCAAACAAACAAACAAACAAACAAGAAAAAAAACAATCATAGATTCCTTTTGGGGCGCAGTACAAAAACAAGAGAAAAACGAATTTTTTAAACTCTGTACATACTGTATTCTCTTATTGTTTGTTTTTCATTGTTATTTGTTATTCGTCCTTTATTTGTGCGGATCTTATAAGCCCTTGATGTTTACGGATACATTTGAAAAATGTAAAAGATACAACTAATAATAATAGTAATAATAATAATAATAAAAATAATAATGATGAGGATTATTATAATAATAGTAATGTTTTAATTATTGTTTGCTTAGGGTGCAAAATGTGCTAGGTCTGGAACTGCATGTCTATATCCCAAACTATATATATATATATGTAGGAGATATTTATGTAATTATATGTGTATTGGTGTGTGTTTATACAATATTTTCAGACTGTGTTAATAAGTCCAGTAGTCAATAAGCTTTGGCTCTAACACCAAAAAATCCTTTTTTGATGCAAAATGACATTGTGGAAAAAGGCTAATGGGACAGAAGCTGCTTTCACATGACAATGATACCAGGTTGCACATGGGGCAAGACTTCAGCTCTCTATTCAACACATGCAAACAAAGAAGAGTAATTAAGTGAATAAAAAACTACTTCATGAAATATACTGTTTGATACAAACTCCAACTGTATGAATTCTCAGTTAATATTAGTGCCACAAATACTTTTTGAAGAACATTTTGTCCCATACTGATCTAGCACTGAAGAGGTTCTGTCAATGATCAGCGACAAGTTTCTGATTCAAACAGTAAATTCTTGTTGACACTCTTTATGAATTATTGCATGCGTATGGTGCATGTAGTTCTTTATAGAAGAACAGATGATCTGCAAACATGTGTGACCCACATATTATGAATAAAAAAATGTAAATACATAAAAATGAATAGAGAAATATATAACAGTTTAAAGTCAACCATGATGTTGGACAATGAATGGATAAAAAGGATTAGGATTACAGCACAACATGGAAAAGCAGCCACAGTACATGACGCTGCATGACAATTAAAGGGAAGCTTACCAAGACTATGCTTTTACTGTAAGCTTTAATATACAGCGGGCTTTACAATAAGTGAAGCATTCATTGAGCTTTTGGAGAGCTACAGGCAGTGCCCTTGTACTTTTTGCTGCACACAATGATAAGAAATGTGGTACTTTATGTGTTTGAATGTCCATTTAAAGCCCAAAAAGATTGATTATGTTTCCTTACACTCATAACGGTCACCTCTGCGATATTCACTCTGTTTACACTAAAGTATCCTTGTTCATGACTGCAGATATGTGCTTTAGTCATTAGAAATGTTTTAAAAAGCAGTTCTTCCTGAGTGGAAGCTGACATAAAGCGTATATACTACATGCATGGCCATCATCATTACACAGTTTCTGATTTATGTACGACTGTGGCATGTGCGTGTATGCTTTGAGCACCAGCTGGAGGCAGAGCGGGGACTTGGTTTCCTCCCGCTATGCCAGCTGGTGCACCTGTTCTAAATAAGGTTAATTGGTTGATTGGTTCAGAGCAGGTTAAAGCACAGCCGGTTGTGATCACATTATGTATGTTTTTTTCTTGTCTATGTGTATATTAGGCATTTGTGTACAAAGGTGGGTGAACTTAAAACTTTTTGGACATTGAAAATCTGTGTGCGCAAGATGCATCTTCTCTATGTATTCGTATTTTGTTTGTTTGCCTTTGTGTCTATGCAGATCTCATCAGCATTTAATATGCAATGCCAATGTATTTGTATTATCCAAAAGCTATAAAGTCAGAATACAATTTCCATGCATGGAATTGATCATTTCATATGTTGATTAGGACATAATGACACCTGGAATATATAGCAAGATACACCCGGTAACACTGTTATCCCCAGGCAGGATAACTCATTATATTTATGTTCAGGGACAATATTTTATGTCATAGCATCTAACAGCTACCTGGACACCAATCATAACATTACACTGCAATGTAAAACACATATATGATTCAGTCATTATAGACCTGAGCCCTTTCACAGATGGAATACAGGATAAATTCAGCCAAATCCATCAATCTGTTTATGCAAAACAGACATCACGGAAAGGTCACCTTCTTAGTGTTCACCAGCGGACGGATGAATGTAAATGTAAGCACGTTCACTCCAAAAATGTTAATGTCAACAAGAATTTAGCGGTTCAATAGAGAATGTGGAGTTGATGTCAAATCATGTGGGACTGGGTCGCCATGTTCCGAGGATTGTTGCTTTGTTATCTATGTTACCAAAGAGTATGCACTCAGTTTATGCACAATGGGAGTTGAGGCGGTGCATCAGGGCCTGCCAAGTCATATGGTTCCATGTTGTTTATTTTGAGCATTTATGTGTGTTTCATGATTGACAGCTGTGTGCTCACAATCAATGGCACTTGCTTCCAATTGGCCAGACGAGTGTATGGGAGGGAACTTGATACAGCACAAAGTCTGACTCCAAGTGATGTCACCAGCTCAAAATGGCAGTAGCTGTATCCTAGGCTATTCAAAGGAGGCTGGGAAACACTATTTGACCCATGGGAACTGTGGGGTATGACACATGTAAAATGCACCAGAAGCTGCGAGGTTGGAGGGTTACAGCAGTTGGTGTGCTAGAGAGCCTTCTTGGGTGTGCTCAGCCTAAAAAAAAGTTTGGACACACTTGAATAGATGGTGGCCAATATACAATAGAGTACTTTCATATAGAAAGTATTTTTTTCAATAATTGCTGAATTATTATTCATACCGTGTAAATATATTTTGCCCCACAGCACACTGTGGACGCCTTAGTGAAATGAATCAATCATCCCATATGTTCTATAACAGGTTACCAGCCTAGCTTTCACTGTGCATGTGTTGTATGCTAATGATATGACGCAATAAGAAGCCCTCACTTCTCCCCTTTAACCGGATGTTTTGGCTTCACATTGAGAGGAAGTGGTGATGCGTCATCTATCTTTATATACAGCCAATGTTTTAGTCTAGAAAATACTGCTTGGGCTCCATATGCACATACATTTACATATCAATGTTATACCTATGAAAAACCAAGGGAAAACGCTGCCTTAATTTACTGTAAATTAAGATCTTTTTCTCATCTGTGACATCCTTCCCACCTGTCCGCCAAACTGGCAGCAAAATGGACAGCGGCTGATGAAAATTCTTTCATTGCTAGATATGCTTAGCAGGGCAGCTCGAGGCAAATGTATCAATTTCAGATTATTATATTGTTTATGCAATATGGCATGTCCGGTTGTATGTGTGCGGCAACTTAATAGATAGCTTACAGAGCGATGAAATAACTAGACTGGAAAGCTGAATTAAAATGAGCCACTGGGTAAATTGCCAATCTTTTTTTTTTTATTGCAAACAGTACATTTCACAAGAGCTCATTCGAGGATTTATGTTTGATAGGCAGACATGCAATCCTTTCTCGATAATCCAGATGCTCCATGCCATCTCTCTGTGTATCATATATAACCACATAGTTGTGTCCCATCAGTCTTACCTGGCGGATAACGCTCAATGACTGGATGGTTGTCCACCTGGAGAGTGGCATTGCCACCGCTGCGTGTGAAGCGCACTACATGGTACTTGCCGTCATTTACTATGACAGCAGGCTCATCGATGGTGATGTCATCTGTCCCCACATTGAAGATGACACCAATTTTTCCTTGATCCTGCAGGTGAAAAAGAACACATGTGACACATTTAACAAATGAACAACGATGTGAATTGAAAATATTTCATATCGTATCCACTCAAAAGACGCAGAGTATAGAGTTTCTGTCGACTTCAGGGCTGTCGAGCCAGAAACCTTGTTTAAGCGGTAAAAGTGGATCTTTTGTGACATAGACAGTATGTTTAGTTCTTTCTTAAGGGTTCAGCATCAGTCTCTCTCAGCAGTCGGCTCAGGTTTCCTGATGTGGATCACTCCTGACAGAATCCCTCTGCTTCTCTTTTAGTTGACCAACTTCTCTCCCTGTCAGCCTCTCCCTGCTCCTGCCAACCTTCCTCAAAGATCAAAGCTGCATCTCCAGCCAGCCTTTGGGTGGCACTAATAAGAAACATTGGAAACAAACTGTGTGGGGTCACTGTGCCTGTCTGGCCTTTGTACATTCGCTGCCTTGCAGTCTCTCTGAATGCAACACAAGGTCAAAGCACTAATGTGTGGACACATTGAGAGAAACAGCACACGAATCTGCAGAGAAGCACGACATTACACTTGAACACTGCTGACAATCTACAAGCTGTTAGACCGCAGTAATAATAACCTTTGTAGCTATGATGAAAACACAAAGAACATGAAAATCCTAAAATACGGAAGGCTCGTCAGTCATCACAGTATGACACAGAACACATTTTGCTAGCCCGAAGTTAGATCGACGAACAAAATTTCAATGTAATTAAATGGTAGAGCTGCAACAATTAATTGATTAATTGACTAGCTGGCTACCAACTAATCGCTAATTAATTTGATAATCAATTAATTGGTTTGAGTCTTTATTTTAAAGGAAAAAAAAGGTAAAATTCCAGCTTCTTAAATGTGAATATTTTCTGTTTTCTTTGCTCATCTGTGACAGTAAACTGTATATCTTTGGGTTGTGGACAAACAAAATATTTGAGGATGGCATCTTAGGCTTTGGGAAAACTGATTGCCATTTTTTCTTTTTTTCCCACAAAATATCTGGCATTTCATAGACCAAAAAACTAACTGATTAATTAAGAAAACAATCAAGAGATAAATCAATAATGAAAATCATTGTTTTTGCAGACCTATTCACTAATTAGACCAGCAGTCAATGGGTTTTGCGATGAGTGTGTGTTGTTTTGTGGCATGTTGTGCACATCAGAAAGCCTCATTACCATTACATGGTATTAATAAGTGGCTTCCAGGCTGTGTAGCTTCCCCAGTGTCATTCAGTGGTTCCTAAAGTCTGCAGGTTTTTATTCAAACAACCTCTCCTCCTGCAGCTGGCTGCACTATATCACACCTTTAACCGGAGGAAGGAGGGGAGGTAAACAGTGAAATTGCCTGGTATAGTGTTTTATTGAAATGAAATCCTGCAGACTGCTGGTCCTGCATGGCACACGGTGTACACAATATTTACTGGTCTTACAGACATTAATATCTCCCACGGTGGGTCTTGCATTACATTGGATTTCCTTCCTTTTCTGTCAGAATTGACTTCCAGGGTGCATTTCTTGCGCTATTCAATATAACTGATTGCTCCCTTTCTCTCATACTTTTAATATTGCATTACTGACTGAAAGATGTGAATTTTAAATATGCCCACAGAAATGCTTCTTTTCTTCCCTTGATGGTGGCTGCCATTGTGGTAAGTAAAACCTGTCTTAGAGCTTTGCTCTCACCCCCTAATCATATGTAAAATCCTTCTGGAAACCTTTTGAATGTGAAATAATTATTCATGCTGACACAGTTGGTGTTAAGTACAGAAGTGTGAAGTGTCCTCAGAGACCTTGAACGTACCATTAATAATATAATTTTAAGCCTGAGAAATCAACTTTCAACTTAGTCCGTACAAAGCAGCTCTATCTCCAAACAGAGTCTCTACATTGAAGGTCAGCAGCAGGTCGATGGCTCTCTGAAATGTCTGTAAATTCTGTAATCACTTGAAAGTTGCCATGAACCCAGGAGGAGACAATGTGCGGCTGATTTATGGCGCATGAACTACGGCTGCATAATGAAATTCACACAAGTCTAAAAGAAGATGAAACCCCTTCATGACAAATGTCTGCCCACTCACAGTTACTCACTATGAGACTGAGTTAATTAAAGTCAGTGTTACTGTATGTTAGTGGGAATCAGCATGATGTTAGACTTCCAAGTCACATTTTAATTATACAAATGTATGTTGAGAATTACAATTTTATCACCTTTTTTATATACATAATATTAATTGTCTGTAATAATTCTCTCATGTCTCTTGCTTGTTTATATTCTGCACATGCAGCACAACTAGTTTGGTTTAGTCACTTTTCCTACAAAGTATTCATTAGGCAACCACAGAGTAACGCAGCCTCAGGTCAAACTCAGCCCATGTCCTCCGGACAACAATTATCGTCTCCAGCAGCCTGGGCGTGGCACCAAATTCCTGACCCTATGCATGGGCAGTCTCTGTGGGCCCCCTTCACTTTCCTATCTTGATCTACGTTTCTCTCATACACCTTTTGATTTATTGATTTATTTTTAAGTCAGTTTGCTATCTTTTTTTCTTTCTTTCTTTTCTTTTTTGGAGCTTTAATTCCCATTCTTGGGGAAAGACAGTGTATGTGGGTGCAGCACTGGGGCAGCATAAGGAGTCACTCAGCTTTAGAGACCAATCCTAGTGCAGAGGCGGACTGAACTATTTTGCACCTTTAAAGGTGGAATTATAGTTGTGTGGTGTGTGTATAGGCTACACTGTTATGCACAGTTATACTTGTCGGCCCTTGTCTTGCCTATGTCACAGTTACATTTCCAAAACTCTAGTTGGCAATGGGGTTTCTCTAAAGGACCTAAAATCCGCATAAAATACAACATACTAGCAAAAATTTCAAAATTTACTACACACAAATTGGCTTCTTTATAACTCGCATCATTCACAGACAAAACACTTGTCTTTTGCTGGACACAAATTTCCCCACAAATACAACATGCTGCTGTTGTTAGCAGAAGCCTATGGCATTTTACATTGTACAAATTAGTATACTGGCTAGTGGAGTTTTCCTCTACTCATGTAGCCAGAAACAACAGCAACATTTAACAAAAGTAACATCACAAAATTTAGCTCCATTTTAACTCACAACATTTCTCACCAAAAAGTGTCTTTTTCTAGACATGTTTTCCCTACAAATACAACATTCTAACTATATAAGCATAAGTCTATGACATTTTATATTGCATAAATTAGCTAAGATCGGTGGAGAGCTTAATTTAGTTATGGTACTAATCACTTTGAAATAAAAATTGCAAACAAAGCCAAACATTTTCTTCTAGGCTTTTTGAAGCCCCACTCCCACTGGGGCTCTGGGTAGTCCCCCCTCCCCCACCACCACTACGACGCCCCTGGTCCCCAGGGCCAGAACCCTCTCCAGCAAAGGAGTTGCTTCTATTCTGCTTACTCGGTCTTACAGCGTGATTTCAAAACAGCCCCAAAGCACCTTTTGACAGCTGGAGAAGCAACAGTGCTACAGCCCAGTTTTAGTAAACAAAGCTTGGCCTTTCCAGGTCACTTTTTTTTTTGTAATGCCCATGTATTTGGGGTATAAAGCTAGTCAGGCATACCCTCACGAAAAGCCGCGCAGTCTCCCACCTAGCTGTTTAGACATCAACTCTGATGGAGAACGTGTTTGCTGTTCCCACTGAAGCTCTCACTGTGGGATCTCAATTCTAACAAGCTGACTCTAATTCAGGGGAAAGGATTGATTGAGGGTATATTATTATTAAAGGGATTCAGTTTTGATGAGATGAAAAGAAAACCTAAAAGCACTGTGGCACTGAGAATTTTTCTATGATGGGACACCTGATACATTTTTAAACGGCCCACAGAGTGGACAGATCATGATTCTTTTAAGAAGACAAGTATATCTGTCTGTCTCTGTTTGCTACCTGCCAACTGTCTTTCTCTGCACAGGATACTCAACTCTTTACCAGAGGTTTCTGCTCAGAAGCAGGTGATTATTTGAGAGTTCAGAGACTTATCTTTTCTATTCCCATATGATGAGGTGCCTCTTCATCACACTCAGCACAGCATAACATAAAAGGAACCTAGTAAATAAAAACAATTGTAAAGCGCTTTTTTAATCCCGCACTGGAAACGAGTGTCTATTGCTTTCTTTTTTAAAAGGAGATTACTGGATGGAAATGACAGATCATTATAAATATTGAAAAAAAAACCTTCAAACTGCTCCATAATGTGAGCTGTTTTCTAATTCCTTTGAACCGTTACACATTTCCCAAATGATCAAAGGCACCTATTTTCTCTGAAATGAGCTCTATCTGAAAATATCTAGTTATAACTGTAACATTTATCTCAGCTGTGGGAGAAACTCTGATTGCAATCACAAAATGAGCATTCTTTTATAGTTATAATGTTCAGTAACCACAGCACACAGGCTTGTGCCAAACTTATCTACCATAAATTTGAAATGAGAAATCTAAATGTGTGTGGAAGAGCACACACAATGCCATCCTGAAATATACACATTCATGAATACTGTGTGAAGCGTTCTATGAAGCGTATCTACGAAGAAGGACGCTCCTATTAAAAAAATGCATAAAAAAAATTTTTTTTTTTTTTCTATATTTGGTCTATATATTTGTACAAAACATGTGATACTGAACTACTTTGTAATTACGAGTATAATTGAAAATTGTTTCACTTTGAAAAAAAACATAATAAAACATTTATGGAAAAAAAAAAAATGCATAAGAAATCACCTGACAGCATCAGAGGTCCACTCAAAACTCACCATCCTGTAATTACTGCTTGCTTGGCATTGCTTCTTCAATATCTCTAAATGTCATCATTTTGCACAGTGAATCTTATGTGTTTGTTTAGTCACTCATTAAAACATGACCATTTGAAAGTAGCATCAGCCTAATGTACTCTCTGGTGAATATGGCTTGTTTCTTCAGTAATTGGTCTTTGAAGCTCGTGTATGTATCTACAAAGATGCACTTTCAGTTGTGACCATTTTAATGCAGCAATCTTCTGTAGTAATAAGTGATGTTTATTCTTTTTTCCTGTTTTAATGAGGCATTATCAGCACTGACAATCAGATGCTACATTTGCAGCTATAAAAATTTAATCTTTTCTAAATGATCTATCTTGTGGTACACTCAAGGTTCATTCATGCTCAACGTTAGATACAGAGACGGAGATGGAAAGAGTCTTCTGCTCATACTTTGTGTTCATTTCATCCATATTTGTGCATGTTTTCTGAAAGCTTACTGATGAAACGGAGCACTACCACTGGAGATCACAGGGGCACTGTTACTTAGGTCAAGCAAGATACTACTGTAGGAGACAAAGAACACATTTAAGAAATGGCAGTACAGAATTAATCAATAATATAGTGAAAATAATTATCTGTCCACATGTTGTACAGACCACCACCATCTAAAAGGTATATCATCATGACCTTCTTCACCGGTGCCTCGTTTGTTAGCGCCATCTATTGGCTGCATCTATGACATCATAAAGGACACATGGAAGTATGAGGGTATTGACCATGCTTGAATGTGACATCTAATTTAAAGGGATTATAATGCCCTAATATGACTGTTCATCTTGATTGCGGTCTTGGTCAATTACATGTGTCTAGTATCGAGTGCCCCAGGAAGCAAGAAGCTAACGTCGCCCTGGTCCCCTCGTCAAAAAGTCTATGATATTTTTCCATTGATTTTTGGATCATTGCAGAAAATAAGCCATGTGGTAGACCAACATTCACGCACTTCATGATAATGGTTATGATATCGACACGGTTTGTTTAGCTAGATAAACACCACTTTCAGGATTTTTGAAGCCTAAATGCAATCACCAGAAATAAAAAGCTATTGCTGGGCTAAAACAAACCACACTATGGTTGCATCACCATCACTATGAGGCTGTAGTGCCATGTTACATGCATTTCGACATGATGACATTCTGTATTCTCATTAAGCCACTTGTTAGTAATCTCCTTTTTTGAGACACATTAAAGCTTCGAGGCCCGCAAGCGGGGTATTTACTGATATATATTATGTCATAGAACAAAACTTGAAAGTCTCTTTGGACCTTACTTAAGGCTTCGAACCAAAAACCATTCAAAAAACCCACTGACTTTGATACGAAGGAACCAGTGGTACTGAAATGCTGAAGGATTTCTGGGTTTTAGGACTTATTATGAGTGATGTTACTGAGGCATCATTTTGAAGGTACAGCGTACAGTAAACAACTCAAGTTGGTAAGTTATCCAACCAATTAAACTGTCAAACTGGAGAACTCGGCACAAACTGAGTGAGTACTATACGAAAACAATCTAAGCAAGGATGCCACAGACTGTTATTTGGCTAAACTGTTATCTATAAAACAACACTGAGAGAAAAAAGTTGGAGTGCTGACCCCACACTGATGCATCCAACCTCGTACTTGGATTCTACCAACAATCTTGTTTACAAAATAAGTGCGTATATCTATGAACAGTTCAGACACTATAAATCCGTTGAAGCCCACAGAGATTCAAGCAATGGCTGGGTGCAGAATTTGTTTACAGTTTGACCTCGGCTGAGAAAGTGTTACTGAATTCCCATATTTCTTTCACATCATATAAAAATGAATGCCTAGAGCTATTTGCATAACTGAGTTATGTTGCTTAATGTTTCACAAGCAATCAGCTACTTTTAATTCTACAATATGACAAGACAAACTAATTTCTAATGCAACTGCAAAATAACAAACAATGCTTTAACACTGTGATAAGGAAATCACCATATTTACAAAGAAGTAAGATGAAGTAAAAGTTTTTAATTCTGTCCCCTTTTCCAAACTATACAATTACTTAACATTATGCATGGAGTGAACATAAAGATAACACAATACCCCAAAAATGGCAATTAGGCTCACAACGCACTTTGGTAATTGGCTGATTGTCATATGTATTAATCAAGAGCACTTCAAACGATGAAAGTGCTCTCATCATTACTTTCAATGTAGTTTGTTAAGGTGGAGTTTTGACCCCTTCATTGCATGATTCATCCCTCTTAATGAAGCTCCACTGTCATTGTTCCTCATATTGTGGTTTTGAAAAGAAATCTTGATATCCGAGGACAATTATAAGAAGTGAATTTTGTTCTGAGGGACATCACCAGAAAGCCCCAACTCCATGTAGCAATAAAACTCATCTATCATTCGTGTCCTTTACTATTTTCAACTCTCCCCTGTGGGCGCTGTTATTTTGACCAGTGCACCGCTTCTCTCTGTCTTCACCTAGTTTTAACAGTCTTCATCTTTTTCAAAGAGCAAGCAGAGGAAGGAAACAGACAAATGTGGAATTAATAATAAACACAGATGAACTACAGCAAATGACAACTTGGGTCTCCACAAAACAAGAAAGAATGATTTTATGAAGCTTAGTTTGAGAAACCAAAAAAGACAACCTCAACAGCCTCTGAACTCTTTTTGATTCCCCTCCGCTGAGCAGTAATAACGTGTCAAAGTAAGCAATCTGTCAGGGTGCAAGGACTTGGCAGATGCTGGGGGAAAAAAAAAATCTTTTCAGCTGGCTTTGCACGCAGGCAGCAGTCTTTGCATTTACTAGCAACAGTCCAAAGCTGGCAAGGTCAGTTTCACACTTTAAAAACTGGAAATATAATTTAAATGAGACAGTTTGAAAAACATCCAGGGGAGGATATTTGTACCAAACACGTCTAGTGACTGATAAGTGCAGCAGCCAGACGCTCAAACAGACACAAATACCGTTTTTGTTGAATGCTACACAATATGTTTCAGCTTTCAGTTTTGCAACGGAATATTAGTGTCCATATTATACTGCCTTATCCTTCCCTCAATTATCATAAAACACCAAATTTAAACAGTAAATGTGACTGAATATTAACTAAAAGCCACATCTGACAAGTCTGATTTCCTTCTTTCTTTTCGTCTTTTTAATATAAGAGCAACTGTGCCTTTAAATGAGTCTTCTGAGCTTTTGTGGAGTCGTGATGTCACAACATACAATATAAACTGAATAACTGTAACGTCGGCTAAAACTTCCACTAACACTTCTGACAACTGGCAATTGTTTTGAATTACAGATTTTTTTTTTTTTTTGCAAACTTGTTTATTTCTACAGTCATTTTCAGCCATAACTGTTTAAAGATATATAGTTAAACATGGTGGTCCAACCTATCTATTGTTTTTGCTATGTCTATTTTTGGTTCTGTGTTGCCTTGCTAGTGTCTTTAATAAACCAAATCTACAGCACAGAAAATAACCAATCTACTGCTTTGGACAGGGGACACTGGAAAACATATTTTAGCCACCAAAAAATTAATATCAGTCTAAGCGTGCGCTGGCTTTGGAATATTTTCACCACCACTTTACCTTAAACACTAAATGACTGACGCAACGGAACACAAGCAACTGTTCTTCAAAGTAAAATGACTGTTTTAGTAAAAGGTAAAAAAGTCAGGTAGCTTTGTAATAACGGCTTCATTTAACCATCAGATAACGGCTGTTTTATGGCAAGGTAGTAAATATAGCGCACACTTGTGATAATGATTTTTAAGGTGGGCTTAGATGGCTAAAAAACTGGACAATTAAGACAGCATTTGCTCAGCGCCATTTCATTTTATGTGCGTGACGCAGGGATATTCTACCCGCAAGTTATTGTAAACAAAAATTGGGATTCAGTCTATAAAGACAGAAAGTGCTGCTTCAGTTATTCTGCGGGCTGCAATGTCAAAGAAATGCTACACTACTGAAGACCCTGAAATACTGACCAATCAAGCAGACTGGGTTTTTTTTGGAGAGGGGGGGTCTAAAGATACAGGTGCTAAAAAAGAGTGTTTCAGACAGAGACAGAATACAGGTCTATTCAGGCATAAACATAAGTGTTTTTTTGGACATTAAAGCATGTAAACTTGTTCTAGTAGAAACCCAAATCACAAGCATGAACGTGAAAATGAGGATAACATGGATAATGAGGATAATGAGGATAATACTGTTAATATTAATGAATGTATTGGATTAGACTGGAATACATTATAAATGGTGAGTATGATGACACCTTTGATTCATTAACGTGCTGAGGCGTAATGAGGCGAATGATGAAGAGATGGTCCATATACACACACACATATATGTGTGTGTACATGTGTATGTGTTTGTGTGTGTGTATACTTTAAATGCTTTTAGTAGATTTTCCCCAAATACATTCATAGATACTGCTTTTCAGCCAATAAGTGGTTCTGAAATAGTTTAACATTTCAGTGCAGTTTGGAAATAATTTATGAATATTAAATGCAGAAAATGTTCTGCTTGTGGGGATGGGATCTATGATTTTATAAAGCTGTTTTTTGATGGTTATAACAAAGTGTCTATTAATGAGGGTCTAACTCCAGTTGTGATTTGAGTAAAATTTTGCCCTGTGCTCTGACAACAGGTGTGATTTTAATTATTACACCACATGCAGACGTTTGACAGATCTCCCCTCTGGTCTTCATCATGGCACATCTGTCCTGTGGCTACATGCTAAAAAGGCTGATTTCCCTCTAGAAAAGACACAGTTGCTGGCAGCTGCTGAGGAGTCAGTTGGTTCCACTGACAGACACACGTGTTTATCACCAGAAAACATTTTTTAGTCTACTGACTCATGCTCTATTGTATCTCCTTCTTGTGGGCATAATTTATTTGTTCCTATTTTATCTCAGTGTTTGGACTCACATGCCATTAATCAGTGAATCATACAAGCTGTGACAAACGCTGGGCCAAGTTTAGAATAATGGCACAGACAAGTAAAAACTTAACTTAAAAATAGACCATAAGAGGTTTATTTATATTCATTTTGGTTTTTTTTTTATTTAGTTTAATCAAGACTGTAGGATCAGAACTGTACCAGCAAGCTTCTTTGTGCTATTGAGCTCCATTAACATATCTCTGGAGAACATAGCTTCATTTTGGATAACAAATGGTTTTATCATTGAGTGTATAAATGATGGACGTGGCTACCTTGACCTCACCCATTGGTTTGTGGAGTGCCGTTTTGAAGCCTTGAGTTGGATCTGACTCATAAGCCCTTTCTACACAGCCTGTTCAAAGTGGGGATATTGTGCTGTTGCTGCCACTTTGCTGTTCTGTATAAAACGTATGTGTTGCAGAATGGGGAGACAGAATAGCCTCACCTTTAAGCCAGGAAGTAACAGAGCCAAAACGGGGAAGCGACAGCAAGAAGGGATAATGGAGGGGCGGATTTTACATTTTGATGGGGTGCTATGCGTGCATCCTCCGCGCGAGATTTTATGACTAATTAAACCCCCAAACCAGCTTTTTTTTCAGTTGAAAAAGCAATATGTATGTGCATTTAGTAG
The DNA here is from genome assembly GCF_026936395.1 of Plectropomus leopardus. Lineage (NCBI taxonomy): Eukaryota > Metazoa > Chordata > Actinopteri > Perciformes > Serranidae > Plectropomus > Plectropomus leopardus. The sequence continues at coordinate 23,269,082 of NC_142190.1, forward strand.
TGTTGTTGATGATTGTTGATTCAAATTTAACTCTTGACATTTGAGTGCAAAGTATTAAAATTTTACATATTGTGTTAGAAATATGCAAGGATATGAATATGCAACTGAATTTTGCTATTGGCTTCTGCATTAGCTCCATCCTTCAGACTGGGAGGTTGCTGCCAGATTTTTATCTAAAACCTTGTCCCATTGCAATCTTCTCTACCTGTTTCATGGAAGTAACTACTACATGATTGCCAAATACTTGAATGACGCTGTTGTACTAGCTCAAATTGCCAGACATCTATTGAAATATCAACTGAAGAAATGTATTTTCTAGTTTTACCTTTTTTGTGCTGTTTTTTCCATTGATTGAAGTTTCAGTTTTTCATTTTTCAACATGTTTCACCAGCTGCTTACTTCCAATCACTGGAAAATATTGCTCATTAATGCTGCTCCCTGTGCAACTGGTAGAAAATGATCTAGGAGTTTGTTATCGTGTGATTGCAGAAAGAGTGGACTAGTTTCCACTTTTTCAGTTAGCTGCCCACCTCACTTTGTCCTGATTTTTATGAGGCCAAAGGGTTTTTTTACACTGTGTTTATAATAGTAAATATAATACTTCTTTGTGCTATTAAGGGCAATTTGTGCCTTGCTGTACAGAGAGTGATGTTTGCTCTCAAATACTCAAAACATAATTTTCAGCTTGTGGATGCAGTTTTTATGAGTCAACTGTCTTCTGAACTGTACTGTAAATCTGAATGAAAATAAAATATAAGGCAAATCATATACGTCAATCTCTCTTTGTAATCATTCTTACGTTTATTATCTATGTACGTATCTCAGAATTTTGGAAATGTAAGCAGCTTCCTGGTGTCTGGATTTGGAAACTACAGAGGGAATGTGCACACTTTGCCTTGGATCATATGAAAAGTGACATTTATGCTTAAAGCCCCAAAATCTGCCTCCTGTACTCACTATGTGCAGCTGAAGATAGTCTCCGAGCCCGTGGGTGCTCTCAACTCGCACCAAGATGGCTTCCCTCTGCTGAGTGCTGAAGCCCACGGCTAACCGGTCGGCTCGGGTGCTCGGCCGCTCGTTGGGGGCCCAGGTATATGTAATGAGAGCCCCCCCTTTCCCAAAGATGTACGTGGTTCCAGCTGGGAAAAGAGACAGAGCAACAAAGAAAAAAACTGTTAGTAATATCTTGGGGTTTTTTTTTTCAGTTTTTAAAGTACCATCCCCAAGATAAAATTTCGATTCCTCCTACTGTCATACACAAACATTATCAGTCATTTAACAAAATAACACAGTAGGCAGCGAGAAACTGGGAAGGAAAAGATTTATTAGGGGAGGTCGGCTCTACTCCTAAATCACAGCTAAGTAGCCTAATTTGCAAAGTATGATGAAGCTTTACATTCACAGATGTAAACAGTTTTATGGTTCCACATGGCTCTCTCTGCAGACACCAAGGCTCGGTCCAACAGTGAGGACATCCAAAACTGAGGGCATAGCTTCGCCCTGCAATGATTTCATAGAGTGAAGCACAGACAGCACACATGGGGCATAGATTACACCGACCACTTGGCATATGTATGGTTTTTATTGTTTCTTTTTTTTTTTTTTTTTTAAAGGATTTTATATTATCCATTATTAAAAGCACCACTTCTTTCTTGTCAGTTCAGTTAGAACATAATGTACTTCTCTTTGAGGGTCACATATGCAACAAAATCAAGACAAGGCACTTGAGTTTTTTTCCTAACATGAAATATGTATCATTTACTGTAATTACCATTCACCAGCTCTCTTCATCCAACTTACTTCATCTCAACATCAAACATCATCTGCAGTAATTACAGCACTTACCAAGCTATTTCATATATGCATTTTATATTTTATAAGGGCGCCCACCCTTATTCAGTAGCCCCCCCCAGAAAATTTAAATAGGGGCGAAGAGATGGGGTCACTGAAAATCTTGGGGTGGCACACCAAAACCATGTCACAGCTGAATTGTAGGAATACTTTTATGCAGCTGTAGTGTATATGCTAGTTAAAAACTACTGTATGTCAAAAGAGTTATGGAATCACATACTGATATGCTTTGGTTTCTTATTTTTCATTTAATCTTAGTAATTATCTTAAGTGTATAAACTAATAGTATACCAGTACAGTTACTGTTTTAATGTGTTGTGTATCTATATATGTGTAAGGTGATTAATTGTTGTATTGTTGTAGGCTGGTTGTCCTTTCCCATTAAAAGACAAATATACAGCTTTAATTTGAGGGAGTAGAGAATTTAAGGAGCAAAAATTTACTAGGAACAAGCTTTCTCAATTACTTTCAATTATTTATGCGAGGGGGTTAGTGATTGTATCGGGGTGACTATAGCCCCTCTTGACCATCTTTCGGTGGGTCACCGCACTTCTTCACATGTTAAAAAAAGAAAAAGAAAAGCCGACCTATTCTATTATTTTTCATTTCCACTAATCACCCTAAATCCTTCACACCGGACGTTTAACATATAGTTATGTAGGTTAGGTTTAAGAAAATAAACATGGTGATGATGAACCTTATAATAACTCAAATTCCTCTTGGTTTCACACGGGACACAACCATCAGCCTTCTAGTGCAAAGTCCTGTGTTTGGTTGACCCATCCACCACCATAACTTGCCGCCTTACATGGATTTCGCTCTTTATACTACTTCCATCTTTTGATTGCAGCCTACACAATGATGTGGGTTATATATACATTTTGGTGAATTATTTTTCTTAGGTTTATTTAACAAATACATGAGATGAGCCTGCGCTGATACAAACACTGCAGCAGCATCATCCCTGTAACTTCCAAGAATAATGTTAGCTTTTACTGTCCAGTTCATTTTAATTCAAAATATGAAAAAGAAAGAGGCAAACATTAAGTTACAGTTTTTTTTTTAGAGAAGCATTGTTCTAAACCTCATTGAAAAGTCATCCACCTGTATTACACTACTGAGCAAGTGAATAGCAAAGAAATAGTGTTAAACCTTTATCATGCAAGTTATTCATCTGTCCTCTGAAAGATTCGGCTCTCCTTGAAATGAATGAGGTATGTTGGTGTTAATTCTTCATTTACAAGTCTGACTGGACTTGCTAAGATACCTGAGAAATCCATGAAGGCTTGCGCTACAATCCATTTGCTGATCAGCTTGTAAATCAGAGACCTTATCACAATGTGATATGATTTCTTCCTAACCTCTCAGTCACCCCAGATTGTTCATTAAATATGAATTAGCAAAATTTTTTGGTTTGTGTGAGAGAGGCAAAATCAGAGCTATAATCCATTTTATACAGTCCATGCAGGTTCAAGTTGGTTTTCTCAGGGGGTGGATGTTCTTTTCAAGGAGTTTGGACTGCAACTGTTATAGACTGAAAATACCGAAACCAACTGCCTGCCTCAGATGAAAACATCTCGAAAACAGACTTGTGGTCATTACGTTACAGGAGAAAGAACAATTACCTTTAATAGTACATCACAAATACATGTTATTCTGGGTTTGTTGTAACACCTGAAATCTAAGTGTTGTTTTTACAACTGATATGTTCCAGTACCTGAATCTCTTAAGTGAAGCACGGAAAAACACTTGAGACAAAATTGTAGCCTCAATTTCAACCTTGTATGAAGACTTGAGTACTCTTCTGCTCTGTGTAATGGGCACTTACCACACAGGTTTCTTATTGACAGGATCTAACTGCTGACTGGATGCTTTCTTAACAATGAACACTTACTACTAGCTTGAAAACACCTTGTACTGACTATGACTTTAATTAAAAGGACGGGTAATGGTTATAAAGCAAATTATTTCCTACTGAGGTAATCTTAATTCATGTCTGGGATTTGCAGTCAAACGTGATCCGGTGACATTACTGTGATTACATCAAGAGGTCTCAGTGAGTGGTTTTATTCTTCCTCTCAGTAAATGTTATCTGCATCTGGCTTCTTAGTCTGCCCTCATTTCTTCTGAATGAAATCACTTTTCATTCTGTTACAGTGAGTTTAGATCTCTTTGCTTTCTACACAGATATGTAATGGATTTCTGAACACATTATGAACCCATGTACAATCTAATACATTTTTAGTATCAAATACTACTATACTACTGCTTATAATGTATGCCCCAAAATAGCAGTACACCACTGCAACAATCTCAACAAAAATAAAACTTAAGGCTTCAACAGGCTATAACACTGCATTTCATTATACTGTACAACCCTTCATGATTTCTAGCTTTGTTTGTTCTCGTGAAACCAAACCAAAAAAGCAGGTAAGCCGTGATGTGGCCACGCACCTTAAACTGAGACCCACTTTTACATCAGGTCTCATTTCAAATTTCACTTTGCAATATAGCCTTGAACTACAATGTTAAATCAGATGCTCAGGAGACTCAAACCTCGTTAATTTTTTGTACCCAATTTTGGATGCCTGAAACCCCGTCCTGACAGATCATTACACAAATTAAATCCAACAAGGTTGTGAATGAAAATGTCAAAACTGGATCATTTTGACCTCAACTATGCTATTGACAAGCAGCCTCCAAAAAATGGCACACATGAATTTATAACATGTGAAACACATTTTAACTGTGGAAAAAAATGTGGATTGGCATAATAGATGAAATCTATTTCATGATTTTACATCTTATAATGCCTTCATGTCATATGGTATGGATGGTAGATTTGTGAAAGATTTCCTCATTAAAAACTTGCGATTGTCATCAAGATAGTTATATGATTACAAAGCTGGTGGCCTGACGATTAAGATATTGTGCACTGTTATTTTAACACCATAAGAATTAAATTATATTATTTGAGTTTTTATTACACTGAAGTTCTTCGGATGATTGGAGGCATCCAAATTTGATTGATTTTCAGGGACTTCTGTGTTAGTAGGTGCCAAGTCAAATATTGGGCATCCAGAAAAATCTGGATTTTCAAATTGTAATTATGATTTTTCGGTGACATAAACTCCACTTACAATTTGGAAACTCTAATTACACGACTGTTGATATAACATGACCGCGGCATAAATTCAAATGTAATTTCATCCCTACTCATCATATTTTGTCGCAAAAGGCTTCTGAAGGTGATTTTCATCCTGAAATATGTTAAGTGTTTCTTTTTTTTGTTTGGTTATAATTATGGTGCTGCTTGCAATTGGTTGGATGAGTGTGTCTGGAACTCGACAGTGCAGAAATAGGTACTCAGAATAACATCACTAGCAAAAGATGGCAGCAGCCATATACAGAAGGCTTTTGGCTTCATATTTGAACTGTGGGGTTAAGTGGAGACACATCATCCATCTTTACATAGTCCTACAGTCATTGATGCAGAGGGGCTACATTTGGGTTTGGTTTGGTCTACAAAACTACTTGACCAGGGTCAGGAAAAGATCTTCAGTCAACTCACTGAACAATCAACTGACACGACAAATAACTATTAACTTGACTTTTAGTGTTGCACGGGACACAACACTAGTCTCCTTGGTCAAAGTCCTGTGCTTTTTGGACCCATCCATCTCTCCTCCAACCAAGACTTTCTAGCAATTTATACTATGCCTGCTCTAAATGTCTAATAATGATGCAGATGGAGTTGGATTAAAGTCTGGTGTGTCTCATTCTGACATTAAAGGGTGCATCATGCTTCCATATCTGATACCAAGAACCGCAGCCGAGTACTGTTATTTGACACCCTGGGAGTAACACTAGGCGTATATTCACATGTAGGCTACATTTCGTTTGTATATGTGAAACCATGAATTGCCTCTGTGTTTTCAAAACACTGTTGAAAATGCGTAAAATGATTTCTTTCAACAGAAGAGGTTTTCCTTTGTCAAGAAATCACCTCACTACAAACAGCTAATGAACACGGGAACCATGGTGTTTTGTGCAGCGCTGTGGGAGCGTAAGTAGACAAAGGGAAAGTCAAAGGGTTGATAAAAGGTTACACGCACCCTTGTAATGTGCATCATGAAATATGGAGTACTAATGCACCTGCAGGAAATCACGCAAGCATCTGTCTATAGACGGCAGTAACTCCTGCATTAGTCATAACGTTAAAGCATTTCATTACACCTTTCTGCCTCCCTCTTCTGCCTCCTGCTATCTCCGTTCTTCTCTCTGTGGTAGACCTGCGTCAAATAAAGCAGGCAGTAAATCAGTCTTGTTAAGATTACTACAATAAACATCAGGGTTCTCTCCCTTGAAGCAGCTCTCCTCTCTCACTGCCGAACATCTCCCGGGAGCGCTCTGCCCATCTCTCACGGCCATCCAATGCATCTGTGCTTGAATAATAAGGCTCCCTAGGAGATTCTCTACTGTGATGTGTGCTGTATATTTCACATCATCATTAGTTGGGAACCTTGATAATTAATTACACTGTACCTAGACATTGTTATACTGTTGGTGTCTATCATATTATGCATCAATATTATCTATGCTGTGCAATATTCACGGTAAAATTTAAACTGCAAGCATATTACAGCCCTATTGTGTGTTTAATACATTACAAAGGTCAGCAGAATCATATAATGCATTTTGCAGGCATTGTGCCGTTGTAAATGCAGCTCAGAAATGCCTAAAGAGCGACCACGATTGGCTGTCGTGTCTTAAGATCTCCACACAACAAATGTAGCAGTATGGATTCTTTGTGCCAAGATGCATGCTACCCACTCAAACATCCTGTCCTTTTCATTTGTGCTCTCAGCCAGCTGAATACGCAAGAGACGAGGCAACATGCTCATCTCATAGGACTTGCAAAATACACTGAGACGCTAGTGATGATTTGCATCACAACGTAACAGTTTAGATTAGAATACACCCCCTATGAGCTTTCAGTCGAAGGGAATCGGACAATTCCTGTGGCCTGAGTGATTGAGAGTATTAGCTCTCATAATATTACTAATCATGACTCATGCAAATGGCAACTAACATCCCCTGTAACATTGTGAACACAAGGAAGGGAACAAACAGTCGGTTACTCATTCTCTTATAACACATTAATCACCATTTCCAGTGATTATAATTTCCATTAGCAGAGTAAATTTATACTTATATGTAAAGAAGTATTTTTCCAATATACAAAACTGTTACATAAAATCAGGCCATCCATGCAGGAGAAAGACACAAATATTTTTTTAATTGGCCAGAGAAAACAGAGAAAAAGGGTGCTTTTGCTCAAGAGAAAACCTACAACTACCAGAGTGTTATGTCAGACCAATAAACGGTCCTGCTGGTAGGTGACATTATATGGAATGGTCCGTGTGTAAAAAATGGCAGGAGCTGGTTCGATCTCGTATTACAGTTAAACTGTAAGCTAAAACATGTTTCTTAAAACAGTTGAGGCAAGAAATATGCAACTCAGTAACTGAATCTTAGTTTATATTTGATCAGTGGTGCTTAGTTTTAATATTTGATCTTTGCTTTTCAGCCCCCCTTTTTTCACTGTGCAGGAAGCAGTATGGCTCCCACTTCCTGTTAACAAACTCTTGCTAATATGGCTAAACATGGCCTAAAAATACGTTCCCAAAAATATATTAGGAGAAAAATAGGCAGTGTAGCAACATTATCTTGACTTATACTTGATCAGCACTGCCTACTTTTAGTGTTTAATTGCATTTCGGTATGACTTTGAGAGAGAGAGAGAGAGAGAGAAAGAGGGGCGAGTAAGTCTCTTGATCCATCTCTATACCCTTTGTGTCCATGGTGGTGGGCAATATGAAAATGTGAAAGCACAGTCATTACTTCAAGCAGCAGCCTGAGAGCTGGCAAAACACCGCCAAATGACATAATTTACATCATTTGGTGGTATTTCTATAAGGGGGAGGGGGGGCAATATTTAGACGCTGGTTAGATGGATGGAAATTTACCATACTTCATCTACACATACCACCTGCATTGTTTTGATACAAACCTGGTTGAAAATCAGCAATGTAACCCTTTTAAGTATGCCTATGGGTGTATATGGACAAGGTTTTTATAGGTAAACAAAGTTTCTGAGTGGTGTTCAGTCAGGCAAAATGACTATAGTGTTTAAGTGCAGCACAGTGCAAAGTATGCTGTGGGGGCAAAGACAGTTCAACAAGGGCACTTTACTGAAAAAAACTAAACTGTTTGACTAAGAATATGAACTCACATAAATCTTCACACTGTGAGCAGTTTTGCAGAAATGGAGAGTTATGGAGAGATATTAAGTTTGAATTTGTCGTCTGACTTATGGCATCTGAGCCACACTTCTTCCATGGTCTATTAAATGCAGCTCAGTGAAATGATGAGAATGAATGGCGCAGCCTAAAGCCTGACAGAGAGGACATACGATCCTCAAGTTAAAATATGGTGGTCAACTTAGAAAGTGACATCACATACTTAGCACTCAATCTCTTAGCACAATCAGTCACATCAATTGAATTTGATCAATTAAAAGCTCCACTGAGAATCTTGTGAATCTCACATAAGCGCAGATGTTGCAGTCGCGTGCAGACTTCAGCTGTATTATGGTTGAACTGCTGTCTCTGCTGCGATCACGAGATATATCCAGACTGTCAGTTTTTAAATTGAATGTCTGCAGCTCAAAGAGCCTCAAACTACCCCCCTCTTCTATAATAATGTTAAGGTTTTCTCTCATTCAACTTTCAGATGATTTGGGTCGTGGTGAAACTGGGTTCAGATGTAGTTCTGAAATGCACCATTAATGCTTCCTCCTACAGCAAATGCCACAAAGACATTTACCATAATTGCACCAGAAAAGCTTTCATGGAAATAATACCCATAGCCTTTCCTATATAGCTTTTTAGATTTATGTCTCTCAGGTTTTTTTTTACAATTCATACTGGAACATTTGTAATATTGTCTTTGTTGAAATCAGATGGTCTTTTTTTATATTCAGATCTGTAACTGTACCTGCATCTGCACAAAATACTTGGATTTTGAAAATGTATTATATTAATGTTATAATCCTGAATATTTTCTCGAAATAAAACCCCATTTTTGATGCTATATAGGCTTATGCTGTTTTTCCCTATCATGAGTATGACAATGTTATAAGAGTGAAATACTAAAATTTAGTTGTTGTGTTTTTTTTTAAATTACTGCAGACTGAATGTTTTCCAGCTATTTAACATCAAAATCATTCGACTGGCAATCATCTACAATCATTATTCAAAAATCCATCTACAGTTTGTTTTGCTGGGATGTAAACAGATACACAGGTTGTTCCTCTGTTGTATTTCTGACAGGTAGTTTCTCAAGGAGTGTTTGCTGTCATGTTAAACGGCGGATGTTGTTATCATGGTAACCATGGGTGTCACAACACTGACTTGGACTTAAATATTAAAGATCACAACTTAAATATTAACACTTCATATTCAGTGAAAAATCTGACTTCTGAGATCCTGAAATAGACATGCAATACCATGCAATGGTAAGCACCGTTGCATAGCTGTATGGTGGAAACAAAGAAACATGCATTATGCTGTTTTGCATCCAGGCAAAAAATGAATAAAAAATAGCTATGGCAAGAGATAAATCTCTGCAGAGCTTTGAGGAATTCACTACCCTAAAATACTGTAAAGTAATTCCACTGCACAATTCTCAGACCTACATTTTGTCTTCCCAATGGCTATGGTTTCCTAGAAATCATTTTGCAGCAGGTGCAATCATTGTTGGTTGAGTACTTCTGTTGTGCTGTTTGCAAGCCATTTATACATTCTACTCTTGACTCGTCTCTTCTTTACTCGGAGACGTCAAGAATGAATGAAAAACATGCGGTTATATTTTTAGTAGAAGCATCTCTGTTGCAGCCCAACTTCATGACAGTAAAATGGGTGCAAATTTACATTAAATGTCCCCCTACTGTAGCTTTATTACATTTTCATAAAATGGGGAACAAAGAGATTACTGCATTCCTTCGCAAGTGAGTCAGAATCTTAATATCCAGATGTCTGACATTGAAGCAGAGGCTTACGATACAATGTAATGGTACAGCAACGCAATGTACTCTATAATGTGCTTACTGCAAAAAACATGAAGCTCTATCACATGCCCGCACTTCTTTAAATAGACCACTACAGGCACCCTCTCTGTGCAGGTGTCCATGCATTCTTCCAGCAATTATAATCAAATCTGTCTTTTACTGTTAATTTGAAGATTGCTTTCAGTTGTTTATGCCTGTTTGAAATGTTCCATGCGGGCAGGTTGACATGACAATGCTGGTCTCTTATCATCCTTCACATACATCTGTAACCATACCGGAGACGACAGTGTTAATAATGTGCTAATTAGAGTGCTCATGTTCATGAAAACATTAATTTCAGACTTTAACTAGTTTTTAATGCTACTTTTTTGTTGTGTGTATTTGGTGTGTGTATTTTTACCACACCAGAGGAAAAAAAGAGATCAGTATCAGGTTGACATATCAACATAATAATTATCTAATTATGGCATGAAATAATTTATTGATAGAACATAAAACATTTAATGTTAAAATTGATAATTTATTGTTTTAACATAATATGCTTCGCGGTAAATGATTTGTTAAATGATCATGTTATAATATGAAATATTTGGCTATAACATTAAACTATTTAAAATTTTACCAAGACAAACTGTAAGAATATGAAAGGTTCCTTGTTGTAATACGTTATTGTTATAACAATAACATGTTATTGTAATAACATAAAATTTTCACATTATTGCCTGACACTGATCAGTTTTTTTTTCTGATGTGGCAGCAGCATGTTTCCATATTTTCCTGACATTTTTTTTAGGTACCTGAAGTTCATTTTAATAATAGGCTTAACAAGCATTTTTTTACTGGAGGGGTGCACATCCTCCGCCAGAAAATGTTGAGTATCAAATACTTAATTATCGGCAGTCTGGTAAATTTTTATACAGAAATGTATGCATTTTATGCATCACCCTACCTTGGTAGGGACAAATACACATGATCTAAACAACCCAAATCTACGCCTATGCTTTTACTTGAGTGAAGGACCTGAGTACTTCTTCCACCACTGGCTATATTTTGCTAAGACTGCAGCCCTTGCATTTCCTTCGTGCCTCACTTTATCTTTTATCTATTATAGCGAATGCTTTCCTCTCTCCAGTTCACATTCTCCTGTTTGTTCTGCTTTGCTGCAGATCTAGAGCAGAGCACCTTGGTCTCTGATTTTTGCTTGTACATGCCGTCCTTTGCCTTAAACCACTTGTTTCACCCTCGCCATGTTGGCAAAAACTCAAAATGACCGGTGCAATCAACACATTTGGTTACAGAACAGCAAAGATGGTGATGATAACTCAATATTATAAAGTTATAAAATTCACAAGCAGCGCCAGAGCAAACCATATTCACAATGGAAGCTTGTTTTTATTGCATGTGTGTGATTGTACGTGTAAGTGTGTGTGTGTGTGTGTGTGTGTGTGTGTGTGTGTATTCCAGCCTGCCTCACTATCATCCTCGAGGGTAATGTAATATGTGACCTCGAGGGAATTGAGCCCTCTCTGATAGACCTTTCGATGCCCCTGTCCCTTTTGCTTTCCCTCTCTGCAGCTCAAAGATATAAACATTGTGTTTTGTCCGACTGCCGGACAAGCATTACTTTTTACACTTAATGCATTGATCTAAGGATAGCATGCTTTCCGTTACATGAATATTGAATTGAGACCAAAGATATCATCGGTGAAAGAAGCTCACTAAACCTCCACTTGAGACATCTCTCAGGAAGCATTAGCTGCCCTTTGCTGTGCCACAGACAGACAGTTCTTACACTAACATGGGGGCCCTGGAGAACGAAGTGCAGCAGATTTTCACTGAGTGTGTTGAACATGCGGGTGTGATGAGGGGTCACCTACAGTGCGATCTTTCTTGCATTCCAGTTGAGAGCATACAAGGTCTCTGGAACCGAGGGTCATTATATTGGCTAGCACTCTTGCAGTGACGTACTTTTGGGGTTAGTTAAAAAAAACACTGCATAAAATCTGCTTTGAAACAACGTTGCATTCAAGAAGCAGGCCTACAAATAGTTGAGGATGGTTACACAAAATAAAAATGCCTCAGAGTTATCATGGCAGTGCAGGGTCAGAATATGAACTGAGGAAGACAGTAAGCACGTTAGTTACATAATATGTCTCAAATCGGGATTTGGCTTCCCCTGATATGAGAAATCCTTCAGTCAATGTGTTAACATTCTTAATAATGTCCTTTTAATATCTGGTACACTCATGTAGAGTATTTTGCTTGGCACACAGAATTCTCATTTTTTATTCATTGCAACCCAGATATAATGCCTAAATTGTGTACACCAACATTAACTGAAAACATGCTGCAGTTTTTTGTGATCAGGGGAGGATTTGAAAGTAATTATCTTGATAAGCACTGCTACTGTGGCAATTTTACATTAAACTGTCAAAGTTTGAGCTATAATAGAGGTCTCAAAATAATGAAATGGAAACTGGGGGCTTTTCCATCAGACTTCAGGTGATTTTCCTCGGAAATTTTATGAAGTCATTATTTTTACACAAAGTCGAGGTATCATATGTCATAATGTTGAAGAATAAAAAACACAAAAAGCATACTTTGGTAAATTCTCATGCACCACGGCCACTGAGCCATAAGAAGTGTCTTGTGCTTGGAGGGGTTAAGTTGGACAATTTAAAGGTACACTGGTCATCTTTGAACAAATGCATTAGTATTATACTGTAGGGACATAGAGGTATATACAATTAAAGGCTGAGTTAAAAAAAAAAAAAAAGGATATACTTTTGCAAGCTTTCAAAAAACTTGACAAAAAAAGTCTATGTACTTCTGGGTCAATTCAGCACCATGGAAATGCCCACAACAATGGAAGGCAATCCTGTTGTGTAAGAGGGCTATAGAATTTATTTTAGCCAAATATATAAAGACATTAGGTCCGTGCTGGGTCTAACCTGTGGAAAGGCAGCAACAGAAATGTTTCTGATTTCCGTCCGTCCCACTCTGCAAACTTTCTGTTGCTGCCGTTACAAAGGTTAGACACACTGCTGCCTCTGGTCACCAGCCCACTGTGTCCTCTGGTGCTAGGCTATGGACAAATTCATGCTGCTATAGGTGCTAATTGCAGGTTCATCTTTGGAGCTGCCGCCTGCTTTCCTGTTGTTGAATTAGTCTCTTAGCAGCAGGGAGTAATGTGGGGACTCCATGGGGTGTGCTAGCTAGATAACTGGATTTATTAGTGGTCTGATAAATTTTAAATTCATCAGATTCGGTACCCCATTTTGCTATCACCTGCTGTGTGAACCCAATTTCTGTGAAAGCACAGCCATCAAGGTTTTCATCCCATGGAAGTGGGCAAGGTTCCATCCAAAGTAGGTTGGAAAAATGTCAGAAGCTGCCAGGTCAGAGTGAGCTTTGTGACAAGAGTGTCCTCTTGCGCTAAGTATTTTCTTCAAATGTCTTTCACTTATGATAAAAACCGTACCTACTGCAAAACACTGATTTTAATCTTTGTATTTGAGGCCAATCTCAAAATAAAATTCTATAAACCTCTCTCATTGCTGTTGTTGTTTCCATGGTGCCAAACTGGCCTGGGAGTACATTGACCTAAGTGAAAAAGTTCTGCAAGATCTCATAAAAGTACAGCTTTTTTTTCAGCCTTTGATATTTTTCCCTCCTCCCTTCATGGGCTCCGTAGCATTGCAATTTCTTGTTTTTTTTTGTTTTTTAAATGTAAGGCTAAAACAACTATTTTCAATTAATCTGCAGATTATTTCCTCAATTAATTGATAAAATGTTTAGTCCTAAAATTACAGAAAATAGCCAGAATCCAAGGTGATGTCTTCAAATTCCTTGCTCTGCCTGACTTCTGGCTAAAAATCCAAAAGATTCTGTTTACAATTATATAAAACAGAGAACCAAATTGGAACCAAATAGTAGTTGGGACTTTTGCTTAAAATTACTTTAAAATCAACCCAACAATTAGTAAACAATCAAAATGGTTGCAAATTAATTTTCTGGCAATTGAAGAGTCAATTAATCGACTAATAGCTGCAGCTCTACAGACTTGGCATTCTTTCACAACTTGAATACCCCTAATTGAGTACTAATTTGCTGCTGTCTCATCCTGCTTTTTCACTTCTTGCTGTTCTATAATCTGGACGACTCCTCATAGACACACTGGGATCATTTTGTGTTCATTATTTGAACGAGTCTGTGTAAGAGCATGCCATATCATTTAACCAGTATAGTGTATTAATACATGCAATAACCTGTGTTTAGGATGAGGAGTGTGAGGCATTGCAGCAGGGTAGGTGGCCTATAAATAGCCATAGCCCAGGGGCCTCCAGAAGTCTTTGGCTAGCCTCGACACACACACACTCACACACACACACACACACACACGCATACAAATCTGTTATATTAAAGCAAGTGTCCAAAAATTATAGCTCAGTTGACATAATCCTGGCATTTTTGACAGTTTATAAAAATCAAAGTTGGATTTCTGATCTAAATGGTTCATGCTTCTGTGATAACGGTTACATAACTCAGAACATTATGCCAATCAATGTTAACCAATCTGCATATGCATTCTACACTGAGCGTTATAGCACTGTGGACATGACTTGTGAATCTGAAGTAGTATCTGTATCATTTATGTTCTAGTAAATTGAATTTCTGAAGCACGTACTTTAGAACAACCTACAGTAAAAAATCTACAGTAGAGGTAATTGAAAATTTATCAGCAAGTTCTTTGAAGTGTTTTTTTTATAGGCCTGTTTGATCACAGGCTGTGCCGTGCCTGTAAAAGCCTGGTCCAGAATGATATGGCTATAATAGCGCAGATGTAATTCATCACATTTTTTTAGCCCATTTTTGCAACTGACAAAACTGCTGTGGTGAAAAAGACACTACAAATCCATCGGGCCTCTTTTTATAGGACATAAAAGTGAGTCTTTGGACAGAAATTTCAGAGTGCAAATAAAAGGGAGCAATGACTTTGGTGTCAGCACTTTGAAGGAGCCTAATCAAGTAGTGTGGCCAATTTTCTGTAGATTATTGAGGATAGGTCAATACTTTATATCCCTTGGTTGAAACTGCAAAGATTATCAAGACTGATTTTATATGAAGTTGAATAAAATTGCTGCTATAAACCATACAATAATTATTCTAACCACCCAAGGAAAACAGAAAAAAGAGATATCTATTTCATTGCTCACTCTACGTACATGTAATCGCTTCACGCCTGTTACGTGCCACTAATTACAGTGATACTGTAGCAATCACCTTTGACACAAAACCAGCTCCATTACAGGGAGTGCATTACGCTGCTTAAACAAACAACAACCTCATGGAAAAAGATTAAGAGATTTGCAATGATGATTCACCACGCTATTGATGTGCATTTTGCAAAATAACAAACCCAGCTCTGCTGGTGCTGGAGGATCTTGAAAAGCAACACAGCAAGGGAAAGGGCAACAACTACTGATACTGATGGCTAAATAAAGGAGTTTAATGATGCACAGAGGCTGCAGCAAATCCAGAGTTAGTGAAGGGTCCATTATCCCTCTGAAATGCCACAGATATGTCAATGCAAAATAATGCAATATGAGAAATAATGAAACAGTAAGTTGAGAGAGTTGGAGGGAAATGTCTTACCATGGCCCCCTCTGGTAAGAAAAGGCATCCTGTTGATGGCAATAGGAACGGTGCCATGCTTATTGTGAAAATGGTGGACATGGTGCGTGGTGCTGAGACTAGAAGACACACGTGCTGTTCCAGTCTGGATGGGGAGTATAGTAAGCAAGGCGAACCAGAAGGCTAGTCTTGAGCAATAACTTAGGCCCATGCCTAGGCTACAGCATGACCAGCTGCTCCGCTGTCCGAGCACAGGGGTGGCTGCAAAGAGTCTACCCATGTATATTAGATCCTCATGGGCCCAGGACAGACAACTTGGCTGAGCTTTGGTCTCTGACAGTTCAACTTGAAGACCACAGGGCATCTCAGTGGCAATCTGGGCCCATTTCTTTCATAATCCTACAGTTTAGTTGAAAAATATCCCTTGAAATTGTAAGAAAAGAAGCGGATTTTGAAAAAAATCAGTCAAAATCCAATAACGTTCTTGAAGAACTTATCTATTTTTTGCCATGCCAAGATGTCTACTGCACAGAAAAGCCAGCGTCAAAACCTCATTTAAAACCATCCCAAAGCACATTCTTCAGAAAGTGAGCCGAGTGTATCCAAAATGCAGAGGAGATACACATCCAAATAAAGAATGGAAATGAATCCACTTGTGATTTCAAGCAGGCATGCTGCTCAACCATGATATTCAGGCATGAAAAGTGGCAGGACAGAGCTTCATGTGACAAGAATTCTGATAAGAGTCTCCATCGCCCACAGGTAGAGCTGTAGGGCAGCTGAGCCTGCCCACTAACAAGAGTGCCCCTCCACCGCAGCAGAAGACATAACACGCCTCCGTGGGAAACAGGATCATTTCATTAAGCAAAAAGGACAAGGAGATAAAAATACGCGCAAGTGAAGATGCAAGCGATGAAGGGTGATGCAGGAACCAGCGCTTTTGTTCCCCTTTAGCCAGGGAGAAGGGAAGAGAACAGAGATAGGGAGGGGGAGAGTGTGTGTGTGTGTGTGTGTGTGTGAGTGAGAGAGAGAGAGAGCGAGAGAGAGAGAGAAGGAGGGGGAGAGAGGGAGCAGTATCTGCAGCAGCGCGGTAAAGGAGAAATTCCGGGAAATAAATAAATAATTTCTCAGTAGCTCCTCATTCACTCTCTCACAGACGCAATGAATCCAGCAACCTCTGGCGTGGCAGAGATCCACACGCACGAGTTTTTCTGTTTCAAATGAACGTATGATCCTTCCTTGGCGCTCCACCTGCTCAGTCTCATGCAGTAAAGACTACTGCTGCATTCCCCTCACTGCTGCTCCTTTTTTTCTCCCCTCTCTCCTCTCCTGTTACCTCGTCCAGATCTGCTGTACTGCCTCCGACTGAGAGACGGTTAACGTGACTGCATGCGTCTGTCTCTGGAGGAGGGAAGGTGATTCTCCTCAGATGAGGTGGCTCGGCTGGCAGACACTGAGATGTTGCCTTGGACCGCTGCAGCAAAAATTATGCTAATTAAAAAGCACCGTCGGTTCATAATGAATCCCGGATGAGTGAAAATTCCAGGACAGTGTGGACCTCGGCAGCAGCAACCTCGGTTTGGAGTTGTGGTCTAATGAACGCAAGATAAAGGAGCTCTTCTGAAGGCATACTGTAGTCAGAGGCTCTGATCCAGCGAGGCACAGCATGTGCCTATGTGTGTGTGTGTGTGTGTGTGTGTGTGTGTTTGTGTGTCTGAGAAAGAGAGTCTGTGAGCAAATGAGTGAGGGTGGGTGCGAGGTGGGGGGAGAAAGGGTGGGTGAGCGATAGCAGGAGGAGGGGAGAGACAGGAAGACACAGTGAAAGAGAAAACAGGCGGCCAAACACACAGGGATATAGTGAGGCAAGAAAATGGGTTGTGTGAATAAATACATGCTACAGATTCACAGCGCGCTGGCTTGCAGGTCCTGGCAGTAACACGTAGGAATCATACTGCAGAGGAGGAGCCTGATTTAGGTGAGCTGTCAGAGCTGTAACAGGATGAACACTGGGGTATTGGTATGGACGTGCTCTATAACATAAAGCCTTGAGAGCTACAATAGGCATGCATGATAGAAACACAAATACTGTCAAAATGGTAGCTCACCACATTAGGCTGAGGAGGCTATATGGTGCGTAATCCATTTTACCTTGCATCCAAAGCCTCTATTTTTTTCCCCCCCTAGCATATACATACACCTTTGCCATTTTCAAATAATCTCCCCCCCCCCGCCTAATGTGCTCACCTCATATCTGTATACAAGTCACCCCTCTGTTAGAGAGCTCTCTGTGCTCTCATGCTGCTTAACCATGCAGAACTTATTCCTAGCTATGACTGATCGGAGTTTAGAGGTATTCTGACAGTTTCTGAGCTGCTCGTGTTTTTGGGGTGGGGGAATATGATGGCAAGATGAATTGGGAGTATATTGACACTTGAGAGGATGAACACATTATCAGAAAAGTGGGGAGGGGTTAGGGGAGATGGGAGAAACAGAGAGGGAGGGGAGTGAAGGGAGAGGAGACTGCAGCGATATCAGCCAAATCGCGGTCGATAGAGATATCAGCTGGGATTGCCTAGTCGGTTGAAAGGACACGCATGGAAACAGGAGGACAGAGGCAAGCCACGCAGCACCACCTCTCATAGTGACAAGAAGGCGACGCAGGCCATTACTCAAGCAGGGGAGGGATGGGGTGGGGGTGGGGGTGGGGGGCTGATTGAACAAAAAAGAACAGAGGAGGGGTGAGCACACAGCACTCTGGAATGGCAAGTGCCCTAACAGCATGTAGACATTCATCTGCTGGTGTTATGAACATAAATAAATTGGAACAAGCTGTGGATTTTTTCCCTCCACGTCTGTCCAATCTGAGTCACGGGGAGATTTAAATCCTTTATGCTTTTCCTCTTCTATACATTGCTCAGTAAATCTTAATGCTGGGAAAGTGCATGCCAGCTTAACCAAACAAACCATAGTGATGATGCAGAGCGCTTCATGGCTACAGACACATTTACAGTAATGATTATTTGGTGTAGAAACGCAATGACGACAAGCATTGAGAATAATCCTCCAATGGAGGGAAAGTCAGTTTTATCCCTACTGTCAAAGCTGCAGCCAGTTTTATCCAGTCATGACAATTTGAACTAGAAATTTATTCTCACGTTCACACAATCATGTCCAAATAGAAGCCGTATTTCATTCAAAGTGACGACTGCGTACGAGAAGTTGGGAGTGGGATGATTTATAGCTGGCGACTTGGACTGTCAGGCTCTCCAGCATGTGAGCATCTTTCTAGGCGGCGATCATATCTTGGTGTGAGCTGTCTAGAATGAAAGGCTTGCATTAATCAATTTACGTGCTTGAGGGTTGCTCAACATGATGAAAGCTATGCTATCTGGACAACACAGAGAAGCGGAGGCTGGGGGATTGTGCCCTTGTGTTGTCCTTGGTTATTTGGGCATCCCACGCAGCTCCTTCTATTAACACACACCTCGTAGCATACACATCAAATGCACGTTTGATGATGTACGATGATATGTTTGATGATGAGCTTTATTCTTAATTGAATTCCACTTTGCTTCTCCTGGATTTTTTTTTTTTTTTTTTTTACACAGAATAGCTACCGTATATCAGCTACTTCTGCAGTTCCACTCCAATAAACCTTTTGATTTGCATTTTTATATTTTTCCTACAGGCTATTTTAAACCATTTTTCTCCACTCAGTTTGGCAGATCTCTATGCATTTGCATAATCAAATTATTTTGCATGTATGGAATAATATATAGTTTAGAAACCATGATGTTTAAATTTCTTTGTGGGGAAGTCAACGGAGGCTGCAAACTTGCAATTGACGTGATGCGAGAAGACGTGTACAGCGTTTTAAAGACTTAAGAAACCTAAATGTGCACTGTTTGTTCTCAGGAGGATTTGTGAGAGAAGATTTTTCACAGACATCCAGTCTCGCCCCAGGGGGTAAAGTAGCAGGATTAATCATAGCACTTTCAGATTAATTACTCATAATGCGAGCATCCTCTGAAAGGCATGGCCTGCAGTTGTGATGTTTGGTTGATTTCATTAGGCTAAAAACGACAACACCTAAAATAAGCCTGGCTTAGACGGTGCAGCGGAAGGAGAGAGTGAAAAATACGAAGGCACTGAAATGCACAACAGTTCCACCAACAGAGAAGTGTCTGTATAAATGGTATAGGTAACATAATCATCAGATAATGATGTAGCAGAACAGAGACAGGCAGAACTGCTCATTTATTCCAAAGTTTATAATTATTATAATAATTATATTGCATGTAGAGCTGGAAACTATTATATAGAGATTTCCAATTTCAAAAGGAGGTCAGGCCCATCCAGCTAAACAAAAGGTTCAGAGTTCAGTGGTTTAAGGAGAGCTTCTAGATGCTTTACTCACACAGCATTCTCTCCCCCAGATTCACGCCTTGATTAAACATGATTTTCCACTTTTTTTAGCAACTTCGGTGTCAACTTGGCAGCCAGTGTGCACTCTCCACTGAAAAGACACTGCATGTGACAGTAGGTTGCATATTGTTGGCTGCACATGGCGCCGTCAAAAATAGATTCCATTTGCTTGTTTAGCTTACTAGCCTCAGCATGTCTCCTGGAAAAAAAGAGCAGCGGCGATGCTCACCATGTGAAAGAAAGTCCCCCCAACATGAGGACAACAGTCTCTCGAATACTAACAACCACAATTCCAAAATGTTTTGTGCTTTAGATTGATGCAAAAGACATGAATGTGAAAGGCGCTAATTGAACTATATCTCCCCATCCACGGTCTAGCCATGGCATTAAAAAGAAAAAAACCTGAGCCAGGGCATGAAAGGACAATGGGCCGTCACCACACAAGACAATACAATTTTTGCTTGGCTGAGGTGTTTTCTCCTCTTCTCTCTGGAGATTAATTTTGATGATGAGCCTGAAAAGGCATCAGCAGGATAGTTGGCCATAGAGGAAGCCCTGTCTTTGTTATTGACTTGCGTCGATCTGCTTGTCTCACTCATTATTTCAACATTAAAGAGAGCACCAGCAGAAACGCAAGATGGATTTTACTGTTGCTATGACTGCAAACTGTGATGGGCATTTGTGCCAAAGACTTCACCTCCTTAAAATGATGATACTTCATGCTGGACTTCAATTATCTGGCTTTCCAAACTAGCCTCTCTATATTCATATGTCACATTTAAGCATTGTAAAATAATGTGTGCTGCAGAAGTATTTCACTGCTGGAAAGATGGTCTTTTCACAAAACTGGGCTGTTCATGCAATAGAAAGATGCAAATACTTTTCCAACTGGCGTTGCATGACCAGAGACAACAGAAAAAAAGGGCTGTGGCATTTGCTTTTGTCTAATAAATTGAAAACCTACAACTACTAGAGTGCACAGGGCTGCAACAGACCAATAAAGCTCCCACTGGTGGGTCATGTAATGTAAGCCTGTCTGTTTTGACACAGAAAACAATACGCCTGCCTGCTGGTCACAATCTTGACTTACAGTAAAACAGCGCACTAATATATGTTTTTGAAAACACTTGAGGTGAGAAATAGGCAACAGTAAAAGAACCTTGGTTCATATTTGGTCAGCTCTGCTATTTTTTTAAGCATTCATTTTAACAAAACAGGAAACAGTTTAAATTCCCAGATTATAGCTAAACAAGGCACTAAATACTTTTCTGAAGACATTTTAGGTGAGAAATAGGCAGAATCTAGGTTTATACTCGATCAGCGCTGCCTAGTTTTACTGTTTGATCAGAGTTTTTTCAGCATCCCTTTTAACAATACAGGAAACAGTTTGAATTCTCAGATTACAGCTAGACAGGGCACTAAAATACGTTTTCTGGAGACATTTTGGACAAGAAAAGGCAGTAGAGTAACAGAATGATGGTGTATACTTTATCAGCACTACCTAGTTCTACCATTTGATTTGAGTTTGGTCTAAGTTTGAGCTTTTTTAATCCATGGTGGCAGACATACAAAAATATGGAAGTACAATCTGTAGTTCTGGCAACACCCCTAGAGCCCACAAAAATCCACCAGATCTACAGCTTTTAGCTGACAATGAACAGGGAGATCTGAGCACTGGTAAGATGTAGGGCAGTTTACCACACCTTGTTTATGCATACTATTTACATTGTTATGACACAAAGCTGATTGAAAATCCTTGACTTCACTGTCAAAATGTTGGAAAGTTGAGCACGAAGGTCTTGCCTTTTTTATGTCTTTCTACTATCTCTTTTCCTAGCAAGTTACTACACAATGACAATTCATACATTAATGATTCCCTTCATAAATTATTATGTATGATATTTCATCAGACTTGAGATTTTAGAAATCAGTAGGTCAGTCACCACTGTGAAAAGCTGTACTGTCATCTTATCTCACTGAGGAAACTACTTTAAATATAAAAAAAAAAGTCTCAAAAAGTTGCCCGATGATGTCAATGAATCAACTTTTAATGAGAGACATCTTTTGCAGGGTCCTTATTGTGAAAAAACGATTATTTTGATTGCCATACCTGATTAAATAAAAGTTTATTTTTTTATTACTTCAATTTGAGGCTCTTTACACTTTGTTTTAAGTGGTTTATTACAAATGTCTTTTAATAACTTACAAGAAACTCCACATAACATCCTATATATTTTTGATGCCTCTTTGCTTATAATCTAAACAAGGCCTTTCAGCTTTACCCCAAAGGCAACTGAAAAATGGCAGTTTAACCCAGCTTTGTAGTTAATGACCTAATTATGACTTACTGGCTGACAAATCTTTCTATCTAAAAATCCTTTATTGTAGCTTGTTTTATTATTCCTTCTGCCAAGGTTATGTTGGTCCAGTTTTTTGGTTTGTTTTGTTTTTCCCAGCAGCATTCTCAAAAAATACTAAAAGGTGGAAATTTAGTCCATTGACAAACGAACAACAAATTAGGTTTTGGTGCAGTTTTGTACATGATGTCCCTTGTATTTTGCTGGAATAATTAAACTGGGGGACTGAGGTATACCCAACAGGATTTACCTAAAAAAATGTATAGACTCGTACAGAAGTAATCCCTCTGAATCATCACATATAAGTCACTAGAAGTGTGTGGCTGTGTATTTATCTGCAGAGTCTCTGCTCTCTGTCTGTATTTTCTTATTTTGTTGTGGCCGGCATGTTTGGCCCCCCGAGCCAATAACAGCATGCAGGTGAGGCTTTATAAAAAGGTAGCAACCAAACTGTAAGAAGCACACATTTAAGAGGAAGCTACAGAAATTGCACACACAGTGCAGAAAAAAGCACAAATATGGTGAGACAACATAGCAAACAGACAAAGCGTTTTCCAAAACCAGAGTGAATCTGGGGTTAGCATTCAATTTTGCTGGCAAGCACTGTGGGAGAGGATGGAGATGAAGAGTAGCTGGCCTGTTTTTTATTGGACAGACAGATGCCAATGGTTGGTTTAAGCCCCTTTCCCACTGCATTGCACCTGCTAACATCTGGTCATTGTGCGTAATGTAAAAGGTTACTATCGGCATTCACACATTGTCAAATGACTCTGCAGTAGTCACATGCATTTATCAGCTGGTTATCAGTGGTTGAAATACAAATTAGTATGCATTGAGTTTGAAAAAGACTGTACAAGTAACAGATATAAAAAAAGAAGAAAGCACTGCTGTATGCTCACGGGCCTCCATGCTGCTCTCTGCTGTTTACTAACTTTTTTTCTCACCTAATGTGACACACCAGAAAAAAATAAAAGAAAAGCATGCTTATCTAATGCAGAGCACAGCTCTAGTCTACTGTCAATGGGAAAGGAGTCTATAGCTTATCTTTTGTGAGTTTATCTGTGTTTACAAATCCTAGGTACACCGGCTAATTTTAGTGGAAAAGGGGATATAGTTAGTTAGCACATCTTGCTTAAGTATCAGCTTTTTCATTACAACACATGTAACACTCACAATAGTAGCTTGCATTGTATGTATAAGTAGGGAGGAGGGGCAAAGTTCTAAGATTGTGTTTACAGGCAGCAACCAACAATTCCTGCATAACATACCTTTAATGAAATATCTGAATACTGTTGCCTTGGGTTATTATTTCTCTCAATACTGCAATTGGATACTGGAGGCACACAGACAAAACGCTGTGCTGGAAATCGCATCATCTTTCATTCATTCAGTATCCAATAAATTATAAAAACTCAATAGATTACACTAAAATGGGCAGTAAATACAGATTTTTAGACACTGTCATTTTGCATCATTGCTGCCTGGTGTAATGTTGCACAACTGTAAATTTTGCATCCATCAAACATCAAAACTAAAGTGATGCTTTGGACTATTAACAGTAATTAGTGGCCATTGACATGAGAAAAATAGTCATTTGCAAGTTCTTCTTTACTTCCCCTATACACGTGATCATTATGTAACAGGATATGTCATGACAGCAAGGAGCCCAGGTCTGTGGGGAGTGGCAGATTTAAACTGGATCTAGCTGCTGCTCTCTGCAGGCTCCACAAATACTATTCAATGATGAATTGTGAAAAAAAAAAAGTTTTGTCTAACATATTGACTTGCAGTTACTGTGAAGCAACTGTGTGTTAAGTCAGTTAATCAGTGTCTTCAGTAATTATAAGTTATATCTCACTTAACATCAGTTAACTTTCCTCGGGAAGAAGTGGAGAGGGGAAGCAGATGACAGCTTATTAAACCACTATTGAAATGTGCTGTGAGTCGGTGTGTGTGTCTCTCTCTCTCCATGGTGCTGAAACGTCTAATTCTGGCCGCCACACCCTCACCCTGTGCACTCCAACCATTTGCATGTGTTCTTGGAGGGTATGCCAAAATGAAGGGCTATCCCAAACCTGATACTAAAGTGGGAAGGTAAACTATAATTCTGCTGCAAAAACAGTAGATACTAAAAACACTCCAGCAACCACACAATTACATAGCAGCCACCTAAAAACAGACTGGAAATACCCTAAAAAATAGAATTTATTCTATTAGATATTTGTAGGAAATCTTTGTTATAATTATGAATTCTTAAGTTATGGCCAAAAATGCTGTGTGAGGTCATAGTGACCTCTATCTTCAACCACCAAATTCTACTCTGTTTATTTTTGAGTCCAAGAGGACGTTTGTGCCAAATTTGAAGAAACTCTGTCAAGGACTTCTTGAGATATTGCATTTACAAAAACTACATGGATGTAAGTTCACAATGACTTTGACCTTTGGCCACAAAATGCTAATCTGTAAATTCTTGAGTCCAGGTGGACGTTTGTGCCAAATTTGAGGAAATTCTCTCAAGGCCTTGTGAGATTGGCATTCACGAGAATGAGATGGATGGGGTCATGGTGACCTTTGATTAGATCTTGGTGATTTATAGTCAACCATTGCTGTGCTAAATCTGATTTATTTTCCTCAAGGCATACTTGAGATATTCCATTTATAACAACGACAAAGACGCAAGTTCACAATGATCCTGACCTTTGACCTTTGACAACCAAATTCTAATCAGTACATCCTTTCAGTCCAGATGGACATTTGAGTCAAATTTGAGAAAATTCCATTGAGGCCTTATTCACTTATTCAGATATTGTGCTCAAAAGAATTAGACGGACGGGGTCACAGTGACCTTGACCTCTGAACACCAAATTGTAATTATTTCAGTGAGTCCAAGTGGACGGCTATACTAAATTTGAAGAAACTTCTAAAGGTGTTTTTGAGATATTGTTTTCATGAGAATAAGATGAACAGGGTCACTGTGATCCTTGACTGCTAAACATCAAAAGCTAATCAGTTCATTGTTAAGTGGACATTTGTGCCAAATTTCCCTCAAGGCATACTTGAGATATTGTGTTCATGAGATGGGGGCGTACAGATAATAACATAATGCCTCCAGCCATGTTTGTTGCTGGTGCGGAGGCATAAAAACATCCATAACATAGTTAGAAATTGTCTCCCCATACCCTGACAAACGGCAATGATATCACTGCAAACACCGAGGAAAACCTTTGCTGCAGATTCAAATCTAGGTGAAAATTAGTAAACATGTTTAATATTAATAACACATTAAGAGGATTAAACAACTTTGGTAGAGGTGTGTATGGCACGTTTAACCTGTTTTAGTGTTTATCTACTGTATTTGTATCACAGTGTCTGTTTATTTAGGGTGAGGGACAGCATCAGAGATCTGATCCTGATCCGCTGTAAATTAACTCTCCTAACAAGACATCAAGTTGTGTTGTGAAAAGTTTTTCACTCATTTGCATGTCACTTTTGCTTGTTTGTCAAGTACAAAAACAGAGAAGGCCAAAAAATGCAACAGCATCTCGAAAAGTTCGCCTGCTTTCCTTTGTTTTCTCGCATCATTAAATATTAAATCCATGATGTGATAACACACACAAAGGTAAAATTAGACATACGTCTTTCCCTTGTCGATTGTTAAGATATGAGAGACCCTGGTGTGAATCGACTGTCATTATGATGTGCACTGATTAGCAGGCTGTTATATTCCTGCTAGGTGTGTGAAAGATGCATGGTAATCCTCAGGGCATCAAACACATCAGCACGACAATTATTTTAAAGGGGATTCTTCGCTGAACACTTACAATGACATGCAAACAGCCTTTAATGCTTTTCATGTGGGCATCAAATGTATTTATTGATTTGATGCACTTAACAGTGGGTGAAAATGTGAAGAGAAATTTACATCTTACTGTTAAGTACTTATTGGATGCGGCTGATAATGTTTATTAACCCAACTGGCTTCATGTTATGAAGTGTCGTATCACTGCTCAAACAGCAATAGAATTTTATAGGACTGTGGATAGAATTAAATGAGGAATACATTCATGTATGTGTCAATATACATACAAATATCTGAATTACAGTTGAATATGATAAAAAATGTATAAGGGATAGTATGCTACTTTTCTGAAGGATCCTTAGTGAGCAGATCTTTTTATTATTCATTGAACATACAGCAAAGTGAGTGAACAATCTATCAAATTGAATTGGGAGCAAAGAAGAAAATGTAAAGGTTTTTCTTTTGCTGAGCATGCAGAGACGAGTGCTTTGTTGTACAATGACCAGAGAGCGAGCCAAGAATAGAGAGGAGGTGACAAAGAGAGGTAGACAGAGAGAAATAAAAAGGCAGGGAGTGAAGAGTTTGTTTGTGTGTGCGAGAGAGAGATATAGGGAACAGACAGAGATCACCAGCGCATTTGCAAAGCATATATATCAAATGCAAAGAAAAAATTATCCAGCCCACACACAGTATTACTCTGTTGTAAATTAACTCTAGCTTGTGTACGTGCAGAGACAGTTAGTGAGGTTGCAAGTCCTACATAAGGGAGCACTATTGCTACAGACAGTACATACAGACTGAAGAATAAATAAACTGACAAACACATGAACTTCCTACTGACTCGTGATGGTGGATGTTTAGTTTTTTGTGCATTTATAGTAATAAATCATAACAAATAAGTGGTGATATAAAGCCAAATTGCCTCACAATTTCTGTGTGGGTGAGTCTTTACACAAGCACATTAATGTTAAGCAAACTGAGTTCACTTGAAATGAAGTGTGTATAAATAAACTTGTGTTGCCTTGAATTTGCTGAAATGAACATAAATATAGTCATGTTGTGAATTTGAGATTAAAAGCTTGATATTTACAAAAAATGTACATATAATCGTCTGTAAAGGACAAACAGTATCACATGGAGCTAGTCACACACACATGAAGGACCTTATTAGTCACGCATGTAAAACCCTTTATTTATCTTAACGTCTACTAATTACAGGGTTAGTTACAATGGATTTGACTATTACTGCTACGCAGCACACTGCAGTCATCTGAGTGCCTTGTTATGCCCTGATTCCATAAACTAATCTGCTGAATGTCAATTTCATATGGATCGTGAGTTTTAATAGGTTAGAGAAGTGGGCTGGGGAAAGTGAAGGATTAGTACTTGGACTTTTATCAGGCCACAGAGGCAGCCTCAGCAGCTGAAGACAGCTGCCAGTTGCTGTGGCTGGAGGGAAAAGAAGATGGTTGTGACCTCAAGTATAGAAATCCATCTTATGATGAAGTATATCTAGTGTGATGTATAGTCTGCAGTTCATAGTATACCAAGCCCTTTGTATCGACTGCATGTGAGGCTGTTTTTCGCTTGTGAGTCAGTACGCACAGCAATAATCCAAGGTGACATTTGCAGCAGGCGCATCAGGAAAACAAATCTTTATGGTACCAGATGTAGCCTCATGCAATTGTAACAACATTTTTCTTTATATAAATGACTTAGGTGCCTTACTTAATTACATGAAAATGGAGGAGTTCAATCTTAAAGTAAGTATATCACCAATACAAACACAGCTACAACGGCGGGTACCCATTAATCCCATTTGTATCTAACATGTTGGTCATATTTCTGTTAAATTAAACTTGATCCATGTTGGTGATGGAGTTCGGCATATGCTTTAAATAATCAGACAGATTTAATGCACAGTGGTGATACTAGATTCTGGGTGGCCCCAGGGAACAGTTGCGCTGACTGTGTATAGTGTCTTTATGGAAAGGTTAGGTAGGCTTATAGCTGTCATTGCAAAATGTTCCAATAATATTATTTTGGGAGCCCCCAAACATTTACCTAGTGTGCCCCTTCAGACGGTGCAGCCCTACCTTTGCACCTACCACCCACATATGATCTGGTATTAAAATGGAAACAGACAACTTTCAATTGGTATTGTGTTTCCAAGTGGTGTTATTGTTGCCGCCGCTGCAAATCAAGGTAAATGTAGTTACTAAAACTAAACACAAAACTATA
Source organism: Plectropomus leopardus (assembly GCF_026936395.1). NCBI lineage: Eukaryota > Metazoa > Chordata > Actinopteri > Perciformes > Serranidae > Plectropomus > Plectropomus leopardus. The sequence goes on from NC_142190.1 coordinate 23,297,520, forward strand.
ATTCTATGTGAATTAACATTAAATTACATATAATAAAAACTATTTAGGAAATGTCTTTAACTTTGTACATTTGGTTAAATTTGTCAACACAAGAAGCATGAGAAGGCAGGTGCATGTTTCTTGAGAGTGGGTTGACTACACGACTTAGTCAAGTGCTTTTACAAAGTGTTGTGTTTGTGTTATAATACCTATTGTGAACTTCTTAAAAGTATGAGAAATCCCTCAATATTATATATAAAAAAATAAAACAAAGATGTTTTTACAATAAAACTAAATTGAACCAAGCACTAAAGGAAATTAAACTGAGTTTAAAACAAAAATTCAAAATGAAATAAACATAAAAACTAAAAAAAAGAGAGAAAGAGAATAGAAAACAACTCTGCAGTAATAACAACCAAGCTGCTTTTTCCTCAGAACCTCCCAAATATCAACAACAGTGGACACACTGCATAATCTTTATCACGTCAATTACTTTGTTTTTTCCACCCAAAGCATTCCTGTTCTGGATGTGCAACAGTTGTTGCACTTCCTTTGTGCCATAAATCGAGCCTCCATATTCCCAGGATATGGTACACGGGGGCAGACAGAATTGCATAGTACAGCAAGGCTTAAAGGGAACCAGTCTAATAGCTTATGGGGTCATTTTTCAACTTTAAAGAAAGAGAAAATCTGAGCGGCAGACCTGCTTATAGCTGACAGATGATGCAGAATTACATATATGAGGATATGACATATGTAATCCAATCGAAACATTAGTTCTGGTTATTTAAAGTGGAAATATAAAAAAAGTTAGATATATATGCTACTGGTTGTTACTGAGGTTATGTTGAGTTCAAAATGAAGTGATGTTTTGGACACATTGTAGTGTAGACAAGCACAATGACAAAGCCACATTGGGTGCACTCTCTCTTCCTAAATTCTTCATTACGGTGGGTTATAATTTTATAATGCACCAAACAGTGAAAGCTATGACTTTGCAGCGGGTGAATGATATATAAGCGAACGTGTCACTGTGTCTGTGAGTGTTAGGGTGACAGAAAAACAGAAAAGAAGCCAGAGTACGGCAGCCCCTGAATCTGAAGGCCTCTGTGTGCGCGTCTAGCCTTTATGATGTAAACTGAATGTAACCTTTCTCCTCTCACACAGCCCCTGCAGTAGGGACTAGGAAGCCCCGCCCCCCCCTCGGGAGCCAGCATAGACTAGCATTCATTTGAGGCTCAGCTGCTGCGTGGTCTGGGTGTCAAGTGAATCCCACCATGTTCCCATGCAGAGCGGGGCACAGAGGGACAGTCAGAGCAGGGTGGGAGCTGTCCACTTGGTAATCAAGCCTTGCATAATGTTAGTCCCAAAACTGGACAGTGCCTTAGAGACAAATCATCCTGGAAATGCACTAACTGCCAATGTGAGACAATTTAGACTTTATCTTTATCTCTACACACCCACAGCACTCGTGTGCAGAAGCACCGAGCCTCTTGGCAAGCTCTGACCCCACTTTTACACCATTTATTGCCGTAATTATATTTGCTCTTAGTATTTCACCTGCAGGCATATTATGATTGCTGTTACTTCTTTGGTTAGTGACAAAGCAATTTCGAAATAGCATTCTTTCAATAAATAGCATTTGTATGAATATTATTTCTAAATATCCTCTTTAACAAATTGCATGTTATTATAAAAAGAAACTCTCCTCTCCGATGCAAATGGATCCTCTGTGGACATGACTCTCCGTTCTTGCTGCAGATACAGCCTTCTGACCAGCTCTTATCTTTGTTATTATGGAGTCTGAAACTGCCTATGGCTGTTTAAATCGGTCATCACACCAGGGCTATTTCAGGCTGGTATACAGCCTTTCTGCTGGCTCTTTTAAGGGAATCTTTCACTTTTATTGTTCGCTTATGATGCTGCAATAGAGGCTTTCCCCTCAGTCTACCTCTGACACATAAAGTGATATGAAGCCGGGAGAATATATCACCGTCTGTATTTATGTTTGGGAGACAACTCAAGTTGTTTGGGATTTTTGTTCCCACTTTCCCAATGTAATACTTGTGTATTATTTGAGCTTTTTCACCCAGCCAAAGAGGTATTTAAATGGATAGATTGATACTGCAAACCATAATGAACAATGCTGAAAACAGCAGACACTCAGCAAATCATATAGGCTAACCAAGACTTACTGTAACTGTGTCATAAACCAGTAATCAAGTTCTACATTATTAATTCACATAATCTCAGCTAGGAAATAGTGAAAATTGCTTTCCAACCAGAGGCACATCTTTTCTGGGGCATCTCTAAGCCGGTAGCCTAAATTGCTGTGTCTTGTTATGAACTTGCTGTTGCTTGCGTATATATTTTTTATAAATTACAAAATTAATTTGAAAGGAGAGCTTTTCCACTTTTTAATGCGAATTGCTCTCTTGCTGTCGCACTGCTGTGATCTGAACATTGTTTCTTGTTATTTAACACACACTTACAATTCCACCATTAAATCCACACCCTCTAAGAGAAAAGGCGAGTGTCAGTATAGTTTTGAAATTATAATTTGATTATGATTACTGTTTTCACTCAATAATTATAGAACTTGACTCCCTGAAACCCATTGAAAGCACAATACTGTGTTGCAAAAGTGCTATGAGGTATTTTTATTGGCACAGTTCGATCATAATTTAAGTCTTTTCTGCTTGAAGGTGTTGTGGATGTTGACAACTGAGTAGAGTCGGTTACTTTTAACAATGCAGGCACTTAATACGACGTGCGAAAATGACACTCAAATCACAGTCACAAAATGAATGTGACTTTAATGAGTGCTCTCATTCAGTGTGTCGGTTTCACGGCAATAAAACATCTGCTCAGCAGAGATGAATTCTCCTAGGTGAAGTATCCTGGTTTTATTGAATAAACCTTATATGAGTCAAAATTAGACCGAGTGGATTTATTTATCTGAACAATCAAGTGGATTTGATTTAGCTGTGCAAGGATACTGATGCAATTGATGAATGATGAATTGATGAATTTCACATGCTAGTTGTGACAGGATACTGTATGTCAGAGAAATAGCCTACATAACCACAACCTCTAACTACTAACCAGCTTTTAACCATACAGGCCTATCATATGTTTCACGAAAAGCTGAGAAATGGTTGTTATTATGGATTAAGTAAACAGAAGAAAAGTGTTAGTCCTGCTGACAGGTTGAAACTCTCATATACCGTAATGGAATGGCTCTGCAGAAAATGTAATTGTGCTGTACGCTCAGCAATACTTAGAGAAAATCAAATCCACAATGCAGCTGGCATGCACAGACATCTGGGATGAACACTAATAAAGGTGCTCTATATGATATTTAGAGCTGTCAATGATTAAGAGGTTGTCTGCAACTGACTTTATGGAGGTGGCTGAGGCATCGGCTAGCAGCTAACTGAGCTAACAGATTTAACAGTGCTGATAGAGCTAATGGTGTTACGCGTTACGCTGGCATCCTGATAACAGTGATTAGCTTCCCAGTGGGATACACACATGCACTACCATATATGCCATGCCAGACCATCTACAATAGCAAAGAACAGAGAATCTCAGATGACAGCACCAACACATTCTCGTCAAGATATGACGCACTAGGTACCCTCCTGCGTCAGTGTAAGACACTCAGTGTCAGCGTACAATTTATGCTTGTTACATGCATTGTGTTTTTCAAAATAAACTTCAGTTTTCACAGGAAATGTACAGTTTCTGCTCATTAAATTAATAGAGTCTTTTTCAAAATAAACTAAGAACACTGCCAAATCACTTCGTTTCTAGATGAACTTCCTTAGGTTTTGGTAACAAAAGCACATTTGTTATGTTTGGTACTGATGTAATGTTTGTGTATACATCACACTATGTTATTGACTTTTGCTTTCCGGGACATGATCAGCGGTCTCCTGGGTGGAAGTCCAGAGTTTGTTTGACCTATCCACCACCACTCTGGTCCTATGCAAACTTCTTGCACTTTATACATCAATAGTTGCCTGGAGCATCAAAAAATACCACCACCTATGAGTCTCAGACACCACTGCTCATAGGCAGCCTTTGGCAGGGGTATGACGCCAAGGGCCACCGACCAAGCAACTGTATTTGACAAATTGAGAGTTGAAAACACCCACAGAGGGAGTACGACTTAATTCTCTGTTCAGAATGCCATAGCTGCACTACATCTTTACATAAAAAATAGTTGTTTGCTGCCATATTAATGCTATGAATACTGTATAGAGCTGCTTTAAGAGTCAATATTGTTCACATAATAGAATAAGATACTGACAAAAGCCAATATAACTCATAAATGACTGTGCGAATAAACAAGTGTGGCCAGCCTGCTGTTGTGGAACTAAAAAATGGATTCGATGATGTTAGATTGCATCCTGTAACTTTCAATCTCAGACAATGTAACTGCGGTTTGAAGTCCTCGGTGGGCCAGAGTGAGGGAAGTGTGTATAATAAAAGGTTTGGATATTTCTCCTAACTCTGTTAGTCAGTGTGACATTGGCAGAAGATTGAACTCCCTCTCCAGCAGTCAGTGTTTGCAGGGTGAGTCATAAGAGACCATAACTAATCATGAAATAACCTGTCGCATGTCTGAGTGAAACTGGCAGTGTGGCTTGTATTTTCCAATCTGTTAAGCATAGCTTAGCACAGCCCGTGTCTGTTTGCATTCTAATGAGCTATCAGCTTGCATTAAATTATCCTGATCCGTGACACTTTACCCAAAGGTTGGAAGAGGTCAGAGAAGTAATGTCTAGTGGCTTTAAATAGTGAGTTTATTTGTGAAGAGGCTAATAATGAGAGCATTAAAGCACAGGGTACTTAACACTGTTTGCAGTGAAAAATAGTACTACTTCAAACTTAACTCTGAAAACCAGACGCAGAGTCCACAGCCACGCAATCAGCTCTCTGAAGCTGTGCAGTAATGTTCCTTGTGAAGAAAAACAAACTATTAGATAGATTAACCAATATGTTGGGCAAACCAAATTCACAAAGGCCATGACTGTCTGTGCATAATACATGGAAATCCATACAATAGCTTGTTTGCAAAGTCGCGACAAGCAAAATTCAGATGGAGGGCAGGAAGTAATAAATCCATATCTGAACTGAAAACAGAGAAATGTGACTACATAAAAGGGTTGGATGAACCTGCAGGCAGCAAGTAAAAATTATAACTCATGTTGGATGCAATCCATACAAAATGAAGAAAAGCAATTTTTTTTCAGAATTTTGATTTGCCATGTGAGGACACGATCGTCATTGCAAATGACCTCATCCTTCAGAACTCCAAACATTACTATCATTACAAAAAGCATACAAAGCATTCAAAAGTCTAAAGGACTCAAAAAAAATTGTGTCCAGTTGGGTCCATGTCTAAAATGACTTCCTGTAGTTTTACATGGATGCACTGCCATTGGGCTGACGTTCCTAGCTAATATTTTCTATTACTTTCTACCACTAGGTCAACTTTTTACAGAGGTCTGGGGCGCCTGGTGGCTCAGTGGTTAGAGGCTGGGTCCTCGCCACAGCGGTCGCAGGTTACATTCCAGCCTCAGCCCTTTGCTGCATGTCACCCCCTGAAAACTGAACCTTTAAGAAAGTAAAATTGGAGACAGGCATAAGTAAGTTACAGGTGCTAATGTGGCCACATTAACTGTGGAGGCTGAAGCTAATTGAGCTTTGCAATGCCTGGTTTTCATCTTAGCTTAACTGATGATTTTAAGCATTTCACTTCTGACCCTTCAGTGCGATCATTTCTCAAAAATAAGCAAGGTTAGGATGAGGTAAGGAGGTACACTGAGAGCTAGACCAACAATATTCAGTTTGAAAATATAACTTCTCTGGGAGACATAGGGTGCTTAAATAATCCTTTGACTTGCTGAAATATAATGTTTTTAGCTAGCTACAGGCATTTTGTTTGCATTTTACCCTTGCATATCGTAGCTGATTTTTACCCCTCTGGTGGGCATGGTTTTCAGTGTGGGCTGTAATGAGTTGTGTTCTATCTCTTTAATCTTTGTACATACAATTGTATCAAATGTCTGTTATGTGAAAGGTTCACATCCTATGGATCCCATTGTGTAGCCTATTAGCACCCTTGCTCACAGGTATTATCTTCTTGTAGCAGAATAGTAGGGCATCAAAATCGCTCAGCACAGCTTTAACCGCAGGGAAGTAAAAAGACAATCATCGATCTTGTCTTTGCTGCTATCTAGAAAATGTTCACCTTGCTGCACGCTGCTCTAACACAGAAGTGATGTAACTTCTTACTCTAGTGCCTTGTTACCACTTTTAAGTGTGAGGTAGAAAGTGCAATATAATCGAAACCCACGAGTGTAACACAAAAAAGTATGTGTCAAAAGTGACATGTGCAATATTTTTCTGCACAGTAATGTACTAAGGTGATCAAAAACATGAGCACTTCAAACATTTGCAGCTGAACAGAAATCCATTCAGTCACAGTTTTCTGTTCGGAATACCCGAGGGGCAGCGACAGAGGAGAACATTGCTATCTAAACAACAAACGACATCGGGGATGGAAGACACTGTGATCAGACAGCGGTGCACACACTGTGAGTGGCTTTGTGAGGGCTCTATTAGGAATACTTGGTTGTGTGAAAGGCTCTAATTGCATCTCGGAGGTAGTCTCACGCAGATTTTGAAAAGGCAAATCATGTATTTCCTCTGTCCTTATTGTGACACTGTGTTTTGCCCATGGAGCTAAAAGTAGAAACCGAACTTGGTGTCTTACTCATGTCTAAGTAGAGAGAGAATGTGTCAAGAATACCACAGGACTAACTGCTACTCAACTGTGACATCACTAATCAAGTTAACAACATTAGTCAAATATTTCATTGCAGTTTGAACTCCACACTGACGACGTAATGGTTACTGAATACTCAAACTGGAAAGAAGTATTTGCTGTGGCACTGGTATAATTAGCGAATGGCATCCTGTTTTTTGCCATTCATGATTTCTTTTTAATCGCCAAACTGTGAACCTTTGAATGGCTGTGATTACCACATAATGTCATTAATTAATTACAATCAGCCAAACTACTCATTTTGCATGAGCCAAGTGCACCTAAAACTAATTGCAGAAAATCACAGGGAGGAAGGACATAAAATTAGATTAGCAGAGAAATTCAGTCATGGCCTTTTTTTCCCAAGGCAAATTTTCCTGGGAGCTTTATGAGAAATGAATAGGCATCAGTCAGGTGGCATGGTCTAAATGCAACCAACCCAGTCGCCAAAAGAAAAATTTGGGCATTGTAAGTTTCTGCAAAACAGGGATATGTTAAAATTGTACATTTCATGCATACCAAATCAATGCTACTTAAGTGACGTAAATGGGCCAACTTCATTTAAAGAAGGAGGGGGCGTTGGGCGGTGTGACACCTAGGTGAGATGCCTGCCAAGCTGCAGACCACTGTTTGAAACCAACAAAAAAAGCAAAACCCGTAGTTTTTAGCACTGAGTGTCAAGCGTCTTGCGTCCTGCCATAGTGCAACAAAAAGCAATGTTATGTCTCAGTGCATCCTCTACATAATAAATTAAATGTTTAACATAGTCGATAGACCATTTTAGACTTGACAACATAAACATTCTAAATTGGTCCCATCTTTTTTCCTGATGAAATGTTTGTTAACGCAGTAGTTCATATGAAGTAAACTGGGACCAAAGCTGTTGCCCTAGCAACAAAATAGCAATGAAACAGTCCAACTGTGGTTTGCAGAAACGCACAATGCCAACATTTATTCTGGCAATGTACGCACACCTGTTTTGCTACATGACTTCACTTGGTTTTGAGGTCACACTTCATATTTTATTTCACCTAGAAAATTTGATTTAATCTAGTCAATTCTCATTTCTTTTAATGCCATCCTCTGACATTTGAAGAAGAGGAATTCTCAAGTGAATGAGATCTAATTTGTTGTCCTCTGTGCTGGTTTTGTGTTTGAACAGTTAGCACATAAATACCAACCATAAATAGCAGTAAATATGATGGTTTCAGTTTAGGGAGTTGGTGAAAGCAACCTATTTCACTAATCCCTTCCTCTATTTGTGTGCCCTTCCCACCATTGCTATTTATCCAAAATAATTGGGTCATATGAGCTCAAATCTTCAGCGTCTATTCAAATTGTTATGCACACAGTTGGTAGAATAGCATCATCAGTTTTTCTTTGCACATGCAACTACATTCATTCCTTCACAGCTTAATAAACAGTATGAGTCAGTGTGTAAGTGTCACTACGTGTCTCATAAACATTCAATCAAACATTGCTGAACAGATCAAAAAAATCATCTGGTCTGATTACTGATGGCCCCTCTGTGAAAACTGGTAACATCGTGCTACCTACTAGTGTTTTTGGTATCTGCCTCGCAATTCCCGACATGGCATAATACTGCCCTTTAGAGAAAACACCTTAAAAAAATCCTTGAAATACAACACATAAGAGAACAAAGATGTTTTTTTTTTTGGTTTTTTTTAATGTGAGAAACTGCAAGGACAGAGTAGCCAAAATAAGTCAAACGGGATATTATCCCCTCAGGTGCTTGACTTCTTTTCTCATCTATGTAAATGTCAAAAGTTTTCCACTCATGCCTAAAAGGCTAAAAAGCTGTTAAAAGGCAGTGAGCGGTCAGGCATTGACCTGTGGTGTATTTCACAGGAGCACGAGTCTGCACGAGGTTTACTCTGCAAAGAATTACAAAGATTAAAGCAACGCTTCCTGTAAATCACAGGTTCACTTTTATATTCACCCTGTAAGCTCTACCAGTCAATTACATAGTGCTCAAGCTTTTCAACCTTCGTGATGTAGCAATGGGGAGCTGCGCCAGCAGTTTTGGGCTCAGAGTATCCATATGACTCACACAGAGCAGAGATTTGGCAGAGATTATCATTTCTGGGATGCACTGTCTCTGTGTTTAACAAAGCTGACAAAGCCAGGTGGCTGAGGTGATGGCGATGGCAACTAATGTACAAATCCTAACGTCTAACTTCATATTTCTATTTCTGTATGCATAAATTCATGGTGCAAATATTGTTTTGAACAGAAAATCAGCTTTGTATTGTGAGTTATCCATCCATCCATCCATCCATGCCCCAATCTAAGAACCCGACAGCTATCAGCCTGATGATGATTTAGCCAATAGTTCGAGGAATCCTGTATAGCAAGCAGATATCCGGATAAGAGATGTGCGGGCCAACAGTTCCTCTTCATACTGAATGTAGACGAAAACATTGATTGTTTTAGAAGGTGTTTTCAGGTCCAGACAACATTTCAGCTGATCTCTATGAACAGAACTGCATATGGATGTCAGTCATCAACCACTGAGCCTGACAGCATTAACCCTGGATTTCACTACTTGAAATGAGAGCTAACCAGAAGCATACAATCTCTATATACAGGCTCAAAATTTAATACATCATTTCCTGGATGTTTGAAAGTACTGGTTGGACCATGTTGACTGAAATCATGTAGATGAATTAGAGGCACTTTTCCATAGTTATTAAAGGTAATTGACTTTGATGGAGTCCACTACCGTAATCAGTCTGAAAGCTTATCTCCATGAATATCTATCTATTTTTCAATTATCAAGAGACGACTCTCAGGTTCAGTTGCAAGTTGCTTCCTAAAGAGGAAGAGCCTGTGATCCTTCATCTTTCTTTGAAAAGACATAAAAAATAGCAGGACCAACTAATGCCTGTCACAATTTTTTTATTGCCCTCAGAGGTGTTATAGTTTTCAGAAAGATGCACACAGCTGGGCCAACAACAGTAAAGTAAAACTTATCATACAAACAATAACTCTCTACCTCGACTGCAGTAAATGGCTGACGGAAGTAGAAAGCAATTCTATATGCAGTGGGTAAGTACAAAATGTGTTATAATGGTCTGGAAAGCAGCATGTGATATTAAGCATCCAGGGGGTCGAGTTTAGACAGGACTCAGACTTGAATGACCTGAAGTTAAATGCACAGAATGAGCAAACGGTCATACTTCTAGATATAGGCTTAACTTGCTCAACATTTTATACAATGAAGGAGCTTGGCTCAAATAATAATAATTATAATCATTGCTGAGGATTACCATCCAGGTTTTCAAAGGCTAAATTAATAGACCAACTTGCACAAGCTCTGGATTTGACGTTTGAATGGTTGGGACTGTAAAATGAATGCCGCTGTGGGAGGGCACTTGCCTCCCCCTCCACTCCTGAATATGTTTGCTTTCAAACACAATATGGTCTCTTTAATGGTGACAATTCTTAATCATAAATCCTTATACATAAAGTATATCCTTACGTTCTTTTACAGCAAGTCTGCAAAGTAATTTGCATTGAATGGATTTAGAAAGGACTGAACCATATGCTGTGATTACAAAATCTGTATACACAACTACCATGTAAATGAGAGCAAATTACAATCTGTCGCAAATGTCAAAAAGTAGACACAAAGTGCAAAGTGAAAAGGCTTTATTGAGGTTAGCATACTACACAGCATTTACATCTCTTAAAGACATGTCTACTTCCAGACCATTGAGTTCACGCAGCACAGGTTCAGAAGTGTCTCACAGGTCTATTTCGGGTATAGGCCACCGTGTTACGAACAGCAATATGTTTTCTTGAGCCTTGGTCCCGGGGCACGAGATTAAGTCTGAACCTCTATCCTGGATTATCCTTGAGGCCTTTGGGACGCACTCGTAATCGTGAATGACTCCACCTGAAATGAAGGTCAAAGGAAAAATGGGATTTGATTGAACTCAATTTTGTCACACTCTACAGTACATTATGACAGAGCACGTTGGCATTTTTCAGGACATTACACACAGACAGTTGTCTCTGCTATAAATCTACAAGAAGAATCTTTAATATCCCCAAAAACAATCAGATGATCTATGGTTTCTTATGTTTATAACCTAGAGGAGATATCTACAAGTAGATTACAGTTTGCTTCATCATTCAATTGTACTATAATCTGAATACAAGTTATCAGAAAGCCTCTGCATGTTAAAGTGTACAATAATACAACATTCAACCATCTCCTTAGAGGAAACAGAAAACCATTGTAGTTTTGGCACAAATAAAATGAAAGCTAGATACAATGCTTGCTAACTGCCATACAAAACAAGAAAGGAAGACAGCTGCTGTCTAGTGCCGTATCACCGTACCTTGCCTGCATGCCTGGAGGCTACAGGCTCAATTTACAGTCTGCCTTAGTTCCATGGGTATTAAACAATTCAAAGGAAATGTTGACTTACAAATTGATGGCACGGTGGTTTCCACTCTGCGGATCGCTGATAGGTGCTAGCCCTCTGGTAAGTAAAGCCATGTCAGGTGGAATTTCATATGTTTGTAAAATGTGTGGGGCGCATACGTGGACTCACATGGCCGGGCCGGGGTGGGAGGACACAGAGGATGAGTGGAGGAGCAGTTTGTGTCACATTCAGTTAAAATCAGCAGTTGCCCATTGTACCTTTTAGCACTGTGTTGCAATACATTTGTCACAGTTGTCGTCATTTTTTTTATGGGCTAAATGGAAGTTAAGTGAAATTACCGTTGTGTGTTGTACATTTTGTTATGACAGGAACAGTATTGGCATTTGCTTAGAAATATGTGAAACAGATACACAAACATATACAGGCACGTGCACACAAGCAGATAATGAATGTGTCAAAATAATCATCTGTAGCTGCAGAGGTTAACCAATAATTACACTCTCCATATGTTTACAAAAATAAGCGCTAAAAATTGAACACAGAAAATCATTATAGTATATCTCTGTGACTTTGGTGATGAAACGATGACCTGCAGGTAATTAGCACAGATGTTTGTGGCATACTTAGTAAATTGCTTTGTGTACATGAATATAAATGTAATGAAGAACAAACCAAATGAGGAATCTTTGATAAGCCTCTACACTTGTGCTTTGTTTCTTAGAAAGGTTATAGTTTTGAACGATAGCCAGACAGTCAAAAAACAAATGTGCAACACCCTCCTTTTCTTTTTAATTCTTGGAATACTTGGCTGACCTTCGGGACTGGCACACAGACATAAAAGAAGAAGACAGAGGTGGGAGGAATAGATTGTTTGTTAGACCTTAGTGTTGGCAAGAAAAACAAAGCAGCAGATTGTGGCATGGATGAGACAGGCTGTACCCACTAATACTGATGGTTACAAAATCATTGTCCTGCCTACATATTTGTTTGTGTTTTCACACAATTGTCACATTCTCCATTTGTTTTAATGACTTTGATGATGGCTCAATGTGAAGCATGAGGCTTGTTATTTCCTCCGCGTTGGACTGATGTATTGGTTTGACCTTTGATATCGGCCCGGCAATGCCGTTTACCACCCGCGTGATTGAGAGTCCTGCTAATTGTTTAATAACAGTCTTGCAAATGCAGGAATACATCCTAGTGTATCCCCAACAATTTCAAGGGGGATCACTCTGTTTTAAAGGAGCTGTATGCAACATTTAGAGCGTCTGGGGTGGAACTGTCAGCACACGGTTCTCACCATGGAGACGGCCGAGCCAGCAGCTAGCAGCTAATGATGCTAACTCAATAAACAGCACTAAGAATTGCAATAGTGCTGATGGAGCTTACATAAGGCCCATTCAAACTTCCTGTTCAAGGCATGAATGTTGCACTATTATCGTACCTCTCTGTTCTTTATAGGAGGTTTGATCATGGAATCGGGGTGTGGAGGGTTCTTGCCTTTAAGCTGGCAACTGAGGGAATAACAGTGCAAAAGCAGTTAGCAGCAGATAGCACCTAATCAAAGACAATTAACAACCGAAAATGTCTGCACTTTGGGGAGACAATTAGGTTTGGGAGCTCCTCACCTTCCGAGCAGAGGACATGTATAAACAGTGGTAAATGATTGTTATTGCCATGTTATGCCATTGTTATTGTTTAGAAAGCACTGCCAACACAAATGTTGTATGTCACACTCTATTGTCACACTAGAGACACATATTACACATCATGTTTATCATGCCTTATTTGCTTCCACAGCGCTGGCATGCTGTCTAAAATCACATCCTAAAGTGGCATGATGCCATGAAGGGATGAAGGGACTTTGTAGCAGCCCTATCGCTGGATATCTATGTAAAAAGGGCTACTGTAACCTGTGGGGAAACTGAAGGGTTAGAGCTATGCTTAACATAATCTCAGTGTCAGTAAACTCTGTATTGGCATGATACAGATTGGCGGCAATGAGCTAGCCAGTTGGATATACACATGGGACACGCAAATACTGTCATGTCAACACAACATCATACATAGTAGAGTGACATCATTCTCTGCTCAAGATACCACTACTCCACTACATCTTTACATAGCAAATATCTGTAATCTTCAAGGTCTCTCTCTAAAGGGCCTTTTTGTGTGGCATAACGTTTGAAAACTCGAAATATTTGGAGCCAACTCCTGTCCAGAAATTTAGTATTTAAAACACATATTGACGAAAGCATCCTGTTCCATCATTGAAATCGACAAGCTACGTATCCACTATCCCTAAAACAGCCAGATCTTGCACCAAAATATTACTGTACATACATTCATGTCTGCAGCACTTGTTAGAAAGCGTGCTGGGAAGGTTTAGCCTTAGGCTGCCGATTGAAATTCAGACTCAGATGATGTGATGTGCATCAAACGAGCTGCAATTATAGAAATGATAGAAAAATCAAATAGGAATGGGGATGAACAACTGCATACCAACATGTAATCTCTCTCAAGGGGAGCCATTATCAAGTTTAATAAAGATCAACAATTTTTTTGTTTTTGTTTCTTGCTTTGCTTGGACAAAACACAGCTGACAAGCACTATTATGTGCCTGGAGACAAACATAAACAGTATCAAAAAAGGCTACTCTCCCCAAATTTTTAGTGATCAAAAGTGGAAAAACTTCTGAAAAGCAATGCATTGAGTCATCCAAGACATACTGTGGGAATTTTGTCAAAAAGGAAATTAAAAAGGACAGTTTAAATTGTGTAGCTAGTCTCTATTGGAACAGTGTTACAGCAGATAACAGGGTTTATCAGTGCTTGATCTGTTGTAGAAAGTTTTATAAAACTGTATTTTTTAGTCCTTTCTATGTCAATACAAAGTCGTGCTGTTGCTATTTCTTTTTACTTTCTTTTGATTTTTTTTTTTTGTAAACTGGGCCAGCCCTTGTATTTCGTCCATGTTATTGCACTATTGCTCACACAGAAAACAAAAAGCAGCTTGAACACTGTAACATACATTTTACCCGGGTGCACAGTCCCAGGACAGTAAGGGACGTAAAAGATAAAGACGACAGAGGACAACCTATTGATTTTCAGGTTAGATCAATACATTACAGCAGCAAGCACATTTGGCTGTGTGTGTAAGCTTGTAACAGCAGAAGCAAGCAGATTAATGAGACAACTTGTTGGAACTAATGGCAGAAAAGCACAACTTTTTAATATCAAACTAAAATAGATTTGCCGGTGAGTAAGTAATGTGCATCTACTCAAGAGAATAGCTTATTTTGTGTCTTAACTTCTTAAATTATCTAATTAGACTATTACTTAAAACTGTGATCAGTGTGAACAACCAAATAAATGTGCCCATTATGGTCAATGGTGAGGTGTTTTCTTAAAATTTCTAGATTCTCTTCAAATATGAAATGCAAACAATGTGCAGTACATAACTTTCTAATACACAGTTACCACCAAATTATCTTCAAACAGCCCCCTGACAGAGTTTAATGCCCCTCTCTCTCTTAAAACAATACTGCATAACAGCACATTTCAATAATTATTACCACAAAGGCACGATTCTTGCAGTTATTCTAAATGACTCTGCAGCAAATGAAGCTTAACTCGCCGTGACCACCGGACCAATAAGCTTAATGTTAATCTCTTGCTATTATAAGTGTGAAAAGCTTCTGGTAAAAGCCGGGTCTATTATTTTGGACATAGAGAGCTCTTTATGGCAGAGACAGCAATCAGACAGGAGTTTTTTTTTTAAGTGTGGTCATATCAAAGTGTCAAGTGCAATTAGCTTGCAATTGATTCCTCAAGTTGATGATACCCATAGATTCATATGCAGGCACAATATATGTAAAAGTTCTTCTTATGTCAGTGTTTGAGAACTAAAAGACAAAGCTAAGACAGGTAGAAATGTTTCCCATCAAATCCAGTCTTTGTCTCTGAGTGCAAGCCAGCACTCAAACCCCGTAATCTCAGCATCGAGAATAAACAGAGTAATATAAGACAAAAGAGTCCCAGTCATTAATGTTTTACATTATTAATGTCGTTTTTAACGGACTATTTCAGTAGTGTTTTTGCTGGCTTCACCCACTGACTATGAATCACCTCTATGTTGCATTATTGTCGATTATTTTCCAAAGCACACCACAAGTCTTTGAGAATGATCTCCTACCTTGGAGGCAGCAGTGGGTTTCATTTCAATATCTAGAGAAAATTTACTTGAGGATCCCAGAAATGTGCTTAAAATGGGCAATCAATAGTAGAGAGCATCATGTCACTGTTATGTGGTTTTGTATTCATCTGATATGTCTGCATGTAAATGAGGGGCCACCAGATGATTAAATAAAAAAGGAATAGGAACGAAAGAAATACATATGTCATACAATATCGTGCTTTCCTGACTTTTTTGCCCATTATTCCACTTTTGTTTGTGAAATACTACATTATTTCACCTCTTCAGGGCTCTAAAATCCTTCAAAGGAAATGAGCCAAGAAGAAAAACATTATTCTTGTCAAGAGAGGCTAAAAGTAGACATTGTTCAATTTCAGGGGTCCACCAGCCAAAAAGGTCGGGAACCACTGAGCTAGATAAGATGAAAAATATATTTTTCTGAGGATAAAACTAAGCTCTTTGTCTTTTCTCTTGAACAGTTCAAATTTTGGGGATACAGTGTTTTCCACAACACTTATGAATGACTGGAGAATCAATTACCACCAAGCCGACCGCAAACTCACTGTAAGCGGCTCTAAGAGGGCATAGTCCTGTGTAATCTACAACACCTATTGTCACTCACTGCTACAGCCTTTAAAGGGACAGTTCACCCCATACTCCAAAACAGATATTTTACCTTTTAGCTGTAGCTGTATTTATTAATCTAGATTGTTTTGACTTTGACTACTGATTGTTGGCGATATTGGCCAGAGAGACACTCGGCTTGTGGTGCTCAAAGCGCCAAAAAATGCATATGACAAACTCCACAGCAGTGTCTCCTTGTTGACCTGGTTACTGGAGATAATCCACAGACCTTGCTTTGAACAGTTCCATGTAGGAACTACTTTCTTTCTACTGAACTACACCTGCCAACTGTATCATGGCGCAGAAGGAAGCGTGCATCTTCTACTAGCTAACATAGCACCACTGAGCTAGCTAACAATACAGCTAAGCTTATGAGGATGCCCTAAATGTCAACTTTTAGCGTTGTCACGACAAGCACGAATCTCTGGTCCATGATGCACCCTTCCATGCATGGGTACAGCGGGTGGGTGTAAACAGGTCATGATTTCTGAGAAACAGACATTGCTGTTGACTTTTTCAAATGTATCGTTTGGCTCTTCAAGCACCACAGGCCGAGTGTCATTTACTTCCATTATACTAGAGAGAAGGCAGACATCTCACACCAACACAACCTAGATTGATATGGTTAAGAAAAAAAATTAGGTGTTTTTAATTTGAGGGTGAACTGCCCTTTTAAACCAACATTAGTCTCACTGAATGTTCTTTGTAAGGAGAAAAACATTTGTCCATTGTCGATCAGTCACTCAGTTGTGGTATGTGCCCATTACCATAATTTACCCTGCAGAGAGCAGTGAAACATTTTAACTGATTTAGACTTTCCCCACCATTCTGCCCACTCAGGCGTAATACACCTGCACTTACGGTCACTGCAGAATGGGCCCCCGTAGGTGGTCATGGTGCAGTCACAGGAGAAGCCCTCCCACAGCTGCAGACACACTCCCTGGTGGAGGCAGGAGTCCTCTGTGCAGGTGGTGCTGGGACCTGCAGGGTGTTGACAGCAGATTTACCAGGTGCCTTCTCTACACTTTATTCATGCTTCTTCACTTCTATCCAAAGGAAATAAATGATAAGCCAGTCATTACTAAAAAAAAAAAAAACTGCAGATATTCATAACTGACAGGATATATTAATGTGGATTGATTTTATTACTTGTGCAAGTATTCTTCAAGCTTTTAGAGGAAGGAGGTTCTGCAAGACAACTATAGCGATTTAAACAAGGCAACGAAGACAGTTTTACCCGGCAACAATCCTTTACTGATCATCAAATCTCCACACTGATAACTCATACAGGCGTAAATTTGACTTTGCTTGGTCGTGCTCCGAAGGGGAAGACATCTATTGATTCTGGAGACTCCATGACCTTCACCCAAGAGTCACCCTCAAGCCAAACTTTGGGTACACTTATATAACTAGTCTTTCATGACCTGTGCAATGTTTGCTGTAAAGCAATGGCTGCCTGGGGAGATTATTAAGTCTTGGTAAAACTCTGCACTATTCAGAGTTCTCGTTTGTTTGATTAGAACTCCACAAAAGCAGCTGGACTTTGTAACTACAGGGTGATATTATTACATGTTAGCGTGTCTAATCAGACATAATAAAACCAAAGAATGGGTTCACCGGCCAATCACAATGGAGCACTCGATAAAGCTGTTTAATACTGCAACAAATGTGGTGTAATTAGTTTTCAATGAGCAGTGACTCACTGAGTTCCCCTGCGTTTCATCTCTGCTCTTACATCAGTCGGAAATAGAGGGAAATCAGATTACAGGTGTTTTAATACTGCGCAGCATTCTCCCGGCCTCACCTCCACAGCCGTGCTCCACCTCTCCCACCTTGTGGAGGGCATCGGCCAGCAGGTCGGGGAGTCTTCCGTTCAAGTCCACAGATGCCAGGCAGCCCTTGTATCCTTCACGGGACGCAATTAACCTGGGCAGGCTGCTGTACATGCTCTTCCCAACACCACCGATGTACAGCTCCCCTGTGAGGTACAGGAAACAGTCAGGAGAAAATCTCTTCGTTTGCTACAACCAAGTATATGTAGATGTATATTCTGAAACAGGCTGGTTACACAGAAAAGTGCAAATATGAGCATAAATCATCTTTATCCTATTTAATTCAATTCAATACTACTGTTCTGCCATAAAGTCTAGTTGTAATGCCTATAATGTTTAGTTTGTGTTGACACCGTCATTGAGGTGTTCAATTATTAATTCAGTGTGTTTTAGCACTGAGGTCACAGTTAGTAGGGATGTATCCTGAGGTTATTCCTTGTGAGGGGCTCATTGCATGGATGGCACACTGTAAGACACACTATCGTGTTTGTGTAAAATTAAAATGGCTTTCATTTTGCAAAATCCTTTAGTGTGCCTTGGGCTATTTTTGAGGGAGACATGTTTTATATAATTTTTTTTGAGACCATATTCTACATATTCAATGAGCCCTGGGGACAAAAAAAATAGAAACACCATATAGGGATGAACCACTTTTAAAAATCTTTTTATTTTATTTTTTTTACATTCAAAGCTATTGAGGTTTTCAATTAAGCTTTGGATGTATGTCATGAAAAAACCCCAAACTTTTATTAATCTTTTTTTTAAATTAAATCATCTTTCTTAAATGAGTAAGTGATGATGCTGTTAGACTGCTGCTAGTTCGCCTGGTTAACACACGTGCATGTTTCCCTTTGTGTGCAGCAAGCAAGAAAGACAACATTTTTTTGACCACTGTGAAAATGTTGTTTATAAAAAGCTCAGCATCTGCAAATATGAATTAAAGCAAAACATTCGGAGAAATAAAAACAGTAAATTTTGGAAATGATTACATCTGTCTGTTTTCAATACATTTGGACTTAAAACTAACTCTGGAGTTATTGGAGAGGATTGGATTGCACGAGTTAGTGACATCTTTTCCTGCTTTTAAAGGCTGCATTACCGTAAAACGATGTATTTTCTGAACTTACCGGATTGTTCTAGCTGTTCTGTTATTTACCTTTACCGGTTTTGTAATTCACATTACTGATGATAATTCAGAAAAAATCTTATAGTGTAAATATTTTGCAAAAGCAACAACAGTCCACCCTAAATAGCATTGCAATATCTATATTGAGGTATTTGGCCAGTAATTAAAAATTTGAATGTTAACATTACGAATAAGGCTTTGACATTTCAAGGTATTCATTATACCCCTAAAACATATAATTGGATTTAGATATTCCAGGCAAAAATAAACATTGTTAAGTTGTAATTCAGAAACAGACCCCAGATCTTAACACTTCATCCTCCATTTTAAGAGCTACTGATTGGTGCTCATTTCCCAACTCAAGTTTCAAATTTTAAACTGAATGTGCTCCCCCAGAAAAAAAGAAAAAACAAAGTCCACACACTGGATTATGCTCCCATAAATATGTATGTGCATATATGGGGCTTTTTGTATATATGTATATATTTTTATTTGTTTTCATTTGTATATGTGTTTATACATATGTTTTGTAATCTCATCTTCCTTTTATTCTTTTTCTTGTCATCACATGTTTAATCGACATTGTTTTAAGTTGTTATCTATAATGTTTTTGTCTTTATATGCATTTATGAATGGAAGCCTACTGGGTACAAGGTGACCTGTCAGGTGATCTGGTGTAGTAAGTATTTGAAGGTGTGTGTCTGCATTGTTTACTTGTCTGATGATGGGCATGATGCTGAAAATGTCAAATAATCTAGTGTGCAGCCTTTGTTTCTTCTTCTCTTGTATCATCTTTTATAATACCACCAAGTCTTTTTGTCGTCTGGATGTGTGTGCTTCTGAAGTTTTTAAACTGAACTTGTTGGATTATGATTGGTTCACAATCTGGCAGAACAAACATAAACACAGAATGCCCCGTGTTAGCAAGCTCTCTCTGTTCGCTCTAATGAAATACTTTCAATTGTTCGGATAAATTACCTTTTAAATCCAGGTTCCGGGCTCCACTGGCGTGTTGGGTGACAGTGCGGGAATCAATCTTGAGGATGTGCACATTGTTGTTGTCACGGGAGATCATCACATTGTGCCACTGGTTGTCACTGAGTGGCTTGTCAGAGTTTCCCTTCATTAGCGACGGCCCATTTCCCAAGTCAAAAACATAATGAATGTACCTACAGGACAATGCAGATGTTTACATTCAGTATTTCTTATGAAGAATCAATACACCATATGTCGCTATGTGATATACTGCAGAATGTTTCAAACTATTCTAGCTATGCAGCTGTCTGCCAGCCTGCGTTATGATGGGCTCAAAGTCAGAAATGTTCTCTGTTGACGTACAAATAAATAACAGTAAATGAACTTAAATACACACGGAAAAGCTGAAGGCAAATCATTGTGTTGATATTAAATTTGATCAGCAAACTCTGGCAAAAAAAAGAAAAAAAAGAATCTAGTTTGAATCAAAGTTAAGCAACATCCATGACAAAGCTGCTACACTTCACACAAAACACTGAGCAGCCTGGACACTATGACAGAAGTGTTGGAAGCCATTTTTTGTCTGTGTTGTCTGTGCAAGCTTCTGCTGCAGGCTCCAGAGCTGAACACGGCCTCCTGCTGACTAATTGCTTACACTGGGAGAGAGTCTGTGCAAGGTTTGACAGTGGGAAGCTACGACTGTTGCTTTGCTTGCTCTGTTTCGACAACCTTTCTCTTCTATTCTCTCTGAAACAAAAATTATTTGTGATGAATAAAACATTTGGAACATGTTTGTCGCTGGTGAGAATGACATCGGCACCGCGGTAATGGCAACTATTGTCTTTGCACTGGTGCTTCCTCAATCTGCTCCTCTCCCTTTAACAAAATTATTTATGATGAGCAAATGATTTTAAAGCTATTTTGTGGTTCTCTCTACAGTGCTGCAGGCTCATGGACTGAAGATATGAATCATGATTAAGTAATTTGAAGCCCGAGAGAGAAGAGAGTAGAAATTCTCTATCCTTCCATGGCCAAGATGGTTTCAATAAGCTGCAGAAATGATTTACAAATTTGAAAAACACAAGTGCAGGAAAACGCAAATGCAAAAGCTGCAACAAAAATGCAAAGGCAACATAATTGCAAAAGCTACATCAAAAGCAAGCATCAACAGATGTTGACAATGAAACGGACCGACTGACATGACTGGACCAGTGGACTCTTATTGCCTACAAATGTGGAACAGTAAAGAAAATAGTTTGCTAGCCTCTTAAAACCCACTGGGACGCCTCCAGTCTGCTTAAGCTTAGAATTGCACTAAAATATGAATGTTTAAACTTTAGTCAGTATAGACTCAGTTAGATTTTCCAGAATTCAGTTGTTTAGCATGGTAAACAAAAGAGACAAAAAAGTTGACACTCTCTACCTTCTAGTCAGTAAGTTCAAATGTGGCCATTCCTTCATATGTATTCCTTTAGTATGTAAGGGTCCATGGATAACAAGAATAATAATGTTTTTTCATGAAAATCAATCCAGTTGTGAACATAGACTGTACATAAAAATGATGACCTAATAGCTTCCCAAAAGCCAAAACGTCTCAATCGCCCCCTGGTGGCTGGCTGCATAACAGGTCATAAACATGCATGTTAGTGAATGGGACATGGGCCAAACTAAGAACTAAAAACTCAAACTGAGTTTTAGTTTAGTTTTTTAGTTTTAAAATGATGGTATAGAAAAGAGGTTTGAAGCCAATCAATAAAGGATTATCTTATGTTTTCTTAATTTTCAAAGTGGCCAAACAGTGCCAATGCTAGGTCCGTCAAGTGAAAAAAACTGGGCCCAAAAAGACTTAATATTGGCTTACATTGTGAAAAAAATGTATATAAATCAATGGATACATTTTTTGATCAACACAACCCTCATAAAACGACTCATTTCACTATCAAAATTTGATTCATTTGGCCCAACAACATTTGGAAAGTCTAAGAGAGCTGCGAGATTAAATAGTTTCATCCCCCATCAAAGTAAGCTGAGCGCTAAACTGGAAGTCAGCCACTCGGCCTAGCAGGGTGAATTCCTAAACCTAGTGCGCCTGCTCTGTGGGCTCTACGATGCAGAAGCAGCGCCGATCATCCGGGTAATTTCATACCAAGGAAACAGAGCTTTTTAGGCTTCATGCACCACTGAGCAACCTTCATAGGAATGAACAAGGTCTTGCCCTCAGTACTGTATCCAAGACTCTTAATACATCTATGGGTAGGACAGATGTTTGGGTGGGAACTTAATCTTGCAGAGATCTCTGGGATATTTTGGCTTCATTTTTATACAGTGGGAGTAAGTGAAGATGTGTTATCCATCATTATATACAGTCTATGGTTGTGAATTTTGTCATGGGAAGTCTATTGCTCACTGTTTGCAGTCTTTGTTTGTCAAACTAAGATGACAAATCCCTCCCTGAAAGAAATCTTTCCATTTTAACCCAAACCATGATCTTAACCTAATCATTTCTGACAAAGAGCCCTGAGGGCAAACTTCCCCCAGCAGCACAATACACAGCCTTAATATTGCTCGGCCTCCATACACATAAAAAGAAAGTGTACATAAATATGAAATCATAAAGGTAATGAACAACATAGAAATAACAGTTGGCCATTTCATAGTCAACCTCTGTTGATGCTCACAATTGCTGTAGCAATTGAATTAGGGTTTTCTGTTACTGCACTTTTTTTTTTTTAATGCAAAGCATTTTGGATGTGCAGTTCGTTCTAAGCATCTGGGCCACTGTACTTTTCTTATGCCTTCACATTTGCAATACAAATGTTCTAACACCAAAACAAAAGATTCTAAAAGCACAAAACTAGTGGATATGAATAGTTTGTTCCTGTCCTGAATAGCCCCTCTATGCAGACTACAGCTCAGTCCAAACACCACAGCACTTACCCTTTGACCAGCTCCACCACAATGAAGTCACTCCCATCCCCAGAGTTGTAAAGTATCAGGCCGTCAGGACTGGTGGTCTTGAACTGGAAGAAAAGGTGCATGGAGGCGTAAGCCTGCAAGGTGGAGAAGGCCAGGTAGCTGGCTTGGGCTAGAAAAGTTACAGGATTAGCCACAATGTGCCTCATCCCGAATCGAGCGTTCAGCTCGCAGTACGAGATGTCTCCGTTCTTGCACTGGTCAAGATAGAGCATCCCGTTGAAGGAGAGAGCTTGCAGATGCCCAATGAAGTTGGAAGGCATCACGGAGATGAAACGCCGCTCTGTCATGATCCCTGTCTCGATGTTATTGAATTCCAGGCGAGTGTGGGCGCCGGTCATGTGGCCTGAGAAACAAAACATGCAGCTTAAATTGCAAATTCCTCCCAAAATCACCTTTGCAAGCACAGCTCCTTTATTCTACCACATACCTTCTACTGTCACATTGTCCACAGAGAGCTGCAAATTCTTCCCACGCCGCACCACCTTCACTGTGTGCCACTCATTGTCATTCAGCTTCTCGCCTACCAGGAGTACCTCTGGTCCCTTGCCTAAGAGGAGGAGAGCGTCAAGTGACAATCATACCACATCAGCTCAGTGTACACTCTTTCCACATGAAGCTCTCTCTACTCAGGGTGCATATATTCATTCACCTCCAGAAGCACTCACACACACAGGCGTCAACTTTTACCTGCAACCAGTAATTTGCACTCACTCAGTGCACAGTCAAAGCTGGAATGAAACAAAGAAACTGCAGTAGTAGCTCCTATTCTGCAGGTTGAATAGGCAACATGTGTAAAATTATTCCTGTGCTGAAATAGCATGCTTTCTCTTTAGAGGGTCATTTGATTGATGTCTATTGGGGATACATGTATTATCTAGAGGCTTGGCTCAAACATACAGTTTCAAGTTTCAGGATTTCTGCACTATCCTCTGCCTTTTTTGCCGGTTTCAAAATAGGTCACAGTGCAGAAGCTTGCCACTGCAGCACCGTCATCCCGAATCAGTGCCTATGCAACAGGCCGACACGGCAGTTCAAAGGAGTTCTGACATCGCTTGGGAAACTAATTGGCCATGCCTAAGCTGACTGTGCCTTTAGGGGTTTGTCTGTCTAATTGAGCTCAGGGTGTAGGAGAATTACAGGGGACGTACAGAGGGCAATAAATGGAAAACATCAACTGGTTTCCGAACACTGCACTATTTCATCCTCAGGGAAATAAAACTGCAACTGGAGACTTTGTCCAGGGCTGCATATCAAGTGTCTTTACAGCTCACCACATGATACCACCTTTCACCTGCTTAATATTGACTACGCACACCAGACAGATCAATCGCATCAAATCCTGCTTCCTCTATATTTGACGGATTTACTTAGATAATGAAAGACAAACCGCTCGCTGGAGTCATGTCCAACACAAAAACAGAAATGTTTATCTTGTAAATCTCTATCATGAAAATAGAGGTACAGACAAGATTTGCTGCATTGAAAAAGGAGATAGTGGAGTGCCAGATAGCAGGGATCATTCACCTTATCTGTGCTTCTCAGAGGGGAGCTTCCCTGCCATCTAATGTCAGCGCCTGAGAGTCTGTTTGCAGCTCTTCTTGGGGAGTACTGACATCACCACACATGTGAATGAAAGCATATAACGGCTTTGTGGCTCCAGAAAGACCTGAGCAAAGCTGGATAAAATGCTTCAGTGATGTCACTTGAGTCAGCATCTGTGGGTACTGAAGACTACAAGTTGGAAAAATATTAATGCTTGCATGGGGGTGCGACTAGCGGCTCAAGACTAAATTAGCCGCTAACAGTATATCACACCTCAGTCTTCATATATTGGACAGAAAATATGAAATGACCATGAACTCTTTATACCATATATACAGCAGCAGCATGTACTGTGATTTTTTTTATGTACTGGTACAAGTACATCAAGTTAACATTAGCCAACGTTGAATTTAGATTTCACACAGGACACAAAAGTGGTCTCTTGGGTGATAGTCCTGTGTTTGTTTGACCTGTATGCCAATTTTGTCTGTCCTTAGATGCCCAGTCATGACCCGCCGTACTCTATCTCTGAGCAGCTACTGCTTGTTTCCTTCGATCCTTGGAAAAAAAACATCTTGCCTCCCTAAGGCAACTTGCTCGCTCTTCATCCCACCTATCAGGTCGTAACATTAACCACTGCCCAATGCATGATGTCGTTGAACCACAGATTTTGTGTTTCTACCACAACAAAGAATTCTAATTGACTTTCCATTGGCAGTGTTTCATTTTAAAACATAGCATGCCACCACTACGTAGTATTGTGTTGAGAATTTGTAGTCATTTTACATATTTTTGTGAGACCAGGCTTTTCTCTGATTGAACTGCTGACTGTCAAGTTGCATTGTGGGTAATATAGGCCTTGACAAGGCAGGAGAATGTGTGAAATAAGTAATAAAATATCTGTAGTTCCGCTGAATGGATGGTAAATTGGTGCAATACTCTTTTAATAAAATCATTTACTGTTATTTGTTGTAGTATTTGATTTGATTTATGGTCATAAATAATGTTGTCTCAGTAAATAAAAATGAAGCACGCAGTAAAACTGACAGCGCAGCCTGTGCTTGATATCACTGATAGTGATCTATCTCCAACACTGCAGTGGGCAGTAAAATGGTGGAATATAATATGTATTCATACAGACATCTGACTGTAAACCCTTTGAAATGTGGGCCCTTTCAAAGTGCCTTCGCTTCACAAGCTCAGCTTCCAGAGGCTTGAGAGCAAGCTGCACATGTAAAGGGTCTATTTTGTCCAGTTTGATCCTCAGTTAAAATTGAATTTGAGTCATATTTTTAAACAAGGATAACTTCAAAGGCATGGTGCAGTTATACAGGTCAGCATTATGAGTGAGCCGAGACTTTGAACGCAGGATGTGTGTGTTAATCAAAGCATGTTATGGTAATTCTGTAATTTTGTAGGACAAATGCCTCATTTCAAAAGTGTGTTGTGTACCATTATTCCTCATATTCTGCAAGAATTAATCAAGAGCGCTGCAGCAACATTTGTTCTCACAACTACAACCCTCCCACCGACAGCTTCCAAGCAGCTGCTGCAGATGGGCTGTCTCTTTGATTCCTTCACAAACACTGGCAAGATCCCCCACCTGAGAATCAAGTTGTACGATAATCCTTTAAGGTAGTCCAAACAAGGATATTTAAAATTCACAATGAGTCTGTGGTGCAAAGTGTAATTCCCTTCAATGATAGTGCTCGCTAAATGATGATCGTTTAAATCATTTAGGCAGATAATTCTGCAATTTAAAATTTGGCTCCACTTTCTGTTATCAACCATAAAATCCATTAAGAAGCCATCCATCATCACATCTGCAGTATTAAGCTCTTCAGAGGTCACTGGTGTAGCATACATACGGCATAATTGATCAGGAAGGCGATTCATTTTGCACACAAAGATATGCACATACAGTACATTTTTTTCCTGGGAGTGTGTGTGATGGTACAATGCCATCTTCTGGTGAAGAGGGTTATTTCTTGGGCAGATATCTGAGGCAATAGAGGATATACAGCCATGTTCAACATATTATCTTTGCTTTTGCACGATTATTTATCTGCATATTTTACTTTCTATTGAGAGCAATGGATATTTAAAAATGGCTGTAAATTGCTCTTTTGCAGGCAGGTCACTGGACTAAGTTTACACACATGCACACCTCACTCCATGCACACATGATTGCACACACTACTCACCTCGATCAGAGAAAAACATTGTAATCCATTAAATATAATGGGCTTGCTCACACGTGTCATAAATCTGCCGTAACAGTAAAAAGGTCCCCTTTTGCTGTATAGCCATTAAATCAGCATCACAGATCAATAGAATAACATGAGATAAAATTACAGCACAAACTGCAAGTTATTGATTTTTCTATTGTGCATGCTTAAATGTTAAAATATGATTGAGAGTACATAAACAGTTGTTGTAGTTCCTCTCAGCTCAGATGAGCGTAAACAATATAAACAATATAAACACTGGTTGCAAATCATTGAAAAATTGAACATGAACAGTTCATTTGATTTCAGAGAATCCAGGAATTATTCATACATGAAGAGTTGGAAACAAGCTTTCAGCCAGCACTCGATTATAGTGATAACTTTTATAAGCATTCATAAGCCTCCTCTGTATTGGATGATCTATATCAGAGAGCCGCTCACCTCTCCACTGCCAATAGCTTTTATCTATTTTTCCCACCACTGCAGACTGAACTAAAACTTAAATTGCCTGTCTCTCACTGTCAGGTGAGAGCTACAATCTACATCATGAATTCAAACATCAGCACAGTACAATCCTAAAGTACCGCTCCATTTCACAAGAGTATAGAACACCAGGATATCAATTCTGTTGATAGGGGAAAATCTGCCTTTTAATCAATGGGATTTTGTTCGCTCATTTAAATACCTCATAGCTCATTACAATGAAATTTGAATATTTGCTGTCACGTTTCTCATCCACTTTTGTGTAAAGGATTGTTGTTGCAGGATTTTATGCAGTGCACTTATCCAGCTTCTTCATCCTCCATTTTACAGCAAATATGGTCAAGGGACATCATTAAAGAAACCTCCTACGTGTCAACTCTTGTCTTATCTCAGCTTTGGATGACATTTAGGATTTGGGGTATTATAGAAATATGTTTCTAAACTGCATTTAGGAAAAAAATCTTATCCTATGATAAGAATTTTGCTATTACAAATTTGTCCTGACTAGCATAAGTTAGGAATCCTAAGTTAGGATGTTAAGGATAAGTGATTCTTAACCAGGGGTTTGGAGACCCGCAGGGGTCCTTGAGGGAGCTCAAACTGGTCCCCAGAAAAATAGAGAATTAAATATTTTCAATATTTAATTTATTATAGATGTGAGCCCAATTTAGGTAACAGTCATAAGAATGATTAAAAATTAAGATGGACAGATAACTGACCAATTGGCTTAAGTAATTAAAAACATAAGTAAAGTATTCCCAGCTTCTTAAATGTGAATATTTTCTGGTTTCTTTATTCCTCTGCGGTGTTAAAGTGAATATATCTGCATTTTGGACAGAACAAGACACTTGAGGATGTCATCTCAGGCTTCAGGAAACACTGATCCACATTTTTCACCATTTTCTGACATTTTGTAGACGAAACATCTGATCACGTAATTGAGAAAATAATCAACAAATTAATCAACAAGGAAAATAATTGTGAGTAGCAGCCCTAGATGGAGGCCCCTAAAGTGAAATGTCAGTATAATCAACCAAAATAAGTCAGTAAAATTATCGAATGGAGGTCGATGACCTAATTTGTATCAATTTAGGGATCCCTGACACAAAAAGCTTGAGAACCACTGGGGTAGATACTGTCATAAATTTAAAATAACTGCCAAAAATTGCAGCAGCACTATTGTTGGGTCTGTACGGCCATAACAGTGGAGATAGGGAACAACATGAACAGTGAAATTTAATGATTGAAAGGCTACTCATTGATGACTTCAAATAATAAACAAATTATTGCTTATTTTGAAATCAAATGAGAAGAAAACATCCCGAAAAGGTTTCCTTAACTCCACTGACACAATTATTGTCTCCGACCTCTCTTTCTTAAAACTGAATGCCTATCATTTTCATTTATGATAACAAGCTAGCTAGCCAGTGACAAGACAGAGCCATTATTATGGCGTGTCCATGTCAAGCAGCGTTACAGTACATCCTAAACGTAGAGACAGGCATGACAGGACATGTGCCGGTTAATGAATGAATTTCACAGTTACAGTTAGGATTTAATGCTCCACTGACAAAATGACCATTTGTAAATCAATAGGTCATGTCTTGTTACTTTCAAATCGTGAAGAAAAGTTTGTTGTTCTTGCATGCCTACACGGAAAACAGCAAACATATTGATTTGTCGATTGATTTGGAGCCACTTGCATTTAACAACAGCAAAACAAGCTCTCATACAACTTGTGCAGTGTAATCCAAGTCTCATTTATCCAGTCGTATACTCAGTACTTCCCAAACATATGTACTTTTGCTAAAATTTTAAAACTGAAGTGAAATTGAAATGGAAAAATGCATGTGTTTGGGAAGTGCTCAGCACATGACTGGATAAATGGGACTTGGGTTATATTGCATGAGTTGAATGAGAGTTTGAGATGTTTTTGATACATCAAAACAATAATTCAATGTGATATTTTTCCTTGGAGGCATGTGAAAAAAACAAATCGTTCTTCATGAACTGAAGGTGAATGCAACATGTTTAGTGTATATGTAAATGGTCATTTTGTGGGTGAAGTATTCCCTTAAGATAAGATAAGACAGGAGGTCTGAGGTAGGACAAGAGACAGCCATGTGTTTAGGAACTGCTGTTGTGATAGGAGGATTGGATTTTTCCTATCTTTGAAACTAAAGTTAAGCTATAGAGTTAGGATATTTTTCTGTAATGAGGCCCTTGGATGACTGTCAAAATTAAAATCTTTGGGGTATCACAAAGCAAAATAGCACACACTATTGATGTGTGATGAGTAGTTCGACTTAGACACTCATTTTGAATTTTGTCATGAGAAACTGACAGCTGGTGATTTAATTTACATAAAAAGGATATGTTCCACCACATGTTCTCTCCTGAAATATGAAGGCTGCAACAAACTGTACTCTCTCGAGCATGTTTTAACATTTAAGCAAAAACATTTTAGTTTGACAAATGACAGTTTTGTTTCATCTGTTTATCAGGCCGACTTTTAAACTGCCTAAATTGCTTTTTTCCCTCCCTCTAAACTTGAAGCTGCAAGCTGCTTTTCTCACGCAGATAATTGCTGATTGTACTCGAACTGCACCCAATTATCAGCCTATGTGTGCAAATTGGTCACAGGCAACTGAATGACAGACTCATTGGCAGCACAACAGCTGGATACTGTACATTGAATCTCGCTACATTCGATTACATGATTATACCACTGCAATAATGAGAAAATGTGTCATTTAAATTGTTGCTAAAATGCGGATTTCACGAGTGCAGAGCAAAAAGATCCAATTATATTCAACCGCACAGTTGAGTCTTGTTCTTATCTTTGTTATGATGCTTGTGAGCAGCATAACAGCAACAGTAAACATGGGGAATTGTGGGGCAGAAGAAATGAATTATGTTCTGTTTCACAAGGGAATAGAGCAAGAGGCATATGATTACACCACAGTGCATGTTCTCTAAATCATGGTACAGTAAATAATCATAGGAGACACTTACTGAGATTACAGTCTATCCTGATACAATCTGGTGAGAGAGAGAGTGAGATGGTGAGATTAAAAGAAAAAAAGAACAGCACAAAAGAGGAGAATATTTCACATCCTTCAAGGTACATTCTGCAGACAGTTCAGTGCTTTTCAGAGCCCACCATCCGGGGACAGCCTCGAGAGTCTAAACCACCACTTTCCTCCCCGTAGTGTACATAACATTAGAAAAAGAAACAGTGAGTGAAAGGATCAGCATGTGTCTGGCACTGCTGGAAGCACAATAGACCAGCTCAAAGTCGGGATCAATAAGAGTTTTATTGACCGTAAAAGTGGAGGTGCACCGGTTTTATTTTTAGTGTTGGTATCGGCTCGGATGCAGCTGCTTACATTCAGGCGTCTGCAAATGAATTTGACTGTTTCAGATACTGGGACTGATAGTTTTACTGACACAAGCAAATATGCGCCGCTGTGGGGAAAATTGTCTGAAGCAGATAACAAAAATGGAACCTGTGCTGGATTTAGTTCAAGATTTCAACATGTGAAACAGAATAAAGCATCTTAAAGCCTCTCACCCAAAGAAGCATAAAGAATTCACTTCTGAGAAAAGGTTAGAGTGGCTATTGAGCGATACTTAAAGCTGGGGTAGGAAGTTTGAGGCGTCATTGTGCAAAAATCCAATAATAAAGCATACTATAATTCAATTAGACAGAGAAAAAAGTAGACTTGCACCTCCTATGGCTCTGTTGTCAGGCTTTTGAAAACCTAAGTCATTATGGGAGACTTTGGGCATTTCAATGAAAGGGTGTTCTTAATGGCAGGATTTTTTCTTAACACTTGTGGAGTTGTGTCATCTTCAAAATGGCTTCTCATTGTGATTCATTGGTATCACCACCACCTGCATTCACTAGAATCAGGCAGATAATCAGGAGTGGGTGACCCCCCCCCTGCCATGTTCATAAAATGTTTGCTTGATTCCTGTTCACCCATTTGCACCCTGATGAAGACCTTAAGATCCAAACCGGTCGATGTTTCAATTAAAGTAGCTGTGTTCCCAATACAAGCTTTTAACTTTATTTAAGTGCATTTGCTCCTGCTCCACGCATGAGGGCTTGAAGTGTGTTTTTCCCTCTCATTTTCTTAATGGCTGTTACACAAATGCTTATGCATGTCCCTTTGGTCAAAACCTGATTCAATGGTGGACTATCCTGCAGAGAAAGTTGCTATTCCAGCATTAGCACCAACTGCCTGTACTGCAAAGCAACCCCACAAAGTAAGACTGACTTATTTAAAATAAAGTCTAAGAGGGAGTCTGACAATAAATGCAATAAAGACGTGTCAGTATCAGCGAAGTGTTTCAGAGATGGAGCGGAAATGTTGCTAATAGTTTAGCCTTCTGCTAACGGGAGTTAAAGGCTCACGGCTACAGCTACAGTAATTTAAGTTCACATTTATTTAGTCAACAGCTTCAAATAACAGTGTGTTCTCCAGAAGAGCAGGCAGAGAGAGACTGACCCCCCCCGTCAGTGCCCAGGTCTGAATTCAGCCAGCACAAACCCCAGCTCCAGGGAGCTGAACAGCCCCGACTTCCTGCTGATAAGCAAACTTTCTGTTGCTGCCTTTACATAGGTTCGACCCGCCACTACTGTTGGCCCCCAGCCCACCGTGACACCTGGTCTTGGGGGTTTGTGCTGGCTGAAATTGAGCTACTACAACTGCAGACCAAATATGCATCTCCCCCACTAGTGACCGCTCTCCTCCCAGGGAAGGAGTTCACAGCGGTTGGGCGTATTGTGAAGGGAGGCTGGGGTGGCCATCTATTTACTTCTTGTCTCTTTTGTGGTCTGATAAACACAGAGAGAGTGAGTAAGGAAAGGAGGGCTGAGGGAATGCACTGAACCCAACTCAACGATGAAATTAAATAATTTATAATGTATATATAATGTATGGGAAATGGTGGGTTATTGTGTGATTGCGTGCATACTCCTGTGGTTGACCGGTGGGAGAGGCTTAGGACAGAGAGGGGAGAGCTGCAGGAGGAGGGTGTATTTTAAATTCTGCTTTTTTTCAGATTTCTGTCTACCCCAGTTTTAATTTTGAAGATTACTCGGATTACGCAGAATTTGTTATTCACGTTTTCTTGACAGCCTACATGCATTCATACGTGATAATTAATGGTAATGATGTGATTCATTAATTTCACCGAATATTACTGAGAAGGTCGTTATTCTGTGTAATTTAATATCTCTCAGGGATATTATACTTGGTAGTCTGATTGTTTCGGAATATTTGACTTACTGGACCAGTGCACCTCTACTCCAATGCCCAAACCTTGATCTGTCTTCACTCTTAAATTCAAAGTGCTGTTATCTGAAATGATCCAGTCTCCTGCTTGTTCTGCAGGCTGTCCTGGTAGTAGTGTATTTTCAATGTTAAATTACAGAGGAAAGGGCGATTTGCACAACCTGCAGCCACAATGAACCTTACACTGTGAAAATAACGACACCAGCACAAATGTGATGCTTTGCTAACATTTTCTCATGCTAATATCTTCTAAATCCATTTGCAATATTCACAATTTCGGCCTCAAAATGGATTCACTCGCTTGTCATTTGCATATCCTGCCTAATGAAACCAATTTCATCCGTGAATATATTGGTGCAAGTCATGTGGCTGAGGAGTGCTCTCAAGCTGTCAACCATCACAGAGCAGTGGATACAGACAGCCAGAGACCAGAGTGACCTTCTGCTGCAGGTGTGTGAGTGTGTGTGTGTGTGTGTGTGTGTGTGTCCATCACTGGCACCCTCTGCTCAGTGAAGCGGCTCTAAACTGGACAGGCCAGTAAATGTGAGGGGAGGGAACTACAATGGTTGCATCTACGGCGTGAGCAACCTAAGTGGTAATATTTCAGCGTAATGATGGATCTGGTCTCTGACTGCCTTCTCCTTGAACTGCAGACAAGCCATTGAAGGGCTGAAAGAGCCGAGACGGTCAGATGGGACCTGACCACTGGATGAACTGAGAGAGAGAGAGAGAGAGAGAGAGAGAGGGAGAGAGAGAAGTAGAGATAGGAAGAGAGAGAGAGAGAGAGAGAGGTAGAATATACATACATGCCTACAGTTGCTTAAACCCCTTGAGTTTTTCAATAGCTCCTTATATTGAATTAAAAAAATCTAATGATGACTTAAAAAAATGATTTTAGAATTAGGAAATTGCATTCTTCATATGTTTAATGCTGTAATTTAATGTATTTCTTTTAGGATGCACCAGAAGCCAAACTGTGCTACAAGCAAAATGCCTTGGCATCCTGGTGGTCTAGTAGTTAAAGCCCATAAGCTAATACATAAACATAATGTCCATAGCAAACCATGGACAACTTTTAGGAAATCTTCTCTTCCTGGTGGAGAGTTAGATGCCCTTCAAATATGAAGCTACAGCCAGCTAACAAGAGTAAATATGCCAATTTACTGTTTTACAGCGTATAATGTACTGGACTATTTCTTGGCTCTGAGGGGTTGCCAAGCAACCAGCATCGACTCCAGGAAGTGACTGTGTAGGCCCAAAAAAAAGTCTGACACATAACCTCCAATAAAACAGGGAATTGTCATTTCAGTTCACTTCAGTGTTTGCACAGATTAAGCAAAAAAGATACAACATAATAATTAGTAAGTTTTATGGGTGATGGCAGGTGCATTTGTTACCATATCTAGCTTTTTCCCTCTGCTTTCCAGTCTTTGTGCTATGCTAACCCTCTGCTGGCTTATACTTCACGAACAGATATGAGAGTGGTACGAATCTTCTCCTCTAACTCTCCATCAGGAATTGAAAAATCTAATTTCCTAAAAGGTCCAAGTATTTATTAAAATACCATCCATAGATTAACAACTTTTAAACTCCAAATAGAATTGATGTGATAAAGTAAACCATTAAGGCCCTGACACACCAAGCCAGTGGTTGGTTGTTGGTCAGTGTTGGGCTGTTGGTGACCGTCTGTTGCCTAAAGTTGCTGCAGTGTGTCGCGCACCACTGGCCCTCATCATCACTTGTGAGCCTGTGGTTCATCTCAGCGCACAAGAAGAGAAACTAAACTGAGGAATGTAAACAAATGGCTAAAGTCATGGGGAGTGAGATCTAAACAAACTTGTTATATAGGGTAAGATTGTTTTTCTTTAGATACTGAGCTCTTTAGCAGAAACATTTTCTGATGATTTATTCCCGAGTAAACAGCTTTATCCTCATCATCTTTCTCTGGACTGCTTGTCATCATCTGCTGGACGCTGTATGACGGTGACAACGATTTTCAAAATAAAGAGGATGATATGGATCGATGATTACACTTTATATTAATGTTACATGATCGTTGTTCATTTAATCGATATATCGATGAGATGGATGGATCGTTACACCCTTAGTTGTTAGTAGTTGCTAACTGGCTAACTAGCATCTTGAATCCATCCCGTGGTCTTCTGGTTTCCATTTTTGGATGGCAAATACAGACTACCACCACATGCTGGTATGGAGAGTTACTTCCTCTCATGCAGGCGCAGAACTACACACTGGTTGTAAGTTGGTCGTAGTCTTTGTTGTGTTTTCAAGTGCAGCTTTTAGGCCGAGGCACAGACGAGGCGATGTAACAGTCGGCTTTATCGACACTAGTTGTATGATGTTGGTTTGGTGTGTCTTGGACATAAGTTAGTTAATTTTGAGATGTTCTTTCATTTCCTGCTATAAGCAAACCAATGTATATTTGGCTAAAAAAGATAAAAAACAATAGAAAATAGTTTCTGAGGATATTCTGTAACTGCATCCCTCATCATTCCATATATCTGCATTGTGCTATTACTTTGCTTCTTTAATGGTATGCTTTATGTGTTAAGATTGACTTTGATTTGAAATTGGCCATTTATTTCACTAATTTCCAGTTAATGACACCAACATTGAATTAATCTGACACCACAGATCCCTGCAAAAGTTGCAAATAAATTCTAGCAACAAGCAAAGAATGTTGATTTTAAGCAACTGTAGTTATTATGTATGAAGATGAGTATGGGAGAGCCTGAGACAAAACTCATGAGAACTCTAGCTTGGCGACACGTCCTGAAAGGTCAACTGGAATTATCTGCTCGCATTTGCCGCAGCAGCATTACCCAGGTTCACAGTAAGCTTCACTCTGCCTCCATCCAGCTCCAGACGCAGGGTGTCCGCCGACTGCTGAGAGGTGGTGGCCATCAGCAGGCCAAAGGCCCTCTGGGACATGAAGCGCAGGGACACGTCCTCGGCCTCTGTGTGCAGCGTCCTTGGCAGCAGCACCTTCAGATACATGCTGCCGTCATAGCTCACCATGGTGGCCTCTACGGATTACAGGGGAAGAGGAAGCAGACATTGAACCCCCAGAGGGCATCACAAATTAAAAACACAAAGTGGCATTTATGGAATGAAACCTGAGCTGTATTTGAGCTTATCTCAGGTACAGCATGATATCATTTTAGATTGCAGTTTTCATCAGTCGCACCAGATGGCAGAAAAAGCCTGGAGCATGCGGAGACAGCAGCGAGATTACAGCTGCAATCAAATTTCTGAAGGATTTATAACCATCATAGTGCAATACAAGAGGGATTTTCATATATCCCTCATACTATTAGCTGCCAATAGATCTGCGTAAT
This sequence comes from Plectropomus leopardus, assembly GCF_026936395.1. Lineage (NCBI taxonomy): Eukaryota > Metazoa > Chordata > Actinopteri > Perciformes > Serranidae > Plectropomus > Plectropomus leopardus. The sequence goes on from NC_142190.1 coordinate 23,333,394, forward strand.
TTGGCCTCTCTGTGAGGAAACCATCTGCATGGTAAATGCAGAGGGATTCAGGCCGGAGCAGCACTGCATTTCTAATGAAACACTCATAGCACTGGCCTTGTGATACTGACAATTCATTAATGAATCACTGTATTGAGGATTGTCATTTTCTATGGCTTTAATAAGAAATATATAATATCCTTTCATTGTCACCTTGTGGATGTAGGGGGTACTGTGAGTTGAGAGAACTCATTTGAATGGGTATGCCATTATAGAGTATGTAGATGATGATACTGCAATTGCAAATGAAATTATTATTGTTTAGGAGGCCTGAGCATTAAGGCCAGATAATGAATTTTCTTTGTATCTAAATTTTTTCTCATTTGCGCAGGCACTTTCCAGCCACTACACAGCTAAGTTAATAAATAAAATACTGGCCAAAGTGTGTTAAAAGCTTTGCAGCAGCATTTTGAAATCACTTATCCTCCCCATCCACTGTCATCCGTCTCTTACCCTTTTCACAGCTGGGCCCTAGGTAACCAGTGCCGTTGCAATCACAAATGTGCCGGTTCCAGCCTTCTCTGCAGTGTCCACCATTAGCACACGTGTCTCTGGCACACCTGACGTGAGTCTCTCGGGTGCAGAAGCTGCTGACACCTGTGGCGCTCTGGACCTCGGCCAGCCTCCAGAGGTTACGGCTCTGCCCGTCAATGAAGAGGTCCCTCACGCAGCCCACGTAGCCGAGGCTGAGGGAGGCGGTCCACACCTCCGGGGGGAGCATGAGGCTTTGGCGGTCGTCGGGTAGCCCTCCAAGATACATGTCTCCGTCTAGGTCAAGGATCTCGCTGCCTTCGTTTGCAGAAAACGGGATGCTCTGGCTGTTCACCGAGATAAAGCCTGTAGGGCGGGCAGTGAGTCAATTTGTACTTGCACAATGTTTTTGTTGCAGAAAATCAAGACAGGTGTGTGTGGGCTGTGCTAAGTGAGAAGTGAGAACAAACTGTGAGATTGAGGGAGTGGGCATTAGTAGCTGCTTGTTTGAAAGAGTGCGGATTAAGAAACTGTACTGCCAGTCCTTGGGAGTTGATTTTGGGAGCTAAAACTTGCTTTGCAAAAGTGCAGAATTATAAATGACAAATCTGCATTGTCACATTACCCTGCTTGAGAAGGAAAGGAAATTTATTTATAGAAATGAGTAGGAAGAAATAGAGGGAACTGTGTGTATTTTAGATAATAAGACAGACATTTGGATTGTACTAATAAGGCCCAATTTGAGGTAGGAGCCTGTATAATTGGCCACTTGTGAAATAGGTTAACACAGATTTCATAATGTCATACATAGATTATAGCGACGGAAAATATCATTGTAATTAAAAGCTTAATATGCATGCGTGTTTCACTGCAGTGAATAAAAAGCAAGAGCGTGCTGATGTGACTGAATCCATGCTGGCATATGGCGGTTTCACAGCTTGGAACCGTTTCTGCTCCACAGCTAAAACTGGAGAACAACAGTAACAGAAGCAGACAGAAGGCTTCCCTTGTCTTCACAAATATAATTCTATCTAAAAAAAAAAAGAAGGAGTTAAATTTTTATATCAATAACTACAAAACTAACACGAACCTGTGATTCCACCAGACCGACCCTGCTGATTTGTTCTCGTTTCCCTTTGTTATAATTATTAATATAACTACCATTCTTATTTCTATTTGTTTTGTATTATTATGACAATAGCAGTAATAGCAGTATGCTTCTCTTACCCCCCAATCCCTCCTCTTTATTTATTTTATTAGTTTTTTTTACTTTCTTTTCTCCTTTCTTTCTACCCAAAATGACTAGTTTAGAATGTAGGCACATGCTTCCACACACACACACACACACACACACACACACACACACACACACTCACACTCACACTCACACTCACACTCACACTCACACTCAACTCATATACACCAACACCAAATCAACATCCTTGACCCTTGTGGAAATGTTTTTGAATGAGCTGTTTTGTCATGCTGGTGTCTACTGTTTTTGTCTTGTGTCTTGCAATAAAAACAACGAAAAAAAAAATCTTATTACCGTTGCGCCCTCTCCTCTGGAAGTCCACATGACACCACTCGCCATCATCGAGCCTCTTGTTGCTTGCTTTCATCTTGATGCTGCCAGAGCCCATATCCATGACCAGGTACAGAAACCCATCCAGCAGCTCTAGGGCAAAGAAGTCGGCCCTGGGCTTCCTGTCGGGCTGTGTGCCCTGCAGGCTGCCATGGCTGAACAGCAGCAGGCCGGCGGGCTCCGTGGTGCGGAAGTCGAAAGATATGGCGCCCGTCTTCTTTGTGTTCCACCTGGGCAATGTCAAGTAGGCAGACGGTGTGTCGAAGGTGACCGGCTCCAGGGCCTCCACATCCTCGCAGCTGAATATCAGGTCACCATGGATACTGATCTTTGGGTCTCGCTGTTCAGCCAGTCGTGACAGTTCCAGTCTAAACTCATTATTCTTGTAGACCACCTAATAAATGAGAGAGATGTGGTGGTGAGATGACAGCTGGGAAGAGCAATAAATTCAGTGCAAAGGTTGAATATTGCTTGTCAATAAATATTAAAATCGATATGACACGGCAGCATTTCGGGAGGACACGCGGCACAAAACATGTTGAATCATCCCTGATGGAAAATGTCCTGATGATTCTATTCCAATGGCTCCATCCAATAAACTGGCACCTTTAATTAAACGGGCGTAGAGGCGCTTGATGCATTAATAAAAGAAAATGAATAACACTTTGTTTCTCTGAAATTGTCCATGTGTCCATGCTGAGACAGAGCAAACATGTAGAACTGAAGACATCTTACAGGTACAAACTCAAAAGCTCTGCACAGCAGCAGTCTGTCCGGTTTTTGATCTGGATGTTTTCAGGTTTACCATAAAATTCTTTCATTAACTACAAAACCTGTCACGAGAAGACAAGTAGGCAGCAAGAAAAGCTTTTGAAAATTCAAAAAATGCATTTAGATTTAGATGCAAATGCAAACATTTACATTTTAGACATTTAGCTGACTCACTAAGGGAGCGTACAATGGGTCTGACAGTGGAATAATCTTAAATTCAGGGAGGAGGAATCACAGACATCGCACCTACACAATGACAAACAATTATACGTGTTTATACCACGTAAAGTAAGAGATCAAGTCCGAGCAGAGATGGTGGGTGGTGGAGAGGGTGGACTCCGTCTTTTACAAGCAATTTATTTTTCAAAAAAGGTGAATTTAGTAAATGTAAGAGGGTATAAACTTGAGTGCTGAGCTCATGGTGCAAGTAAACAGCGGTGAAAAATCTGATTACGCTCCCAGGCTGCGGTGAATATACAATAGACCTCCCTCTGTCTTGGAGGAATGTCTGGCTATTGATTTAAGATTTGAGATCAATCTGAGGAAATAGAGAGAAATACAAAAAGCTTTTTAAAGATATTTACTTACACTACACAACAATATATCCTGTTTATACTGAGAGCAGACTTCAACAGAGTGCCTGTACGGGCTCCTTTGTGCCGTTATTGTATTATTTTCTACTTTCAGCCCGGGTTCATCAATATGCACAGCAGGACACAACAGTCCTTGTCTCATTCTGTATCAGCTGTAAGTCACCCCGAGCCCACTGTTATCTGCCACATCACTCTGGGACCAGTCACTGCCTGAGGTGACACACCACGCTGCACCGAGGACTAACAGCAGAGCTGAGAGGCAATTTGAGCCAATATCACACTTCACACTGCCTTCAGTGTGACTAATTAAGCAGTGAAATCAGATGGTGAAACTGACCATCGAGAAATGAGTGTAACAGGCAATTTTTAAATGGGGAGGCAGTCAATCAGGGCACTTTTTACAAAGCGGGGAACAGTTGTATACGGACATTGTTTACAACAAGCAACGCCAAAAGGCACACTGTGACCTCTGCAGGGGTTATTACATAAGCCAAAGGACAATACAGGAAGTGGAATCCTATTTCACCAATTCAGACGCCTGTTGTATGTGACAAGGATTACAGAGTATCCCGAAACACAAGAATAAAGCTCCTCCAGTGTCGATTGACAAAGCCCTCATGTCTTTTATGCTCAAGTGGAGAAGAATAACAGCAGCCTGAGAATGGAGACCTTCTCTGCTGCTAACAGCCGTGTGAACACATTCTTCATAACCAAATTGGTTACGATCTTTGAAGCATTAGAGGGACCTAATGATGCAGTGTGGGATATCCTGTGGGCACACATGCTGCAGACCAATAAGCCGGTGACTTCAAAGACAAATTCATCTCTCCCTGCTGGTTGTTGTAGTCGTGACATTCGTCGTAAAGTGGCCATTAGTTTTCCTGTACCTGATGAACATGATGGCCTCTCCCAAGCAGCACTCACATCTATTATCATGTAACGTCATCAGAGATTAGTCATGGCCCAAACACTCTGCATTCGGTAAAATAAGACAGATATCCCCCCTAAATAGATGTGCTGCTTATACAATAAATATTTTAGTCACTTTTCTTCCCTGCATGGATTAAGATGAATATGTATGTTTGAATTCTTTCCATTCACCGCAGAGCTTTGTTCCTCTTCTTCATCAGCACACTCAGAGCTCAGGCTCTGACTGACCCGTCTGTGAACCTGTCTCCTAGATCTCCGGGCAGAGCTGATCCCATTTGATCAGCCTCTGCCACCGCTCGCCCTCATTACTGGCACTTTTCGGGGTTTTGTCATTCTGTCTTCATGACTCTTTATCCCGTCACCCTCTCCCCTGCATGCCTACAGTACATCTGTGCGACTGCACGCAGCAGTAGTGGGTCTAAACACAACCACCACCAGCCGCACCGCCCACAGAGCGGGGGCTGCAGCATTGGCAGGGTGCTGGGACAATAACCTGTCCATAAATAACATCTAATTTTCATTTCAGTGCATTCACACTGCAGAGAGACTCCATTTAGAAATCATTCACTTAACGCTCGAGTGCTTTAAAACGTTGATGTCATACCTGCTTTATTAATAGTACAACAAATACACATTCATTTTAAATGTCTGTACTGCAGAATTCAATGCACAAATTACATATCTGTGAATGAAAAGTAATGGTCTAAAACATGTTTAAACAACATGCTAGCAGCTCTTTGAGGCTGTATTTTGGCACAGCAGTGCTTTGAGCAAAATGCTAATACCTGCATGCTAACATGCTCACAGCAGCAATGCTAGTCAGTGGCGGGTAGTATTGCATTACATTTCTATTTATTAGTTGCATGTACTTGAGTGATTCTTTTAATTAAATTGTCCCTTTATGAATACTTGTTCTGCAGAGCACTTTTTACTCTTACTCAGACACATTCAGTGACCTCTTTTAAATCCCTTCTTAAAACCCATTTTATCGATTTGTCGTTTCTTAATTTATCTTTTAGTTTATCTCTTTATTCTGTCTCGATCCTGCTAATTATTACTATTATTATTATTATTATTATTATTATTATTATTATTATTAGTTGTATTATTATTAGTTGTATTATTATTATTATTATTATTATTATTATTAATGACTTTTCCAACTTTAATTTGTGTCCGGGCCTTAGTCCAACATGATTGTCTGGATTCTTGTTATAGTGCCTATAGGCTTTCTTGCCTTTGCTTTACTTTGTTTCTCGAAGCACTTTATAAACTTTGTTTTCAAAGGTGCAATATAAATAAAGTTATAATTATAGTTATGACATTTGCATTAAAATATATCTACTTTTACTCTACATTGGGCTACACACTCCTCATTACTCATGCCAGTAAATCTAGCAAAAAATAATCTTATATATGTAGCTGAGCTTACACACACAACAGCAAGAGATAAGACGCAACCTATAGCCAATCATAGCATCCAAGGTGGAACGTTGGGTGGAGGTTTATGTAGGCACACACACACATGATGCAGACTGCATCCAAGCCTCTTCTTTGAGGATTCAGAAAGAGACACAAAGTTTTTTCTTGCTGTTTTGTTTACAGTGCTTAAAAGTGATCTTTCAAAGCTGATCTTTTGAAGTGGGCTTGTTTGAGGTACTTATCCATTTTTAGTGCATTACAAAGAGTAAATGGGTTGCATTTATAATACACTTCTCTGGTCTCTGTGACCACTCAAAGCGCTTTATAACACAGGCACCATTCACCTATACATGTACTTACTCATCAGGTAAACACTTACACCAACACACCACAATTTGGCCAAGGACACATGTAGACTGCAAGGGCCAATGATTAAACCACCGACCTTCCGATTAGCAAACAACGCTCTACCTCCTGAGCCACAGGCATCACCCAAATGGTTCTGTAGATAACGGTTGACACACCCAGAGTTTAGAGAAGCAGGCAGGAGTACCACCACACAATTTAAGCAATGTACTGCTGTGAATGGGGGCAGCAGTAAAACATAATTCAGCCCCCTTAAAAAGTGCCTCCCAAAAAACAAAACAATAATAGTTTAAGTATGCTACAGTAAGAATATTTTCACCACTATATCACAGAAAGCTGTTAATGGCTTCAGTTCCTCCTGTATATTCTTGTCAAAGCCACTAGACTCCATTAACAAAAACTGGTGTCATTTTAGCTGGTTGAACACTAGAGCTGCTGGTCAGCCACTGCCTCAATCAGTTAGTTTGTTTGTGTGACTCTGCTAAATCTGTAGTAATCCTTCAGAATACTGAAGTCACACAGTAACACAAACTAATTAACTGATCAGCGTGGAAGAAATCTCTTGCACTTCAGCCCCTCCACAGGCGGAGGTCGGTGCTTACAGACTGCACAAATTACAGCAAACAATTAAATGGTCCACTTCACAAGGACTGCATCCAAGAAAATACTGAAGCACACGATAGTATTTTCTTTGGATGTAGTCCTTGTGAAGTGGACCATCTAATTGTTTGTTAACTAACTGATCGATTTTCTGCTGCCTCCCTCTACAGCAGTACATTGCTTAGCTTCCATGGTGGTACTCTAGCCTGCTTCTCCAAACTGGGGGTGTACTGATCCTCATCATCTACTGTAGGCAATAGACTAACCCTGGTTAGGTTGCCCATACAACCTCAAAAGACCCAAACTATACCTCACACAACAAATATTTTGCCATTTGTCTGTTTCTGGCAACTGGATGACAATTAGCATCCTCTTCAAACTTGTTATCACCTATTGACAAACTGTTTGAATGTAATACACTGACGTAATAGATTGCATTTAATGAAGTTTTTTTTTAATGAGTACTTATACTTCTACTTGAGTCGATATAATGTAAAAGTAACAATAATTTTGCTGGATTATGGTTTATGTTTACTTTACCCGTCACTAATTCTAACATGCTTATGTTTAGCAGGTAATATCTTAGTTTAGCCTGTTAGCATGATAATATTTGCTATTAGTACTAAACACCAAGTACAAAAGGTATTTGGCATACATAAAACCAAAATATTAGTAAAATAGAAATCTTAAACTAGTTATAACCCTGTGTAACCTAGAGCGACATCACTTTTCCTTTGCTGCTTTCAGACACCTTTCACATGTATTTAAACCTTTGAACCGTCAGCAAATTGGTGCAATCTCTTCAGAAACATGAGAAAAAGGCAATGCACAACCTGATAATAAATGTTTCACATACTGTAAGACATTAATAGATTTTGAAATTATATATTTTTTAACTTTCATATTTAAAATTAGGTTACAAAATTCTTACAAATTTTTAAGCACTTTTTCTATCTATCTTTTTTATAGATTTATTTTCTGGTAATTTTCTTGTACTTTTTACTAATTTCTTGCTAATTTTGGGGTTGTTAAACATATTTTTTACTGTTTTACTTTACTTATATTACTGAATTTATATTACTATTAAACTTATTATATTAGTCACTTACATTAGCTTTATTTCTTATACACTTTACATTTATTACTCTGCCATTTGTATTGATATTTTGCTGTAATTTTGGAGCAATCTCTGGCACTTATCTTTTCTCATCTTTTCCTAACTGCTGCAAATCTCACAGCAATCCATCCAGTAGTTGTCGTTGGCACCCGAGGAGACATTCAGGGGATCAACGTATGATTCCTCCTTTGGGGGAACCACGAATGTCTGTCCAGATTTCACTGCAATCCATTTAACAGTTTTAGAGATATTTCAGTCTGGACCAAAGTGGTGGACAAAACAACATTGCCATCCCTCGAGCCCAGCGTAACTAAAACTCATAGAGAACAAATTTGTCAGCAACTTCTCTATTTATATGTCATGACTGAACTTTGGAACACAGATTACTTGTTGTGGACACAAAAACAACAGTCTGAAGATGTCAGTTCTCCAACATAAATGCACTCTGTGACTGCACAAACTGGATGCTTTGTGATCAGGACTTGGCAAGTGAAGGAGCTTTTTGGATTCCAATAGAAAAATTTGAAGCTGAAAAACAAATGTTTTCATGGTGTTTCTGGCAGAGCACTGAAGTCAAGCACACCATCTCCACCAATATTCAAATAAGTCATTAATTTACTTTTAAGAAGACTATTTATAATTTGCCAATCTGTCACTCTCGTACTGTAAAAAGGCAGCTGCTTGTTTCTAGTGTGCTCCAACTCACTGCTGCTATTACTAGCTTAGTTAGGCTATTTCTACTCTGTTTGCCATGTGCATTTTGTGTATCCTCTAAGTGATGTGTCTGTTCTGTCCTTGGTGCATTGTACTCCCTGCTGAATCCCATGCAGCTGGATTTAATGGGGATCAAGAGCGGGAGCCTAATAACAGTTTATAAGCATTTATGGAATAAATGGTCTTATATCCTTTGACGCAAGTGTCTCTGCCAGAAGAAAACTCGTTTGTTCGAGCTGGGTATTGACCCCAAGAAAATATATATACACCGATCTGCAACCCTGACGCTTATGCTTCTATCTGCTGCCTGTTTTAGCTATGTCTCCCCCTAATCCGTCCTTGGTAAGGGAAAGCATTTCTCTCACTTTTAATGCACATAGCACGTCATTTGCTTTTCATGAGATTGCTCACTTCATTAAAAATTTGTGAGCCCAAGATGAAATTGGGCATTAATCCATTATTCACTGCTTTGTCTATATTAATTCTAATGCTGAGTACATGATCTTAACTTGCTTGCTCAAGATAATCAGTATGACAGGTACAGGCTGGAGTTAAAAAGCTTCAAAAATTTGGGAAAACAGCGATGAAAAGTCCAGACTGTGTTTAAGGAATGATCATAAGAGGATGCATCTGTTTCTTATGTATATTAGTGCTGTGTCCTCCCAAAGGGATTCCCACGGGAATCTTTAAATGCATATGCCCTGAACAGCGCATATGCAGCTGAGTGTTTCTCCTTCAAACACCCTACAACAGGGGAATCAATACGAATGTGAGGGGTGATTTTCTATACGCAGAACATGCTCTGCTTATAGGAAAAGGGAGTGCTATCTAAGGAGGGTTGGATAGTGTTTCCAGTCCTCTCTGCTGGGACTGAGGTCAAGCTGTACTCACATCTTTCAGACAGCCCAGGAAGTTGTTGCTGACCGGGGAGCCTGGCAGGTCGGCTGTGTTTAGGCTGCCCCCTATGTAGAAGAGATCATCTGAGCCCAGCATGGTGTAGTCCTCCTGAGTGTAGCCGGTGGTGGTGAGAATCCCGTCGACCAAGATCGTCACCTATACAGGGGCCGTTGTGGGAGGAGGAAAATAAATAATGAGAGATTTTAAGTTAGACAGAAAGAACTGTCCTAATTATTTCATGCCTCATTTCTTGATTCTAGTTGAGCTCGCCTTAATGTTGGTTCTTGAAGGCAATTACAAGAACAGCTTTGAAGGGTTCACTAATCTCAGATGATCCCTGTTTCTGATATATTAGCAGGATTGCAGTGGAGTCAATATACCATAAATATTCCTTCCACTGATATTTCAGCTCCAAAGCAGTATGAATGCTACACTGTACTCAATTAATTTGAGATTAAAGATATCAAGATGGCAAGCCACGATGCTTGTGTATTGACAGCAACAAAACAAGATTATTCCCATATCAGTCCCATCAGTACACAGAGACAAAGGAAATGAATGACTGAATAAGGCTATAGGAGAAGAAATGATATGCTTGTTGCCATGACAATAAGCCTACAGTTAACATGTAGTCCTGCACAAATGTAACAGCTCCCACTTCGGTGTAATAAGTGAAAACAATTAGGATTTCTTTTTTTAGGAAAATCTGCTGTGAAAAGCTAATTAATAAACTGTACTGCCTGTGATGAATTTGCCTTAAATGAAAAATGAGAGATTTAACGAGGCAGGGGACATGCATGTTCAAAGTTTGAGCTAATTGTTCTCATGTTTCAATCCAATCACGATCATTTTATAAATGCAGGGCTTGAAAGGAGCCCTGTAAGAGAGAGGAGAGCGCTCTTTCAATTCACTAAACAGTTTAATTGTCTTGAATTGTACATGTTTAAAGATTAACAGCGTTTGATTTTATTGATCATGATTATCGTTATTTAGAATTTAAATTTTTGATTGAGACATTTTTTTGAGAACTGATTTGAAAAGTGTAAAGAATTAAAGAGTTTAAAGGTGCTATATATGACATTTGGATTGCCTGCACACGGCTCTCAGCTCTTAACATCACACACAAACATGGAGGTGGCTGAGCCGAAATGGCGGCGCCTTGCAGAGCTAGTCGCTTCAACTGTGCCAACAGAGCTAACAACACGATGGGATGGAGTCAGCTAGACAGCGTTAACAATGACAACAATGCGACAGCATCCACCATCGTGAGTCAGGACGATGTTATTAGCCGTAATCACCATATAAGTGCAGTGTCAAACAGCTGCGATTAGCTATGCCAATCAAACTAACTAGTCTGGCTAGTCTGGCTACCGTGACTACAACCAGAGAAGCTTTGATTACAACACACACAGAGGTAGTATGATTTCATTCTCTCCTCAGGACGACATTACTTTACTGTATTTAAACCAGATAATCACAGGATGAATACTATTAAAAGAGGGATAGTAAAGATTGATTAGACACAGACACATCTTTCTTTTTGGACATGAGTAGATAAAAACTACGCTACCACTACCACCAGATCCAACAGACCTTTATGTAAAGAGATATTTTGCCATTTTTCAAACAGCTTTGTGTAATAACAACGTGTGTCGGATGTGTAAATGAACCGTAGTAAACTTTCCTCCATCTTACCCTCTCCCAAATCTCCCTCCTCATCTCTCAGCTCAAATTGTTTTGCGTCATCCAGTAGATTTACACTGGCTCTTGGGGTGTTACTCTAACTACAGATTATAACTCAGCATTTTTGAGTAGAGAAGCAGATTAAGAGAGAGCTGCCTCTCTCTCCCTAAAACTTAAACTCAACCCCAATCAAACCGTGGAACTACACTGTGCTGATCAAACAGAAACGAAGGTTCTGTTAGCGTGCTGCCTATTTCTTGCCTACATGTCTCCAGACACATATTTCAGTTTGGCTGTAATATGAGAGTTTGTGAACTGGAGGTGGAAGTAACGATAATTTCAGATTGTTTGTTACCGGTCTGGTGCAGCACAGTGAATTCTGGTACTTGTATGTTGTCTACCTCTTGAGCAAAAGAGAATGCCACAGCCCTTTTTCTCAGTTCTCTCTGGTCAAGTAGCACCAGTGTCAAAAGTATATGCATCTTTCTATTGCATAGACATCCTAATTTTATAAACAGACCACCTAACCACTGTTGAATTACTTTAAAGAAACATTTTTCCATTAAGAGAGTCCTTGAATAAAACTAGGCTGTTTCTGCAATAGAAAGACTTACTTTTTGCTTTTGAAAATGGTGCTACATGATCAGAGAAAACTGAGAAAAAGGACGCTTTTGCTCAGGAGGTGGAAAACCTAGAAGTACCAGGATTCACTGCGCCTTGCCAGACACTCCCGCTGGTGGGTGACGTAATGTGGACTGGTCATGGTCAGAGTGAAACAATGGAGGTGAGTCATCTTATATTACAGTTGGCAATAAATGGTAAGCTTAATGATGTTTCCAAAAACATCTGAGGGGGGAAATATGCAACTCTGTAACAGAATATTGGTTTATATTTGATCCACGCTGCTTAGTTTTACCGTTTTATTAGATATAAGTACGCAACAACATAATCTTGATTTGTATTCAACCAGCACTGCCCAGTTTTACAGTTTTAGAGAAAGAGAGAGAGGGGTGGGTAACTCCCTTGATCACCTTTATACTCTTTGTCCCGGCTGTTGGCGACACAAATTGAACGGAAATGTGAAGGTAAAGCCTGTGTTCAAGCAACAGCCCAAGATCTGGCGAAACTTGTGATGTAATTTATGTCACACCACGCGGGGAGGAGGGACATCTAAGCACTGGATAGATGGAGGGAAGTTTACCACAGGTCATCTGCACATACTATCCACACTGCCTTGATACAAAGCTGAAAATCGGCAAAATATCCCTTCAAGTAAATAAAGCGCAGTAACGTGGTGTGGCCTCAGAACAAATTGATCAGAATCTCCCTCACAGGTCTCAGTAAACATACACAAAACTAATCCTTTAAAAAGTGAGACCTGTGATTAAACGGTCTGATTTTTAAAATCTTTGAATTGTATCCGGGGAAGTCCATTTTGTAAAATCTGTGTCTATTTTGTAAAATGGCTAGTATGATGAAAGCGAGAGTATAAGAGGCAGAAGAATGACCTGACAGGGTGTGTTCAGGTGTCAGGTCTTTAAAACAAGGTCCTGCCTCACCATTCACTGCTACTGGCAGGAATTGATTTCTGTCTATCTCATAGTGAAGCCCTCAGTATCTTTGGCTTAGACAGCGGACAACAGCAGGGCTTGACTGCGGGCTGATGATATTGCACATCAGGAAACTTCAGAAACTCAAAGTGCTTTCATACCTGGAAACTGACTGATGCTGCTGTCTCTTTCACTTTGCCACATTTAGAAAAGCCTGACAAGTTCCTAATAATGAGTATTACACCACACCCTGACACCCTAGATAGTTACTTTAATTGCATTTCAAAATCGCAGGTGATGCTAATTTGTGAATTAGGATATTATCCTGCTGTGTGCCTCTTATTAATTATGTTTTAGCCCATGTTCCAGTCCCGGCTGGCACACTTTGGTGCTGATCTTTCATCATACAATCTCCCAGATTTCTACACAGCCACTGGCAAAGAGATGATTAATGGGAAACATATGTGATGTAATTAGAGCTGAAGATGTATGTAGATGAATATTTGCTTATGTTAGTGTATTGTGTGAGCAGTACAAGCCCATAAATAGGTGGATGCGTTGATTAATAAGGGTCAGAAAAGGCGAGAGAATAAGCACCAATCAGTTTGCCCGCAACAGTAAAAGAAAAGACAGATGGACGGGGTTGATAGTAACAGGAGGAATTCTAGCCTGAAAAGCACTACCGGATCTAATAAAATGTTTCCACCAGCACTCTCTTGGGAGTTACAGTTCCCCCTATCTACATGTCAGTGGGGTAACTTATCTGAAGGGAAAGCAATTTACACAGGGATCAAATGCATGGCTGAAAGCATAAGTGACGTTGTAAGCATTGGATTGCCGCTCCTCTGGAAGCCGGGGTAAGGAAATAGATGTGGAGGAGGATGCAACTTTATATGCAGCTTAATGTGACAGGTTCAGAATATATTGGTGATGATGAGAGAGTTAGATACAAAATGAGTCCTACTTTAGTGAAGAAATCAAACATTAAAATGCATTGCGCGTGGCAAAGCTCATTGTGGAGAAACATATTTAGTTTAGTTATGGTTCAGGTAAATTGACTAAGTGATCATTTTATTTGTTGTAAAAATGCAAGGACCCCTTTGCTTTCAAAGCCCAATTTCCAAAAGGTTTCAATATTGTGCTAGAAAAGATCCACAGGGATCTTGTTGGTCTCAGTGGTGTGACTTGTTTTCTGTTTAAATGCACTTCTAAGGTAAGAATATTACATTGCACCTAAGCTAAAAGGAGCTCTGCTTGAGTTGATACAATTTGTGTGCCTCGACATATTATACACATGCCCCAGTATGTGCCAATTTGTGACTTTTTGCTGGAAGTGATATTAGGGGGCAAAACGTTGTTTGCTGTTTTCAGCAAAAACACTCTAAAAAGCAGCTGTGCACTACGTGCTCAGCACCAAACAGCAAACAGACACAGTTAGCAACTAGCTGGAGAAGACACAGCCCTGTCTCCTAGATATTATGTCTACATACAGCTAATTTGAAACAGTAAGTATGTATTTCAGGGAAACATAATGCTGAGCAAATTGTGTTTTCTATTAACATAATGAGGAAATGTTACCAATTAACGTACCTGGAGAGGTACAAAAATGTTTTCCACCCAAACAGGCAGATACCCTATTCACTCATAGTGACTACACCATCATGTTTTTTATAATTACCTCCTGTATTAACATTTAACTGAAATCATTATCTTTCCCAAACCTTATCCAAAGTGCTGTTATGGCCTAAACCTGACCAAAGACAGAAGTCTGGACATGACCCCGGGATTCTGTTGTCACAATCCTTTACTTTATACGTCCACAATCCACACTGACAACCTCCTTGCAAGTCCAGCATGGTGCATAAATGCAGTATTTCATTATTTCAAAGACACGTTTGTGTCGCAATCCAGACAGTGATTACATTGTCACTACAATGTAATTATGGATGCACTAACGTAATATACAATCACAATTACTAGCATAAAGAGTTGCAACACACGATGTATTTCCATCCACTGTTTTTATGAGCATTCCTTAAGTTTGTTTCGTACATTCCATAAACATGGAATATGAAACAAACATAAATGCTTAATTTCATCTGGGTTTCTGTAGGTTTTATCCAACATTTAAGGTTTGATTGACACTCTTTAAATTATGTAATCTCATTGCACCCTCCTGTCTGCAATGGTATAAAGGCACCTGACTGAAGAGTCTGTCAACCGTATGTTTGCATGACTAGTGCATGAAAACTGAAAACATAAATATGCATTTTCTGTTGCAGATTTTCCTGAAAATTTGGTTAAAATTTGAGCCACATATGGGTGGAAACCTAGAAATACCAAAGCGTTTAGCAGCTATAGAGCTACATTTTTCTAAGCAGGAGACCAAAAACAAGGCTACAAGAAAGCAAATTGACATTTCTTAGGTTGCCAGAAACACAGATGCAAATGCATAATTAAGTTGCACTGTTACTGCTGGATGTGTTAAGAAGCAATTGCTTGCTAACCAGTCCTCCATTTCTTTCTACCATACTACACCTGCCAACTGTATCACTGCAAGGAAAAAAAGGTAGTCACAGAAGGAAGTCTTTATCAACTCATGGACAAGAAGCTTGTGCTCATGGGAGCATAAGTTGTTAACATTAATGGCGTCCTCCTCAGCTGAGCTGTAACATTAGCTAGCTCAGTGATAGGTGATAGCTAGGTGAACTAGCAGTGGAAGCATGCTTCCTCTTGTGTGGTGATACAGTTGGCTGGTGTAGTTTATTTAAAAGAAAATAGTTCCTACATGAAAGTGTTCACAACAAGATCTGTGGATTATATTGAGTAAAAGGATCATCAATTCTGGAAAAAGTCATTGCTGTTGAGTTCAAACGCTTTTTTTGGTTCTTTGAGCACCACAAGCCTTCATAATATTAGAGAGAAAGCAAACATCTCTACAGCAGATATCGCCAACAACTCACACTAAAACAATCTAGATTAATAAATAGCACTACAGGTAAGAGGGGAAAAAAGTATTTAATTTTAGGGGAAATTGTCCCTTTAACAGGTGATTTATGGATCTTATTGCAGGTTTAAAATTGCATGAACCTCACTGTAGGCTGATAGACAGTCTGCAGTTAGCAAATAATTGTCAGAAAACGGGCAACATTAGTATTCAGAGTTGTGTTAATGACATTACTAAACAAAACCTGCGAGCTAAAACACTCCATAGACCTTCAGAAATGGGTAATTATCTGTGGATTTTTCTCAGCAACCCCTTCCATATTGCACATTTATTCAGTGTTAATATAAAAAAACATTGATTAGTGGAGCTTTAAAGTACTGTATTATGGGCTAAATGCAGAATGACTGCAGTCAAAAAAGAGTGCCAGCTGGGTAACATTTAATGTAACACAGACACATCCTGGCACTCTGTAAATTAGTTTGGGAATTCAGCACAGTGTGCTTGTCTAGTGGACAACGTTAATGAATATGAAACCTTAGGGCTGAAATGTACTTTGCCGGAGCACAGTACAGTAGGTACAGCAGCACAATATCGGACACATGCAATGACTTTATTCATTATATAAAAGCTCTGCTCATACTTGTATGACCTCTCTGATGCTGCTGCAAAGTTGCATTGTTTTTAACTTTTTGTTTAAGCAGAGTTCAGATAATCAGAAAATTGGCGCGACAATTATTGTTCTGTGGAGGTAGCAAAAAAGACCAGACTGCAGAGATTTCATCAGCGCCGTAGGATACATGAATGTGATGGATATTGCTGTGTGAGTTGAGTCTTTCAATAAGGCATTAAGACCTTTACAGCATTCTGGTGGGTGCAGAAAAAAAACGAAACTTGCCTGATTATAAAAGGACTCAGTGATTTCCAGCAAAGCAATCTATTGCATGAGAAAGAGGGCAATGACCTAATATGAGCTTGTAATATCTATCAGAACATGGAAAATGGGAGATAGGGGGGTCCAGCAGAGCAGAAATATTAAACATTCAGCAGAAGCCAACAGGCTTAGCTTGTGTTGACACATAGTGGAATATAGTAAATAAAACCTGTTTGCATTGCACTGGCATTACCTGGAATCAAATGTTAAATGTGTATGTTTTAAATGTGCCTGAAAGATACAAACAAGTTTATGCAAGTCAAATGCGGTGATGTATACACACCTGGCGGAGGTTTCGTGTCACTCGAACATCATGCCAGACATTGTCGTTGAACTTCCCTTTGGCCGGCTCCACCAGGGCCTCGAAAGCACCGGAGCCCAGGTTGATGACCAACCACAGAGCTCCATTCCTCAGGGACAGGTTGACATAGTCAGCTGACCTCCCCGTGTGAAGCAGCAAGCCGTTCCTCTGCAGGGTACGGAAGGACAGCGTGATCTCATCCAAACTGCTCTGAATGGGAGTCTGGGACAGGTTGTAGCTGAAGTACTCATTGCCTTTGAAGGTGGCCACTGACTCCTCCTGCCCTGAGAGGGGAGGAGAAGCATCTTAGATAGTTGCTTCAGTCTTCAGACTCAATTTTTATTAAACTGAATCAGAATATCCACCACTATTGTGACATGTTGAGATAGGTAAGTCTTTGGTGAACAAAACAAGATTAAAATGAGTAGAAAAGACTGCAGGTTTGTTTTTTGGACAAATATTTCCCTATCCCAAAAGCTAAGTTGAACAGACTGCGTAATTGTGGAGCTATTCACATATGCTACAAAATCACTGTACATACTGATGGACGAATGGGAGATGCATGTTGTCTGCACATTAAAGGTTAAGTCAAGTGATATTCCGTATTTTTACTTTTGTCGACAAATCCCATAAAAAGACTAAAACCAAAAATAAACTGATCCTTTTGCCCCTCAGATTCAAACTGTATTTAAACTTAAACATACGTTCAGTAAGCTGGCATACATGAAATGTACACGATGGTAAATATGACATCCCACACACAGAGTTACATCAAAAGCTACAGAAAATATATTTGAAGCAAAATTTGGAAAGCTACAGGACTACTTTGGAAAAATTTCTGTAACAATTTCATTACTCACAACCAAATTCCCTGACTTTTCCAAAACTTTCACAAATTCCATGATTTTACAGGCTTGGAAAAGGTGTTTGTGACATTTCATGACTTTTCCAGGTTTTACATTACTGTAAAATGTAAAATGCAGTTAAACTGAGTCACTGAAAAATGCACAATTTGCTCCTATATGAGTAAAGCTTGCTCAAAACTACAATACCCAGCTGTTTAAAGAATTGTGTAGCTTTTTTGAGAATTACAATATATGTTTCGGTCTTGTTTTTTAAAGATTAATATAAGGAAAAAACAGACTAGAAACAAGGTAGAGAAGCATCAAGAGACAGACTAACACATTGTTGGTTTTGTTTTTTTTTCATAAGATTCGTTGACAATAAGAAAAGTATAGAATAATGGCAGCCTTATCCTTTATTCAACTGTGACATTTAAAAAAAAAAACAATATGATGTGTCAACCTCTAAATAACACCTGCAGTTCAAATAATTTCCAGTGAGGATGTTAAACACACGGAGACTCAAACTATTTTCTTCTACTCCAACAAAGGCCAATTAGATAGACAGATAGACAGATAGATAGATAGATAGATAGATAGATAGATAGATAGAACGACAGATAGACAGAGAGATAGACAGACATAGATATCAGAAGATGTAATAAATGTTGAGACTGTCAAAGTCATCCTGACCGGAGACAGCGGCACTCTGAAGAAGCTGAACTCGGCCCCGCGGTGGCAAAAGGTCATGCAGCTTTATGTCGAACGCTGTATTGTGATTTTGCAGACTCCTCCTGTGGGATTTGTCTCGGCCCCATTGTTTACTGAATAATAAAACTTCTCTGAAAGCTTGCACACATGTACTTAACACATTCTGACAACCACTTAACAATACTAAAACCCACAGTAGATTTCACAATTTCAGTGCTGTGAGTGAGATTGTTTTATATTGAACCACAATATAATATTGTAATGTTAACTATTGTATAACACAGTTCTTGAACTCTGGTTTCGAGCCAGTTTAGACACCCCTTCCTTTTTGCTTGTTTGTAAGATACAGCGTTAAAGCCACTAAACAAGCTGTTTCGAGCTCGAAGGATAAGCTGTCCCTTAAGCCTATGTTTGTTTGTACAGTAAATGTCGGATTCTGAACTCCGGGGCCAATTTAAGCCAACAGGATCAGTGGTCCCATTAGTCTCTATTGTTTGAGCAGAGTACTTACTCAAGTACTGAGCAGCCAGCAACTTGTTCAGCTACTGTTGTTGAGCCTAAATGTGAAAGTTTGGCATATGACAGATGTTGAGCGTGAATCGTAAACAGAGATACAGGTGGAGAGTCAGTGCAGTGAAGGCAGCTTCACTGTATTGTGGCCTAATTTAGTGAAGTGCTTAGCATACATGTGCAGTTAATATCCCCGTAGGCTTGCTTCTAATCAATTATCTAAGAAGTTGTCTCATATCAGTCCAGACGATCTGCATCATATCCTGTGCATCTGTCACTCCCAGCTTTCAAAGACGTCACTAGCAGACGCGTGGATTGGAAACGTGTGGGTGGCTCAAAAGGCAGCGGGCCCTATCTGTGCTTTCCTGCTTACCTAAGAGGTGGTCCATTGTCTGCAGCAACAATGTTTACCAGCTTGTGAAAGAGGCAATACTGGCTGTGTTTGCTCTGAAACAAGATAGACTTTGGCTCGAACTCAGAGGAAATGCCATCAGAGACGCACCAGCTAAGAGATGCTGCTGGAGCACTTTATGCATGTTGCTGCCGACTGAGAGCAGAGCCATCAACTTTCTACCTTGGCCGCAGCTATAAGACAATTGCGGCGAACCATCTCTCCATGCAAATGCGTGGACAGAAAAAGAAGGCTCAGCAGAATACAATGGCAGCACCAACAATCTCTACATGCCTCTGCTGCTTCTCTTCTCATTGTCACATCCTGCTGCTCTGTGCTCCGTCTCTTACTATACATCATCCAGCCTGCACCCCATCCCTCTAAATTCAGGATACTAATACTGGTGAGTCCTTGGGGTGCTGTTCATGGCCAATCCAATGAAGTGTGCAGCATCCTGGGTGCCACTTTAACATTGGAGAAGTAAACTTAAAATAGCTAATAGCAGCTGGTGTTGCCCCCCATGTCCATGTCCAAACAGGATTATCTGTAAAGGTACTGCTCAAAGCTATATATTAGCTGCTGAGTGTCACAGCATGATGCACATCAAACACTGCAGAGGAAGAGGGTCTTGCCATCAGGTGGGAAGAAATTATCTGCTACTACTTCTTATTAGCCCACCTGTTCCAGTCTCTGTCGCAATTACGCTTTGCTGCAGTGGCTGCACCGCATGAAAATGTCAACATGTGGATCGCTCATTAATATTAAGCTTTACATCTGATTAATTTCAAAGTGGTCCAAAAGCCCTGGGCGCAGATGGCAGTTGCTGACTCCGTCTCCTGCTCAGGGGCGGAGGAGTCAGTTGTCGGCTGGTTGCACCCAAACATAAGCGAGGCAGTTTGGGCATGTGGATAGCGGGGCAGCAGTTTACCGTTGGTCTGGAGGCAGGGACGTGCATAAGCACTCGAGGCGGTCAGCGAGCTACACCTGTGCCTGAATAATCTTACCATTTACATCTGTGTGTGCACGCTAGCAAAGCATTCTGGGACACAAGCAGCCACATTTTCCTGAGAAGAGCTTTTGATTCATTTATAGAGTGTGCAGAGAAGACTGTTGTGTACATTTGATTGAGAATTAATCGTGGCCAAACAAATCAGATCAAATCAGAATAGTACTCCCCTGAGTGTCCCCTCAGGCTAAAGCTGGAACATTGTCAAATTTAATAACAAATGTTTGTCATAACATCACTGAATAAAACTTTGATGCCTCATACATATCCCATGAAGTCAGATGCACTTTACTTTGTCACTAATTGTTGCCGTGTTACGCCTGAGTGTTGCTCCGAGGCTTATTTCTATAAATCTTCTTTCCACAATCAATTACCAACTTCTTATTGATGCATGAAATGGAGCAATTACATTTAGGCCTAATTTCATGACAGATCACACTGTGTTTGGCCTTTGGGACACACTTACTGCATTACTAAATATTTCATATAGCAGCTACTACAGCAGACAATCTTATATGTTTGTTGAGGCGGTTGCAGCATACAGTACATCCAGCTGAGTTGTTCTGTCAGCACATCTGTCAGTAAACTAGGAGTGTAAATTGAACACTATCTTCTGGCCTTGTAAAGACTGATTACTACTTCTGTACATGAACAAGTTTGTCCCAAAACCTATAACCAAAGAATCCAGACCTTAATCTATAATGTCACAGTCGCGTATAGCCTCAAGCTGCACCATTTATAGTGGGTGAAAAACTGGCGTAATCAGACTGTGAAGTGTTCGCTTAAGCCTTTTCATCTACTGTAAATGACCTCAATATTAGCATTATCAGTTCTACACCAGAACATGTATGAGAACACCCAGGGTCCTGCTCTCATACACTCCTCTCATCTTCACCAATTTGTGTTCAATGGGAGTAGGAATTATTTAACTCAAAGATGACATATGAAGGCTTTTGAGTTTACATCTACAGGGTACTTGTAATGATATCTTATGGGAATACATATAGATTCATTTCAGCATTGACTGGACTAAAAATAAAACAGAATCTCTGTATGACTGAGTCTCTATGAACCTGTGAAAAAGTCACTGATACAGGAGCTGCAGTTGCTGCTGTCGCAATGGAGGGGAAAAGTGGGCCCGATTACCTCGAGCCCTGACGGGAGGAGGCCTCCAAAAAGCCTGAGAAGTTTGCTTTTGTGTGCATTTTTTTTTTATTTCTAAGTAATTAGTGCCATAACCAAATTAAAATGAGCTGAATAAATTGGCTGAAATACTGAAATTGGTATAAAAAAAATGGTGTAAGCTTTTGAAGGCCCCTCTCACCCCTTTAAGGCGCAAGTGGTTTAGTCTGCCCCTGCATTAGAATTTGTCACAAAATGTAGCGAGAGTGTCTGATTCTGTTGACAATCCAACATACACTGTCATGTCTTTCCCCAAGAATGGGAAATTAATATACCAAAAAAAGAAAATAATGAAAGAAAGGGAAAGAAAGCAAGCAGAAGGGGGCACAAAGACTGCTTATGCATGGGCCCAGATTATTGTGCTATACGCTCCTGGCTGGAACCAAACAAATAGGATTTATTTTAGTCAAAATTCAACCAAGAAAACAATTTTTCTCTAGATAATGATCTATGTAACATTTTGCTGATGAATAGCGTAGGCATTATTCTGCTGGAATGGGTCATTAATGCCAAGTCTCTGTGTTTAGAGAGTTTAGATTACACACTGATTGCCATGGAGACAAGATGGTGACCTTTTGTCGGAATCTCACAATACATGGCAGAAAACACAAAGCATAAATACGGCGGATTTCATGCAGGTCAGTGCCACCTGTACTTTTCAGTCAAAATGCCCTTTTGCTCTAATGTCCAAATATTTTACCTATTATTATGAATAATATTTCATGTTTTTATTCCATGGTTTAACATCACAGTAATGTTGCTTTACTATTACTCAGATGTTATGCAGCACCAGCGCTTGAGTTTAAAACAGTGTTCAAAATGATCAGAATGATATAACTTTGTTTTCTGAACAAGCACAGAACATCACAGCAGCGTCTCTTCTACTCTTGATCGTTAACCATAAAAAACCTCCTACTGCATGTAAAAATATCCCCTCCATCAGCAGTTTGATAGCAGTTTTCTTGAATCTGCTTAAATGAATATTCAACTCATTACAGCAATGTAGAAGTCATTTGAAGGAGATGTATTTTGCGACCCAATGACGAATGGTCTTACACATCCCATTGAAATCATCTTGTAACTTCATAAAAATCAAAGTTCTGCAAATAACAACCTCGAGAATGCAAAAAAAGAAAAAGAAATCCCTCTGATAACTGTATGTTCTGATCACTTTCACAAGAAGAATCAATAAACCGCTTTCTGTGCGGACCTGAAAGACATTTTTGGCATGAAATAGCTTTTTTATTTTTGACACCTGTTTTTTTTCCCCTTTGAAAACACCATGAAACCAAACCGAAGAGATGCTATGAGCATAGATGCATTACCTTGGCGAAAAACTGTAGAGGTCAAAGGTGATGTTCCAGTAGCTCAGTCAGTGGTCAGGACAAGGGTTTGACGGACAAAGATTGAGTGAGTAGTGAGCATAACATGACAGGAAGCAAAAACGAATAGGCAAGTATATGGAAAAAGAGGAGAGGAAATATTAGTGCAGCACAGTTAACTAAAATGATTTCAGGGGAAGGGGGGAAATGATCAGGTGGCTGGGAAGGAAAAGCAAAACCAATAGACCCCATACCTTGGCGGTTTAACATCAGGTGCGCCAGACCTTGAGGGAAAGAACAGAAAAAAGGATACGAAAACAGGAAGTTCATAAAGAGGTTCGGGAGAACAAAAGCATTGTCACAATGTTGGACTGCAGTTTGTGACAGACATCCTGGGGAAGGTACGGATGTCAAAGTTCAAAATTAAATATAAAGGGGAAATCAAACTAAAAACAGACAAACATCTCAAGGGAGGAGAGGGAAGGCAAGGAGAGAAAAAAACATCTTGATCGGTGCAACCCTGAAAGGTAGTTGCTCACAAAGATGCTTTTTTCGAAATGGAACACATACTGTATGTTTACTTGATGCAGACAGCGTTCGAGATGTATCAGATATACAGAAATCCTACTTCATAAAATAGCGTTAAAATATTTGGTAATACTAGCTCTATGATCTCTATCAGGGCTCTACAGGCTCAGGCACTCATCTCCTCACACTGATATTTGCATCTAAGTGTCCGGCCAGCTCCTTTGAGCCTATTTAACATTCAATCTGGCAGCGTTTTATAAAAGGGCAGAAGTGACACCATTCCTTATCCACTAAATCTTTCGCGGACATCGCTCTATTTCACTTAGGATTCACCATCTAATGGAGCTAAAAAGGTTTAGGTGGTGGAGCAATGATACAATGACATCATGTAACAGGGCACCACTAATGATCTGCGACACCTTAACGTATTCAATCTCAATATATATCCTCTATTTAACCAGGTAAAAGACTCACTGAGATTTAAAATCTCTTTTCCAAGAATGACCTGGCCCAGAGGGTAGCTTAAAACATGGTTTCAACAATAAATACAGACAAACAAATACAACTACCACATAAAACAAAGAGCGAGCACAACCTCCAGTTAATGAAGAAAGGAATGAAGAAAAGAAGAAAGGAGCTGCAACTTAATGCTGCACTGCGTTAAAGCCTCACTGACTATAAACTATCATAAAGCAGGTCAGCCAAGACAAAAATGCCACATCCCACCTCCATATTGTGTTGAGGCGGTACAGTGGCTGCTGCGCTGAACACTAACTGCACTGACCAGCACATGCAGGACTTAACAGTGTAACACTCTTACACACTAAGACAAACAATGTCCTCCAAACTAAATGTAACATGGAACGTTGCTGGACTGCTGACGAGTGCAGCATTACGATATTTATACAGGGAGCCAAAAGGAAAGCCATCGTACACTCTTAGAAATAAGGGTTCTTCCTGAGGGGCTGAGGCTCTACCCAGAACCATCTGCTTCTGAAGAACCCTTTTTTAAGGAAAAACAAGAAAGGTGTCTTTCTGGTTCCATTAAGAACCCTCTTCATACAAAGAACCCTTTTTGGAATTAAGGTTTCCTTACAGAATATTGAAAGCATGGGTGTAAAAAGACAACCAGTCAAATGTTTACCTGTATTTAAAATTGTACTTTTAAGTGTGGATGCATTTATTTGTGATTCCCTTAACCAAGTGGTCCTTTGAAATCTGGGCATATTGGCTTGATTTCTTTCAAAAACACAGGTAACAGGCAATGAGCAACTTAAGAAGAAATGATCCATAAATTAGCAAGAAATTTGGAAAAAAATAAAAAATAAAAAAATTATCTGAAAGACAAACAGAAAACACAAAGAAAACATGGAAGTTAAAAAAAACCTTCAAAAACCTTTAGAAAAACATTTAATTCTGATTGTTATAAATATGGTTTTCTGGAAACATCTACTGATTTCTTGCAATTTATGGGACATTTCTTGCCAGGTTGCTAATTAGGTCTGCTGTGTGGATATCTTTACTATCAAATCATGCCATACATTACCACCTGGTCTGCCGAAATTCTCGTTTTCTCTATGGGTATCCTGTACTAGGCATTTTATAATCAGTTCTAATTTGTAACTGAATTGAAGTTCCTTAGCCGACACTATTTTAAAAAAAATTAAGGCTTTAGGAGTAGTAGTGACAAAATCTCCACCCCCTAAAAACCCGATTGTAAACCTGATTGTTGTGGGATGAACTGGAACACATCAACCCCGGCTCTTAAGGAGCCTCCTGAAGCCCAAGGGCTGCTGGAGGTGGTTCATTTGGCCCCAGGCAAATCTGCCAAGCTACAACCATGATTAGTGAGACAACATGTAGGGTTTCTGTGTAGAACCACCATATAAGCTCTGGTTCTTGGACTGGTTCCATTCAGGAGCCTTGGATCCTTGGTGCTATCTGGCGAATCAGCCTGCATTTCCACCAGTTTTGGGTGGAACCATGGGAATCGAGGAAGCGTCATCAACGAAGCGTGTTGCACAATGCACAACAGAAGACAACAATAATAACAAGATGGCAGGTCGCACTGATTACCTGCGAGCATTCGTTCTGTTATTGCAGAAATTTGTTTTGTAAGAAAATTGTTGAGTGAACCAACTATTCATGATAAGAACACACAAAATATAATTTCCTGCAAGACTCTATCCTCTTTTCAACCCTGAGAATATGACACCCAGACAAATGTCATTTCAGCTCCCGCTTGGGGTCAAGGAAAACCTGCTATTTTTTGCTTCCAGCTGGGTAAGCCACTTTTTGGGTTCCAAACCAATTTATTTATGGCCAAAATTCTCTCTACAATTCAAAGTTAGGTGTGCGAACCAGAAATGAACCCATTCAGTGTTAGTGGAAAAGGAGTATTATAGGTGATTCTGGGTGGAACCTTTCACAGATGTATCTTGGTATAACCCTTTATGTTGGGTTCTAGGTAGAACCCTTTGAAATTTTTGTAATAAATACCTGTTTCTACCAAGAAAAGAACTGGTTACTACATTTCATTTTTTACTATTCAGAGCATTACAACAAAAAATTAACAGGGCCAGAACCCAAAAAGTTGGTTTTCAACCAAACAATTACAGGTTTTTCTTGACCTGAAGAGCAAACTGTGAAAATATCTGTGGGCATGTTGTATTCTACAGGTTGGAAAGAGAGGATGGCAAAAAGCAAGGCACCAATGGAGAAGTCAAGTAAGAAATTGTCATACAAAAAAGAGTGTGCAGTGGTCTCATTAACAGTTGATTTATGCTTGTGTTTTGGTTTGAATCAAATATCTGTAATAACAGAACAAAAGTTTGCAGATAATCACTGTAATACACAAATTTGCTGCAAATGTCTATTTCTGTTGTGCATTGCACATCACCCTCAATTAATGACACATCCTTGATTGCAATGTTTCTGGCTGGTTTGCTAGATAACACTAAGGTTCAAAGAATCCTGAACATAAGCAGTCCACGACCCAGAGCTAATTTGGTGGAAAAGGTTACCAGTAACCAAAACAGGTTCTCCTATAGGGACCAGCCATAAAACCACATTTGGTTCTAGTTGGGAACTGTATTTCTAAGAGTGTAAATGCATGGAAGCAACGTGAAAATACACTGCAGCCTATCAGTCACAAGATATTGCTGAGCAGTTGCAGGTGACGGCCTGCACTCAGTGCGGCGATCAAAGCCTCAGCCTCAGTCTCACTTCTACAGCTTGTCCTCTGTGAGGCACAGACACAGAGAAGCACTGACAAATACCTCAATAGTCCGGCCAGAAATTATATGGCATACCTCAGCTGCTCCTCTTGCCAAAAAGGAGATGGGGATGATACAATGCACCACTTCTGCTGAGTACATGAGCCCCACTGTGCCAGCCAACACAAACAGCTCTCATCAGTGCATCAGCGCTCGAAGACTCATACAGCAAGTCACTCTCTCACAGTTCAAGTCCCCGTACAGTCATTAGGTAAAAAATCTTACGAAGAAGGCTGGTCGGTACAAATCTCCTCCACACGTTCCGATGAACAAGGCTGTTCGTGCTGCAGCTCTCCGTGTGGAATGGACATGATTACCCCTGGGAGGGTCCTTGCCTGCCAACACGTAGGCTTTTGATACAGTGTGTCATTGCAAAGCCTGTGACTGAGCCTCTGCTTAGACAGGATTCAACCACAACCCTGT
Organism: Plectropomus leopardus; assembly: GCF_026936395.1. NCBI lineage: Eukaryota > Metazoa > Chordata > Actinopteri > Perciformes > Serranidae > Plectropomus > Plectropomus leopardus. The sequence continues at coordinate 23,360,501 of NC_142190.1, forward strand.
CTACGCAGCAGACAAAGAGCTGCTGTGTGCACCCCCACTGTGGCTCTGCAGTCTGCACGACAAGCCGCCGTATGTACATGTAGAAACAAGGCATAAACAGTGTTACTGCACATCCCCTTTCCTCTCATCACCTCTCAGGTGATCTCATTCTCACCAGACTGGACCTGAGCTTGTCTCCTCATGGTGTCTGCATCTTCTGCCAATCCTTTTGCTACAAAAGACACAGCACATCACTCAGCAGAAGTATAACATGGCAGTAGCAGCAAGGGGCTAAAAGAGGAGCTTGTTTATCATTAACAGTGACAAAGACACATCCAGCAGCGGCAGGTTGGAAGCCACCACCAGCGGAGACAGCAAGAGCGATTTCTGATAAAATCTCTTTCCATTTCTTTGTGTTGTGCTCATGTGCGAAGGTGGAGGGGTGGGTTTCCTATTATCCAACTAATAAGAAGAAGCAGTCACAAGGCCAGAGGCCATCGCTTCGTCAAGTGGGGAATACCCCGTCTAACCCCTCACTCTGGTGATTTCTGTGCAGCTGGAGAAAGAAGATTTGACCCAAAGGATTCACAGCTATGATGACTCCACACACTTCTGATTTCTGTCGAGCACTGGGGCGAGAAAAAACTGACCTGCATCCCTGACTAATCCATCGCTGACTAATGGAGACTGATGCTGGTGACCAAAACAGGCCAGGGCGGGCAGCACTTAACAAGCGCCTGAGCCAACAAAGTCTTCTTGGACTATGTAGTTGTCATTCGAGCAGTTGAAGAAAAGTGGATGGGGAGTGGTGTTGTTGCTGGCCTTGTATGGGGGCAGCCACCCTTTGAATATGCTCATCCTACTTGGCTGAGCCTCACATCCAAATCTCAGTGTGTGGAAATGCAGAGATAACTGGCTAGACCTGTAGAGTCCCATTGGAGGGGAAATAAACCGCCTTTCCTACCAGTTTAATCTACCAGTTTTCTATTTTTAGATAAGATGCAACCTTAACAGTATAAGAAGAGTTTAAGGGCAAACAGATTTATAACCAGGCGATGGAAGCTCATTTTATTAAAATGTTAGCATGTTGCTTTTAGGATCCTTTTGACTTTGCCTCTTTAAATATGTTTCAGTATTTTATAAAATGATCCACTCTACTAGCTAAGGATGTTTGGAATGTGTAAATTGCCCGATTTACCTTGTGGATATAATGTTATTGATCATTTCATCATGATTATCCATAAGGGATTGAGAACAGCAATCGTTTGTAGTAATGTGTTTGCTGTTTTGAATTATGCCTTCAGTCCTCTACATCTGCTGACATTGAGTAAATCCATAATGAATCGACTTAATGTGTTTTCAAACCCTCCAGCATGTTGCGCTACTGGTAACACCCCAATTAACGACATAAGCACTGGTTTGAAACTAGAATGATGGAGGTTGGAACCAGAGAGATCAGGGGTCAGATGTATAAAACTCCGTGTAGATTCACAGCGAAAACTGTGCGTACACACAAAGGCAGATATATGCATACATTCTTTTGGTCAGATTTATAAAACTATGCATATACGCCTGATTTTGTTTTAGAAATCTTGACAATTGTGGCGTTGGATGCACGTGTATGAAACTCACTTCTGCACCCACAGTTAAATGCATGTAGAAACGCCCAGAAACATTTGTTTGCATATTGATACTTGTGCCCCTCCACCATCGATTAGGCCTGTCAATGAGAAGGTGCTTTTTAACCATCTGTGTTGCATCTATGAGGTTCTTCTATGGTGCCAGAGCAACCGTCATTACATACAGCTGGGGATATCGGTAGCATCCATACCGCTAATTTATCATATTTCTTCAAATCATCACTGCATAAAATCTCAATCATTACTAATATTAAATGTCAAAGGGATGATCAATGATTCATTCATAGCACTTATGTTGAAACTGTATAACGTGCTTTACAAGATCACTAAATGATCACTAACAGGGAGATGAATGTCAGTTTAAATTATTATGAGTTCATCACACATAAATATTCTATAAATTAAATTTACACATGTGCCTTGGATTGACATGTTACAGAACATTGTAGCCTGCAAAAATAACAACACAACCAGTGAAATTAGCAAACAAACTAAAAACAATCTACTATCTGTCTCTCACTTAAAATTTAATCTGCTCCTTATTGTTTTACCCACAGCTATCTCTGCAAAAACTGTGTGTACGCCTGGTTTGAAGAATGCACAAGGTGTGCACATTCTTCATTTATAAAGACCAGTTTGTGGATTGAAAATGCATACACACATTTTTTTTTATGCATACATATCATTTATGCATCTGACCCCAGATGTTTTCTGTGCTTTATGATTTACAAGCTAGCAAGGGGAAATTACATAAAAAACACTAAGTACAATAATATTCTTATGAGTGCTGCCATGCCAGCATAAAATAAATAACTTTTGTTTTATGTATCATAATAATCTATTATATATAAATATAACATGCATGTGTTTCTTTATACTGTTGACCTTTAAACCTATTAGCCTCCACCGTATTATTTTACAACCTCAGATTATATCCTCATGTTAAGTATGCTGAAGTTTTATTTATTTGTTTTCTTTTCTTTTGACAAATATTTCGATTTTTTTATGTCACTGAAAGAAGTCATAACATAATTTATAAAAACTAGAGTGTATGAACATTTTTTTATCAATAAATTTGAGAAAGAGAGTCAGTGGTCCTACTTAAGCAGCTAAACACATCTTGATTTCACTTTCCTAATCACTCACGACAGTGTGAACTTTTGGAAGCACTTTTAACAAGGAAAACACTGCTATCTAAGTAACTTTAATTAAACAAATACAGTGGGAAAAAAACAAATACAGATGTGGGAGGACCTCTCAGTCATTATTGTGACATTAATTAGCGAGCATCTAAGAAGAAAGAGCCATTGCGCGAGGATTAGGATTTGCCAAATTTGTTTTTCCGTGAAAAAGTACAGTATTATGGAGCCTGTTGTAATGAGGGATTAGACCAAGGTCACTGCTGCTGAAAGATGCGAGCCCGCCAGGACCAGCTGTGTCCTTTCTTTGGAAGATTTCTACACTTGCGTTGTCATCCCTGTACTTCTTAGTGTGTCGTCAATGTGTGCCTACACATGAAAACCTTAAGGGAAAAAAAAAATAAAGAAACAATGTGTTTGCGCTCGACACACGTGTAAGGTTTTCCTATATGTTGGAGATATTTCACCCTCTTCTGTATCCTTGTGAGGTGGCTGTCCTTATCTCACTTTCACAGACCTGTTTTTTTTTTTTTGCACATAAAACATCAGAGGGTGCTGCACTCTTTTGGCATTAGAGCATGCCCCGCCATGGCCTTTGTCCGCACAGATCAACGGGAGCCCACACTGCATACTGTAGATGTGAACAACTCAGAAGAACTCACCTGCTGTTCCAATGCCTTCAAGCAGTTCCTCAGACAAATAAAGATAATTCCCGCACCACTTAAAACCCACAGCCAAAACCAAATATAGCATACGGGTTACCATCTTTGCCTTCTCTGGGGAGAGGAGCTAACGCATAGACTCGTCTATTTCCGTCGCTGCAAGGACATCAAAGACTTGCTGCCAGATAGCACATGGAGTTGTATGAAGGATAGGAGAAAAAAAGGCATCTGGTGAGAGTGATTTTGCTGTTGTCATTGTTGTTTTCATGCATTCTGCATTGGGGGATTGTCTCCATGTCAAGCTTTAATCCAATAAACATTCTGATGTGCTCTCTTTGCGGCATGTCATTTAATAATGCCTGCCTTTTTGCTGTGAGCAGAGCCATGCCATCTTTGCTCTTATTAAGAATGATTAATGCTTGTTTTTGGAAAAAGTGCCGAGATGAAACCTATTAACTGTTACTGAAGCGTACAACCTTATACCACAGTCACTAAGTCTTACTTAAGTGCTGTTTCAGATACAGAATCTATACCCCAAAACATGCATCATCTTTAACAAAATATTACTGTAAAATAATCTATGCAAGTGTTATGATAAATGCCATTCTACACTCATGTCTTCCTACTTGCACTCTGAACAGCCTCTATACATTAAGACAAAAGTGTTTTGCAATTTTAGGTGTATTTTGCTGTTATACGCCAAACGAAAGTGTCACAAGCAGGATATCGCAGAGCAGGTGTGCATGGGTCGGTGCATTTTGAGTCAGTAACAGTGATTTATAATGTGCAGTGGTTCAGTGCACATTGCGCTGGTCTCCAGAGCCTCTTGGCTGCCCTTTCACCAGAACCAGCAGTCCTTACTGGGGAGATGGATGTCTCGCTCCGGTGCCGACTAAACAAATCTCCCTCCTCGCTTTCAATCTTCATTTCACGTTCAGTATGTGCACCTCATTAGAAACCAATCCTGTTTAATCGCGGTCCCTTAAAATGCTGCCAATAACGAGTGAAATGTCTCTTTTCCTGCCAAAGCCGATTTGTTCCTCTTACGAAAGTAATTTTTAAATGCACCTCTGAAAAAAAAAAAAACATCGTTGTGCAAACAATATTACAATTTAATGAAAGTCAAGGCTTCAGCAATCAGCCATGTTATGCCAGAGGATGCCATCATGTTTGAGTTTATTCCACATATTGACCTTAATGTCATAAAATGGCACGATGACTTGGGTAAACCTTAACATTAAACGGTAGTTTAGATGAAGAAAATGTGTGCTACAGAGAGAGGAAAAATACAGAGGTTATAAATAATGAAACAAAGCATGTCTGTACAGTCATTTTTTTCAGTGATGCAATATATGAATGCTCCCCATATTGAGCAACACCCACGCACTCTGCAGACCTCTCCAGTCACCTTGAACGCACTGACTTTATATACAATGAGCATTCAGCACATTAAGCACTTTTCCCATAGTGACCTCGTGACCAGTGATAGTATATCTCCTTTCAGCTTAATTTGTTGGATGTCAGAACTGCAGTCCAAACCGACAATAACAACCTGATAATAACCGAAACACACTCTCACACACAGTGATGCTGTGGTAATAGCCTTTGCAAATAAGAGCATCACAAAAAACAAATTATGCTAATCATTGTGCTCATTATATAATGCATTGTCTTACCTTCTACTTCTCTCTGGACAGCTGTAGGAGAATAAAGACAAACAGACATATTTAATGTTGCTTTGCGTAATCTTGATGCTTATTTTCATACCAGAACATGAATGTTGATGGACACATATATCAGCCAGAGCCTCTGAGTTTGATCATTTGCTCTGGCAGTATAGCTGTGCATTAACATCACTGACAGTTGATTTGTCAAATAATCCAGGATAGAGTCAGTTCATAAAAATGCAGGTTGTGATTAATGATGATGACTTCAAGAGACATGGCCCAAAAAATTAGTGAGGAATCATTCAAAAAGTTAAAAGAAAAATACCTGAAAATAAGCAAAAAAAGGAAAGTTAAAAACAAAAATAAACAAAAAAATATTAAAGATGTGCTGAAAATTATTATTATCTTTTAAAAGTATACTTCCTGACATCTTGGTCATTTCCTTTTTTGGCAAAGAAAAAAAAAAATTGCTCAGGTTTCAAGGGGTTAACTAGCTTGTGAAAGGCGTATGAATGCAGCACAAGAAAATTGATGTTGATCATGATTTCACAGGGTTAAATAAGGGAACAACTGCCAGAATCCCCCTGTGTCTTTTTGGCCAAGAGAGTCACCTCAATGACCCCTGACCTTGTGGAGGCAATCTGCAGAGCGTCCTTGCCAAAAATGTATTATTATAGGACAAAATCTGACATCTTTTGGCAAAGTGGAAAACATCTTTACTTAATCACTTACTAACATTTTTATTGACGTGTAACAAGGAAATTAAAGCTCACTTTAAAGGGGGGCTATAATGCTTGTATATATATATATATATATATATATATATATATATATATATATGACGTTGCAATATCGGATGTTCATATAAATGGCCATAGCTTCAAATAATGCTGTAAAGGTGTGAAAAAATAACCCATGTGAGCTAAACCCCGGGCCTCAGACCATTTATTTTAAATTACGAAGCCTAAACTACTACAAGTAGCTACATGTTAAAATAAGGGAAATGTACTCTTGGTTGCAAAAATCCTAAATTTCTCCCCAGTTTCATATTTCTGCTGGAACATATAGTTGCAATGATTTTGAGTTAGAAGCTTTTATTGGTGATGTTTAAAGGTAGAAAGTGTCGCTATTCTTCATAGCAGTCATTTCTAGTACACTGCTACATGTAACTACATCCAACGTCAGGGAAAAATAATCTTGGTTTATGACATTAATTTTTCCTCCATTTTGGGTAATAATCCTTCTGAAAAATGTCGTTTTAAAAGTTGTGAATTTTGCTTAAGGGGCTTGTATTGGTGATTTTTCATTTTACAAAGTGCTGCTATACTCCATGACCGTTTTTCTCTGCCTGCAAGTACACTGTTGAGTACATCTAGCTGTATACTAATGTCAGGGAAACATGTCATTTGGTTGCAGATGTTCTCAATTTCTCCCCAACTTCGATCACATTCCCGCTGCAATATATCCTTTTGTGGAGACACAGATACAGAAGGCCCAGAAATGTTGACCAATCAGAGCAGACTGAGTTTTTTTCAGAGGGGGGCTGAAAGAGATAGGCACTAAAACAGAGCATTTCAGACAGAGGGTTCAGCACAAAGAGTATTAGGAAAATAAGTGCGTTTTTTGATCATAAGGGCGTGTAAACATGTTCTAGTAGAAACCAAAACACAAGTAGCCTATGAACCTGAAAAAGAGCATAACAGGTCCCCTTTAAAATGCCAAGTTCTGTCCTTGTTGTTATTTAGACCCTCCAGAAATAGAAAAATGACACCCATTTGGTAGCCAATTAAATTTCTCTGTGTTGAAAACATGTGAACATCTGTCACATTACAAAGCTGTTATCCTTTATGACTCGTGAAGACAGTAATTGCTGAGAGAGCTGGACTCACACACCCAAGCAGCTTTTAAGTACTGCTGTGGTATACTTTGACCTGGATTGCTTTAAAGTGGGCTTTATTGATTATTTTCTAGAGCCTAATGAAGGTTTAGAACATATACTTAGAATGATATATTAATAAGGGATTTTAACCATTTGTAAGCCAATGCTGATCATAAGGTTGTCAAACATTTTCAGTAGCCAAAGTATATTAGTATTACAAAAAAAAACATTTGATGACTACATAAAGTAGGACCATACAAGTTAATAGTGAAAAATTGTATATCACAATACAACTTTATCAGTCATTTTTTTGAACAAAGTTGAAAAATGAAATTACAATTTGTCCTTGATCCTGCTACATCTCTGGAGTTGAAGGATGAGTTGATTGTGCACCAGTGCACATGTGCACGAGTGTGACTAAAGCAAAAGGTAACGCAATTAGATGGTAACTATTAGGACTGTTCCTTAAGAGTTAGAGATTTTTATCATCAGTTTAAGACTCAAGTTCAAGTTGAGCAGTTATTATCGAGCAGATATTGCTGCCGAGTGAGTGCTTTCACACTGACTTTCCTTCAGTACCCATTCAGACTTTGAAACTTTGAATGGAAAACAAAACCAATTGTCAAATATTCGTATCGAGCAGCCAAATCCGATTCATAAGTCTGAGTCAGGTACAGCCCTGGTTACTATGCACAGAAAAGCAACACATTTACCTGCTAAAATAAAGCAAAACAAAACATACTAATGCTAAAAATACATGTTGTTACAAACAGAAGGAAGACACTTTTTTCTTACCTTCGTGGCAGTACCTTCCCCTGTAGCTGGTATTGATACAGTCACAGAGGACCTCTCCTTGGCTGACAGAGCAAAGGCCTTTGTTGCCGCACGGAGAGTGTATGGCACATATGTACTCCAAATCACTATGAACAGCTTGGCCATCCAACAGCAACGGTAGTGCCTCCCCCAGCTTCAAATTGGCTATAAGGCCCTGGAAAGGCGGCTCGTATTTTACAGTGCTGGACGTCAGGGCGGAGAGACGAACATCGGGCGAGATTCCCCCCACGTAGAGGTCGCTGACCACTACCATCTCTTTTCTCTTGGACTTCACCTCTGCCACTTTCTCCTCATTGTCCACAACGAGACGAGTCTCTCTGAAATTACGAGAGAGGAGGACTCTGTGCCAACGCAGGTCGTTGATTCGCGTCTCCGTGTGCAGGGAGGCTGGTTCGGCACAATGAATGGTGAAGCGCATTTGGAGCCTCCCATCTGCAATCAGGAGCTCCAGGAAGTCGCAGTTCCCTCCGTCATCGAGATAGAGCACCAGGGCTTTGCTGATGTTGGTTTTCAGAATGAAGCTGAGCTCACCTGTTGCTTTGGCGTCCCACTGGCCGTAGCGTGTCCACTGACCAGGAACGCCCTCATATTCCAAAGCTATTCCTGTTAGCACCAACCCAGCTAACAACAGTAACCAGGAAGCCTTGCCTTCACACCTGCCCATGGTGGTTACTATCTACAACTATTGGCTCCCCTGTGGTCTTTTATTCATATAAAGCCAACAGAGCTGTGAGGAGGAAACGTTATCTAGTGTCTACTCTTCTTTTGTTATCACCCTAAAATTTGCAGAGATAAGACTGCAACTCCCGCATGCAGAAAATGAGTTTCTCTAGCCTTGACAGTCTATCCTGATTCTTTTTGCCATCTCTCCATGGGCGACACGTGACAGAGCGAACAAATGAGGCACATTGCAGAATACTTTGCATCTACTTTGGATCGGCTGAGAATGAGAACAAACGACACAAGTGATCCGCAATACTGTGTGCTTCCTCGTCTTCGCCATCCAGTGTCTTGGCCTCCATCCAGCACTGTTCCTGTCAGTTCTCCATGGGTTCGCTAGGCACGCAGCTTAGGTGCAGCCTCCATTCTTCTCAGCCTCCCAACATCCTACGACATAAAAGAGGAGCGGGTGATGAATAGCTGGAAAGATTACCAACAATTGATTGTACAAAATAAGATGAATAATATTAAGTCATTATGACTGACATGGAAAATTAATTACATATTAAACAAATCATTAAAATGGCAGAGAGGGAAACATGGAAATGAGCAGGGTAGAGGTTTAATTGTTATGAAGAATTCAGCAGTTAGAGGTGGTTCACATTTTTATAGGTCATATCCAACAACTTGTTGTGGACCGCTGCTTATCATTAAGATCTTGGCTGCAGCCCGCAGATTCCAGCAACAGGCCCTCGACACGATACCTGGGCCAAGAAGCATCTCAAGCCTGGCTCCCCACCTCGTGTCTTAGCATCCAGGCAGAAAAGCAAACAGAGGGTTTGCTGTGACCGGTGCTGCTTTCCAAAAGCTGGTGGAAAACAGTTTGTTTCGTAAGCACCCCCACAGATGTTTTGGTACGATCCGTGGCCTCACTAACTTCAGTGATGTTGAGCCCCTTAAGCCCTGTGCGCTCCCTGGGATCAAGCTAAGACATTACAGCAGAACAACACATGCAGGCCAGAGGCTGGGAGTGATGAAAAGGAAGAGGTCTGTGTTAGAAAAAAACAAACAAATAAAAAAACAAACAAACAGAAAATCCAATACTTTGTGAAAACAAAATAGGGCACCAAGTTATGCATCAAACTTTGGCTGAAATAGGAACCTGCCCAGGCTTATTATTACCTTTCAGAGAGGCGAAAAACTACAACCGGTAACCATCATCTTGTGGAAACAACACATATTTTTAAACAGTGGCTGCCAACCTTTTTCCTTAGGGGATCCCTTTTCTATCATGGAGTAAACAACCCCTGACTAAGTGACATGTTTTATGAATATTTAATATTCATTTCAGCAGATTATTATCTGTGAATTTTGCATTGCAGTTGAGTTTTTCTGTTATTTTTGGGAACTTTTTAAATGATTATCTCTCTGTATAATGTTTTGGGTTTTTTTCTTAGTTTTTTTGTAAAACAATTATAGAGACTTTATAGGCTTCTTTTCCGCTCTCTGACATTTGGCGCTTGTACTATGAGGGCTCTGGTTGTTTAATACGGGTGTAACCATCGATCTGGATCAATATATCAATTCAGTGATCAATGATGCAATTGGATCAATGCAACGTGAAAACATCATATGAAAAATATGATATATCATAAAATATATCATATCATCTTTAGAAGAAGCTTTAATTTTGAAATTCTGTGTCAATGATGAGAAAATTTTTAACTAGGGAATGCATTAGCAACATGGAAATATTTCGGATTTTCCGAAGTCTTCTTAATGCAATTATGGTTGGGGTTAAAACAAAAATTTCTTCCAGGAAGGACTCTGACACATAAGGTTTACCGTGCTGGTGCTGTTTGATGTGTGTTCATGGAGTCTATTTAAAGGAAACTTTCCTGCACTCAACTTCTTACAATTATTAATATTATTTCTATGATGTTTTTATCTCTTATGGCCAAAAGATAAAAATAATGGGTGACAGCTTTTTCTGTAACAGATTTTATAAATAGGGATATGATATCATCTCATACCAATCAGAGGCCCCTGACTCGATTCAAATCAAATCAAATCAAAATCATATTGTGGCAGATATCTGCAAATATCATATCGGTGTCCAAAGAACTGATATAACATTGTATCGGGATGAATGTGGTGATTTACACCCCTACTGTTTAACAGTGCCCTTTTCTTTTAGCAGAGAGAGGAGGCACTGTGAATCAAGCTTGTGTTCAGGTCTTCACCATGCTCTTATCCTGTGAGATGTATTTTAGGTTCACATGTTGAATAATATTTAAAACTTTAAATATGACAATTTTATTAATTTCCCTCACAGAAGTGAATGACAGGCTGAGATTTTGCTTACTGTGAATATCCCTTAAAAAAATCCCTTAAAATCCAGAAGCCCCTGTGAGGCTTTGGTGACTCATAGTGGTGATTGAGATCCCCAGTTTGGGAACCACTGTTCTTAGACACAAATTGTACTAAAAAGGGATGACCATGGTGTTTATTTATCTTTACATTATTAACAATAATTTCCCTACAGAGAGAAAAGCCGATACTGTATGTGTAGCCAAAGCCTGTTATAGCTTCTGCCTCTGTGCCAAAGAACTCCACTGCTGTCCAAAATCCATTAAAAACACATAAAAAGCTATATCATTGTGTTATCCAATTAGGTGATCAGAAACAATATCAGCAGCTGTAATCTATTACAGCCAATTTGCACAAAAAGAGCAGAACAGCACTGTAGATCCCAAGGATGCCTTTATACTGCATACAATACATCTGATCAAACTCACAGCATGTTTGATTTCGAGCTCAGTACATACAGTGAATGTTGAGCTTTCTGCTGTTAACATTCACAAAATGTCCCAAAGTCACCCTTTCTCCTCACAGAGAGAAAGGGATACAGATAGTGTAGCAGTTTACATACAAGGTATTGATCCACTCGGATTCAATCCAAGTCCACAATAAATACACACCACTGTAAGTAATATGTGAAGAGCTACTTTTACACTGCTCGTTCCAGGCGGGAACATTGTGTTGTTATATGGCCCCTCCGTTCTGTATAAAGGTACAATTGTTGAATGGGGAGGAGGTGACAGTGCTGAAAAGAGGTCTAAGTCTGGCAAGATGGGACAATGGGTGGGATGGGTGGGATGGGTGGGATGTTTTGATGGCATGTTATGCTTGGAACTCAGAATCAGAGATTTAAAAAAGCAGCTGGCAGCAGTTAGCATCTACCTCAATGAAAAGAATAGTGACCTGTTCTTTCTACTTTTCTTTCTACGTTTTTACCTGCTATCCTGTACTTTAAATGCTGCTACTTAAAATTGTTTAGTGCCTTTACACTTGTGTTATTTGTTCTATTGTAAATTTCTAAATTTCATATTTCTTTTATATTTGCTACACGTTAGGCATTCTGTGGACAGCAAAGTAAGAATTTCATTGTACAGGGAAACATGTTTCCATACTGTGCATATGACAATAAACACTTTGAATCTTGAATCTTGAATCAAAATGTAGACAAATGGGGAAAAAATTAGGTCCAGGAGTATGTTATATGTCACACCACAGGCAGACAGTGTTGTGTTAAGAGTCATACCTGTCATGCCTGTCATGCCTCTTTTGTTTCTGCAATGCCAGCATGCTGTCTAAAATCACACACTGGAGCAGGATGATGCCGCTGCCATTTGGTTCTGTGTAAATATGCAGAAGCAATATGTAGTGGCCCTATAGCGCAATCTCTGTAAAAACTTAAAGCTCTGGGGTTTGCAATAAACCACAAAGAAGCAGCTAATTTGTCTAGAAGCATAAAATAGTCTTTATGTTATGTTACACTGAGTTCTCTCTCATTTATAGGCCTTTCTCATCCAGGAGCAGAGGCATTACATGCAAGTTTGGCCCAATTTCATCTCTGCCACAGAGAGAAATATAATATGTGTTTGAGTCTGCAGGGAATTACAGCCTCCTGCTGATGAGGGACTGCCACAGTTGGGTTTATTCGTAAAAGGTAGATGTCGCAAGAAAGAGTGCATCACAGCAAATAAATCAAAGTTTCTCCTCAATGTATCAGAAAAGCTCCAGGCTAGGAGAAAACCCTTGTGATAGACGGGGTTATCATGGGAATAGCTGTATCCTGGAAGGTCATAAAAAACTGACACCCTCTTCACAGGATGAATTGCAATTTGCTAGGGTCAGGTATGGTGTTTGAAATGCTTCTCCGAAGCTGTCGCAGCTGTGTATATAAGTGGTCGACTTCAGCTCGCTTTGATTTAGACAAACGACACAATAAGATTAGTGTATGTAAAAAGACAAGGAGGCATGTGGTGCTTTCAGTTTCATGGCCTCACCACATGATTACTGCAGCAACTCCCATTAAGATGCTCATTAAGAGAAACTTGTGCTCATAATTAAACCATAATGTGGGCCATGATGATAAATAATATACTGCTATAATATGCTAATAATACTTAAGACTATAACAAGTGCACAGAATATCCAACCATATTTATAGACACTGGAATTGCATTGCAAGGAAAGCTTAAGGTCAAGTTTATTTTCAGTCGCAACGGGCTAACACAAGATGAAATAGGGCCCATTTCAAAATGGGAAATATCCAATATAATCATTCATTTTTACTGTTTATAGCCATATGAACTGCACAGCAGAGTCAGCAAACCTAAATTCCAAGCAACACATCTACGACCTACAAGAGTCTGCTGGCTGGATTTGTTAAAAAGATGACACAAATAAGTTCTAATTACCAAAACAAGAAAAAGCGTTGATGACCAGGGGCCACACCGACTGATTAAATCCACTGAAAGCTCTAGTGTTTTGTTTGTATCATTTATTCTTCTGCATTTGTTTTGTTTTTATCTTTGACATCCCCCGTGCTTCCAGTAGTCCTCACCCACTCCTACTGGAGCTGGAGCTGTTTTGTTTATATCAATTTCACCAGCACTCAGAAGATCTCAGGGACTATTAGGCTAACACTCACAGGGCAGATGAAACATACAAAGGCCTGTTTCCCCAACAGGCTTTGTGCTACTACTCTGGCAATGCTGTTTCTCTGCACTTGTGAAAAACCTTTAACTTGATGCGGCACACATCTTGAGCTTAACTAGGCCTTGTCATGGGATTTTGAAAGAAAATGCTAAGTTTTTTTGACACTTAACATTCAGAGTTTTACAGGAAAGGTATATCACGGTACCACTGCTGAACATTTTGCAGCTTACAAAACCCACCCAAAAATGCACTACAATAGAAAGGAAAAGGAAAATGCTGCACTTATCTGGCTTTAAAGTAATACTTCACCCACAAAATTATAATTTGTTTATCAGTTAGCTAGGCAATGTTACCTGGAATTCATGAAGGAAATTTTGGTTTTCTTGTATGCCACCACAGTGAATGGAGAATCCGAAAAATTAGAAAATTCCTGATGAATTTAAGTAAATGTGGTCCACGTTTAAAAACAGCAAAAATATATCGAAACATCAGTTTACCAACTCTACCACACCTCGTGCAGTAAAATCCAAGTCTCATTCATCCAGTCAGATGCTCAGTACTTCCCAAACACATGCATTTTTCACCTAAACCTAACTATTTAAAACTCAAAGTGAAACTATTAAAAGCCAGACTGCAATATTAAGATTGATCCATAGATCAATATGTTCACCGTTCTTTTGAAGGCATGTGAGAAAACAAAGTTTTCTTCACAAATTCATTACATTTGTGAAGAAAACTTTATAACAGATCAATTTGTAAGTAAGGTGTTAACACTTGCGCTAAAATGAAACACTGTATCCTCAACATTTAATGGCTTTTCTCACTAGGTAACATGCTGTTTCATCATTACAAGCAAGCGGCTAATTGAACATCATGGTCAGGATGTGGTGGTGGTGGTGGGGGGTGTGGGGGGCAATTATTCTCACATCATTTGGGGCCTGTTCCAATCTGACCAGCCCACCTTACACAATGCTGTGTATACTCCACCATTGAAAAAGTGTGACATTATACATTAAAGCAGGTCTGTTGGCCAAGTTGTTGCTTAACTCTGCAGAATACAACAGAAAATGTTTCACCTGCCCCATATTTTACTGCTTTATCTGCTTAATACCATAAAAAAATGGCACAAATACAGTAAATTATCTAACAGTCTATAGTAACATTGCACACTGCCAGAATTCAGATTGTATTATGACTGTAAATATTTGCACACATGGGCATACATGTATGTGACAGTTCAATGCCATTAAAGTAAGTTAAATGAAAGCATAAATCTCTGTACTAATAACACTGCAAGAGGACACATGCTGTGGTGCTATGGCTACTGCACCAACCTACATCATTTATATCATGTATTGTTATACCACAGCCAGTGCCACTGTATGTTCTTTATGCAATTCAAGCTGTCTTTATTTCATATACAAACACTGTGACACATTGTTTGCCTAATTATACTTATACAAACAATGTTATATATATAATTATTATATACATATACACACACACACACACAAACATATATACACATACACATATACATACATACATATATATATTTATATATATTTATAAAATTAAAGACACAATGGTAAGCCTGAAAATACCATTAATATGGGTACACTATCAGCACCAAATTATGTGCCCCCAATGTAAACACACAGTGCAACTGATCATCTCTTTCTGACAGTAAAATCTACACTGGCCATGTTACAAAATGCAACTGCAGATGCTAGGTAACTATGCTTCAGGGGCACATATTTAATTATAAAAAGTGAAGATCAGATATCCAATTTTAATCTATAAAAGATATCTGAGGGTGTCACAGCTACCACTCCTTTACAAGAACAGCAGCTCCGTATAAGTGCTGTGTCAAAAGGGAAGCATAGCCCTCACAGATGAATATATGGTACCTTAACAACTGGCTGCTGAAAAAGTGAGAGTGGAGGGCTTTCCACGTAATACCATTTCAACCATCCAACTTTTTCCGCTCAATCAATATTTTCTCTTAAATGGAACATTTTGAGGATCTGTCCGTTCAGGAGCTGCATTACCCTGCTGAAGTGATTCAGCATGAATGAGCTACTAAGAGCCAAGCTGCTACCCTGGGGAAGGACAGAGGGGCCGGAGGTTCAACAGTTACTGATTGTGCATGTGCAGGAAATCGCACAGACTCAACGCTGCAGGAAATGGGAGTGAGCACGTTTCGCTTTAATCCATGGCTGACACAGAACAACAGGGATCGTGGTGCAGTACTCAGCAACGTTCCAGCGAACACTGTGAGACATCTTAAAGTGTTGCTCCTCAGCATCAAGTGGGACAAACAGGTGAAAGAGCACAACACAGAGTGGACTGTGGATGAAATGACTCACTCAACTGCTGCAACTATGTGTGCAAATCTGATAGACATTGGCAATAATGAACTGATATAATAGACTGTGCCTGCAGCATTACAGTGACAGTGTTTCTACAGTTTGTGCTACAGTGGCACAGTGGTGGAATTGAACTAAGTACATTAAGTCAAGCATTGTACTAAAGTACAACTCTGAGCTACTTTTACTTGAGTATTTCTATTTTATGCTTCCTTATACTTCTACTCCACTAAATAATGGAGGCAAACATTGTTGTTTTTATAGTGCTACATTCAGTGCAGTTTTAGTTACACCCTTAGGGTAAGTGGATAATTCTTTAAAATAAGAAGGCTGTCAGCATAAAAATATTAGGTTTGTTACATGACGGTGTTTTAACCAGACAACTTGTTCAAAGAAGTTCATCAAAACCAAAAATTAACAACACTGTCTTAGCTTACAAATATGTTAATTTTAAAGTAATGTTTCTGTGTTCACTTAACAATAAAAAATATTAAGTTGTACCTTTTAACTGTGCATCATTTAAAAACTAAGTACAAGCTGAATTTGGCAAATTGCAGCACAGTTTGCTGAGACATGGCATAACACTAAGGGGAAAATAACTCTCCCCCTATTGCCATAAACTGTATTTTTTTCTTTTAACTTGTGTATAAAGTGATCATAAAAACTAGAACTGAAAGGTGTTATTTTTTTTGACTGAAAGTTAATGACCTTCTAATACTCCAAAATATTAAGGAAACATTTTGCATGGATAATTTTGAGTAAGATTTATTAAGATAACTAAGTTAAAATAGTTTAAATAAAACAATTTAGCTACTGAATATCACCACAACTTTTTGATTAATATCGAGGTGGTTGAACTTTTTTACGCTTTTCAAGGTTAAAGCAAATCATGTTGGTTGGTCTAAAATACTTGGGTTCGTCAGACTATACAAAATTCATAGCATTTACTCAGTACTGCCATAGTATTATTACCTTAAGGAAATACACTTTGGAGATTCAGATTATTTACAAAAAATAAATTGACTAATAAATATTGACATATTAGTATAGGTTAGGCAACCCACTAGAACATCCATTCATCCATCCATCTATCCATGTATGTCCACTTGTCTGGGGGCAGCAGGCTGAGCAAAGTACTCCAGAAGTCCCTCCCCCCACCAACACTTTCCTGCTCCTACTGGAGGATCACGAGTCACTCCCATACCAATTGAGATACAGAATCTCTCCAGCATGTTCTGGGTCTGCCCCAGGGCCTCCCACCGGTTGGACGTGCCCGCAAGCGCCCAGGAGGCATCCTAATCAGATGCCCAAACCAATTCAACTGGCCCCTTCCCGACACGAAAGAGCGGCGGCTCTACTCTGAGCTCCATCTTTAATTAAAAGCAGTTCCACCTCTACCAGCTGCAGCATAAAAGTGATGAACACATTCATGCTAGCCTGAAATTGCCAGACCAAATTGCAAATGCAAATTAGTCTGAAACATCTACTCTGGATGCAATTGGATACAACCAATCAAAGCAAGAAAACTTGCGACATGGAGCTGAGCTATGGATGTACAGTATGTAAACTGACTACAGTGTGCAGAGAAGAGCTGTGATGGTGTAGCATCAATATGTCTGTGAACGAGTGTTTTGCCATCAGAATTTGAAAATAGTGCCTTAACATAAGTTAAACCACAGCTGCTGCCATCTTGTATAAAATGCACAGCACTCCTCTTTAATAAGCTTGGTTAATGCATGCAGTATAGTGTCCCGTGCATGAGGTTTGCAAGCCAAAAATGAAATAATCTCAAATTTTTCTTAACACGAAGGCTCGCCAAGTTGTCGATCACTGTCTTAAACATGTGCCACATTAAATAATCAGTTGTGACTGTCCTGAACAGGGCCAGGCTGGCTGGGAATCTGTGTGAACAGGAGGCAAATTTTTGTTTCCTAAGATAAATAATGACCCGCCTTACTCTGCTTTACTCTGCCTCTGATTGGCTCTCCCTGGCATTCTTACCCTAACCCTGGGATATCCCACTCCTCTGGCATAAACCTAACCAATCCAATAAACAAAGACAACAAGTAGCCTACTAGCAATCATGAGGAGAGTAGGGAGGGTCATTACTTTGATATCCTAGAAGAAGTAAATTCATGAACGGGAGGGGACTAGACATATCCGCTAAAGCAAATGAAACATGAGCTTGCAGATTCGTGCGGTTCCCAGGCTAAATTCATGCATCAATAATTACCATCCAGTAATATAATATATGTAAATCTGAAATGAGCCATTCTGCATTATGAGTCCTTTTTCTTTTGATACTTTAAGTATCTCTTAAACTCTTTTACTTTCACTTGAGTAAGATGTTGAATGCAGGACTTTTGTTTGTTACAGACTATTTTAACACTGCAGTTATTGAATGTATTTTCTATTCTGCGGTATATAACAACTTTTTGATTCAATCATGTATGAGGTCTTTAAGTTTTGTTGCAGAGGCATTTTACAGTATGCTGTTTGAGTCTGTATAGGAGACAGAGCTCAAGGTCTTCTGTCTTGGAGCAGTAACTGTACAGGTTCTGGTCTAACACTGTAGGAGAATGCAGCATTTGTACCCACTGTACCACACGGTTATTGTTCACCAGCTGTTTAGCTCTATTCTTTCCACTCATCAGTTCTTCTATTAGAGGACCAGTGGAGGTTGAATACCTCATCATTTTCTAAATGGAGCCTGCAAGACTATAAAAGCAATTCCAATAAGCCTATAGGAGCGAACGTAAGGAAAAGTGCGCTCAATATGCACGCCCAATCTGTTTGAGGCATGGGGCTGTCATGGGTCTGTGCACTGAGTTAAAGTTGTTCTGCAGGTAACGACTTCCCACCACACGTCTGTAATCTTTTACCGCCTCAGCCTCAGTACTCATGAGCGACCCTTGAGGCAAAACAGGGCACACTTTTGGGATGATAGTTGCCAAGGAGAGTACATATCGCTAATGATATATCTATGATATAATACAGAAATGACCTCTACTGTCTGATGAGGTGAGACACAGCTCCTGAAAATTATAATAAATTTTCTATAAAAGCAGAGCCGTCCCAGCCCTGTTCTTATCGTCAATGCTCTAATCTCCCAGATTTTTTCATGACGCCTTATTTGGTTTCCCCAGTGTACAATTTATGTACTAACTTTGAGCTAAATTGGAGGACTTTTTCAAGAAAAGTGGCTTACTAAACTGGTTTACTTTGAAGTTTAAGTCTCAAAATCTTTGTCTGAAATTGTCTACAGGTTTATAGCGAGTGCTGATGAGCGCAGTGAGACTAAACCATTCAAAACAATGAGATAAAAGCAGACATCACTGCTGAGAGCTGCAGCAGTTGGCAATTATTTCTATTGGGTTTGGCAAAACAAGCATACCATTCACAGTAAACATGATTCCATGTTACTGTAATAGAAAGAACAGACTACTAGATTATTTTTGAGTACAGTTGGGCGAACATGAACAATGAAACAATGAAACATGGCTGTTTATCTTCATGTGCTTATAATATTGGAGGTATACTTGCTGTCATATCACTCTGTTTTACGCTTTTTAAGTTCACAGCCTTTTGTCCCATTTACAGAACAGAAGCGTCTTCTGAGCGAGACATCACAGACAAATGGTAGAACAGTCTCTTGAATCTTTGAAACGAACCTCATGTCAAACAAGAAAAGAGCTTATTACTGTTAATCACAAGTGGAACCAAAACAGCAATATTGATACTCACTTTTGATTAACCACTTTTTAAATATAATTTGGCATGGTTTGAAGCAAAGACGGGCGTGACAAACATACATCAGGATGATTTCTTTGATGGAAATATTGTATTAGAGATTAAAGATGTCATACATAAGGTTTGCTGCTTTGGAACTTTGTCTCAAAGATCAATTTTTTTTTTAATCAATTGTTTTTTTAAATCAATTTTTCTTTTTACTGCTTCAACATTTTTTCACTCATGCTTTCATTAATGGTACAGCTGACAAAGAAAAAAATTGTTTTGCTTTGTTTGCGGGCTTATAATGAATCATTTATGAATCTGTCTAGTTGGATGTTTTACTAATTATGGAGCATAACTGGGAATTGATTTCTTCAAATAACCCAGAGACACACATACATGCATGTTTTTAAGAGCAAAGTGTAGAGGGCATTTAAGAGTTCAGAGTCCTGCTGACAATTCAGAATAAAGGTTGGCTGGTAAAACATTATCCTGCCTCCAAATCACTTCAGAATTTATTTACTCCTTCATATTTAATCTGTGCTCCCCAGGAGACAGCAGGGTACATCTCAGCTCATTTTACTACGCCCACGCTTTCTTTCTCTATGGACACAGTACAAACATAGTCACAAATCTAAGTATAATATGTAACATTTACACATTAAACTTTCTAAAATTGGGGCGCCTGGTGGGCTCAGTGGATAGAGCGGCGCCCCATGTGCAGAGGCTGTGTCCTCGCCGCAGCGGCCGCGGGTTTGGGTCCGGCCTCGGCCCTTTGCTGCATGTCTCACCCTCTCTCTCTACCCCTTTCATGCTCACACTGTCCTATCGATTAAAGGCAATAAAAGCCCAAAAAATAACCTTAAAAAAAAAAAAAAATTCTAAAATCAACTACACCTATATCTTATATTTTCTTGAGGTGTTTCCTTGCATCATCACAAATGTTACCAATGTTCAAACCAAGAAAAATATGAAATTCAATTCAAGAAATGGTACATTTCGCCTACCCCACCACTGGAATTACATCATGTCCCTTTTAACCCCTCTAGTTTCTTCAACATCTAGGAAGACATTAAAGACATTTTTATGCTACACAGCATTTTTTCTTTATTTGCATGCCAGTTTGCAACAAACAAATCCAGCAGATACATCACTACCAACAACTTATTTTGATGCCAGCAACCAAGCTAATGAGAATGGTAAAGTTATGTTGTCACAAAGTTTAACATGCTCATTCATTTATTTATCTACTTTTTTATAATGAATGTTCTGACCACACATCTATGTCAGCACGTTCACCTGAATGAACGTGACAAAACACAGTGTGACTCAAACCTGAATAAATTGACTTGACCTGATTTTCATCGCCAATGATGGTTGTTAAACAATAAGGACAACAACTCTGATGATGCCACTCTACTTCCAGCATTATCAAAATACTATCTATAGAGGTACCAAAGTCAGGCCCCCAGGAGAGCAGCTCAGTCTTGCAGCCAATTTTTTTTCCAGTGACCAATTGCAGCCAAAAAATCCCCTGCTGCCCATAAAGGATTTTCACCATAGGCCACCCACAGTAAGAGGCAGGTTTGTAAGACTGTTGACAGGACATGTCCAACTCCAAGCAAGATCAATTATGAGTCTTTCTATAATGAATTTTTGATCCATGAAGGTTTTTATATCTACAAAACTTCCCTGGAGCCACCAGAAGCGATTTCAAAATCTGTAAGGTCACGACAATATTATGTCATAATGAGCCGAACTGGAATTCGGGGCTGGGGCCAGCAGGAGATACACTACTGCCCAGAGTCGTTATAGCATAGTGAAGAAAACCGGGTAGCTAAAAAGTTTTTTAATGTATGCGCCAGGTGAGCAACATGATTGGAATGAATAGGCGCCATCTCAGCATTCCATATCTAGTTATTATTCTAAATCTAAATAGACTTAAATTGTGAAAGAGACGTCTTTAAACAATTGGGGTTTTTTTAGCATCACAATGACTCATTTCACTATCAAGATTTGAACCATTCAGCCTGATAACATGTTGAAGTCTGGAAGAACTGCATG
This sequence comes from Plectropomus leopardus, assembly GCF_026936395.1. Taxonomy (NCBI): domain Eukaryota; kingdom Metazoa; phylum Chordata; class Actinopteri; order Perciformes; family Serranidae; genus Plectropomus; species Plectropomus leopardus. Next base: position 23,382,133 of record NC_142190.1, read on the forward strand.
ATTAAATCATTTTATCCCTTTCAAGTTAGCGGAGGTTAGCCGCTCAAGTGGCAAAGTCTTGTGCACTTGCTCTATGGGCCCCATGATGCTGTAGATTTGGGTAATTTTACACTTACACTTAATGCAGCACTGATTAAATTTCATAAGAAATAAATGCCTCCAATGCTGTAACCAGTTCTCTTTTCACGTCCATGGTTTAAACGAGAGACCCTTTGTAGCATATATTAAATTTTGTGTGTTTTAAATAATGACAGTGATAGTAATCATGAATGGAGCTAAGTAACTCTGTAATCACTTGTCTTTTTTCATGTTGTTCTCCACCAGGAGACCCTGGGTCAGCACACTGAGAGGTACTGATGCATGGCAGACAAAGAGAGAGACCAGGAGATTTTCAATGCTCCACCGAAACTTAAGTCCAAACATTTGGACTTCCAGAGGGGAAAACTGTCAACTGTATTAAGGATTTGCATAGACTGGAGTTTGCAGAAATTGCAATGAAGTACAGCAAAAATGTTACTAATCTTTCCATCCACCTGTCAAAGTGACAGAGTATGCTTTCTCATCATGTTGGATTACATTGTTGTATAATAGCCAGCGTAGATAATTGCCTTACATTTAGACTCAAAGTTAGATGGATAAACTGATGGATAAAAAAGACTGATAAATAGATAGATAGACACGACTGGTATACGCCCATTAGGACGTTTTACAGCCATCAACACCAACACAGAGATGAAATCAGGGTGAAGCAGCATGTTGCCAAAAATGTGATCTGATATCTCACTTTCAGGTCACAGTGTGTGCCTTTAGGGATAAGCCAAATATGTCTTCTCTGGGTACCCCACTCAGCTCCACCCTCTCGTTCCTCCTACACCACCACATTCTGTCATCACACCAAGTCACACAACCAGCAGGAGTTTGCACATAACTCCACGACAATGTGTTTATTAGTAGACAGAATTAGGAGCAAAGTAGCAGTCTGATTGGGTTACAAATATTTTCAAGGGGGAACAGAGTTATATGAACTACTGATTGAGCAATATAAGCTCCTCCACAAATACAATAGAGCTTCAGAGATAAGTCCATCAATTGATTAGTTAAATCAATTGATGGTTAAAACACTTTGACCACCAACTGACTTGTTAAGGTCATTTTTTTCAATTAAGTCATGGGGTTTAGGGCAGTTGATTCAATACAACAACAAAAAAAAATGGACACATACACCTTGAGCTTTAACAAACTGTTTTTTTTTCTCACACTAGATACAAAATAATTAATCAAGATAAGTAACAGCACATGAAGTGATAATCACAAGGGCACATGTTTAATTTCAACATTGGTGGGGACACACATTAGGCAGGAGGTGTCCTCGAATAATTTCCTACATTCTGGTGAAGTTTTATGCACCAATTTATGGTGGAAATGTCTTTATTTTTGTAAAGAAAAAGTTAAAATTAATGCGGAATATGATGACTGAAAATATAAAAACAGAACCTAATTTGGGGCTCTCTCTGGATGAGGCAAAAGTTGAGCGGCTATGTTTATTGGTGGTGGAATACTGAAACTAACTGAAAAACTTTTGATTAGGCATAATAATCAACCCATATTGCAAAATAAAATGCACTATCCCTTGCTGAATCAATATGAAATGCAAATTGTCCCGTATTTTTGTGAACAAACATGTTCGAGTGAGGATTATGACATGTCCCTAATTTAAACTTAAACCTTTGTCCTTCGATGATTATAGCAATGAAATAAAATAAACATCAAAGAATTTCATACGCCTATCTTATCATGTGTACATCTATATAAACTTACGAGAATAAACAATGTATCGTACAAGTGCAATGAAAAGAGGTTGATGGAGATGCAGACAATATAAATATAACAATATCAATATTTTAATTTCTTTCATGTATAATGAAAAAACTTTTTCTTTTCTCTTTTTACCATTATACATAAGCTTAAGTAGGGCCTGGTCATTTGAAAAAATGAACAATTAAACATGAATTTTGCTGCCTTCAAAGTAGAGTATATAAATAGGATATGCATGCAAATATAATCAAGCAAAAGGCAGCAGGGGGTTGTCACTCAGGCGCTGATAATGCCTGGGGACCTACAGCACCGCTACAAGGACAGCACCCGCCCTCCACCCTGCAGCACCCAGGACGGAGCCACAGAAGGCTGCTCAGCTGTGTGGGATCACTCTAACAAGCTGCTACCTCAGTCTGGCCCAGCTGAAGCTTCTTACACTGTTTACTAGGCGCCTCTAAAAGCAGCCTCAGTGAGCTGTTGTTGCTGGGTTTTAGGTCGGAATAAATTCCGCCTGTGTTCTCCATGCCAGCGACTCCTTAGTGAATCCAGCCTGGAAGAGGGGTTTTCTTTAACTTAAATCTATCTAAAGGCTTCTGAGAAATTCAACCTCTCATTTTCCCTCTACCATTTAAATTACCATATATATATATATATATATATATATATATATATATATATATATATATATATATATATATATATGTGTGTGTGTGTGTGTGCGTGTGTGTGTGTGCGTGTGTGTGTGTGTGTGTGTGTGTGTGTATATGAGGGCTGAAAAAAATATACCCAAAGTAGAGCTGAAGTTATAATTTGAACGCTGGGCTGAGTGATCACAACACAGAAAATAATATTTTTACACTATCGATAAAAATCATGATTAGGCAGATATATGTAAGATATAAAATAAAATATAATGAACTACATTAATGACCTGCATTTGTCCACCAGGCAAGGGCAAGGCAAGCCTGGATGGGATCAGTTTGCTCGTGTGTGTGTGAGTGATCAGTTTGCTCGTGTGTGTGTGTGTGTGTGTGTGTGTGCAAAAACTCCTGCAAAAATTGGCTTAATATTTTGCGTGCACATATGCTCAAGGACCTCAAATGTCTTTTTTTGTCCATTACCCAAAGATATTCAGTTAACTGTCAAAGAGGAGTCAAGAAACTAAAGCAAATTCACACAAAGGGAGCTGGAATCCGGACTTTGACTTTGTTTTCTTGAAATCTTTAAACCAGTTATTCGATCATCAAATCAACTGGTCAATAATTTAATCGAGAAATATTCATCAAGTCTTCAACAAGATCATATGGCAAATGCACAGAGCAAAAGGCATTTACTGGAAATCAACTTGGCTAAAAACACGCAGCCTTGACATCTGTTGCAGGCCACATTTTGGCCTTTGTTATGGCTCAAAACTGACAACAGCATTTGCAGATTAATTCGGTGCCCGATATGTTTTGATCCACTAAAATTAGGCACAATATGTGATAAAAAAATTCCTGTTTTTGTTATCTTTGCTGGGAGGCATCAGGGAACTGGAAGGAACAATTCCCTCAGGTGTAGCTGCGCCGTGTGCATTGTCTTGAGTGGCTGCGATTAGCTCCCGGGGCCACATTGCAGTTTAAACCTGGCTGCCTGAAAGAGATCTGCACTCTACTGAGTTCTAGTTTTTATTAGTTTGCTAGGATCGAACTACAGTGTAATAGTACCAATCAAACTCATTTGACGGATTTGTCTGTTACAGTTTTACAAGCTGCATCCAATTTCTTCTCCATTTTATCAACGAGTCTATAATCTACAAGCCCCCATTTGAAGGCTGAATAAGTCATAATAATTCAACCAGGCTGACTAATTCCACAGATTTCTCCAAGTACAGCCTTAAGGCTTTTAAGACTTTTGAATTTTGAGGACACAACATCCATTGCAAGTTACTCTGCGGATAATTTTGTTGAACTGTTTTTTTTCCTTGAGTGATTGAAAAATATTGCAGGTCTGTACCAAAAGTAACTAGCAAACTAAAGAGATCAGTCATGAAGCTGTTTAGTATTGCACCGTGTTTGAAAACAGAGACTTTCTATTAAAAATTCAGCTGTTTAAAGCACTAAAGGTAAAGAGCCTTTACACCTGGGTTTCAACGTGTGATCTGAATCCTGAAAAGCGGTTTGTATAATGAATGTTACCTTTCAAGTAACCTCTAGTATTTCTATATGTTCTCACTGTCTGTGATGTCTGCATCTAGATTATGTTTACTGGATGCAACATGCAATGCTGTGTTGCAAGAAAGCATTGTGGCCATCGACCCCATTTGAAAGGTAAATGAATATGATAATGTAGACTCTGTATTTTGTTTGGGTTTTTTTTTTAAGTTTTTCTTTTTTACAGGTTTTAATATTGTTGCATATGAATGAATCAACAGAGGATGTGTATCAAAGTGTAAACTGCAATTAAGTAATCTCCCTAATGTCAATACATTCTCTATACTCCAAAACAGCTTAACTAATAGAAATTGAGAAAAAAGCAACCAAAAAAAAAAAAAAAAAACTTTATGTGAGGAGGGCGACTTGCTGAGTCCAAAAACCAATGCTTATAATTTTGTGGTGAACTGTTTCATTGACACGGACTTTATGCTAATCAGTAATGCCATAACAAGAGCCTGCAGCCATGCTAGCGGCTCTGTGAGGCTGAACTTAAACACAGGGGTAATTTGAGCTAAATGCTAATGTCAGCATGCAAACATGCTCACAATGACAAAGCTAATGCTGATGTTAAACAGGTATAATGTTTCCCATGTTCATCATCCTGGTTTAGTGTTTTCGCATGCTGATATTTGCTACATACAGAAACTGAACGTAAAGTACAGCTGAGGCTGATGGTTCTGTCATGGGGGGTCAGAAAACTAAACACTGGACAAAGTAAACATTCATCCTGGTGATGGCTTTAGATAAAAAGCTAAATGATCCCCAAATTAATTAAAATTCACCCTGACTGGGGCATGAATGTCTGAACCAAATTTTACGGCGTACACATTTCACTCAAAAACACAAATGCTAACGTCATAGCGACACAACAGGAAAAAGTCAGGGGATGACCAAAGTTAAGAAGACTCATCTTCTGTAAATCATCGATGTCTCTACCAAATTTCATGGTAATCCATCCAGTAACCGTCAATATATTTCAGTACTGACCAGTGGTGAACCAACCAACGGACGTTGCCATTCTTAGCGCCTTGATTCTAGCATGGCTAACAATAAAACTCCTTTCATTTTTTAAGCCATCTCTGATTACAGCAACTTTAATTTACCTAATATTACATATTTTGTCAAAGCTCTTCAGATAAAAGCAGAGCATGGATTCCACCTGTTAATATATTACTGTTTTTGACTTGAAGCTCTCTTGATTTCATGGTGAATAGCATGTCTACTTCCCTTCAAAGATCAAGTAATTTTTGCAAAATTTGCTTACAGCAGTCAGTCTAGGTTATTTGTCACTTGTGCCAAGCTGTAATTTGACAAGAATGTTGTTTGTTGATACGTTTCGTTTGTCTCACACTTACAGGAGTTCTGTAGAGAAGTCCTCGTATTTGAACAGGACAAGTCAAGCTGTCTGAATGTTTTTACATTTACCAGTTTATTTAAAGCACATCTTAAATCCAAGAAAGTTGGTGTTTTATGCTTGAACAGTGTAGAACGATTGTATTGCCATCACATCGCTGTTTCCCCTTGGTCCAGTCTAATGCTAAGCTAAGCGAACCCTCTGATGGCTGTAGCTTCATATTTCATACGTTTCATACAGTGTGGTGTTAGTCTGACTCACACGATGTAGACTATGCCTATAAACCTGCCACTGGCCGCTTATTTCAGAAGGAATTCGACTCGTCTTCTGCTATCGGCATGTAACTGTTTTCAAATATCCCCATCCCTATACGAAACTAGTCTCGCATAGCCAGACATATCACATTTCACTTGCTGCTCTGCATTAAACAGCAAATTCTGAGCTAGCAACCTACACACTAAAACCAAGCTGCAGCCTCCAGGACTGAAAAATAAAGGTAAGTGCCGATAACTGCAGTTTCTTAAATGGCCACTCGAGGCTGGCTCCAAAGGTGAGTCATTCACCATGGACCTTCATGCTACAATGGCCAGCTTTACAGCAGAAATAATGTTTACAGCCTACTACAAAAAACAGTTTTATTTCTAGAGCTAATTTTCCCATTCATGACTACTACACAGGGGGTACATTTTTATATAACTTACCCATTTACATTTGATTGAGGTTTAAAGTTATGCATTATTGAGGGCCTGGTAGGCTGTCAGCAAGGCATCACTACAGTCATGAGTAAGACCCACCCCTCGCTCCTCCAGAGCAAACATTATTATTATTTTCATTCTATTATTTATAATTTGGTCACTTCTGGTTCCAAAAATCCAAGATAGCAATAGCCAAAATGTTTAGGGTCTTAAAATGGGAGTCCACAAACCAATGAGTGGTATCACAGTGGCTACATTGATTGATTTTATTCCTTTAATTTTTAACAAAGTGTTTTCTTTTGTGGGAATTAAGTCATTTTCATGCCAGGGCTCACCTCCCAAATTGTTCCACCATAACAACTTCCCTCCCAACACTATTTTGCAGGGCACCATTGCTGCATCCTGGTCCAAGAGTTGTTTTTCTCTTGGTGTGGAATAATTTTAGGTTCAATCAGGCCTTTCTCCAGCATGTTTAGATAGTCAAGCTTTTAACAAGAAAGCCTATCAGTGTATTTATACATTTCACATTCATTAAGAGCAACACAAGTGTAAACATTGCCAGCTTTTAATTTGGTTTCCAATTATCAGCCCAATTATCAGATCCAGTTTTCTCTCAAGCCAAGTACACATGAAACACTGAGGTGATGCTACTCCTCCTCACGCACATCACCTTGACTTTTGTCATGCAGCTTCTGTTGTACGCTGTGATTCACCTAGCAAACACTACTCCCTTTACACCTGACACCGAGGCAAGCGTGATTATTTGGTAGAGGTCATTATTGGAACACACTGATGTTGTTTCATGATCCTGGGGGCATCTGCCTCACAGTTTTAGGCTCTCAGTGGCTGTCGTGAGATATTCTCCACAGTGTGTTACAGTGTCCCATCTTCAAATGTATGTCATGTTGCAAACAACACTCTCTTCTTTTCCCGGCTTTATGAATCTTACATTTTATTGCTCCTACTCTTTCCTCACTCCTCTGTCTTTTTTTGGAGGCAGCTTCATTGGAATAACTCAATCTTTTATGATGGGCATGCTCTCCTCTATAGTGGCTGGTGTGAGACTTGAAACTTTAATTCCTCATAGATGACATATGCTATTTATTTTTGGGGGTGAGAATGTGCCTTCTTTGATAGGTAGGGGTGAGGTAGCTGGCTAAGTTGTTCTGTAAGTGATGATGGATTGATACAGTAGTAGTGCCATACAGTGGGAGCTTTTGCAGTTGAATACATACACACACACATACACACACACACACGTGTGTTATTGAAATTATATATAACACTTTTTTTTGGGGGGGGGGGGGCAGTGATGATACTGATATCATATGAAACTAGAAGAGCCATTTTGTCATACATACATTTTCTCAATATGGACTTCAAACCTGTTTTGAATAGCAAAATGATGTAATGGAAAACATGTGATTGAGAAATTCTAAAATGCATTGATTTCATAGACGGACTGATGGATGGTCGATTGATCGATTATCAATTGCAATTGATAAGCGAATGCATCACATCGATAGATATTATTATTGATTACATTGAATCGATAGATATTATTATCAAATGCATCAAATAGATAGACAGATAGACAGATAGATAGATATAGACAGACTGATAGAAAGAAATTACAAAGTCCTTTGCTTTCAGTCATGATATTCTCTGCATATCATTTTCACAGATGTGTGGATTTGTCGAATGCCTTTTACTTCAGCTGCAAGCTTAAGAGATATAATCACCGGCCTCATCAACATCTGCAGCAGCAGCAGCATCACCCCGCTGCCATCAGGCCTGTAGTCTTCATCAACACCACAGCCATCATTATCCTCATCTTCATCATCCACTTGATCCTCTCCTTGACCGTTAACTCATATCTCTGCATCAGCTGTTATCCTGATGATTTATATGTTGCGTAATATACAGAGGGGACGTATAACCCTTCCAATATTTGCAGCGCTGAAAATGAGACGTTTGTAACGGCACTCTCTGCACACTGTGTGCCGCACAAATTGTTTTTATCACTGACATGAAAGTGGCCTTTTGAAAATACAGGTTTTAATTGTAGATATTCAGCAATAACAATTGTGTTAACTGTTTTTTGAAACATTCCTGGTCATGGTTGTGCTGTTGGTGTATGTTTGTTTCTTCACAAACTGCCAATTAGTCTTGCTGAGCGAGCTCACAGATACAGAGAGAAACAGTGTTTTTAGTGCACCTGTAGATTTAAGTGAGATAAATATGAGCAGATATGCAGTTCTGGCGTGAACTTCAGGCAGAAGAGACAATTTAAAGCATCCGTACTATACTAAACAGTGAGTGCATGTCAGCAGAGCAGGAGTTACCATTTTCACAGTGACACAGGGCACTGGAAGAGCTGACATTTCAGCAAACCAGCAAGCCACGTAATTAGGTAGCTAACTACATAACACTAGCTACAAGCATAAACATGGTACTGCACACAATACCCTCATTAGGTAAACGTAAATGCACTGTAGGCGTGGGAAAGGAGAAAATGCATGCGCATCTGTTTGCTACATAGCAGCTATGGCTGTAATACCATCTGAAATGCTTTCCACAGAGGTGCGAGTTGGTCGAGTTCCCACAGAAAAAAAAAAGAGTGATTTAAATGACAAGACAGCCGGCGGCATTCATAGTCGGTCGCTGCAAAATGAACCTGCTGTAATCAAAGTGCCCGTCCAGACCAGCAGGATCAGAGCACCGCCCTTATCACACTCCGAGGTGGAGGTCGGGTGGTGGCAATCAGGGGCTCAGCTGAGCCACAAAGGCTCCCAAACATCATTAGACAGAGCTCAGCGCTGGCATATCTACTGTCACCACTGAATTTATTCACTCATACTTCAGTGTTTTGTGACATACAAAACATGATCCCACTGAACAGGACTATTTGTCTTGGCTGTATTTCTTTTTTTTTTTTTTTTAAAGACTGACATTGTCCGCTTGCCACCCACTCAACTCTGTTTCAGCACATAATGCCGTGAGTGATGTGTGTGGACGAGCAGAGGATGGCGTGGAGTGCAATTTAGTCAGACGCTGTCAATCTCACACAGGTAAGCCAAAGTAGGAATGAGTGGGAAAATCTTTTAGCCTCATAAATGCATTTGATGCTCTGATGATAGATTGTGCTGATATTTCATGAAGATGCTTCCTGTCTCAGCGGGTGCTCAGACCAAAATCAGCCCGCAACGCACGGGGCTGCACTGTAGGGGGTTTGGTTGCTTCTCTAGCAGCACTGTGCTGTGGTTTACAGTCCTATGAGTGACGATAAATTCTGATTATTTAATCTAAGTTTAGGAGCTAGAGATGTGCCATTTATGACTGCGGGTTTGATTCCTTCATGTTTATACAAGCGATATATGGTAAGGAGATAGAGTTCGACACTGTCAAGTGATTAGGGGTTCAAACACAACTCAAAATTAACCACTGCCATGAATCTTTGCATATAGATAAACACTTAAAAATCAATGTCAGTCAATCAGTGTTTTTGAGAATTAATTCAGTATCATGAAATATAACATTGTGAAAGTTTAGACATTTTCTTACACCCCAAACTACAAGACCACATTTATACAATTCATCACAGAGACAACTATTTTATCTTCTATCGATCTAGTTGCAACAGTTGCGAGGTGAGCAGTAGAAATGCAGGCTTTACATTATAAAGTAAACCACCAGGAATAAGCACTTGCAGGTATGTGATTGGCCTATGCAGCGACCTGCTGGATGTCATTGTGTTGTGTTTTGGTTCAACTTTTTTTGCTGGACCCGTCTGTGTTGGCACACGCCGCCATACTTGCCTCATTGAAATGAATGATAAAGTAGCCTTTTTTCTCCACTGAATTTACTCATTATTTTCTCTATTAAAGATATACAATGGAACTTTTGCCTATTAAAATGTCTGAAAATGAGTAGACCAATGTTCTTCATTTTGTGATACATTTGGAGTTGTGTACATTTTGATCAATTCATTTTAATGAATTACGTGGTCCATGTCATTTGGTTGCTATTGTCGTTTGTGCTTTATTGTACTTTATTCAGTGTTTTTACAGGTTTAAATCAACAGGTCAGTTTTTTTTGTAGAGGAAGAGACCTCTCCCGGTAAAAACCTCCTAAATGTCTGGATCTTAAATGCTAAGAGATAAATCGAGACCACACAATAGCAGAGGCTGGGCTCGCAGACCCTCCATGACGTGTCAAACAGCATCATAAAAACACTGATTTTTAACTTAAACAGCTTTATTCATAGTTTTTATCTGTTTTAATCATCTGGTAAATTTGTTTTGGGGAGGAAGAAACCTCTGTAGATAATATGATTCCTGGTTAAAACCTCCGGAACAATGACAACTTAAGGAGTCCTTACTGGGAGGTATTGACAGCAAGGACCGCATTTCTCCATTTTTTCTTATTGTTTTGATTGAGAACCAGAGTGGCAGAAAATTACATATTGTGTGTCTATGTTGTTTTAGTAGAAAATAAGACTGTAACATACTATATGTTAAGATTATAAAAATCATTTTTGTGAGAAAATGACTTAATGACTTAATTGTTTGAGATATTTTTCTTTTGACCAAAGTGTTGGATCATCAGACTGACTGACTCTAATTTCTATAAAGCCATGATACCAGCACAGCTAAAACACAGACAGCACAGAGAATTTCTATCATCAAAGATTAGAAAAAAAATTAATTAGATACTTGTTGATAGGTGGTTTTTAATTATTACAAGCTTGCTCTTCTCATTTACCATGTGGCGGAGGTTAGCTTATTGTGCCAAAAAAAAAAAACCCCAAATCTTCAGAAGATGAAATCAAAAACATTGAGAGCATTTATTAAGCCTGTTAAGTCAGTTAACGCCAGTGTGCTACGGCTCACAGAGAGGTAATGTGTGATAACATCTTATTGGGAGATCCCTGAAGCTTCTCAAAGATGAATTCAAGCAACTACTTACACACAGAAAGAAGCTGTGCGGTGGAGATGTTTCTTTATATTTAAATTTAAACTGTCAAAACATACACTAATCCAAAAGCAATAAGAGGAAATACACTGTCGGCGAGTTAACATTTACAGTACACATATCAAAGATCAATGAAGCCCTCCTGTTACTGTGAACCTTCATAAATTTGCACATCTTTCAGACTGCCTCTTCAGGACTGTGAATATGCAAATACTCTGAAACATAACCATCATGAAAGCAAGTGAGCTTTACTGTAAATGACAGTTCCTTCTCCCTCAACTCTCAGAGAATGCTCAAACAGCAGCTGAGACTTCGTCCTCTAGTCGAACATTACGTACCGATGCGCATTCTGTAAATTAACTCCTCGTAAAGACACCTCAGTAAATATATGCGCCAAAAACGTAATGAGACAACTAGTCTCTCCTGTGAGCCAGTGACTTTACCAGGAGCCATCACTCAGAACTATACAGTATACTCCTAATGATGGAAATGTTTGCCCTTGAAATCTCAGTTAATAAGCAGCTATGCTATGACATCCATGATTAGATCATCCAGTGCTGTCACATCTCATCCTGAGGAGGATGCCACCAGACAAAACGGGGAGTGGGAGCGAGCAGGCATCCTACTCTCTCTGATTCTCTTCTTTTCACTCTCACACACACACACGCGCACACGCACACGCACACGCACGCACACACACACACACACACACACACACACACACACACACACACACACACACACACACACACACACACACACACACATGTCTCCTCTTCAGCAGCTATGCAACAGAACAGCCTGGGTTAATCTTGGGTAACAGCTCCATGGCCGGGATCAGAGAGCTCCACTAAGACCCAATGAATGCTGACACTGATACGGCACGGAGCCTCCTCACACAGGTAGGACACACGAGACAAACGCCTTTATAGATGGAGCAGCCCCGGGCAAGGATAAGATTGATTTTGCAATGCAGTATTAGATGAGATTTCCGATGCATACTATAACGAATTAGCATGAATCTGTTCCCCATGAGAGACGCCTGCAGACACAGAGTGAATTGAAATAAATGACTGTCCCACTGTTTACCACACCATCCCCCCCTATGCTGCTCTCAGTTGGCCATCTAAGTGTGACAGGCCCGGTTCAGGCACGGCAGAGATCAGCGTGATGGATGGACGACCAGGCAGCTGCAAAAAATCTCTTGATCCACGCCCAGCCAGATATGCCACTCACTGATCAATCGCATCCACGTAAATCTGCCGCGCACCTTAATGTGACATTATAAGAAGGGAGAAGGGAATGCTCACAGGGCTGTGTCTCCTTTAACCTCGACTCTAACAGCAATTTACAATGACCGAACAGGTTTTTGACTTTTTTTTTTCCCCTCACACACAATCCACCTTTCATTATGAACTCTCACACGCCTCCCATGTGAGAGTCCCGTGGATATTTCTGCCGAAAAGATGAATTTCTGTGCCGGTGAGAGCAACGTCTGGAATGAAAGAGAAAGATTCATTGAGCGATCTGCAACTAAGATAGTGTAAGACCACAGCAGCCTCGTCAGAAGTCCCTGGCAACGGATCTGATGCAAGTTCAATAAAAACGTTTCAACTGGCCAAACTGCAGTCGAGATTTTTTTTTCTTTTTTAAATTTCAAAGTTAGCGGCTGCTGAGGTGATGTAGATTAAGAGTATTATCAGGCTGACAGTCAGTCAAGGTGAATGTTTGACCTTCTTCATGTCGCCCGCGTTTTAGTAAAAAGAAATCAGCCCATGCACACATTTCTTTAAAGATGACACTGATGCACCATAAAGGAAGCTAACTGGTGCTATCATGAATAGTGCACTATTGATCCAGTCTAGTATTGAACTGGTTCGTCATTGGAATTCATTCCTAAAACATAATTTGCATTAAGGGTTGGCAAAACCAAATATGAAACCAAACAGTTTAGCCTTAAATTAAAAACAAAACAAAACATGCTTTTCCTCAAACCTGCACTATGTGCTATTTATCAATCTAGATTTTTTGGTGTGAGTTGCAGTGTATGTCTGCCTTCTCTCCAGTGTAATAGAACTAGATGGCACTCAGCTTGTGGTGCTCAAAGTGCCAAAAAATACATTTGAAAAAGTCAGCAGCAATGTCTCTTTCAAGAAATCATGACCCAGTTACTGAAGATCATCCACAGAGCTTGTTGTGCACAGTTTAATGTAGGAGCTCTTTTCTTTCCACCAAACTGCGCCGGCCAACCGTATCACTACGCAGAAGGAAGCGTAGCAAACAAGCACTGTCTGATATTATATTATAGAACACATTATAATTTGTTAAGAAATATATCTCTGGTTTCACTTTACCCTGACCTTAATGTGTCCTCCTCAGCTGTCTAAGGCTAACTAGCTCTGTGATGCTAGGTGTGCAAGCAGTAGATGCCGCATCCTTCTGTAAAGTGATGGAGCTGGTGGGTGTAGTTTGGAGAAAAGAATAGTTCCTACATGAAACTGTTCACAACAAAGTCTTTGGCATATCTTGAGTAACTGGGTCATGTTTTTCAAATGTATTATTTGTGTGTTTTTCAAATGTATTATTATTAGTATTAGTATAATATTTGTATTATTAGTATTATTATCTGGCTGACAAATAGCACCACAAGTAAGAGGAAAAATATGCATTTTTGATTTCACTGGCCCTTTAATATTGTTGTACAGTCTATCAATATACAGAAATGTGATAATATTTTAGGAAAGACTGGTGCTTTCACAGTCAATTAAGCTCCCCAATTTGGGCCACTTAGCTGTAATTTAGCCTTTTGGGATGAGGAAAACACACACAAAGTATATCATGATGTTACTGTACAACTACCAGAATCCCAAATGATATCTAGTCCTACAGTACAACGCTTAACTCTACTTGTATCGAAGTTGAAATGCAGATTCAAGATGATACAGTAACTAGAGCACACAGACTCGTACAGATTCTCCCTATCAGTGCTGTGTAGTAAGATTTGGGCCCGGTTGCGTTGCCGTCTTCTGAGCACTGTAACTGCATAATGTATATCCTGACAGGGTGATACTGTGTTTTATATCTCTAAGGGCACTGATTATGCTGCCTGGGCATATTTTGGTTAACAGTGCAGTTTCAGCTTCCTTTTCTCATGCTGTCACACAGTAACAACAATGGATGAGCTGAAATACTTACATTTGCAATGCTATGCAACACTTCTGAGTGTGCCAAAGACACCTGAATGGAACAGAAAGACAACCTCGCTTTCTTTAACTGCTGGGTCACGTATCTTAAGTTTAATAGTGAATGCTTATTAGAAATATCACCTTCAGGGGCTTTTATCTGCACTCTAAGAACTCATTATTCTGTATGCTATTTTGGTCGAATTACAACAGAGCTGTGCAACGTTAAAGTGCGTGATTATGAACACTTACATTACTTCATTTCTGTTTTTCTTTCTTATTACTGGTCTACAATATCCTCTTAATAAAGACTAGAAGCTATTTGGAGACCATGGCGTCAACCATCAGTTGTTGTGTCTGCTGTATCCAAATGAGCTTTTAGCTAGAGTAACGCTGTGAATTAAGCAGTAGAAAATGTGCCAATATTCCTGAAATAAAGACCCTGGATGTGCTAGTGTCTGACTTATTATATGTGTGACTCTGACTAGGCAATATATCGATATAATATCAAGACGTGATAAGAATATGGATATCATTATATGGTACGTGTTGTGTTTTCCAGGTTTTAAAGGCTGATTTACAGTAAAGTGATTTGATTTTCAGAACTTGTCAGACTGTTCCAGCTGTTGTATCACTTGGCTTAATCATAGACTGGATGAATAATGGACGCAGCTGCCTTCATGTCACCTATTCGTGGACTTCGGCCATCACCATATTGCTTTTTTTGGGGCCTGAAGGGACCATATTTGGGTGAGAGGCTGGTAGTGTGGAGGAGCGAGGATTGGATGCAACTGAGAAGCTCAGGACTGTATTGGCAGACAGCCTGTCACTCCAAGTGGTCCGGCTTATAATTGTGTAACTTTAAGCCTTAATAAAATGTAAAGGGGTGAGTCACTGAAAAATTCAGCACAATACAGTTGTCATGAATGTGGAAATTAACTATAGAGACCAAAATGTTGTTTGTTTGCTTTTTTGGCATCAGGCCATTAACATGTGTATTTCTGCTGTAAAGTTGGGCATTTTAATATGGGGGGGGGGGGGTCTATAGGAATTGACAACATTTTTGGCACTAGATGCCCTCCAAACAATTTATTTCGGCGTCTGTCTATGGTTTGTTGTTCTGCATGTTGTCGTCTTTAGCACTCAGCTAGTGGCAGCATGGATCTGTGTTGCATTTCAAGACACTTTGAAATTTGATTTAAGCGGCCAGAGCATCTGATTGAGATCCATCTGTTAAAATCCAATTGGAATCGCATTTCAACCACCTCTGAATGTGGTTTGGATCAAAAATTTGCATTTTCATGTGTTTTGTTTGTGTTTGGTTTTTTTTTTTTTTTGCTTTTTTTTTCTGTTGTTTTGGTTCAGGGTTTTTTGCTGGCCAGACCTCCCAAAATCAATCTGTGAAAAAAACACAGTACAGGCTGACAATCTGAACAAGGCCTTTGTAATGATGCCCACAATAATGATCATTTATCAAAAATCGCATTGTGTAAATACTAGGTGAAAGCACCATCCTTACAATATCTTCATAATATTGGTAACAAGTTATTAAGCCAAAAATACTGTGATATCTGATTTTTCTACTTCCTGGTTCACTGAAACGAGATGAGGGATATTTAAAGTTGAGCTTGTCAATAACAAAAAAAAAAGAAAACTGAAAAAGAAATACACAAGTAACTTTGTTCGCTTTTCATAGTGGCTCATTGTCTTGGGCTGAAATTTGATCTGGTACCTTTTTGTCATGCACATATTTAATAAATCACAGCTGAGCTTTTCAAAGAACATTTCTGTCACCGCGTCTCCCAGTATGACAGGCTCCAATGTAGCAACCTGCGCTGAATCCTGAGTAGCATTCTGCTTACAGAAAATTATAGACCACCTTCCGCTCCATTCCACCTACTGCACCACCTGTGGTGAAAATAACTGGCAATTTTACTGACTATTATTTCACAGATATATAACAATATCAATCAAGCTTTCCAAGACTGTTGCCACTGTATATGGAGAATTCATTTTTCCGAGAAATGTGGGTGTCCATATCTGGACTTTAATACTTTTTTACAACCTTGTATCTACTCTTAAAAACAAGTGGCACAATGACCCAGATTGTAACTTAACCAAAAGTGTGCCGCCGGTGTCAAAACTCTGACTCCAAGGCTCGCAGCTATATGACTGATATTGTGTGTTATTTAAGTATTTCGTTTTCATTCGAAATAATGCAAAAATAATGAAATAACCCAAACTCGCCAAAGGTGTAGAGAGACAAAGATCTCAACGGTGACCTTTTTTTTTTTGTCTTCACCATCCAGGGACATAATCCCTGTTTGGCTGTGCAGCTGGCATGCAACTGAGTCACGCGTCAGCCCTGATTAGAAGCAGCAGTGGTCCGCGGGCCCCATTCCTCTGCCAGAGCCAGGAGTGGAAAAGGCCAGGGCCACCACTTTCAGTCTGTGGATATGACCTTGATGGGGTATGATAGAGAGGAAGCGACACGATTCGCAATGCCACACAATATCTGTAACCTTCCACTTCCTCAGTAAGCATGCTGAAGCTATTGAGCTGTGACACACATACACACACACCATGTCAACTCCTGCCCTGTCGTTATTTCAAGCAGTCTCCGCCTTTGTGTCATCCAATCATCCATCTCTCTTTGCATATTGGCTGGTGCTTTGTACCAGATATCTTAATTCCAAATATTATTTTCTTTTCATTCTCAGCAGCAGGAAAAGTCACATGAGTGCAGATAATGGCTGAAAGAATTAAGCTGTACGCAAAGCAACATGATGCTTAGAGCTATACATTAATTTGTAACATTATCTATTACCAGTAATGTATTAGCTGCTGTTGTAGAAACAATGACACCATTTTCCTGATTTGAAATGCTAACTCTGCCCAAACCCTTAAATCTCATTGGAAGCAGTGATGGAGACAGATGTCTTGTGAGTCAGACAGAAGCAACACGAGTGTGGTGAAGATGGCACTGAAGGCACCAAAAATACTGAGTGGTGAGTAAAATCTTGGCAGTGGCTTGTATCCTGTGTCAAAATAGAGCAGATGAGATACAAAAATAAACACGTGAATTACACTCAGCTGCGAACATAAATGAAGCATGACCGGAGGAAAATAAAATGCAGTATTTCAAAACAAAAAAAAAAGCCAACAGTCTGACACACCCTGCTGTTGTATTTCTGCCTTAAAAAAATATCACCATAACAACACTATATGCACAAAAAGTCATGCACAGCATCGCACAAGTATATTGTTTTGAGCACTGCGAGCCATGACTTCCTTGTTGTCAGCGTGGCTCTCATTTAGGAAACCAAGTGGCTTACCAAAGAATGCAACAGCATTTAAATGAGTCTGTCAGCTGAACCGGCAGGGATTTAAGAGTGCAGCCAAACAGCGAGTGGTAATGAGAGAGCGTGCGACGGATGTGAGACGCAACACTTGTGTGCTGTCCACGAGTGAGGTGCTGAAAGATAGCAGGCAACAGCCAAGCTGAGGTGGTCACCTAATTCAGGTGAGCAGGAAATCTGAGCTGTGAATGCAGAGGGTTCCCTACCCGCAGAAGTGGGTTACAAAATGTGCAGTCTTACTGTTGGAAGAGAATTTGCAAAGCAAATAGGTTTACAGGAAGGGCAGCAGTGTGTGGATGTGCAGGGGTGTAGCTCAGAATCCTCGGCACCTCCCCCCATTGACTCACTGCCATTTCAAGCAACATACAAATGAATAAATAAAATAACACATCCTTGAACATTATAACATTAAAAGTCTGCACCAATTTGTGCAATCCAAAAACAACAGACAATGATTGAAGTCAACTGCTCATTCACATCCCTCCACTCAAAATATGCAGTGTTACAAATGATTGTGGACTGTCTTTCTCAAAACATTTTCAACATTTGGAGCTTTAATTCCAACATCACCACCTCCTCAGTGGTCGGCCCCAGCTGAACTGGAGCCAGATGATGTGCTGTATGGAGGCAGCAGCTTCTTATGGGGGCGTGGATACTGGGCTGCAGGTTTTAAGAAACATTATCACACAGGTAAGATACCTTTTTCTTTCCAAGTCACAACTTCTCCCTCTATTTTAGGATAACATTAAGACAGTGAAGTCTGTCTCCTTTTGTTGCAGATGATGTGGCATCTGCTTGACTCAACTCCTGTTTCCCCCTCTGTGTGTCTGTCTCTATCTTTAAACTGTCCAATCCTTTGGCACAGAACATGAAATCCCTCTCAATAATAAATAGGCTACCTCAAGCATCTCAGAGACAAGGGCCCTGCACGCTGCAAAGACCACCTTAACTTCACTTTCACATATATTAAAAATGAACCCGGCATGTGGCATCTGGCACAATCAAACAATAGGTTTCCATATTTTTGCTGGGGCTGCAGCCTTTTATTCCAAGGCAAAGCCACCACTGTAGGTGCTGTAGCCCCCTACCACAGGACATGTCTTCCGGCACGCAATTAAGCGACCTCATCCGCAACCGTGTTGAATTTGGAAACCATACCTCTCCTCCACCCACCTCAACTGACTGTAAACACACACCAAAGATGCTTGAGGTTGAAAGCTGATTATCTCCAGCTGCATTAAGTGAAATCTACAAAAGAGACACCTCAAGACAAGTGTCAATAATTGGTGAGCAGCAGCTCCAACCCCCCCCCCCCCCCCCCGAATTGGAATACAAACAATCCCGGACCACTGACATTGAAAAACACACACACACACGCGCGCACAGACACACACACACACACAGCACCGCTTATCTTCCTTTGTACCGCAGCACGCTTTAAAGCTAATTATCCATAAGGTCGTCTCTGTGTAGGAGGTGTCTTTACCTGTGCATCATCCAGCGATCCGACACATGGACACGGCGCGAAGGGGGTTTGATTATTCCAGCCAAAGCACAAAAGAGGAAAAGGAGGGGGGAGAAAAAAAAAATCCTAAATTGAGCAGAGATGAATGCGGCAGATGAATATGCGACCTCTAGTCTTCAGATAGGATTCTTATCTTTTAGATGTTGCTGTGTCGATGGAGGCAGGCAGAGAGGGAAGCCCAGAGCTTCTCCGTACAGACAAAGATGCTTTCTCTCCTCCGCCGCACCGACAGCAGCAGCAGCAGCAGCAGCAGCAGCGGCAGCAGCAGAGCCGTCATTCCCCCGACACTTGATGGTAATAGTTTGGTAGGTAGCTTATATGGGTTGAGGGCGCGGTCAGCTGCCGTTGACCAATCCTGCTCCCCATCAAACTAACAGCAGCGTTGCCATGGAGGATTAAACGGCGTTTAACCACAGAATCGTAACCTTTGGTAGTAAAGCAGGTAGTATATAAAGCCTGGGATCAGATTATAAAGAGCATCTCAACATAGGAGTGGCGTCTTATTGGAAAGAAAAAAGGCGGAAGGAGCAGTGGGAAGAGGTTCATCAACCCCACCCTGCCCTCGCTTCATGCTGCCCAAGTGTCCTTGAGCAAGGCGCAATGTAAGGCGCTGTTGAAAAACTTTATGAAAATAAGTGCATTATTCTTCTCTGACTCACACTGCCGGCCCCTTTTGTACCATGATTGGTAATTGTGACCTAAGTTTCACAAGGTGTGCCTCCATGATGTGGAGCCGCTCACTCATTCTTACTCAAGTTATTCCTACACATTCACTTGGTTTGAGAATTTGGGGGCATTTTTATGTTGATTTCAAGTTTACATTTTGTTTTGACTTTAATAAATCCACATCTATTTCATCAGAAAACAACTGGAACATTCTTCACAAATCTGACAGTATCACCAGTTCCATTAGCAGGTGGGTGACGTAAAGGTGAATTTACTATATTTGGTAGAGCTTCACACACACTAAAAAGGTCTGCTATTTGTTATTACCCATCGACACGTTCTCATCTCATCTCATCTCCTGCATATTAAGCACCCTTCTGCTGCGTCTGCTGTTGCCGTTCTGGGATCCAACAATGGGATGTCAACAAAAGTACATGGTAAAGAGGCAATAAAAAACACTTGGGTAGGTTATGGCAGCAAAGCCACGTGCATGGCAACTAACGCAGGGACATCAACAAAAGCACATGGTTAGGATTAGACGACAAAAATCTGCTTAGGTTTAGAGAAATACAAAAGAAATCATTGTTTGGCTCTACATTCATAAGGAAGTGAACGGTGGACTCCTGGGTGAAAGTCTGGGATCTGTCAGACTCATCCACCGCCTCTCCCGTCTACCCCAAACGGACCTTTCAGCTCCTTATATTACACGGTTACCGGCTGTCCAGCAGCATTTACAGCCACAACAAGGTGCCGTCTGGCTGCGTTACAAACTGACACCTCCTGGCGGCCTATTATACCGTTGCAAAAACTGGCTTTTGGCGTCAGTATCTTACGCCAAAATCACTGACAAAGCAGCAGTTTTTGACAACTTTTGAATGAAAACGGGCTGAGTCTATAAAATAAAGAAGGCGGAAAGTGCAGCTACCTCTGAATGTCTCCTACCACAACAAAAGCAGGGAGGAGGGCACCATGTGCTGAAATTAAGATCCGTAGCTCTTAAAAGCATACTTTGCTGATTTTCAACCAGTTCTGTGTCACCACGGTGTGGGAAGTGTGTGTAGATGCTCCCCCTCCCGTCTGCCAGCCAAAATCCATCGGATGACATAAAATGCGGCATCAAAGACACAAAATGACATATTTCAGGTAATTCTGCAGATTTTTGCTCATGGCCCAAACAAGGAGTTCCTGGTGTTGCCTGTGTTCAGTCATGATTTGCTGCCTATCTAGATGTACTACTTAACATTTCTGCACATTCTCACTGTATATTTAGAGAAAGAAGTGGTGTGTAAAAAAAAAAAAAAAAAAAATCTTGAGTAGGGGCATTACGTGATAAAGGATTTTGGTCTAACAAAATCTGCTGCCCCTGAAATTTAAATAAAGACGTTAGGTTTGTAATAATTTTTTGCTATGGTAGCAATTTTCCACCTGACAGCAAAACAAAATACCATCACTGGAGGAAACCAAACCCCGTTCATCTGCACACAACCCCCCACAGCAAGGTGGCATAAAGCTGGTTCAAAGTCAACAAAGTATTCATTTTAATTTCACTGGATTTAATTCTTTGGATCTTTGAAATGATTAAAAAAAAGTGGCCCTCTGATTGAGTGGTTATGTAAAATCTGAAACATTTCATTTGAGGACCAAACAAAAATGTTGAATTTGTTATTCTAGGTAATTACGCCTAAACTCTAAGTTATTCATGAAGCAAATAAAGGCTGTTTATAATGTACATTTCATTTACAAAAGCAAAGAGGGCTTTATAAAGGCTAATGCAAAAAATGAGAGATAAGATAAGATTTGAAACACACACATACACTCACCCACACATACAAAATTGAAAAGACTTTTTTGAGATGAAAATGTTGAAATACATGGGGAGTTAAAATAAGGGGAATAAAACCCGGTCATGTTGCAGGAAGTGCATAAAATTTGGATCTAATATTTGAGCTGCTTTTCTACGTTTAGTTTGGACTCTGAAACTAGTTTCTACCAAACGACCTGAGACAACCCCGAGACAGCTCATGTGCAATCACAGATGTATTTTGGTACCACCATCTGGAAATATACATATCATCTTTTAAAAACTCTTATTATACATCCACTTTCCCACTGTGCAAAGTCTATGCAATAAAGTGATGTTGGTGTGTAGGATATGCTGTGCAGTGAGTGTAGAATATTTGACTTATCAGTGACAGTTGACTCACCCGTACAAAACCCTCTAAAAGCCTGTTAAGGTGAAGCGGTATGGGTCTAAGCCTTCCTTGCGAGAGAGATAAAAATCAAACCAATCTTGAATCTGAGGATGAGGTATGAAAAATTAATGTTCTGAAATGTTTTTTGCCCGTGAAACAATTCAGCCTGAGCAAGTAAATGGGGTTGAATACTTTTACAGCTACATCTCAAAAGCCTCACTGCTAAAAATCAACACCAGTGTTTATAATTTAACACTGGTGGGAGTTTTAAAGTGTTTTCATTTTAATACGATAGAAAAGAGTACATCTTGAAAAGAAGTGTGCCAAGTGGAATTTTTTCATCAATATTTTGTGGCAGATATGCACATGTACTAGAAAACAAAATAATCTAAATATGACCACACAACAACACACAGAAATTAAGAAATTAATCTCGACCCTCAGCCAATTTCTAAACTAAAAGCATTTACACAACACATCTGCCTGCCAGTCACATAGCAGAGACGGTGCACTGAAATCCAAACAATATCCTAATCAGAGAGCTGATTGTTTCAAACTCTCCTCTGAAGAGTAAAGTTCATACACATTTTAGAGGTTAACTTTCCATGGATGGTTTGCTGCTGCTACTTAGCACAGAGGTCGAGTGGTTATGAATTTCCTGTCTTCATCGTGGTCATCTTATCTTACCTTAAGCCTCTCTCCTCTGCCTTTTGCATTTCAATATCTGTACAATGATTTAGCTGTGACTGTTGGCAATGCAGAAGACATGGTTTGACTAACAGAGAATATGCTATGTGACACTCTACAGTATATGCTTTGAATCATTAAGTCTGAGGTTGGTTGCCTTTTCAAATGACTTTTTTTCTCTCAACTAATTGTTAGTCTAGAGGTGAAATAAATGCCGCACCTCTAATACTTAGACTTCTGAGATTGGGTGAGCTGCAAACGACTTGATTGCAAATAGATTTTAATCATCACATGTACAGCATGTCACAGGGAAAATGTGCTTAACACAAGTGGTATGCTGTGTTACTGAGATTTAGAGAACCAGCCTACATTTCTACCAGTTTTGAGCAAAGCTACTGTAATCAAGGATGTGTCATTAATGGAAGGCGTTGCACAATGCACAACAGAAGTAGATGGTGAAGGCAAAATTGTGAATTACATTGATTACCTGGTAAACCAACTGTTACCCTGTTAACCAATGAAAAGTGCCGTACCAGAATTCATATATAACCCGCATATTTAAGAAGACTGTGACCAGAGCACTGACCGTAATAAGACGGAAGTAGTATAAATTGCGACACTCTGCATAAGGCAGGATGTGGTGGTGGATAGGTCAAACAAACGCAAGAGACCGGAAATGGTGTACCGTATGAAACCATGTTTCTTATCCTAAACCTAACCTACAGAACTTCACTTGCCTAAAACTAACCTTTGCTTTAAGTACATAACTTTATGTAACTTTATGTGACAATGCCATTCAAAAGGACACTAATTTGTAAAAATAAATAAATAAATAAAATAACACAGACCATTTAATGTGAGTTTAAAATTTCAGTTAGTCCAATAACTTTGGTTTTTGAGCAAAACTAATGACATTCCCAACTGCCTCATCTGCACTTTGTGTCTAATTAGCAAATGTGCTGTGGCATGCTAACATTACTGAGACAACATGCCTCACAACCTGACAAAATATGTCTCCAGACTCAGCCTTAATGCTCCATGAGGCCTTTGGTGATATGTTGTATTTTTAAACAGAACTTGCAAAGCAGAACTATTGTGCAACAAAGCATCAACAAATGAAAAGAGAATACAAGTAGAAGAGAAATATGTGTTTTACGTCAATGCACTAAATCATAACTACATCAGCAAGCTGTTATGTTTTTGTCCCCCCCTCTGGGATACAATCATACTCTATCCAATACACGCTTTTATTGTCAACATCAGTGGTATTTCTGCCCCTGAAAAACCTTACCAAACAGTTGTGTGTGTGTTTTAGTGACCTGTCTCAGGCAATTATTGATTTTTGTTCTGGTCTAAGGCAGAGTGAAGCTCTGCGGCCTACATGAGGAAATGGAGGTGCTCATCTGTTGTGCGGGGAGATACATATCCACAATTGCAATAAAATATTGAGCAACATCCATATTATGAGAAAGCCCCCGGGACTTAAGTTAAGCATGCATGTTATTGAACCTGTTTTCAGGGATTCTGCAGCAAACTGCAAGTTATTCTTTTTGTGTCTGCAGAACAACTCGTCCACCGGCTCACAACATTCCTGTGGCTCGCACGGCTCTTGTGATTCGCTCTGTTGTGCAGTTCAAGCAGTTTGCCCGGTATAATCATGCAGTTAATATTCAAAACAAACCAGATAACATATAGTCAGCAGAAGTGCGATGCAAGTAAACAAGGTCTCATACTAAGTCTGAGAGTACCCAACTGACTAAAAGCTAATCTGTGTTTGTAGAAATTGCTTTGCAGTAGCGTGCAATATTGATGAATGGGTGCACATGGATTGAATATTGAAGAGTTATTCATGTTAATGTTGGATTTGTGTGGCAGATAATGTTTAAAGTAGCACTAATTTACAGTATGCCTCATACTATAATTATATTTGCAACATTACTAATATGGCTGCAAAAAGACACAAATTGTTGAGCTTTTATTTTAGTACTGACTCTTTTTACTGAGTTAGAATAATAATGATATGTGATGATAATAATATGACAAAGATAAAAAAAACAATCACTGAGCCATTTTTTTCACTGAAGACACTGCGACACTTCACAATAGGAAAAGCACAGTAGTAAATAATAAGATTCATGCTAGCTGAATTCCATTTAGCTGCCTTATGTTGTTAGTAACACCTACGCTAAGTCAAAATATCAACTGTGAAAAAGTTGTGACAAGTTTTGGTACTGTGTGCTGTTAAAGATGGGTGGAGCTATTTTGAGAATGCAGCGCCAACAATGTAATCTGTCTTTCCCAACCCTGTCTCCTCGAAACTGTTTGTATTTTACAAAACTGCTTTCATAAATATGTTGTTGTCGCAACCACTCTCTGGATTATGTTCAGAGACATTTCTAGCGAGTAATAAAACACAACAATGGCTTTGCATGAGGACAGTGGGCACACAGACTGCAGGACCTTGAATCCAGTACCCCAGGTTAGCGTCCATACTCCCACTTTAGGGTTAGGTAAAAAAAAAAAAAACAATTTGGCTCGGGTTAAGAAAAGATCATTTTGGTTACATTTTAAAGGTTTCGGTGTGTAGAATTTGTGGCATCTAATGTGGAGGCTGCAGAAGTGAAATTCAAAGTGTGTAGAAAACTATAGAGGTTGATGCAAAAACATGAGTGGCCTCTTCAAGAGCCAGTGTTTGACTTGTCTGTTTTGGGTAGAAACAACACGGCAGTGGAAGAGGACCCACTCTGTATTTATATATAAATGGCTCAGTCTAAGAAAAAAAAAAAAAACAGCAATTCACCTGAAACTAAGAATCGCTGTTTTGTTTTGTTTTTTTTTTACTATATTATATTACATCTCTGACAGTAGATGCCCCTCAATCCTACATACTGGACTTTTAAAAAAGTGCAGTAACAAAGACTTAAGTTAAGGCAAATAATGCTGTACTCACTATGTGTGATTAGTGTATTACGAGAACAGCTATTTTGACAAAAAAAAAACATATAAAAGTTTTCCGTGAACATTTTGCTGATACATTCATGATCAACATGTCCCCGTTACGTTAACAGAAAATGTAATTTGTTTGGCATTATGTTTCCATCAACACTTATTTGCCGTTTCAAAAACGTTTTATTCACAGAGTAGAAATTTAATCGCAACACCTTGGTTATCAATCCCATTTTTCACAGGTTTAAGTCAAAGATCTATGACTTTCAATACACTCAGTTCATTTATTTCTGTCAAATTGTGTTCATAAATTTATTAAAATCCATGTTAGTGAGAACTTCTCCTTTTATTAGATAATCCATATATAGGATTTTAACAAATTTGCAACTAAAATAGAGAAATTAGTATTTTGTCTGCATAAAAAAGTCTTAGATCTTTAAACGTGAAAAATGGGAGCAAAAGCAAAAGTGCTGCATTTAAATTCTTGTTCAGTGTATAAACCGAATTTCTAGAAGAAAGGGCTGCCCTGCCTTCACAGGCGCAACAGGCGAGTGAGGAAGCTGTCACTCGAGTACAGTCTAGACATCCACACAGTCCTGTGAACTGTGATTCTCTCTTAGTAACGTGAAAAATGAGGTCAAAAAACCATGTGTACACATACTTGGCCAGTCAAAGTGATTCTGATTCTGAAAAAGAGTCAAAGAGTGATTTTGTGATGATTCACAATAGCAATGTCTTATCTGTTCTCTTCATATCCAGTGAACATTTCCCTGTGCTTCTTTGACAAAAATTACTTTCATCATAACACGTGCAAGAGAATGATTTGTCACAGAGACGAAAATCAATTTTTTCAGTGCAACAATGAGAAAAAAAAACTGCTATTAAGACTAACTGCTGGGTATGCTTCATGAAATATTCTGATACAAAACACAGTGAAAACGCCTCCTTGTGTTAAAGGTGTACCACGGGGATTTCTTATTTGCACTCTCATAACATTGGGGGATTCACAAGAGAAAGATTAAAAACAGCATGGTCAATATCGAAGCAGCAGAGGCCGAAATATCCCGATCTTTAGTCCCGAACGATACACCTGCCATAATGGAATTCATTCAACATCATCAGGGTTATTTATCAGAGCCACAGAGGACATTAGACATCTGTTTTCACCGGCTAAGTAGATACTCCTTATGATGAGTAAACTGAACTTAATGTGTAAAATCCTCTTTAATTAGTTCATACATCTCCTTGTGTTAATTAGTCAAAATATTTAATTAGGTAACAATTCTCACTCCTCATTAGATGAAGTTGCTGGTGTTGTTTGTTGCTCTCCAGTCTACTTAATGCACAACAAAGCTGGTGCTGTGACGTTACCACATGAACCACCAGGTGACAGTATTCCTCCTGAGTTGGCCCCGTGTTGACAGGTTCAGATGGAGACAAAATAAAGCATATGACCTGAGTAAACTGCAACTTATCAGCATCCCTGTGAACCAACTGCGCTGTGATTCATTGCCATCGAGAAAAAGCAATGCAAATCAGATGATTGGTATTCTGCAAACACAACAGCCTTTTAACTCCACACAACAGAAATGTTCAGTGTGGATGCAATTAAATGCCTTTTTTTCCCCCCACCATCAGAGATAAAATTGTATTACACACAAAAAAACAATAATACTTATCTTGTCTGTCACTATTAGAAATCATTGCAGGGAAACTGGAGATAAATGATTTCATGGTGCGTGAAATTTAATTCAGCAAGTTCCGACTTTTTAGTAGAACATATTTTTAACTTAATTAATTGGAATACAATATAATAAGAAAACACTCAGGCCTAGGAACAATTGCTCGCTGCAGCCGCATGTGAATAAATGAATGTGTGCCAAGTAGTAGGTGTAATACCTTAAGTCCGTAATTTTTGGTGAGATGTAAACAAAGATGCTCATTCCCTCCAGGCAAAGGGAAAGAAACAGCTTTCCAACCAACAGACTGTGTGCAACAATGAGGATGTCTGGAAGTCAATGTGTGAATGAGGCAAGAGAAAAATTACAGCCAGATCAAGTTGAGATGTAATTATTTGGCTGCTTAGCTGCCGTACACACTGCTGCTGTCTGGACAGCAGCAGTGTGGTTTTGTTAAATGTAGAAAAACCATTCGGACAAAAAAAAAAGGAACATTTTAAGCGGTACTGGCGCACAGTCTGAACGTCCATCTGACCCTATTCAAAGCGCGTTGGCATGTTTCCCCAGATCCACGTAGCCCTGTGCAACCTATTAGTTTATTACTGCATCTCACATCAATCTGACAAGTCTCATTTCTATTTTTTCCACGCTTTGCTTCCTCTGGAGCCAATCCCATGACTCCTGAATGCTGATGTTGTTGAGATGAAAAATTTATTCCTTTCTTCACCTGGAAAGAGCTGAATTCACCCGCTAGCCAGATGCAAGAATCCCCAGAAACTGAGAGGAGAAAGAAAAAAAACACAGAAGCAAGAAAGAAAAAAGGGATCAATGAAAAAAATCGAATGCTTATGAAAAGGATGCGGGGCAACATGATGTTTAGGACACGGGGGTGCCAGACGTAGATTGCACCTGAAAATGTAACACATTATTCTGCGTGACAGCTTTCAGATACATTAACAATTATGTGAAGGGAGGTTTGGCTGTAATGTCAGCTCTGTAAAAAAAATCTCCCCGGCTTTTGTTGTTCAGCGCCAGAAACAAAACAACAGATCTGATCAATAGATAAGGTACCTACAAAATATTTTAAAAAGTGTTTTAAAAACTCTGTTACAGATATGACCAACATAAATAAAAGATCCAGATGACTTTACGCGATACACATCTACACTAACCCTTTCTAGGGGACACACAGCTGAAATACACTGTAATACACTCACAAGCTGAGTGCCGTCTAATTCATTTTAAATTTAAGACAAGACAGACATCTCTACGGCTGACATCTCCAACACTCAGCAACTCACACCAAAACAATCTAGACTGACAAACAGTAATACAGGTAAGAGGATTTTTTTTTTTTTTAATTTTAGGATGAACTGTGCCTTTAAATGTCAACAAAGTTTTATCAACACCAGGTGTTTTTTTTTTTCTTTCCCCCCATTTCACTGCTACGACACCACACATACTATTTATCTATTATTGCTGTCAGAATAAAGCAGTTAAAGACAGGAAGAAAGTGAGAAACTGTAAATTACAACATAAATTCCCCTGTGAACCAGCCTACATAGCTCTTACCAGCCACAGTCAGTCAATTGCCATTTACACCCTTTTCTAATGCCTGCATAACAACACAGGTGCCTTAATAACTGTGGTTACAGTTGGGCAATCAGAGCATTCATTAACATCCTAGTTAATTGACTTAATATTCCCCAGGGAGTAAAATCAAAATTGAAATTAATTAAACTTCCATGCATCTTCCTGATTATAAGATGAAGAAATCATAAATAACTGCGTTGGCTGGAAAGACAGGCAGATACTGCAGATATAGAAAATAGGGAGATGATACAAAAAACTGGTCACGTTGTGTGCTGGCACATAGATGTGGCTCAGCGGCTAGACTGTCGCAACAACTCCATTTGTTGTTGAAAATTTGCCTTCACATCAAGAATATTATTGTTTTTTTTTTTTTCCCCCCTCACAGTTTCCATCAGGCAGAGCATCCATTCAGTGTGGTCTTGAAATGCTTGATGTACCATTTGACAGAACAGCCAGTAGACATGTAAGAACATAATTTGCTCATCATAATGGACAAATCGGGGGCATGCCAGCTTCAATCTCTGTCATCTGTTGTGTGATGGTTCCTCTGTTCTGGGGGTCATTTGGCATGCGGGAATATTAAAAGGAAACATAACAGGAAATGGTGTAGACGGCATTTATATACTGTGGAAGTTCTAAAAATTCTTCAAATGATGCAGAAATGGCCATGAAGTGCTGCCAACCACTTCAACCACCACCAGCAATTTGATTTCTTTTTTAGCTCTTGTGGTGTTTGACAGTAGCATCTTTGCCCCCCCCCCAACACACACACACACACACACACACACACACACACACATACACATACACACACACCCCTTTTTTGCATCTTTTTCAATAATACAACAAAGTGGCAAATGGATAGAAAGATGTGATGATGTTACTCCCAGTACTTTTC
This sequence comes from Plectropomus leopardus, assembly GCF_026936395.1. Taxonomy (NCBI): domain Eukaryota; kingdom Metazoa; phylum Chordata; class Actinopteri; order Perciformes; family Serranidae; genus Plectropomus; species Plectropomus leopardus. Next base: position 23,411,893 of record NC_142190.1, read on the forward strand.
CTGTCAACATTTATCCAAAGCACGGTGCAATCTCGTACATCGTGACATTAAAGTAACAGTCACTCTTTCATCTGGCTTTTAACCAATTTCAGACCAAAGGCAGAACCCCCTTTCTCTTTTTTAACAAGATAATGATAAGCATGCAGTACTGCATCCTACTGAAACAGCTCAGCAAACAGCGCTTTCCTCCTTATGCTGCGATCCGACTCATAGTAATATACTAGTGTTGTCTGCCGGCTCTTGCTGACATTAACAAGATATGCCTTTCAAATATCATGGCCTTTGGGACTGGGTCAGAGTTACTATTTATAGAAGGTCAAGACTTCATGATAGTTTGGCTCGCGACAGTGATAAATGAAAATAGAGCGGGTTAAAGTAGCTCATCTGCAGCTGCTTTTGTGTCTGTTATTGCTCCAGGCTCTTGAACAGATGTGATCTACATAGACTCTGGATCACTGGTTTATAACTACTTACATTACCACTACTTACAGTACTTGTAAAGTGATACAGTAGCATGGTGATCTTAAATGTCGCAGTGCTGCTGTTCGGGTTTCAGTACAAATACGTCCTGATCCAGGGTTAAATGCTAAAACAAAATACGTCCTGTAACTGCCCTCTAATGCAGACACTTATAAATAACATGTCATCCTACAATATGGGAATTAGCTGACGTTTGCAGTGCTTTGCTTTTTAGGTGCAACAAAATACATTTTTTGAAAATCTAATATAGCGTTACCATCTGCTGGCCAAGACACTCCTGCCAACTATGGGGTAGAAAAACAAGTTAGCCACTGTGGCTGCCAGATATTATCTGCAGCATGTGTTTCTCTCTACACTATCAAACAATGCTTTACACATGCGGGCAAGATTTTATGTCACACTATTATTTTAATGATGATGATGAACGATGCTGGATCACTCAAATCATTGTAGGCTGTCAGCTTGGTAAAGTCACATTCACCCTTTATGTAATAGTAAAATACAGGCATGACAGAGAATACAAATTTTGCCTAATAGAAAGGTTCAGATGGTTCTTACTGCTTTGATCAGGTTGACAGGAAATTATCCATCAATTATTTTTTTTTAGTTTTGACTACATAAATCCAACAAAAAAAAACTGAGAAGTATGTTATTTAATTACGAATAGATACACATTAAATGAAGTCATGGTTCTGCGAGGGTGTAGGTTTTGTTTAAACATCAGGGGGGCGCATGTGATTCGGCAGCCCATTCTCACTCTCGACTTGTCAGATATCAACACTTTTATATTGGCATCAGAAACTGAAGCACAGAGGCAGCATTCTTGAATGTGGTATGATACCCACTAGGCAGCTGCAGTTTTTGATACAGTGGGCAACAGTCCAACTTATCAAATACCTCCACTGTGTCAGTGGATCTCAGTGTCAGGCACCAACACACAAAGGCACCATCTACAGCAGTGACGCCCCTGGCAGCTAGCTCAGGGTTTCCCACACAATGAAATATTTGTGGCAGGCTGCCACAATTAAAACATGTGCCGCCACAAAAACATTTTTTAGCACTACTGAAATATATTTACCATGTGGCTATGCATTACACCCCTCAGAGACAGATGGAGCAGAACAACAACAGGCGCAGCGAAGGTATAACCATTCATTGTGCTGGGGCTAAAGGTTTGCATTCACTCACTCTGCAGTCTGCTTCTCCTCTCAATAATAGATCAGATCAATTCTGACTGGACCAACTGATCAATAATTCACACTGAGACCCAAACAGCTGCTGAGGGTTAAAAATAACTCATGATGAGTTTCACCTGCACCGCATTCACAGACATGCAGAAACAAATTTAGAAAGCATGCACAGCATGCAAGATAGAAAAAAAGGGGGAACATTTTTGACACATAGATTATGATTCTTTGGGAAACATTGTATCGTAGTAAAAAGAGCAAGAAAGTTTGTATAGGGCGGGCAGGAGGGAAGGTGGATGGGTCAAACAAACACAGGAGTTTCACCTGGAAGCCTGCTGTTCGTTTCCACTGTGAACATAGCCTTTTAGTATGTGTAAAATGCTATACTAGTGACATATGTCACATGAAGCAGGTCACATTACTAACAATTGTTGTTTTTTTTTTAAGCCAAACCACAATGTGTTTTCTAAACCTAACCACGGACCTCTGTTGCCAAAAGCTAAGAAAGTAATCCTAAAAAGAAAGTGTTTTACTCACATTGCAAATTTATTTTGAAAAACACTATGCATGTAACAAGCAGAAAATATAAAACAGAAGAGCATTTTAAAAAGATGCAATGCATCCCTGAGAATCCAAAACTGACGAAGGAGGGTATATTTTGATGACGTAGACGTGAACTGATAAAGTGCCATTAATTGAAAAGTTGGGATAAGAAAAGATGGAGGATCCTCTGCCAGAAAATTTTAAGTGTCAAAGACTTAATTTCCAGCATTCTGGTAAAGTTTTATGCACCAATTTATGCATTCCCTGCATCAATTTTAATGTTATTGTATTTTTTTTTTTTTTTCAAAATAAAATTCTTCTGCAGTTTTCATAGATTTTTTGTTACATTTTGTTTTGTTTTGATTTTTTTTTAAATTAACACAACTAACATACGCAGCATACTAGAACATACAACATGTTTTTACTGGCCTTGACAAATGCAATGGGACATGGTGAGAGGGACAAGTCCCCCTGAATCCCCCTGAAAGCTAAACCTACACTCTTATGTCATGATGCATGTGCTGCCAGCCTTATATCTTTGATCCAACATGGGCCACTTTGCCAGTCATGTGTCACATCATCGAAAAGTTACAACCTCTATGCCCAACACATGCCCCACCCTTCACCTAATATATCCAACCTGCTCCACCCTCCACTTAATATTCATAGTCGTGCCTTTAAAAAGCTGAACCTGAGCCTGCAGTGTGGGTGCCTCTCCTGCTGTGTGTGTCTGGCGGTGTGTGTGTGCCTGCTGTCTTACTGTTTACATTCTGCCAGAGTCGGAGCCCTGAGCTGCTACAACTCGTGCCACCATGTCTAAACCCTTGTCTGACCATGATAGAAGGAAACAGATTTCAGTGCGAGGCCTCGCCGGCGTTGAAAACATTGCCGAGTTGAAGCAAAATTTCAACAGACATCTCCACTTTACGCTGGTCAAGGACAGAAATGTGGCTACCAGAAGGGATTACTACTTTGCTCTTGCCCACACTGTGCGGGAGCACTTGATTGGCAGGTGGATCAGAACCCAGCAGTACTACTATGAGAAAGACCCCAAAGTAAGTGCAAGTCACCAGCATTTACAGTGATATGAATCACCATGAATACATATATGAGTTAAGGTGTTATTCTTTTAACAGCATAAACAATATCACATCTTGCATTTGTGATAAAGAAAATAATACTACATGTTGTACTCTATCACAGTTTTCCCCACACACAGTACAGGGGGAACGCAGGCAACTATATTTCATTTAATAACTGGTTCACATGTTTACGGTGACATTTATGGTAATCTGTTGCATCGTGAACTCATTGCATGCCCAGCACTGCACAGTGGTCACTGTTTTCATTAGCATTCTGCACCATAACCTGAATCTTATACGGTTTCATGAACTAACCTCTGCACATTTCACACATTTTAAACAAAAAGGCCAGGAATCATTTTCATAAGAGCAGGGGATTTATATTCCCCAACTGTACTTTGAACAGCCTGATGTCAGTGTAAGGTCATGGCATTTAAACTTCATCGGGGCTTCTTAGCACTCTGCTGGTATGCTGCCGTTCTTATAGTGTGTTGAAACATTAAACCTCCCTATGACCTTCTGTTCCCATCCTGTCTCACCATAAAGCACATAACCTCTTACTGTGTGTCATACAAGCACATGCCTCCGAGGCCATCCGAGTTCATATATAAGCAGCCACATAATCCATCGGTGAGGCTGTATCTCAGCAACTGCCGTGTTATTAGCTACAGAGAGAACCTTAAAACAACAATAGGCGGCTGGCTAGAATAAAGCAGCAAACTACACCACATTATCGCCTGAAAATGTCACACAAAACTATGTGTAATCACAAAAGAGGGTTCAGACGCAGAGGGGAAATTTGCATTTACTTAGCAGGAAAAGTGTTCCTTGCAAGATAATTAATAACTGCTGAAAAACAGAGGATGAGTTTTCTTTTTCTTAACATAGGAAGAAAAATTCTTAGCGCCGCGAGGTCATTGTTCCTTGACTGAAGTGCCAAAGTCCTAACATATTAACCTCAGCAGGAGGACGTGTACTTCTCACATTAAGCTAGCTTTCAGAAAGTGTTTAATCAGATATTTCTGCAACCTCTAACTCAGAAACCATCTGACCTCCTAACTGTATCACCTTGTTCTGGTGCTCTTGACTGAAAAGGTCAAAGGTGAATCCCTTAAAGGTCTAACAGAAGGCGGGAGGAAATGTAAGCTCACGCACTGCAAAGTGGCTGCAACAAGATTCATTTTTGCTCATGTGCATTCTAGGGAAAAAAAAAACATCTAATCAGCATAATGAGATGAAAGAAGGGTAGAATCCGATAAGATTTGGAACATACAGTCATATATTATTCAAGAGATCCTGTTAGCGACGCAGTGATATAGCCCTGTCAGTTGTGTTCATTATTATTTTACTATCCGAACCACTTCGCTCCAGACTTGAACCCCACAATGAAAGGGTATCAGGCTCAGGCTGACCTTTACAGCGACCTCTACAGGAGCTATTTTTGCTCGGGCCAAAATGTTGGTGTTATGCAACACCCAAAGCAATCTGTCCCCTGTTCCCTCTCCCCTCTCCTCTCCTCTGCCTCTCCTCCTCCGCCTGTGTCCGCCCCCTCCGTGTCAGACGGGAAAATAACAACTAAATGGCAAAGGCTAAACACAGGCTCAGGTGGCACATTTCTGTGCACTCTCAATGATGAGCCTAAATCATAAAACTTGAACAAGTCTTTGACAGTCTGGGGTAGATGTTATTGTGACATTTGGCTCACAATTTCACAGATTTGTACACATCAAGAGCAATGTGGAATGTAACTAAGTACATTTACTCAAGTATTGTACTTAATTAAGTAAAATTTTTTAAAAACAATTAAGTAGAAATTTGAGGTACTTGTACTTTACTTGAGCATTTTCTTTTCATGTCACTTAATACTTTTACTCTGCTACATTTCAGAGGGAAATAATGCACTTTTTACTTTCCTACATTTATGTGACAGCTATAGTTACTTTACAAATTAAGATCTTTGCATAAAAAAAAACATAAGAGACAGATAAACAGATAATGCAATTAAAACTGAAACAAATACTTTATTAATCAAATAGCTGATTGACTGAAATTTTTTTGCTTACTGTTTTGATAAAGATTAATTTCTTTTTTCTTTTTTTTAATTTTGAGTTTTAGCGGGTATTTTTGCTATTTTTTTAAATATATATATATATATATATATATATATATATATATATATATATACGTTTTGGGTGGTGTTTTTTTAAATTATTTTTAATAACATTGAGGTTGGGGGGGTTAATTTTGAGTTTGGGGTGGATTTTTTTTTATTTAATAATTTTCAGTTTGGTTTGTTGTTTTTTTTCTATTTTTGAGTTGTTGGGTCAGTCTGTTTTTTTCTTGTTTTTCATCTGCATTGGGTACTTTTACTTTTAACAATTTAAGCACATGCCCCTGGTTATACATACATACTTTAACATAAGTAGCATTTGTTGGACTTTAACGTGTAACACATGGTATTATTACTATTACTAAAGTAAAGGACTGGAAAACTTCCAGCTAGACTGGACAGTTTCTAGCTGGTTATTTACTTTGATATAGATTTTTTTTCCCACTTCTTCCCAATGTAGCGCGTGTACTACATCTCCCTTGAGTTCTACATGGGCCGTGCCCTCCAGAACACCATGGTGAACCTGGCGCTTGAAAATGCCTGTGATGAGGCCATGTACCAGGTGAGACATACTTGCCTCATTTAGTCCTTGTGTAACTTTAAAATTTGCTGTTTCCATTATTTTTTCATTTGTCATCATTGTGTCCTGTTGTCCTCTTTAGTTGGGCCTGGATATGGAGGAACTGGAAGACATGGAGGAAGATGCCGGTTTGGGAAATGGTGGCCTGGGACGTCTTGCCGGTAAACATCTTTTCACCCGTCATACTTGATAAATTCAAATTATTGTTACCCCCGTTGTCTGACTTTAATAATGCATTGTTTTTACATAAGTGCTTGTTAAATGTTGATTTTTTTTCTCTCTCAGCCTGTTTCCTGGACTCCATGGCTTCACTGGGTCTGGCTGCCTATGGTTACGGTATTCGCTATGAGTTCGGTATCTTCAATCAGAAAATCGTCAACGGTTGGCAGGTGGGAAATGAAAATAATCTAAAGATTTCTTGTCTCAGTGAGCCAAAATATCTACTGCTGGTACTTTTTCACCTTAAATCTGCAGCTGGATGAGTTCCTTTTATCATTATCATGACCTTGTGTTATTTATCATTTTCTATGTCTGGCCTGGCACAAAAGCCACTAATGAGTGTTTCTCCTCTCCATGTAAATTGATATCATTATCCAGGTTGAGGAGGCTGATGATTGGCTGCGCTATGGCAACCCCTGGGAGAAGGCACGTCCTGAGTACATGCGTCCAGTGCACTTCTATGGCAGGACTGAGCATCACCCCGATGGTGTAAAATGGGTCGACACTCAGGTGAAAATATGATCAAAAGTAAATTGAAATGAATAATAGTACATCCTTTTTGAGGTTATACTTATTTACGTCTCCTCCTGTGATGACATTGACAGGTCGTGCTGGCTTTGCCATATGACACCCCCGTCCCTGGCTACAGAAACAATGTTGTCAACACCATGAGGCTGTGGTCAGCGAAGGCGCCTTGCGAGTTTAACCTCAAAGACTGTACGTGTCCTTGAGAGATCAGATGTTTTCAATCATGCAACAGCTGTCAAATTAATCTAAACGAAAGGATTTTTTTTTTGCTTACAGTCAACGTTGGTGGCTACATTCAGGCTGTCCTGGACAGAAACTTGGCTGAGAACATCTCCCGTGTGCTGTACCCCAACGACAACGTAAGAAAAAATGACTATATTACCTTTTAATCCACCTGAACTGCGCTCACAAGACAGCCATGCACATGTAAACCTGGATTAGATGAAATACCTGAGTGGTGAAAGGTATATAGGAGCTGTGGACTGTATGGCTCCTGTATGACTGCGGGGCTCGTCTTAACTCGGATGGATTTCCATAATTTGGACCCCAACTGGTGTCCTTTATCTTCAGCTAGAACCACGGTGCGCTCCCTCAGCTTCCTCTGAAGCTTTCTTTTATAGCTGACATAAGAACTGCCCACCATGTGCTGCCGACTCCCTAAAGGCTCAAGGAGGAGGATTTGGGTGATAACCATCTAGCTCAAGCTATAACTCATGTCAGGCCTGGTAATTTATGTCTGTGCAAGTGAGAGCAGAGACAGTGGTGGACTTTATATTTCACCCAGGTTTGAATGAGGCTCAGTCAGTATTTCGCTGCTGTTCTATCATATTGTGTATCTCTATTAATAATATTGAAATGTTTAAAGAATTAGTCTATTGACCCCTTAACACCTAGGTTAAAATATTTTGTCTTATGCTGCATTTAGATGCATTTTTAATAGCATTTAAACCTCTAAAACTGGAGACAAATTAAAACATTTCTTTCAAAAACACAAGAAAAAACATAACAAGCAACTTGGCAAGAAAGGCCCTGCAAACATCCTACACAAATAGTAAAAGGCCACAAGGAAATGATCTGAAAATAATAATTAATAACTAAAAGTGTTTGTAGGAGGGACATATGGTGGCTTATTGTATGGTATTTTTTATGACTGCTGGAGGGCGACCTTACAGATGTTTTTATGTGTATTTTTATTGTTTTTTGCTATTGTTGATTGAGAGTTTGAACACTTCAGAAAAAAAATACACAACAAAATATTATCTTATCTTAATTTCTTTTTATCTATTTGGGCCATTTCTTTTTAAGTTGTCCTCTTCCCATGTTTTCAAAAGAAATCAAGCCAATTTGCTCAGGTTTTAAAGGGTTAACTGATTAGTTTGCCATTATGTGCTTCATATTAATGGACTGATTTCTTGAAAATAACTTAACAGATCAACCTATTAAGAAAACCTGAATTTTGGGGCGGAAATAATTTTGGGGGGGCGGAGGTACAACCAGTCTGGCATATATTGCAGGGCTGCATAACTCAGTAATAAAAATAAAAATATTTACATGCGCATTTGACATTTCCCACGTTGTTTCACACAGGTGATAGCAGGGGACCTAGCACATACCTGTTCTCCTCAGCTTGCTTCTGTATTGCTGCCCAATTTCATGGCATTGTCCCGCTGCTTCCATGTTTGTTAATCCTCTCAGAAAAAAAGCTTTACATCCTGTTAGTCTTCTTCCTGATCAGGCGCCGTCTTCTCCGAAAAATAACGCACAAAGGGGGACACGAAGTCAGCGTCTTGTCTGATAAATTAGCAGTTCGCCATTTTAACCGAGAACCACTCCACCTTAAATGTGACTATTTTTACCAGAGCTTTGGTGAAACACAACTTCCCGTGGTCCACACCTGGGGGTTGCATCTTAAATTTTTCTTTAAAAGGCCGACTTTCAACCGAGTGCTGAACGCCACTTCTTCTTTCAAAAAAACAGCCATTTCACTTCCGCCAACTATGAGCCAATGACAACAAAGCAACAACCAGGCCCGCTTGGCAATTGGCCAATCAAATTGCAGCGGGGCAACAGGTGATCAGCCACAGCTGCCCTCAAATGTATGCCCTTTTTTTGCCAAGCAGGGGCGTTTCTAGGATTTGAGGACATCGGGGGCTTAGCCCAAACCTCAGTTGGGGGGTCCAGGGGATTCTTCCCAGGGATTTTTATTTATTTATTTATTTTTGGATAATGGTGAACAAGCTCCAGTTTGGTGCTTTTTTATGCACACAGGTACCTTATCTATTTATTTTTTTAAGCTTTTCATATTATTTATGAATAGTATTGAGAAAATTATTGGTAGCTGTTAGCAATTAGTATTGTGTACAGAACAGCTATTATAAAAAAAATGTATTGACTAGAGATGGAAGGTGTCGTAAAGGTCATATTTCTTTAGCTGCTTTTGTCTTTTTTTTATTTGTTTAAACCAACATAATATTCAAAACTGATAACAAAAAAAACATTAGTGGTCATAAGTGGTCACTTCTATTTTCTTTTTTTCCTTAATAGCCTAAATGTGAACTTCAAAAATTAATTTTCAGAAGATAAAAATCAAATAACTTTCGAATTAATAAGGATGCTCCAGTTCAAACTCTGAATTCAGCTTCATAACTATCTTTATAAAATTATTGGGGGTGGGACTTTAAATTTACACAATGTATGCTCAGATGCAATACACTTGTATTAACTGCATCATCATACAGCAGTATATTACAGATGGGTATTTGACGTTACACTGAAATGATTCTAATTGCATGATAATTATACTAAAGATATACAGAGCCTCTCTGGTGCAACCACTTTCATGTTACATTAGGTTTGGGTAATTAGATCATTAAATGTGAAAGATTGTCCATGCATGAACACAAGACACTAATGTGCAAAAGGCTATGTTTAATGAATAAAACACCTATTGATGTTTGCCTGCAGAGCAGAAACAGACAAATATGTGTCTTTATCTTCAGTTCTTTGAAGGAAAGGAGCTCCGTCTGAAGCAGGAATACTTTGTGGTGTCTGCCACCCTGCAAGACATCATCCGTCGTTTCAAGGTCTCTAAGTTTGGCTCCAGGGAGATTGCTCGCACAGACTTCAGCAAACTGCCTGACAAGGTGAAGCGAAAAACTCAACAAAATAGTTTCTGTCAAAAATGAAAAGATTTCCCTCTGATGTTCTTTCTGTGCTTTTGTTAAATTGCCTCTGTCAGTGTGTTGAACAGGTTGTAGGTGGGGTTTTATTGTATCTTATGAGAATAGTTGAAACAAACAGTATCTACAAAGCACTTTACGGCACATTCTATTTCTGCATTGGCATTTAATAATGTTCTGCATGTTCAGGTTGCCATCCAGCTGAACGACACCCACCCAGCCATGGCCATCCCTGAGCTGATGAGGGTGCTGGTTGATGAGGAGAAACTTGACTGGGAAAAGGTGAGGGAGAGCAACACAGACTTTTACACATCATCACAGTTTTGTTTTTCAATCTTAATACCAATATTAATATTTAAAACCATTTTCTGGCTTTGTGTTCTGATTGTAACATCACCATTTTAGTGCAGTTATTAATCTGTTTACCACCATCTTAATAATGACTTTCACAGTAAAATATTCAAATGTATTCAGGCCTGGGACATCTGTGTGCGCACCTGTGCCTACACCAATCACACCGTCCTTCCTGAAGCTCTGGAGCGCTGGCCAGTCGACCTGTTTGCTCATCTGCTGCCTCGTCACCTGGAAATTGTCTATGAAATCAACCGTCGCCATCTGGAGGTTAGTGCTGCACATTGCAACATGTTATCATATCCACAATGCATTGCATACAATGTGTATTTATGGCAGCAGAGGAGGCACATGCTGTTCACTTTGGCAGTGCCAAGATAATAATAAAGTCTTAAAATAGAGCAACTCCTCTTCTTTTATTTGAACACATTGTAATGAATGTAAGTTAAAGAATGTATGTGACTTCAAAGTTCTGTATAGTCAGTGACTTTGGGTGGGAGGGGATTACTTTTTAAGTGGGAGCTTTATGGGGTTAAATTTACAATACCAATATGAAATTTAAAAAAAAAATGATGGATGGACAATGACTGGATATTTCTAAATGTCTGTGGCTATGGAAAGATACCCTAGAAAATCCTGTTAACCCTTTGAAAGCTGGAACGACATCACTTTTTTTGTGCTGTGCTCATACGCCTTTAATACACATTTAAACCTTTGGCCCCAAGAAAATCGGTTGGATTTATTTTGAAAACACAGCTAAAAATGCAATGAGCAACCTGGCAAGAGATGTCCCACAATTTACACGAACAAAGGAAAAGAAAATAACCTGAAAATTAGTTCTAAGGAGAGAAAGAGAGATATTATTAGAAGACAATATTTTAGAAAAAATGGAAAAATATGACAAACATTATACTGTTTATTACTGTGATTATTATTATTACTACATAATTGTAATAATTATCCTTCATTATTTTATCGTTATATTTAGTTGTTTGTTTTTTTTACTTTACCCTTTTTTATTTCTAAATTTTCCAGTAATTTGTAACTTCTTGTTTTTGAAAGATATCAAGCCATTTTTTCCAGATTTCAATGAGTTAAAATGCAGGGAATACAGATAGGCACAGGGAACTTAATGCTGTAAGTCAAACAACAAGGTATTTTTTATTGGCTTTTAATTGCAACATCTGTCAGAGTTAAGTTACGTGATGGCACACATTTGTGCTTAATGGAAGAATAATATTTCTGACATGGAGGGTGGGCAGGTTTTATGAGCTGAAGCTCAATAAAACATTTTTATTTATCTACTTACATACTGATGGGAATCATCATGTTGCTGCTCATTTGATATACTTTAGAATTGCTGTGTTGACCTACTTCAATGTGCATAATGATAGACATTAGCGAGCAAAATAAAAAAAAAATACAGCCTATTAGTTATTTTTTGCCACATGTTCTTTTTTTACTTCGCAGAGAGTTGCTGCCAAATATCCTGGTGATTTTGATCGTTTGCGCCGCATGTCCCTCATTGAGGAAGGAGGACAGAAGAGGATCAACATGGCCCATTTGTGCATTGTGGGTTCCCATGCTGTCAACGGAGTGGCCCAGATCCACTCTGACATCCTCAAAGCTACCGTGTATGTCCCCAAAATAAACACTCATTTGCCTGTAACACTCTACAGTGGTAAATCAACCAAAATGTGTAGTATGTAGTCGGTTTCATACATCCATAGCCTCTATAATTTCATGGGCGACTGCACCATCTCTGTGATCTGATAAATGTGACGCTTCACTCTGCCTGCAGTTTCAAGGACTTCTATGAAATGGAGCCACATAAGTTCCAAAACAAGACCAACGGCATCACCCCTCGCCGCTGGCTGGTCATGTGCAACCCCGGGCTGGCTGAAATCATCGCTGAGGTTAGCTGTGTTTTAACACTCACATGTGTCGTACAAAATAAGTTTAAATACCTTTTTAACAAAAAAAAAAACTTGATCTCATTAACAGAGAATTGGTGAGCACTTCATCCGTGACCTCGACCAGCTGCAGGCTCTCCGCAAGTTTGTGACTGACGATGCTTTCATTCGTGATATTGCCAAAGTGAAGCAGGTGAAGTAATTCATTTTTTCTGTTGTCTTAACTTAAATGTATGCGTCAGTTTGGAGATATTTTAAAATAGATCACCAGACTTTTTTGTAGCTAGCAGTGGCACAAAGGAATCCTTGGCTTTAATGATAATACAGATTTTTACTTGACACACAGTACATAGCTGTCAGGCAGCAAAACCAGCTCTGTGATCACTGTCACAGCTTACATTACCAGCTTTCATTGAAGCCTCTACAACAGCAGTGTGCATTGAAAGTCAGTTTTCTTTTACATGTGAATTATGTTGTTTTCATTCTTAATGTCGTTGTGTTCTCCTGTTCTATCATTTAAAATAGTTTTGCCTGAATTGTGAAAGTGTTTCTGCTTGGTCACAGCAATACTGTCAGCCGCAATCTGGCCAGTTTATTTGGACCTCTACCGGGACGTCATTCATCATGAGTCTCGGCCGACTAATGTAACAGGTCACAGTCTGATTTCTTTCTTCCAGCAGGCAAAACTTGGACCTATGCTAGGCCAGGTCATTTTTGATAACAGTCCAGTGATGGCAGTGTCTGCAGCTAGAACGGGCCAGTTAGCTCCAATTCTAGGGCATCATTCCTCCGGCGTCTCAGCCGAGTAGGGCAAGCGACCGCGTCCTGACTTATTTCCTCTGGCAGGCTGAGTTTGGGCTGATGCTCGGCCAGGTCAACTGATTGATAACAGTCAAGTGATGGCAGCGTCAGCAGCTGGAATCGGACCTGTTTATTTCAGCCGATTCTGGGGTTTAATTTCTCCCAAATCTCAGCCGAGTTGGGCGACTGGATGCGATGGCAACAGGCCCACATTATTTATTCCGGCATTCCGAGTTTAGGCCAACACTGGGCCAGGTCGTTTTGGCTATCTGGGTTTACGCAGCACATACAACTGGTCACGCAGGTTGAAGTCGGACTTGTTTTCTTTCATGTAATGAAGTCAATGTTTTGATAAAATAGGAAAACAAGATGAAATTTGCTGTGCACTTGGAGGAGCACTACAAGGTGAAGATCAACCCCAACTCCATGTTCGACATTCAAGTCAAGAGAATCCACGAATACAAGAGACAACTGCTCAACTGTCTGCACATCATCACCTACTATAACCGTAAGAGAGCATTTTTAGTCTCCTGCCCCACACATTTCCTTCTATCCGAATATCGAGATAATCTCAGGGAAGATTGCGTGTGTGAGAGCCTGAACAGACACACAAAAACATACACTTCAGTCCTGAAATCTCTTCACATCTCCGCCAGGCATCAAGAAGGAGCCAAACAAGCAGTGGACCCCAAGAACTGTCATGATCGGAGGAAAGGTTTGCAGTTTTACAGCATGCAGCTAACCTGGTTTTAAAAACAAACTCATCCTTACATCACAAATTCATCTATCGCTGTTTCTCCAACTGTTCCTTTCATGCAGGCTGCTCCTGGATACCACACTGCCAAGATGATTATCCGCCTGATCACAGCTATTGGTGAGGTGGTCAACAACGATCCTGTGGTGGGAGACCGCCTCAAAGTCATCTTTTTGGAGAACTACAGAGTCACACTGGCAGAGAAAGGTAATCACCAAATAATGTTTCTCTCTCTATCTGTTATCATCATCCTGTTCCGTCCTGTTGAGGATTTTTTTAGTATGCAGCATAAATCATGAACTCTTATTGGAGTCATCAACCCTTTACTTCTGTCATATTTCAGCCATCCCTGCAGCTGACCTGTCAGAGCAGATCTCCACAGCCGGCACTGAGGCCTCTGGCACCGGCAACATGAAGTTCATGTTGAACGGCGCTCTAACCATCGGTACCATGGACGGAGCCAACGTTGAGATGGCTGAGGAAGCCGGCGAGGACAATCTTTTCATCTTCGGCATGAGGGTGGATGACGTTGATGCACTTGACATGAAAGGGTAAGGAATAAATTTATCAGTCCGAAACATTGTATTTATCTTTTCCAATACTACCTTAATATTTTGCTAATAAAATGAGTAATATTACCTCTATACCACACATTTTTATGCCTCGGCACTTGCAATAGCCGTGGCCGGAGGCTTTATATTTTCAGGTTGTCGATTTGTCTGTATATGCGTCCCTCTGTCCCATTCTAATGAAAGCAATATCTCAAGAACGCCTTGAGGGAATTTCTTTAAATTTGGCACAAATGTCCAATTGGACTTACAGATTTTGGTGGTCATATGTCAACGGTAAAGGTCACTGTAACCTCATCTGTCTCATTCTCATAAGTGGGATATCTCAAGAATGCCTTGAGGGAATGTTTTTTAAATTTGGCACAAACGTCCTTTTTTGAGTCAGGAAAGAACTAATCAGAATTTGGTAGCCAAAGGTGAAAGGTCAAGGTAATTGTGACCTCGTTCGTCTTATTCTCCTTAATGTGATATCTCAAGAAGACCTTAAGTAAATGTCCTCAATTTTGGCACAAATGTCCACTTAGACTCAAAAATGAACTAACAAGAATCTGGTGGTCGAAGGTCAAGGTCACTGTCATCTCACAAAACATGTTTTTCACCACAACTCAAGAATTAATTTTCTAATTATGACAAATTTTACATAAATGTCTAATAGGATAAAATAATATCATGACGTCATTTCTATCCAAAAGGTAACATAATTTGATCTCACTGGTGGCTATCAAAGGGAGCAGAGGCAGGAAAATGGTTCATCCCTGCCTTTTTATTTATATATTCATATATTTATTGATATATATTTATTTCTGTCACTACAATGGTTAATGTCTGTGAATACAAGAACACAGCGTGCTGGTATCACATCAATTTGGGGAAATACCTCAAAGATATTTCATATGTCAAGACCTTTTTATATTATGCGGTGAGCTCCATGCGCTCTGACAATCCTGCAGCTTTGCACTCTTTCACAGAGGTTTTAGTAATGACCACTTTCATCACGTTTTTTTTTTTTTTTTTTTTTTTAAATCAAAGCTGAGGTTTTCCACACTAAAAGCTATGTCCTTGGGGAACCCATGAAGGCACTGACTACTACGCCTTTATTTATGGGCCAGTTACTACAGCAACAAGCTTCTGTTTTTTCTCAATGTGTGTATTGTTTATTTTCCATCCTGCTTAGATACCACGCTGAAGAGTACTACAACCGCCTGCCTGAGCTCAAACAGGCTATTGACCAGATTGCTGGAGGCTTCTTCAGCCCAAAGCAGCCTGACCTGTTTAAAGAAATTGTCAACTTGCTGATGCATCATGACAGGTAAAGACACATCTAACATTAGCAGCCTGAGGCACACACATGCATACACACACACAAATAAGAACGTGTATAAACTTGCATGCTGGAAAAAACAAAAACAAAACCAAAAAAACAACTCAGCCTTTTGCATGCACACTAATATTTGTACAGTTTTCACTGTAAATCTGTTGTTTTTCATTGAGTTAATGGCACTCTTTTCTGCACAGATTTAAGGTCTTTGCTGACTATGAAGATTACATTAAAAGCCAGGAGAAAGTCAACGCTCTTTACAAGGTATGATCAGTAAAAGCCTCATAAGCCACATAAAGGCCTTTTTTGTATTTATAGATTTTAATTAGTATGGGTATATTATGAGTATCACTGCTGATGGAAGGGGACTAAGGGCTACTTATTACAGAACTTATCACTCACTTATCAATCGTTTCATTATCACACTAGAACCCCAAGGAATGGACCAAGAAGGTGATCTACAACATTGCCGGATGTGGCAAGTTCTCCAGCGATCGCACCATTGCCCAGTACGCCCGTGAGATCTGGGGCATGGAGCCTACGCTCGAGAGTCTCCCTGCTCCTGACCACAAGGTATAAACTGTCCACATGACAGCCAGCATCCCAGCTCTCCGAGCTTCTATCATTACGCGGATGCCTTCAGAACCTCCATGTGCGTCTGGTAAAAGCCCCCACAAACCTGCATCCAAAAGGGATTAGAATTGAATGCTTCCTGCATGACTACATTGTGTCTTACACCAACTCTTGGCTCTGGCTCAGTTTACATTCTTCATACCTGTGGATTCACAATATCCATGTTACAGACTGGTGTTAAACAAAACTGCTTTTGCAATACGACATCGCTACACAGCTGCTTTAAGGTGGATAAAGGAGCTTTGTGGTGGGCTTTGTGAATTTGTTGGTGATATTTTTTATTTTAAAAAAATAAACTCTTGTATTTCCACTCAGACCCATTCTGAATAAAACCTGTATTAATTAACATGACAGCCTGGGTGACTTTTTTCCATAGTGTACCATTCTATTTCAGGGACTAATAATTTATTTAATTATAATACACTTTAGAATAAAAAAGCGCAAAGGCAATTTGAACTATAGCCTATAAACCGTGTTGAACAGCACATTCTACTCTGTGTTGATGATTGATTTTGCCAACTTTGCAAACAAAATATTGACAGTGAAGGGAAGCCTGAATTGAACTCCTGCCATGACATGGAACTCCAGGAATGACTCTGCACGTGACAGGGACTAGAGGACCAGAGCCGAGAATCAGGTTCACATAAGAATTAACCCTTAGAAACCTGAGCACATTGGTTTTATTTCTTTGAAGAACATGGGAAGAGGGCAATGAGCAAGAACAGAGAAAATGACCAATAAATGAGCAAGAAATTAGTAAAAAGTACAACAAAATAACAACAAAAAAAGAAATTTCTGAATAAATAATAAAAAACAAACAAACAAGGAAATGACCTGGGAAAAAGAGCGTAAAAACAAAATAATAATTAATACAAATAAAATATTGTAACATAATTTGAAATATGTAATCATGATGACTATAAATATATTTTTTTCTAGCTTTTGTAAAATTTAGCTTTTGTAAGATTTTTGTAAGATTTTTTTAAATCTATTAATTTCTTGCATTTTTTTGAACATGGGTTACCAAGTTATTTACTGCCTTTTCCGCCATGTTTTTGAAAGAAATCATACCAATCTGCTGAGTGCAAAGGTTTAAAAACTTGTAAAAGGCATCTGAAAGCGATACAAGAGAAGCGATGTTGCTCCAGGTTTCAAAGGCTTAAAAACAGCAGAAAGCATCACCCTAAAATTGAAATGCATTATGTGAAAATAGTTTAACAATGTTGCATAAATGCTGTCTTAAAGTACAAGGCTACACATGAACTGAACACACCTTTTTTAAACAACCACATGCATACACTCATGTACTGACAACTGCATTACCAAGTACAGAAACTATACTCTCACATAACTCTGTCCACCATTTATTCATACCCAGCCCATCCATGAGTACACATGGGTCCAGCATCCATACTTTTGCTAAGGAATTTCTTTTACCATTTTTGGAAAACTATTGTTGGTCAGTGCCGGTTAAAAAAGATGTCAGCAGTTGGCTGAAAAAAGTGAGAAGGGAAAAAATATGTCAAAAGTAAATAGATGTTTATTGAATATGTTTAATGAATCACTACAATCTGGTGTACTCCCCCCACCTTGCATCAGGCCATAATTTCTCTTATATTAAAAAAGGATAAAGATCCTATTTTTTGCGGCAATTACTGCCCTATTTCGTTGCTTTGTGCAGATGTCAAGTTGCCAGTAAAGATGCTGGCAAGACGTCTAGAGTCAGTTCTGCCAACAATAATTTCAATAGATCAAACAGGGTTTGTAAAGAATAGACACTCTTTTCATAATGTTAGACGGGTATTTGTTATACTATATTCACCCTCATCCTCTGACAGCCCAGAAATGATAATTACGACGGACGCAGAGAAAGCTTTCGACCGTGTGGAATGGTCATATTTGTTTTTTGCACTAAAAAGGTTCGGATTTGGCAGTAAATTCATCTCATGGATTAAGCTTCTATATACATCACCTTTAGCTTGTGTTAGGACTAATAATGACTATTCTAATTATTTTCCCCTCAATCGTGGTACCCGGCAGGGCTGTCCATTATCCCCTTTGTTGTTCGCCATTGCAATCAAACCACTAGCAGTGGCTCTCAGATCCAGTCAGGTTGTAGGCATCTCAAGAAGGGGCTTGGGACATAAAGTGGCCCTCTACGCTGACGACCTCTTACTGTTTATCTCTGACCCAGACAGATCAACCCCTGTGGTGTTAGCTTTGCTGAAACAGTTTGGGCAGATTTCAGGCTACAAATTAAACTATAATAAGAGTGAAGTTTTCCCCATTAACCATGCTGCTTCAACATATCCCCTTTCAAATTTGCCATTTAGGACATCTCCAGAATGCTTTAGATATCTTGGTGTTTGTATAACTAAGAACCACTCAGATTTGTTGAAGTTTAACTTTACTCCTCTGCTGGTACATTTGACTCAAGATCTTCAGCGTTGGTCTCTCTTACCTTTATCTCTCACTGGTAGGATAAATTGTATAAAAATGAATGTTCTCCCTAAGTTTTTATATCTTTTTCAATGTTTACCAGTCTTAATCCCAAAACACTTTTTTCAATCACTTGATAGCTCTATATCCCAGTTTATATGGAACAATAAAACACCCAGAATCAGAAAGAGTAAAAACAAAGAAATGGGGGGTTTAGCATTACCAAATTTTTTATATTATTACTGGGCTGCAAACATTCGGACCATGTTACACTGGTGCCATATTGACAATCAAGCCTTGCCATGGTTACAAGTGGAAGCCACTTCGTGTGGGTCTTCTTCTTTGATGTCTCTTTTGTGCTTCCCCTTGACGTTATCCTCATCATCTTATTCCAATAATGTTGTGGTTAAAAATAGTCTGAAGATCTGGGCCCAAATCAAACGTCACTTTGGATCTCAGGTAATACCCCTATTGACCCCCATAAATTCCAACCCTTTATTTCCCCCCTCTATTACTGACAGGACTTTTGCTACCTGGGAAGATCATGGGATTATTTCTGTAAAGCACCTTTATATCAATGGAACCTTTGCATCTTTTAATCAGTTGGTTTCTATTTACAACCTTCCAAGGACCCATTTTTTCAGGTACTTGCAGACCAGAGACTTTATTTGAAATTGGTTTCCTGGCTTTCCTGCTCTCCCGCCTCTGACTTTGTCTGACACCATTTTTGGTATAAATCCTCACCTTAAAAGGTACCATTTCCAAATTATATGACACCTTTTTCACTTGCCAGACTTTTTTGTTTTTGTCTGTTTACTTGTCTTTGTGTTTGTTTTCTTATTTCCTGTTGCTGTTGTTGTCCTTGTAGTTATTATTTATGATTACCTTTTAAGACTATACTCCTTGTTCCCATGCATTTTTTCTATGAATGTCTCTACAAACAACCTTGCTTTGCTGTATTATTTGTCTAGTTTTCTGCCAATTTTATCTCTTATGGACATGTATGGCCTTACACATTGTGTTTTTGAAGTTTTGTATAAAAATTTCTTGAAAATCTCATAAATAAATCATATGTAAAAGTAAATAGATGTTTGTAAATCACAGAATATGATACATTAGTCTGTAATTTGAGGAAACAGTGACGTCAACGTTAATATACACTGCTACGTGTTTTGGTCTGATGTGTGGGGTTGCAGCTGACTCTACTTTCAGATGAGGGATGGTCTGTAAAAGTGAAAGCACCTTCACTATTGGTGCTGATCTTGCACAACACATAATCATTAATACCTATTTGTAATTATCCTCAAAGCAAGTGAATATGCAGTTGATTAAAGATTGGCTTTTTGTTGTATTTTGTGATTACATTTGTAATAATTAATTAATAATTAATTTGTAAGATGCAAGAAGCAGAGAATCTGTGGTCAAATCAGCAGTGAGCAAGCTGCAGGCTGCCTGAGCTGAGTGCCAACTCAACATTATTTCACTATCTCCATAATCCTCAGATACAGGTCAGCCTATTTCATGTATATAATCCTGAGTAAGACATTAACCTTTTCTCATAATCTTGTAACCCTTCTTTGCTGGTTGGTAGCATTCTCCACTCCCTCTGGCCTACATTTTCTCTTGCGTTTAGGTAATCTTCTTTAATTCACATTAATACGGCAAGACAATGTACACTGCACGTTACTCCCAGACTGTTACACTCACACCTGTCCAAGCAAACAACAACAGGTAAGAACTATAACTCCCCCGAGATAGATAGATAGATAGATAGATAAATAGATAAAATAACAGTTGACGTGCAATAAATTACAATGGAATAATTACTGTATATAATACTACAACCTAATACTGTAAGTCCAAAATAAAAATGTGGAATCATCTTTCTGCAATCCTCATTGCTACATGCCACTAATTCCCCCTAAATCTTACACCTATAAATATATATAATATATATATATGTAATGTGCACAGTAATTAAGTTGAGAATCTGTGTGTCAGTTACAGATTCTTGCATCATGTTGTTTCCCTTCCTCTGAAATCATATCTGCTACGGCATATTGCGTAAAGGGCCACTAAAATCAGAAAGAAATCTGGGAAATTCCAATAAGTTAGGAACAAAGTGAGCAGCTAAAGCAAATAATACCGCGCCAAAGTAGAGCAGAGTGGTGCAACACAAACACAGGCAAAAAGAGGGATAATAATAACAGAGGCCACAGTCCCGTGGATAACAACACCAGCACGAGACCCAGTTCAACAGCAGTCGGGACTTTGGCACTGTGTCAGTGAGGGCACCTCTCTTATCCACTGAACTGGTGACAGGATGCAGTCAAAGGCAGTAAAATAAGCTTGAGTGCAAACTGTTATCACAGGCAGTTCCTGATAACACACAGATGTTCTGTGGCAGTACACAATCCACCCAAGGACAACCGATCACAGCATCACCAGGAATAACAGCATTTGTGTTAAAATCACTACATTAAAAATGTTAAATTAGAAAAAATGCATTACAACCTGCATTTTTGCCAAAGTTTTACTTGTTAAAATACATTTAGAGATTTTACTTAAAATATTGTTTATTGTTATTTGACTTTATTGTATGATTTTAAAATCTTTGCAGTTACAGAAACAGTTGAAAACACTACCATAAGTGCTGCACATAGAAAGCTGTTTGAGAAATAAATTCTTTGATTCGCCTGTTGGAGGAGCTGTTGTTGCCTAATGCAGGCGGCACAAAAGCAGTCAGACCTGGTGACCCACGGTACTCTGTTCTGCTACCCTGTGACTTATTTTTATTCTTTGATGGGTTTTTTTTGGTGACAATAAAACATGGCTCATTTATATGGCACACACACAAACAAACATGATTTATTTATGTTAATGATAACTGAAACGTACTGAAAAAGTACCTCTTAAGATGGACATATTTCCATAGATCTTACGCCAGTCTCTTGCTTGAGAAGTTACAATCGATTATGGCTCACAAGAATAAAGTGCTCCAGGAATCAGTCCTAAAACCTGGAAGCTATCTCACAAGATTTCACAAGGATTCATGGGTAACAGTTAGCCTATCATTCATGTTGTGTACTGTGAAATAAATGGGTTTTATGAAAAGGCAAATTTATCTTTTCCACTAACATGCTGGATTTGTGCTAATGTGTATTTTCAGACACATTTGAGTTTTTGAAAACAAAAAATTATAAAAATGTAATTAACTCATCAAGCAGTGACTCTGATGACCCAGGTATGAAAAGGAACTTATACTTGGGGTAATACAGGAAGGGGCTGGAAGATGGGTTTTATATTTAGAAAAGAGAGAAAACAAAAATTAGTGAGTAAATAAATAAAATGGAGAGGGAGAAATGAATACACTTGTAGATTGTATTACAGACATCCACAGAAAGACAAAAAGAAAGTTTTTAGTTTAAAAATTGATTATTTTTTTTTACTAACAAAAATAACACTTCCAAAAACTGGCATCTCATTTCTGTAATAATGTGGATTATTTTGTTGACACTGGTTTCCTCATTGTTAGGGATCTCACAGATTCCACTGCTGTATGTGTAAAATTTAGAATAATAATAATAGCAAATGCTATAAGATAACTGCTAACGCAATATATGGCAACTGTGAAAACCTCAGGCTTATCTGGCAGAGGGATTTGAATTGAAAATTGATAAGGACTCTTGGGATATGATCATTTCCAGTGCAGGCTGGGTTACACAAGAAGCTCAGGGAAAATGTACACATTATACTTCATCAACATCTTTTTACAAAATATCATTATTTTCTCCTCATTAAATGGGTTTACGAGAAAATCATTTGAGATGGAAATGTAAAAGACATGAAGGCATCTTTATGGATGCAATGTGGGCCTGTGCTCTAGTTCTGCCTTTCTGAAGAGACATAATCAAAAATAATACAGGAGTCTACTGAGAATACCTGTTCCTGAATCAATTCAACTTTGCTTCTCAGGGGACAGGTCGTGTTTACCGGAGATCTAAGATGGGTTTAGCTAAGGACAGAAAATGTGTCACTTGAGTTAATAATAGCCAACTTGCATAACCGTAACAAATCACATTTGCGTATCTGGAATCAGTTTTAGTCTTTTGTAAAGGAGTTAACATGTCATAGGAGCCAGACACTATACTTTTGAGGAATTTATTTGCTTTTTGATCTGTAGATTGGGTCTCTTGATGACTACTTCAAAGACAGTTGCTGTGCTGATCTACTTTTGGATCATTGTTATGAATCCTGCAGAGGTGATGCTGTGCTTTTGTTAAGTCTGTAATGTTTTGGTTCTTGTTTATGTAGTGTATATTTTAGTATTTGCTTGCTCCTTTAAAATAAATTCTATAAAAACTTAAATAATTATAGCACACATAACTATTTTTCCCATAAAATGGTTGTTTGTTTTGCAATTCTTCTGACATTACATCTACAAGAGTATTGAGGTGATAACCTTCCTCTTTGACCCAAAATGGATTTGCATAATTGATGGAGATAAAATACAAAAATGAGCAGGACATACTGTTTTTACATCAAATACAGACTTTGTATGTGTCTTTTTCTTTCCTTTTGTCCTTCACAGGCTGTTAAAGGCTTTATAAACAAACTATTTTAAAATCCAACAACATCAATCCTAATAGACTTAATAAAATCAACAACACAATGCGTAGGCATGAGATTATGAGCAGAGTAATAGAGATGAAGTGTGATGTGTCAGGTTATAATGGCCACACAGCTGTGAATGAGCTGGTGGTTGTGGAGCATTTATGAAATGGCTGATCAGCAAATAGGAAACCCCAGTAATTAGTCCTAAAACCCAGAAATCACTGAGCATTTCTGCACCTTTTTTTTTCCTTGTCTCCGAGTCAATGGGTTTTTATATAGGTTTTTGGTTAGAAGCCTGACACAAGGTCTGTAGTTAACACAAGTTTAGAAGGCTTTTATGTTTTGTTCTACTACATAAAATATGTCAGTAAATACCCCACTCGTGAACTTTGAAGCTTGTATGTGTCTTAAAAAGGCAGCTACTGGCAAGTGGTTAAATGAGACTACAGAAAATCATAAAGCTGCCAAACACGGCTTTACCGCCTCTTTGTGGTGATGACATAAAGTCATGTGACTGTTTAGTGTGTTAAAAGCCTTACATTAGCTTTTTACTTCTGGCGATTTCCTTTCGGCTTCAAATATCCTAAAAGTAGCTTTCATTTGTGAAGATTATCTTGCTAAACAAAATGTGCAAGTATCATAAATGTTTGTTTGCCACAGAGTTTATTTTCCGCCATTATCCAAAATCCAATGAAAAAATCTCAGAGGCTTTGTCATGAGGGAACCAGGGCAAAGCTTACTTCTGTGTCAGCCTACAGAAAAGCCTCACTTTGCACTATATTTCCATAAACTTGGACTCATACAATACAGTAAATTGGCCCTTATGATTCAATAGTAACCCCTGGGGCACTATACAAGCATGACGTTAATGCTCTGCTTGAACCAAGCCGCATCCTCCGGGCTGAAAAATTAAACCAACACAGAAGTGCTGTTCTTTAAATGGCCACTTGAGGCTGGCTCCAGATGCAAGTCAATCCCCATAAACCCACATTTTAAAATGCTCAACTTTAAACCATAAATAAATATGTTCACAGCCTGGTACAGAAAACTGAATTTGGTTTCTATGGCTAATGTTCCCCTTCATGACAACTGTACAAGGGACGAATTTTTACATAACTCACCGTTTACATTTTAGTAAGGCTTAAAGTTGTGCATAATTAAGGTCGGGCCATTTTGAGTGACAGGCTGTCCACGGTTAGTGCTCTGCTTTTCAGTCAGATCTAATTCTCACTTTTCCACAACTCCTCCCTCTCACCTTTATATGGTCACGTCTGGCTGCAAAAAACACAAGATGGCAACGGATGAATTGCTGAACTCAAGTCTCAGGGAAACTCAAATCAGGGAAATTGGTTCCCGACTAGCACCCTAACGCTAATGCACACTAACACCTCCTTAAGAACAACAACTTGGAAAGTCTGCAACAATTTTGGTTACATTGGTTTGATTACTTGCTGTCTCGGTAGAGTGACCCAGAAAAGTCAGAGGAAGAAAGTTAGAAATGTGGGATTTTTTGAGGGGGGGGTTAGCATTAGTGAGGTAAAGCAATATTTTAGTTTAAAGTGATGCACTAGTACAGCAAAAAGTCTGGGACAAAATTACTTACTAATAAAGCTTCGAACTGCTATTAACGTGTTGTTTAAATACTTCAAGCAATATAATAAGACATCTTCTCTCTTGCACACTTCGTTTGTCAACATATGTCTTAAACCTCATGAACGCACCAAAGTTGGAAGAACAACTTCATGACTCGAGAAATGGGACCATACAAGTAGCACGTGATGCAGCATAACACTAGGCTTCATCCAAGAAAAGCTGTACTAAAGTAAATGTTTGCAAATACTGAGGAATGATGGGTGTAAAATGCTCTTTAACCAGATTATTTCAAATTGTATTTTTGAAAAAGTAATTTGAGGATAAATATAAATAGAGCACTGGGTTTTAAACTCTAACTTTTGGACGTGCACCAAAACATTTACATAATATATTTCTTGGCTTTGCACTGAGATAAAAGGTCAAAGTGTTAGGTGTTCACTTGTGTTTGTTTGTAACTATTAACAGAGCAAGAGGGTCAAAGCAAGAGAACGTTTGTAATGTTTTACTGTTGTCAACGTGATTGCAGTGTTTAACCAAGGGTTTACTGGTGTAATAAATTGTAAGATAACTCCTCAGGGTCTGTCTTCATCAGTTTAGCGAGTTTAAAGTCCAAACTTCCATCAAAAATCTAACATCCAACAGCGTAAGATAACTGCTGAAATTAAGAAACTATAGCCTTTAATTAATTGAATAGCACATTTCTGCACTGTACATTCTTTGTGAATCCCTGTATGGATTCCTCAAGGAATCTCTTGTAGTATTCGGCCTCAAGAGAGCCGAAATTTAGTAATGCAGAAAAAAAGAGGTTGCTAAAAGAGGTTTTGTCATCCACTAATATGATAATATTATAAAAATGTTTCCAATGTTGAGAGGTGAAGGTGCTGTTAAGTTGAGCCAACGTATGCCAGGAAAATGCTCCATGTTAACGCTCTACAATATTCTTAGCACCTGACAGCTACTTAACAAAGAGGCTTCTGGGGGCTCAGGCTCCCGGGAGATGGAAGTGACAGGCCGTTCTTTGCAAATTTAAAATACTATGGCTGCATGGGTTTGTCTGTAGCTCAGTAAACACTTTAGACATTAGCAGAAGGCAAATTGTTTGTGCAGGTGTGTTTGGTGAGGAAACAAAAGGATAAGAAAATAGACTTTTCCTCTAGTATCGTTTTTCTGGTCCTCTAGATGATTTGTAATAACTGGTGCACCCTAAACTTTTCATCTAGCAGCATCATTAGGTCAATATATTAACTTTTCAGTACTATCCTTTATGACCAAATACCTGCAAAACTAATGACGTTCACGTCAGCCTCAGCTGTAGTCTACTATGCCGACATGCTACGCTACGATGATGAACACCATGAACATCAGCATGTTGGCATTATAAGTGTGAGCACAACTGCCTACCAGGCTAGCCCAAAAAGAAAATGAATTAAAAACAAACACAAAAGTTGATGCCAAAGGCAGCACTTAAACACCACCTGAAAATCATGATTTTGCTGGCCTCCAATGTCAGTTTAAATTCTGATCCTGCGACAATTTCTCATCATCAAGTCATCACAAATTATGGCTTTGTCAGTGGGTTTATGTGTCAACATATTTTGTTTTAGGTATCCTTCTTTACGTCCTGAGATGCCACTACCACGACGTCAACAAATGCACATGGTGGGATGACGCTGCACGTGGTTATGTTTAGGCAACAAAAGCACATGGAAACCAACGCGGGACTTCAACAAACACAAACAATGGCACAGTTGGTTGGGGTTCAGGGAAAGGGGGCACGGAGGTATGTGCAGAAAAAACATCACATTCAGACGGGAAGCGAATGCCTGCATCAGATTCTGCATTTGTTTGACCCATCCACCTCACCTCCCACCCGCCATACAGGTGTCCTCATACTCCTTATATAACATCGTTACCGTCAACCTCACCCCATCCTGCCACGTTTCGTGCACATGAGACAGGTTCCATCCTATCTCGTCTTTGAGTAATGCCGCTTATACGTGTATCGGCCGGACACGGCAGGTGCTATCAGGTGCATTATTGTGCACATAAAGCAGGCTCACTAGAGATAGCTTCGTACGTCCACTTTGCTAACTTGAATGGAGATCACGTAAATCAATTGTGTGACTTCTAAACTTTTAAAATGGTACCGTACATAATAGATCAAAGCCTGATAGTGAAACTAGTCATTTCACAGGGGTTTTGACGCTGACATTAATTTATCCACTGGTCTACAGACTTCTCTTTTACAATTTAAGTCTATGGGTGAAAAGATTTTTGGGCAACACATGAAGGACTTGAAAGTTGTAATTTCACTGTTTAGCCACTAAAAAAATGGCTTCAAAGCCTGGGGCGCTTACTGGGAGCGTGGTCTTAGTAATGGTACTTTTAAAACATAGCTTTCTCTTTGCGTTTTGGCCCTTCGTCTAAACACACAAATACACGCACTGTATTTTAGGTCAATAAAAACTAAAAAGCTATGGCCATCAGTTCTGCCTGGTCGTAACTTATTCAAGAAATATTTGATATGTAATACCTGATCCCTTTACTGTATTTACTATTTTGTATTTCTCTTTTGTTTTTGGTCACTCATTCAAACCTAGAAAACAAATATCAGTTGATTTTAGAGCATTGTCCTGGTTTTTACCTTCTGAGTTAAACATTGAATTCACCTTTGCTTTCAGCTGTGCTGTTCTTCTGTTGAGCAAATTCCACAAAAAAATTGATTCCCTGGAAAGTCTGTATATGGCTGTATCTTTTCTTCACAGCCTTTAACATAGTCTATCAAATATCCATACTTTTAGGGCTCAGACTGCAAAACACCCTGATGAAGGAGGACTTTAACAGGACAAATCTTTGCCTGATCAGAGTCTCGCAGCTGAAAAAACTGAAAGTTTATTGTTGTGCTTTGGTGCACCTGCAGCTTCATTCAGCCTGACATCTCATGCTGATCATTACACAAGCACACATTCCTCAAAACTAATCGTCAGGACACAAAGGCAGACATGACTCAGATTGTAGCTGCATGTACTCCCACTGCAAATGCAATACAGATAAAAAATACAAATAACTGAAGTGCTGTGTTGTAGTTCTTTTGCTTTTTACTCTTGGTCCTGTTTTGTAAGTCTCAGTCAGCATAACGTGACTGAGTCAGAACACCTCAGCTGTCAATGACTGAATTGTCGTCACATGGTCACTTATTGACTGCAGAGGTGACAGAGGATGAGCTGAGGTCATGGTGATGTTTCGTGGTGAATTTTTATCAGCATCTTTTGCAATTTATGTTAAACACTTACTTTTTAGTTCTCCTTTTTGCCTCATTGGCTGAACGCCTCGTTTTACCTGTAATCCAGTGAACTAAAGCTGTAAGAGGCTTCTGGAAAATTCTATCAGAAAAAGTTTTGGTATTTGATTAAATAGTTCCCCAGTTGTCCTACTACAGGAGTTGAGAAAACACGCAGAAACATCAAGGAGAAAGATTCTTACTTGTTCCAAGGTAATACAGAAAAATGAATTAAACTAAGTACAGAAGAAGATAACTTCAATAATTCAAAATGAATTTTGTATAACTGGGTGTACTAGAAAAATAAGCAAATTGAAGATAGATGGGGAAAATGAGTGAGGTATAAAACACACAATATCACCACTGAACCTCCTGTTAGATGATAAATAAGACGGTGATGTGCTATTCATTATAGTGATGCCTCCCCATTTATACATTACATGGGTACACACAAGAATGTGTGCATGAACATATGCATCTGTATGCACACACAAGTGTGTCAGTGTGTAATTATGGCACCTGTCATTGTTATTTATAATAATATGCTGTATCCTCTGCATCCTCTGATCAATTGCATCCTAACTTCCTAACGTCTTTGCTTATTTTATCTATTTTTTTCTTTTACCTTTTTATGTTTATTTTTTATCTTACTTTTTGTTTTTTTTTAGCTATTTCTCTCTCCTGTTTTGTTCAAAAATGTTACTCTAATACTACAATTTTATTTAATTTAATAAAATGTAAATAAATAAAATAATCTTAGAAACCTGCCCATACTCACTTATAAACACAGAGAAGATTAAAAAATTACAGAAAACATTTTTTTTTAAACTGACAAGGAAAACTAACAAAACTAACTTACTTTGTTGACCTGAAATGTGTATGCATGAGTGCAACTGCACACAAACACACACATACAGACACACAGACCCTCTATCACACTGTCCTTCATTAAGTAACCAATAAAGGACAGGGGGTGCACCTCAGTGCAAACAGGGGAAAAGAGCACAGCGTAGTTATGTGCCCTCTCTTGATGCTGGAGCTCACTTGCACAGAAACACTTCAACCAGACATTGTTCCTGCACAGCAAGGACTCCGCATTCTACCTCAGTGTTCAGTGAACGAGCTGCTAATACCTCAAGAGGTTACATTGCACTTCTAATAATCCAAAGTTCTGAAAAGCCGTTGGAATTTCAAGAGCCGATTACTCACTTTAACACACTGCAGTACCAAGATGACTTTCACCGCTTTTTAATTTTTTTTTCTTTTTGTTGCTTTTTTTTTTTAGGACTTCTTTCTGGAACACTTTGCCTGGATTTTATTTGAATGGACAGTATCATGTTAGTTGCTTTCATGAAGGTGCTACACTTTGTGAGCCAGCATTCTTATTGTGTTTTGTAGATATTTTATGCAATAAGAGAAGATTATTTCAGCAGGTAAGTCGATCAAATCTGGCATTATTACCGCTTTTAAATGGACAGGACAAATAAACGCAAGTGTGTTCTCGCAACTGATGTTCTGATGTTTCAATGTTTTCACAGGTGCTAGAGCATACTTCTTTTGTTTTTGCACATCCAAGTATCAAAGGAACCTACCAACAACTGAATCTAGTGCCATTAACATCTTGTGGATTTCTCTATAACTATGGCATTTGGTGACCTCCTAGAGCAGGCGGGGGGCACGGGACGCTTCCAGATCCTGCATGTGGTTCTTCTCTGCATACCTGTTCTGATGATGGCCAGTCACAATCTGCTGCAGAACTTTGTGGCCGCGGTGCCTCCTCACTTCTGCAGCGCGCACACAAACCTCTCTCAGTCCAAGCTGAGCCCGGAGGAAACGCTGCTTGTCACAGTGCCACTAGACCAGACAGGGAAGCCCCAGAGATGCCTTCGTTACGCTACCCCACAGTGGCACCTCCTGGCTAAAAACGGGACCTCTGGTTCAGGGGAAGATGCTCAGGATGTTGACCTGCAGGGATGCACAGATGGATGGTCCTATAACATGACTGAGATGAGCACCACAATCATATCTGATGTAGGACTACATTTGTTTCTTTTCACATGTGTATGTGTTTTCTTGTCATGTGTGTTAAATTGTGTTACATTTTTGTCAGTGGCATTTGGTGTGTGATCTGCGCTCTTTGAAGCAAATGGGACAGACAGTCTACATGGGAGGAGTACTTGTTGGAGCTCTTGTCTTTGGAGGTCTAGCCGACCGGTAACGTTCATCTTATCCCCGACTGATTTTAGTTAAATGATTTTGTCACTAACAAGGCAGTTAACTGGCACAATCGATAATTTATGTAACTTTTAAATATGAAGACAATCACATAAGACGATTTGAAATATCTTAATGTGCTCAGAAATTCTAACTAATTAAAAGTCTGATCTCACTCTTTGCAAATCCACCTGGCCACCAGATATGGTCGACGCATCCTCCTGATCCTTTCTAACCTGCTGATGGCGGTGTCGGGGACATGCGCTGCCTTCTCAACCTCCTTCCCGCTCTTCTGCCTGTTCCGTTTTGGTTGTGGCATGGCTCTGTCTGGCCTGGGGCTCAACACCTTCTCACTTAGTAAGATATTTAGTTGGATGGAGTACAATCAGTGTAAAACGACATAAAAGGTCCAGTATGTGAGACTCACGGGGGATTCAGTGGCCACTAGTGGTGAGAACTGCAGCCTGCAACCAGCTGAAACTTCTCCAGCTTAGAATTCCTTTGGTTATTGTTCAGGGTTTTTTTTTTTTTTTTAATGGGAGCCGAATTATCCACAGAGGTCTCTTCCTCTCCAAAACAACACACCCACTGATATAAATCGGGAATAAAACTAAATAAAGCAGTTTCATGTTAAAATCTTTGTTTTTCCAATTCTGTTTGGCACAGCGGAGACAAGCTGATGCTAATCTGAGCTCACCTTTTGTCCTATGATAATTTGAGATACAGAAGTCAGGAATTTTTTAGCTGGAGCCAAATTATCCACAGACGTTCTTCTATCCAAAAAAAACCTGGACAAGCTCATTTAAACTGGTAAAAACACTGCATAAAGCAGTTTCACTTAAAAAAATAAATAAATCAGCTGCTTCCGATGCTCTTGTTGCAAGATTGGCTGCCAATTATGCTGGCAGAAACAAAAACAAAAAAAAGGACCTGCTCCCTATTTAAATATAAATGACTTATTCTAAGGTCACAAAAACATATTCTATTCTAAGGTAACGATTCTTATTTTCAGGTGATTATACACTAACAAATACATACTTATTATAGGCTATTATATTCCATTTTTGCCAGTATATCCCCCAAAATCTGACAGACTGGACCTTTAACTGTATGGAGTCCACATGCATGCTGATGAAATACTATAAAGTATAACTTATTTTGTGATTCTTTCATTTCAAGTTGTGGAGTGGATCCCCACTCGTGTGCGAACTGTGGTGGGAACGATAACTGGTTACTGTTACACGGTGGGACAGTTGCTACTGGCAGTCATAGCCTACTTCATCCGGGATTGGAGGTGGTTAACCCTGGCCGTGTCTTTGCCCTTCTATGTCTTCTTCCTCATCTCATGGTGAGATGCCAAATACTGACATGCAAATACAAGTTCGGATTGCAACCAGAACTGTTTAAAATTGCTAAGATTTGGTGATCAAAGATACAGTTATTTGCACAAATAAACTGATGAAACATCTCACACAGGTGGTTTCATGAGTCTTCAAGATGGTTAGCTCTGAGTAATAAGCCTGAACAAGCCATCAAGAACCTTCGAAGCGTGGCCAAATTTAACGGACGGCGTGAAGAAGGAGAAAAAATTGACCTAAAAGTAAGTATGTGTAACGTAGTGTGTTTGTGTGATTGCATCTCTGTTTACAATTGTGCATAAAATGAATTTAAATTGATAGATGTCTTCCATCTATTGTCTTCATGCATAGATGCTGCAGGAATCCATGAAGAAAGAAATGTCCTGTTCGCAGGGCTCCTACTCTGTCCTGGATCTGTTCCGCACACCCACAATGAGGAATATGACAATCTGCCTCAGTGCTGTCTGGTACATCCCACCCTTGAAAAATGACAGTTCTCAAGAGCCCTCTATGAATTTGCAATGATACAATGCATGTGTTTTTAGGTTATCAACCAGCTTTGCCTACTATGGCCTTGCCATGGACCTGCAAAAGTTTGGGGTGGACATCTACTTAATCCAAGTGATCTTCGGAGCTGTTGATATCCCTGCTAAAGTCGTCATAACTGTGACTATGAGTTTTGTTGGACGGCGTCCATCACAATCTGGTGCTCTCATCATCGCTGGAATCACTATTTTGATCAACCTGCTGGTGCCTTATGGTATGTTACAACCAACAATTCCTCTTACCCAGAAGACCACACAGGTTGTTTGTTGTGACCCTCTAATACGATCTGCAGGAGACTTTCTGAAATTTGTGCCCCTACATTTCACAGTTTGAAACATGTGGTTACCATTATAAAATGGTCATGGTTCGGTTAGGCTTAAAAAAAGATCAGTGTTCGGGCCCAAAAAGTATGTTTGTAATGTAACATAAAAGGTATACTTCACTGGCAAAGGGACCATTTGTGTATCAATTACTCACTGCGTGTTACCTTGAATTTGTGAGGAAAACATTGTTTTTCTCACATGCCTCCACAGCGAACAAAGAATCCAAAAAAAGGTGAACATTATTTATGAATGCCTTATTTATACAGATATTTACTCCGTACTTCATGTCAGTACAAACAGTCTCATGCATAGTCAAGTGGCATGCCTCAGGGTGCACGAGCGATTGAACGCTGCTCAAGTGGAGCTCAAAGTCAGGAGTGTGCTCAGGCATGCTAACGGCCGCTATTCATGGATAGAAGTGTTTTATATTGTAATGTTTTGCATAAATGCATGCATGTTTAGAAAGAACTGAGCATATGACTGAACATTTAAGACTTACATTATACTGCAAACGTTTGTAAACTCACGTTTTGATAGAGTTTCGATGCTTTTTAAGGCGGTCCCCAATAACTTCAATATATCAAGATTATTTGCCTTTTGGATTCTCCCTTCACCATGGAGGCATGCAAGAAAAACAACGTTTTCTTGACAAAGTCAAAGTAACATGCAGTGAGCAACTGATATACAACTAGTTATTTTGCAAGTGAAATGTACTTTTAAGGTACAGCTTAATTAAGGTAATGTAGGTAACCTAAATTAAGTAAGTTTTATAAGTGAATTTATGTGTAAGTGGGGCTGGGCCTTGATGTTGATATTGCGATTACATTGTAGGGTTGTCTAATGGCACTTTAATAAATTTTTTACTAAATATGATTTTTGAGCAATAATCATCAGTGATGTGGATATAATGAGTAAGTGGGTCAAGGCAATAACAGAACAGCTGGAAGAGTCCTGTGATATAATATTGATATATTGCCCAGACCCATATGCAGGGTTAAGATAACAACAGTGGTTTCCTGGGTCAAAGTCCTGTGTTTGTTTTGTTTACCCCATCCACCCCGACTTCCATGAACTTTGTCTCTATTTATTTTATATAAACAGTATATATATATATGTATATATGTCCACTTGAGGTTGCCACCCTAACAATAAATGTAAATAAATGTTAATATATAATGAGCATCTTGAACAAACAACCTATGTCTCGTTAGAAAGCATGCATACATGTTGAATAACATACTGCATGTTCTACAGACTATCAGATGGCACGCACCAGTCTGGCTGTGATAGGTAAAGGCTGCCTTGCTGCCTCCTTCAACTGCTGCTACCTTTACTCTGGAGAACTGTACCCAACCATAATTCGGTAAGTCTTATTTAGCAAAAAATACGGGTCAATTAGTTGTTGATTCCTTTGTTTGTTTGTTCTTTTTTCAAGGAATTTGGCTGTTTTCCATTAATTTTGTTACTTGAGAAAATCAGATCTCGTACATAGGGCATAGTTAGGGTTTGTGATGGGACAGAAATAACTTGGCCACGCGATGTATATTTTGTTAGTTTGCAGTTCATTGTCAGAGGTCAGAGGTCAGATAGGCACATAAAGATTAAAGTTTGTCCACCTTTACCAGATTGACATTAGGGTTAAACAGTGATGGATTATTAGAAAGTCTCTCACCACTTCTTGGTGCTTGTTTTGTAAATCCTGCATGCACTTCTGCCTCTAAAACATTCTTCAAACTATGCATTCAACAGGCTTTTGTAAACATCTGAGGGTTTTTGCCTCATGCTCATGGATTTACTGGGACTATCAGAAGCAACTTGTCATGTTGCATCCATTGTCTGGTTAATATAATTTTATCCCTTGGCTGTTATTTGTACATTGTCTGGCCATTATTTGCTTTCACTGAAAAAAACAAAGTATACAGACTTCATGTCTTCGCTTGTTACACTATTTCCTGGAAACTCCAGGCACTGTGAAGAAGGCAACTTTTTCTGAAATTTGATGCCAACAACCACATTCAAGCATCATTTCCCGTACAGTTAAATATTATCATGTTCCTATCAGACGTTCTTATTCGTGAAACTTCCAATTGAATTCTTTGTTTTTCAAGTTAGTGTTTTTGTTGCAATTTTCTGTTTGATTTAGAACATTTTGATTTGATATCTACTGTTCCCCCTTCAGCAATGTTTTTAGTAAATAAAAGAGGGGCCATTTCAGAAGTTTCCCTAAATTAGGAAAATAATAACAGTTTTTATAAGCACTGATACATTATCAGCAACACCACAGTCACTGATTTGAAGGATGACTGTAGTTATGGCTTGGTTTTTCTTCCTGTGTCTCTCAGTCAGAATGGCATGGGCTGGGTATCAATGATGGCTCGTGTAGGGGCCATGGTGGCCCCTATGGTGCTTCTCACGGGTGACTACAAACCTTGGATACCGGGTTTGATTTACGGAGGAGCTCCGATTCTCAGCGGAGTGACTGCAATATTTCTACCAGAAACACTTGGCTCACCACTTCCTGACACAATACAAGACGTGGAGGACAGGTAAGATCGATGCGTTCTCCTTCTTATATCTCTGCATGTCCCAAAACAAAACAAAAATGATGTACAAGCCAAGCAGGAACTACAGGTAGGAACATATAAAAAAAAAAAAATTCACCTGCAAAATAAACAATGAGGCCTACTAATCGTGTGTACAATAAATTTGGAAGAAAACTGTGGTTTCCTTGTGCATGCCTCCGCAGTGAACAGGATTTCGCAGCTGCAAAACTATATCAAAGCATTTGTTTCCAAACACTCACTACTTGAGCAGTAAAATCCTAGTCAAATTTATTCAGTCGTATGCTCAGTTATTCCCTAACACATGCATCTTCCCGAAATTCTACAATATAAAACCAGGCCCCCAGGGAAAGCCGCTAAGCCTTGCGGCTAATTTTTGGCAGTGGCCGCTCACTGCACTGCAGAGAAAAAACTCCCTTGGGGCCTCAAAAGCATTTTCCCCATAGACCAACACTGCAAAAAATGTGTTTGTAAAACTGTTGACAGGACACCTGGAACTGCAACGTCAATTACGACTCTTTCTAATATGAACTTTTGAGCCATGGATCCTGTAATTAAAAATCTATGACATCATAACAATGTAAAGTCTGTGAGCCAATCAGGAGCTCACAAGCGCAGCCAGCAGATAAAATAGTACTGCACATTTTCAGCGGGCTGCAGACTGTGGAAGTAAACCCGAAAGCTAAAAACTTTTTTTGGAGTATGTGCCAGGTGAGTAACTCTATTGAAATGAATGAAGGGTCATCTTGACATCCCGTATCTAGTTGTTTATTAGATTATTTTAAATCTATGTAAAAATACTCTTATCTACGAGTAATGGCTATGAGCATGACTGAGCATGTGCATGCATAATGAGCTCAAACGTACATCTGCGCGCAGGCACAGCGCTCCGTTGACATTCATGACTGGATAAATGAGGCTTCGGATGTTTTGATATAATTTTGCTGCTGTTAAATACTGCTCCCGTTTACTGCAGTTCATAAGTAATGTGTGTCTTTTTTAGGATTCTCCGTTTACCTGTGGAAGCACACAAGAAAAGCAAAGTTTCCTTCATGTATTCACGCTCACACACACTGACTAACTGATAAACAAATGGCCGCTTTCAGGGTGAAGTTTTCCTTTAAGTTAAGGGAATAGCCGAAAATCTGCACCTGCATATTGTTTTGTGGCCCGCATTACATTTTAATCCTTTAACAGCCATTGTTACTGCATGGTTGACATTTTTGGCAATCATATTGCTTCACTAAAAACTTGCAAAACCCAGATTGACTTTATGGTTTAATATGATGCATTTAATTCTTTTTATTATACTGTATATTATATGTATACTGTATTCTAATCAGTTGTATTTAATCATATTAAATTCCCTTTTGGTATTTTTCTATGGTACATTTTTTACTAGATTTATCATTGTTTGTGTTTATTGTTACTGGTTTATTTTTTTAGATTTATTTTCTTTATTTGTTTATTTTATTAAGTTACTTTTATTTTCAGATTTTTATTATATAACATTGACAGTTTACATACATTTTATATAGATTTTCTTTTTTTTTACTGGATTCATTTTTGTCATTTTTGTATAAAGTTACTTTTATTTTCAGATTTCTATTATATTACATTGACTTTTTCACGTTTTACAATGCATTGAACTAAGAAAATATTTTTTTAAGAAATTGACACATTTTTTTTAACAAACTGTACAGATGTACAGTTGCACAAGCTATTTCTTAGTGTGACTATTAAAGGGTTAAGTAACAGTACACAGGAAGCCTCTAGGTCAGGCATTTAGGCTACAGTAAGTCCATCATGGTGGTTTACTCATGAAAAAAGCAGACAGCTGAAAAGAGAAAGGGGCAAACAGATTTATCCATATTTGTATTATCTATTTTAAACACAGGGGAGCTGGGAGAAGCTCCAAAAAGCCACCAAAGGAAGGAATAATCCTGCAAGACACAGAGTCGAATCCTCTGAAGCAGGCTGCCTGAGGGCATCTCCACTGATGTTTTTGCTGACATGTTAACGAAAGTAGAATGGGTACTGCTTTTTCTCCAGCCTGTTTATATGTTTGATTCCTTTGTAGAGTTTATTGTGTTGTGTGACTGCTGGACAGATGGAGATGCAATGTTATTTTTGGACAGGTCAATACAGTGAAATAAATAGCTGCCAAACAATCAGAACTATGTTTGTTATACAGTAGCTTCAGTCTGGATTTGGACCAATTATGTTTTATATTTTTGATGTCTATGTAAAAAAAAAAAAAAAAAAAGTCGTCTACAGGTAAAACTCTATGCTATGCTTTCATCGACATTTTTATAACTTCTTATTATACAATCCTGTATTTGTGAACAAAAATGTGTTTTCATTAAAATCATCACCATAGCTTTTAAGTTTTGTGTGTCTTTCCTTTTCTTACATCCTGTCGAAATTTCAGTGATGTAATGTAACGAGGGTCATTACATTACATCACTGAAGTTCTGTTTTTTTTGGGGGTAATCTTTACTTTACTTGAGTTTTTATATTTCTGTCAACTTTCACTTTTCCTCCACTACATTTCCTAAATAAAATGAATACTTGTACTTCCTCTAAGCGTCTCAGCATCTAACTACTACTAGATGGCGAAGGAAGTGAGGAAGGAATGGGTGGATGAATGAAGGAATGGTAGGGAAGGAAAAACTGGATTTTTGTTTTTAAATCCTTTAAGTTGTAAAAAAACAAACAAAAAAAACCCCTAAATTTTCTGTAAGAATAATGTGTGCTCCATTTTAAAATTAGTGTATGTTTCAAAAAAATAAACTTCAAAAATCTGCTTTTGTGTTAACAGTATTATATTGTACTTTTACTTTCAATACTTAATATCATAAAAATACTTTTGATACTAACGTGAAGTATATATCAGATACTCAACGACTTTTACTCAAGTAAAATTCAAATAGGTGTCTTAAACTTCTACCAAAGTCATTTTCTGTTTTTTTTTAAAAAAAAAAAAAAATCTGTACTTTTACTCTAGCATGGCCCTCAGGTACCTCATCCACCACGGTGAAATTTAATGAAACAAGTTCAGGAGAAGAAATCAAGGTTTTAAATCTGAGTAGAGGAAAATCAGCGCCACCCAATGGGAGACAAAAATACAACAGCTGAAAAAAATAGGTCTGCCTCCTCTGCTGCCTGGACCAGGTCCTGAAAAAACCCATCAATAAGTTGTTAAACCTACCTCAGGTGTATTTGTTTTACTCCAAAAAACACATGTAAAGTAGGCCATTACTATCACACGGACCCCTAAGCTCTACTGCAGTTTTTATTTTACCTCACCGTTTAACTTTACTCCCACGTGACAGCCTCCGAGGATGTCGTGTGAGTTGTCATTGAAGGTGAAAATGTTGCTCACTCTTTAAATATTAAACTTTTGAGTCTCACAGACAGTCGACATAATGTCTGCAAGACTTTTAATGGACAAACTGAAAAACCGTCTCCGGTGAATGAATACATGTTGAATGGCACGTTTTGTCCACTTCTGAGAACACAGTTAAGTGTAATGATAGCAGCTGAAAGTTTGTTGGTTAAAAAAAAAAAAGCCAAGAGGGAAGAAAAAAACTTACATTTTAGAAGATTTTCCAGCAGCACTGACGAATAGTCGACTTTAATAACAGACCCAAACAACAGCCGCGTCCATCACTTTAAAGTGTCCCCCGGAAACAGTGTTTTTTTTTGGGAGGGGCGAACTTCCATCATCGCTTTTTCTAATGCTGCACCTGTCGCCTAATTAGTGATGTTTCCTCATTTTCTTGTGTTGTATCAATTTACATGTTTTTTTACTCTGCAGAGCGTTGAGCTCTTAGGGCCACTGTACAAGACATAGCCTACAGGGGCCTATTTTTTAACGTGAAAACAAAAACAGTGTTTGTTACATTTGTTTGTTACATAATACATACATACATACATACATACACACACACACGCATATATGTGTGTGTGTGTGTCTGTGTGTGTGTGTAACTTCCTTGAAGCAATCTGGGAAGATGCACACTCACGTACCTGTGCTCACTGGATCAAAGATGGGCTGTATTTTCTCAAATTAGAGAAAATAAAAAAATCATTAAGGAGCTCCACAAAGACCTTTTTATTTTATAAAGTATGGGAAAAATCCATTTGCCTGCTGTTCCATAGAGAAAAAGCTAGAATTAGACATGCTCACACAATACAGCTCCTTCTGCCCTACAATTTTTTCTCCAGTTCACAGTATAGAATTTCACTTATGCCCTGCAAAAGGTAAACTCTTCTGACTCATGAATCTTGCTGTTGTGACACCATCTAGTGGTACATTTATGCTAATACAGAAGCTAAACACCTCATAGTCATTGAATTATCTGAACATTATACATTTAAACACTTGGATCTATCATAAAAATCTTGATCTTTTATTTAAAGGCTTCAGGTCTGCTTATTGGCGAATTGTCAGTTTGTCAAAATTTGAAGATAGGGCCTACTTTTGCTTCTTCTAAGAGGTAATATAATGCCATAATGCTCATCTCTTGTGCTGGCTGTGTGTGTTTTTATGTGTATGTGTGTCCTTGCTGCTCAGGCTACTGTATGAGCTACAACCTCAGAAAGCACGCTGCCATGTGAAACAGTTTTGTTTTAATCTGCAACCCTCCGATCACCAGATCAAACATATATCATGATCTGATTTTATATGTGTACTCTTGAGACACACTGTACATTACGCCAGACGAGTCAAACCTTACGTCAAGATAAAAGATGAATTAAAAAAAAAAAACAGATCAAAGCTTTCTTCAGAAATAACTACATCATAAAATGGTATGAATAAAGATTTATTTTCTCATATGAACAGGTGGATTCATTTTTCATTTTATTTTACAATCTATGACAATCTCGCATTTTTTTCTCTTTTTTTTTCTAGCATATTTCAGGAATGACATGAGGGAAAGGTTCTTTTTTATTGCTGAATGTTAAATGAAATACACTTTCACTGACTGGAAAAGAATTGTCTGCTGCTTTTTTACCATGCACCCATCTAACCGTGACCACAAGGACATGCAGAGGAGAGGTGTTCAAACATTTCAAGCGAGGGTGGGGTCAGGTGAGGGGTTTTTTGGGGGTGGGTGGGGTGGGGGGGTTCATAAAATTAAACAGAAGAGACCGGTAGGGCGTGCCTGGTAGCATCTCAATCGGGTGAGAGGACTGGCAAAGTGAAGGGAGTATCACATTTAAACTCAGAGCACTGTCTTCTTTTGCATTTTTCAGACATACAAAATTAGACCCAGAGGTGAGAAACTCAATGAAATATCTGCAAGTGAGGTGTGACCAAAGACCTTTCTGGAGAACAATACCACTGTGCATTTACCAAATAGCAGTTAGAATTGCAGATCAATCCTTCTAAGAGCTTTTATCATCTGATAATTCAGCATACAGTTGTTGTTGTTTTTTGTTTTTTTAGGGAGTAGAAACAAGCCAACAGCGATGAAACATCAGCTGTCCCCTCTCACTGAGTCACTTTTAATGGGTATGACATTTCTTGATTTTACTTTTCCTTCAGTGGAGGACAGGGGGGCTTAAAATGAGTTTGTTTGTTTTTTAAAATCATCATTCACTGAGTAAATTTGACTAGATCTGTCAACGAGACAAAGCAGTACACAGTACTATCGGAAGAGACACTATTTGGATGCTATTGGAAGTGTGCATGTAAAGTGGAGCGGTCTAAAGCAAGTGATAAAACAATCCATGGACACAGTCATTCGATGGTACGTGAGTATGTGAACAAGAAAGGCTGACAACTTTATAGATGGCTGCATAATGGCTTTAAAAACTAACTCATGTAAATATGCATTTATATCATGTTATCGCACTCTACACTATAGGCATCACATAGTTTTTTCCCCCCACACACAACACACTACAGTCACCTCTTAGAAAATGATGTAATCAAACAGCAAAATAGAAAGTTTGCATATTTTTGCATTGTATGATCCTCCAAAGTTTCACAGCTATTTCGTTTCTATTGTCTAATGTGTTCTGCACCATTCTGCGCCGAGCTGCTTCCACTTTCCTTCTCTCTGTATGGGAGTGTTCAGGGAACTGGTAGGCTGTATGTTAACATTTAGGCCTTCATTATCTGAGAACTTAAGTCTTAGGTAGACTTGAAGCTGAGGAAGAGGGTGAGCAGGGTTTAAGGTGGCGGGGGTAGGGAGGCAGGGGGAGGCATGTGGAAATCCTGAGACACTGTGTGGCCTTTTAACATGAGCCACAAAAACAGAATGGACACAGAAGGATGATGAGGCATGAGATTAGGGGCTGAGTTGAGTGGAAACAGATGCAATCTTTTTGTTTTGCCATCACCTCTGATGGCGGGGGTCACCCTGTGCCAAACGGCTCAGTGTTTTGTTGGCCTCATAACAGGCTAACATGAGGAAAACCTGCTGGGAAATAAAAGAGGGCGTAACTGGGGCAGGCTGGGGAAGGGGCCAAATTAGCTGTAAACACATCAAGCAATGACCTGCATAACATACAGCAGCCTTACCTGTCCACCTACACTGGGAGGGGTCACTGTTCGGATAAAGCACTATTCTGTGAACCTCTCACACACTCGTCTGTCAGCTCCGCTGTGACACCAGAAGACCCACATGTTTGATGTCACCACAACAAACAATGAAATTCATCTAACAATCACAAATACATGCAAGCAAACTGACATGCGCGCTCACACACAGTCATTTACACACACGCACATACATACACAACCACACAATCTCTCACTCTCTCTCTCTGTAGACATTAGTCAGAGGGCAAAAAGGATCTACACTGTATTTATCAGAAGTTCTATTAGATCCCAAATCATAAACCCTACAGGCGAATCATAGTAATGTAAACATACACTTTATGTTGAAGTGGTTTATATTGCGTGACATGGAAGGGGTTATGTTCCAGTGGGGCTAGACTCCTCAAAGAATGCAGAAGAAAGTAAAACAGGAAACCAGAGAGGAAAAAAACAACAAAAACGTGTATAAAAAATGAGGCGTCCATATAAGAAAGGCTACAAAAACCTCCACTGGCCCTCTGGCATCGGCATACAGCAAAAGGCACCACAATATTACTCTATTTTTTACGTTGTGAAAAAACTGGCACATCTTTTTATGCTGTAAATCAAAATGTACATATAAATAGAGTTTTCCCTATAAAAAAGTCTTTGCTGTTAACTAGTAGACAACTTTTGCTAAAATGAAAATAAATATTTCATTTGTTTAGAATATCTGTCAGTTATATAAAATAAAAATATTTCTTATAGATGCAGGTCTATACTATATTGATTTTTGTTGGTTCATGTTCACTCTTTAATGGGGTGTATTGTCCGCTTTGGAGCGTGAGTGTGTAAGTCTTGTATGCATGTTCCCATGCCCACTGTGCCGCCCCGATGAGTGAGAAGTCCGACTGTCCACCGGCCTGTAGATGGTGGAGGGCTCGGCATTCATGTTCTGCATACTGAGGAAGGGCGTGCTCTCACCGTCCTCCTCTGACTCACTATCTGTTAGGCAGCTTCGAGACCCATAGTCCCGAGATGCCTCGTATCCACGCGGGGCCACGTGGCCATTCAGTCTGGATCTCCGCCAGCGCCGGCTACCAGTTCCACCGGACCCACTTCTCTTTGGTTGCTCCCGAGAGGAGAGATACTCCTGGGTGGTCTCATAGTCTTCTTCCTCTGCCAGCCGGTAGGGGCTGGAGGGCAGGCTGCCCCTGCTGTCATTTAGATAGGTACGACGCTGCTGCCGGTAGGGCTCCTGGCACTGGGCATCATGTAGGGGCACCTGGTAGCGGCGCAGCAGAGGCTGGTCATCCTCCAGAGGGTAGGGGTTGTGGACAGCAGGAGGGAGAGACATGGCATGGCTGGCATTGGGGGATGTGATCTGGAAGGTAGGCACCTGCGAGGGCAATGAGTAATGGAAATCCACTGGGGAGAGGCGGGCTGGTGTCGTCAGGGCTGACACGTATCTGTAGTTGATACAGAAGGGGGTAAAGAGTTACGTGAGGAAGACCGAAGAACAGAAGTGAGAAAGAGGAGGAGTGCAGTTTTTAAAGGCACTCTGTGTACTGAATGAACCTTAAGTGCCAAGTCACTAGCAAGCTGTGACTGGGCACTAAACTATTCAATGCATAAAAGTAAAAGTAATTTTCCACTCATTGATTTAACTTAGGCTTTCCCTTGAACTGAATTGTTGTAATGGGGGGTGTCCTACTGGGCATCATTATGCTTTTTACAATATTTCCTAACCACTGGCATACTTTTAATCTTTTATTTTTGAGAAAATTTTTCATGATTTTAAGTATTTTCATGGGAAGTTTTTCTGAGGGTAAATTATCTTGGAAAAAGTGTGTATAAATTCCACTTAGAGTTGCCCCCTGAAAGTCTGACATTTGAATCATCAGTCGAAGTCCCCTCAGTCGACTGAGACTGCTTCAAGTCAAGCAGTCTTTTTTTTGCCAGTCAGTGTGTTGTGCACTGAGCTTTTGGGGAGATTTGGTCCCCAAGTTTTGGTGCAGAGTGAGTGCTCTTGACTTTCACTCTACTCTTTGATACAAGCAGTTGCGGACATGCAGACAGTGGCACAGAGGGAGAGAAAGACCACAGCATAGGGCTGTGAGATGACATTATCTTCTCTTTTCTGCGTAGAAGTGATACATTTACAGCTCACAGCAACTTAATATGACACAGTCTCTGGCTTTTTTTTATATCTAGTGTTGGCAAAAAAATGTTGTTGCACATCTGCATCCATCCTTAGTGCCATTAGCTTGTTTACTATATTGCATGTATGCTGCCGTCACACTGAACGTCCCGCTGAGCCTGTTAAAACTTGAACTCTTCATATGGAAAAGAAAAAAAGAAAAATTGAATATCTGTATCAAATTGCTGAATCTGATTTGACTGACATATTTTTTAGATGTATACAGCCCTAATTACACCAATCCTCTGCATTGTAGAATCTATAAACAAAATCTATATACTATGGTTGATCATTTTGTACAAATATATTTGGTACACTGGTACTGCTCAAGACTACTTCTGTCTCCAGAAGTAAAACATTACTGTGGTGTCCCCAAGGGATCTATGCTAGATCCAGTTCTTTTGTAAATGAAAAGTAGTTATTATCATTATGCCCATTGATAATGGTAAGCATTTGGTAATCACACTTCTGTTCACTGTTCAGACATAAATTGGGGTTTTAACCCTCTATGGTACGCACTATGATCCCAGTTGGTAAAAAAATGTTTGGGGTGTTTTTTTGTCTTAAAATAGACCAAGTAAACATAATTAAGAGACATTTTCAAAAAATAATATTTTTTTAGTAGTTTTTAGGGTTCGTTGCCATATGGCAACACCGTACCATAATGGAAAGTAATGAAAATATGAGTTTTGTTTAAAATTGTATGTAACATTTATTTTAAAACTCATGTTATAGTATAAACAATCCCCAGTAGCCTGAACAGGGTTAGGGTCAAGATGTTACCCATTTTACACTCTCTTACTGGTAATACCTGTCACTTCACTTTCATCCTCACTGTCCTCCCTCTCCTCACTGTCTCCATTGCCCTCACTGTCTCTGTCCTCACTGTCCCCACTGTCCTCATTCTCTGGCTCATAATCTTCATCGGTCTCACTGTCTTCATCACTCTC
Organism: Plectropomus leopardus; assembly: GCF_026936395.1. Taxonomy (NCBI): domain Eukaryota; kingdom Metazoa; phylum Chordata; class Actinopteri; order Perciformes; family Serranidae; genus Plectropomus; species Plectropomus leopardus. The sequence continues at coordinate 23,456,750 of NC_142190.1, forward strand.
ACTCTGTGTTTCCAGCAGCTCATTTTCCTCGTCACTGAATTCTTTGTCATCTTCACTATCATCTAGTGGGAGGGCTAGTTCAGCCTTTTTCCACGATGTACCATAAAAAAAAAATTGCAATCATTCTGTAAATGGAAGAAAGATGTGTCAAATATCATCATATGCAATGTGGAAAGGACTCACAAAGTGCATTATTATAATTTATAGACTATAGAAGATCAGTGTACACCAATGCAATTGCAAAGTAGGCCTATATACAAAATGTTATCAACATGCCAGGCTAGCAATCCATAATGGTACGGTGTTGCCATATGGCAACGTACACATTTTTAACATTTTCTATTATTTATTGATCGACTACAGTGCAAGAAACTACATGATAATGAACTTAACTAACCTATTGTTGAGTGTATATTTTTTTCCCCATTGAAAAACTTCAAAAAAACACTTTTTTTGTTGAATTTTTAGGCGTCAAATGGTGAGGCTCCTCCCGTCCATGATGTCTGCAGAAAAGGGTTTCAAAATGGCCTATAGAAAGTAATGTGACAAATTTAAACACTGCAATTGGTTTACTTAGAACCCCACCTCTTTTTTAATGCATTGCATCATAACTTTGAATGTATTATCTGTGTGTAGAAGGCTTAAAATGGGGTTGTTGCCATGTGGCAACGCTGTACCATAGAGGGTTAACAGACATGATAGCATGCATAACGGACACTCAACATTTGCAGCATTTCTTTGATAATCACCTGTCTATGTTTGAGCTTTTCAAGCAGTTTGAACCCAAGCCCAGCCTGAGGTCCTCAGGCAGGAGCAGCTGTTTTGGCTGCCCTTCAGTCTATATTGAAGACTGACAGAGACTAAACCGTCTTCCTCTCCACCCCCAGGCTCTGGACCAACCTGCCCAACAAGATTGCCAACCCAGTGTCCTAGTTTAGAACACCTTTAAAAACAAACCTTTCTTGTCTGGCATTTACTTGGAACTGAGTTTTACACCTTCTTGGTCTTGTATTCATATTGAGCATGCTTTGAAGCTGCACTTCAGCCACTGAATCCTTTTTTAGCATTGTAGTCTAAAGGCTGATTACTATGCAGAACGTGCTATTGCCGATCCTCTCCCATACTTTAGCCAGCTCCTTATCTTCGCAGAAAAGGTGTCAGCTATTGAGTAAAGTCACTGTATCATTTTTATATGAAGATATTGTTGTTGTTACATTAGAAAGCTTTGATCAAACGTGTGCCATGGCCATGTGGGCACCGTGGCTAAAAGCTAAAATCAAAGAGGAGATTTTTAAAGATGCAGAACTATGGTAACTAATGGCTTCTAGACTCTAAGTCTAAAAACCTGGCTGACTTGTCTCTCTAAGTAAGAAGTCAATATTAAGGAGCTGTATACAACATTCAGAGCATATTTATGATTCAGGTTGATTCCCTTGGCTTTTTTAACATTAAAGTTGCTGAATTGGCAGCTTTCAGCTAACGTTGCTAACAGTGCAAACAGTGCCAACAATGGCAACAGTCCTCACAGAGCTAATGGTGTTGATCTGAGGAGGGGGGGGGTTATGCTTCTGTGACGATGGCGGGACATCTACCATAACAACAAACAGAGAAGCTTGGATTACAAGACACACAGAGGTACCATGACGTCGTTCGAGCTGCTCACTACTCCACTTTATCTCTACATGGCAAATAGCTGTTTGCCGCTACATCTAGTTCTGAATATCATTACAGAACCTTTAACATTCATAGACAGGTACATTTTGGAGTGTGTTTTCTGGACATACAGAAGTCTGAGCCTCACACTTGGTTGTCATGGTTGCCAATTTCTCATCCCTCCTCCACCTTTAGTGAAACCCTATTTACCCACATTTGGATTGTCTGGATTGTCAAAACATCGTAAAATTTGGAGTTTCATCAAAGATGTTTGTAACGTGTTTTTTTACAGTCATAATAAAAAATAAATAAATATTTAGCCCAAAAAAATATTACCTTAACACATTAAAAAAACAACTTATAATTCACATGATATTATCAACTGTGGATCAGAGTGTTTGTATTGTCTGCTCATTGCCTTTAGGAAGCTACAACATGCTGTGTGAGACACAAGGCTGAGATATTCCCACGACGTTGCTGATTCAGCTGATGCAGAAGCTGTCGCCATGATGGAAGAGGCGCTTGTTACCTGGAATGACTCCGAGGGGATGTTGGTTATGCAATCTGGCTCTGCATAACAACTATTTGGCCAAGGCCTTATTTGTACATACATACTTGTTGTGTGCTGGCATTGTTGACGCCTTACAGCTCAGGCATATAAAGCAAGACACATCTTGTCTGGTTAGTTTTTGACAGCATATGAGGCTCTGGTCATTTGATTTAGAAACTGTTTTTCAGAGAACAATTGCCAGCACGGCAAAGTCCTATATCTTTTCCATGTTCTTTTGATTTAAATCATATTAAGTTGTTGTTTTTTTTTGCTGCAGCTAGCAGCTGGTGTTAGACACTCTCTCAGTCATGTCAGTTCTGGAAATTTAAAAAAGACTTAGAAACATGCAGCTATAAAACATCAGGAATCTACTTGCTTCATTACTTTTTATTTGTGGGCAGTTGTGAAATGAAACTCTTTGTTTTAATTTAAAAAAGACTGTTTGGGCTACCTTTAATTTTCAAGTTGACTGAATTTGAGAATACAAGCTAACTCATTACAAAATTACCTCAACTTATCTCTCAAATTCAAATTCAGCCAACTTAAACATTTCAAAGCAGCCCGGACACACTAGCTTTTTTTTTGTAAAACAATTAGGTTTTTTTTTTTTTTTTTTTTGCTAGTTTGAATATCCAATATTAATATCCATGATTAGCAGGCATTAGTTAAGGTGTTAGGTGTGACAGGTCTACATCTGGTCCTAAGCGTGAATTTAGTTGGCTTGAATGTTATGTGTGGAAGATATAGCTATAGCCTTGTGCAGCCAAAAGGCTGGCAGGCACGAGTTGGCTCATCAAGTTACACCTTTGCTGCAGGTGATCTGAGGTCCGTATACACTCTGATCCAGTAGATTCCTTTAAGCTGCACACCATATATCTCACCTAGATTCATTTTCACTTCCTCTTTTTGTTCGTGAGGAGGAAAGGAAATACCTGTGACCTGTGCACATTTAAACAGAGGATACTTGGGCTTTGCACTTGCACAATAAATTGTTTGCTATGACGATCTTGTGCAAGGATTTAATTAGTTCAAACGTCCCACTCGTCTGAGAATGTGACCGCTTTTTAGTTTGTTCAAAAGTGACCTCAGTAAAGCAGTGATACTCAAATTATGGTCCGCAGGCCAAATCTGGCACCCAATAGGGTGCTGGGCGGCCCCAAAACCATTTTCTTATCCACGATAAAATTAAATGGTACACACTGGGGATTGTTTTTTTTTTTTTACTTTTAGTATACACAAGGTGGCAGAGTGCCAAAAACAGCATCAAAATAGTGCTTGTCTATCAATAAAAGTGCCATGGAGAATCTGCCACAGCCCCTGGCAGAGGTCCTAGCTAATCCCCTTACGTCCCTAAATCCCAAAAACATAAAAAGCAAGAAATGTCCTAAAATCCTATAAACTTTAAGTCCTAGAAACATGTGCGGGGCTCCTGCAACTGCCCCCTGGACCCCTGTCATTTTGCAAAAGTGACCCCAAAGCAAAGCAAGTTGAGTTAAGGATGTCTTCTCTGAGGCCACCTCGGATCAGATTTTGTGAATATTATACTGTCCTGCCCACTGGATCTGATGTGGTTTCACTTGGCACTTTTTCTTGGCGCCTACAGCTCAGCTTCCATTGTACTATCAATGACTGGTATTTTTTCTAATGGTGATGAATATAATCAGGGTTGCATGAAGAATAGAGGTCCTGGGGACTTTAAACCAGGTTAAATGATGGTCTGTGTATAACCTATACGAAAGGAAACAGCAGGATGACCTCATGTAAAGCGACCTTTAGCATGTTTTTTCAAACCTTAAACACAGGGTCTTCAATTACAGGGTCAACAAAGACAGACTTCCTCTACATAACTGGGCCATCATTCCCTTCCCTCAAACATATTTGTACTTTAAGCAAAAAAACAACAACAACCAACTGTTTTAATGGGCGTTTTTTTTATGCTTAGACGTACGGCCCATCATTTCAGCACAGGGCCCAATTGTGCTCCCATATCCTCATATTTCCTCCCGGCTTGATGATAATGCAGACTTGTTGATTGATGCTTAACTGTGAAATGTGTTGGAATTCAAAACATCAGCCGTGAGCAGGGAGAGCGTTTTGGGATTTGGAGGATCACTGTTGGGCCCTATAACAAAATCAGGGGGTGTACCGTAGGCATTTAAAAAGCAAGTTCAAATTCAGGCCATGGGTGACATTAAATACTACCGAAAAAGGGAGCATGTGGAGGAGCTGAAAGCACGTTATTTAGAGTGAATTAATTACATTTCAGCTGTCATGTTATTAAAGGAGCACTCTAGGATTTTGTAAGATGCTGCTTTGCCATCTTTCCCAGATTCACATGAGAAGATTGATATATCTGTGCCCTCAGTACAGAAATAGGTGCAGGATAAATATAGACACCTTTTGAGTTGTTGAAAGGCATATTTCTTCACTTCTGACAATCAGAGCTTCCTCCTACTTCTACTCTTTGTGTTAAGCTAATCTCACTGTGTACCTTTCTTTGTGGGGCAATGATCAATTGGAAATCTTCTTATGTGTCTCTGGGTGTTGTAAAATGAGTGTATTTCCCAAAATGTCAGATTGTTCCTCGAGAAAAACTAAAGGGAACACTTTAGCCAATCAGAATTACATACTAGCCAGGAAATAATGTTACAGTAGCTGTATGCACAGAGTTCCCACTGAAATAAGCACTGTTTTTCACTCTTGCCTACCTTAGCGTATTTCATCATCATGCCTGCTGTATGCCAGTTTCCACTGAGTCTCTCAGAGTGCCCTGACTGGCCTCTCGAGGCTGAGAGAGAACCAGCAGAGAGAGGAAACTTCTCAAAATGTTCACGACAAACCCAGTGCTATATCAGCCACACGGGCCTGTTTCCCACCTGTCACTGTGCGGAGAGTCTCCCAGCGAGTCAAAGGAGTCTCCGTACTGCAGGCCCGGCCGATGGGGGTCAGAGTAACCACAGTGTGCAGCGCGCCGGGCCCGTGCCTCCATGCACGCAGGACTGCTGCATTTACTGGTCCCCACGGATGATGACATCATTCCCGGCGAGTCAGAGAGGATGCTGTCAGAATGTTCCAGGCTCCATGTCCTTTCCTCATGTCTGACAAATAAAAAAAAGGTGTTAACACAAACACACACCCCGGCATGTAATATGATTCTTTTTTTTTTTCCCAAAAAAGAAGTACACCTTTAAAAAAAAAGCCCCTGTTTCCAGAGGAAGTGCATTTAACCAAATAACCAAATTAATTAAACTCTTTGTGTGAGAGTCTGTAGTTATTTAAAAGGATAGCTAAATGTATGACAAGGCTTAAGTGCAAACAACAGTACTGTATGGTACACAGTGGTGGATGAAGTATTCATGTCCTTTTGCTTAAGTAGAAGTACTAATACCACCCTGTAAAAACACTCTGTTACATGTAAAATTCCTGCATTGAAAAATTGTTCAAATAAAAGTAAGAAAGTATAATCCAGAACATGTACTCAAAGTATTACAGTAAAGTAAAGTAAAGGTACCCAATCCAGAAAAATCTAAAAAATATAATAAATAAAAACTAAAAATAATTTAAAAAATAAATTAGAAAGTGACTGAAATGTTTAAAAAATAATAAGCAGCTATTTAGTTTTCTATTGATTAATGGACAATTGTTTCAGCTGTACTTATGCTGACTGTTGAATGGTTTAATTTATAACAAAACATCATATTTTATAAACCTTTCTTATGCTTTTCATGCAAAAATCATTATATATAAAGTAACTAGTAACTACATCTGTCAGATAAATGCAGTGAAGTTAAAAAGTACAATATTTCCCTCCGAAATGTAGGGGAGTAGAAATATAAAGTGGCATGGAAAAAATAGACTCAAGTTAAGTACAAGTACCTCAAATGTGTACTTAAGTACAGTACTTGAGTATATATGCTTAGTTACATTCCACCACTGACGGTACACACTCACCTGTGAGTTGATGAATGGGCTCGTGTAGAAGAGTTGTGAGATCTGGAAGAGGCATGGCTGGCAGGGAACGATCCCTCTGTTGCAGGCCGTATGACTCGTTCAGTTGCAGGGACGTTCTTTGATATGTACTGTGTTTGGGGAAAAATGGATTTGGCAGATGGAAAAATGAGGAGAAAAAAAGAACAAGCTTTGATAATGTAACTAAGCATAAAACCATTTGGCGTACATCTGTGTGTGTTCGTGTTAATAACATTAGGAATCCTTTTAGAAACTCACATCTACCATAGGGATTTCCTCTGGGCCTGGTCCTGGGTGATTGGGTCCGTTAGCAAGATTACGATTGGGATGTTCTGGACACATGTTTTGTCGCAGATGATTGTGCATCTTCTTTCTTTGTTTCCTGTTGAGCAAATCTCGGTCATTCTCTCACATTTTTTATTTTTATTTTTTTTTATAAGTATTAAAGGGACAGTTCACCCCAAAATAAAAAATACCAATTATTTCTCCTCTTACCTGTAGTGCTATTTACAGGTTTCCTACACATTTTTACCAATTAATTTTCAGAACTCTTCCATAACTTTTCCATAAAATTATTCCCCATTTCCATGGCTTTATTTAGGTAGTTTAAAATAAGTGGGCCACACTGACATTTTCGGATAAGCAAACTTCCAGCGCTTGCTAACTTGCCAACTTGCTCGATAGACATTCCCGACAAATCACGATGCCTGGTGAAATATGAATTTTTGATTCATTTACCAGGTATAACCTTTAATCTCAAAGTGAAATTCTTGGATAACTCCGTACAAAAAACGTTTTTTCATCACATGTGTTGGCACATTTTAAGGCACAGTCTTAGTAATGATGTGATGCCGGTCTGGTCTATGTGCATCACTTAAATTAGTCATACAAGTACCATATTTCACATTATTATATACATGTTTTATGATTTTTATCATTAGATTTTAAACTGCTGCCAAAACGATGTATGTTCAGAACTTTTCCAAAACATTCTGTCAACTCCAAACCATTTCCAGGCCTAGAAAACAGTTTTTTAAAAAAAATTTCTTTTAAGAGTAGCCTTTCCAGTAATTTCATGACCGTGGGAACCCTGTATTTTTCAGTCTGGATGTGTGTTGCTGAGTGTTGGAGATATCAGGCGTACACAGTTATCTCTTCAATATAATGCAACTAGATAGCACTTGGGTTGCCATAAAATGAAAAACTCAACAGTAATGTCTCCTTCCAGAAATCAGGACCTGGCTACTCAAGATAATCGACAGAACGTGTTGTAAGCAGTTTCATGAAATCACAATTTTCTTCCCATCAAACTACAGCCACCAACCACATCATTGTACAGAAGGAAGCGCGCATCTAATGCGAGCTTGCCTAGCATCCCTGAGCTAGTTAAGGTTAGTTAGGTTAAGGTAGTTAAGGTTACAGCCCAGCTGAGGAGGACACCATTAATGTTTACATCTTAAAATGTCACGAGCACGAGCCTCCCTTCCATGAGTAGGCGTATGCTTCCTTCTGCATAGTGACACGATCTGTGACTGATGAGTTGAAAGAAAATAGTTTATACACAAACCTGCTCACAATGAGGTTTGTGGATTATCTTGAGTAATCAGGTCATTATTTCTGGAGAGAGACATTAGTGTTGAGATTTTCAGATGTGCTTTTTTTTGGCACTTTGAGCTCCAAAAGCTGAGTATCATCTAATTCCATTATACTGGAGAGAAGGCAGACATCTCTACGGCCGACATCTTCAACTCACGCCAAAACAATCTAGATGAATAAATAGCACTACAGGTGTGAGGAAAATATGAATTTTCTGTTTTGGGGAGAACTGTCTCTTTATATAATCATGTATTAGAAAGTAAACCAAAGTAACTTTTTCATTGTAAAAAGTATAAAAAGGACTACATTTTAAGACAGTAAACAGTAGTCTTGGTAAAACTGCAGGTGGTGATAGAAATCTGAAAGGAAATGTGACATGAACTGATCCATCGATCAGCAGGACTTACTTGGTTTTACAGTAGGCAACCACACACACGATGCCCACCACCAACAGAGCCACACAAATACCCGTGATTGTCAGGACTCTTTTCTGGTAGAGTTCCTCTGCCTCTGTCAACATCACACCCACAAATACACAGACAAACCAACACACACCACATGCACACAGTGAGAGAAATAACAGGGGAAAAAAATTAGTGTCTTGAAGGTACAGGTTCCCACTTTTTTTTCACTGTAGATCTACATTTCTTTCTTATTTTGGACTAAATCCTGAGCAGCATGAAGCTTCATATTCTCCTGACAACTCACTTCACAGTCAAACCTTTCCTCACACATAATCACAAATACAACAGATGCTGTTGCCGCCTGCGCTGCGGTAAGGCAGCGTGGGTGGGGGCAGGAGCTCAGACTGATCTATTAAGCAACTGTATTCTCAAAAAAACTGAAGTGATTTCAAATTATATATGATACTATAATGGTTCTGGCCTTTAATCGACGCCTAGTAGAACCTGCAAACTGTGCAGTATAGCACCAGTGCACATGTGATTTGTACACGTGCTATCTAAATCAACAATCTCAATCAGTTATTGAAGTCTCCATCTGCTCAGGCGTTTAGTAAGCACAATAATGAGATCTTATTTTACAGTAATTTATGAAACAAGTGAATTTCAAAAAATTAAATATGAAACTGGAGAAATCTTGACTGATGCTTTTTGCTTTTCCAGAGAAGAGCTTGTGTGAGGTTGAGGTAGACTCTTTGTGTCCCCGGAGACAATGATGGAGCAAAGAGGCAGTGTGGTTGCTGATAAATAATGTAATAAAAATGAATTGAATTTGTCCGTCTCCTTCCATCTGAAGCAGCCATTTTTACAACGGCATACCAATTTGTGTCAAGTTTCTGACACCGTAAATAAATCACACTCATAAATGATAATGGAGCTGGTGTAAGAGCACAATGTCCTCATGGTCCAGTACTTCAGTGTACTTGTATAATTACATGACGCTGTTCATTCTATACACTCTCAGCCTGTGAAGCGCTTTTCTGGAAAGGCAGCAGAAAACAAGAGCTAACAATGAGGGAGGATGGAAATAGCGGCAGGTCGAAGAAAAACATGACTGTAGGTTCTAAATATAGCATGCTCTCATCACAGCATCTACTCCTTGAAGGATAATTCAAACCAGTAACAAGGGTATTATATTTCATACGTCAAAGTTACATTTTAGCTATGCTAACGACGGGGTGATGCAAGAAACATGGACGAGATCACACATAAATCAAAGGGAAGAGATGGCATGTCAAAAGGAAAAGACAGACACTTGAGGCATGGGAGGATTGGATAGACAAGAGTTGAAGATTGAAGAGAGACATCTGGTAGCTACAAACATGATACATCATGCTTGTTACAGATGAAATGAAAAACCAAAAATCAGTCCAAAAAGGAAAATATGCGTCTGTGAGTGAGACGGAAAGTTAATAGTTCTGATTTTCCGTTGCACATGTATGAGGGGTGCAGGTGATGACATCCATGTTAATGATGATTGATGGAGGATCAGTCGCATCAGCTGAGGGGTTTGATATTATGATAAGTTATGGTACAACCGGTCAGGAGATTGATTGGTTAAACGATATGATTAACAGTCCACACCACAGATGGAAAGGGAGCAAGTCAAAACTCAGGACATCTGAGGTATTTAGTAGCTATGCTAGGACTGAGAGTCAAAATGGATTGTTCCATACCCATAAATTCAATCCCAAGATGCTCTGCTCATTGCAGAGGGTTGGACAGTTGGAAGGAAAACAAAAAAAGAAACAAAAGACCAGGTTAGGAGAGTGGCACCCTCTAACATATAGTGGAGCAGACAAATATAGGCAATACAGCAACCAAGACAACAAACACTGGTCAGTAACTGTCAACAGGACGCGGTCAAAGACGAGAACACAGCATGCAACACACTTCAAACCACACTACACACAACTACACACTACACAAGTACAATTTTAGTTCATTTAGTGATTGCCATGTCTAACGTATTCTAATCAGAGTCCAACAGTTCTGTCGATTTCCATCTACTTTATGGCTCAACACAGTCTGATGTTATTATTGCTTTCATCTCACGTCTACATGTGATTTTCAATAGATGCTCCAGGCAGTGGTGGAAAGTAACTAAGTACATTTACTCTACAGCTGTAATTAGGTGCAATTTTGAGGTACCTTATGCCACTTTATACTTCTGCTCTAACTAGGGATAATAAAAATTAATCAATTAATCAGTTAATCGGCAGAATTTAATTGACCATGTGAAACTGAATTGATAGGATATATAATGCTGTCAAAATAAATGCAATATGTTGCTATGAGCTTTGACTGAGGATAAAACCTATTTGGTATTGTCTGAAATAAGCAAAGTTTTTATGTTTTTTCAAATAACGATTAATTGATCGTTATTTTTGCAGATGAATCGTTTAAGGAAAGTGCTAGCACTACACAACCCTAACTGACGCATCTCGGAAGCAAATATTGTACTTTTTACTGCAATTAATTTATTCACCATTTTATTTAGTTCGAATATTTAATATGTTTTTCTGTCGCTGTGTCAATGCTACCTTTTTAAAAAACCCTGACCTCACATGGTGCACCATGCCCAAGATCATCCCAAACACAGCAAAATAATAAGAAATTATTCAAATACGAGAAGAGTCTCTGCAGAAAAATACAGCCACACACTTTAAGTGAAACTTTAAAGGGATTACTTTTGCATCAGTGTAAACACTTTTTAAAGGAAAATCCTGCATCATATAGCTTTAATACAATGTATAAATGATCTGATAAATTACGATATGCTATTTTGTTTATACGTCCAGTGTGTAGGATTTAGAGGCATCTAAGTTGCAGAACTGAAACTTATGTGCTAAGCGTGTAGGAGAACTATGGCAACCAACATAAAAGGCATAAAATGCAAATCACCGTACCTAGAGCCAGTGTTTGGTTTGTGCGTTCTGGGCTACTGTAAAACAACATGGCTTACTCCGTGGAGGAGGACCCACTCTGTATGTAGATATAAGTGGCTCATTCTAAGTTAACAAAAACACAACAGTTCTTAGTTTTATGTGATAATAAACTAATGAAAACATTGTTATGAGTATTATATACCGCAACTGCCAATATATCCTTAAACCTACACACTGGACCTTTAAACTACCCAGCAGTATACAAAGTAATTAAAATTAGCTGCAGGTTTATTACCTGCAACATTAAATTTATGAATACATAATTGCATTGAATTGCATCAATAATTAGAATCCAGTAATATTATATTGCAATTCTGTAATGGTGCATTCTGCATAATGAGCACTCTTACTTTTGGTACTGATGCTAATATTTGTGCATTTTAACTTGAGTAAAACTTGCATTACCTTCACTGTAACAGAGTATTTCTACACATTGCTACTTTCACTTAAGTAAAAGACCCAAATACTTGCTCTAACACCAGTTCCAGGTTTGCCGTGAGCACTATTTTATTACATAACCAAACACAATCTTCTGATGGGAATATATTAGGCGCGTAGCAACTCTCATTGCTGTTTGGGGAAATATTCATCATCTGCAGAGATTACCTGTGCTTTCAGTTTTCTGCTTTCTCAGAATGCTACACTGTCAGTTCCCGAACACACCCATCACATGAACAGGCAAGTTAAAAGGAGTGTATCTATAAAGCATCGCAATAATCACGCTGAATCAGAGGACTTATAGTTGGACTTTATATTATATGGCAGAGTGAGGCCATAGGGAGGTTGCACCAACCAGCTGAGTTCATATCTCTGGCAGCTCACTTGCTTTACTTGGGTTGAAGCGAGTCCCAGCTGTTCTTATGACAACATGCTCTTGTTAAGCCAAGTTCCTATGGCTGAGGAGCAGAAGCCATCCTCCTTCTCTTTGGTATCTCCTGGGGATGGGAGGCGCCCCTCCAGGAGGCGGGTCTTTAAGTACGGAATAGATGTGTGTGTGCGCACATGTGCGAGAGAGAAAATGTGATTTATTCTCCTTAATTGAGAGGAGAAAATGTGAAATACATGACAGGCCATTTGTGATTGCAGTGCCTTTTCCCAAAAAACAGAGCTCACTTTAACTGTAGCACATCTATCATGTCTGAATGTGGCTTTCATAAACCTGATTTCTACTGTGGATGTGCATCCTTGAGCCAATGAGATGATGTTACATCATACACTTGGACTGAGTGGAGGCTTAATCTTTTCTTTTTGAAATCACAGCCTTTAATTAAGTTTAGGGGTGAGGCCTAAAACACAAAATTACAAAGCACAAGCCAATTCCTGATAGATGATGTTTCATCAGAGAACATTAAATCTGATTGTTTCTTTTTCAAGTTATTGACTTAAACATATTTGCGTGTAAACCGAGTAATCAAAGCCTGCTCTGTGTTCATGTGTCCGGATGAGAACGGGAAATAAACGCCGTCCTTGATGCAGTCGCACAGCTGCACTGAAGTTAGACAGGATGCAGAAAACAGTGTAGGAAAAAGAGCTCCCACACACCACGGTCTACTCTGCCAAAAAAACAAGTAATTTCAGCGCTGTGCATTACAACTTAATGCGAGATGAAATTACTTGTAGTTAAGAAGGGGGTTTTCGCATTGTACTCTGTGCCAACGTACAACAAACAGTATGTGCAAGCTGTACAAGTCACACTACAGGGATGAGACTCTGTAGGCAACATCGGGCAACTCCAGGAAGCAGATACAGTTAGTTATCTAACTTACATCGAACCGCAACCACATGGGCTTGCAAAGACATGATGCTGACAAATATGCAGCAAAATACCATGACATTCTTTGCTATTATCGAACATGAATTATAGGCTTTGCATTTAATTCTATATTATTATCACGCACTATCTTTAACCAGGGCTGTGTATAGCTTGTTTGTAAACACGTGACTACTATGACGAAATTCAGGTGAAGGGTGGGAAGTGATAATCGATATACTGCGTGAATTTAACATAGAGGAATGTGACTACACTGGAGGCTTAGATGGCCCTGCAGGCAGCAGCTATCGTTAGAAAATTGGAACTCATGTTGGATGTGATCCAATCAAATGAGGAAAAGGGATTTTTCCCACAACTTAATTTAAAGGTGCTGAAATAAAACTATTTTATATATTTCAACTCTGTACATGGATGTACCAGTGTCAGGCTAACTTTAGTAGCACACATTACTAGCTAACATTAGTTCACTTTGGCCACTATTTTCTAATTACCCCATCCAAAATGAAGACGTGACATTTCCCACAACCTGATCAGTTTTGCCCCGTGTGGACACAATCGTTGTTACAAATTACCTCATCGGCCGGGCATACTAGGCCAGTGGACTAGCTTATAAACATTTTGTGTGGAGGTTGAGCTCATGACTGAAATGACTGCTGTCTTGTGTTTGGCCAGGTGAGTAAATGTGCTTGAGTATAATGGTCTTTTATATCTAAATTCTGTAATATTACATGAATGCAGTGCCGTCAGGCTAACGTTACTAGTTACCATCACTAGTTAATGTTGGCTACTATTTTCTATCTACTAGGTCAACCGTTCTCAGATGTCGGGTGAAACATCATCAAAGAGGTTTTTGATTCACATCTGCTGCTTCTTCTTTGTGGGTCTTTTTTTTAACTTCTCCCCTTTATAGCCCACTATTTTTTAGGACTTAAATCTGCCTCCTTTTTTTCTATTTGTTCCCAATTTCAATCAGAACAGCTGTAAACAGTGCTAATCATAGGCATTTTGGCAGTGTTGGAAGTCTTTGCCTCCAGTTGCCTGCCCTCCACCTGGAGAGTGTGCCGATTTATAATGTCATATGCAAAGAATCTATTGGCAAGAACTAATTGATATGATACGTATCACGATACAGGGTTAGTGCAATATATTACGATACTGTAAGCAAGGGGATATGTTGTGATTTGTTTAAACCTAATTTTATGAGCTAGGGGTGCGCCCTTTATGACTGTTTGTGTTTCTTAGGCCTGTTCTCTTGTGATTACAGTAGTAATCTGTTTTTATTTTGGAGTGGAAGAGTCAAAAAGCAGAGGATTGATTACAACACTGCAACTGAGGGTTTCAACAAAGCCACACGTGATCTCATTTGTTTATGTTGCATTCCTGTCAGGTCACTCCTTGAAATATCTCTTAAGATACATAACAAGTAATCAACCAACAGGTTATAGTGCATGGTTTTCAAATCCAAACACCTTAAGGGCAGAGATCTATCAAGCCGTAGTTCCTTTATCTAATCTCGGCATAATTTTGCAGTTGATGGATGCGTTTTCTGATGATGCCGTTTGGTGTGGTGAAGGGTCGGTGTCTCTCACCCCAGGCTAGCAAATCTGTTTGACATTGCACACTAGCGCAAGCTCATGAACTCTGTGCTTAGGACATCTGCTGTCACAGCAACGTTTGGTCACTGAAGCAATGTTAGAAACATGCACAATTTGCTAAATATCCCGGTGTGGACAATGTTTGACGTTTACTAAGGTCTGGCTGCAACTGAGGTCCTAGGAGAGTAATGCGGCTGATTTCAAAGTGAAATAAGTGTCCATATACATGTATGTATGCTTAAAGCAACTGTGATCCACGGAGCGAAAACACTAACATTTTAAGTATTTACCGTGAATAATTGGAGCTTTGGGAAATCCCAAATTATGTTTGACGTCAAATCAAATTAGTCGAGGATAACGTGTGGAATTTTGTCATGTTGGCTCACGTATGGCCTAAATACTGATGAAAGCAACATACTAAAAGGGGTCACAATTTCACACTCATTACGTTCCTTGTTTGTCTGGATGTAATAAAATGCCTATATTAAAAATCATTAGAGACTAATGTTGAGCCCTAAACAAACATTTATTATCAGTTAAGCCAGTGCACCACCTAACAGATTCCATCATTTGTCATGCTTATTAATTAATTCTCATTGTCCAGGCCTGTCTCTCTATCAGCTCTAATAGGATCATACATGCTTGTGTTTGCAGCTGATTGCCTAAACAAACATCATTAGTAAGTGAGATAAAGGTTAGGTTTAAGTAATTGTTTTTGCCATCAGACTGTGTTGTTGCATGCAGCTGACTTTTTTGTGCAAATTCCACAAAGCGTCTAAATTCAGCCGCCTACTTGTTGCTTTCAAACTTACTATCAGCTCTTATTCTGAGAGCACGCATGCAACACACTGCGAGTTAAAGGGCACAAAAGATCACATGCAGACCAAAACACAACAACAGACTCTGCTAAACTATGCCAGCTTGTGAATGAGTCATCGCAGGAGGCACAGACACAACTATTAGGTAATAACAGGAAATTAATGCAATCTCTCTACACCCAGCATGCACGCATGACACGAGGACAGTCTGACAGAGTGACAGAAGAGGAAATTGACATACGGTAGAAACTGGCCATAACGTAGGTTTGACAGCGATCACCAGTAAAGTCATTTGGACACCTGATGGGAAGAAACAAAGCCACAAAAAGAGAGGGAGAAGAAGGGTGGTGGGTGAGTGAGAAAGAGAAGAAAAAGAGAGAGAGAGGGCAAGGGTGGAGTGAAAAGGAGAGTATGCGTAGGAAAAAGTGAAGAGGGAGAGAGGGAGGGAAGGGAAGGGAGGGAGAGAGAGAGAGAGCATTAGAACAACAGCACATCTACAGACAGCAGAAGCAGAGTGTTCCCATGGATGACACCACCGTGTGCATGGTGTAGTGCACAGCTCATTGCGTGTTGACCTGAGAAAGAGGGGGAGAAAGAGGAAGAGAACTAGGGGTTGGGGGGGGGGAGCAGCAGGAGTCCGCAGAGGTAATCCAGTGACAACTGTGTCTCTGTTCTCAGCTGCTCATATCAAGTGGACATACTTTTGAAAGGATTGGGCATGTACAACCGCAGCGGCTCAGTCTGTAAGCATCGTGGGCCGAAGTATCCATCCGGACATCTGGGAAGGAGCAGACAATTGTTATGAAAAGGAAAACACAGGAAGTGAGGTGTACTGAAAATATTATGGGTTTAGATGCTGTCACACATATTGTTAAGGGTCACAGTGAAGCCATATCGATAAAGAAAAAACAAAGACACAAGAAATTACCAATAACAGGCTCACTATGTTTACATGCACAAAATTTTCTGTTTTTTTGTCGTTACTCAAAAAAAGACAATATCCCTATGAAGCTGTTCACATGGCTAATGAAAATGAAAATTCCACTGATACACCCGTTTACATGCAGCCAGGCATACTCAGATTAACACGCCCTAACATGTTATTTATCACGTCCAAATATATAAAAGTCGAACGGCGGGAGCAGCTTGTCATTTTGCTTCTTTGCACCCAAACAACATTTTTCTCACAGTTTCCTACCAGTGGCAGACTTGTCTGATTGTGTGAACACAACCTCTCTCTTTCATTCCTTCAAACACCTTTTTGAAAAGGTTGTCGTTTTCCACATTTGTGTATACCCAAAACCTGTTCATAGCCAAGCCTTTTATAGTATTTAAAAGTTGGTGTGTTTCTTTTTCTGACCAGAAATGTGGGCTTCTCTTTTAGGCATGCATCTCTCCTCACAGCCTCGCAAACTGTTGGCTAGTTGGTTTGTGCACAACATACCAAAGACAATATGCAGAGCTGACCGTACACAGACAAGCAGACAAACTGCGTTAAGAACCCCAATTGAGAAGCATATTCCAAATGCCCTGAATATAGTGTATATAGTCATGTGCAATACCTGTTCATATTTCCATTAAAAATCAGTTAAAAATAAATGACCAGTATAGTAAGTAGTATTGACAAAAACAATAACTCTGAATAATATTAACAGCTATTGTTATTATAATGGCATTATTTAATTGTAATTTACTTCCATAGCTATTGGGTATAAATTAAGATTCTTCACAATGACTTGTTTCACCATTCAGAAATTTAAAAAAAAATTCAAAACAAGAAAAAATAGAATAAAAAAACTTGCTACTTGAAATATAATAATAAAGTAAAAATAAAATAATAAATAGCAATAAAAAAAATATATGAAATATATAAAATATATAAAAAATAAATGGTAATTTAACAAAACAGAATTTAATGATGATATAAAAGGTAATATATAGCCTCCAAGGGCTCCAAAAAGCAAAGATCCACTTCCTTTTTTATCTCAAAGCCCACATATTCAAAGCGATACTCGACACGCCTCAATTAAAGGGCGTCCACTGATGCTACAGTGACTCACTACAGGCCTAACATTTTGATTCCAACATCAAAGAACCAGCAGTATTTTGGGAAAAGGTCACTTTTTATATGTAGGCAGGTGCAAGCTTGTGTGCTTTACAGATAACAATCATTCATTTTCTATACATTTCTATTAGATGAGGCAGGAGGGCAACTGCTGGGTGCATGCTGCTGCTTTTGTAAGCTGGTTGAAACCAGGGGGATGAGCTCACTCATTTCATCTTTTATTTTTTATTCCACGTAGGTAAAAGTCACTCAAACCACAGATTAACATTATGCTTTTGAGACTTGTTCGGCCGTTTAAAACAATAAGTGTAATTCAACACATGTTCGTCAGATGTTTTTGGGGTGTTTGGACCTTCATTCTGTACTTTGGGGAATGAGAAAATAGTGGTGTTCCTGAAAATATGGACAAAAAGGTGAAATGTATCTGGGGACGAACCATGCACTGCTTTGATCAATAAATCAATCCGAGGAAGCTGAAAATGGGGTACTGTGGTTTCTTCTCTTTATGCCTGTTGAGAGCCTGGCATGTGTTCATAAACTGCAAATGTTTTGTAACTGATATCATCGGACGGGGAGGTAAAGTAGCCAAATAAAGGGAAAATAAAACCCAGAATTTTCACTTTGAAAAGAATAATTTAAATATGGAGATGTTTTCAGTGGTAAAACCTGACCAGACAACTCTCTTTACATCTGTCTTGAAACATTAATCACAGTCAAGCAAAGATTCCTGACATGTAGCTTCACATTTGTGTAACTGTGTAACAGACTACTGTATCATCACCATCAAGTGTGTTGAGCCAAACCATATTTCCTCATTATAATCCCATTAGGATGAGCAGTTGGTCTTTTAGGGGCACCGACATTCCAGTCACAGTCACAACTAGACCACCAGTCCAACAAAGGTCATTGCTCGTGATTTACTGGTCTCACACAACGCCTCCCAGGAGCACCATAACATTCAGCATTAAATTACTCATCCTGAGTGATGGTGTTTAACTGGGGGATAGCAGCACCTAGACCAAGGAAACTTGGCTGGAAGATGAAAGAAATAAACTGTCACTGCGTAATTTAAAAATCAGGTGAGCGTGCAAAAGTCCGCAGTGGTGCAGCTGCAAACTCTATTACCACTCTTTTATCTTTGGTTTAAAATAAATGAATCATTATTTATCATTCTTTGATGAAAAATAAACATCTGGGGGGGATAAAAAAAAAAGAAAGTTTTACCATGTGTTCGGAGACTTTAAGCATGACCTGTAGTTATATTCTACATACTGTATATACAGTAGACTTATACAACTCTTTCCTCTCTAAAGTCCCACAGAGAGATGATTTGTTAAAAATGCACCTTGTGGATAATTCTGTTTTCGTCCTGTTTCTCTTTCTTCTACAGGACTAAAACTGGTCAATCAAGTAGTTGTTTGGCAGAAAAATAATCTGCACCTTTACTGGAAATTCCAAAGAAATCTCTGGTTTCAGTTTTTCTAGTGTGAAATTTACTGCATTTCTCAGTTTTCTGAAGATCTCCTGGTTTTGGACTGCTGGTCAGACAAAAAAGTCAACTTCAAAACATCACCCATGGCTTAAGGAAATTAGAATGAGCTTTTTCTTTTCTTTCTTTTTTTTTTTTTTTTTTTTACTGTTTTCTAACATTGTAATGACTAAAATGATTAATCTATTGATCAAGAGAAAAAAATAATTGTTGATTACTTAACTTTTATTATGTTTTGAAATTAATAATGACTTTTTCTAGTTTTATCACACCATATAGATGCATATAGATAAGATGTATGGTTAAAAAAAAAAGTTTATGCTTTTTATTAAAAACAAAGACAATTTATTTAGAACTGATATTTTCAAAAGAGGCTAAATTTATTTATCCATTTTTTATTTTTTTATTTATTTAAAGGAAATTGTCATCATCAACATTGTTTACCTTAGTGAGTAACTTACTCCAGGTCATTTATTAACCTCCCCTCTCCCCTAAAACAAAGTTTATACCTCAAAGTGAAGGAGCGGGACATTAAAGTAGGGCTAGCTGTCTGCAGGACTTGTTTAGCCAGTGAGTAATACCCACTGAAGCCTGGCCTATATTGAATGAGATGGCTGAGGGGCAACAAATCCCTGCAGGCCTTCACTGCATTATCCAACTTTTCTGGACCCATGCCCCGGCCGTGAGTGAATTAGCTGCAGCAATTGAGTTATTGCTGCCTCCAATTTGTACACAGCGTATTGAACGGCTGTTGCAGCCATGTCCTCATTGCTTGTCGAGCATTCTTCCTTGGGCCAACTGGGCACAGAAGCTCTATATCAAACCAGCCACAGGAGTTATGCTATGATGACATATGGTCCAACAGAACATGCAACATAATATTTGACAACCATGATGAGACATAATGTGCACATTTTGTGTTATAAGTATACTATTACTGCATGATTAGGGCTGCAACTAACAGTTATTTTCATTACTGATTCATCTGATGATTATTTTCTTGATATGGTTTGGTTTGTAAAATTTCAGAAAATGTCAGAAAATGAATTCAAATTCAAACAAAGATAATCAGTTTAATATGACAGAAAACTAAGGAAACCAGCCAATATTCACATTTGAGAAGCTGTGAATGTTTGGTACTTTGGGTTAAAAAATGACTAACAATTATCAAAAAAGTTGCGAATAAATTTCCGGCAGTCGACCAAATGACACATAAAAATCTGTCAGTTTTGAAAAACAGGGAAAAAAAAAGAAATAAAACTGTTTATTTTCAATGATAACTTCTCCTGAGCATCGTGCCAAATAGTGTTTCTTGACCTCCACTCTAGTACAAACTAAAATGTAAATCTCAAAGTAAAAAAAAAAAAAGTTGTTTCTGTGATAATGTCAACCTGTTTTTTTCCTGAAAAGCTGAGATACATGGTTCCTCCAGCGCACTTTACACACGGGTCTTGATCCCCTCTGCCAAGGACCTCAAATGTAAGCAATGATTCTATTTACCTCACTGGGGGCCTCTAACAGGCATAAATATTTGCTCACTACTAAACCAGTGACTCATGACATTTTAAAAAGGCTTTTAATGTGCAGCCCTCCTGTACACTAAACATGACTTAAAAGGATGAGCACACCACTGCTTCACTCCATTATTAGTGTTAAAATACACAACAGGTGGGTAGTTAGGCAGCCTGGCAGCATTTTGCTGTGATGTGTTGCTGCTGCTGCTGAAAAGAAAGAAGAACGGGAATCAAGTGCTATCAGAAAAATAAACAGCAGGATGAAAAAAAAATCAGTAATTAGGAAAATTTCTACAGTAAAAACATTATGAAGGGAGTTTTATTGAGACTGAAAGAAAAAAGCACTGATAAAGAAACATTTTTGAGTTGAAAGCAAAAATAAAAGGAGATAACTCACTTGCAGGAGAGCTGATTTATACCATGTATGAAGTAACAGTCGCCGCCATTCACACAGTAGGCCTTCTCTGTGTCGTTGCATCTTCTGGCGTGGCCTGAGCCTGGAGATGGCGTTGTGGTTACTGGAAAAAACAAAGACAAAAATACACGTCAATTTATCTTTTTTGTGTACATTTTATTGTCTTTATAACAGAAGCCCAGAGAGGCAAGTGAGAAAAAAACTTCCTGGTGATCCATTTTCTGAGTCTGGTGTAAGTTGTTTTCTCTCTGTGTTTATGAGTTGAGAACAAGTAAAAAAAAAACTTCATTATAAACATTCTTTCTTCTGTGAAACAGATAGGAAAAAGGTTTTGCTGGAGAAAATTTTTATGTAACTCTTTTTGTTTTATCTGTGTAATTACCCATGTGCTAAATAGGATTAAAAGCATTCATTTTTGTCCAGGTGAGTTTTAATTTCTCCTGGCACTTTCTACATATAGTTTATCTCACTTGTAAGGATTAAAGTGTTCCTGTTATTATTATTAACAGTAATCCAACATGAGCTATGCAGTCGATTAAACCTTTTGTAGTTGTTGGTTATCCATTGAGAATATGTTTTTCACTCGCTATCTAGCAGGCTAATGGCAGTGTAGCTAATGACATGACATGACAGTTATTTTACATAACTTGATGGAGAAATTAAAACTCTGGAATAAAATGTGAATGCTTTTAGTCCTATTTAGAACATGAAGTACTGATGCACTTCAGCCTCTTGTGGCTGAAATGAGTACTACAACAACAAATACCTAGAAAAATGATCTAACAAAAATAAATAAATAAAAAATTTCACCTGCCAAAAGTTTGTTTTTTCCCCATTTTTACTGATGAATAAAATTGTGATTAAAAAAAATGATGCTGGCAAAACTTTTTTTAAAGGGAATTCAGAAAGATTATCCTGGGAAACCTTTTTTTTCCTATTCTGAAGACATAGACACAGAGGAGAAACACTTTAGATCAGACATAGAAAATGGATCCTCTTTTTTTTCTTACTTGCCCGTGAGGGCTTCCGCGCTGGATGTTTAATTAAAAAAATAATAATAATATAGAGGCAACATGATACATGAACATGCACAGGATTTTCATTTAATAGTGTTGTCTTTATCAGGGTGATAGTCTTACATCTCTAAGTATTCTCGGCTTTACTCATATTATACACTTGTATTTCCACGAGAACTCTTAGTTTTCCATCCACAAATGTAATTGTGCCTCTAAGCAGTGTTGACACTATCTCAAGAAGTTCTATGAGCAAAGATAAATATTTCCCTGACACAGCGTAGGAGTTGTTTACGCATTGACTCAGGTCCTTGGAATGGCCCAAAATGTCATGTATCTGCACCTAATCCCCCCTGACTGAATAGACACAATATGTCTGCTTAACCGGACGAAAGCGGGGACGTTTGAAGGAAGGCGAGTGCTGAGAGAGGTGTACAGTGGCAGGATCGGGCTTGAGGAGGGAGGAGTGCGCTTCGCATGTCAGATGTTGACACGTGATTGCAACTGTGTACCTGCTGTCAGACCCTATTAGTGCCTTGGCAAAATGTGACAGTTTGTTGGTAGGAATACAGAAGTTGTCCGATTGGAGGACCTTCTTTACACCTGCATCAGCAGCCTAATACTCGTGTCATGCAGAACGTTGTGGAAAGAAAGTGCACAAGGATTTTTACTCAACTGGGCCACTGGCTCTGACAAATAGTCGGCCGTTTGCCACCGGGACAAATTTCACAACTCCCATTTGTTACACAGTTGGAGAAGTCGGTTTGACACTCTCTCCTCTGGTTGGAGAAGTGCGCTGTGTCTTGTTCAGAAGCACACTTCTGGTTTAGCTAAAACAACAGAGGCTTATTCCCAAGCTAGTTAGCATAACAAAGCAAACAGATGACATCAGTTTGTGCTTCACTTGCCAGAATAACTGTGAAGAACAAGGTCAGCACTTAGCATATTCCAAACAAAATATTATTAATAAAACTAGAAATGTTGTGTTCATCTTTTTTTTTTGTAAATAACATTCATACTAAAATAGGATGTCTACTTCCTTTCAGTGTTGCTTTTGGCATGTTTTCAGGTAGCTGTCATGGTCTGGCAGATGTAAAGGTTTTTTTGTTTTTTTTTTAAGAACATCCATTCAAAAAACAAATCCAGTCATAAATCTGGTTTAATCTGATGAGACGTGTTGATATGAGTTGTGACTTCTAACTGACCTGTCATTATTGGAGTTAAAAAGGTCTATTTGTGTTATATAGTCATAAGCTGTCATGTTATTGGAGTTCCCTAAAGATGATGTGATGTTTCCAACATAATAGCACTCATCCACTGTCACCTTCAAAATTTTTCCAAGAACATTTCCAGCTTTGCCAGTTTATCAGAACTACCTCATCGTCACACCTGACCTCTCGCGCAGAGCGCTGGCGTGTAAAACGCCTCGTAAAAAAAGATCAGACGAAGCTGTCGGGGAGGAAGGAACCTCAAAACATTGTAAAAAAACAAAAAAAAAAACCTGCTACGCTGCAAGCCTTGTGCAGTCTTCAACTGTAAAAACATGCGACACATAAGGCGGCAAAACAAGCTGCGCAAATCTCTATCTGGGGCAGCAGCCCATCCCAGAAAGTGCTGGTGGAAAGGGAGGGGAACGTCCTGGACAGATCATCAGTCCTCTGCAGGGGCGGGCTAACACACAGACAATCATGCTCACACATAATCTCCAGTCCACCTGGTTTACATGTGGGTGGACGGGCTGTGGGTGGAAAACAGACGACCCGGAGAAAACCCACACAGGGAGGCGGAGAACATGTAAACTTCACACAGAAAGGATCAAGGCTGATAGTTGAACCCTGGACAAGTTTATTTGGCTACTGGTCACACCAAACCTGTTTCACTGTACTCTCACTTTTTCACTCAAGCTCATCATTTTCAGTCAGAAAGATAACTTAACGATAAACTGGCGCTTTTTGAAAATGCATTCTAGTTGAGATGATTATGTCCCCAAATTAGCTTATTGCAGAACGTCATAATGATACTTTGCTGTTACATGACCTAATGCTTAAGCTTTAATATATTCTAATAAACCACAAAAGTCAGAATATCTTTGACATGGTGGCTCCATGGGTGCTGATCTCTACATTAACTTTTCTGTGATTCACTGAATATTCAGTGTGCCACCAGCACTCTGTTGGCATGAAATTTGGGATTTAAATCATCTAGTACCACATTAAGGTACAATATTTTATTTTGCTATCATTTTTGACCTATAACCATGCTCTCTGAAAATTTGGTGTCCAAAGGAAGACTCCAGTTGGACACCAAATAATGTTAGCTCTTTTGCAAATGAATACCCCCGAAATATGATGTCATTGGTACGTTTTTAATTTTCTTCCGTTGCATGCCTGTCTCCTGACTCACTGTCAAAATACTGCAATTTGTATTTTTCATGGTCAGAATCACACAATATCTGCTGGTTAGATGCAACAACAATGTGTCCTCCACACTTACGTCTTTGCTATTGTTTGAGGCAGCGACTTCACCGGTCAGAGTACACCAACGTTGAACTCCACGCAATGCAAAGATGTGAATTTGCTTTGCAAGTGGAGGTGAATGTTTTATTCGCCCCTTGCGTGCATTGAATGGAAGCCAACAGCTGGCACACATTAGCTGATGTTAATTTTGTGCATGTTTAAGAGTGGCCTACAGAAAGACTTATTTGGATGATGTCATGTTGGTATACACATCAATATAGGATAAATATCTGCAGTCTGAGAAGAACCTTGGTTTAAGGACCAAACATCTGTAGCACCAGTCTTGTTTTATGTTTCCATCCAGCTGAACGCTCGCAGGTGGAGAGTCTCTCCTGGAGAACCACTTTCTTTACAGACATGATATATTGTAAGTATGTGAACCCATTCATTTGTAAATCTTCTCAACTGACATCTCAGACAAGATTCAGCAGCACTACAAACAATAAAGGTATTGCATGAGGGCTTTAGAGTCAGACTGGTGAAGAGTTCCCAGGTTCAGTCCCTGCAGGGGAAAAAAACCTCAACCTATGATGTTCTCCTGATAACAACCTCAGATAAATGCCAATGGTATCTATCAGCTTTACATACGTAGAAAGATTTTTAAGATAGTTTTCCCAGAACTTAGAAACATTCAGCTAACTGCTGCAGCTAGCTTTCAGTGGCACGTATCCCAATAAAAACAAAAACAATCCATTTGAGAGCATTTATTTGCCTGCAGTCACCAACTGACATCTAATCTATGACACTGCACAGTAAGTGTTCCCATTTTCTCCGCTCTTCCTTTTTTCTGCTATCCGCCCTTCTTTCCTTTGTGTCCTCCAATTACTCCCCCATAGCAGATATGCTTGTGTAACACAGAGGAGTGGGGGAAAGTCCTAGTTTTGGTAGGTCTCTTACAATTTTTTTGTAAAAAAAAAGGCTTAGAAATACTTAATTATACAACATACATACAGTAATAGGAAAATCACATTTTACAAGTTGCTGGAATAATAAAATGACAATCTGTAAACACAATTCAATAGAGTATCTATATCAAATACTGATGATATTTATCATATTTGTGGCTACGTCCAAACTTGAAGGCACCAGGAACTATCAACAAGTAGAGACTGATCTGTTGTGGATTAATACATCAAGTTGATTCACACACCCAGAGGCCAAAGAGGGGGAACTGCAACTAACCTGATGCACCAAGCATCTATAAATCACACTGCGTCCACCCTTTCCAGGTCTTATAATAAACTTGTAAAACTTGACAATTGTATGTAAAAACCCGCTGAGCAGCTGTAAAATGTTGGTGACCCTGAGATGTCATGGGCCTTTCTGTACTAGTGTCTGTTACTGCAGCCAGCAGTAGTATCACTCTGAATACCCACATCTTCATAAAAAATACTGTAACCAGCCCCTGTATCCGTTGTCACAAATGACCCAAGATAAACTTACAAAGTGCACGTGTCAGCATATAATTTTAAAAACATGTAAATGTTTGAATGTTGATGAATAAGCAGTTGCTTACTTTGATGGAATTTTAACGCCCCAAAGCTATGGAACACTTTACCTTTAGATACCAGAGGAGCGAGCTCACTAAATATTTTGAAAAGTAAGCCAAAAACACATCTATTCACTCAAACCATTAATTAGCTCTGACTTTCTAAAACTCTTCTTCTTACATGAAAACTCTTCATCTTACAGGCTGCTGCAATTCTTTTAAAATGTTGCATCTTACTTGATTTTATAATTTATAGTTTTATATCAGGATTTCAAGCACTTAATTATTGTTTTAAACTGTGAATGCTGAATTGCCTTGCTGGCCTGGTTTACGTTCATCCTGTCTGTTTTCATGTGAAGCATTCTTTGCTTATAATGCCCTTACTGTGAAGCACTTTGTGCAGCATTTCTTGTATGAAAGGTGCTATATAAATAAAGTGTATTATTATTATTATCATAATCATTATTATGATATTATTATTATTTCCATCATTAGATAACAGTGGTTTTTTTTCCATTATTGTGCCTTTATCCTTGAAATTATGATATATATATACTACTAATCTGCAACAGGAAATCTCTTTAGGAAGTCATGTGATGCCTTGGTTAACTTATTATATTTTTCACTACATCTGCAGCACAATCGATGTTTTTCATGGTTGTTTGGGCACTGACTCCACTTGGGTAAGTTCCGAGAAAAAAATGTGATCCACGTTAAGACTTTAAGGTGATTTAATTTTATCAACTTTTGACAAAATCCACAATCTTTCCCTAAACCTACCCAAGGTGCTTTTGTTGGCCTAAACATAATCACATAAACATAATCACATGCCAAAACTCGATTTCAGAGTTGTCCATCTTTGATTAGATCGCACACTATCCAAGTGCCTCCTAGAGTCTGGCATACAGTATATGATGTAAATGATGTGTTTCTACAATGAGCAATGTTTTGCAATACCAGTGAAGCTCATTCTGTTGCAAAATCCTTATTCAGAAACAATATTGTGCAATAAATTCAATGAAAGGCCATTTACTGGCTGAAAGACTAATTTGTGTATTTAAAATAGTGGTGAAAACTTTAAATTCGTACAAATTGTGTTCTCCTTCTCACTTTCCCTCTGATATTTTGACATGAAAAAGCTTGAGTCATGATGACAAACAAGAGTTGACCCAGAGAGTTTCATTTGGCCCAACGACATCAGTCTGACAATTTAACATGACAAACCAGAATGTTTGAAATTAGTGTAAGATATCACCGGTAGTCGTCTTCTCAGTTATTGGAAAACCCATACAAGGAGAGGTCCATACAGACTGTGTCCTCAGCGATGAAACAAGACAACTTTTTTTTTCCTGAGGTGATCTGGTTCAGCCAATACAGTGTTTACTCAGGCTGCACCACATGTTTACTCCAGATTAAAACTAATGACAGAGCCAAAAAATTTATTGACATGGTTAGAGATACAAATACAAACAACAGAGGAGCGTCTCATTTAGGGGCTTATGATGTGGATGAAAAATTAAATTTAACTTATTGTGCATTTTTATTACGGCTTACAGAATAACTTTTGGCCAGACTTTGAGGGAATATGTTTGCTCTGTGTAGACTGATGGTGATATACCGACTGAATATGATGTAACACTTCGATGTTGTTTCTGAGGGAACCTGGTTTAGATACATAACCACTGACGGCAATCTCAAAGAGGCTATATTTTGAACTATTTTCTTTCCTTTTATTTTGTTGCACTTGTTTTAAATGTTCAGTTCGTAGGATTTAGGGGCATCTATTGGCAAAAACTGTATACAACATTCATAAATATGCTTTCATATGTTTATAATCACCTGATATTAAGAATCCTTGTGCTTTGTTACCTTAGAATAAGACATTCATATCTACAAATGGAAAGAGTCCTCGTCCATGTTGTTCTACGGTAACCCAGAATGGACAAACACTGGCTCTCAATACAGACATAGGTGTTTTCGTGTCAGCCTCTGGAGTTCTCCTACATGCTTGGCAAACTGGAGAAGTTTCAGTTCTGCTAACTTGCAGAGCGGCTACATGCCACTAAATCCTACACACTGGGCCTTTAAATGTTTAATTGCATTAACTGTTCTCTAAGGAGGATTCTGTTTTTGTGATTTAAATCTCCACAAAGTATTGTGCAAACACATATGTTATATGCTTCTCGGCTTTGGCATTATATTGCTCTATCCAAAACGAACAGTGTTGAATGGCTGATGTTAAATGACTCATTTGTAATCATATAGTGAGGCTGCTGTGAACAGACCACAGCAATTTCTATTGACAGTTGTTATAATAACATGTGTAGTGAATGCTGTGCGTGTTGATCATTGCCATGAAGAGCAGCTGTTGGGCCGGGTTAAAGTGGCAGTGATTCTTGCATTTGTCTAATAAAACATTGTACTGTCATGCATCAGTAACATATAGCCTCCCAGAAGCCACAGTGTACAGTAATTTAAACAATTTGTTTTACGAAAAATCAAGACGCACGTTCTGTCACTTGAGCGCTCCTCTGTTCCACCTGCTCCAGTTACTCCTGTCAACTCAAAGACTGTTTTCTCTGTATGGTGTTTGAAGTGATAATTAAAGCAAGGACAACAGTGGGCAGCACTATTAACAAAAATAGCTTATCTGGAAGTTAACAGTTTTGTTCCAACTTCCCTTTTGTGTTTTTTTTATCGGTTGTCATCGTCTTTCCAGAGACTTTTATCTGCATCTATCCCCAGGAGGCGAGACGATAATGGGGAGGCTAAAAATGGTTGATAAAAGAGAGACCTTAGCCTGATCATAGCAATCTGGATGTTTCACACTTGTCTTGCGTTACAGTGCAAATGTATTCAATCACTGCAGGCAGATTCGAGTCATGGCCAGAATGATATCAAACTCCGTTAAAATCTTTACATGTCACAGAGAATCCATAAATATCACGCCACACAATCCCCCATGTCACAGAGGGGACTAAAGTTCAGGTGTACTCGTCAAGGTTGACTCTGCTTTCCTGGCTGGATGTCGAAGACACATTCCTTTAACCCATGGAGGACATCAGCTGCTAAACGGAGTTCATTTATCTGCACTTATGTGGCCAAAGTTTAGTTAAGTTCGATTTTTTTTCAAAGCCGGGTTTCAACTTTCCTCCATGCTGTAGCCCAGGGGCTGAATCTGAGTCTGAGTTGAAGAGGGGTTTCCTCTAGGTTAGTGAGAGCCACAGTGTTTAGCCATCAGCCCCTTGCCACTGACTTTGATTAATCCTTCATGGCCCAAGAACTGAAAAGAAAAGCTGGGGGTGCAGGCAGGACCATCTGGAAACCTTCATAAACATGCCTGTCTTTCCACGCTCTCCAAAGGATTCTAGGAAAATCGTAAAAATGAAAAGAGAGGTCCCCATTGCACAGTTTTTTTTCTCCTCTTGAGGCACCCTGTGTGCATATGCAGCAAACAGAAAAGCGCTCACACCGAATCCTAGCCCTCGTGCTGCACCTCACAACCCAGCCCCAAAACGCTGAATCGTGTAACGAAATACATTTTCAATAGGCCTGTCTATGGTGCGGACTTATACTCATGTCCCCCTAATTTATGACAAATGCTGATAATTTAACGCAGCTTGGCTTAATCTTTTTCACTTCTGCAATTGAACAGAAAGCCATCGCAAAACACGAGACAGAATCTGATTCTACGCGGGGAGAAAGCCAAGGCAGTTATTCAAGCCACAGCGGATCGGTTCCATCTGGACTCTGTTATGGCTTTGTGTTTTCACTCTTAAAAGCAATGTTATCAGGATAAAAAGTATAAATTATGTAGCCTATTTGGGAGTATGTCAGCGAGCGGGAACAGTGTGCAGACTGAGTCCGTCTGCCAGTGCTACATGTCTGCAGTGAAGCAAGGAAGATAACGGGACATGCAGGTCCAAAAGATAAAATCCATTTCTAACATAAATGTCCAGTGTGAAGGATTTATGGGAATATACTGGCGGAAATGGAATATAATATAATAAGTATTTGATTTAGTCTATAATTCATGGATGCATTCAGAGACCTGGATACAGCATTCAAGGCATTCCCATTCATTTCTATGAAAGTTGCGATGTGACGTGGGGAGCCAAAAAAACTCTGCAATGAGAAATGACCTAAATGACCTGCACAGCCTCCTCATCACTGGGCCCAGAGAGCCAGCACACTTCCGCCAGCCGAGCTGGTTTTGCGCTTCCAGTTTAGTGCTCCACCATCTTGAATGGGGATAAAATGAGTCAATCGGGCTGCTCTTTTAGACTTCCCAAATGTTATCGGACCGAATGGGTTAATACTTTGAAACATGAGTTAATTGGCTTGATTTCTTTCAAAAAACAGGAGGAAGTTCCAAGCTATGAGGTACAAGAAAATTATCTGAAATTCACAAAAAAAAAAAAAAAACAAGACAATGAAAAAGGTAAAAACATATAGATCAAATAGTTAAGAATAATTGCAATAATAACTAGTATAAATAAAGTTTTCTGGCATTTTCCATATTTTTGAATTATGAATAACTTCTAATAATTTCTCAATTTCTCTCTCTTTCTCTCTTTTAAAAGTACTCTTTGTGTCATTTTCTTGTCATCTTAGTTACTTTGCAGTTTGTGGGGCAAGTTGCTTATTGCCTTTCAAGCCATGTTTTCAAAATAAATCAGTTTGCTCAGGTTTCAAAGGTTTATGTGGAAGATGTCTTAACGCAACACAAGAAAAATGATGTTGTTCCTTGGGGCATGTCTCAACAATGAAACTAGTCATTTTGTGACTCCCTTTGAACAATGAAATCAGCCAGTTCGTGGGGGTTGTGGCGCTCAAAAAAACGTATTTTTTACACTGATTTACAGATGTCTTTTTATCAATATAAGTCAATGAGAAAGTCTTTCCTAGACCCAATGCCATCATGTCACGGTCTTGAGTTTTAATTCCACTATTTGGCTAGTAAGAAAATTGGCTTCAAAGACTAGCACACTTCCTCCTCCTCCAAAACCTCCTGAATGTCTGGATCTTAAGATATCGGAGAAAAAAGGTGAGCCAACATTAGCAGGTGCTAGGCTTGCGGCCCTTCTCTGACATGCCAAACAGCATGAGAGAAACACTGAGTTATACTGTGAAACTGCGTTATTCAGTGTTTTTACCAGTTCTTATCATGTAATCCATTTGTTTTAGACAGGAGGAGACCTTCGTGGATAATTCTACTTCCAGAAAAAACAACAACAAACACTGAAGGAATTCTAACCGGGAAAAGTTTCAGCTGGTTGCAATCTGCAATCCTTACCACAAGATGGCACCAAATCCCTCTAAGATCTTGAATTAATCAGTCATGTAAATGTGTAATTGTACTTCAAATGTAACTTTGTATGGCCTCAGATACATGTTAACATTTTAGTCAAACATATACTTGTCCAAAACAAATTTAACAAATAAATACATAAATTAAACAAAGTGCCAGCTAGGCAGCAGTGTGTCAACAGGTGGCACCAAACTGCAGTACCTCACAGGACCTTTTACTTTTCTTTTGCTCGATAACGTAAATCATCACGATTCAAACAAGGAGAAAAATTAAACTCATGCCATAACAAATGGGTTGGATGGGAAAGTGATAAATGTCTTAAGTATAGACCCTTCGGGAGACAAATAAAGAGGACGGTATCTGTAATAGCTCTGCCACCCAGACACGCTTTTCCACAAGTCAGTTTTATGTACCAGGAAAAAAGCTTGGAGCACCCCACCCCCCTCCCTCCCCTCACCTCCCCGTCTCTTGGCAGGGAATGTCTGACATGTCTCCTGTTACAGCTGGGACCAAGATCTTTTATCTCTATACTAGAGGCTAATTCATATTGCATGCATTCTTGCTACACTTGTGTGGACTGCATTATGTTCCTTTCTGCAATATGCAAAACCGTCTGGTATGAATAAATAAGATAAACAGATAACGCCAAAAGTACAAAAGACCAAATTGGTTAGTGTGGTTTTGGTTCAATATGAAGTTGTTGACAGCTGGGCCCTGATGTGGTGAAAGAGGATGTGCAGTGGGGGTTAAGATGATGCATGCATGACAGAGACGGTGGTTTTTAGCTATTTATATTGTAGGAGTGGTGGTATTGAATGGTGGTATTATAGCTCTATAGAAAATAGAACCGGAGACAAATTACACCAATAACAGTGCAAGATAAAAGCCTGCACCTTGATTGCAGACACTGCATGTGCAGGACCTGGTGCATGCAAAATTGTGCTTTTCTATGAAGTGGAAGATCGTTTGAATGTAATGTAATAATAAATGGCAAACAACGCATGCATTCATTTTCAGATTTAGAACTGCAAAATATTTTCACAGGAGCTCAAGTCCAGACAAATGTAGCAGCAATGAAAAAACAGAGACAAATAAGGAAGGAAAAAAGAGATGGATACAGGAGTAACGCAGGGAAGAGAAGGGTTGTGAAAAGAGGGTTTGTCGACAGGATCTTAAGTTGGAAAATATTTCAGCCTGCCAAAGCCAACAAAAAACAAGCATGCACCAACTTCCACACATACAGTAGACTGTCGGCACACCCAATCAGTGGCAATATCCAGCATCTGTGTCTTCAAGCATTTGAGATCAAAATGATCAAGAGAGATTTCATGTCAAATATCCAAAGAAGAATTAAATTACTGTTTACTGTAGGTAGGACACACGAAAGAATCCATTATGAATGAGGGTGCACTTAAAGGCTTTTTTTTTTCAATAGAAAATTATCCACACCTTCAGTATGAAACAGGAATGTTTAGAAATGAACAAAATGGAGCCTGCCAGGAACATTAATCTACCACCCACTCTTCAGCAACACTGCCACTGCCACAACCAGTGTGTCTTCTTTTATATTCTTGTCTCCTATTACCATTTTTCAGTCACATAGCTGATATGCCTGGTCTTGCCTGCCTCAATCGTCTCAGCACTGAAGTGAAATCAAAGAGCAGGCCCAGTGTGTGATTGCACAACAGCTGCTCATGCACTGTAAAGAGGCAAAGTGCACTTAGGAAGGGCAGGGTATGGTGCGGGCGCATAAACGGGTGCTGGTATGGCCGCTGGCGGGCACCAGAATGTGTGCAGTTGGCAACAAAGTGACACATGGTGTTTTCCGCGGCACGGTTCCAGACGGGGCTGTTTCCCTGCTCTGTCCTTTCAGGAGCAGCTCAGGCTCAGCGTGGTGTTGCCCACTGCTGTTGCTTCCTTGTTTTGAGTCTGAGGATGACTGTTGCTTTCAGTTTCCAACTCTGACCGGAGAAAGTCTTTTTTATTGCAGCCTTGTGCTTGCATCTATCTCAACTGTATGGCCACTGCAGTCACAGATGAGCAAGGTGAGGGGGTGCAGGAGGACACCTCTGCAGAAAACTTTCAGTGACACCTTCAAGCAGGGGATGTACACTCTGGTAAAATGGAAAATTTACCATGTTTCAGTACATATCCTCATCCACTTTAGAGTCACCGAACCTGGTGCTATCTTTTGTCTAAACTCATTCGTTAGACAGCAACATAAAGGTCAGAGAAGCAGATTTGGGGCTTGAAGTTGCCACATTTGAACATGAGGACCAGGATAATAATCTGTGAAAACGCTCTTCTGTTCTGCCACTGTCTGCTGCTGAAGTGAAAGTTAGCGACTTGTTGCTCTGCTGGAGCTGCTCAGGGACCAACAACAGGAGAAGTCTACATTTAAATCTGGAGAAAATGTATTATTTGAGGCACTATTTGAGTATTTATAACGGGGGGTATACTTCACTTCACACATAAAGTGACAGTAAATGCCCAGTCTGACGGATTCATGATTAGATGACAAATACATTTATTTTCATGAAGCTAGCCTGATTTTATGGAAGCCCATTTCTGTCAGTGTGATGAAAAAGATCTTGTGAGCCAAAAGAAACTTTCTCGAAATGATGACTAAGTATCCCAAAATAGTATTCGTGTCCCAAATAATGAGAATTTAAAAAAAAAGAAAATAAAGACATTTTCTCAAAATAATGACAAAGTATCTCAAACTAATGACTTTTCTTAAAATAATGACTTATCTCAAAACAATGACAATTTTTCACAAAGTAATGAATTAGTATTTTTTTCAGATTTTTTTTTCTCAAAATAATGCCTTACCTACAAATAATGATTTATCTCAATATAATGAGAAACTTCCTCCTATTATTTTGAGACATCAAGTCAATATTTTCAGAAGCTGTCTCATTATATCAAGATACTGACTTATTGTTTTAAGAAAGTTATTATTATTATTATAAATGTCAAAATTATATTATTTTGAAAAGGTTTCTATTTATAATCACCTTTATCCATCGAACTGGTGAAATGGGCTTCATTTGACTGAATTAAACTGTATACATTTAGTAGATTATAACCTGTATCTAAATATTATTTGATGACTATATTTTCTACATATAACAGGTTCTACAGGATCCCCTGGACAGATTTTCTGGGAAAGGCTCCTTTACATAAATTACGATGTTACATGCAGATTTATAAGTTGCCACTGTATAAATGTGTACTTCTGTGTACAACTCAGAAACATATACAGGATACAAGAGTGAGGACACTGGAGCAGCAAACAAATCTGGAAAAGACACAGAACAATTCTTTGGTATTGTCTGTGAGCAGAACAAACAGACAGAGAAGTTACCTCCAGAAAACCAGACTTTATCAATGGCCATAAATTGCCAAAAAGTTAAACAACGTATTAGTTTCACAAATCACTGTTCATAATCTACAATCTAACAAGACAAAACCTGAAGCATCCACATCTCTGCGTTGCCCTTCATCTTCAACAGCTGGCCCTCATTTCTGAGGAAAGGCAGACTTTGCAACCTTGTACCAGATACAGAAGACATATACCACCGCTCCATATTTGGGTCTTGTGCTCTCAGCTACAGTAGTGGCCAGCTGCTAGGACTAAAGGTTTCCTCTCTGCTTTTCCCCGAATGCCAGAAAGCACACAGTCTGCTTATGTGTGTGTGTGTGCCGCAGCACTCCTTCACTCGTATACACACACACCACCCACACTCACTGTATGTATGTCCTGAAAACAGGGCAACAGAGCACTGCTGTTTTGTTAGATGCTGCCGGCCCTTCTGTATACTAAAGGATGAGTTCACTGTGAGTGTATCGGTGATTAAAGGGAGGCCTATTCCATTAACACCTACACACTCTAAAGGAAATGGCTTCCTCTCCGTACCTCATACAGAATCCCCAGGATTCGACTTACTCACCCCGACAGACATGATATGATGAATACAGTTGCAAAATTGCCAACAAAAGGAAGCAGCATGATGGAGTAATGGGAGGTTTCGGATGAAAGACAGCTGTGACGACCAAACTATACGCTCCTGAGCTTTAAGTAATGGAATGGTAAGTATATGTTCCCCTTGTGCTCAAAGAAAACTTTAAAAAGTGTGAAGACACACAGGATTGCTCACGTCTAATTCTAAAAAAAAAAAAGCAAAGTAATAGGAGGAGCAGGGCTTTTGTTTGATGTCGGTGAACAATAGTTTACTCACAGCTCTCAGTGTTCTGGCTCTATTCACTTGACTTCCAAGAAACTGCTAATTATTACTTCCTAAGTACGAGCATGCTTGTATGACGCAATGAATCATTTTTAGGCAATAATTTTTTCTCCCTTTGAAAATATTAACAAACATGCTTGTTGGTTATTTGGCATGTCAAAGCAGCATCCTGCACAGTCACCCAACAGTTGGGGTCACCATTGGGGGAAAGACCACCAGGACAGCTGAGGGGGGCCTGAAAGGGAATCTTTTATAATGCTATTAAATGAAGTCTCAGATAAGTTTGGTCCCGGGTGCTGGAAGAGTTAACAAAGCCTCGCACACAGCAAAAACCTCATGTCACCTCCTGCTCACATCACTCAGCTTTTCAAGTGTAACAGCTGCTTCCTTCCACACACATAGCAATATCCTCACTCATTCACACTGAGGGCTTAACTGTCCCACATAACACAGCCAGATTACTGGATATCCTACCAAGTGAGATGCGTTTTGATTCTCAATAACTTAGTTGTTTTTGCAAAGATTTGATTGAGGGGCACCCACTTATCACGTTGGATCCACGGGATTAAAGAGAATTAAGAGAATGAGCCTAATGTAATGATGCTTTGAGAAACTTTCATTTTATTTAATATCTTTTTTTTTTTTTACAGCCATTTTTCTCTGATTCGGATAATGATAGAATTAAGCAGCTGCCTCTTCTCCAACACATTAGCACATACAAAGCCAATAACTCAAACCATGCATAGCACTTGTCAAAAAGCAATGAATTACTGACATATTAAGGAGTTGATTTATGGTTTTAGGTCATCAATCTAACATTACTTATCTTAGCTGTTGCTAAATCAGAAGGAACACCTGAAAACTGATATAAGCTAAGAAAACATGGAAGTGTTACTTTCCTTACAAGTATTACAAGCATGCAACAACCTAGTTGAAGTGTCCTAACAAGTTGGTTGATATTCATTAAGAATTCCTCTTAAGGGGATAGTTCAGATTTTTTTGAAGTGGGGTTGTATGGTGTACTTGTCCATAGAAAGTATATTTTGTATAGTAGATGCCAGTGAGAATGTCCCCTGTTTGGAGGAGCAGGCAGAGTCTAACATGGAAGCTAATCTACCGCAGTGAAGGGGTCATCAGTAAAACATATTTAAGCCAGTTTTTAAAAAGTCCCACCAACAAAAATCTATATCAGTTTTAATGAATGCTACATTGGGAGTATTTTATCTTAATGACAGACAGTGATTTCCAACTGGAAAATGGGGTCATTATGTCACTCTCCTTTAAGCCAAACTTCATTGAGTGATTTTAAATGGCTGAACACTGGAGCTGCTGGTCTATGGCTGCCTCTATCAGTTATTTAATTTGTGTTATTGTGTGACTTTGGTGTTTGAAAGAGCTCGTTCAGATTCACCAAAGTCTCACAAAAACACAAACTACCTAACTGATCAAAGCAGTGGTAGACCAGAAGCTCCTGTGTTCAGCCAGACAAAATTACTATTTTTGTCAATGGAGTCTGGTGGTGTTGACATAGAATAGACGAGGACTTCCCTGGGCTGTCTGAGGCAACTTTAAAGCAGTGAAAATACTTCCAGTATAGCTTACACTTTAACTGATATTGATGTTTTTTGGTGGGAGTTCTATATAGGTGGCTAAAACACGTTTTAGTACTGAACCCCATCCACAGCAGCACATAGCTTAGCTTCCATGTTGGACTCCAGCCTGCGTCTCAAAACTGGGGGTGTGCTGACTGACATCTTCTGTAGGTAATACACTGACTCTGGATAAAGACTCCATACAACCCTACTTTAAAAAATCTGAACTATCCCTTTAATTCATCATTCCTTTGGATGATATTCAAAGTGTAACGTTAAAGTCCTCCTCAGCCCTGCCCTGTACGTATACACTGAACCCATCTGTGCTTTAATGGCTCAGTGATGCTGCACAATGCATGCTTACGATGCTGTGGGTGTTCATCCGCTCGTGACATAAACTCTTCCATCTACTCTGGATCTTCCCACTGTGCCGGATGCTGCCCACTAATACAAAAAGGCCCCAACAATAAACAAAAACAAAACGTGGTGTGGGCGAAGTGACGATTTTGTGACTGCCTCGAGAACTAAACATTAATGTGGGTGAGGATCAAAACAAGGTCTGAACTCTGACACGCTGCAGCTGCCATGAGGGTAAGACGTCATGTCGGAGGGGATGACAAACACTCTTGTTTGAGGCGATGACATTTTTAACTTGGACTGTGAAAATGATTAATTAATTGAATATGAAACATTTGGTTTTCTGTGGTCATTTGCTTAGATATTAAAGTTTGACCTTTACCACGCGGTTATTTTCAACTTTTTAATTTTTTGTTTGTGCTGTGGAAAGCTGGCGTAAATAAAAACACTTACGAGAAATAACAACATAGATTCTAATTCCTATATCTAGGATAACATCTTTTGTAAATTTACCTCCAGGCTGTTATGAATACCATGCAGAACTTTGTGGTAATGAAGGTTACTGCAACTTATTAAGATGCTTTGTTGTTTGCTTCCAAATGGCAAAGATCAGCAACAATTCTTTGCATCGTAGTTAATCTTAAATGGCACACATTTAGCAGCACAACCACTGTGTCTATGCATGGCAAAATCTAACAAGATGATCTTACTTAAAATCAACGTGGAAACCACGTGGAAATTCTTTGTATTTTTCCTCATTTATTTGCTCAATTCCCTAAAATTCTCTTTTTATCTCCCATTTTTAAGTAAATTTTCAGGTCATTTTTTGTTACCTTTTAGTGTTTTTTTTTTTCTTTTCTCCAATTTGTGGGACATTTCAAGCCAGGTTGCTGACTGCCTTTTCCCCTGTGTTTTTGACAGATACCAAACCAATTTTCTCAGGCTTCAAAGTTTTAAATGCTTGTGAAAGGCATCAGATCACAGCACAAGAAATCTGATATCTATCTAGGTTTCAAAGGGTTAAGCAAATAACTGACTTTCAAGTAAACTTAACAATAAGTTATAAAGTAAATATCTTATAAATTTATTAGTTATATTTGCTTACATTTTTCAAGGCAATTGAAAATCAACTGGTCAGATTTTATAGTGTGCTAACAATTGGTTTGCATGCCATGTGAGTTTTTTTGATTACAACATCCTGTTTACTCCACAGAGCACACACTGGATCTTGATTTTGTGGTCTAACCAGCCAACTGTCAAGACCCCGAGATTCTGGTGCAATCAGTGGCCACCTCGGAGGAATGCCTGTCCAGACCCCAGGACTGAGGATAATTTTTGAAAAAGTGGGCATGACTAATAGCACAGCAGCTTAATCCACAGGACCCGACGAGCTGTTCTCCAGTGGCCTGTAAATACACAACGCTTGGCAGATGTGAAGACCTGTTCCTCTCAGACATGGCCGCTGCTGCTTACCCACACCAATCAATAGAATTGACTGGCGTACAGATACTCCACATTCAGCCACAACTAACATCCTTTAGCGTCATTACACATAAGTTTATCTCTCGCTTGCGTAGTAAGAGTGTGTGTGTGTTTTGTTTTTACTACGCAGACTGAAAGGAGACATAGAAGGACTGGAGGAAGTTGTTGTTTATCTTGTTCAAAGTATTACTTACTGTAAGACTTCACTTACGTAGAACAGATATGACAAATTACTGGAAGAGAAAAAGCTGTAGGAGTTTTTTGTTTGGTGTTTATTTTTGTAAGATAAGACTCTCTGTAACATTTACTATTAATTTAAAAATTATGGCTTTCCACTCCAAGGCTAAAAGGTTTCTGAGTAACACTGTATAAAACATGAGTCAAAGTCTCATCTGTTGATGCTTTCTTTCCTGTGTGTCCCCGACTGTCTTCTACACTGCATGTAATAGGAATAAACCTAACTGTAGGACATTAAACAGGATGTCACCTGTCTAAAATGAGACAATAAGGCCTCTAAAAGCTTTGTTTTTCGCTAAAATTATACTTTAAAAAATGATTACAGTATAAACTGACTGATTTAAATGATCATAACAATAAAATCCATCTTTTACACAAGATGCCTGGAGTGTAAAACATCTGTTTTAACAACTGAGCTTTGTTTTAAATACATGGACTCTTTGCAGCTGTATGTGCAGCACAATTTTATGAAATTTTTAGTAACTGCCAATTGATGAGTTTACTGCTTACTAAAAGCTCAAAATGTTCTGATTCTTCATCACTTTCAGATGTTTGTCTGTTGTTTGTCTGGTTTTCTGGCATACTCTCCACAGCGCAACACTGTGGTGCCAAATCACTGCCAATCACAATCACGCTTTTACTCTTTAAAGGTACTGTAGGCATCAACAAATAACTTTTAATTAAGAAATATGTATGAAGGATGAGCAATAAACTTACATGAGACAGTGAATTAAAGCTTCCTGCAGTGGTCAAAGTCAGCATGTTTGGGATGTAAATGAACAAACTTAAAGGGACAGATCACGTCAAAATCAAAAATGCACATTTCTTCTTTTACTTCTGGTTCAATTTATCAATGTAGATTAGTTTGGTGTGAGTTGCTGAGTGTAAGAGATATTGTCTGTAGGATGTCTGACCTCTCTCGCATACAATGGAACTAGATGGCAATCTGCTTGCGGTGCTCAAAGTGCCAAAAAATACATCTGTAAAAGGATGTCTTTCTCTGGAATTTATTAACCGTTCACTCAAGATATTCCACAGACCTTGCTGTAAGTGGTTTAATGTAGGAACTTTCCTTCTACCACGCCGTATCACCGTGCAAAAGGAAGCTTGCATCTTCTGATGGACGGGCGGCTCATGCTCATGACAGCGTGAGATGTAAACATTGATGGCGTCCTTCTCGGCTGAGCTGTAATGTTAGCTAGCTCAGCAGTGCTAGGTGAGCGAGCAGTAGACCCCAAAATAGTTCCTTGATGAAACTGCTCAAAACAAGGTCTGAGGAATATCTTGAGTATCTGGGTCATGATTTCTGGAAAGAGACATTGGTATCTCCAACACTCACCAACTCACACAAATGCAATCTAGACTGATAAAAAGAACTACAGGTAAGAGACAAAATATGTATTTTTGATTTTGAGGTGAACTGTACCTTTAAGAAAATTACACTTGAAGCAAATTTCCAACCATGCTATGCGTGACTGAGATGCAACACCTTGTTAAGCCTATATTTCAGCAAACTGAGCATACCATCAAGTTGATGCTAAAGTCTTATTTTGTCAACTAGATTTTAAAAGTTGTGTCATTTCAAGTTAGTTAAGCATAAGTATTGTGACAGGGGTGACTGTGCTTGGCTTCAGCATAGGGAATAAAAACACGTAAAGGTGTGCACATGTGTGCGTGTGTGTATATGTGTGCGTGTGTGTGGGCCTGCGTGCATGCATGCGCGAAATTGTTGCTGGTGGGCCCCAGCATGACTGCTGAGGTTGGAGCAATCATATGTTCAGCTGTGATTTCCATCAACACATTCCTGGACGCTCACACACTCTCTCAGCGGAGCTGCGTGCAGCACCCCCCAAGGATGTGACCTGCAGCCTGCAGACACATGGCTGCCTCACAAGCGCTTATCACAACACAGCAGCCTGTAGGATAATGGGAGGCCTTAATCTGAAGCCACGTGGAGCCAAGCAAACTTTGACTAGTGTTGCTCCTTCACACTGGCCTTATAGAAAACAGTCGATGATATACTACACCGTTCTGCAGAGGGCCAGCAGGTCTTACCATGCCAGACTGATTACAGGGTAGAGGTCAGACCAAATGGACAACAAATGGTCCCTGGTCCTCTACACTGGGGGTTGGGTCTAAGGCTGGAAACAACACTCTGTAAAAGGCAGCAATTGTTACAGAAACTGCAAAAAGGACATACGATAGTCCAGACCACCAGGAGACACACACTCACACATGCTGGACGCTCTCATGCATTCTGTCACAATGCTGAAGTTGGCAAAACACAAACAATAAAACAGGGAGGGAAAGTCTTTTCTGGATTCAGAAAAGAATGTCAAAATTGCTTTACTGATTAATATCATGTTTCCAATGCAGCCACGGAGGAGAGAGTATGAAAATGAGTCTGAAACACTGATAACTAGCAACTTAAACTCAGCAGAACATCCAACCATCTGTGCTGAATAATTGCACAGTAACTGGCACTCAGTCAGCTGACAGTGTGTGTTTCTCTTCTGCTGGTCAAACAAAAAGACACAAGTAAAATCCCCGCACGGGTCCAATCATTCAACGTTACTCGCGGACTGCATGGCTGGCAAGAAGCCAAAATGTACTGCGTGCTATAAAATGAACACGGGGTTCACTTTGAGTCCAGGTTCAGCCTTGAACACTGGTTATTTTTTCCTTGCCCAAGGCAATTTTGCACACCATGCTCCACGTCCCGGGCTGCAGAGTTACAAGGGTGCTGCATTTGTCTTGCTACACAAATATTGATATGGGTTGGCTGGGCTGAGTAATGACCAGCTGTTATGTGCAGTATCAATAATAAGGGGGGTTATATGTTCTTTGCATTCTACAACAAGTGGCGGTGTTCCTTCCCCCTCTACTCCTTTACGTGACACATTTTGCACTAAGTGGATCTATCACTGTTTGTTTAAGGAATGTTTAGGCAACTCCTTTTCAATCACACCTCAGGGCCACGTGTCAGGTTTGCCTGGCACTCCTAGTGTAATTGATGCTATGCATATCAACTCAAAATACATTTAAACTCGTTGTTTTGCTGCATTTGGTATGGCAATATTGTCATATGCAAACTATTCACTGAAATTATAGCAATGCAGAAACATTCCCTGTTCTCTCAGAAAAATATACATATTAATAAATTATGAAAATTATTTAAAAGCTACTTCCACTCTCCACCTTCACACAAACACAAGTCATCTCAAATCAGTGACCGGTACAGTGCAGGAGTCTGTGTGAGCCGCTGAGCTTGTGGTGGCCTGTGTTCACCATGTGGTGGAGCTGAGTGATGGTTTCCCAAATTCAGCCTTAACCAGAACGTACAGCAGGCAGGCACAGCCATGTGCTATGTTTGCTCTCGCCGTGAGGGTTAGAACGATGCTTTGACTTTATTACCCACGATCGTCAGCTTTCACTTTCTGTCCGTGAAGTCAGTACGAAAGCTAACATTTCTAATAACTGCGTTTTCCTCAGAGATTTTGCAAGAGCAGGTCGGAGCTGTGTTAGCATGCTTGGTGCAACACAGGTGGAAAAAGCTCATGCTATAGCACCTGACATCAGATACAGTAGGTAGCTCGGACAAAGCTAGCAAACTGCTTTCTAAAATGGGTGTGAAAGTCTCCTCTGCAACACAGCAGGCTTTTGTCTTCCTCCTCTTCATACTTTTCTGTCTCTCTCTCACTGTCTTTAGCTGTATCCCCCCTCTCGTTCTCTGCCCTGATGTCTTTGTCTGCTTCCTGTCATGCATTCCCTCATTTTGTACCCCCCCATATTTATTCACGCTTTCTTCTTTTCTTTTTTTTTGCTCTCTCTGTCCATCTACATCTGCACCCCTCCCCTTGCTCTCCCTCCCTAGAAGGCACACATACACAGATAATACTGCGGCTACATGCTGCTTCGGCAACATACTGCAGCAGGCAAGCATACTCCACTGCAGCCGTTTAACACAATAGCCATTTCTCTTATGACCTTAGGATGAAAAGCAGCTCTCTGCATCAAAAAGCAAGCACATTTAACTCAAACAGGTATCTTTAAATGCAACCTCATAGGCAGAGAAGGCCCTTTATTGTCACAAACATTCTCTGCAAGCGCCATGTGTCTTTTTTGCCTCAACATGTGCTGATTTCAGCTCTTCATCAGCATATGACAATCACAGCACCGTGCACTGTTTGCCGCCGTTTCCTTTTATTGACGTATGTAGTTCCTGAGAAGCCCTCCCCCTGCCTATGGACATACCACCCCTGATTCGCCCTGTCTTGCCTTCTCCCCTGAAGCATGACGGAACTAGGCGTGCTGTTGTAACACAATGGGACTTCTTTTTTTTTATTGAACAGTGAACAGACACATTCGTACATACACAAACAAAAACACACGGAGACAGGCATCTGATGATCACGGCACATGATAGGACACACAATGATGCCATTGTATTCAGGAGTGATTTAAGGAGACGTCAGCGCTGACAGACGGCCACACACAAAAATGTGAAGACGTGTCTGAAATTCAAGGGAAGGGGCACGCATATTCACTGTTTTAAGCTTTTTTTCCCCACTCTGTTTTAACTGTGAGTACCCCGTTCATCAAAGCTGCCTCACGTTTTGCAGCAGATGCAGGGATATCATGTTTTAACCAGTGTGTGCTCTAAGTAAAAACACTGTCTGCTGTACCGTATCATTGCTCAGTCATGTTTTATCCATTGTGGCTACTGTAGGTCTCAGCCCACTTGTTCACTGCTTTGTAATATTATATTTTCTTTGATATCGTTGAATTACAAGCACTTTTGCCTGCTAAGATCATCATATAGAGTTTCACGGGACACCAG
Source organism: Plectropomus leopardus (assembly GCF_026936395.1). Lineage (NCBI taxonomy): Eukaryota > Metazoa > Chordata > Actinopteri > Perciformes > Serranidae > Plectropomus > Plectropomus leopardus. Next base: position 23,500,678 of record NC_142190.1, read on the forward strand.
TCACATGTTCATAAGCCTTCATTAAACACTCAGGCAAACAGGTGCTACCACCAGGGATTCCCCCGACCTTTGCAGGATGTACAGCATGATTTAACCTATTTTCCTTAATTGCCATTAAACATAATTCTTACTCAGTGATTACCGTTTAATTTTTCATAATGTTAGCACCGCATGTCTGGGGCTTTGGATCTTGCATCACTGACCCTTTAAATATTACACGCTCATGAGTAAAGAGGAATATATCATTACCCTGGAATAAAGCCAGGTGTCATAACAAGCGTACAGTATACTGTAAGTTACACGATCCGGCTATAAAACTCAACTGAAGCTTTTTAGATGTCAGAAAATAAAAAAAGAGGCAATGTGACGCCCCATTTAAATACAAGATGGATGACTTCTTTTCTGCACAATTGTTTGCTGGAAATCAAACTTGCATGTTGGAACCACTGAGAATCTCTGTGTTTTCAAACACAATGGGGCCTTTCTTTATCTGAAAAGAGCTGCTACTCTAATAATGCAGCTCAGCTTAAGTCTGCTAACTGTAAACAATAGCGCTAAAAGGTGGCCTTGACAAATATAAAGAGAGAAGGGGGAGTGATTATAGTGCCTGAATGTGAATACAAGTACACCGACGGATGGCTTAAGTCTAGTCCCTTCACTTTTCCTTACTAACTTCACCTCTCATGCCAGTGTGGGACGTCAGAGATCATCCTGCTGTCAAGGTCAGCAATGAGAATGAGAGTATCTCCTATCTGGTGTGATTATTTTCCAGTCAACCCAGTCGCTAGAATAAGTGTTGGCACTATGGAAATTGTCATAAGTTTCATATGTAGTGGGTATGTTAGACCTCACGTTTCCTTTGTTTACATTTTTTAATTGTACGTTTTGACAGCATGTAGATTTAGGTACAAAACCCATTTAGTTAGAGTTGGAAAAATATGTTGGTTCAAAATACCCAGTTCGGATGCTACAAACATGGCTAGAAATGTCGTATACTCTTGTTAAAGTATATCCACATTTTTTGCTATGAACCAATCTGCAAATGTCAATGCTTGTCATTCAAAATACCTGCTGGTGTTGCTACAAACTACAGCTGGAAATGTCCCAAACTCAAATAAAAAAAATATTGCCACAAACATGGCTGGAAATATCCTAGCCTGTCGTTAAAAAATAACCGCGCTTGTTGCTATAAACACAAATGAAAATGTCCTAAATTCTCCTTAAAATATGCCTGCTTTGTTGCTACCAGCATGGGTGGAAATGTCCCAAACTCCCGTTAAAAAACATCTACTTTTGTCAGTCCTAACACGGCTGGAAATAACCTGGCCTGTCATTAAAAAATACCCCTTTTGTTGTTGGCAAACATTGGTCTGCTGCTGTTTGTTACTTGGCAGCCACCTCACCTAAGTGTTATGTCCACCATCCCTTCCTCCTCCTGACGAGAAACTCAGCCCATATACATAAAATCTGAATGTCCTATGTATAAAAAGTACAAATGTAACATACCCATGGTTTGCAGAAATGCTCAATGCCCACATTTTATTCTGGTGACTGGGCTGTTCTGGTTCTCCAAAAGCAGAGTTAAACTACAATAGTATGGATATGCTGTCATGTATGTTAAGTTTGATTAAAAAAAACCCTGCATTGACTCTGCTCAGCATCACAGCCCCTTGTCTGCACAGCATCAAAGTCCTGAGACATTACTAAGCGGTCTTTATCCAGGTGAACAACCCATTTCTGACTCACTCGTGCCAGACATCCTGCTTTATAGTTCTCTGACAGTCCAGAACCAGATATCATCAAGTCTCCCCTTGATCGAGGCAGAGGCAAAGCTGCATGAATCGTATCTGCTCTGTAAGGTCCTTAAATATATTTTTTTAATACCGGCTCCATCCACTCAGACAACAAGCAACCCACAGCAGCCACACACTCACTACCCGCACTGCTTGGAACAAACACAAACTCACCACCCCACCAAATGGAAGCAGCTGTTATCAAAACTCTTTCATCTGCTACACTACTTTGCAAAACTCAGCAATGCACACACCACTACTGAACGAGCCTGTTAGATTCTATCACACACTCTGAAGACACTTTTTTTTCTTCTACAACTTTCATATGCTGTCGAGCTGTGTTTTACATTTTATACTCTATAGTCTGCCGCTCTTGTTGTGTGCTAGTGACGGTCAAAGGCACTGTGCAGTGTAGTTTTGTGGGATTTCACATTGCCAGCAGACTGCAGTGAATGAAAAACTGAGAGATCTCACCATCCACTGCATTTAAATTCCATTTATCACCAAGTGCAATGTACTGCTCCACTGATTAATGGGCCACAGCCACATGTGTGGACAGTTGCTCTTCATGCATGTTACCACTGTTACATGCCTGTTTGCGATGGCCCCTTTTCATCTCTCATTTGGCAAGAGAGCAGTCGTGACAACATCAACAGTGTACATCTGCACCACTTCACTTGTTGCTTAGGAGTCAGTATACTCACTGCTTTGGACGTTAACAGTGCCAGTGGAGTTGTCCTTTCCCAGCGGGTTCTCCACCACACATGTGTAATTCCCAGAATCCTCCAGTTTTGCTTTGCTGATCTGGACTCTGGAGTTTTTCCTGTGGGAGACAACACTTGCACAGCTGAGTCAGGGGAATCAGGGCAGGGAGGAAATAGCATGGAAACGCAACAAGTGGAAACATGGGGGACAGAGAGGCAGACAACAGGGCAAGCAGCAGCATGGCAACAGCTCTCTGCTTTGATAGGGATACAGACTCACTCACTGTGGGGCCACATTTAAGGGGGTGGGGGGGCAGCCTACAATAAGAAAGTATAGGATCAAGTGTTAAGCTACCAAGCGTACTGTATTATAAAAGGGGTTATTGGTTTTACAGCCTATGTCAATATCCTTACATCAGGAGGAGCTTTTACGCCAGTACTTAAGTTTTTACATGCTCCAGGGTTTTTTCTACTAAGAAATGCCAGACAAACTAACATTTTTCAGATATTCTCTTAAATCGGTTACCTTACTTTATTGGCCGACCTGACTGAGAGAGAAGAATCAGGTAGGGATGCACAATAATATAAGCACATCGTCAGTTTCAGCAGATAGAGGCTTTAAAGTGAAATGTTGTAATCAGCCCTAAATGAACATTTCTGCCGATATGACAGGCCAATGGGATGACACTTTAATTATGTAACTTTAATTATTGAAATTAGGTCAAATTTGCTCTGGTTGTGGCTATTTCTCAGGATTGTCTCAGTGAGAGCATAATCCTTGCCTGCTGTAGGAGGCATTTCACAGTTTGGTTTGAGAATATTACATTAAATAAAAATCGACATGGTTTGCATGTACCTTAGGTTTAAGTAGTTTTCTTATTTTGACCAGTGAATGTGTACATTTTAAAAAGAATTGCATTTTATGTCTGCATCTGTCACTGGGCTGGCATAAAAATGTATTTATTGTTTCCAGTACATGCACGGGACAGAAATATAACAGGGCACAGTACTGTCAGTTTTTGTCTGGTTTAACTCTTGTGATTAAATCACCTAAGTGCATAATTCTAAAATGTTGTGTAGCAATAGTCAAAAGTTGGCAAAATGACACTGCAAGATCAATTTCACAAAGGGCAAAGTCTAGCTGAATTTAACAAACACTAGCCAGTTCTTGTATGCCAGCCAATAAAACATGCCTTCTGATATCTTGTGAATGTACTGAAGGGTTGGTGTGTTTTATTACCTCTAAATGAAACTTTTTTTTTTGTAGATGAGAAAGATAAATATATAAGGAGGGATGAATCGGCATGGTCTAGTATAAATCATTACACTAAATTTCAATAAAGAAAAAGATCTTTGTTATCTCAAATATTGAATAAATGTTTGTATTCAACTTCTTTGTTGATATTGATTTTTAAATTAGTTTCAAACTGCAGTTTCCTGAAAAACTGCATTAGCATAGTCTGCTGATAATGGCAACCTTGCTTCGTCTTTGGAGTACCTCTGTCTCTTTTCGTCTGACTCTGTTTATTTTGGGTTTACAGGACATGGGTGACTTGTACTCACGGGCTGTTCTTTATTCGGACTTTTTTGCTTTTCTTCAGCTCGTTGCCATCTTTGAACCATCTGTAGGTGGGGTGAGGGTTCCCTGTGGCCTCACACTTTACTATGAGCTTGCTTCCCTCGTCCACTATTATTGGATTCTTCATCGGTTTTAACTTTGGAGCCGCAGCTAAAAAAGGAGAGACAGAAAAAAAAGTCAATTGTTATTAACCACTATCGACTCAAGTGTGATTATAGTTTAGTTTGCACTGTTTGTTTCTGATTGTGTGCTGGTGTTTTAGGAGAAACGGTGAGACAAAAAAGGACAAAGCAGCAGAACCAATCATCATCTCTATGGACTGAGCCAACAACTCTCTCATGTGACCACCAGATGTTGTCACTAGAGACATTATCAACTTTACCTCAGACTAATAAACAGGCTGAATTTCACTCCAGCTTTGCTGCTATAAAAGCACCTGAAGCAATATTTAGCAAACATGCACAAGTTGATGAAGAACATTTGCAACCGCAAACTCATGCGTAATTAACTGCATGGTAAACAAGAAAAGCCAATAAAATTTTGATACTATAATAACTAGTTTGTTGTGACGACAACGTCAAAAAGGAAAATCTTTTATCGTGACCCTTTCATCTGCTGCACTGCTGTGCAAAAACTCTTATTAAACTGTTTATTATGTGTTATGTTTAAGAAACAAATAATAATTGTCTTGGTATATTCCATAATTTCTTGCAACTTTTCTCCTTACGAGAAAAAAAACTAATTGAAATATGAAAAATGATCTTTGTCCAAACGCACACATGCATGCACACACAACACACACTCACACAAACACTTGCCAGCTGACAGCTGCACACATGTTTAGGAGAAGACTCATCCAGGGCGGAGTGAGAGAGAAGGGGTGAACAAGGGTCAACCAGGGGCTGCCCCCCTCTCTCTCTCTCTCTCTCTGACACACAAACACTCTCTCTTCATGTGTAACATTTACAATTTCATGCATATGCTAAACTGAGTAGTCCTGCAAATTACAGCTGTTTGCTGTGCATTGCCTCTAAAGGGTGACGGCAGAATGGAGACAAACAAAGCGTGACAAGCAAAGTGAAGGATGCATAGGTAATGACTTCAATTAAACATTGAAATAGAGGTGCACCAAAATTATCCCCTGTCGTCCTCTTTTTTGAGCGGCTGTCCTACTTCACTGACCTGGTAAAGGCGACATGTCTGCACAGAGAGGGAAACCTTAATGATGCTGCATTTTTCATTTTCTTTGTGGATTTAAGTGGACAGTTGTGATGGATTCGGGGTAAAATTGGGTCTAAAGCAGCATCTCACACTTCTAATTTGCCACTGACAATGACAGTGTGATGCGTGTCTAAGAATCTCAGCACATATGATAGTGTCATAAATACAAAATCATCATAATTTGCTACATTATTTTGAAGGAGTCAGCCCATGTCAATTCTGCAGAGGTCTCTTTTGTTTGTCATTGATCCTAACTAAGCTCACAGTATCAGCCACAAACACAAGTAATCGCAGACAGTTTTGTAAGCCTGGCAGATGGAGATATTAAAGAGCATTGTCTACAGCAACCCTGTCATTATGTCTTATGGGCCCTGCCACCTCTGGTCGCTTGGCCCTAATACTCCTTATATGGGTCAGAGGTCAAAGCCCTTAATTACAGCCATGGATCACTTCAGAAGCAGGCACTGAACGATTCCTTGGTTAGAGAGTAGAGGAGTAGATGCCGTCTAGATTATTTTAGATATATGCTATGTATGGAATTGGTTTAATTTGTACAGTGGTCTCAGAGTGATGATCCTTTGATGTTTACTGACATCTTGTTTCACAGTAATTATAATGATTTCTTAAGTTTATGACTTGAGCAGCATCAATGTGTCCATTTTAAGGGGTACCAGTGGCATAAAATACAAAGATAATTCACATTACAAGCATACATGATTATTCAAGAACACTAAACACCACATATACTAAAAGAGCTGTCTGTCTGATGTTCGCTTTGGGCCGATTTTCACTGGAATCACAGATAGCGAAATGTCAAATTTAAAATAGCTCACAAACAGCTCAGATCAATGGAAAAATAACTATTCTTAGTTCAATAGCAGCTATTTGTTACTAAAATTACTCTGTAGCTGGTAAGACAGTGCACTTTTATCTGTGAACAGCTTCCTGTTGGAAAATGTGAGTGATGATATTCATGGCGTTTTGGAAAATAAAGACAAAGATTCTAACACAAGGCAGCGGTGGTGCCTTTGCGCTGTGGCACACACTAACCTTAATAAGCTTATTCTCAGGACGAGTATTTGTGCTAAGATTGCTCCAGCAGTTAGTTCAAGATTGTATTGTCCTAAAAGGATTTAGAACAATAAGAAATTGTAAAAAGCTATAACATTATATAGCCTGCACGCACACCCTGTTTCACCATTTCAAATCAACTCTGCAAGAAGTCTGCCTTTATCGCTAGCCTCCAGCCAGACTGTATACTGAACATGAGACTCCTGATGCTCCAGATGTTCTTCATTAGACATTTTCTGTTAGTTCACAAACGTAATGTACTATATGGGACTTGATGTTAAATAAAGATCAGACTGCAAAATGCTTTATGGTCCACTGATCTCCCTAATTTTCACATTATGCTGTCTAATGGATACTTGCCAACACTGAATCAGTTCTACTGTATGTTATGACATGTGTGTGATATATATCTACATGTGCAATGTTTGATTTTCAGCTTCATCACACATTTTCATGAGCTGTAACTTAAATTTTCGAAACTGGCTCAATGTTGAGCAAGACGACTCCAGCCGTGAAACAGGCTACAGTGTAATCACTCTAGGCATGTGTACAATGACAGTTTAATACTGTTAAAGAGCTTTTTTCCACCAATAACCGGCTCAGATTATTGTTTTAAGTGTCTGACAACTTACAGAAAGGATTCCTGCAGAAATAGACTTTTTGGTTAAAGAGTAAGATCCTTTTCATTTAACCAGAAACAGCCCAGAGAGCACTATCACCAAAGCCACCAGACTCCATTTTTTAATTAAACAACAACAACATAATAATAATAATTTCATCATCATAAAAACACACTTAATTCAAAGTCAAAACAAAGTAAAAGTCGCAAAAACTGTCTTTGTTAGTCTGACCACCGTCCCAACAATCACCAACTCTGGTTTGGTTGCTAAAATCACTTAACTCACACAGGCAGAAGTGAAAATGACTGTTTATTTAAATAGAGTCTGATGTATTTGACAATAGCAATTTTGGGGGCTGTTTCTGGTCAAACAAAAAGGTCTGTCTGTATAGGGATCCTTTTGATAATATTTTCAGACACAAAAAACAACAATCTGAGCCTGTCAGTGGCAAAAACATGCACTTCTAGTAACTGTAAATCTACAGTGCGATAATATGCCCCAAGTGGTTACATTGTTGCCCATTTAAAAGCTGCAGTGCTCTCGCTCAATACTGGACAAATTTGAAAAATTGTTGTTCCTATTACTCACAAAAAACATGAGACAATTGGGTCAAGGCTAAATACGAAAGTAACCCATTAAGTTACAAAATTTAATTTGGCAAAAAAAACTTTTATTTGAATCTAATTACAAGACATAATTGTATACTGCTGCATCTAATGACTTACGAAACTTAACAGGACTGCAGGCTCTCCAGTATGCATACATACACACTCAGCTCTGCCAGACTAAACCCAGCACACTGCCTGAGGAAAGCCTTGTCAGTCATAGTCAGAGAACAGCAGGAATGAGGTTGCACCATACAGAAAGAATATTTAGTACTTCGCCTGGACACAGTTCTGTCCTTGCCAAGTAAATTAAACAAGCTTTGTCCTTGCCTGGAAAAGATACAGAAACACAGGACTGCACTTCTCATCAACCCACTAAGCCAGATGTGTAAGAGAGTCAGCTCCATCTACAGGGTACACTTCTAATGAAGACACAGGAGTCCATCAGTCTCTCTATCTCCAAGATGCAGATGCTTAATGCTATACTGAATTAGAGATTAGTCTTCACATCCATTTTAAATTATGTCTTATTTGATTAATAATCTTTCCAGATCCTTTATCTGCAAAACGCAAAATAAGTTAACAAACCAATAGCCTCTAAATATCCATAAACTTCCTAACAGAACATACCCTGACAGCTTGGTCACTGATATACAGTAGTTTACAGTAGTCTCATGACTGGAATGACAGATATGGAAAAAACAGAACGTCATAAAGAAGATACATCGACGGCCACAACTTAAACACAGTACAATCAAGTCACCGTAATCAGCATAGAGCAAGTTAATTTTACCAATTGCAATCAATGTTTTCCAACAAGAAATAAAGAGTGATTGTCACTGGAAATAGAATAATTTCTTTGGGACAAATGGTTATCTCATTTTCCATTACACCAGTGGAAAAAGTGTCAGGCAGCAATGATAAACCCTTGCCTCAACAACAGCCTGATTCTCTCTTTTTGAAGCAGAGGGGCAGCTGCAGACATGGACTATAAAAACCAAATTTGAGAATAGAAGCCTAACCGGCGTGTCAACAGCTCATGCCTTGGGTAGCAGTTGGAAACCTCAGCCCCAAAAAAAGAGGTTCAAAAACAAAGTAACTTGATGAATTAACAATGCATTGCTCGTATTATTGAGTTAACATTTCTGTTTTACTTCCAGAGGCTTAGAAAAGGAATCTGAGGCATGCCTTTGTGTTTCCCCTTCTAGACAAAGTCTCCCTGATTACTCTGGTGTTATGTCACTTCACTGCACGTTGTCAAAAGACAAATTACATGGTGAGACGGCCAGAGAAATGGGTTCTGCATGTGGGAATGGTCTTCAGACACTGCACACTAGTCACTGTAACACAACATCTGTTCGAGGAGATCATTTCAACAGCCTCCCACCACAACCAACACACTTTCCCCAAATAATTATCTGCTACATTGTTTATATATGACTCAAAACACCCTACTTCGCTCTCACTAAACTATACAGACATGATACTAAGAGTGTTTCTTTGACTTAATTTAATAACGTGTTTTGTATTTCTCTGCGAAAGTGAAATGAAGAAGTCCAACACTGCATGTAGACATTAATCATTTTGCATATTCTGATTTGGTCAATGCTCAACTTTGTACCTACCATATAGATTTTCTGTATACATCCTCTATTCATAGCAGGCACTTAAGTATAGACTAACCATCAAAACACTATGCATAGACTTCTGGTTTAATCCAAATATTGACTGAAAACGGTGTACTATTACTTTGGATAAATTAGAATAAAAAATGGCCGAATCATTTGTATTAGCGTACAAGCAGCAGAACTGGTCTCCATTTGTAGTTTGGTACCCTTTGGAACCAAAATTCGAAAATAAAGCTCCTCACTGCATTATATGGTCACTGAGCTAATTGTCTAGATGTCTGCAGTACCACACCATACAGCATACTGTAATAGGACAAGCTGCCAATTTACAGACTTGATTTTGTAATCGGATATAAATTTTTGGCCTTTCAGATCAACCACATTTCAAACTGGATTACTGAAAACAGTTGAAGCAAACATGTAAATTGTGTATAAGTATCACTCAATAGCTTACTGTGTGAAGGAACGGATGGATATTCCAACTGAGTGACAACAAGTTCCTGTAATTGACAAAGTGTGGACATCACAGCCAGCTCTAAAAGCACCGACATGGAGAGCAAAAAACTGATCCAAAGTTCACAAGCTACCAGATGCTGAACTGAGATCTGCTTCACAAATACAATATTATTTCAGAACGACACATGAAATAAAATTAGTTTTCAATGAAAACTGTCTAATACAATGGTGTATTAGGGCCATTGTAGGTAAAACTATGAGGGTACTATTTAGAAAAAAAAGTCAGAATTTCCTAAAATTAAACACTTCCAAAAAGTTTTGGGTTTTTTTTGTGTAGGAACCACATCACTTTGCATGGTTGGACCAGCTTCATCACAAAAAGACGCCACTGGTAAAGAAGGAATCGCAGCAGTGAGACATTGATTGACAGTTGTTTAAACGTCTAATCCAGGTGTCCCGCTATGGTAAAAAAAATTACGATGGGAGGTGTACTGATATCCGGTATGCTACCCGGCCATCAGCTGGACGTCCTTCCTAGTAGTCCTCACAACGATGAGATAGAACGTTAACACCAATTGGCCTAATCAGCTGCTCTGCAGAGGTAGATGTATATAGTGTCGATTCAGCACCTTTATACTGTACATCCTACAGACTGAAAATAATAAGTCAACTAAATCTAAAAATAATAGTCAACGTTGACACAGGACACAAACCCCAGTCTCCTGGGTCAAAGTCCTGTGCTTGACCCACTGATTTACATCTTCCTCCCTACATGGACTTGCTGCTCTTTATTACGTCATGTGACTTTTTGGGAGGAAACCCTCCCAGGCATATTTCTCTTAAATGTGTGACTTTTACCTCAGAGAATTTCTTATTTTTTCTCACAAATGTATAACTTTATAATCTCGGAGAGTATCAGAGTTTTGTTTCTTTTTAACCTAACTTTAAGAGTTTAATTCAGATTTTTTCCTCAAATATTAACCCCTTACTCCTGGCTCTGTATTATTTTATTGTATTTTTTTAACCAACATTGGTCCTAATAGTCTGGTCTAATGTCTAAAAAAATGTGAAGTAAGATTACTACTTTTGCATCATCTGCACTATCCACGAAGCAGAAACTCTTCATTGAGCCCTTGTCAGAATGTTGAAGTGGTTTCTGTCTTACATTGCTCTATTGCAATAATGATTGTTGTAACATCTCATGACCCATTTTCTGCTCTGTCCTGGTCTTACTGCTAGTAAATGATTTTCATGTTCAGGAAATGTTCATACTATTTTTATTCACTGTAGTGTTGCTTCGCCAGAAAGCTGCATGCAAATGCTGCATAACATTAGTAATTTCCATAACATTTGGTGTTCAGTGGCAGCTACATGATGTACATATAAATTATTATAATGCTCAAGTTATCTGACCAAATTTAGCAAAACATTTAGATAAACCTGCCTGTTCCCAAGTACTGTTTGTACGTATACATACAAAAAGTAAGGCACATTGTTAATATATAACCAAGCAATCATGAGCCAGTAATTCATGTATAGCCAACATAATCAGAAAGGCTGCAATCACGTAACCAATGTGCTGATGACACAGGACGTTCCCCCTGGAGACTGGTGTTTGTGTCCGATGTGAAACCAAATGAACCTGGTCATTATTTTAAGTAATGTCTTCATCATGTTTCAAACAGTTGTATGAGCATACGCTGAGATTAACAACTAACTTTGCTTCATTAATTACAAATTCTATATTAACCATCAATGAAATTACTACCTGTAATTCTAACAGGTTGTGAATACTACTGAATCCATTGATGATCACCACCCCAGTATATAGCTCTACCCAGCATTTCACCATGGTTCAATCTATGGGAGTCCACCATACAACACTGTCAGCTGACAAACACATTAACTCACACACACTCAATGTTCACTACAACTAGGCAATGTCAAATACAGGCTGGTTGGGGCACCCAGTAGCTCCCCTGGTAGATCCGGTGCCCCATGTGAAAAGGCTGCATCCTTGCCGCAGTGGCTGCAGGTTCAATTCAAACCTCTGTCCTTTGCTTCATGCTAATCCCTCTCTCTTCCCCTTTCACGCTTAAACTGTCCTCTCAAATAAAGGCAAAAAGCCTGAAAAAAATTGCCTTTAAAAATAAAAATAAAACTACAGGCTGGTGAAAAATGCCAAAGAGATATGCCTCTCATGAGTTGTTATATCAGACCAGATCAAATACTGTATTACACTTCAATAGTTATCAACAGTTAGAAAGAGCAAAAAATGACTCTAATGGGATTACTCCATCTCTGTTGGATGTGTAATACCCTTTCAGATAGATACAGTGATTTGGATTAAATCTACATCTGCCCTCCCCCTAACATGGTCAGCAGGCACTTATACACAGATTTGAATTTTGCTTAATACCACTGACTAATTTACAAAAAAAGGCAACATAAATAAAGTGAGAGAAAGATGGAGGGCTGGGAAATGTATGTTGGTATGTCAAAGTGCAAAGTGATGCCAAAAATGGCTAACACTAAAACAGCACAGCCAATCTCCGAACCCAGGGACTCAAGTCTGACTATGAAAAAGCCTCTGAGGGTGAAGGCCAATATTTTGGGCAGATCTGGCATAGTCGGTGGATATTTGAGCCAAGGCTTCCTCTTTCGTGCATCGGTTATTTTGTCTAATCTCTAAAACGGGTACCTGCATATGAATCCAGATAGAGATCAAAAAAAAAAAAAAGATAATATCACGCTAACTCATCATACGATTGCAGATGGGTTCTGAGAACTGGATTTCAGCCAATATGTTACGCCTCTCTCTGCCTTGGTCAAATCTACTCAAACTACAACACTTCTGACACCAAAATCTTGTTTCATCACCTACAGAATCTGCATACATATGCAAAATCTGTTTCTAGAGATAATGGCACAGCAAACTAAAGTGCATAACATGCACTCACAACATTAAATGGAAGCTCTTTGGTTAACCAGAAAAGTTTCATCTGCAGATTGCTTTTGGATTAAAAGCTTGTCATAATTTGTCTCTTGACATTTTCTTTGAGAACCACCCTTCAAGAGACTTCTAGCTTACCTATTTGTGGTTTTGATTATCCATGATGACACTATCACTAGCAGTGAAGTTAACAAAAAACCATATCTCTATATGCATGGATTTCCAAACGTTTTATAGGCATTGTAATGCCGTGTATATAAAGGTCAGTTGAAGTTGTATTAGCTGGCTTTTAGATTAGTTTTCCATTTCTTGTTTGTACCAGCTCACTAAAAAACAATTTTGTAAGAGCAATCATATGAAGCAAGATCATACCTGAATTGGAAGCTGAGGTTGTCTGAGGCTTCACCACCACCTCCTCTGACGACTGGTCTCTATAAAACATTTTGTTGCTGAATAATTTAAGTAGCTCAGTTTTCATTCAGAAGGTGTGGTAGGTGTAAGTACATGAGAAAAAACATCTGGCACAAAATGAAGGAGCCAATTCTTTACTTCCGTAACTAATTATTACCACCCTGACTACGCACGCAAATCCAGTCAGAAAGGAACTTGTTGTGCTTTGTCCTGGCATAATATAAGATGGATGGCACGAGTTTATGGATTACAACATCATCAATAGCAAAAGGATATTTATGTAGGTCAGGCAGACTGTGCAGGGATTTCTAACTACTACTGAAAAAAAGAGAGACATACATTCATGTTGCTGTGCATTAATGACAGATTAGTTGAAATGCCTGCAGCAATTTGCACTTCTTGTCTTATTCCTAAGAAAGACAACATTGTTCCACAGTTTTTCCATCCCTTGGGGGTCTTTTCCTCCCAAATAAGACTGACATTTTTACAAAAATGTCTTCATTAGGGTTTGCAAAGTTTTCCCTCGCTCACTCGGGGCTGTTTCATTAGAAAAGTCCTGCAACATTATTTAAAGAGTGTCAACTTTCAGCCACAATATGCATGCCTTATAAAAAAAAAAGAGACGTGAAAGGAAGTCATGTAAAATTGCAGCAGCAGAGTGCAATAAATCAACAATTTGAAATACATTCTGGTCCAAATACTGAACACGTCATAGCCAGAGAAAGGGCAATTATAGCTGAGAAGTACCTGCTGTGAGGTGATCTCCTTCAATAAATGTGGGAAAAATAAGTTCTTAGGGTACGTATGGTACTAGACAATACTGTCTTGTTCCTATGATGTCGGTGATGGTTGACTGACATTCTAACAACCTAAACAGAGCGCTCATGGGCTGGATTATATGCAATTACATTTTGACACACCTCATCCACACAGGAACTTGTACAATGCATTCATTATCCACATTGCAGCATCCAAAAAGCGTATAGATGTAAAAAGTTGAGCTGAAATTGTATCTCAAAGAAGCTGAAATAAATATCAAGTCTAGCATTCAAACAATCTGAAAAATGTAAAGCACATGAGAGCCATACTAGCAGCCATGATCAGTGTCGTATTTAGCACATTCAATGCCTTAGGCAAGCTTCCCCCCACCGTCCCCTAAAAATATTATCTTTAATACTTACTGTATTTATTACAAACAAGAACAAGAGCTAATAAAAAAAAAATCAGCACATATAGACAACTAAGCTAACAAGCATTGTAAAAAAAAAAATGTGTACTGTGTTCTGGATGACTTTGGGGGATTGGGCATTTTGGGTGGCTGCCTGTATCACCGATAGGAAGATCTGCCACTGGCCATGACTACATGTAATAATTAAAAAAAAAAAAAATGATGACCGGGTCCAACACAACTTGACCAGGTGCGAAAAACCATGTCTGAAAGCTCTGAGACCAACAGTGGATCCCTAGCAAACTGTCACACTGATAAAAAAGACTTTAGTTTCTTAAAAAAAAAAAAAAAATCTAATCTTAACTTCTCGTTTACTTCAACCTTAGGCTAAATGTTACTTTCAGGTAGCACTTGAGAGACAAACAAAGATTGTCCATATCCATATTTTGGTGGATACAGTGTTGGGGAGTGACAAGTTACATTTAATTAAAGTACAAAATAACTGTAATTGTAATCAGTTACAATTACTGAGAATTGTTTTTTATTAAAGTACTAATCAATATGTTAGTTATAACAAAAGGGTTACATCTGAATATATTCTTCTTGGCTAAAAGTTTATTTGTGAAATATATCATTCATTCTGTGGCTTTGCATCTTTTCGTCGCGCAGGAGTATTTTCTAAGACTATTTTCTGACATTTCTGGCCTACTCGCCCGTTTAAAAAAACTGTAAGAAAAGTAATCAAAAAGTACAATCATGTAATAAGTTACAATACCTTTGATGAAGTAATAAAATAGTTACATTACTAATCACATTTTAACAGGTAACTAGTAATTTGTAACCGATCACATTTGAAAAGTAACCTCCCAAACACCAAATGTGCACTCCATATAATGCCACACAGTGAAACACAGAAAGAGAGACAAGACTCTCTGTTTGTCTTTCTGATTACATTTCAATACATTTTGGTCCAACTATGCTGTTTAGTTAGCACACCAGCAAACCAAGCTAGCTCGCTAAAAGATCTGTCATTGTCTTTTGAACTAAGCACAGACAACAGACATGGTAGATACAGGTAGCTGGCATAACTAATTTAATACATCTTTAATTAGTACATAGATCACGCATCGCTGCACTTCTGGTTATGCAGACTTGTTTCAAGATTTGCAAACTTCTTTTGAACAGGATTTATTGATAAACCACATCCTCAAGAAGGTGATGCTACTTGTGGATAATTACAAAACTGTCAGCATTTATCAAAGAGCCTAATCAGACTGACGTAGAGTATCCATCTTTAAAAGCGGCGTTTGGGTTTCTCTCTTTTGATTTGGGATGACCCGTTTCAGGGCCTAAGGCTCAGAGCACACCTGAGGTGGCACGTCAAGTCAACCATAACTACAGAGCAGACACAACAAGCATCAGCCATGAGGGTATCATCAATTTGGCCCTCCTTGGAAGCTCCATTTTACAATGGGTAAGCAGCACTGAGTTTACACAGGTTACCCAGTTTTGTGATGAATGAATTTCATCTTATTTTCAAGAGGAAAATAATGATTCAAGATGAGCTGACACATTAACAGCAGTTACACTGTTCAAATTCATATAGCTAAAATTCTTCTTTTTTTTCATTTGTGTCATTTTGTGAAAAGTATATAAAATAAACCAGGCAGCTTTTCTCTGCATGTGTACGGCAGCTGTGCACGCTGATTAACAAGGACGCCAAAAATATTCTGCATTCCTGTGTAGTTCAGGGAGCTGTTTATCCTACATGTTTACAGATCAAAATCAAGCTTGGAACGTGGACAGGTAATTTTCATATATTCAACCTTTCATGGGTAATAAAACAAGAAATTAACCACAAAACTCTAAAACCTCACAAAATTGTCTACAAAAAAGAAAAAAAAATCTTGAAATCGCTAGACTCAATCTCAAGGATTATCGGTCAGAAGCTGACTAGAATGACATCAGCGGGTACAAAATGGCCACCAACATCAAGAGATGCTGACTAAGATACAGTATCTGATGAAACCCAGAATGAATGGCTACAGTGATAATGATGGTATTGTCCTTAAAAGTGTCACTGAGACGGGGGCTGGGCTTCCCCCATGACCTAAGGTCAAACTACAGTGACATGCTGAAGCTTGTAGGATCCACTACTGAGCAAGCACATTGCTGGTTTGTGACTCTGAGAGACGAGCAGCACCCATACTATTCCAATGTCAAAGTAGCTTCCAGCAAATATACACACATACTTATGTTGGATGACTCACCACATACTCATAATTAAGGTGAAAGCAACTGTAGCAACCGTTGAGTGATTAAACCTGTCAAAAGGTGTGTAATGGAATCTTGCATTATGATACAAACATCACTTTCATGATAAAACTGTTAAAAAAGCTGACTTTTGTCAAACTTGTGAAATGTTGCACAGCATTTTTGAAAATGTGAATGAATTAACCAAAAAACTTTCATGCAGTTACAGCCAGTCGCTCATTTTCAGAGAGCTCACAATACAACTGTGAGGTCCAGAGCGAGTTTAGCTGAAACTTTAGTTGATTTTGTACACAAGTCATATCATTTGACTTCCCTACAACTCTAAAGTGCTGCCAAAACCAGATGTGCCTCTACACGCTGTCCACATTAGGAGACTGATCCATGTGACAAGTCAGCGGCAAGCTTTGACAAGCCAAGGGGATACTTACTTTATCCCACGCTTCTGGGATACAGTAACACTAACTTGATCTCACTCATCTTCTCTAAAACTCTCTCTCTGACACACACATAAACACATGAATATCCATAAAATGTTACAAAAAAAACACCAATCATTTCTTTTTACCTGTTTTAGGATCACCGTCTTTCTCCTTTTGTCCTTTCTTACCCCTGTTCTTTCTCTCTTTCCTCTCTTTCCTCTCTTTCCTCTTGTTCTCCGTCATGCTGTCACAAGAAAGTAAATCCTCTCAGGATAAGACACAGGAAGAAAAAAAACAGGTAGTCCTATTGGGAATGTGTGGCAAGTGGGCACCACCAGACTCTGAGCCTGTTAGAGCGTCTCTCCTCCTATATAGACTCACACCAATCAAGTACAGCAAGGAACCACCTACTCACAGCAGGGCAGAGGGAGAGAGAGAGAGAGAGGGAGAGGAATGGAGAGAGAGGGAGAGAGAGGGAGGGAGGGAGCGGGAAGAAAAATAGGAAGAGAAAGGTAGAGAGGCACTGCTCAAGAAGCTAAGAGGCGAAAAGTGAGAGAATACAGAGGGAGGGAGGGAAGAAAGAGGGAGGGAGCGAGGAAGGCATTTCCCATTGCTTTAAGGCAATCAACTGTTCCCTTACTGGATCTATCAGATAAGCAGTGGCTCTTCCAGGCCCTGCAGCCACAACTGAGGACGGAGAGAAGTCCGCACAGAAATCTGCCCATTCAAGCTCCACGGCCCTGCATGTAGCCATGTCTCTGCTCCTACCTTGGGAGCATCTTCTCCTTTCTAATGACCCATGCAAAAGTGCAGCGAGACCACTTAAGTTGTCCCCTCTGCACTGCTGACCCCACCCAGATAATTCAGGCGGAGACCTGCCCTTACCAGGTTGATGTCGGGGTCCCAAAACACTTCACATCTGGTTCAGATTTGCTGAGCACGAGATTCTATGGATATGTGTAAGAGAGAGCGCTGTGTGAGGTGCCGATTGTCAGATAGCAATCTGCGACAGACTGCTTCTTGCAAAATTACTTAAAATCATCTCTAGCTTCCCTAGCTGCTCCCCTTCCTCGCCTCTCTTGTCTGTCAGCCCCCCTCTCAGTACTACAGGCGAGTCCCAGCATGTCTGTGGTTGTATCATCAACTCTTTGACTGTCGCTCTTAGCCAGGTGTCATCACTGTCCACACAGCAGTAAGGATTTAGAACAAGCTTTTATCTTTTAAAAACTGACCTTTATGCAAATGATACCAGAAGTTGACCTTGTGCAAATAAGTGAAATCCAATGAGTGGGCATCTCACCTTAGGCAGTTTGAAAGCACAGATGAAAATAGGGCAACGAGAGACACATGTAAAGGTAGCACTGAGTGCTGTCCTGCCTGACGTTAGAGGGGACGAATTATGCAAATTTCTAATTGGTCAGTGTTAACACATCTGCGCTCTCGAGCCGCTGGACCATGATTGTAGCAGGGGAATGACTGTAACACAGTATAGTAGTAAAAGCTTCTAAATTGGGGCGCCCTCTAGCTCACTGGTAGAGCAGGCGCCTCATGTACACAGGCTATGTCCCTCAACCAATGATAAGGCCAATAATCTTTAAACAAAAAAAAAGAAAAAAAAGGGAAAAAAAAGAAGCTCCTAAATCAAAAATGTCAAAATTGGACATGTTTCAGCCGTAATATGATACAAAACCATGGAGAAATGAACAACATCTGCAACCCAGATATGATTTTTACTTACTCTATTTTATGGTTTTTACTTATTAAAGCTCATGGTTTTTAAAGATCCATTTTTTTAAAGTTCCATTTTTGCTAATTTCATATGTTCTTGTTTTTCTTCAATCAAACTGTAAAGCACTTTTGATTACATTTGGTTTGTTTGAAAGGTGCTATATAAATAAAATTTGATTGACTGATTGATTGAACATCTGCAACCCAGATTACAGGTTTTGTTAATGTTAGCATGTAGCTACATGTAGCACTGTACTTGCAGCCAGGGAGTGACTGCTATAGAATAGAGCGGCTCTTTCACACTCTCGCTCTTTCAGTAAAAGCCTCTGAACCAAAATCTCCACAACCAAACTTGTTCTAATTGGAAAATCACCTGAAATTGGGGAGAAATTCTACTTTGTGGCTACATGTAGCAGTGTGTAAGACTAGTGTACAACAGCATTTTCTACCATAAAATCAGCAATAAGAGCTTCAAACCAAAATCTTCACAACCAAATATGGCTGTGATCCAGCAGAAATCATACAGTATCATACATAATGAGGGAGAAATGAACAACATCAGCAACCAAGATTAGCCTTTCCCTGATGTTAGCATGTAGCTACATGTGGCAGTGTACTAGCAGTCAGGGGAACAACTGTATCGGAGTAAAGCAGCATTTTTACCAACAAAAGCTTGTATCCTAAAATCTTCACAACCATACATGTTCCATCAGGAATATGATCCAAAACCACAGAGAAATTAACAACATCAGTAACCAAAATGACATGTTTCCCTGGTGTTAGCATATAGCTAGATGTAGCAGTGTAGGCTATGTAATGTTAACACTTGCAATAGTGTGCCTGAAGCAGATGACCATATAAAAAAAATTGTCATAAGCTGACGTCAGCTTGTCTTGAAAGTAGTCAAAAAAAAACAAAACACTGGAAACAGAGTATTTAAATATGTCTAAAGTCTGAGGTTTTTGCTCACAGGGATTATTTTTACATGCGTTGATCTCATTATTTGAAACTTTGGCCATGTTTAGTATGAATGCAGTGTGACATTGACATAATACATATCAGAAAATAAGGAAAAGCATAATAGGTCCTCTGTAATACGAGCGGATATTTTACTCAGGTTTGTTTGAAACAATATCTAATGCAAAAACATGACCTAAACAACAGCAACAACGCTGCAGCTAATCTGTTTATCTACATTTGACATTGCCCAAACTCTGACCACATGATGATAGCATTATTAATTTAAAATGCTTTATCAAAGTAAGGTTTTTTCTAATTTCATGCCGACTGAACTAAGTGGCATGAAAACAAATACCCGCTGAAACAACAGCAGCGACTCTCAATGAAACTCGTATGTTTAAAAAAAAATCTCTAGATGAGTCATCTGCGGGGGCCCTCCCGGGGTTTGTCTCAGTCCAGCCCTCCAAGAACTCTTGACGTTTCTTGGGAGGAGGCGGCAGCAGCAGGGATTGGTAAAGGGGGCAGCAGAAGGGTCATGTCTTAACAGGTCAACACACTGAATAGCATAAACTTCATCTGTGGGCAACAAACCTAAAGGGGTCAAACCGAGGCCAAGGTCTGACATGCCAATCAAGTCTAATACAGTGCTTTTCCTACTTCAGAAACGAACTGCTCTTTCCTCTCTTCCCTGTGGTTGTTCTTGATGATCTAATCTGTCAGCAGAGGTAACTGAGGACTGGCAGGGGCTACGGTGTGTCAGAGAGCTGCCCCTGCTGCTCTCTCTCCCCCCACAACCTCAACACTCACTTCCTCCTCTACAATTCAACAAGATGAGACTCGTTCCCAGGCCCGTGTGTCTGTGGGTGGGCGTGCGGTTTATGTATGTGTCAGAAATGTGAGTATCTGTGACGTCAGGACAAAAGAAACGCCACTTACAGGATGATGGGATGTAGATTTAGACTGCTTGTGCTGCTTACAACATTTCTCAACCTGCTCCTTCGAGATCGCACAATTGTCTGGCAGAGCCACACAAGATGCAAATGAGTGAAACGTAACATTGGCTGACATGAGTTATGAGGGTGTACTGTAGGAGCACTGGGAGCAGGTTAACCTTGGGGTTAGTGTGGATGTCAATATGTAGCTCATCTCAAACTTTTTTGCAAACTTGCCATGCTGCTGCTGGACAGGGAGTCAATTCTGAAATTTGCATCGTGTAGCAGCATGGATGCAAAAATGGTTTCACAAGTTGCCACAACTGTGTCCCACATGGGAGAGATACATAATACATGTATATGCCAAACGTGCACAAGAGAAAGAGACGGAAATGGAGTCACTGTAAACTACACGCTGTAAGAAAATTAGGTTCGATTTGTTTTTTGGTTCATGAGATCGTGTTTTAGAGCAAGGTTGAACAAGGTTGATCTTTTTTATACGAGCTTGTGGAGTATAAGAAATGAACTACGTCTTTCACACCCAGACACAAATATGGTCATGGACATGTGCATCTAAATCTCTTTCTCTTTTTTTTCTTTCTTGTCTATTCAAAAGCATCTGCTGTTTTTCAACAGCCGTGGGCCGTCCTTGGATCAGGGTCTGGAGGTGGAGGGGCACAGTGGGCCAGTGTGGTGGGAGGAGCATCACTTGAAAAGCAAATCCAAAAAAAAAAAAAAATGGAGCCAACCCCTAAAAGTTCTGACATGGATCCTTTGTATGCCCCACTCATAAATGCTCCACAGGCCCCATCTCTGCCTGCCTCCTAATCCCTGCTCGCTTCCCGCCCTAAAAAGGGGAGACAGCTTTCCTGTATGATGGAGCGGAGCAGCTTCCTCCTAACAACAGCATACCTGCACATCATCACATTGATACCGCTCCACAGCACTCCTGCCCTTTCACAGGCACCAGAGTTTATCTTTTTAGACATAATGGCTTTAAACAGCCATTAGGTTGTGTTGTTTACATCTGTCTGCTTTTTTGCCAACAAAGTGTATATGAGCCTGAGGGGGGGGGGGGGGTTTAAAGTAAAATGTAGTGCCTGCTTTTAACATACATCTGTAGTCTTGACTCTTAGAGGTGAGGCAAGGGCAGCACGGAGGACATAGGACAGAAGCTCTAAAGCCTTTTTTACACAAAGATTGCTCTATAGGGTCGCTGCTTAGATCTTTCTTTATGCCACCTTTGCATTTTTACACAGAACCAAACAAGGGCGCCATCGTGCTGAAGACAGCATGGCGGCACTGCAGGGGCAAAAGAGACGTTCAGTGTTTCCCAACTGGTCCAGCCACGGGGTCCACATTTCTCCTTTGTCATTATTTCAAGGTCTATTCATAAGATAAATTAAATAATAAATTGCAAAAAGTTTTAAATAACAATATCATTATCATGGCAAGAACAACCATTTAACGTCCCTGTTATGCCAGTTAATCTTGTCCTCTGCTGGGAAGGTAAGGAGCTCCCGAATGTCATAATTTTTCCCAATCTGCAGATACTTACAGCAGCTGTTCTTCCTCTTTGACTTAGCGGCTAACTGCTGCTAGCTGCTTTTTAAAATTCTCCTGCTGTGGGTCGCATGCAAAACACATTGCCAAAACATCATACCCATCCTGCCCACAATATCATGCAGGCTGTCCCTTTTACATAAAAATTGTACCTTTTATACAGCTTGGCAAGGTGGCATAATGGCTTGATATTCCCGCCTTGAGGAGGCAGTGTTAAAGGGGCTTAAGAGAAACAGAGATGAAAGAGGATAAATAAAGAGGCTGGGAAAAAAGAGAGAAAGGAAGGAAAAGGGAGGACTGGAGGTAAAAAGTTTGAAAGAAAGATGAGATTTGGGTAAAAATAATGTCCTCTGTATGAGATAACAAAAGCAAAGCTCCACCTGCTGATACTCACCTTTTAACAAGGTATCCTCAGCTGACCATGCACTGAGGTGTGCTGCTGGAACAACACAAGCAGGATCACCGAAATAAAAACCTGCTCATCCAGCAGCAGGATCTGTTGTAAGTACAGACCAAGGAAAAAGCATAAAACACAGAAATATAATCTGATTCATCACGCTAACTTTGCTGCTTTCCACACATGTTCCTATGTGTGTGCTGTGAGTGTCTGTGCAAGCCACTATCTGTATGAATGACAGGCAAAAGATTAGACACTGAAGATTTATGTCACTGGGTGTGCTGGTGAAGCCCCCTTAAAGACAGACACGACACAAATCAATGCCAGTGACATCTGGAGGCCCGAGGAAGGGGGCTATTTTGTCAAGGTCAGCTGTGCCAAGGTCAACAGAGATTCCAAATCTGTGTTACTAATGACTCTGCTCAGCAACAGCTGAGATCAGGATCACAGAAGGAGACCAAATATCACATTCACTGCCTCGTTTACAGCACGGCAAATGGAGGGGTGGATACAAATCAAGCACGGCCGTTTCAGGTGTTTAGAAATCAAAAGAGAAACTGCGAGAAAGAATTTAAGTGTTAAAACAAGGAAGTGATCCTGGGTGGATTCGGCTCTTTGACGTTTCCGCAGCACATAGCTGTCACCATGGAAACCACAGTCTTAAGGGTAGCAACTAGAGTATGTGAGAGAGATGTGGAAAGGGCGGAGTGAGGATGAGAGACAGGGAGAGGGAGGCAAGAAAGGATGCAAGCGAGAAAGTGGGAGATAATGTGCAAGAAATACAATGGGAGGAAGGAGTGAGAGAAATTTAAAAAAAAGAAAAAAGAAAAGAAAGGTAACACAGGAGAGCAGCGAAGAGAGACGGAGCAACAGAGAGCGAAACAAAGAAACACAGAGAGAAGGGATCCACCGAGCAGCTGCAGCCTGGCCACTGTATTGCTCCATAAGAGAGATGTCCATGAGTAAGCCTGTGCCAAGCCTGCTGGGAAAGCACTGCAGTAGCATCTCCGAGAGAGGAGAGATGACAAACATCAGCACTGAGCATGCTCCACTCTCAAGGCCACTGAGAAAATGAGATTTCAGCTCTTTAGCCTCTCAGTTTGTTCAGTTCTCCAGCTCTATTCCAGACTCCCATCTGTCACTATCCAGCTTTCATGAGCACATCACACCACCAGGGCCTCTCTGTGTGCTTCAGATGTGGCTCCACGCTGGATAAAATCTGGCCAATGTGTCAGATAACTGATTGATCTAATGGTAAGAGGCATCTTTCCCACTTATGGCCACGCTGACTCATATTGTGACAGGTTTGATTGGGGCTGAGAGGGAACAAGAGATGAGCATAGCAACTCATCAGCCAATGGGGCATGATACTGCAATAACAGGCCAGCCACCAGTGCACGCGCACACACACACACACAAACACACGCACGCACGCACGCACGCACGCACGCACGCACACACACACACACACACACACACACACACACACACACGCACACACACACACACACACACACACACACAGAGCCAGATGTGATCTCTATGCCTCCAAACTCTTACTGATCGTCTTCCTTATCTGGATGGCTGCCAGAGCTGCACCACAAATGACAGCCATACATTTGTGTCAGACCTGCAATTAAGCTGAGGTTGATTTATTTGAATTTTTTTTCCCTTTTTGCCCTTTCTGCTTGTTCTGCAGGCAGACAGACAGACACACCCACGCTGAGACACAATTGTGTGCTTTTCAGTTTCATGACTGAAAATTGACGCCTCTTTTCATCAGTCATGGCTATGTGATGAAGTGTGTGAGAGAGACAGAGTTCGTGTGTGCCCTGTATGTACTGTGTGTGAGGAGGACGCAGTAGAAGCTGTAGAGGATGTCAATTGCCTCTCTGCTGTGGCTAAAGTAGCTGTAAAATAATTTCCCGCTTGCTGATAAAAAAAAAAAGCAAAAAGTATCAAAGTTGACGTGCTGCATTCTCACTGTCTATATATCTTTCTTTGCTGATAACAAAGAGCCTCTCAATTGGACAATAATAGCTCATTGTGGTGATACTGAAATAGCACAAATATTTTTAATGACAGATGCTGTCTGAGCATGACTTTGATGATCCTCTTAAACAAAAATCCGCTCTATCTTCTTAAGGCTGCCTGATTGAATCTCTGTATTTTTCCTCCTTTTTTTATTTATTTTTCCTCCTCCCTGTCTGTCTCTCTCTGCCTGTCTCCCTCCCTCCTGTCTAAGGGAGAGAGATAAAGAGGTTTGTGTGACTGTGAGCAGATTGACTTGAAGATAGAGGCTGGAAGCAGATCTCTTCCACCTCCTCATTCTGCTCTTTCTCTCCTGCTCTCACCCAGATGAATAGACAAACAGTCTCCCACATGCTCTCACAGTTTATCAAACACACACCCACATAGAACCAGGTCTTCATGCAAACACATATGTGTGCTCTCACCAGAGAGAACACCACACACTCAATCTAAGTGTCCTCGGGCTGACAAAGTATACACTGTCACACTCAAATACAAACATAGCCCCTCAAACACGCACGTACAGCATACGCATGCAAACACACAGGTGCATCCACATGTAAATAGAGGGAGAACGTGGGTCATTGATGCGTTCATAATGGACCTGTTTTTCACTCACAGTGTACTGAATACAAACCGTTCCCCTGTATTTCATTTACGAAACACACTTTTAAGACATCTGAATCACAGAAAAACACCAGGCCTGTTGTGTGTTTTTTTCCATTGCGCACATCTTTTTCACTCTAACTGACTAATGCATCTTACATGTCGTCACTGGATATCATGTGTGAAAAAATCTGTAAATAAAAATCTAGGAAGCTCCAAAGTCTTAAAAGATCATTTTTGGTGTTCAGTGTCAGGGGCGTCATAGTGGGGAAAAAGTGTCATTGATTACCCAGGGCCCCAGTGGGAGGGTGGTCCACAAAAAGTGAAATGAAAAGTTTGGTTTTGCTTGCACATTTTTCTATACTAAAGGGAGAGTTCAGATTTTTAAGTGGGTTTGTATGGGGAACTTATCCAGTGTATTATATACAGTAGATGTAAGTCGGCACGCCAAGTGACTGAAGCAGCAGCTCAGCGAGCTAAAATAGCTGTTTTTGTTAATTGAGTCTAGTGGCTTTGACAAGAGCATAGATGAGGAGCAGAGGGCTTCCCTGTCAGAACGAGCTGTCTTACAGACAGATAAAGCAGTAAAAATACTCTCAATATAGCGTACACTCTAGAATGATATTGATTGATATTGGTTGAAGTGTAAAAAAAAATGTGGAAGCTGTCTGAGGCCCCTATCAGTACTAAAAGTTGCGAAAATGGTTTAGTCATCTCCTGCATTAGGATCTCTAATTGCATCAGAATTCTTGAGAAAGAAAGAAAGAAAGAAAGAAAGAAAGAAAGAAAGAAAGAAAGAAAGAAAGAATGAAAGAAAGAAAACTTACTTTGTAAAAAAAAACCAAAACTTGCAAAAGGAAGGACGAGAGGGATATGGATCAAAAGAGGAAGGGCAGGGGGCCCACTGAGACTTCTAATGCACAGGGCCCAGAATTTGGTGCTACACCCCTGTTCAATATAGCCAGGAATGCTATCATTTGTATTATCTGCATATGCACACTTGGACACAATGACACTGTATTATTCACAATCTCAATTTCAGAGCAGATTCAAATTTATTCCAGCTTTTTTGAGAAAACCCTTGACTACAGAATTAACTGCAGAACAAAATAAATCAATGAGAAATATCACTCAACTGTAACTGAGTCTGTCAATTAACATATTATGCATGTTTAAAACCAACCTCAAAATGAAGAAATGTAAATTTACACAAGGGAAAACAAGGGAAGGTTGTGCTCTTATCAGCAACCGCCCCCCTTCAAAAACATGCGTGCATCCGCTCTGTGCTTTGCATTCTTCGCATCAAATCAAATTCCTTTTGCGCTCTGCACTTGTCCTTTATCTCCAGAATGTGCTCTCAGAGCAGCACAAACATGTCACAATGAGGACACTGCGAGGAGTTTTCACACAGAGTGAAACCAGCTCCTTGAGTCAAATCATTTGCATTTCGGCTTTTCGCCTCTAATGGCTGAGCTTGCTGCTTATCAACAGTCTGTCTTATCTTTGTTTGTTTTTCGCCAATGTAGGCTTTTCCTGGAAAACAGGCCACTACGCATGTGTAAGCTTAGATCACGCTTTGGCGGCATAAGCCCAGATCAAGGCAGTCTCAAACCGAGTGAGCTTGATAAGTGGGCAAGAGAGTTGACGGTGCCAGGATGGCCTCACACTGGGCTCTGGCAAGCAAGACGTGGCTGACAGGAAGCCAAGACTGTGGCTGGGTCATCTTGGAGCGACAGGATGACTGCACAGGCCCACAAAACCCCTCTCCACCCCTCTAGAAGCAGTTAAAATCACTACCAAGCGCACCAGTGACTGACAACGCCGGTCCTAAGAAGGAGGTCAAGGCTAGCTAAAGCTGTAATTGTTCTAAATAGGCAAGCCTCCAGTCGCCAGTATGAGCAGCTTAGTGGTGGAGGAGCAGAACGAAAGCTTTAGCCTAAAATCTAATAGTTGAATTTAAGCCAACAGAGTATTAATTATTGCTCAAAAAGCCATGTAGTAATATACTACTAAACCATGTTTGCAGACAGGGGAGCAGAGGTCAGAGTCAACTCACTGACCGCAAACACTGAGCTCAAACTGTTGACCAATAGTTTCATCAGACTGCCACTGACAGGATATACAGAGAAGCCATCCTCTGTATTAGTTTTCATGGTACTTTTGTGTTGTTTTGTAATGCTGGCTTGCCTACAGTGGTTTCCTGGCCCATGGCCATTCACTGTATGATAACTGCCGGCTTGCGAGCCTAATGTCATGGAGACAACAAGGGAATGAAAAGAAACATGCCTAGACAATGCGTTGCAAAAGTACACATCCCAACAGATGTGATGGAGGAAAAAGCGGAAATGGGGCTCGCACTACAGGGACTTTCTGTAACACTGATCTTACTGGCTTTTACAAGTACAACAGGACCTCTGTGAGGAATGTTGCTTTCTCATTTAGGGTAAAAACACCCCCGGAGTTAAGGGGTATCAATATCACAAGGGAGATATATTCCTCTTTTGTCTGCATTTGCTGCAGTGAGGTGATGGTTAGTGTGCTGGTCTGTGGGCCAGCTGGGACACATCTCAGTTCACTCGTGCGCACACACACATGCACAAGCACCCACACACACACACACACACACACACAGAAACACGCGTGCATACTGAAGCTTGCTCGACGCTGCTCACTATCTTTCAACAACAAGCTGAGCAGGGACCAGACGGAAAGAGGTCCTATTTGTGCAGGAAGATAAATACACTTCTGCACCCAGTCCTGTCCCCTCCAGATTAGAGCAACACAATAATGAGCAGAAGCACTGGTGGAAGGTCAGAAGAAAGCAAGGGTAAAGGATAGAGTAACAGCCTACTACCAAAACACACACCCCCGCACACGTACATGCCAGAG
Organism: Plectropomus leopardus; assembly: GCF_026936395.1. NCBI lineage: Eukaryota > Metazoa > Chordata > Actinopteri > Perciformes > Serranidae > Plectropomus > Plectropomus leopardus. The sequence goes on from NC_142190.1 coordinate 23,528,686, forward strand.
TAATCACAGACAGACACACATGTTTTTATCTTTAATTATCAGAGCTTGATATTGTCCAAATTAGCCACAATGTTGTGTCCCTTGTACTTTGCATGTTACTTAACCATTCAGGTGTGTTATTTGTGAAATTGAAATATGCCCTTTAAGAATAAGGATGAAAACCCCTGTGGGAATTTTGGATGTCTTTCCCAAATCACTCACTCTGGGAAAATATTCAGGATTTACAAGTTGATGGCGTCACAGTTTTTTTAGAAACACAGACGGTACGCACAAGTTGCTGTGGGTGTCAAGTCAAGAATCTTGGTCATCTCATTGTGGGATGATGAGTTGAATAGTGTCAGAATATCTTCTTACATAGCGTAAATATCCAGGAATGCGTGCGTCGAGTTGTTTACAAGTTATTCTGTAAGTCAGCAGTGTCATAATCTTTTATCAGCTCCTCCTCTGTGTGCTACGTTCGGGACGATAACCCTCAATCATGGACCACAGAATTAGGCAATTCATCTCGGCTCTGCTATGAATGCATGTTTTCTCTCAACTCCAAACCCCTGGCTCAAAAGCGGGAGACCCCTTCACCATTGAGGGAAACATGATTTTCTACTGGTCCACTTCCAAACACTGCTAACAAGCCATTCCATTCTGTTTAAAGTCTTTTCATGTTAAGACACACATCAATCCACACCTACAACATACCTGAGGAAACAAACCCTCTCTCAGGATATGTAGCTGTGTGTGTGTGGGGTGAACATGGCCGGACACGTCCCTTAAACACACCGGGAGGCGCCCAGCGGGAGTGCCGGCAGCCCCTCTTTTCAACACTTCGGCACACTGCACACAAACACAGTTGCCCTTCCCATGGTCCTTTTGTTCCCTATCGTTGTGTTGAAGTTCCTGTCATGGACACTGTCAGCTTTCTCTGGACATTTATAACCCACAGTTATATTGCACTTTTGGACAAACACTCATATGATATTTTTCCAGGGAATACAAAGCGCTAATCATGCTTGAATCACTGCACAAATGCAGACAAACTAGCCATCTCACAACTGACGCAGGAAAACATGCATATGCTTGCCGACACTGAATTATAGCAAGTGCACTTTAAAGAAATTTAGACAATTACCCAGAGAATAACACACCCAAGCACTGGCAAGCATCTACACAGACCTGGGAAGAAATGTGCTTAAATTGCGTGCATTACTTCATGAAACTAAACCCGATGCAGACAGAATAGAAAGAGGCTAGTTTTAGTTTATATATGTTTTAAAAAAGGTTTTAAAGGCCGAATAAAAACAGTTTTGCAACGTGATACAAGCAGCATGCCATGATCTCAGAGAAAGCTCTCTTTCTTGTGTTGCAACAACAAACTTTACGAACATACCATGACCTAAAAAAACAGCAACTGTTTCCAAATCATGACGTAACAAAACACACTCAAATCCACAGATAAAACCAGATGAGGGCACAGAAACTGGTGCATGATTACAGCAAATCAGCGGCCCGGGGGGGCCTATGGTAAATGAATGCCAGAGAATGAGTCTGCAGTGAAAGGTTATCTCCTGCACTGTCCTTCAGTGTCATGCTGCTTCCTGAAAATCTACCTGACACCTCAACGAGGAGACGCTGCAATGGAGAAGCACCCAGAGCTATAAATGAAGAAGTGAGGAGGTTTCATGTACAAACTGCTGTAACGAATCAATTACACAAGCGGCATTTTCTAAACAGCACTGACTTACATGCCAAAAGTACCGACCAAAAAGATGTAAACATACATCCAAAAGTGTAGACACGTAGCATTCAAAAAATACAAAAAAATAGGGATGCACAATATTTGATTTTTTGCTGATATGTGATATGCCGTGATAAAAGCAACCCATCTGGCCGATAACTAACACTGATATCAATATATCCACTTTTTTTCTCCACCTAATTTTAGTGATCATCAAGTCTCCTTTAGTGGAATTAACATCATTTGCATACTCTTATCATGCCCACCAGCAGATGGAGACATAAAATACAATGCTTTTCATTGTTTGCAATATAAATTAATTTGGAACTTAATTTGTCAAATTAAAAAAATATTGGTGAGTGACATTGGCAGAAATCAGCCCGTTGGCCGATATCTGATATTTTATTTTAAAGCCAGTATCTGCCGATACCAGTGACATGCCGATATTATCGTGTATCACTTGAAATATTCTCAAGTTTTAACTCCTGTCCTGCATTGACATTGGCAACAAAATAATGCGCATATTCCTTAAAAATTTGTATACGGCACTGCACTATAAATAAACCAAAGCTGAAGTTGACAGAGAAGACCTTAAGCTGTTTACACAAACCTTTGATATCCTGCGATTGAGGATCACTGTTGGCACCTATAAACCAGTTTATGGAATATTATGGAATGTGTTTTTGGTGGTGCTACGCCCACAGCTAGAAGGATCTACAAGAGAAGGAACATGAAAATTTGTGCCCGCCAGCTTCACCCTCCCTCCTTGGACGGAGCAATAGTAGGTTCCTTCTACAGCATGCCAAAACAATGTTGATCTCACCAGTAATTTGTGTGATCTTGACACTGTTGACAACAAGCCTGGTGTTACGGGCAATTATACCGTTCATAAAAAGTATCTATCAACTGCAAATCTAACCCTGTGCCACTACGAGTTTTGCAGAGATAACAAGCACCACAAGTGGGTAGAAAAAAGATTTTACATGCCACTGTTCAACAGGGAGCAAAGCGGCTTAATCAGGTTTCAGATCAGTGAAAAATGAGCTTACTTGGGTTTTCTTTTTCCATTTACATGCATTGATCCAGAGCTGGATTACTGGACTAAACAGGGTTAATAATGGAACTGTCGATAGATGTAAACAAATGCATGTGAAAGAAGGTTAACGGAAAGATATCATTGGCAGCTTCATTCACCCATGTATTAGTGAATCTGTTAGCCATTTATGCAGAGATTTAGGGCATACTTTATTTTATGAATGTACCACATTCCGGACTCCATGCCAAAGCAGACGGACAATAATGTTTTATTAATGGTGGTGAATGATTGATTTGTTTTCTGTTCTGTTACGGCTTTTCTGGCTGCAAAATGACAAATCCATGGTGCAGTCATGCTTAAATACAGTACAAGACAAAGACACCTTTTATTCTGTACACCTACATGGGCTGTATAGTACTTATGCATCTTCAGGTTTCGTATTTGCCTATTACTGATGTGCAGCTTTGGGTCCTGATTTCTTGTGTAATTCTGCTACTATTTGTGACTATAAGGGGTTAATTCTGTCAACAACCTTTCATGCTGTGCACAGAAAAAAATGTTTTAAATATTTAATTACATGCACTGGCTGCAGCCTGTGAAGGAAGAGTATTGCAGCCCAAGATAGCTGCAAATTACTGAATGATTCAAAAGGCAGGGTAAACCTAAACTGCCTTCACAAAGCAGGAGGATAAAAGACGTAAACAGATCAGATGGGCAACATGAATAGGACATATTATAAAGCAAGTTTGTGTTTTTTGTTATTTATTTGTATAGCGCTATTTTAACTTTAGCAAATGCGTTATGCTGTTCAATATTTATTGTTGCTCTTTCTTATTTGTACAATGATATTTTAATTTTAGCATTTGCCTTATACTGTTCAATATTAACTGTGATTAGAAAAAAAAGAAAATTGTGTTAAAGACACCATGTTTGTAAGGTGATGTTGTATTTCAAAGTGACCGATTCTTTATTTTTGGGGTGATAACTAGCACTGGGGCAAGCCGTGGATGTTTTTTTTTATCTACACAACTGCTCAGAGTTATTACTGGGCATCTTTTTGACCTCAGTCTAACACTATACATGATGTCCTGTCCCTGAGGGACACCATTATGGTTAGTTTAGTCAAAAGAAGACATCGGCTTCTAGCTGACTGCAGTATAAACAGCAAAGAAAGATGGCTTCCTTTTGTGAACAATGTTAAATCCAAATGGCAGTGACTTTCCCAGTTGTTATCCTGTACATATCTCACAGGCTGTGCAGTGACTGTGGGCTTTTGAGTGTTTTTTGACACAGCTCCAGCCGCAGGGGCAGGGAGTCGAACAACTGCTGTGACATTCCCAACGGACTCATCCCTTTCAACTTTTCGGTGTTTCTCCTGCTTCCTGATCCTGATCATATACTGCCTCATTGTGGTGAAGGCAACATTCTTCACTGGGTTGAAAAATTCAGAGGCCTAATTGTTAGAAAAGCAGAGAGGCGGCATTTAAACTGTCATCACAGAGGCCAAGGTCAAAATAATATAATCACATTTCTTACACTGCTGTTCTGTTTAGTAGGACATTTACTGTAAATTCTTGTATGTCATCTTAGATTACAGTTATAGCTAGAATACAAGATTGGTTGTTACTGCTGCTTGCTATTTCATTGCAATTACAACTTTACTTTTACCATCAACTGAATACATTTGTCTGAAGTGAACCATTAGGGTGCTAGATTTGAACAAGGAATACAGTTTGATGCTCCAAATATTCTCAAAATATATACACCTCAAGTTGTTTCGCAAATTATGCAGCTGCACACCTATGATAGAAAGGCCTATTAATGGCAGTAAGCACAGTTCCAAACAACCATCCAATAATGAAGCTAAACACAGCAAAAATCATTTTACAAATAAAAAAAAGTAACATAAAATGCTGGCATAATTGCTTTTAGATGTTTACATGACCCCCGTCTTCATCAAAGTGTTCCTACAGTCATATCAAGGTCATCTCCTAAAGTCTACATAAAAAGAGCCACTGACTGCTCTCCAGTTACAGGCCTATTCATTACTTTGATATGAGGCATACTCCTCATTTAGACTGAACGTATGCTTGCAACCCACTCGCCAAAATTAAGGTTGGCATTTTATGTTTCTGCAAACCACTGATATGTAACATTTGTACGTTATTATGTAGCGGGTTTGTTGAAATTTTACATTTCTTTACATTTCAACATTGCTGTGATTACAGGATTGTTGGTTACTGTTTGTAAACACCTGACAGTAGAGGCCGACCCTTGATTCACTCTCGTTTGGCGTTTCACTGCAGTTTATTTGCGTTTTTCTGCACGGTGTCTCTTGGATGCATGCTGCTTATGGTCTGGCACCTATAGTCACTACCTTGTTAAAACGCTCCAACCTCGCTTGAGCACTGTGGGGCTACACACCCGTAAACGTTGTCCTGAACACAGAAAACAAAAAAACACAGGCAGAGGGCAGAGTCTCTGTAGAAACATACACCACCACACACTTCCAGTGGGTCAAAAATGATGATTGAGAGGGATTACTTCTGCATAGTATATTTTTAAGATGTGGTTATGTTTAGGCACATAAACCACTTGGTTGAGGTTAGGAAATTATCACGTTTTGGCTTAAAACACAATTATGGCTGGAAATGCCGCCAATGTTTTGCTGTTTGTTGGTTTTGAACGATAGTCTTGGCAGTCATCTCGGGCAGGTGTCACACCATCCACCATGCTCTCCACCTCCTGATGACAAAGTCAGCCCAAATACATGTAATCAGATTCGCGTTACTTTAAAAACATGGATATTTCCTGAAACAGACAAAGGTAACGTACCTGTGGTTTGCAGGAAAACATACAGTGCCAACATTTCTTCTTACGATTGGACTGTAGATGTATTTGTGGAATTACACACAAATACCAAATGATCACGACTTGTGGCATAAGACAAATAAAAAATGAATTTTGACTACCAAACCCGTAAGACATACATTTGTGTGTCCTCACTGAAAATTCTGTTCTAAATAGTTTTGCTGCTCCAAAAGCAGCTTTATTCCATTTTGTGAATTCAAGCCAGAGATTATTGCAGATTATTGGTTGTGACATTATGTACTAACTGTAAGACTAATCTGCATTCGCACTACCAGCAGCAGACCCAATCCTGCTCCTCTGTCTGATGGGGGATTTCAGCCAGCTGTTTGCAAGCTGCAGTGTTGCAGCAGCACTGGAGATGATACCACTGATTTGAGAAACAAGGTCTTTTATATAAAACACAAATGTTTCTGTAATCATACAAAGAAAATGGCGAGTTATGGAAGTTTCTTGTAATGCTTGTAGCCTTGGTGGAGATAAATTGGTAGAAAGAGCCTGGCTCTCATGCAGTCAAATAAGAAAATGAAAAAAAAAAAAATAATAATTTAATTTAATGATGCTAAATGCATAATAATTTTTTTCCCTCTTTGCTCTATCTATTGTACCTACAAAATAACCCTAAAATGGAACAAAATTGCACATTAGTAACCTGATATAGATAGAAAAAATAATTTGATTGTTAATACAAAATGTCAACACAGTCAAGAGATAAATCATGTTTAAAATGCACAATGGATGTTTTGCGATTGATTTTAAGAAAGCAAACAATCTGCCCCCTTCTAACCACCTCTGCTGACATGATCTTATGCTGGCTGTTACTTCCCCAGTCTAAATGTCTAACAAATACTTTAAATTCTCTGAAAATGTCTCTGAAGCAGCTTGCAGTTACGTGGAGCATATGATTAATTTGATTAAAAAACATTACAAGCCTTAAACTGCATGGCGCTGCAGACTCGTTCTCATAGTTCTTATCCAGCTGAACTTAGAGTAAGCCCATTATTCTCCATGAGCCCAGACATAATTCTGTATTACAGCATGGAAATTTATAATCATCCAAAGCATTGCTTTGGTGTGTGTGAAATCAAAGGGCATGTTAAACAGACATTCAAAACTGCGGAAAATATCTGTCACAGTAGAGTGGTTAAACCACTCATGTAGAACTAAACTCATGTTAAACCACTCATAAAGGCTGGCGGGACTTTAGTTCTGTGGTGAGGCACATAAGAGCAGAATTAGGGAGTGTTAACAACTTAGTTTTGTTTCATGTCCAGAGCTCTCACAAGCAAAATGTGCTGTGGCTCATCAGAGGGATTTGTTTTTCATCAAACGTGGATCTTTTATTTTGAAAGTGTATGTACAGTATAATCCTAGATTTTTGTCTTATTGTTGCCAATCAAAACACAACTTTATTTACACTTTCTCATTTTTGTAAGTCTTTTAGGAGACTAATCCCAAAAATCTCCACAAATCTCACAGTTATTACAGTAGCCCAATATGAACTTTGGATCAAAATAACTACAGTTGAAATTAGAATTAAAGGGAAATTAAATGGATCCAATTATAATATTTTTTTTTTTACAAACCCCAAAAAAGAAAAGCAATTAATTTTTAAACTCTTTCTTTTCATTTTCTCAAATTTGCAGGATTACTATGGAGCCTTGTCACCATGCCGTGCTCATGATCTCATCTGTGATGTTATCGAATTCTTGATACATTCGTCAGATGTCTGCTACTTAAACTACTTAAACCTCTCTCGAGGCTGACATTTTGTGCAACTAATATCCTTAATAATGGCTACATTACATTTAGATGAGCACATCCTCTGATATTGCGCATGCTGACATATAGCTTACTGGAGCATCAGAGCGTTGACTGTTACCTGTTATACTTGACACACCTGTGCTTGTCTTAATATGACAAGATACAAACTGTACATATTTAACTTAACAAGTCATTTTCTAGCTTTGTGGGATTATTTTTCATCAGCCATGTAAGTACATTGTCCTAAGTACATTACTAATTGCTAACAGTCATGGAACTTCAGAGGGAATTATCCAAAGGATCAATAACTGAATGTACGCCACCTGCCAAGCACCAAAGAACGAGTCCAAGTTAACAAAAAAAAACACCTACCGAAGAGCCAGCTAGCAATCTAAAAAGCCAAGCATTTTTGCAGCATTAGAGACGAATCTCCATAAACAGATATCTGCATATATATGCAAAATCTGCAAATGGCACAACATTTTATAATTAAAAGCATTCTGGTCGTCATGTGCAGTAGTGTTGATCAGTCACATTTGAGTGGTGATTGGTTGCATGCAGGTAAACAGTCCACGTGGAAAATCAAAGAGTTGGAGGGCATTGGCTGAAATGCACTTTCTGATAATGATTTGGTGTTTTCTAAGCCTTTTTCTAAATTATCTGTATTTATACGCTATATTTGTTTGTAGAGATTAGCCCGAATGTTGGCTGGACCTGTCTCATGATGCTAATCCAATCATAAACAATGATCAAAGCACAAAAGAGGATGTCTTGGCCTGGCTAAACAATGGCTACACCAAAAACCCTGAAATGTTGGCTGTTGCCCTATAAGGCTCTATCATCATCAGACGATAACTGATCAAGATTTGGTAGAAACCAAAACAAACACACCAGGTGAACAAAAAAATGGACTTACATTCATATGGCCAGAAACACTCCAAATGAATGCTACTGCTGCCTCGTGTTAGCTGGATGTATAAGACAACTGATAGCTAATGTACATTACATGGGCTATCTCATCAAAGTTTTGTCTTTGGCAGCTTCTTGTGAGAAACTCTGCACAAAGGAGTTAAAAAGACAAAAGTAAAGTAAATTTAAACCCTCTTGCATTAAGTCATATTGACATTTATTATACTATATACTTTAAAGTTGTGAGACTTTGCTTTAGTATGCTGCCTTTTTATATTAGCTAGCAAAATGTTAAGTAATCCTGTAACTGAAGAAACAAAGGTTAGTCTCGACCAAAGCTCTTTACTTGTAGGCTACGGATCATATCTTTGTTTTAAAACATTATGTGTAATGGGTTATCCTATTCGGGGCTGCGGGGATGTTTTAAAACTTTTAATAGTTAATCTGCTCTCACTATTATAGGCCCAAAATGTCATATATTTAATACAATGAAATGAATTGAAAAGCAACAATCCTAAGCATATTGTACAAGCTACTGGTCTGATGTGAGGTATGGCTTTGCAAGTGTAGTTCCAAATCCTGCTTGTGGATAAACAGAATGGAAGAACATATTTCTGCCAAAATAGTACTTTTCTTCAGCAAATATTTCAGAGCTATTCTAAGCTAAGAATTGTATTTTTGCATAAAGGCCTAGAATTGTGTTAATGCTGGGCAGTGCCACCAAACCATTTTGGTTAGTGTATTCTGACAGTGACAGACAGCTGAACTAACTGCATTGCTCTACAGTCGACTAGATCCTCTTATAACACAGCATGTCTTTACCCTGATTATTGCAGGGCTGTTTAGTTTTAACTATAAAGCAGCAGTAGATGCTGCACACATGGCTGAGCACAATGAAACTTTGTAACACCTGCACTTGTCTATGCATTTGTTGACATACAAAAAAGGAGATAAAAAACACATAAAATCACATGCTACAGCAATTGTGCTATATCAAAATTAGTTTGAGGAAGAAATATTTATATATATTTAAATAAAACTGTATGGATTTCAATTCACATCAAGTAGGATCCAAAACATTTCTGAATTTTAAGATGGATAATGAAGCTTGGTCTGATGCAGTTGGATTGCTGAATGTAAAGCATTTTTAAAGTCAATGCTGAAAAGACCAAAGGTGGAGTACAACAGGAATTTAAATTCCCCACTCCTGCATTAGTCATCCAACCTCAGCAAACATGCATCATTCTTAAGAGCTTCACAATGCTTCACAGATTCAATGAATCAACTGACACTGTAGTGGACTAGACAAAGTGTTGGCTCACACAATACTGCTACCAAACACACAAATCCATGCTCTGCAAACAGGTATCAACAATGACCCACCATGAAAACGGCTCCGTCACTGCAGAATTGTGACATTTGTCGACAAAAAAAGATAGAGACCACGCTCACTCTGTCATAATAATAGCTTGTACAATCCTGTCTTTAGAAATGTGGAGTAAAAAGTCTGAGTGATTGTGAGAAAGTGCCTAATAGGACAAGAAAATGAGCGGCCAATTACTGAAAATGGCCATGCCCTTTTTTCATACATCATATAAATATACATCAAGCTGTCTTGTCAGAGTGGAGCAGCCAAGCGGAGATTCAGCAAGGCAGAAAGTCTACATAAATGACCCAGTGAACATAGGAAACAATCCCAACAAACATACAGTCGAAACAAATCCATGCTTCCTGCTGGTCAATCTCATTAGCTTGTGTCTCTGCCTCTGGCGAGAGACACTACAGCATTGACAGTTAAAAAACACTTCAATCATTCTTATCTAAACAAACATACATCCTGTACAAGACTACAATCTTGACAGTGAAATACAGTAAATAAGCACCTTTGTCACAATCAACAGCGGTTTGCTACATTGCCCTTGAGTGCACTATTAGGTTGTAATGACCAGCCTGTTGTTGATTCATACTGCTGCCAGGTAAACTGGTGGCGTAACAGCAGAATCCAGTAGCCATCAGCAGCTGTCATTCATGTTCTATGTCTAGCTCTTCTAAGAAGTCTCTCAATTCACAGAAAGATGCATAGCCAGGGGCAAAATCCTGCCTGTCTACCACCTCAATGCAGCAGCTGCGACCTGCATACAACAGGACTTCATGGTGACAGATTTGTGATAGAGTGTGCATTCATAGCAACATTGTTACATTTACTTCAGAGAAATAACCGGGCCTAATGAGCAATAAAATAATTCACAAGAGTGAGAAGTGTGAAGGCGGTTTTAGGGCGACGTGTTACTCCTCGACTCAGATGACCTTTTTTTTTGAACATAAGTGTTGCACTAATTTTTACTGACAAAATGCTCCCACCAGTCTGTGCACACTCATACATACTCTACCTACTACCTACCATGTTTGTTTCAATACACACACTTTTGATTTACACTGAGCCATGAGAGACAATGCGGTTATGCTAGATGAGAAGAGCTAAACAGATAGATGTAACATACATGAAAGTACAGTTTTATATACAGCAAAATCAGACTCTGCTCAAGATGTAAAACGTAATGTAAAATGTGTAAAGTCACACATGTACAAGTCACAAGCAACCTTCAAGCCTTAATTATGATAGTCCAAAGTTACTGTGTTGAGAATCCAGCAAGTCGAGGCCCTGCTCAAAGTCAAGCAACACAAGACATTGCTCAGGTCAAGCGAGTCACTTGTCAAGTCATATGAAATTCTGACAATGTGGCCAAATGTTAGGTCTCTGGCTAACATTTCACCAGCTAATTAACTAATAAGTTGGCTAAAAAGCACACACACACATTCACATACCTTTCTTTGTGTGTTTTGCAGTGGCCTGACAGGTTGCAAGGTTTGCTCACACTGCACTATAAGTTAGCTAAAAAGCTACATTCAAGTACCTGTCTTTGTTGGTTCTGCAGTGCCCAGCAGGTTACCAGGTTTGCTCATATTGTACTAGTTTGCTAGCTAAGTTTGTTAGCTAAGTTTCCTGCTAGCATTTGACCAGCCAATAAGCTAATAAGTTCCCTAAAAAAGACACACTCACATACCTTTCTTTGAGGATTTTGCATTGGCCGAGTAGGTTGCCAGGTCTGCACACACTGCACTACTGTTAGCTCTTAGGCTTTTCAGTTAACAGTTGACCAGCCAATAAGCTTATATGTAAGTTAAAAATGACAGTAGGTTGGCTTTCTAACTAACATTTGACCAGCCAACAAGTTAGCTTAGAAAGACCAATTCCTGTCAGCCTACCTTTCTTTGGGGCTTTTGCAGTGGCCTGGTTTGTGAACACTGGATTGGAAATCACCTCATAATGTTTCAAAAACAAAACATTACTTCCCAATGTCTAATATTTGCTAAAAAAAAAAAAAAAAAAGTTATACACTTGTGAGTCATCTGTCTCCAGTTGAGGTCAGGTCTAAGGTCATGAATACAAGGTCAAAGTCAAGTCCAGTCTTTTATCAATGTTAGACAAGCAAGTCTCAGTTCCAGTCTCAGTTCTCAACTGAGTTCCTGCTAAATGTCAAGCAAGACAAATCAGGCCATATAAACTTATGATGATGTCTAATTCTGCTTTCTGGCTAGCTCTCTTGCTGACATTTGACCAGCCAATAAGCTTATAATTTAGCTTTAAATTAAAAAAAAAAACACATTCACATACTTTCCTTTTTGGGTTTCTAAGTTTACACCCACTGCACTAATGTTAGCTTTCCAGCTAGAGCTCACATTTGACCAGCCAATAAGCAAAGAAGTAGAGATATTCACATAAAAACACACACTCACATATCTTTGTTTGTGGGTTTTGTGGTGCCTAATAGGTTGCCAGGTTTGCAAACAATAAACTAGAAAATCACCTAACCATGTTTCAAAAACAAAACATGACTTCTCAGTATCTAGAAAAGTAAAAGATATTTACTTTAAAAAGTCATGTCCTTTTGAGTCATCCATCTCAAGTCTGAGTCAAGTCTCAGGTTGTGAATACTAGGTCAAAGGTCAAGTCAAATGGAGTCTTTTATCAACGTTATTCAAGGAAGTCTTAAGTCCTCAAACTTATGACTTAAGTCTGACTCTAAAGTCATGTGACTCGAGTCCCCCACCTCTGCACTGTTCCAACCGAGAACATATCCACTCTCATTAAGGTAGATATTTCTTTTCTGTCATCTCATCATGAGATGATTATTATGCTTTGCCAGTTTGTGAGATGCCAAGAGATGCCGGCCCCCTGGTTCTGCACTTCCGTACCCAGTCTACCCCTGTTTGCTTCACAACAAGCTAAAAAGATGAGAAAATACAGTGTGCACTAAGGAATAGGTCACATGACCTTAAAATGTCATTTCAGGTGGCTACAAGCAGACAGCATATGGCCCACTGCTTGTGAACTGCCATATTTTGTGAAACAAATGTGTGAAATAAGCATGTGCCTGGATTAAATGTTAGTAAAAACTGTCTCTTAAGATGATGTTTTTTTTCATCATCAGGGATTTTCTTACAAAGCAGCTCTGGACTTCTAGGAAATACATCCTGCCATGTGTTTAGACGCAGTAGTTAACAGTCTCTACTACACTTTTATTTACAATAATGTCAGAGACAATGTTGCGGTTCCACTCACACACAACATGATCTACTTCAGACACTGGCAGCCAGCATGAGAGGGACAGATTTGAAAGCTTAACATGAGCCTGTGTGTGCACGTTTGCTGTAATCTATATATCAAAAGAGCGGCATTTCTTGGGGTTTTCTTTTTTGCAGAAAGCAAGAGCTCCCAGCTGAGTCCTGAGGAAGGGGTGCAGGTGGCAAGCACTGTAGGTAGCCTGTTTTTCAGACAACAACTGCATCACTTAGAGAGCTGTACAGTATGTACGTTCAGTCCCCTGGCTCACACACTCGGGAGCTTGTACGCCTCTGCACGAGAGCGATTAAAGGGAACTTTGGGATGTGTGCTGAGCAGGCCTGAAAGCAGTATTTGGATACAGATAAAGCTGCATGTAGCAGTTAAAAGGTTCAAGGCCAAGAGGTAATGGCCTAAAATAAATTCTTGGGGACTTCATATGAAGTAAGCAGTAAGCAGTCAACAGAGCATTGTTGATCTGAAGGAGGGAGCTCAAAGGGACAAGATGTCAAGGGACTGACTGTTTATCTGTCTGCATGAGAGGCTGTGTTTTGGCACGATTAAGGTGGGGGCGGGGTCAGAAAAGACAGTGATGAGATCAATTACACAGAGTAAGAAGCCCCTCAACTACAATGACCCACCAAAGCAGCATCAGCTCTGTTGGTGATTACTTTGAACTAAATAAAAGAGATCTACAGAGCCTCAGAAAGCAGGCGTGGCAACTCTCTCAGGTAATACAGTGAGGTGGCCGTGCCAGTTTGATCACGTCACTGACAAGCTTTGCAAAGTGGCAGAAGAATTGACGGGGGATGTTTGGGCTGCTCAAGGAACTCGAGAGGTAATAAGGTCCATTTTGTGTTACCTCTCTAATGGGATGATGAGTTTAAAAGCCAGAGTGAGTGTGGCGAAATCAAGAAGAGAGGGGAGCATTTGTGTCTCATGAGTGCAGGCTAAGAGGATTTAAGAAGAAGACGGCAGCACAGGGCACACATCATGTTCCAGGCCACAACACTTGAGTGGAAGCACAAATGTGTGCCCCCATACAATACTAGTAAAAAAGATTTTTTTTTAAATTGTGCATGCGACATATGCTCCAATTGGGCCAAAACAATCAAAGTAGGGAAGACAAGCTGCCTCACATGGTGAGGTTGAGTTGCAGGCTGACCAGTATGTTGTAGACGCAAGTAAAGGAGTGACTCTGTGACAAGTGTTTAAGATCCAGTTACAGACACTCGCACTACTTTATAATTAAAGCAGTAGAGACTCATTTTACCAAGGTGAAGAGCGGGAAGGACACTATATACTTACTGAGCTATTGGAAAGTAGCTTTAGTCGCCTAAATCTGCACACTTTTTAAATACGCCCATGTGTCCATGGGCACATGTACATAAATGAGGGTGTGAAGTCTGTTGCATCACGCGCAACAGTATTCCACACTGTTCTTGATCAATAACTTGCACAGACTAAATAATACATTCACATTTGTAAAATCAGGGAAAGAGAGATTTTTAAAAATATATATATACATGTAACATATGCTCTGATTGGCTCAAAACAAAGTAGGGAAGAAATAAGTAAATAAGTAAGTAAAGGATTATTAATCGCTATTTGTATTTTCTAGTGGTTGATATATTATTTTGTAACGTTTGTTATATGTATTGCTTTGGCAATGCTTTTTTTGCAATAGTCATGCCAATAAAGCAACTTTGAACTGAATTGTGTGTGTGTGTGTGTGTGTGTGTGTGTGTGTGTGAGTGAGAGAGAGAGAGAGAGAGAGAGCGAGGGAGAGGCAGAAACCACTGTCGATTTAAATATTATAACTTCAATATACTAAAACCCTAAAAACAGTAGTAAATACTGCCTTATTTAAATAAAATGTGCCTGTTGTTACTTTATAATAACTCCCCAAGGGCGACATCTACTGACCACAGTCCATCCTTGAACCACTTGTGCATGAATCCAAAAAAGAAAGAAAAATCCTCAAGTGTCGGCTGGTTAAGTTGGTAATATCACTTTTTTTTTTTCAACAACAACCTCATCGGTTCCAGGTTACATCACAATTTGATAGCCCTCTGCTTGCACTAAAGATGGACAAATACAGGATTTGGTCTCAGATAGGCTATGCCATAGTGTGGGGTATTAAAGCATTAAAGCAGGGCGTGAGCCTAAATATAGCCCAAGAACCAATTTGCTTAGGGCAGCGTGATTTTCCACACGTGATACCGGCGATACAGGCCGCTGTCCCTGGTCCTGAAATTGTACCGGCTCCATGAAATGCATGTGCTGGATGCTCACATAAGAAGCTGCTACTATTTGTAAAAAACAGAAATCTGCATATGATGCCTGTGAAGCAAAAACGGTGCATTCAAAGGTGGCTAAAATGTTTAAAGTATAATGCGGGTTTGCAGGATGCAGATAGTTCGATACACACAAACTGCAATTCCTCACAAGCAACAGTGCGAGGCGCATGTCTGATGCAGTTCAGGGGAGAGAATGGGAGAGAGAAAGAGAGAAAGAGAGTTTGATTGATCATGTGGGCTATGGGAGCCTGCGAGAGTTGTCGAAAATTGCTGCATAGACGCCCCTTAGGCACCTATCTGGTACCCACTGACTCCAAACCATGATGTGGCCGTAATAACCACAATTCACCAGAGTGCCTGTTACCAAAGCGCCCCTAAGCCAGTGGGGGCTGTTAACAGACCGTTCATTCTTCCGGGTTGGACTTCACCGGTAATCCACAATACATTAACTTACCGCAGTCCTCACATAAGATCTTCCCAACATCCTTTTTTAGGCTCTTCACACTCGTGTCCCGAGGCGCAAACGATGCCTTGAAAACCAAGGGCTCGTCAGTGGGGTCCATGAAAAAAATGTACTTGTGGTTCTTCTTCACTTTGGTGCACGGAGCCTCGGATCCAAATTCCCCCACGGTGACGAGCTGTTCTCGCTCCAGACCCCCGCTGTTTAGGGGCCAAACATCCAGCACTTTGACATTCACACGGTACGGCTCCGCGGAGACGTTCACAGGCGTAGACTGCACCTTGCCCTCGATCACCACGGCGGATTTGTAAACCTGGTCCTGCAGGGAATTCAAACTCGGGGAGTAGCAGGCGAATGAGACCCCGATGACCAGCATGGATAAATGTACTGAATCAAGCCTCATGCCGCCTGCTTTGGCTCGGTGGTCGCTGGTCGCGTTGCGGCAGGGCTCTCTCGGCTGCGGGGCGATGGCGATGGAGCTGGGTTGAATGAAGAGACAGCAAGTAGGCTCCAGTAGCACGGCAGCGCGGCAGACCTTGCATAAGTGTCCATGCCATCGGGATCCGCTGCTTTTTCCGAGTGATTTTCAATGGGTAAACAGCAGCTTTGAAACGGGGGGACCGCGGGATGATGCTGGGTTTCAGATCCAGTCACTGCTTTCTGCTAATAATAAGGCATTGTAGACAGGCTAAGCAAGGAATCGGCGGATTCTCCCCTCCAGAAGATGCCCCCTATGCTGCCATAGTAGCCTTAACTGCAAGACGACGCCACTCTTATCTTTGCCCAAAAATTGCAGTGGTGGGGTACCGCTATGATGGTTTTCTGTATCATCTGCAGCGGAGGGAAAAGACGCAAAATGCTGCAGTGAACCACAAGTTTGGTAGTCCGCTCGCAAAACATAAGCCACGTTTCATTCCAAAAAATAAAACAATATTTCTGGTCGGCAGCTATAACGCTAATACGGCGCCTTCCACCGTGGCTCTCTCTCCGCCTCCCCCACTAGCCACAGACGGAGAGAAAATAATGCCGATTGCCAAGGGGCTCCGTCAACAAAAACGCAGGATTGGAGCACTGAGATACAGGCAACCGATGGACCAAAGGGTCGATCTCCTCTCTCCCAAAACCCAGTTACTGTACGTCAATCACTCCATGGTGTTTTATCAGCGGTGATCTCACGCTTTAATGAAACAAACGGAATCCTAAATCCATGACTGTCCCTCCTCAAAATCGCATCTTACTGTAGCCAAGGCATCCTCCTCCTCCTCCTCAAAAAAAAAAGAAAAGAAAAGAAATAGGTTCACGTTGAGAAATGCAGCCGCATATAGTCCGGTGGGCCTAGAAAAATCATATGGCTGCGATGACTAAGGCTGCGAAAGCGTTACAGATTCTTCAACAGTCTGTTTTGAATGAGTTTTGCGTCTCATCCCATTAAGTCATGCCCTGCATTCAGGTCACATTCGCTGCTCTGCCTCTAAAAAAACTGATGTTGAAGCACCGCATTAAATCCATACAGCTGAAACAGCCGCAACATCGGGATCTAAAGCAGGGAAAAATACATTTTAATCACTTTAGAGGGCAAAAATTAAATAAAAGTATGCTTATTTGTGTTTTTAATGTTATAATTGAACGTGTTCCCATGATCTATAGCTCTGAGGCAGCGCTTGAACACAAGATAAGACTGATCGAAGAATTATAATTTAACATATTAGTAACACGTTTAATTGTAATAAATAGCAATGTTTAGGTGAAGTTATGAGCGTAATGGTTTGGTTTAGCCCAAATGCCAAATAGAATGCGGATACAGGATGTTGTACTGACAATATTCACAAAGAGCGACATCTGCTGACCACAGTCTATTTATGAGCTATTTGACACACTTGCTGTAAATGCTGCTGTAAATCAAACCGTAAAAAGGTATTTAATTAGGAAAAGCGGGGAAACAAATGTGAATTATGTTTGATAAAATATGCTCAGTGCGGACTGAAAAAAAATCACATGACCCATAAAGTTTAAGGCAGCATATGTTTAAAAGTCAAAGCTCACGAGTCCCAGAATAAACAAATGTTTATAAATGTGTAAAATACACCCACATGTAAAGCTACATCTACGTAGGCTTTAATTTACGCACATGTCCTGCAGACACAGGTCTGGCTGCTATCCGTGGTGCTGAAATCCTGCAGGGCCCGTAAATTAGATCTATGGAGCACTGATGTAAGACATGAGAATGCAATTATTTATTGTTGTGTGAGCTGGAGCCATCTTGCATTAAAAAAATAACTGCCTCTGTGCTTGTTTAAAAAAAATCAGTTGTACACAATCACGGATTTGGAAACAGTGTTTGTGCACTCACTACCTGAAAGATTCACCCATGCAGTGAGGGACACAAACGGCATAATATCGACCCCAAAACTGTCCAAGGTGTTGACAGTGATGCGCACTCACTTCTTTAGAAACTGCCCTCCATTACAGTTGCAAAAACTGTTGCCCTACCTGTTACCATCAGAAGGCAACGCTGCAATACCTCAAAAGCACCAAGGGGAGGCGCGCGTCCTCCAAGTTCCCACAGTGCGTGTTGACATCAGAGGTGAGGCGTGCGGCGTTCAACTTGTGCGTGTGTCGCTCTCCGTGCCACGACTCGCCGTTTCTTGTCCATCTTGTGAAGCAGGCAGCAGCAGCAGCAGCAGCAGCAGCCCGCTGTGTTGTCATACAGGCCTCCGCTCCGAGCGCATCCACATGTGTCTTTTGCCTTGTCTGGTCTCCTGCAGCTCGCTGTCGAGGTTTTAAAGCGCTCCGCCTGCAGACCGAGCGGTGGAGGAAGGTAGGTTACGGGATCTCGCTTGGTTGGAATGAAGCTTTATTGACATGTCATCCGGATTGTTGACTGTCCTGCAGCGTTTTAAGTGTCATAAGGTGCAGCCAAGCATGTGTCATTGCTTCGCAGTTTACAGAATCATTATATACAGCATACGACCGCGCGTCTGAAATAATAATGGAGCTGCGTTTGGAGCAGCGCCACTGCATTCCGGTGTAGAGATGTAGGGCAAAACTTTGTGAGGCTGCCTTTTACAAACTGCGACGACACCTTTTTGAGGCTGAAAACTGCGTTGGACGTGGCCTACTGACATCCGAGCACCACTAATTTAATGATTCATATTCATTATTTAAAAAATTGGTCTGATATTCATTGATGGTAGGTTAATGAACTTGACAAATAGTTTCGGGCCTGTCGAAGCAGCTGAAAAAACACGGCACAGAAACAGGGTCTATATGACATATTAGGTAAGTAAATGAGACAAATGTAACATGCGGCATGGTGAGGTTTTACATTCGAGAGTTGGGTGAAATTCTATATTGGGATTAATTTTATAGGAAATTGAGGCCCCGACATGAAAGGAAGCATGAATTGTATGCAGAGTACATAGGATATTTAGGCCTGTATCGAATAACAAAACAAAAAGACCTCGCCTGATTTTCACTATAAGTCATTACTTACCTATTTTGCATGCATCCAGACACGTGTTTATCACATACCTGATTGAGGGGAAAAAAGAAAGAGCGCATCACAAAAGAGTGTCATAATAACACGAGCTGAGGATTTTCTTTTCCAATAAAATATACATTATTTAATTTAAAGAAAGAGTAGTTTGGACAAGGTAAGTTGACAATGTTGAGATGAGGATAAACCACTAAACGGCTATTGCATGCAGAAGTTTCAGCATATATAGCATCTTCAGGCCGACATCAAACTGAAAACAGAATGATCAATTGTAGCCTAAATAAATTGCCCTCTTTATTATTATTATTCATTAAATTTCAATTCCTTTTTGCTTACCTGAATGTTGTTTTTCTTATTCAGATCACTAATAATCACGCACTTTTTTTTCTTCCATAAACATTTGAATTTTGTGAGGCAGGACGGGATGATTGCTGTGGGACTGATCAGGAGGCCGGGCGACCTTTGCAGGGCAAATCTGAATGATTTAATATAATAAATCTAAACGTAGATAACGGCTGAAGAAGAGGTTAAAGAGGAGAAAATCAGATAAACTGCGAAAGCCTTTTTAGGCCGGCAGGCTCACGCCGCCTCACTTGAAGGTAGAACTGAGCAGAGTTGGGTTTCTGTTTTAGCCCAAACGTTATTTTGGATTTCTTTTTTTTTTTTTAAATAAATGAACGGCAGTTATTTCTTCGCATGTTTATTACAGCATTTTAAACCGAGTAGTTTTATATCATAGCTTATATCTTTAAAAAAATATATTCAAACACTTTAATTAATACAATATATTTAGGCCCACTTTGTGTTTTATGGCTTTGGACTAATAATTACGAGCATAAAATTTGAATCTTTGATTCGCATTTGCCTTTCTTCAGCATTCCGACTCAGTATCACAATCTAGGCCTACTCCTACATTTAAAATTACTTTATATTGTAGGCTCATTGACTTAAGAATTTTATCAGTGTTGCACTCAATTAAAACTGGAAACCTGTATAAAATATATATAAAAGATTATTCTGTATTTTAAACATATTTATTATGTTATAGTATTTATATATAGCATACAAAGCAAGATTTTACATATAAGTCCTTAGCAATATGAATGCCTTTATATTCGACTGTGACAATGATCAAGAATTCTAAACATATCTTTTATAGTAGAAATAAAATGACTTCTATAAATATAAACTGATTTTAAGTGTTTCAGTTTCTGGGTTCAACTTCCTCTTTTTTTATGTTTGAACTCAACCCAGGCCTTCAGGCAGCCTGTAAGACGCCTACTCTAAGGAAATGTCAATGTGTACTATTTATTCTTAACAAACAGCCTATGTCAATAAACTGGATTTATTTTATTCTTTAAAGAGGATTTTTTTTATATGCATGTTAAAACAGCGAGATTACAAAACCTGAAAAAAATATCACATTATAGAATTGGCTCACCAAACATATCATTAATCGACTTGTTTCAAGCTGAATAAAACGATGAGGATGTATGTTTGGCTTTTCAAGGTGAATATTTGTGAAGAACATAACGAATTTTGTCTGAAAGAGTTATAATCGAGCGTCTTTTTTTTTTTTTTTTTTTAAACTATGGCGCAGACAGACGTCTCTAACTAGGTCGACCCGAGGAGAGAAGCGTGCGTGCTTTACAAAAACTTTAAAATTCTGCATATACAGGAAAGTCATAAAGCTGTTTCACAATTTTTGAAAAAAATCAACTTGAAACTGTCATATATTAATGTAGACATTTAAGCGGTGTCTCTGTTGAATAATTTAATTTGGCTCGAATGACTTAAATGATTACCCTATCGCATGTAAACGCCAGGTTGAATTATAACAAGAAACAAAAAGTCTTGTAAGTTAATTCATTGCCGGTTTAATGACTCAAATTAAACTCTGGTGTCATTCTTTAAGACATTTTTTAAATAGAGCAATAAGCTTATTTATAATTTTCTTATAGCCTATTTGCCAGGAATGGCAAAGTTTTTTTAGAAAATAAAAACGCTCATAAATTTATACAGTACAGTGAAATAGCACAAACGAATTAAGTCATCTTTTCTTGAAAGGCCTAGCCAATATGTAGCATATAGATGAATCAGGCGAACTGTCTGCGCAATAAATTTGTTTCCAGGTGGTCAAGAAGGAAGACTAATTGGAGAAAATATCGACAGCATGGGAATCTAATATTCACGTGACCAAACACAGGTAGGCCTAAATGTTGTGTGCAGGCTATTTAAATGTGTTAAAAAATAATTTATCTATTTTCATTTTGATTTGGAGTAGATATAAATGCAAAACTAAGATGATGTTGAATTTGAAAAAAAAAAAAATCAGACAAGAAATAGTTCAGTTATATGTGTTCGCTTGCAGTTACCTTGTAAATGAACAACAATTAGACTACAGCATCTTCTATAAGATGGTCTAGCCTATGAATGTGTAAACCTACATTTATACATGCACGTTTTGGTCTTTTCATACAACTCCAGTCCATGCTGCAACCTGCACGCGTTTAAATATTCACAATAAAAGCACTGCTAATTTGGAGTGTTATTTACAGGTCTATAGAGCACGAATTATACTTTATGATGTGCTGCTGTCGGGAAAAAAAACTATTATGATACAATAAACACCCTCTAAAGTCAAACGCGAGCATGCAGTCAGTTTGCCTGATAAAAAATAAAGCGGGGCCTGTTAGCAGCAGCCACTCCTCTGCAACACAACGGCAGACCTGAGTGAGGACACACGGAGAACAGTCTCCTGATTGTAAGATGTGGACTGAAGTCATAAATCAGATCCATTTAAATAACTTGGCTTTATGGTCGCCCCAAGGCCAAAGATTAGAAATAATGCTCTCATTCCATCTCTGCTTCTCGCAGCGCGCTCGTGCGCTACAGGCACGAGATGCTGCATGTTTAGGCCCAGATGGTATCACGGGGCGGAAGTATTTTCTTAGAACATACTGAGCATAGGGACTAGGTTGTTTTAAGTTTTTGGGGTTTTTTTTTGGCCTTTTGATGCAGCCTTCAAAGAAAATTTTAATTTACTTAAAACTGATCACATATAGATCACTAAAGGAATAAGCTGCCAGGTTTTCCCGGTCCTCTTTCTAAGTTCAATGTGTATATTTAAAACGCTAAATCTCTAAAAAAAAAAAAAAAAAAAGACTCGCTTTGCTATCATTGTTACAAAGAGTTAGATGAGCTGAGCTCTGCATCCCTAAATATTACCTACGGACATCTCTTTGAGCTGAATCTTTAGTAAAGTTTGGAAATGAATTGAATTGAATTATCCGAAAAACCCTTAACAAGAGTTACACGACCCTTTTCCCGACATGTTTCGGCAATTACTGCACTTCAGTGCCATGCCAGGAAAGAAAATTTTAATTTCAGTTGTAAGAGAGCAAATCCTAATGAAGGCTAACGTTTGAAAACGATTAGGCTATTAAATTCACAGTTTATACAGTTTTGAAATGAAAAAAAAGACAAAATGTGGTCTGTCATTTTTTAAAAATGTTATTTAGGACTACTACCTCAACGTTGGTAAAGGTTAAGATGGACTTATCAGAATTTATTATGCATCCCGAGGTTGTACAGGTGATGGGCAAATATTAGATTCACTCATGGTTTTTACTCTTATTGTTATAGGCTTAAATTAGGCCTACTAGCCTTCAAATAATGACTTTAAATATTTATAAATATATTTAATATGGTGATGAGGCCTAATTAATTTGCTAAGGGCACGGGTAATTAAGTATTTAGACTTTAGGGGCTTGACTGTCATGACAGCATTCTCTAATGAGATGAGAAATCAGTGAGTTTGGCCCTATTTTATATCCGTACAGAAACTCTTAAAAGAAGCTATATATATATATATATATTATGTATGTGGATACCACAGCTAATTTATCGTTTGTAAAATCAGTAGCACATTCAACATGTGCAGAAACATTTGTAATGTAACCAGTGTTACTTTGGAAGAAAAGTATGTTCTCCTCTTACTTTAAGCCAGAGGGCAAGTTAGGGTTTTTCCAGGTAGCCTAGCATCACAACACGGTCATTTCCAGAGGCTGTTTCGACGTAGTGAAACTTAACCAGACTGCGGGTAATGAGCTGCTTCCGGACACATGTTGGTTTCGTTTCCAAAAAAGTGTTGACGGCTCATGACATTACACCTTGCCGAAGAACAGGCAGCGTCCTCTCTCTGCATTAACATCTCCTCCCTTCGCCTTTTTATACCTCCCTGTGTAGATCTCGCGAGAGCTCCGGCGGTGGCTGTGGCTGGCCGTGGCTTTGCAGCAGACAGAGGGAGAAGGCAGGCAGGCAGCATCATGGCGGACAGAGACAGTGGTAGTGAGCAGGGAGGAGCAGCCACGGGCCCAGGCTTCGGCTCCATGCACTTAGCGGCAGGAGGGGCGGGCTCGGCTTCCGGGCTCCAGCATGAGACGCAGGAGCTGGCGTCGAAGCGGGTTGACATCCAAAACAAACGCTTCTATTTGGACGTAAAGCAGAACGCGAAAGGCCGCTTCTTAAAGATAGCAGAAGTCGGGGCCGGTGGAAACAAGAGCCGCCTCACTCTCTCCATGTCCGTGGCAGTCGAGTTCCGAGACTACTTGGGGGACTTCATCGAACATTATGCCCAGCTGGGTCCGAGCAACCCGGGGCTGGTACAAGACGAGCCCCGGCGGGCACTCAAAAGCGAGTTCTTGGTTCGAGAGAATCGGAAATACTATATGGATCTGAAAGAGAACCAGAGGGGACGGTTTCTGAGGATCCGACAGACCGTTAACCGGGGGCCCGGTTTGGGATCCACGCAAGGCCAGACGATTGCTCTGCCTGCCCAGGGACTTATTGAGTTTCGTGACGCTTTGGCTAAACTTATTGACGATTACGGTGTAGAGGACGAACCTGCAGAGTTGCCCGAGGGGTCATCATTGACTGTGGACAACAAACGTTTTTTCTTCGACGTCGGATCCAATAAGTATGGTGTGTTCATGAGGGTAAGCGAGGTGAAGCCAACGTACCGCAACTCAATTACGGTGCCCTACAAAGTGTGGTCCAAATTTGGGAATACTTTCTCTAAATATGCCGAGGACATGAAGAAGATCCAGGAAAAACAGCGGGAGAAAAGGGCATGCGAGCTGCAGCAACAAGAGGAGATGCAGGCGGACGATGGAGACGAGGATTGATAGATAGCAAAACAAAAAACATGCAAGAGTAATGAAAATAACAAGAGAAATATAATTAAAAACTCTACTGTATAAAGAAAGAAATCTAAAGATTTAACTGTATCGGTTTAACTCCAAGGGAGCATCACCCACAATATAAGAAACCTCCACAACCTGACAGTTATGACATGTTGTCACTCATCGCTGGATGTTACCCCACTTATCCACCATTAATACAGTAACAGGCTGCTAAACAAAGTAATAACATTATATTTGAACATTGTTTCCTACTTGACAAACAATATGAACTGAGTGTTTATTTCCCTTATTAACAGAAAACTTTTGTACCAGTTAAAGCTATTGTAAAAAAAAAAAGAAAAAAAAAAGTCTGCAATGTTCAGATGGAATTATTGCAGAGAGGAAAACCCGTTTCCTTTTCATGTGAGCTAATGACTTCAGCACAAATCAGATATTTTAATTTTTAAACCAAAATTCAAAAACTTTGTAAAAGGTTGTCACATGTACTTGCCATCCTATTTACCTTTACCTGTGAGTAAAGATGTGTTTACACATAAATCATATGAGGGCTAGGCCTGCTTTGGAAACTGGTTAGATGTCATGCAGTACAAAAGGAACATATAGGTATTTTCATCAAATGAAATAAGTGCTCTATTTGTCGTGCAATATGCATTGCATATAAAAAAAAATAATTAAATATATTGAACTGGTCAATGGATCTTGACATGATGACGTTTGCCAGAGGCATTCAAAGAAATATTAATATTGTAATTTTGTTTCAGTTGAAATTGTTGCCATGCAGATGGATATATTATAGACTACCTTTGTGTCTCGTTGTTAATGCAATGTGTTCATTTTAAAGGTACTAAATGTGTAATCGATAGAGGAAATGCAGTGACAACATGTAGCAAATGGCCTGAATTGCAGATTACTTAACGAGACAAACACCCCTCACATACTGTGCTGATTGGCTGAGCGGTCTGGAAAAAAAAGAGGTAAAATTCAGCAGAGCATTATTGGTTCGTACATCTGAAACATTTTGTGATCTTGTTCAGTCATAAAAATGGTGCCAAGGAGTGCTGTTGCTGCATGTTAATCTGCACTATGATAGATTTCGTTGGTCTCCCAAAATATTGGCTCAAGGACCCTTCCATATGTATCTTTATCTGCCTGTAGTGTACGAATCTCAAGTTCGAGTACAGAGTGATTTCCACCCAAAGGCTTGGTGTAGTTGTAGTGGAAGTTGTTTCAAAGGGCCATCGTAAAAGGAGCGACCTTGCGAACAGTAATCAAAATATCACCACCGCACTATGAGGAGGGCCGCCGAGGAGCACGCCTGGGATAAGCCGAGGTGAAGCGGGTTCACTTCACCTGCTGGTGAACCTTCAGTAGTGTCTCAATGGATTTGCTCATCCCTACAAGTTTAAGATCTGTCGGTGTGAAGTTCAGTGGGGCTACTTTGGACACTTACTTATAGCTCCTCTTTAGATTTGTGAGCCCAAATATCTACCCGGGGGTGATGAGATTCTGTTTTGGTCTAATTGTAAATATTTGGGCTGCCACACGGAAAACAACTGGTTCTAAACCAGTTCAGTCGCATCTCATAGATGTGTGATAGCAGTTTTATAAACTCTGTCAGTAAGCTCCAGAGAAACTGGCAACAATCAGATCATGTCAGATTTACCTCAGCATTGAATTAAATGATTGCTCCCATGTTTAGATTGACTGGAAACCAGCAAACTAGACTGTCCTTGACCACCTATTTTTGGAGCCTCTGGTATAGCCTAAATGATACCTGATTGGGAGCATCCTCTTCAGCATATAAACAACCTGGTGCCTTACACACTCCGCATGCTTACACGCTGGCCTGGTGCTTTGGATCGCAGTTTGGCTTCTTTTTTGTTATTGTTTCCTCTCTCTTTCTTCCATTTTTGTGTCTCAGCCCCCTTGTGTGCTAGCGCACGACTCGTGGTGCTAAAAGGGTTTGTTATAAACTCTTAAAGAAAAATTTGGAAGCAGAATTCTTAACTTTTTTCTGCTACCTTCCTTCTTCCCTAACTTCATTGCCATCCCCATTCCCCAGCCATCCAGGTATCGGCCTACATGTAAACATGGAAGGGGGTGGTCACCTAGATGCAAGATGATGCAGAAGAGTTGGCTCTTCACTAGCCAAGCGCATTAGCGTGGAGAGCAGGGGCTGATTGGGAACATCAGTAGTAGCCGGAAATGGTAAAAAAAAAAATTGTTGTTGGCATGCCCCTTTTGAAATGCTCGTTCTATGGCTTGGGTAGTTATGTGTAAGTTGTAAGTCGCTCAATTAATGGGGAGCAGCAAGCATGTCTTGTTTTGTTTTTTATGTTTTATGTAGTTTTACCTTTTCAGCGTTATTCCACATTATTTGTAATTCTGGAATGTTTTCGCCCACAAAAAATATATCTATTTTTTCTGTGCAACATTTCATCACTGTGTGCAATATCGTATGTGCCAATGGTGGCAATATATGTATATCAATTAAATATATGATTACTATTTGAAAGCATGTGGCTGAATTCCATGTTTATTTCTGATGAAGGAGTTGTATGCCTTTATTTGCACTCTAAGCTCCATTCTGGAGAAAAGTATAGTAAACCAAGGTCTTAGCAGCCTGTTGGGTCAAGCAGTTCACATAAGTACTTTAACTTGAAACCGAACAATGTCACTGCAAGTATGCCTGTCTTTAAGAAAAGGGTAAACTTGGCTTCTGGATTGTTGAAGGTAGACATAAACACACAATGGAGTTTTTGTGAGAAGGAAAAAAAAGAAGAGTGAAATCTCCATTTTAGCTTTAAGCTAAGAAAAGGTGCTTCAGTCCAATCCTCATTAAGATGTATGGTGAACTGTCTTCAGTGGTTGTTGTGTGTAGCACTTTGCTTTCCCAGGTTAATGAAATGCCTGACCAATACTTGTTTAAAATGATCTCAACAAAGAATGTCGTTCTCTTCTTCTTTTTTTTTTTTAAAGAGGGTATTTGATTTGCTCATTTGGTTTTGATGCATTAAATATAATTTATGTACATTTGACAAATTTCAAAAATAAATTTAATTTACCCAATGAGGGAAAATCTACATTCAAAATGTATTTGTTTTTTATGTGTCTTTATGTTTATTTCCTGTTGAGGGGGGAAAAAAATACTTCCAAATATGTCTATAATTCACTGATGAAAAGTTTGTTTCATTTTTATGTAGTGTTGTCCGCAATGTCTGACTCCACATTGACAATGATACTAATTACTGAAGCTTAATTTTACAGCCTTTAAAATGCAAAGTTTGCAATCATGTCTTCTAAGAGATTTCTACATTAGTACTGTATGTATAATACTAGGCTGTAAAATAAAGCATTACTTTGTTATCTAATCATCTCGACTATGCTATTTGTGATCACCCATATGCAACAATTGCTCTTCTATTGGCTTTACTGATTATATACTGCTAAAAAACTGAGAGATTATTGATCACAACCTAAGAGAACCTGCATATCATTTACGATTTGTGTGTGTTTACAACCATTTTTTGCTGATATAAGTTTTGCCATACTGCTGCAGTGATTAACACAAGAAAGACAGGTCACAAAGTTTTCATAAATGTTAACAGCTTTTTAAAATTGAGTTTGTTTTCTAGTCACAAGTTTGGTTTCTGGCGTAATAGTAATAAAACGGTGCAATGTAGAAGATGTTGATAAATAATATAAAAAAAGAATATGAGTCAGATCATCAGCCACCTCAGTGCTGTTTCTGTCACTAGAAACATGGCTGTTACCATGATATGGTGAGATGTTGCCTGGAACATCAGTGTTGGAAGGATATTTATGACTTCAAACAGTCCTGTACTTACTCCCCAAACATCTAACAGAAGGAACAGCATAACAAAATTGTTGATATAAGGATGAGTTAAGCTCATATCTCCCACTATCAAAAACACTGTCTCCAGAGAGGTCAGAGTGCAGGCTCTGGACATGCTCAAAGGCGTTTCTGCAGGACATTTACTATATGTCTGCGCTTTGTTGTAAAGTCAATGGTCGCTCAGCATCTTAGCCCCCCTGCTGGCCGGGAGGAAGGGTGAAAAACCAAAGGGGATGTGCTAAATTGAGATGGACTCCAGCCCAGATGACTCTGAGTTTGTGCTACATCCAAGAACCAACATGGAGAGTTGGTTTAGGTCAGTTCGGCTTTGGAAGCACAAGTGCAACACATCAGAACTGGTGATTAACTGTACTCAGTCAAACCAAGACAATCTTTATGAGAGCACAATGTATTTTAATGACGAAAGGCTATTAAAAAATCCTCTTACTTTCAATTATGAGTTTGTCTGTCATGCTACTTAGAAGCACAATGGCAATAACCGCTTGCAGTAGTGGTGCCAAGGAGGACCGATATAACAGGTTTAGTCTGGCTACCGCATTGTAAGCTGAGGAAGAACAACTTGATCAAATTCATATTTCATTGCAACTGCGACGTGATCATCATCAACAGAGCACTCCCTGACAGCACTGAACTATGAATGGCATACTACAATGTAAAACAGCCTGCCACTTTATAACTTGTGTGCACGAGCGTCTGCGTGCGCGTTTATTTGTACTGTGGGGTTCCAGAGCTTTTCAACATATGTTTGTAAATGCTGTCTTCGCTTTAACTTATTTGTTTTTGTAATGTAGTGCTACAGTGCTGAAGCAGTAGTGGCTTTGGTGGTGACGTAATTCATAGCAGGCTTCTCCTGTTTTGCCACTAGAGGTTGCTCTTTACCTATAAATGACAGGCTCAGAAACAGAGAGGAGAGGAAGGAAAAGAAATCTGCCTTTGGCTTCAGTATGGTCGAATTAACAACAGACGAATGCATCAAGGCCATGGATGGATTACTGTCACAGGTTCAGGGGTCGAAAGTGTCAGGGGGCCCCCTGGCCTTCATCTATAAAATGTCACTCAAATAACCGATCAGAAAGAGACTGAAAATGACCACAAAGACACATAAAAGACCACAAAAAGAGGCAAATTGATGAAAAAGAACTTCAAAAATGGTATAAAAAAAAAAAAAACGCTAGGAGATACAAAATGACCAAAAACAACTCACAATATTACCTCGAAAAAACTCAAAATCACAAGAAAGCTGAGCGACAACAACAATAAAGAAAGAGGCAAAACCATCAAAACGTCTGTGTCATGCTCCTCTGTAGGAGAGGTGGTGGCACTTTTTGTATATCCATCAAGGAGCCCATTGTCTCATAATTTGCCCACGAACAAGGAATATGTATGCGTACACCGAATATATAATTAAGGCCACTATTTATGTTTTACTGTTTTTAGCCTAAAATAAAAATCACTGCACAAAATGTTGTGCAGATTTCTTAAGTATAAAATCATCATTAAAAGCATGTTGACATGGCAAAGCGCAGGTGCAGTATGAGTAATAATGTGCCAGACGTCAACTTCTCTCATTAATTTTTATATAATGTGATATCTAAACTATAATTAACATAAAGGTCCAGTGTGTAGGATTAAGGGGCATCTTTTGGAAGAAACTGTGTGTAATATTCATTACTAGTTTAAAATCACTTGAAAATGAGAATTTCTGTGACGTTTTGTTACTTTAGAATGAACCGTATATATCTACGTACAAAGTGTGTTCTCTTCCATGGGGTCGGCTGTTTCTACCGTAGCTCAGTATGGACTAATCAAACACTGGCTCTAGATAAGGCCATTCGCATATTAGCATTTTTGCTTTTTCACGTTGGCCACCGAAGTTTTCCTACATTCTTGGAGAAATTTTAGTTCTGCAACCTCACCGCTAGATGCCACTAAATCCCACACACTGAACCTCATAACCCTTAGAAAGCACAGAAAATTGTCTCATGTCAAAAGCATAGGAAGAAGGCAATGAGCAACTTAGAAAGGAATGTGATACGTTCCAAAAAACTAAAAATCAGAAAAAAAGGGAAAGCAAAGACAAACAAGGAAAGGACCCCAAAATGTGCTTTAAAAGAATAGTTACATCAATTTCAATACAATTAGAATTTTAAAACATACTTTTTTCAGATATATAATTTTTCAAATTTACTATTTTTTTTACAATTAGATGAAATGTTTGTGGCAATTAATTAATCAACTTAAAACATTTTTCTAGACATTTTCCATGCCTAATTTTAGATGTAATTTTTGTTTTATTTAAAAATGTCTCGCAATTTGCGAGACATTTCTTGCAAACCATTTTGCACAGGGGTCCAAAGGTTTGAATACTTGTGAAAGGTGTCTGAATGCAGCACAAGAAAAGTGACGTTAATCCAGATTACATGGAGATAAATACAGTACATGTAAAAAAAAAAAAAAAAGGGAAATTAAAGAAACAAATGTAGGTCATGTTTGCTTAAGAGTCAGTGCTATTTAAGAATTAGTGTTGTACCGACATTACTTTTAAATGCACGGTTGATGCAAAAGTAAATGTATTTAAATGTAGGAGAGTTTTGTGGTTGGGAGAGCAGCGATGGAAAAGGAGCTTAAACATTTAGGTTTAGGATTTTCCGCCCTCTTTTTCTTTTACAGCCTCTTTAACGTGTGAGGTCAACTTCCTGAATCGCTCTCGTCCCTCTTTTTAAAGAAAAAAGTGAAAAAAGAAAAAGAAGTGTGTGTTAGTGTGTGTTAGTGAGTGTGTGTGTGTGTGTGTGTGTCAGAGAAAGAGAGGGAGGGAGATTATGGAATGCTGTGATGTCATCAGCCCAGTCATACACACAAAGACAAGGAGGACCCACAGGCGCTCTGACTCTCTCAGCTTAGTTAGCATACTCTGCTGTGGTGGAGCGGCTGTCTACATCCCACTGTGAGTACTTGAGCAAATTCTACCCTTCTCGTACAACTCCCTTTTGTTTCCTATCACTTCCTTTCTCCCTTCACTGTCCACCCCCCTTCCCCGTGTTTCCTTCTCTGCACCCTACAATGCGTTTAGCAGACACCAATCTGTATTCCACCAGTGTGATAGTTCTCAGTCTGAGGCAAGCTTTCTTTCCCTCCAAGTGCTGCTTATGTGGTAGCCATTGTTTAACTACCCACTGTGATTGGAGGAGTCCATTTCAATCCCCTTGTTAGAGAAAGCGGCTCACGCTGTCCTGGGCTATGACCCTGTTGTGTTGGTTTTTTTCTCTTACAACCAGAAGCTGAACATGTTAAAATGGAGCCGCTATCTCGTGGGAGTCTCGGGGGGGAGAAAGGAACATGGGTTTAGGAAGGGATGTGTGGTGGGGGGGAGAGAGGAGGGAGGAGGGAGGAGGGCCACTGATGACAGAAACAGTCCCATTTTTTTGGAATCTCCTCCCATTCTGGGCTGCAGTCTCTCTGTCAGTTTAGAAACAGGGTTTGGGCTCTTCCGTATTCATGGAGGGAGGGACAAGATAGCCGAGTGAAAGAGACTCTTTGAAGGAATGACTGGAAGACAAAAAGTTTGTGGCTGTGACAAAGGTGGGATCAAGAAATATGTAGAGAAAAATAAGTAATTTAAAGGGCAAACTAAATGTTTTAAGTGTTCTCTGCTTCTTTTCTTTTTTTGTAGATTGTCCCAATGATGACCTCAAAAGACAAAGGAAACTGATATCTTTCTGGGGTGCGGAAACTGTCGGCACAAAACAAAACGGAAACGGGATTTTGTGTGCGTGAGTGTGTGTGTGCGTGTGAGTGTGTGAGATTGGATCTCATGTACAAAAGAGCGTGCAAGGATGAGCATGTGCCTCGATTCACAAAACAGAGTTAATGCTGGTAAATAAGAGTGATTTCACTCTGAAGAAGTCTGGGAAAGTCTTCTTCTTGATGACATGAGACTATAAACCAACACCTCAAGAAGCTGCTGGCCAAAGGACAGCGCCTCCTACCTCTGACCGCTTGGCCAGGCAGTACGCCCACCACTCAGCCGCCAACATGCTGCAGCAGATCTTAAAGGACATGTACATCGACCCCGATGTGCTCAACGCTCTTAATGAGGACCAGAAAAAGACTCTGTTCCTGAAAATGCGCCAGGAGCAGGTGCGGCGCTGGAAAGAAATGGAGGAGAAACTGGAGAGAGAAGGGGGGGACGCCGAGTGCAAGCGGACAAAGCCAAAAAAAGGTAACCAACACATCACCTTTGTGAACTTCTTCCTGTTTGTCCACTGCGAGGGGGTGCAGAATCCAGTTTTTCGAGCACTGTTTTTTTGACATAGAGCCAACTGTCCCCCTTTCAAGGATTAAACCCAGTCCTTTTTAGTCAAGTTGTTTGCATAGTGTGCTGTGAAACACCAAATAGAGAGTTACAAAGCATGTGTGCATTGGTTGTGACAGACATCCTTAGCTGCTGGATGTAGTGTCGCTGCTGGAGCTCATGTTCGCTGTCACCCCGACAGCTGTTTGCCAAGACAGGAACAGCGTTTACCTGAAGTCCATTTGGCAAGTTTAAAGTTTCCTCAAGTACAAACTTGGGCTAACAAATGCCAGCTGCTCCACATTAATGTGTCTGTAACGCAGCACAGACAGAAGGAGCATTTATATTTCACTGACATGAAGTTCTATTTATATCTGAAGTCCTAAACAATTACAGCAGATTGATGGTGTGGGCAGATTCATGTTGACATCCCAGTCGAATTTGATATTAACATTTACACAAGCAAAGTAAAGTAAATGTCATGAGAAAAAAGTATTCACCCTGAAGTGAGTGTATTATAAGGTACATATAAACGGTGGTTAAGAAGTGCTATTATGACGGTGAGTGTAAAGTAGGTGTCAGTTTGTGTATGTGTTCACATGCACATATTTTGCCCTGAGGCTCTCACTTAGATCATTTTGTTCTCAGTCACACCATGCAACGTGAGTCTAAGAGTGACAGAGAAGGATATTCACTGGGTCAGAGGTGTCACTCATTTCTGGAATGTGTGTTTAGATTAAAAATACCCAACAAGAAATTAAAAAAAAAAAAAAACACCCGCGAGAAGGAAAAGCACAGGCAGTATGAACGGTAAATGGATTTATCGGGAACTGGCTAGTGCTCAAAAGCGACAGAGTCAACTGTATACATGCAGCAATCAAACAAAACCAAACAAGCAGAAACTAAGGAGGCCGCAAGTCTGTCCTGAAACTGGTTTGACGTATACTACAGAATGCTGCCTGTCTGCATTTTCTCTTTGCTGGCAGCAGCCAGTGCTAGTATGAGAAACGTGTGGTGTAATGATGCTGACATAACAAACTGTTCTATTTTTATGTACCAAAGAAGGAGTTCTACTGTAAATGACAAAGCAAACAACAGGAGGTTGGGAAAGATACATCATCTGCTGAAAACCTACTTGAACAGAACTTAAAGGGACAGTTCACCCCCAAAATTAAAAATACATATTTTTCCTCTTAACTTTAGTGCTATCCATCAGCCAGGGTTGTTTATGTGTGAGTTGTTGAGTGTTGGAGATATTGGCTGTAGAGATGTCTGCCCTCTTTAAAATCTAGTGGAACTAGATGGCACTCGGCTCGTGGTACTTAAAGCATAAAAAATATACATTTAAAAGACACAAAATACCTACAAAAACAGGCAAAAAATCCCATAGAGGCTCATCCTATCATTTAAGGCATTCCACACAATGCTTCTTCTCCATCCCAACAGTTAGAACAACAATTGAACAAGAGAGCATTCAAGCACAAAGCATCTTCTGATTGGAATAATTCGCCTGTAAATATACGGTCGTCAACGTCATTTCAAATATTTAAAAATGGTTTGTCTTCTTATTTTAGGACTGTTCATGTCTCAGATGAACTACGCTTTAGCAACGACATACCATAATCTGATATACTATAATCTATTTGTCTATATTTAGGTATACATGTGTATGTATGTGTGTAATACATATGTATATACTAATGTATTTTGCTAATCTATTATTTGTTCATGGCCTCTTGGGGGGTTGTGTGCATTTATTTATTCATTTATTTTTCTCTAATGATTTTGTGCTGATTTTTGTAATGTTTCACTTTAATTGTTGATTTCTTTTTTTTCCTCTTTCTCATCTTTTTCTTCTTTCCCTTTAAGCCTTTGTTTTGTTTCTTGTTGTTCATTTGTCTGTTTGTATGTTGGGATCATCTCAAGGGGTTTATCCTAATGAATGAATAAACTTGCACAACAAAATGACGCAAAAAGATGCAAAATTATGTCAAAGAGACACAAAACCAGAAAAGAGATGCAAAACAACAACAAAAGAAGAGGCAAAACCACCACAAAGTCTGTGTGTTTTGCTCCTGTATAGTAAAGGTGGTGGGGCCTCTTGCATATCTGTGCCCAGGGACCCACTGTCTCAGAACCCGCCCATGGTAGGAACCTTTCTTCTTTCTATTGAACTACAATCACTAATTGTAACACCACGCAGAAGAAAGCATCTACTGCTTGCTCACCTAGAACAGAGCCAGCTCAGCTGAGGAGGACTCCATTAATGTTTACATCGTGCACTGTCACGAGCCTCTCGTCCATGAGTAGATGTGCGCTTCCATCTGCGCAGTGATTTTTTGTCCCTTGTAGTAAAGCAGAAAGTAAAAAGCTCCCGGATGAAACTGCTCACAATAAGGTTTGTGGATTACCTTGAGTAACCGGGTCATAAATTATGCAAAAAAAACATTGCTGTTGAGCTTTTCAGATGTATTTCATTTGGTGCTCTGAGCACCACAAGCCGAGTGCCATATAGTTCCAGAGTATAAGAGAGAGGGCAGACATCTCTCATCCGATATTTCCAACACTCAGCAGCTCACACCAATACAATCTAGATTAATAAGAAGCGCTACAGGTATGAGGAAAAATGTGTATTTTTTTTAATTTGGGGTGAACTGCCCCTTTAAACCCAATTAACAGAACGTTGCAGTAGCCTTAACTTTGATTGACACAGTAATTTGATCCATCTCATCTTGGCTAATAACAAAGCACTTACCATCAACTGTGGTGCAGACTGAGAGAACAGTGCTCTTTCTATCTCTTGATGACCGATGCAGCTGTCTTTAGGAGGCTGAGTGGAGACTGCAGGCTGAGATCACATGGTCACACAACTCCTCTCCACACAAACTCTCTCCCCCCCGTCCACAGCACTGAGGAAATGGTGGATAGTTCTGCGTTTCTGTGTAAAAATAGGAAGTGAGTCAAGTTTCGATCCCTCAAACAATTAGCAGGGAGCGAAGCAGGAAGTGTGCAGGAAATGAATGTGTGTTGAAAAACAAAGAAAGAAGTTTGATTTTATCTGTATGGCCTTGTGGGAGAGCTCAGTTTTTTTTATGCTAGGTTTGCTTTTATGCAGAGAAAAGAAAGCCAGCAACTCTTTCAGCTGCTGTTAACAGTTTCAGCCTTTGGCCTTTTATTTTTGATCATGGGACTTTTGCTGTGGTTAGGCAGGCTTTATGGTCATTTGTGTTTATGTACTCTGACTCACATGCTGGCGTGTTTGTGTGCATGTGTATGGAATCTGGGGACATTCACATGAGGCGGTAACGTGGCTCGCTGCATTGTTTCTGTGACTTTGTGACAACATGTGGAAAAAGTAATTGTGTTTTAACACTGCTTATTACAGTAGGACACATGCCAGCACACTAATCTTCTAAATGTCCCAGCACTCAGCTGACAATAATCTCACCTGCACCTGACAATAGGGTTGTGGTTTGAGCTGTCAGATTGAAGTGATAACTTGTTTACTAAGGTATGCTCTGACTGCTGTGTTTTCGTAGACATCCTGGTATGCCCTGCTACAACGCGATCCACAGGGCAGGCTGGCAAAACCAGTTCACTATGATAGTATGTTTTCCTGTTTTCCACACAAGCTCTTACCCTCTGAGCCCACAACAGCTGCATTTTCTCCATTAAGTGACTTCACATTTGTCACAAAGCAAATACATTGCTGTAGGTTTAAAAGTGTGTGTGTGCCCTATTGTGTTTGTTTGTGGCCTCAGTATCCTCACAGAGACAGACAAGTAAGGAGAGTGACACCAGATCTTATTTAGTGATATTTAGCATTTAGAAATTAGGTTTAGGGGCGTAAGGTGGCTCAGTAGATAAAGCCGCAGCGGCCTCGGGTTCAATTCCAGCTCAAAGTCCTTTGCTGCATGTCATCCCCTCTCTCTTCCCCTTTCTTGCTATCGATCTCCTGTCCTGTCTAATAAAGGCAAAAATGCCAAAACAATAATCTAAAAAAAAAAGAAATTGGGTTTACAAGATTATTTCATTTTAGAATTAGGACAGATTAGGGAATAAAATCAGGAAAGTCCTCACAAGTATGTTCACACAAAATGAGGGCAGTGTTTTCCCATGCCAACTCTGCTTATATCATCTATAAGAAGGTGCAGTGTCATGCATTTGTGATCTGCTGCTCGGGGCCCCACCAGCTGTTGCACCTGTCTGTCTATAAACCAGAACAGCAGTCTCAACTTATCAGATACGCTGCTGATGAAGTTGACAGTTTTATTTCAGAACTACACAAGCTACAACTGATTACCTGAGAGATTGTAAATATACAGTATTTCAAAATAGTTGTTTATATATTATGATTTTAAAATTCCTGAAAAGGTTAAAGAAACAGTGGCGGCCCCAAAGGGGAGGGCAGGGGGGGCCTTGGCCACCCTGATACAACTGCTGCCTGCCAGCTTCCCCCCTCCCTGCTGAAAATCATTGGAGGCTGACATTACTGTATTAAAGAGGCTATTCCTGTGCATTTTTTTAAAATCTTGCACAAAGATAGTGGTACCTTGTGAAATAGATAGCCTAAGACAGGGCTGTCCAAGCTTTTGAATGGGGGCCAGATTAGACAATGCGAAAAATACCTTGGGGCCAGTTGCTTCTATCATCAAATGGGCTGTTTAAAAAATGTCTTTTTGCTGTGGCCATGCCTGCTACCTCACAGGAAATGTCTGCTGATAGGTAACTGTTCTGTTTGCTTGTTTATGTGTATTTATGAAAACACATCCGTTTTGCCTGCATTGTTCCTACTTGTTGCATGTCTACAAACTGTATGAATTTCCTGCCACTGTGAGGTGACCATTAAAAAAAATGCAAAGTGATATTGCTTTATTAACGAATACTGTGTAGGGGGCCACATATAGTTTTTTTTTTAAAGTCAAGCCAGACATCCCTTAATACCAACCATGCCACGCTAGCTTTTCGAGAAGGGGGCTAAAAAACACTCCAAAGTCAGGATACATTTTTCCAGGGGAAAAACTGATGTGGCCATTTTCAAAGGGGTCTTTTGAACTCTCACCTCAAGATGTTTGGATAAAAATGGGTGAAAAAGTGTTCACGGAACATCTGATATTGTGCACATTTAAAGACACGATCCAGGGATCAGGAATTCATTGTAGACATGTTGAATGAACTGTGGTTGTTGAATGATTTTTTTATATATAGAGGAATAATAAAAGGAAATATTACAGCTCTGCATTGTAATAAACAAAAAAAAAAATAACAATAATAAATTAGGTCATCTATTGCAGCTTCTAAAGAAGCCTGAAATAGCCACCCACAGATGCCATGGCATATGACTAACTCGCTGTATTTGGTTGTACTCACTGTTTTTGTTTGACGATCAGGGTTCTTCAGGTGTTGATTAGATTTGCAGGATGTTAGAAAAGTTGCTGTGTGACGCTAAACTGATTTTCCGGGCTGTCAAATTCAAACAAAATCAAAAAAGCCCAAACATTCTCCCAAAATAAACAGGGCTTTTCCAAGACTAAGTTCAAATCATTTATCAAACAATAAAACTGAGATTTTACCTAAAAAAAACACAGCAGATGAATACTTTCTCCTCTTTGGCTTCTTCCCTACTAATTTCACACACCTGCATTTAATGAGAGGATCCTAAGATGCCAGGTCAGATGATGCATTCAAGTGATCCTCCAAAAACTGGGAAATTATAAGGGCTTGCTAGAAATGGCTTTAAACATTATCATTTAACTTGTGTTTAAATTTAGGAATCTTGGCATAATAAAACAGAACAATCAAAGACAATTCATGCACTATCAACAAAGTAGAGATTATAAAGGTGAAAAGTTCATTTTACACTCACATCAGTTCTGTCTTTGTCCTGCCCGGCTTGGTTTGGAGGGAAACAGAGTCACAGGCCTGAAGGGTGGAGTTATAAAAAGCTGGGAGGGGGTGGTCCTCTCATAAGTGACAGCCTATGCAGTGATCCAGGTGAGGTGGAGAGTTGTGATAGGTACTGTAAAATAAGAAACCAAAGTATATCAGTATGTGATTCCTTAACCCTTTGAGCAAATTGGCTTGATTGCTTTCAAAATCACTGGAAGAAAGCCATGAGTTAAAGAAGAAGAGACACTAAAATTAGCAACAACAAAAGAAGAAAAATACCTGAAAATAAGATGGGTTTTTTTTAAAAAAAAAAGAAAGAAAAAAGTTTTTAAAAAAGAAAGTTAAACTCTGAAATTCAGTTATGACATTTGGTTTTGGTGTGCTGCCCCAGGATTTTCAGTGGCCTGCAGAGGACACATTTTACATCATAAATCTTTACTGTCTTTCCTGTACAAATATCATATTGTGGTTTCACTTTTTGTCTTTTTAGCCCTGCTTTGGATCCTTACATGATTTGCATTTATAAACATTTTCATGCTCAGTGTTTCAGTAACTAACTTATATTTTGCATGTTTGTGTGTTTCCTCCAGCCAACAGTAAGAATGTGAGCTGGCTGCTCGGCCGGGACGGAGATGTGGCGGTCATTGTGATCGGGGAAGTGGATGAGCTGAGCTCCAAATTCATCTGCTCGGGATTTGGAGAAAAGAAGACGCCGGGTCTTCAGAACAATGCAAAGTAACATACTTTTATAATGTAGCCTAACACAGATAGTGTTACTTGTTGATTACAGGCTGTGAAAAACATGTAACAGAAAAGAAACTGTGAAGGTTTTACTGTTGTTTACAGACTGTAATTTGAAGGGTTAACAGGGGCTTTTTTTGTTGTAAACTTAATCATGATGGTCAGATTATTTTTTACAGCCATCAAACCATCTTGAAGAGCGGAAAAACCACAGAAGCTGTCAGAACGGAGAGAGAGAACCTCCCTCCTAAAACACAACCTGGGATCTCACTGAATTTAAAGGTGCGTAGCTGTTTGTCTGTGACCCTAAGAAAGCAAATCATGTTGATCTCAGACTGTTCTGTCATGTGTAATACTGTCGCCTCTTTATTATTTGATCAAATATAACAACCCAATAAAGGTAAATCATGAGGGAAACTATTTATCACTGCATAGGAACGTAAAGATACAAAAAGACAGAAATAACACAGATGTAAAAGAAAAGATCAGGACAGAGAATTATTGATCTCTCTGACAAACTTATTTTGAAGTCTTCTTGTCTCATCCCCTCAACTCAACACTTCTATCTCAAACATAGCACTCCCATCATTTAATTTTCACTTCTGCTACCTGCAGTGCAGTTTGGGAAATCTATCATTTAGTCTTTTGAGCAAAGCTGGTGACAAAGAGAAATATAGCCTGATTAATTCGAGCCCCTACTTTGTGTCAAAACAAGCACTCACAGTGCATAATTTCCAAGGTGGTGATATTTTGTGTGTGTGTGTGTGTGTGTGTGTGTGTGTGTGTGTGTGTGTGCACTTGGCGGTGTGTGAGCTGTTGATTTTGGAGTTGGGAGGGGTTGGGGGGGCGTGGGGGCTCCTTTTTTTAAATGCTATCTTAAAAAGAGATTTGCTGTGTTGTCATGGCAACCTTGCACACATCGAGCCAGAGTGAGCCGAGGTGGACGGTCTCATCTGGCCTGACCACGATGCTTCGTGAGCTAAAGCTGCACGCTGCTCACTCAGTGGAAATATGAGCATCCCAGACAGTAGCTGACTATCCTGCAGCCAAATTACAACACCCACTGCACAGACATGCTTCTAAATATTTGCAATATTCATTTAACTCTTATTTAACTCTTGCTCTGCTCTTGCTCTGCTCTTGCCCTGCTCATTTAAGTTTTTTTCCTCATTCTTTATTGTCACAACAAAGTGTGACAAAGACCCAGTATATAATTTAACGTGTGCAAACAAAACAATTACAACAACAAAGAGCCAGGGAGATATCACAATACACAAAGTCATTGTAAGACATACAAATATCAGGTGTTTTGATAGGCTTTTTGTCAAATCAATGCGTACTTTTGTATAATGTTCAATATCCTCCACAGAGGTGGCAATATTGGGGTTTTTTTTATTACTAATTATTACCAAATTAATCTAAAATAAAGGCTTTGTCTTCTTTTTCGGGCAATTGAGAAAGCCAGACGCCGCATTTTCCTAAAATAATGTTAAGTCTTTAGAGATATGGTCCATGATGAATCTGCAAATGTCCTTCCAGAATTTCTTGGTGTGAGAACAACGCCAAAAAAAGGTGTAAACCAGTTTGTATTTCTGACTTTTTTTGTATAATGACTGGCAGGATAGTACATATGAATCATTTTTGAAAGACATCTCCTTAACCTAATACCCGACAATCAGGTATTTATGAGGAAGCATCCACACTGTGAAATCTGCAAAGTCGATTTCACTTGAAAAAATCTACCTAACCAATTGCCTTAAAAAGTGAATATAACTATTCGTCTTAGATTTAGTTTAGTTTATATCTATTTAAGTTTACTTAAAATTACTTAAAAATTATATATTATCATAAATGTTGTGAAGTTTTTGCAACTTGAAAATGACATGTTTAATTAAATCAATGTTTCTAAGTTTTAGCAACCTTAGAAAACTATTTTTACTGTGCTATATAATCTGCATTCTACTGGTTGCAAAGGAGATAATTATATTTTTATTTTTCTTAAACGTGTTAGCAAAACAGAACTCGCAGAGCTCCCAACCTTCATTTGCAAAATCCACTTTGTCATGATCAAGTCTAACTAACCTGGTTTACTGAAGCTGCTAACACTTAGAAAGAACAAGGTAACTTCACTGGTCATTTTAAAGTTGTAACAACAGCACAAAATTAAGCAATTGCAGCTTCATTTTGAGTAAACTTAACAGTTAGATAAGAGTAGACGTAAATTAATCCTTTGAAACCTGGATTGACATCACTGTTCTTACTCTACATTCAGATGCCTTTTACAAGTATTTAAACCTTTTGACACTGAGCAAATTGCTTAAATTTCTTTCATGGAAAAGTAATGAGCAACTTGGCAAGAAATGTCCTGCAAATTGCATGAAATTAGTAGATTACAAGATAAATAATTTTGGAAAAGTTAGGGAAAAATGCCCCAAGAACTATATTCATAATTACCATTATTATATATTTAAAATTATTTTGCAGAATTTTTATAAAATATTTTTTTTACATTGTTTCCTTGATTGTTTTCATTGTTTTTTTTTGTTTTTTTGCCACTAGTTTATTTTTTTTGTTGTTGTTGCTGAACTGTCCTGATTTGTTTTGGGGTTTTTTTTTGTGTTGTTGCTTTTATTATTTTCAGGTAATGTTCATGTACTTTCTACTACTTGTTGCTCATATTTAGGTAATTTCTTCTTTAGTCACTCGAAGCCGCCTTCCACTGTTTTTGAAAGAAGTAAGAAGTCAATTTGCCCATGTTTAAAAGGGTTAAGATTAACATTTACATTTACTTCACTTTTTTAAGGCAATTGCTTCCCAAGATCATTTTAAGTAAGGTCAACTTGTCAGATTTTACTGTGCAAACCTTCTTCCAACATATTATCATTTACAAATTGATTCCAATATGCAGTGACATATTAAATAGAGACAACATCTCTTTGAAAAAAGGCACGTGCGGCATGCTTATTCATGTGCTAAACCGAAAGTTAAGGAGGATGACGTGTCGCCTCTTGTGTCATCTAACATGTCTCTCTCAACAGGGGAAATGTGAGGAGACGAGCACTTTACTCCCTCTGCCGGTGAGTTGCAGTCACTGCCTGCTGTAATTGAGCTCTGTGCTCAGGGTTTGCATCATGGCCTGTAACACTCGTGTAATGTCTTTGTTAAACCCACAGGTGTCAGTGAGTGAGCAGCATTCATCACCTCCAGCAGCAGAAAAGGTATTTGTGAATTAAAGCAATTGTTGGTTTTTACTTTATAGTTGCGGCAATTGAGTTTTAGTGTTTATTCTACTGCTTTTACATTCTGGATGGTTTATGAAGCTCAAGACAGTTTGTGTTCAAGTGTCAGATGCACTGAATTCAAAACACAGCCTAACATACCCCAGAAAGGTGTGATTAATAGCAATCCACTCTTCAGCTCTTTGAAATGTTGCTTTAGTGCGCCTACGTGTCTTTTCATGGCAGTCCCACCCTCTGTGAGTAACAGGAAATGGTGGTTAGGCCAGCTGTCCCCTCACTCCCAGCCCTCTCTGCAGATCATCTTTCTCCCAGCATTCTCCCTCCCCGCGCTCCCGCTCGCCTGAGCCGCCGCACCCCTTACAGCTCTCTCCGGGGAACAGCTGAACCAAACTGTCCTCCCACTGGCTCCATCATCACTCCAGCCTTGGGTTGTCTGGGGAGTGCGCTCTCCAATCTCCCTTTGCTTTCTTTCTGTGTTTACGTGCACGCAAATGTGTGTGTGTGTGTGTGTGTGTGTGTGTGTGTGTGTGTGTGTGTGTGTGTGTGTGTGTGTGTGTGTGTGTGTGAGCGCGCGCAGGTGACACGCACTGCCGCCGAGAACAGCTGAATCACAGAGGCAAGGCAGGATTTCTGGACTGCCCTAGAACAGATGGTTGATGAACTTGATCAGGGAATTAAAACGCCAGAGATAGAGAATGCGTCAGTCGCAGATGGATGGGATTGTGGGATAGTCTCTTGAGGTTTGGACGCGTGAGCTCTCCTCTGTTCTCTGTTTTTCCCGTCCTCTTTGCCACAGAAGGACACGTCTCTCCCTCACTTCTTCACTTACTACTGTATGTCTCTCTATACTGCAGGCCACAACACATCTCTGGGTAACTCATGCTGATGCGACAATGAACACCTTAGGAGGTTTGGCGGGTCTGACAGCCTGAGCCTCTCCTTACAAGATTCATTATTTAGTTGAATGTCTTGTTTGTAGGTAGAGTGATTTGTCTCTGGAAACAGGACGGGGCTGGTTTGTTTCTGCAGATGTATTAGCGGCTGTTGCTACCCCTGCTGCAGGTTTTCTCCGGTTGATTTAGAGAGGGAAGGAGTCAGCCTGAGAGGAGGAGAGAGTGAGATTGTTGATTAAGAAGGCGTAAGATGAGGAAGGAAGATTAGCGAGGCTGCTTGATTTCCAAGTCACCTTATAATTTTCTCTCTGCACATCCTTAAACTCTTAATCAGTGGTCATAGTTCTGTGTGTTTCATTACGGCACAGTGGTGTCATTGGAGAACTGTAATTTGGTGAATCATTTATCCAGTGATTTAATCAAACATGACAGTAATTCCACTGTATGTGAGTTAGCTGTCAACACTGATCGCGCTCTTCTGTCCCCTTTCGTCACTCTCCCCTCTGCAGCCCGAGTCCAAGTCAGCCAGTGCGACTGAGGAGAAGTCAGTTCCCCAGCCCTCCATCTGCTCCAGGCCTCCCATGAGAGCGAGTCCTGTCAATGTGAGACCAGCCTCTGCAAATGCAGCACCAGGCTCTGTCAACACGAGACCCGGCGTGGCAAATCTGAGGCTGGCCAACACCGCCGCCGCACCGGCCCCCTCCCCTTCCCCCAGCAGCGCTGTCAAAATAGACTCTGGATCAACCAAAGGTGGTCTGCACTCACAGGAGCCTCAGAAGCCCCAGGAATCCCAGGGTGGGAAAGGTGAGTGAGCACAGCATCACGGGGGAAGGGTACATGATGGGTCTGCTGTTCAAAGAAACTCTTCCTCTATGTCCATTAAATGAGATAATATTTCTTCCAGCCTGCAGTCTTTCTCTGCTGGCTGATTAAAGGGAAAATTGACCACCTTTTATGTGGATGGCCAGTCGGTGTTGATGGTAAAAGTGGTCAATTGAAGCAATAAATTCCTCAGTGCGTGCCACATTGACCGAGAAAGTTGAGTTCTCCTGTTCACAGAGCTGTGCCGGTAGTGCCTACATATACCAGCATGCATTGCGTGAGAGCTTCTGACATCCATAGCTATTAGTTTGTTGGCTAAAATATAGTGTTCATGGGTTCCTACAGCTTAAGATTAGTGGGATTTAAGACTTCCATGCCACATGGGATGAAATCTAAGACCAATTTTCCAAAAAACAAAATTGCATTAAAAATCATGAACCGATATCTATTGCTTAGGGTTAGGAAAAATGGTGTCAGAATATTTGTTGTAACATAAAACACCACTTTTTAGTGTTGTTAATGTGTGCTGCGTTCGGAAAATTTTAAATTGTTTGAAATACAGAAAAAAAAAATAAAATCCCACATTTAATGTCTTCGCATTTTTAAGACTTTTGAAATATTGACTTAAGACATTTCAAGACCAATTACGGCCCTATTTTTTGATTGAATCCTATGCCTTGTAAGACTTTTTAAGGATCTGCAGGAACCCTGAGTAGCCGAGATTAGGTTGTGACTGTATTTCTGCAGGTA
This sequence comes from Plectropomus leopardus, assembly GCF_026936395.1. Lineage (NCBI taxonomy): Eukaryota > Metazoa > Chordata > Actinopteri > Perciformes > Serranidae > Plectropomus > Plectropomus leopardus. The sequence continues at coordinate 23,573,578 of NC_142190.1, forward strand.
ACAAGCTGGACCAGCATTAACCAACGATGGCAACACTCTGTATTATATTCCACATTGTCCATGCTATCACGTTACCACTTCACTCTCTCCATTTTTACCTTATAAAAATCCAACCTAAATTACGTACTATTGCAAAAGACAAAAATAGACTAAATACAAAAAAAGCTTACAATAACATTAGGTTACAAAAATACTCACTCAGTTGTCACGTGCCCTCTCTGCGCTGCCGGTCTTGGTTGTCTTTTCTAATTTATCTTCAGGATCCTGAAGGTCTCCAACACACCTGTGTCCAAGTGAAGAGTAAAACACATGGGTCAGCAACTGCATCCAACAAAACTGCCCACATTAAAAGCTGTTGCAGCAGAAAAATTCAGTCTCTGTTGGCAATTTGAGCAAAGGCACCACCAGTTGGTGTTTGCTCTCAGGAGCTCAGGCTCTGGAGGGTCCCTGCCAGCCATATCGCTCTGCAGAGCCAATGTAGCTACCACTGATCTCTACTGCATTTCTTTAGCCTTATACTCTAGCACAAATAAAAATACTGATCATCAGGTCAGCCAGAACGTTAAAATATATCTTCGTCCACAACATCCTCTGCACTCTTGTTTTGGAATATGTAGCTAATTTTTAATACAATTGAAGAGAACAAGGAAGTTCTGTTTCAGGCGGCTTCTACCACACGCCCCCTGGCTACTCGGAGGCGAAATTCAGCCTTTAGTTCTTCCTCCTTCCAACTACATCACTGTTGGGCCCACAGTGATTTTGCATTTTGAACTCCAGTTGACCACATTTACCATCAAGCTGGTGAATTTTCCCTTAAAGAAAAATACAGAAACAGCAACATTAATGTTGGCTGGTGTCATCATAGATAAACACAGCTAACGGAAACAAGTAAAATCAGGAAGTGCATTTTCTTAGTTAGATGTTACATAATAAATGAAGACTGGACCCAGATGTGGGTTGAAAATTAAATCCACAATTTTGCAACCACTTTACATGCCAGTCACCTCAAGCCACTGAGCCAACAAGAGAACCCCTTCCCACTGCTGCTTCTCGTTTAGCAATAATGGCTGCGGAGAGCTGAGCAGAAGCAGTCTGAACAAAGTTCTTGTTAGATAGGTTTCTCTGTGCTGCAGCACGGGAGAAGGATTTATTTCTCCAAACCTAATGTGCTCGCCAAATAGTGCCTCAGCCCGCTGGAATCTTTATGGACTGGCAGAGTAAAAAGAGGCCAGCCTAGAGGGGAAAAAAAGCTTCTGTGACTGGGATTTGTGTCGTCGTACTGCATCGCCCCCACACCTGTTTCTCTGGTAGCCTCTCTATTGTCAAGGGCCCATGTTAGCAGCAAAATTCTCAATAGACTCTCTAGCTTGGTTAAGGAGCATGGTCATATAACCAGATTAAATCTGGTGCTAGAGGACAGACTGACACAAACTGAAATGAGCAACAGAAAACTTCCTAAACTTCATGCTATTTAACAGCTTTTATTATTTATTTTGGTAAATGATAATATTTAATCAACTTAATTAAAATCTTTTTCTCCTTGACTGTTCAGTTATTTATCAAAATTAGTAGACCTATTGACCCTATATCCCAAAACCATAGTATAATGAACCCTGCATTCAGTTTATATTAAAGGAGCTGCATGCAACATTCAGAGCATTAATATAGCAGCAAACAACTATTTGCTATGTAAAGATATTTTGGAGTAGCAGCATCTGTAGCAGAGATGAAGCCACGCTACCTTCATGTGTGTTGTGATCTGAGCTTCTTTGTTTTTTGTTGTGGTAGCTGGGCCAGCTGCATGCGCATGTTTCTGCATGTGAGTCCATGTGTGTATCCCATTGGTGAGCTAATTGCCAGTGGCGATCCTTGATTTTGTGGGGCCGCAGGCACGGAAGCCATTCAAGACAGTTGCATTTAACAGAGGTAGCTAGCTGACTGCTCTAGCTAACAGATTCCAGCTATTCTTCTACTACTTCTGGGGTTTTTGGGGCAGTGGTGGTGTACTGTATAGTGCCCTAATCGGAGGATAAAGTGGGTTTATAGTAGTTACTGCAAAATGTGACAGTAATAGCAGCCATCAGGGGTTCTTTTTCTCAATTTTTTTGGGAGCCCCCATACATAAACCTTGTTTAAGAGAACCATTTAATCTAAAATGTATTTATTTTCATTACACAATGTTGTCTGTGCTATTAGGCAGCTGTGTCTTCACTAAACCAGTAAGAAAAAAGTAACTTTGTAAAGCACAAAGGCATGCGGCGAGAGCAGTGGCAAAATAAGCCAATTAACTGCACCCCTTACAGGCGTTCCCCATTTTATTCTGTTTTTTTTATAAACCAGTAGGATGCTGTGTCTCTCTTTGGGTCTGTTATGTGGTGTGTGTTACTTGCATATCTCTGCCTTTGTCCATGCAGATGCTCACTGTGTAAAAAGAAGGGATATTTTTTTTCATACAATATCTTTGGCCTTGACATGAATATTAGTGTATATTGTTATTATCAGTGTGTTTTGCAGATTACTGCTTGTTTGAATCTTGTTTGACTTATTGTGATTCCCAGACTTCCTGTCTGAACACAGAACCCAGTTTCATGAATTGCCCAAACACTCATTCACCATACAGTGACCCAGTTATTAGAAAAATGTGTTGTGTGAGGGTGAAGTTAGCACCATCCAGTGGAAAACAAAGATACTGTAGGAGAAAAACTCCAGTTGGATAGAAAACCTGATCTCCATATGGTCCCTCTGCTGGAAAAATGTTCATCCTACAGCACAGGAGTTATGTCTGAGAAGCTTAAATACAACGTAGAACTTTTTTGTGGGAGAGTTGAATGACATCACTTAGATTACTGATTACTGAGAAACTGACTGTGAGAGACTGTGCTGGGTCAGTGCCATGCTTAACTGATGTAATTTTAAGTTAGGTCATAAGATTCATAATCCAAGTCAAATTTGATCAGTGTAGATCATGTCCTTAAAAACACACGCAACACCAGCAATCTTTGTACTATACAATGGCACAATGACAGACTCCTCAAGGCTGAGTTTTAATGAAATATTTTTGCCTCGATGTTTTTTGGCACTCCTTAAAGGAATACTTCATCCACAAAATGATTATGTGTATATCAGCTTCTCACCCTGAGTTACCCTGAATTCGTGTGGAAAATTTTGTTTTTCTCACTTGCCTGCCCAGTGAAAGAAGAATCCAAAAACAGAGAACATCTTTGATGAGCTGAATTAAATGGGGTCCACGTTTAACAACAGCAAAACTGTGGTTTACAACTTGTGCAGTATAATTCAAGTCTAATTTCTCAAGTCTTATGCTCAGTACCTCCTTATAAGAAGTATTTTTACTAAAATTAATAAAATATTTCCAACTGGGCTGAGTATATGACTGAAAAAATGAGCCTTTTATTATACCAAGTTATGTATGCAATTTATATAAGTTATGAAAAATTCTATTAACAAATGTTTGATGTAGTTTTACAGTTGTTAAACATGGCCCCCTTTTACTCAGATTGATCAAGAACTTTCTTTTTGGATCCTTCTTTCACCGTGGAGCAATGTGAGAAACACAAAGTTTCTGAAGATTTCACATAATACACGGCAAGTATACAGATGATCATTTTGTGGGTGAAGTAAAAGCTGAATGAGAGAGGGAGATTCATTTCTAAAACTTTTTTTTCTACCTCTTTTTAGTGTCTGGTTCAGTTTGAACATTCCTGGCAGTTCATTGTGAATTTTGTAGTCTGTTTGTGGAGGCATGTGCAGTGAGCTCTGTGTGTTTAAGGTGATTTATCAATTGGACCAGGAACAGTTTCACACAACACAAATGACTAAAACCTGGATAGAAAGAAGAAACCAAGGGATACAATTCCAATGAATCATGGTTGCACGGGCGTGTTTACGTGTGTGTGTGTGCCTGCGCCCACATTGGTGGCTGGATATGAGACCAGCGGGCAATGCCAGGGCAGCGAATAACAGGCGAATGAAGGGAAAGGGAAGAGAAAGGGAAAGGAACAGCTGGTGTGGTGGGAGTTGAGGTGGGCTGAATAAATGTGTCTTGACTCTGGACAAAAAAATACTGACAGAGTGTCTGTCCTTGACAATGGCAGGATGCTTGTTTCCAAAGGGGAGGAGGCGGCCGATTAGGATAAGGCTCATGCCTCAGCTGTTTTCTTTTGAATGTGGGTAATGACAAGGATTCCTGCATCCTGTGAGCAGAGACTGTGGCCCACACAACGGCTGTAGAAGATGAACTAAATAATCTGCTTTTGTGACACTTGTGTATATAAAAGTACCCACTGGAGCTGGACTCAACTTTTTCGGACCTCCAGAGTATAAGATGTACATGACATAGGATGCCATTAGAAACACAACTAATGCTTTCATTAAACCAGAGAGGACAACCCGCTCTCACTCCCAACTTGTCAAATATTGATTCTTGGCTGGTGGCCCTCGGTGTCAGAAAGAGGCACCCTTTAGTGGCAGTATGAGAGGCTCTAGGTGGCAGCATTTTTTGACACTTGAGCAACTGCCATAGTGTGAAGAGCGAGGGAGTCTGCATAGCGTGGGCGGCAGGTGAGGTTGATGGATTAAACCATCTCTGTAGCGTGACGACTATAATATATGTTATATGACATTATATTACATTAGTAAGAAATGTAGACCAATTATTTTAAGCCATAATATTTTTAATTTAATAAATTTTAATATAATATTTTTTCTAAACCTAGCCACGTACTTTTGTTACCGAAGTCTAAGGAAGTAAACCTAAAATGAAGGGATTTTTACCGGCATTTTAAATTTACTTTGAAAAAACACTGTATACATTTAACAAGCAGAAAAAGTAAATTTCCTGTGAAAATGCAAATTTATTTTGAAAAACATTCATGCATGTAAAGAGCATAAATCGATGTCTGACCAGGCTTTGGTATTTGATGAGTTGGGAGTGAGAACGTGATGGAGAGGACAGCATTAAATATAACACCAAACCAGAAGTGAAAATCCTGGGTGTTGTATTATTGTGATATAATTATTGCAATGATTAGGGCATGGAATAAGATTTTAATGACATCTGCAGTGATCTATTTTATCGTTGTCTGAGATAAAGGAGTCAGGATGTCCTAAGATTAAAAATGAATATGTTTACTTTTATCTAAAAGGGATATTAACAGCTTTAATTCACTGTGAACAGAATTAGGTAAAAATCTGTTTAAAAAAAAAAAAAGTTAAGAAATCAGTGCAGAAAAATAATTTAAAAGCTATTTTAAGCAGAAACTGTTTACTTACTTAGTGCAAATGATTTGCTAATTATTAATCTCTCTGTCTCACCTGTTTTTCAGTTTTTATTACCTGAAGTATTTTTGTGCTGTCAGCATTACAGCACAAGAGGAGCTGATTTACCACACACTGCACTGATAAGTGTCCTCCTTCAGCAGCATCATACCTGGGGCAGAGGGAATTTAAAATGTGGGTGAAAATCTGTTTAAACAAATTTGTAAAAGCTGAAAATGATGCTATCTAAAAACTTGATGCTATGAAAAAGTTTTGTGTCATCTGCATTGAAATGAACTTGAAGGGACGTATTGTATCAGATACTATGGGGAGCGTGAGGGGTCAGTTTAGGCGTGTTATGGTGCATGTGTCATATGATTTAGCATATGTGCGTGAGCATGAAAATGTATCAATCTCCAGCAGCTGGCGTTATGTGTTCAAGTGTGTATGCGTGTGTTGGTGTTTATAAACCCTCCTCTGTCTGTCGGTCGGCTTTCCTCTCCTCTCTCTTCACCTTCAGAGGGAAGGACACGCATTCCAGCGCTGCTTCCCGACTCTAGCCCTGGGCGACGCTCAGCCAGAGCTGATAAGTGACAGGGGCCCCAGCCCCCACGCAGGAGGGCCACCCCCCCCTTTGCTTCTACACACACACACGCACGCACGCACGCACGCACACACACACACACACACGCACACACACACACACACACACACACACACACACACACACACACACACACACACACACACACACACACACACACACACCCTCTCCTCCCTGCCCTTCAGTCCACAGACATGCTGCTCGGGAATTCTGCCCTCTGCCCCACTTCTGCCCCCCCACCTCCTCACCCGGGGCCCCCCCACCTCCTCCTCTCTTTCTGCCAGAGACGTGGAGGTCTTTAAAGAGATAGATTGGTCTTTAATTTTTGTGCTAGCCTGGTCAGTGACACCGCTTCCCGCCCCCTCCTCTTTGTCCTCCCTGTACATTTACGAGCTGGACTGAGATGTGAGGAGTGGCGTTCGAAAGCTCAAATGGGAGATTAATCAATCTTGTCGAGTGATTTAATGCGGAGATTCTCTTTCATTTTAATAGGTGTTTTCGCAGGTAGCTTTAATGACTGTTTCTGCTGACGGGGCTAAGCGCGCAGCTGCTGAGGATAGTTTGAGGCAGAAAGGCGTGGGGTTTGAGCAATTTTTGGGTGTGTTAAGACAGGTTTGTCAGGTTACCTGAGGGAGGGTCATCGAGGTTTTCTTTTTTTTTGCTCAAAAAATACTCCCAAAATACACATATATGTATATATGTTTGTACTATTTCTTTCTAACAGTCCATGTCCACACCACCAAATTCTCCCTCTCTTTCTCTTTCTATCTCTCCGTCTCTCTATTAAGCATTCCACTCAGACCTGCACCAAGGCTCTGAGCTCAAAAAACTCTCTGACCATGAGTGTGTATGCGCCTGTGCGTACGTATCTGTGTGTGTGTGCGTGTGACTGCGTGTGTGCTCGGTGCGTGCCTGAATGTGTGTCAGCCTCAATTGCTGGAGCCTATCCAAGGTTTCCGTGGTGACCACACAACACAACGAGACAATCAGAGGCAAGCCCACGCAGCGCGGCGAGAGGACATTAACACAGGAACTGCGGGTCAGGGGGCAGAGGAAGGCAGGGCAAGACAGGGGGAAGAGAAAGATGAAGAGGAAGGTGGAGGGAGGTGTCGGAGCCACGGGGAGAGGGGGAAGAGAGAGTGAGAGGAAGGGGAGTAAACAACAATAAACAATAACACGAGCTTAAAGGCAACTTTAGGTCTCCCACTTTCATGGCTGCGAGACATCAAGAGTTTTAAAGGTTTGCTGGCCCCGGGAGTGCCTGTGCGGTTTTGGCTGTACCCCACCTCTGTGTGTGTGTCTGTGTGTGTGTGTGTGTGTGTGTGTGTGTGTGTGTTTTCAGTGCTATAGTCAGAGATGGCTGCATGCGTGACTGAATCCATGAGCAGGAGGGCTGTGCGAAAGTGCGTGTTTGTGTTTATGTGTGTCTGTGTGTGTGCACGGGCCTGAGTGTAACATGAGAATGTGCGTGTGTCTTTTGAAATTCAACTGTTAGAAACTGTGTGTACGCCTGTGCATGTTTTCACTTTATTTTGTGTGTGTGTGTGTGTGAGCTTGTGTGCGCCTGTAGCCGTGCACGCGGGCGCTCTCACATATCTCTGTCCCCCGGGGATGACGCTAAAAATATGTGGCTCCTCAAGCCTTCTGGTGTCTGAGCAGCGTCTGTCTGCTCTCCATTGCCGTCCCTGTGGCCCTCCCTCCCCTCCGTTACTCCTGTTCCCTCCATTCCTCCCTCAATTACACCCTCTTCCAAACACAGTACCTCAGCAAGCGCAAGCACACACACACACATGCACACACATACACACACACCGACTACACCCAGCTGTGTCCCCACTACACTTCCACTGAGGATGACCTCTGCTCAGCCAGAGTGGGATAAAGGGAGGCGAATGAAAAGGAGAAAAAAAGCAGGTAGAAAAGAGTGAGGAAAAATGCAGGCGCGGTGCTCAGAGAGGAAATGATTCAGGTGTTGTGAGAAGACTCACACAAGACTGGATTCCTGTTTTTGCAACAATAGCATGCATGTGTTGTGTGTGAAACTCTTGTTGGTTATAGGTTTTAAACTGATTTTCACCTGGATTTGATGTTCTTGTGCTCCCAAAAGGTGTTGTGTTTCCAGCTGCAACAAGACACTGGACGCTGCAGTTTACAGTAAACAAGTTCCCCTTGAGACGGGCACAGCCCAGAAAATCCTCCTATAACACACAATGCAGAGACAAGTGGAGAGAAAATGCAAATGAGGCAATGATTATGTGCTAAAATCCCCTCTCAGGAAGTTAAAAAAAGTTTATTTTAAGATGTTACAGTTTATGGCAGATGCAGAGAGTAGCACGTAAAAAGGAAACTGTGAAGGCAGTTACAAAAAAAAGCTTAAAATATGTTTTAATTAAATAAATGTAGGTGTTAAAGATTCTGCAAATAATATTTTTAATTTTTGAAATTTTAAATCCAAAATTTCCACCAATTTTGAAATACAGAAAATATGAAATTTAAATACCAAATAATTTTATTTCAAATTTGTTCAACTTTAAAAAGAAAATACAAACCCCAAAATATTAGAAATCAAAATGAATCACACCCCTGTGTATGACAGTCATATTGTGGACCATGTGTTAAAGCTCTAAAGGAAATCTGATCTCTTTTCTCAGGTATTGGTGTCTCAGAAGCGTCTCGGAGGGCTGCCTCGGAGCCAGCCAGCTCATCAGGGAGTGCGCCAACCTGTGCAGGACGTGGCCGGGTGGCTCAGCTGATGAAAACCTTCAGCGCCGAAAGCACTACATCCCCCACACAGACCCCCCCTCGCGGCATCAAGCCCCCTCTCCCCACCAAGCCCAGCCACCTGCGTCTAACGACCACACCTACTGTCAGGTAATCCTCACGCACTGATGCACAGACGCCCACACAGCTTCCCAGAGATTCAAATGAAGCCGCACTGGACAATGTCGGACCCCCCGATGTGGAGCCTCGGCCAGAGGGTTAATGGGATGGAGAACTCCTAAGGTGTTCACAATGTTGCCAATCACTCCAGAAGCACAGCAATGGAAATGCTTGAATGTAACTGTTTTCTTTTATTTTTGGATGCTGCAGTACTGTAAACACTCTTTGTGGGAGAGAAATTCCAAAGCAACTGATCGCAATGTATTTTCCCTGAGAACCGATGACGATCACATGTATTCACTTGATTTACACTTTGTGTAACATGTGGAAAAAAAACACGTTTTCTTGTTCAATTCACAAACCCTATACACACACACAATGTTGTTTATTCACCAATGACATTATTTCCATTACTTATGAGACTGTTTGCATGAGCTCCAATGCAGACACACGTTTGGTTCAGGACAAAAGAATGGGCTTGGGCAGGCGGAATAAGGCACAGTAGGGTCCTCCTTCATCTTGCTGTCTCCTCCTTGGGAATACTCTAGGGTTGTTTATTTGTCACAATGCAATGTATGTCTCCCTGTGCCACCTGGCAGGAGCCTCACTGCGACCTGTTGTGGACCAATGACAGTGCCAAATGCATCGTCTGTCACTCTCAGTGGATCAAGTTAGACAGTCGCTGCCAAATAATCCAGCTCTGTGTTACTCAGTACTATTTTAGAGATGTGTGGCTATACTTCTTCTTTTGTTTTTTTACATTTTCTATAGGGAGAAAGACGATTTGTAAGGGGATATTTAACATTACTACAATGCTCACATGTAAAATGAGAGATTTTTTTTTTATCTTTGATGTCAAGCTTGTATGGTGCAATCAAAGAAACAATAAAATTGTGTTACTTGTTCACCTCCTTAAGAGTCTTTTTTTCTTCTGTATTTCTTTGTCACTCTCTCCCACTCAGTCTCAGCTTATGTGGTTAACTTCCATCCGAGTAATTCTATACTGAAATAAAACATTTCTTTTTTTTAATGTCTTGTGTGAAATTAAAAAAACTCGGATTAGAATGCAACCCACAACACTGACATCCCGTAAAGTTTGCGGCGAGTTCACGGAGAATACATGCATTTTTTTTTTTTTTCAAATGTCCAACCTCAGCAAATACACCTGCATGCTTCACCAGGGCCAGTGTAAAATTTAAATTTGAATTTCAGCAGGGCCACACATCCACCCCCACACTTGATATTACTGTGCTCAGACATTTTTTGCTTAATTCCCAGAGAAGCTCCCAAAGCTTTGAAATGATATTCAAATGTTTGCCCATGCTAAAATTCTGAGGCTTATTTTCAAATTTGTATCTGTAATTACCATCTCCGATCACGGTTACCTCGGCTCACGTTTGGCAGCAGGCTAATCTGTTAAAGGAAAATCTCCACTGTAACAAATCGTCTCACTGGGGTGAATAAAGTCAACACTCTAATGTTATATGGGATTAATGATGAAGGGAGAAATGCCCCCCTGCTGTTGCACAGTATCTTCATTACCAAAATACATCTTTGCCTGTCATTTATCTGGCAGAATAATGTCCACTGCATGAATCTGGTTATGGATGCCGAAGCAGAGTAACACTGTCAGAGGAGCTAAAGGATGTCACATTAAAGTATGTTAACACTGTCTATGAAAACCATTTTGAGGGCTCTCACGGTGAACTATAATGGATTCACATCACACATGTTTTTGGACGCATTATATCAACAGACATAAAACATTATAAACTCACAATGAATTATATGTCAAAGTGACTTGTGGATGCTCTTGACGAGTGATAAACTAGAGGTTGACTGGCTTATGATGCATTATGACTGCCCTTATTCACCCGTACACACCTCAACAATCAACTGGAGTAAGGACTCATAGCATGCTATGAAAGTCCATGCAATATCAGAAGTTATCATTATATGTATTGTAACACGCTCGTCACATACTGATGCATTTATAATATTGAATGTCTCATCATTGGTGGTGCTTAGTAAAGTGTAGTGGTTTTCAAAGAGGCTATGCCACATCATATGTGATAATTATGTAAAGCAGAAATATAAATAAACCATCAGAGAGTTACAAGTAAAATATATCTGCTTTCGGTATGAAACCTTAAGGTATGAGAGACAAATACAGTGTGATGGAGGGTTGTAATTAGTGTAACTATTACAAGGGCTGCTTACTACAGAGCCCAGGGTTTGACATGGATGCGCTATTTTCATTAAAACCCACACTAATTACTAAATTGTGTGTGCATCTTACTAACATGCCCAATTTATTTGTATTTTGCATTTGTGTTTTAATAAACACGTGCAAATGACAGGTTAAAGGGACAGGATGGGCTATAATCTGTTAAATTTGATTGTCATTCTAAGACTGGAGCTGCGTTTTAATAAAAGGCACATGCAACTTAGTAATTCAGGCACTCTTTAAAAAAAAAAAAACACATCCATGTCACCTCCCGGGTTCTGTAGCATACAGTTGTTGATGGTTTGTTATGCTGTGTTCACACAATAAGCAATAACACAACAGCGTGACGTGCTGAGCTTGTGTGTGTTTGCTACAAAGCACCTCGACTGAACATCATCTAAAAGTTAGTATTCTCCCAAAAAGAATATCTATACTTTTGATCAATGTCTGAGTAACAATGCCAAATAACACACAGAACCACTGTCTAGAAAAAATGAAAAAAGTTGAGACCAGCTTATTTGTGGTGCATCACACCTGTCTGCAGCAATAAGTGTCAGGTGTCAGTTCGTAACTTTATGTCACCAACTTCCATTAAAAATTACTGGTAGCCTGTTGTTGTGTTGCTCATAATGAACACAGCATTAGAACACCTTAACTGCATTGCTTTCATCGAATAGTGAAAATAAAACATGACAAAAGGAATTTTGCCTTTTTCTTACTTTGAATATATCATGTAAGTGTCATAAGTCATCACTTATGACCTGCTAGAAGTGTGTGGCGGTGTATTTTTCTGCAGAGACTCTGCTCTGTGTTTTCTTACTTTGTTCATATTTTTTTTATCATTTTTGTGTTTGGAACATAGGTGAGGTCGAGGCGTTATTATAAAGGCGGTGACCAGGTGCCAGACTGTAAGCAGTTGCGTCCAAGAGACACAGCGCCAAAAAACAAAACAAAACAAAAAAAAAAACGCAAATGCATAGCAAGGCCAAACGCCAAACAAGACTGAATCTGTGGCTGGCTTTTACATTCACTTTTGCTGGCGAGCGTGTAAAGGAAACCGACAATCCTTTAAGGATCCATTCGTGAAGCAGACAAATTTTACTTTTCATTCTCTGCATGGTTTATTAACATTTTGACACCTTACACAGATTATTTGAAATGCATGAAAATGTATTACACGTTACTTAAAACCAGCAATGAAATGTCATGATGAAGCATGCATTATTATAGATGTATTAATATGTACTTCACTTTGCACATACTATGATGAGTTTTAATACTGCATAGCATACTATGAGTCCTTACAGTTGATTGCTGAGCTGTTTACAGGTGAGTGTACGGAGGTGTCAGAATGTTTTATAAGCCACATCAGTCAACCTCTCGTTTATAGCTAGTCAAGAGCATCCATAAGACACTTGACATTTTATAATTCATTAAGTCACATCTATAATGTTTTATGGCTGTTGATGTCGTGCATCAAAAAGCATTATGTGTGTTTGTGAATGTAGTCATAAAGCACTATGACTGCATTATGATTCACTCCCAATGCCCTCATACGGCACTTTGGATGTGGTCTTCACAGAAAGACCAAAAGGGAAAGACCAAAGATGAGAGACTTATTGCAGAGCGTTTCCCACCTGTGGCTGGGTTTCAAAGGCAATAAGATGGTTAGCCAGGTCTGTACACACAAACACACATACATGCACACATTTAGACAGAGACGTGCAAAAAGACAGAGTGTGTGGTGGTGTACCATTACACTACAAGCGCAACAGTAGACTTGTAAAGCAATACACTAATAGAGTACAGTAGGGTACAGCAGTCACTGTATTCTCTACAGAGAACTGTGTGTGTGTGTGTGTGTGTGTGTGTGTGTGTGTGTGTGTGTACTGCTTCTGGAATAGTCAATTATGCAGTCGTTTCAGGGAAGGTCAGAGGACAGTGATTCATCGAGACTTTCTTTTCTCAACAGACTGTATTCACAGACACACACTATAACATCATCAGCGCTGTATTTTTCTTTTGAGCAAACTTTTACAAGTATCATTAGCAGTTATTGTTTTGTCGAGCTGAACGGGAAAGTGTTTTGCATCTAGAACCAGATGTGCCCCTACTCGACCCTCAGATCAGATCCTAAAAGAGATCTCTCTTTGTTGTTTTCAAGAAGACTTTAAAAAGACCTCAGAGAGACAAACTGCTGCCTTGATGACTGTGACTATTGTTTGTTGGGGTTTTTTTAACAGCACATGTATTGTAGCTTTTAAAAACTTATATTTAGAACGTCAAATGACTTAGAATGTATGAAAACTAGTTTCACTATACTTTAAGTTTTGTTTTTCCAGTTTTTGCTGGCAGAAAACAAAGAAATAGTCCCATTAGATGTAACAATTTTACAACAACTTTTTACCGAAGTTAGAGGAAATGTCCATGTACATTGTCATACAAGTTATCATGTTCAACATAGTTTGTAATTGCTGAGTCAAGATGGTGGCTTATATTCAAGCCAAACTTGGAAATTGGGAAAATTTGCAGTACAAAGCTTCATGTATTAAAGGGATCTTTGGAATCTTCAGAAAAGTGAAGTTTTGTTTCTGCCTGATTGTGTAACAGCACTCTCTGACCCAAACAGCTGACCTGCGGTGTAATACAATGTGTGACACAGTTGCACTTATGTGTTGGAATAAGGAAGTTCTATGTTTGAGAAAACGTTGTGCGAAAGAAAAGGGCTGTCTGACAGAAAGGTAAAGCAGTGAAAATATTCCCAACACAGAGTCTACTTAGATTGATATTATTTTTTTAAACAGGGTTCTTTTTCTAAGTGATAAAAATATGTTATAATGCCCATCCACAGCAGTACAAAGCTCAGCTTCTGTGGTGATACTCCTGTCTGCTTCTCTGAACTGCGGGCGTGCCGACTGCCTTCTCCTGTACGTCATACACTACCTATGGCAACCTGTTCTCATTCCGAACTTTGTAAAATAGCACCGCTCAGTCAGTGCTTTTGGTACAAGTGTGCAATGCTAAAAGGCACCTTTCACACCAGCATAGAGCACCACTGAATGGTGTCAGCTGAGTACACCACCAGACGGAACCGGTCACAGTGTTATTAGACACCGGTGGACAGCCTGACAGCACCTGGCACGAGACACGCACAGGCGGCATCACTTGAGAACGTGGCCGGATGGAACCTGTCATGTGCAACAGTCGACGACATGTTAAAACACTGCTGGTAATAACATAATATAAATAGCAAGAGTGCGCCAATGGGGTGGACGTGGGGTGGTGGATGAGCCCCACAAACAACGGACTTTGATGCGGGAATCTGATAAATGTGATGAGGATTTTTTTTCCTACACTTTACCACATACCTCTTTCCCCTAATCCTAACCATCTGTGCCCTTGTTGCCTCATCCTGACCATCCAAGGTAGCATGTGCATTTCAGTGTGGGTTGCCATGTGCTGTTGTTACCTAAACATAAGCACGTGCAGCCGCATCCCAACATGTGCATTTGTTGACATCACAGTATCGACATCACGGTAGCGGCAACCCGAAACGTAAATAGCAGATGCAGACGGATACCTAACTTGTAATATGTAGACACAGGAGTCCACTGACAAAGCGGAAATGTGATTATTTGGGACAAGAATATGCTAATTATGGATTAGTACTTCCTACAACTCCAAAAAATTCAAACCCTTTAATGTGTTTCTTTGACTGACATTAATATAAAACTAGATGACATTGAAAGTATCCATTAAATGCTAAATGCTTCGCCTAAAACATGTTGATGGTCTCCTCTACTTGAGGTGAAAGTGTCTTGTTCACCTCTCCAGTACACATTTCCCATTTGGGGAGACATATGTCAAAGTCAGACTGGTGACACTTGAACAACCATTACACTGCTGCCACTCATACTGTAGTCTCCTGGTGGAGCACAGCTAAAACCTCAATATCAGGTTCCTTTATTTGGACCCGTAGGTACAAATAAATTCACTTATGTAAAACCATTACTTTGCTCCGTAACATGCCTATGCAGCCATATGCAAAAACAACACTTTAAGGCTCTTTCGATTGAGCTGAAAAAGCTGAGAAAAGCAACACTTGACCTAATCTCTGTGTCATCTCACGGCCAAAGAAGTGACAAGACTGGCGGCAGAGCATGCATCGCAAACAATGCACTGCTGTCCCAAATACACATGGATTTTGTTGTATGTATAGGCCCACATAGGGGTAGGCAATGTCACTATTTTGTTTCACAGAAGAGCATTGCGCTTTGACAAACAGTCTGCAGGGAAGCAAATCCCAGCACACATGTACTATGAGCACTGTTTACAATCATATTTACCATAGGCGACTCATCTTGACTTACAACGTAACACAACATGAATCATATATGGTTCTACTGTACACAAAATGTAGGTGCTTGTGCAACACGCCACAAAATGCTGGAGCACGCAACCGTGCGATCTCTGTTTCCCAACGAGCCCAACAATGGCTGTGGCTGTTCTCTGATGCGCATAGACATCGTCGAGCAGTTTCCAGGAGATATCTGTGGCAAGTCCCTTGGTATGCCCCCCCTCCACCCCAACCCCTCCTCCTCCCCACACACTTCTCCTCTTCATCCACCGAGCCTGGCCACTGCTGTCGTCAGGGCCCTCCGACGGGAGATAAAAAAGAGGCTGTTGTTGTCTCCTTGCAGGGGAGATGGACGCCTGTTTCTCTCTTTTTTTTTTTGTTCTGCCTCACTCGCTTTACACCCACAGAAGGGGAAGTGAAGGGGGAAGAAAAAAAAAAACAAGAGTGTGGAGGAGAACGCTATACTGCTTGCTGTGGCGTTCCACCACACCACCAATAACCCCCCTTCTCCTCCTCCTCCTCCTCCTCCACCACCAGCCCCATCCACAGCACCCCCAGTAGAGAGAGAAAGAGCGAGAGAGGAGAGAGGAGAGGGGGGCCAGGGCCATGTGATACGGAGAGCATGCGGGCACAGCTTCACCCCCAGGCAGAATGAACGGGGGCCTGCTGTGTCTCTCCTGCATGATTAATCTGGCTGAGGGGCAGGAGGACTGCCACAGCCCTGCCTGCATTAACTCCCTACTCTCCAGGTCCGCATAAACACACACAAACTCGCACACCAGCAGTAGATGGTCAGACACACAGCGATGCTAGTAAAGAAGAGCGACTGGCACCGAAGTGGATTCTTATTGAGGTATCAGATTCTGGCCCCATTAAGTTTAACTTGTCTTTTGCCAAGGGCGCCGTCTCGCTGTCGTTTATGCACTGACACGACACTAATCCTTGCGCATGTCGCCAAACTGTAAAGAGCACCACGATGTGAGGCCGTTCAATAGTGTTGGTTTCTAGGTAGTTTCTGTGACTCATCCTCTCATGTGACCTCTGTCTCCCAGGCAACATTGTGGATGTTTGCTGGTGCCGGGCTCGTCTTTTGTGTAATTCATACGAGGCAGATGGTCCAGGAAACGTAGCTTACTCTTCAAAATTCTCCCAGACAAAGAGTATCTGGCATGTGATGGTCAAATTTTCAAATCACCATGACAGCTTCTGAGGATTGCACAGCAGGCCTGTCATATTGTCTCAGAGTATTACACTCAGTTAATGTAGACATGATACCGGGGAAAATAATGTATACTGTAAGCGTCCCCTCCCACGACTGGCAGGCCTGATTTCTTCCGCAGACCGTCGTGGAATGTTTCAAAGCAGGAAGTGTTGTGAGGATACCGGGTGTTGTGCAACAGCGGAGAGACCGAGCATCAAAAGGCAGGCAGAGGGTTAACATCCTGCGGTCCGCTCCACATTAACTGGAAAGGAATGAAGTGTCAAGCATGTTTTCACCACAGCGAGACGGTCAAAACCTTACCCCCCCCACACACACACCCCTCCTCCTCCTCCCACCAACCAGTCACCCCTCAAACCTTCTCCCCCACATCACCTACACGCCTCCCACTCGCAACAACCTCCCACAGCCATGACCAAATTATTTTCCAGCCTCCCGAGATTTGCCTTGCCAGACAAAAATCTGCAGTCCTGATTCAGTGCACGAGCAGCTTCCCTCGTCTCCCGATGCCTTTCTGCAACCACCAAGAAAATAGGTCTTCCTTTTTACCAACTTGGCCTCCGTTTGCGTGTTTACTTGACAGATGTAAATTGCCACCGGCCAAACAAGTTGCCGATCTGTGTGTTTACTTTCGCAGTTTGACTTGTTACGTGTTTGGCGAGAATGGAATGAATCTAAACACAGGTATGGCGCTAATACAGGTGCTCCGGTTTAAAGAGGTTGAATGAAAGTGTTGAATGAGCAACAGAGACGAGGAGAGGGAGGAAGACGGAGAAAAAGGGACGGACACTTGGTGATTGAGAGAATAAGTGAAAAGGGGAGTAGAATGAGAGTGAGGAGAGACAGAACGAGGGAGGGAGAGAGAAAATAAGCCCCACCAGTGAGCAGGCCACACAGCCCTGCCAAACTGCTTGAAAAAAAGCCCCCTCTGTTTTATTTATAGTGCGCTGTATCCATGGCAACCGGAGAGGTCAGGCAAGCTGGGCCTGCGCTTCACCCTGCTCTGGGGATTAGGATTTCACAGAGGTTCTCAGATGTGAGGAAGGTGGGCTAGAGCAGCTCGCTCGCTCGCCAACGCAGCCCTCCTGCCTTTTGGTGAAGTCTGGGCCCTTCGAGGGAGGAGAGGGGGAGCAGCCGAGAGTCATGGGAATACTGTGGGAACGGCGGTTTGTGGTGATGGGGCTGGGAGGAAGGGGACTAGCACAGAGGGGAGACGTACACGCATGTTAGCAGTTGCGTGCAGAAGCTGTTTTGATGAGGTACCTTCTGTCACACGAAGGCTCATTGGTGTTTGATTTTTTTTTTTTTTTGCTTTGTTTCTTGATGTAGAATCAAGAAAAGGTCACACAAGGTCATGGGAAACTTTCTTTTTTGGCGAGAAACATTAAATATTTACATACATTAGATGAATATTTCTGGTGAGAACAGGTAGAATGACAAAAACATCCATAACTGAAATTCATTAAGGAATGCAAACATTTTGGAGCTCTGCTTGAAGAAGTTTTTCACTGCTGGAAAGACAGTCTTTTAATAAAACCAGGATGTCTATGCAGTAGAAAGATGGGAATACTTTTGAAATTGGTAATAAATGATTAGAGATAAAAGGACACTTTTGCTCAAGAGGGAAAAGCAGAATGAGCTAATTTTTACTGCACAGGAAGCACTATAGCGCCCACTTCCTTTTAGCAAACTGTTACAGCTAAATAGAACTAAAATATCATTTTGAAAACATTTTAGATGAGAAATAGGCATTGCAATTACATAATCCTTATATGCTTATAGATATTCAATCAGCACTGACTAGTTTTACTGTGTGATCAGATTTGAGAGAGAGAGAGAGAGAGAGAGAAAGGGCGGGGCAGGGCTGTCTTTTGATCTGTTTTTATACTCTCTGTGTACGTGTTGGCGGCATGGTTGGCGGGTGATACAAAAATGTGGAAGTACAGTCTGTAGTTCAAGCAACAGCCTCTAGAGCCAGCAAAATTCCCTGGTTAGATGGAAGGAAGTTTAACACAGTTCATCTACTCACACTACCCACATTGTTTTGATACAAAACTGTTAGAAAATTGGTGAAGTATCCCTTAAAGTCATATTTTTTGAAATGTTCTCACTATTAGTTCACTTTGCCAAGCCATTTCTAAGAATCGAGGCTAATTTACTTTCCCCGCTTTTTATAAAAAATAAAAAAAAAGGAAAAAAATTGTGGGCTTGTTATTTTCATCCCAAGAAAGACTCCTTCCAAAACAGCTAAGCCAGTTGGAATGAAGTATTTGGATGAGAGAAGCAGAGAGAGAGAGGGAGAGAGGTAGGGCAAGAGCGAGGGAGTTAGAGAGGAGATGAGGAAAATGCTGATTGCCCTCCAGGAAATGCATGGTGTGACTACAGCAGAGACCTCCAGATTCCTCCTGGGGCAGAGGACGTGCGTTGCTAGGAGATGGTTGTTGGGCTGGTGTTGCCATGCGTGGATGCTGTTCCCTGCCATGCTCCGATGTGCAGAAGGACAACGATTCAATACTCTTTCAGGGAGCATGTGTGAAAGGACCTTCAGAGCCATGGAAAAAAAAAACAGTGGTCCGTCATCATCATCATCATCATCATCAGGGACTTGTAGTAATGACTTCCCGGTCTCTAGGGGGCACCCTCAGCACCTGAGTCACAGGACCAACAGAGCCAGCTTTTAGTCCCTAGAACTGTGACCAATCCAACATTTGTGGTCGCCAGGAATAGATATCACAGGCTCATGATCATTGGAGCTGCTTTGGAGGTGGTCCTCTGTAAAGCTGGTGTATAACAGGGGAAGGAGGTCAAGGGGTTTAAGGTTAAAAATTGGCTAATGTCTATGGTCTTGTAACCTGGTAAGACCTCAGCATTCTGTTTTGCTCTATGGATCAGTCTGAACTTGCTTCCACCGAAAACAATTTCCAGAAATTGAAGTCCAATCTTGGCCAATCATGGATCTGCGATAGTTAACGACACAAGCATCCAAACAGGGACTATGTTGTAGCTGATGACGTAAAACGCAGGCCGGCGCTTGCAAATCAGTAATGGCGGCCCCTGAGGCACCAAGTGCAAACTCTAACATTAGTAGAGTAGACACAGCAATAAGTGAAGTTACTGCAGAAATCGAGTCAACAACAACAATCACACAAAAATAAGTTTCGGAGTTTCACGATGGAAAACGTTTTTTATACCGTTTTTCTGACTGGATTTGGCAAAAACTTGATTTAACAACTTGCTCCGTTGGTGATGAAACAGATGTTCCCTGGTACAAATACAATGATTTTTGTGGTTTTACTGATTGTGTTAATGGATGGCAGATATGAAAGGCTTCAAGGCTAGAAATCACGGCCACGCAGGTCAATATTCACAGTACTTCAGACATACAATGTGGACGCTGCCAGCTGGTATTCTGCAGTCCAGAGGCAGCTGGTTGCTGAATGGCCAAATATCAGCCTGTTCACATTCCGAAGTCATCAAATACTGCCACTTTGTCCGTGATTTTTTTTTTTTTGCCAGACTCAAAAACCTTCTTTGACCTTGTATGATGTGCCGCTCGGGGATGTCAGATTGTAACAAGGCCGGACGGAACCCTTTGTGGTGTTGTAATTTACCACCAGTTGGCTAGACGGCACCTTGCAGCGCAGTATGATATGTGGATGGGCAACATCAATCATAACGCAGGTGGATAGAACCTGTCATGGTCTTATATACCCGGGAACTGCATCTGTTTGAAATGCTGCCAGTAAAGACATAATATAAGGAGCTGGAAGGTCCTGATAGGGCGTGTAGGAGAAGCAGTGGAAAGGTCCAACAAACCCTGAATTTTCACCCGGGAGCCCATGGTTCGCTAATTATATGAATATAGAGCCAAACCATGATGTTTTTTTCTAAACCTGCCTCTGTTGCCTAATTCTAACCATGTGCTTTTATCGATGTTCATTGGTTGAAGCATCTCAGAATGTCAACAGCAGACACAGGAGGACACCTAGCACGTAATTTGTACACATGAAAGTCCAATGACAAAGAGGTGATATGTGACGACTTGGGATGAGAACATGTTGGCAATGCCACTGTATTACGAAAACCTCATTGTTGTCGACGAGGTATGCGTCACACACAAATGGTAAATAGAAATAATCTGTATTCTTTAGACTGTTACTGTCTAATTTAACAATGTGTCTGCGTGATACAGGAGCAGACGCTAGTGCTGACGTCAGAATTAGCTGGAGGAGTTTGTCTGTCTAGGTGAGCATTCTCACCCACTGAAAGTGTTTTGGGTAGCAAGTCCAGACTGATAGAAAGAGAGAAGCAGAGGGTTGAGCTCACGTTATCAGGGTGGATTACTAGGCTAATGGTCTTGGTCGCTAGAGAGAGGAAGATTGAGGTATGATGGAGGAAAAGTGAGCCCAGTTTGTGCAACACCTGTCACCAGTCAGTGCAATAAACTCACGCATTTCAATTCATGTTGTTCCAATGACTGCATCAAGAGAAAAGCAGGAATATCAACGCTGAGTTCAGAGGTCAGGGAACAATGATCGTACTTATCCAGATAACAGAAAAATGTTCCCACACATACCTGCGCACAAATGTACACACACAGTGAGAGATAACACAGGGTGATGGATAAGGAGGTCGTTTCATTCAATCCAAAACTATTCAGGTGAGCCAAGACCTTGTGAGTCTAAACCCACTTTAAATTTGAACAATCTGCCTACCATTTGAAGATGAACTTGGGTTACTTTTAGAAAACTCTCTTTTATTATTGACTTATGAATTTGGAGCTTTGCGTTTAGAAACTCACAGATCAAGGAAAACACACTGCTGTGACACCATTCAATTACATTTTATGGCCCATTACATTTCTGTAACTCAAATTAAAATGAGTGGCGAATCTTTTTTTTGTTCTTACACCTGAACCATCAAAAGTTTGAATGTTTGCAATTTGATGTCTGCATTTCGGTTGATTTTACCTCACTTTTCCTACTTTTTCCAGCATTCAAAACATGAAAACAACAGGCATTTTACAGCAGAATTGACTAAATATTAGCTTCAGCGGAAAAAAAAAAGGTGCACATTTATAAAATGAGAAATCCGAAACAGGGGACCTAACACAAGAGTGGAGTATATGATGAATATTTAAATACTTTTGCGATTGAAATAAATCTCTATTACCCCCTATTTGTGTTTGGACCTTACAAGTGATGTCATACCGCGTATAAAATATTAAAGCTACACTGCCCACTATATTGACACAGTATGGCTTCTATAGGATCAGAACTCATGCTCATCTTATGTCTACGTTAAGAGAGAACCTGACCGTATACTAATCAGCCTCCAGCACTGCAACATACTATAACAATGCAGATACAATACTGTGTCTCTATGCGCAACAAGATGATCATATATTATCGGTTGCAATGATATTTACACTCACCCAGCTTGACAAGAAGTGAATTATGTTGCACAATACTGCAAATAGGTTTTCAGTGGAGTCAGTGTGTGTTTGAATAAGTAGTGAGACAAGTACTTCAACCCGAGCAACCAGGTTCAAGCCCCCCCATTGACTCACAGCCCACCTGCTCCAGGCTGCTGTTCTGCAGCCGACCCTGTAGTCTGACCTCCCTGCGGAGGAGAACGCTACTCTAAAATCCTCTGCATTCATTTATTTATTTAAGATGCTGACGTTGGAAAGACATTGCCATGTAAAATGGTATCACCATTACTTGTGCTGTACATCTCTGACATACATTCCTGCAGTTTTCAAAGACTCAATAGTTAAACCCGGTAACAGCCAGCTCAGGAGGCTTTAACAAGTGTTGCTTTTGCTGTTGTGAACAGCTGGTAGTGGGTATACAGTATGTGTTTATTCCAGGGAATAGTCCTCTCTGGTGCACAGGAACCAATACGTTACCAGAAGCAACAGCAGCAGCTTGTTTGAAATCAATACAAGATTGCAGCAGTTAGCATGAGTGCATATAGCCACCTCGGCTGAATAAATGAAAAGACTGATTACCTGCAGAAACAAATATACAAATACAACAAAGACAAGGTCAGTATTGGTCTGAAAAAGAGATCTTAGATACTCTTACAGAAGTCATCAACCCATTTGCCAGAAACAAACCTGGGTACATTACATTTGTACATTAACGAATATATTGAAAATGTCCGTTTCTCAACAACGCTATGGAAAAAGAGTGCTTAGGTTTAGGCACAAAAAAACAGGTTATTGTTAGAAAAAAAATATTTTTTTGGCTTAAAACACCCGTATTTGTGGCACTAAAGCTGTTGGTAAAGCAGGGACAGGTTGGTGAAAAACACTTGCGTTCAGTGGCTCAAACATGTTTGGGAATGCTGCGGCATGTCGGTGAAAAACACCCAGCTTCCATGACTCAATTGTCATTGGAAAACAGTACGAGGTGTCGCTAAAAAACACCAAGGTTCAGTGCCAGAAACATTTCAGGGGAACGCTGCAATGTGTCGTGAAAAACACCCAGGTTCCGTGGCTCAGTTGCTGTTGGGGAAACGGAGAAATGGGTCAGTAAAAAAAAATCAGGTTCAGTGTCACAAACACTGCTCAGAAACGTCATAACGCGTTGCTTAAAAGACCCAAGTTTAGTGCTGCAGACGTCAAATGAATAATGCGAAGGTTTCCAAAAAACATCGTGTTTTGCTGTTTGTTGGTTTCAAAGAGTATCCTGCAGCTTGGCAGGCATCTTGTCTAGGTCACATGCCATCCACCACCCCCTCCACTTCCCAATGACAAAGCTTATATATTACCTCACTTAAGAAAAGATGATATGATGCACATGAAATGTGCAAACGTATTCTTGGTGTGCAGAAAACTGCGATGTAAAAAATGTTCTCCTGGCTACTAGGCTGAAGCCAATCAGCAGCAAGAACCTTCAAAGGTTCATGGAGACAAAAGACAAGGGCACAGAAGTGTCACATCTGCCCAAACATTTATTGTTTCTTGATCCAACAAGGCTTGGAGATATTGTCAGTTGAATAACAAGACAGAATGACAGCATGTTTACGTGTGAATGCTCAGAAGTACAACAGGATGAAGCAGAGTCTGAGGGGCAACAAGGTGATGCAGATCCAATTACTGAAATACACACAAGGTCTTTTGTGCACCAAGCCTTTCTGATAAGTGGAGCCCCTCATATCTACACTTACTGAATGCACATAAATCTATGGAAGCAACCTGATACAGATACTGTGAGCAGCGCTGGACTGATTCAACATCATTCACCTCATTTCATTCAACACCAAGGAGTTTTCTTCACTTGTCAGTCACTTTATTTTTTCAACTTAAACGGACTTCACTCCACTACAAACTCAACTCTTCTTTTCATAATTCTTTTTCTTCTTCGAATTTCATACATACATGTGTGGGGGAAATAATATTTCTAAATAAGTACAGAAGGGTACAGAGGATGAGTAATGTTGCAATTTACTCCTAGCTGGCTTCTTGGATTTGTTTTGTATTGTTTTAATGTTGTCCATAATTCATTAGATTACATTGCTGCAATAAGTTTACACATTTCCAATTACATTTTCATATCTGTTGCATATTTATATTTACTTACTTACTTTCCAATAGAATTTCCAACCCTGTTTGTTATGCTATAAAACAGAACTGAACAAATATGCTTTGATTTTATTCAATAAAGCTGTCTACGCAGGCTACAAAACTCCTTGGCAAATTAATCTATTGATTTAATAATATAGAAAAGTGTGCTGGGATGTCTTTAGCACAATATTTTACTCCTATGTTCACTTTTTCTACCTCATTCAAAATAAGATATCTTGTGGCTGCACAACTTTAGAGGGAAATGTCCCCTTTTTCTGTTGTAGTTTTGGCCACACTCCTCTGTGTTTTTCCTTCTGTCCATCTCTCTCATTGGTATTGTCCAACCATTCTGTTGATGTCTCTCTCTGTTTTGCTCATTTTTCTTTTTCCTTTCCCAGCACAGGGTGATTGGGGACTTGTGTTGGTCTGCGGAGGCAGGCTGTAGCCAGCTCTGTGAGGGGCTCAACTTGGTTCTGCTCTGGTTCTGGTGCTGGCTGACCAGAAGGCCCCCCCGGCTCAGGCCCGACTCCAGGACGGGCAGGACGGGCAGTAGTGGAACGGACAAAGGACTTCATTCTCTATGGGGGGGTAGGATGAAGGGGGCGTTAGGAGATGAGGAAAGTGAGAGAGAGGGAGGGAGGGGGGCTGGCGAGCCCAGCACGAGGGGTCTTATCCTCCCGGCTCAAACACATGCCACCAGCTGCTGCCCCCTTCCTGTGCTTTCATTAAAAAGCCTCCCTGTGCTCCGCTGGGTAATCCACATGCTTTACCGAAAAAGTGTGAGGTAAATACAGTATGTCTATCCATTTCTCTGCCTCCACCATCTCTGTTTTGCCATCTCTATCTCTCTTTCTATGATGTGCTCTGCTGGGCAGTGGAGAGCCGTCCATTCTCTGTGTGTGTGTGTGTGTTTGTGTGTGTGTGTGTGTGTGTGTGTGTGTGTGTGTGTGTGTGTGTGTACCTGTACGTGCGCCCATGGAGTCTGTCAGACTCTCAGCGTTTCCAGCACTCAGCCCAGAGCCAAGGCAAGCATTGCCAGAGGGAGTGCCTGCAATGTAGGGCGCCCAGCAAGCTGGACGCAGGCAGAATATCAACGCCACACGGCAGACACTCCTCCCAGCAGCCCACCTGCTGACTTACGTGATCCAAATGTGAGGAGGAGGGAGGGAGGAGGGGGGTTAGGTGGAGAGAAGGTAGTGGGGGAGGATAGGCTGCAGGAAATTGCCAGGTAGTTTCCAGACCCACTTCCCTGCGTTGCGCCCAATTAATCAGGGCTACATCTGTGTTGGATGGACCTCTACCCCAAGGGGAGGGGGTGGAGCAGAGACGTTTGTGTTTTTGTCTGTATATGCACACACATTTTGCGTATCTGTGCATGTGTGTGTGCATGCTACCTGTGAGAGTGCACACTTTGATGGCAGTGAAGGGGGGTTTGTGAGTACTTGCCGATAAAGACTGGAGGAGGTTGCTGATGCTGGGCTTATTCCAGCCTTGCAGTCAAATCTACACTCATGGACAACTTTGCTTCCCTGTCCTCCTTTTTTTTTTTCTTTTTTTTTTTACATATTATCCTCCTGAGTTTAGTGTCAGCAACCCCCCCGACCGCCAGCCCCCCTAACACACACACATCCCTCTTTGCTTGTGCTGGGCCTCGCTAGGAAAAGGATCATTTTTCAGCACCTGTGTAGCTCAGCGCCTGTATGTTTACTTCCTGAAGCTTCTGGCACACCTGGACCCGAGCTACCCCTCCTTCTTTCATCTCTGCTCTCCAGTTTTTTTCCCTTGTTTGGCTGTTATGTCTCCAGTCTCTTTCCAGTTGTATTCATATGAATAACAAATGAAATTGAATAATATGAGGCCAGTCAGCGTGTAAGTTTCCACTGAGAAAACAGCTTTTTGCTGGTTTTGCTTATTCTTAGAAAAGCATGATCGGAAGCACTAACATGTTTTCACATCCCATGTTTATTTGAATTATTTTTTTAATCTCTGTTGGCTTTTAATCTCTCACCATGTGAATAGTATAAGATTTATTCAGTCAGAATATGGTATGAGAAGGCTTGAAAAAGGTATGACTGTGTCAGTTTGACAGGACGAGGGAGCACTTTTTGCTGTCATCGGGGGCGGTTTATGAGTTACAAAACAGAAAACACACATGAGCCAGATTAAATAACCCCTTGACTTGACAAGTGTACTCCATTTGACTACATTCTTTTATGAGACAGTGTGTGCAGTTTGGGTAATTCACCGCTCTAAATCAAATGATTCAATCTGGCTTTTCAGTTCGAGAAAATCTTCTGACTTCACACAATAAAAACTATGAGGGCATGTCCTATCGTGTTTCGGTGCGTATTAATGCGTGTGTGTGTGTGTGTGTGTGTGTGTGTGTGTGTGTGTGTGTGTGTGTGTGTGTAGCTCCCGATCCTGTGTGGAGGCCTGGCATAGTGTGGTGCAGTGCAGAGTGGAGAGGAGAGACAGCTGCCCTGACAGATGCCGGGAGGCAGGACCCCACTGGGAAGCAGAGGGAGGGAGCTGGCACTGTCTCACCCCAGCGGAAACACCATAGGCTGCAGAGGAAGTGGGCAGGGGGACAAACCAGGGGCTCAGTGTGTGTGTGTGTCTGTGTATGTGTGTTTGTGTGTGTGGGAGTGATCTACTTTAAGGAGGACTATGGCAGTTGGTCATGTTCGTATGTATTTACTGTATGTCTGATGCACACCAACAGGGCAGTATATAAGTCCAGCCAATCAGACGAGCCACACACTCTGTGCTGTGTCCACATTAGCCCAAACTACACTGATAATACGAAGGAACAACAGATTGGATCTACAGCCACGCTTGACAGTGAGAAACACAAATATACAGTTATGAATCTTTGCTTCCTTTGCTTGCATTTTGATGTGTTCAAATTGAACCTCCAAACGCGGCTGTTTAATTTGATGTCTGTCAGCACACATTTTATCTACAAAATAGAAAAGTACTTGCATGTATTTGCTATACCACTGGCTCCTGAGATAGCTCACTATCCATAATATGACCATTATATTGTATGCTGTGTGTGAATACTGTGGTATTAGAACACAGCTGCTGTTTTGAGCATCTTTCTCCCTTAATGTGAAATACTATTTGTGCACTTATGATGCATAAATTTGAGGTGAGATGGAATTATCACTTGAGTATTGACCAATATCTGTTAGAAAGAAAAGATCAGTTGATTTGAATAGAGGAGCACAGTGTCAGTTTTGCTAAAAATTTGTTTCTCTCTATTATAAGATCACATTCCCTCACTGGGTCGAGGCTGTGGTCAGGGTCAGGCTGTTCTCATGGGCTGTTTATACAAATAATTATGAAAAGTAATGCTCCAGAACTTGATTTGTATGTATAACCCACGTAATCATGAGCCAGAAATGTGTGCATTATTCAAGTGATCATGAAGGTTATGACCAATGTGCTGATGAGTAAAGAAAGACGCAGTATGAACAGTGAAAGTCCACATAAGGAGGCAGGTTAAGGTGATGGATGGGTCAAACAAACACAGAACTCTCTCCCAGGAGACTGGTGTTCATCTCCAGAAAACTGCTGTTTGTGCCCATGTGAAACAAAGTGAACTTTGAGTTATTTTTAGGTATGTTATCACCATGTTTCTTTTCCCAAACCTAAACTATGTAACTTTACATCCCTAAATCTAACCTATGTATCTTTACATTAAGTACGTAACGTAGTGATGCCTGACCATGTATATTTTTCTTCACCTACCCTGTGTAACATTATTTGACTAAACAAAACCTATCTCACGTTATGTTAGATAGGCTCCAGTCCCCCCACAACCCTGCACTATGGTAAGCAATTTTATATATTGAATGAATAACTTCAGATATTGTACAAACCACTGTAAGAGGATATGTTAACAGGGTGAGTACAAGTGTTGAGTAAATGGATTAGAAATACAAATGAAACCTGGCACGAAATACTTTATGTTAGACATTAGCTGCCCAAGGCTCCATTAAAGCTTATTTTGACTCGACAGACAGTTTAAATAGTTTAAACTTGACAATGTTAACATTCTTAATAGGTTCCTTTGTATTTCCTGTTGTAGTGATTTGCAGTGTATATGAATGACATTAACTGACAGGAAGTAAACATGGACCTAAGTTGTTGCCTAGCAATGCAATTGCAGTGAAAGAGTTTAATGAGACCAACTTAATTAAATCACCTCAAGAAATCTTTAAGCAACAAATAAAAACTTCCTCACGGTTCTCGTCCATAAATGGCTGAACGAACTCCAAGTGACACCGCGACACGTATGTTGCATACTACAAGCCTGACGTGTGAAGCTGCTGTCCTAGGAATTTACCTCGTACTGATGTTAGATAACACCTTCTTTGAAATGACATAAAAAATGCACTAGGGTCTGATCTGTAGTCTGCTTACCAGCTTGTGCACCTCCAGTAAAGTGTTCATGTTTGGCCCATGCAGCAGGGGGTTCTTGTGGGTAATCTGAACCCTGTGTTTTCACTGGATCTTTCCCCCGTCTTATTTAATCTCTTTGTAAAGCACTTAAATATAAAGCACTATCTACATCAACTGGACTTGAGTTGAATCTGGATTAAATAGCTGTTGATGATCAGCTGATACTCAGATGACACTAAGTTATGGATAACGATGGACAATCAAGATAAAGTGTTACACTTTTTCAGAAGACACAAATCTTTTTCGCTTCATGCACAGTCAGACCGATTATTTTAACCAACTCCAATCACTGCATTCATTTTACATCTCAGAACCAGCTCTAATCAATTGCAGTAAATTGATTTGCCTTTAGAAATGTGCCCTACAGCTATATTCTCTGCACCCGAGCCTCAAGAACGATGAATGAATCAGTGAATGAAACACAACAGCACACAGAGCACAGGGTAAGTGTGATTATGTAACTAGTGCAGCCGACTGCATGTCCATGATGAGAGACGATAAGTTAGGAAGTTTGCTCGTTTTTTATTCTCTTTTTTTTCTCCTAATTTATCATTACTCTTATTGTAACTCTTTTGAAATATACATCCACTTTTTATGTGTGCTGATGTGGTAAAATAATGACTTACTTTTATCGCATTTATTTGTAAGGGACCAAAAAATAAATAAATAAATCAGTAAAATAAAATTATATATATATATATATATATATATATATATATATAATTATCATACATGGAGATCAGTATGATACCATATTCAGCCCATTTCCAACAGCAGTCCGTGAGTACGCAGATACAAACACTAGTACGACTACTGCACTTAATACATACAGACGCTTAATATACCATGGATATTAAATACAATCTGGATAGATCCAGACATAAATAAAGATTTCAATCATCATATCCAACACAATGCAATATACAATAAATAATCATTCCCACTCAACCCCAATATATGTTCTGACAAAAGTGTTCAGTTTTAAAATCTAAAGCAGTAATCCAAAAAAGCGTGCCAAGCACTTGACGTAGGCCCGTCTGTGTATTAAGCCACATTTTGGCGAAAACATGGCTGTTTGAAACATATTGAGGATACAGATGGACGGAGGCGAGCGAATGCTGCAAGAGTGGTTTGAGAAGTTTCTGTGGATATTTTGGCTTTTTTTTTGCTCACTGTGAAAACTTGTCACCAGTGGATTGAATATTTGACATAATCAATATGAAAGACCACATGTTGCTGTGCCCAGGGAGGGAAAACACACCTTACAAGCCAACAGTGAAGAAACTCATGTTAAAAAAATGGTTAAAAGACAGACTGTGTTGGTATCATTAAGGTCTGATAATGCACTTGTTTATCCTAAAGATGCATGTATTCATCAATGTTACGTGAAATTGTGGAAATTAGCATTGTGCTATATGTGATGCAATACATATTTTGTGCAGTGGCCCTGTTTTAAGTAAACTAATAAATGAAAGCGATGAAATGAGAGAGAAATACTACTAAAATACTACTAAAAAGTTTCAATATGCTCATAATGCTACATAAATTAAAAGTCATACGATGATGCCTCTTGGAAAAACGTAGAGTTCAAGTATAATCTTGTTTTTCATGAATATGCTGAGCCAAACAAAAGTCTTCAAATAAATGTATCTGAGACATTATAACATATAATTACAGTTTGCTTGCATAAAAATATAAAATAAAATAGCACTAACTAAAACTCTACTGTGACAAAATATGCAGGTAGACATGATAATTATATAAAAAAGCATGTAAAATATATATCTTATCACAATGTTACATCAAAATATATTCTTGGTGTGGGAAATATACAGAAATTCTTTAGCTTCCTGTCTCCCACGGGTCACATTTGTTTGATACAAATTATTCAGTTTTAAACCTTTCACACACTGTGAGTCATTTGCTGCTCAAAAGGTTATACAGTTTACAGATGGGTGTAATGTGCTCTGCTCTCCAGGACGTTCTCCATATGAATCTGCCCAGACTGCGAACAGCCTGTAGGAGCTTGTCATCCCCAAACTTTTGGTAAGTTAATAATTAAAGTAAAATAAAATAAACCCTAGTACTCATACTAACAATCCCACAAACATACAAATGCAATCACATTACTGATTTATAATAAGTAAGAAAAACAGGTTGAGGGAGAGAGGGGATGACCACATAAATGGCGAAAGTTTTTATTTGAGTTACAACCTGCCTGACGAGCTTTAGTATTTCAGTATCGTGAATATACTGCACGTCATGATCTGATACATCATTGTGTCATGTCTTATTAATATGTTTTAAAGCAGTTTAAGGATGAAGACAAAAAGGGGCACTTTCCAGTATTTCACTTTATGTCAAATTTCTGTTTGATTTGAAGGAAGAAAAAGAAGTCGCTTTCAAATGTTCTAATCCAAGAGCGGAGGTGCTTAAAACACAATGTGGATGACATTTAGAATACGCCGATCCAGCAACAGTTAAATACAGTGCAAAAATCACAGTGGATATAGAGATATTATACAGAGAGAGAGTGTGTGAAAAGCTACTGCACACACAGATAGCCAGAGAAGATACAAAGTCGATGTGTTGAAATATGATCTTTTAGAACAGTGACATAACATAGCATGTCACAAAGTGTGCGTGTAACCATGGCCAAGTACCTCAAGGGTCCCCCATGCTTTCATCAAGTTGTTAAAAAAGTTGTAAAAAAAGAGCAGACGAGCCAGATAGCAGCAGGTGGCTCCTCTGGTCTGGACTGCAGAGGCAGTAACACGGCTTGTAGGCAGCTGCCCGCTCAGTGTCACCGACCAAAGACCCCAAGTACTTTGAACAAAGTACAAAGTGTTGATTCAACTTTTTATAATTCATCTTTGATAAAAATAAACTCACAGGATTCAAAATAACATCGAAACACTTAGAAAATAAATCAAATACAATTTTAGGGACCACTCTTAAAAGAACTGTTGTTTTTTTTTTTTAATCTTATTAACAATCTTGCTGAAATTATTCCACAGAAATAACCGCCTCCTGCTCACAACAACAAAGTAGTGATGGAGTTTTCTTCTTTGCAAAAACTAAAAGTTATTGGGAACAGCTGTTTTGGTGTGATCGTGTATGTGCATGCCTAAGAAGGGATGTATTTGTGGGGGTTGATGTACTCTTTAGGGGGTGTGCATGAGTTAGGGATGCTGGAGGCCTGGTTTGCATGCAGTGTGCAGAAGACTAATGCAGCTGCAGGGCCTGCACAGTGGGAAGTGTTGCCATGGTGAGCCAGGCTGTCGGGGCCAGAGAGACCGTCCTTACAGTCTACATGGTCATTGCAGCTGTCTTGGCTAAGTGCGTTTCACATATATAAAGCGCATTGTTGTGCACAAGTACAAAATAGTGACTAAAATGACAGAACTGTGTTTTAAATCCTCGCTAACAGCTAAATGCACAAACTCATTGGCTTCCTCAAAGTGTGCTTCCTCCTTCTCCTCAGACACAGCCGCTGACAGGGTTAGAAGTCCTCAGAGATCGCGCCCACTGGGACCAGTACCGCAGAGGCAGAGCCCACAGAGAGCCACAGTGACACTGTCCAAGTACAATGTGTCTGTTATGGTCATCCATGTGTGACGGGCTGAGAAAGGGGCAGGGTGCTGCAAATATGTGCAGATACTTAAAGGAATAGCTTGGCATTTTAAGAAATATGCTTATTTTTTATATATCTTGCAGAGAGTTAGATGAGAAGAGCAATACCACTCTGATATCTGTGTGCTAACTGGACTGGAAAACAGCCATCCTGGTTTCATATAGAGCTTACAAAATTCACCTATCAGCATCTTTAAAGCTCACGTATTAGCACATTACATCTAGTTTGTTAAATATGAAAACCTGGTGCTTTTAGGTGTTTGTTTGTTGTCTTTGGACAGAGTTCTCCTTGCTCCCAGTCTTCATGTCAAGCTAAGCTAACCGGCTGCTGCTTAATCTCCACTTTGAAGACATCAATCTTCTGATGCAACTTAAAGGAAAAAATCGTATCCCCTTTTATAATTTGTACATATTTGCCCAACAAAAAGATGCCTACATAACAGCTACAGTATAAAACAATGGATGATGCAACCATGTCGCCACCATTGGTTTGTGGACTGATAGTCCTTGGCACTTTGATTGTGCCATCTTGGAGCCAGAATTGACCATATTTGGAGTAGAGGGTGGAGCTTTGGTGGAGCGAGGGACGGATCTGACCCACAGACTGTGTTGATGCTTTGCAGACACCCTGCCACTCAAGCAGCCCCGCCTTTAAATATGCATAATTAACTAAAACGCAAGTTACATAAAAATTCACCCACTATGCAGCTGCTACAAATGTTGACATTAGCTATGAGGGCCCAAAGTTGTTACAAGACACAAGACTGTTTATTTCTGCATTCAATGGGGATTTGCTCACTTCTGGAGCCAGCCTCAAGTGGCCATCAGAGTAACTGCAGTTTTTCGGCATTTCAGTAACCAGAGGTTGCAACTTGAGCAGCTATCACTGTTGTATCAGTTGCAGTGTAACTGTGTATATTGTGTACAATATTTAGTTGGTGCTCTTTAGTCCCACCACTTTACAACAGCCCTTTGTTGTTGAAGACAACGTTTGTTTGTTTGTTTGTTTGTTTGTTTGTTTGTTTGTTTGTTTGTTTGTTAGGCAAAAAGTGTTCTGACCCAAGTTAAGATATCTGTAGTCTTTTGATATGACGGCAGAGGGGAAAAACAATGTGGGTTGTATTATTGTACAACATTGTTTTCATTTAACAAAATGTTATTCAATAACTATTAAGAAGCACTGTTACTAAATACCAAAATTATTGCCTCAATACATTTCTCTACTCTAAACACTCCATCTGGCCAATTGTAGTCGCGAATGTATCAGCTCACAGGAATACGAGCACAGGACATTTTGAAAATCTTATGGGCTTAAAAAACACCTGAAGTGCTTGTAACTACGTGTAACTGTGGTGCACTTTGTTTGCTCAACACGTTGTAGCTGTAGATGCAGAAGACAAAATACAGCGTATCAAAGGAAACAAAGTCTGGCTCTCAGCAGCCGGGCTTGCGGACCAGATTGTGCTCTGTGGAAGTTTGGTGATGGAGATTTTGTGGGCATTTCTACGTCTGCTTTCCTCAGTGAGTCTGGATTTGTGATAAGCTGTTCAATAAGGCCAAAAAAATGTGGAAGATTTGAAATTTCTAAATAAAAACAAATCAAACAAAGAAACAGAGTGAACTGCAATACACACTGCAATATGTATTTAAGCATGTGCTTTTTATGCACGTATGTGCTGTGATGTAATGAAATGAAAAACATATTTTAAATCATTTTTTATAATTGTGATTTAATTTTAATGTGGGGTGAGAAATTAATTGTGTTGTTAAAGACAAAGTCAGTATTTAATAATTATCTTTTCGTTTTATTGTGATGCAATTAATGCATGCATAAAAGGGATTTTTTAATTTTTTATTTGGCAGGTCTTTGGCAGCAAGTAAGATTTAAACTATTTCAGAACTTTGACAAAATTGCCTAATCTTTAATCAAGGCACACTTACTAGCTTTTTCCATAGCGTTTAAGCACAATGCAGGGTCTATATCAGCAGATGGAGTTGGCTCGGCTGTCATCACATCACATTTCTGAACTGCACTGTGGATTGTGTCTCGTCAGCACTGCCAGATGACCTTTTGCCCTTGAGTTTTATTAAGATTGATGCTGAGTATGGAAATTATTTCAGATTTTACGGTCTGTGTGTAAGAGGAGGCGTAGGTGCAGTGTCAATGTGTGACAGCATAATGACTGCACCCTCACCCAGCCTCTTCTCCATTATTTGACCTGCAGGCGCCCACCTTGGTTTAACAGCATGAAAATTTGGTAAATCAGATCCTGTGTGCTGGTGAACAGCCATAATATCCTGTGTGTCACACTCAGACATGCTATGACAAAGAAGCTAAGCACTCAGTACATGACATTATCACAATTTCAGGTGAGATTTGGCCATCCTGGCAAGATTTCAAAGCATGACTCATGCTGACTCATTCTTTTGCATCTTTGTTCAGTCATTGTCTGCAGAGGTTTTAGGCTCATGTGGTGTAGAAATCTCAGAAGTGGAGACATGTCCACTATGCAACTTTATTTTAGGTTTTTTTATTATGTACTTGGCAGGTTTGTCACAAATTGGAGCAACCTAATCTCTTCCCTAAAGTAGTGTAAAAGATGTAAACATGCAGAGGATTAAAAAAGGCCCTAAATCTGAATTTTATCAGAAAGCATTACTAGTTTTATTGATCAAATTAGTCTCTTGGCTGCAACTTTTTGTTTTCCGCAGTTGGGGTTATTTAATTCAGGGCACAGCAGACTTCACTGTCATTCAAGGGAATTGTTACTTAAAGGTCCAGTGTGTGGGGTTTTCGGGGGACACACTGGCAGAGGAAAATATAATAAGTATGTTTTCTTTAGTATACAATCACCTGAAAATAAGACTTGTTGTGGTGCTGATACCTTAGCATGAGCTGGTATATCTACATAAGGAGCAGGTCCTGCAGTGTTTCTACAGTAGCCCAGAACAGACATCCAAACACTGGCTCTAGATAGCGCCATTCACGTTTTTTTGCTTCACCCATGGTAGTTAGCAGCGCCTTCACGACAGTAAAAACCCTGATTTTTTTTTTTTTTTTGTACACAAACCTGATTTTTTCAGTGTTTTTACCCATTTCAATCACCTGACCTGTTACCTGCAAAGGAAGAGACCTTTGAGGATAACTAATGTTTCCGCTTAAAACCTCCTTAGATCTTAAGTTAATAGAGAAAAAAGAGAGCACACATTTGCGAGTGCTTGGAGAAACATGGATTTTATAATGTGAAACTGGTTTATTCTGTGTTTTTTACTTGTTTATATCACCAAGTCCATTGAGCGCACTTAAAGCTATCAGTGAAAAAAGGTAAGCACAGATTAGCAAGTGCTGGGCTAGCAGCCTGTCTGCAACAAGCCAAACAACATAAGAGAAACACTGGTTTCTCATGTGAAACTGCTTTATTCAGCGTTTTTACTGGTTGTAAATAGTACAACTGGTTGTTTTGGAGAAGAAGAGACTTCTGCGGATAACTCAGCTCACAGTAAAAACCCTCTAACCTGGATAAGTTTTAGCTGGGTGCAATCTGCATTTCTCACTGCTGTGCGCCACTAAATCCCTAAATCTTACACACTGTTCCTGAAAATGTTGTAATTTGGTGTTTTCTTCCTGTGCACAATTCCAATAACACTCCACCGATCAAATCCTTTAGGTTTGAATATGTGAATGTGAATATGTGACTATGCAGTTTGGCTCATGGCTCATAGACTACCAATCCACAAAGGTGATTTTAACACAGCAGGACTAATTTCAGGGGAAATTAACACGTGTTTATAAAACAATAATTGCCATGTTATTATCACTATAAATGATAACAAAATGCGTGAACAGATTTTTCACAATAAAGTTAGTGAAAAACATCTGTTACCATGGTGACTCCTGTTTTGTTGTAATTTTTTTTTTTTTTTTTACAGATTGACTATCCCTAACCTAATGTGTGTGTGGTGTCAATTTTAATATTAGTCAACATTTTTTATTTTTGCAGCACCATGATAATAAAAAATAGAGTCGTTCCTCCCAGGATATGACAGAAAATGTGCTGATTTTGTAAGATATATAAATAAGCCAGAGTTAATGGTGGGGATGCAGAGAGGACGGCTGTGCCTACATGCAGCGGCGTGCGGTCCTGAGTGGCAGCAGGGAGCATGTTCGAGACAGGAAGAGAAGGGAGCAGGAACCTTGTTTATTTATATGGCCCACACAAAAATCACGGTAACCCATTTTGACTGTCTGCGAGAACAGAACTGTGTGAAATTCTGCGTAATTATTTTGGCAGCTTATTGCTCTGACAGTGATATTTTTGGTGACCACTGTCCCGTATGTGACCGCCGTCCACTCAGGATGCTGCATGCATCTCTGTGTCCATTTAGCCAGAGCTGTGACACATGAAAAGATGTGGAGCTCTGAGGTGATGTGAAGTGCCTGAGCAACTGGCCAGCACCCAAGTCTGAAGTTTTCTCATGCGTAAAAGTCAACATGGCATTACTGCTACCATTGGCAAAATCGCAGAGCGCGGTGCAGTTGGACTGGAACAGGTAATGGCTGAAGGCTGTTCTTCACTGAGGGGACACCTCAGCCGGTCGCATAACACACGAGACATTTTCTGATATTAATGCTTTTCTTGAGGATCCCCGTTATAAAATATGATCATGGTCAAGCAGATTGCTCTGAGTCACTGAGCTCTGATGGCAGCCGGAGCTGTGTCGGCACATTTGTGAACATATGCGGATCAACCTTTCGCACGACGACGAGCAAAGTAGAGACATTTTCTGTCTGATGAGGTCAGGCGAGCAAAAATCTGCATCCTGCCAGTCTTGTGTCACCATTTTGACCTTGTTGATTTCAACTTCGTAGTGGCTTCTCAGGTCCAAGACGTGTTATGCACTTTCAAGACACATAATTCTCACACTGATGGAACTGGCGATATCATTTATCATTATGTAGGATGAGCAGAGATGCTCAATCTGTCAGAAACGATATCATAAAACGAGAAACAGACTCTACAAACGTCAGCCCGTAGCCTTGCACACCATGGGACCTGGTAGTAATTCAGCATCACAGTCGAGTTTTTATGCTAATCTGAATTGGAAACAAAGAAGACGCTTGTCCCCCTTGAAATCACAGAAATGTCATACACCCTGCTGCATGCATCAAGGTAGCCATTGTCACTTAATGGTGCCAATTGTGATGTAGAGTTGCCCATTGTGATATAAAGGTGCATACTATGATGTATGGCAATTTGCTTGTGCATTAGCATATTGGATATTTTATAATAGCAAGTACATTTCTTTGTTTTTTGTCTTTGGAGCAGAATGAAATATGGCCATCAGGAGCCTGAACAAAAGAACAATACCCAGAAAAATATTAATCAATTCTAGAAAACATACTCACTTCCACAATTATTTGGTTTTTTGTTTTGTTTTGTTTTGTGATGTTCAGGAAGCCTTTTTTATTTACTTCAACTCAGTGAGGGGTTGAACATTTCATTTTCTCAAATGTCTCAATTTAATTTAGTTTGCAATTTAGGTGGGAGCATGATGGAAGTTTACCAGAACACTGCGGTAAGACACAAAGACGCTGTGAAAAGTTTACAATATTAAGACAGATTTACATTTACATGTACTCTACTAAGCACTGCCGTTTATATTAGCCCCATATGTACATTATTGAAACAGCAAATATGATTTGAAGGGAAACATAATGCTGAGTAAATTTTGTTTTTATTCCCATACAGGTAACTGTTGGTAATTAACGTACCCAGCAAGTTGCAAAGTTGTTGATACTGAATGTATCAAATATCTCAAATCATGGTTTTCTCTCAACCACCACAGATGTGCACGAACAACATCCCATTAAAATGCAATTTTAAAAAAAGAAAAAAAAAAAAGAAGTTACATAAAAATGTACAATTTTCATTATTGTCATTAATTATTACGAGAATATAGCCTTTATACTGTAGCATAATATCCATCATATTAATGTGTACAACTTTGGAATATTTGAGATTACTGGTTTCTAAATTTGCAACAAAAAAAGAAAAAATCCTGAATTAATTCAAAATAATTACATTCCCTTTCAAATGTAATGAGCTTCAGTGGCGTGGAGTATTACATGCAGATCTGGATGAATGATGCATCCAAAATTTAAGGGGAACTTGATTTTACATGTCGAAGGCTGTTCGCAGGTGTTGGGGAGTGCCACAGCATGTGTGAGAAAAGTTGTCAAAGCCTTTGTGGCTCAGAGGAAGCTGCATGAAGTCTGCTAAACTGCCGCAAGTGATGTCACTTGAGTCTGCGTCGTTCGGAGCTAAAGACTACAAGTTTGAAAATGAAAAAGATGCAGCCTCTATAGCCTGCTGCTTATCTCTGCTTGAGGCGAATCAAGGCTACATTAGTCGATACCAGCCAACCACCCAATTTTTAGAGCCAACTGTGGCCAGTGGAGTTGCACTGGTAATGTAGGTGCCAGGTTTGGACAAGGAAGAAGAATGCATCGACTAAAAATATCTCTGGCTCTTTTGCATTGATTTCAATCTTTTTTTCTTTTTTTTTTGTTGAACTGCTCAGCGTTAGTGTGACAGTATTATTGGAGTGTTCTGTCAATAACACATTTATGGATCATGTCACTTTACATCACAAAGGAATTTTACTTCAACATTGCTAACAAGCTCATCTTAAGCACATAAACATAATCCTGCAGTCCCACTAATGATGATAACGATGACCATGTTTTATAAACTCCAAAATTCTCTTTCCGTGTCAGAACCTTTTTTTTCTTGGACGCTGTGTGTGTGTGTGTGTGTGTGTGTGTGTGTGTGTGTGTGTGTGTGTGTGTATGTGTGTGTGTGTGTGTGTGTGTGTGTGTGTACGTACGCTCACAGTGTTGTGGGAGAGGACAGACTGCAGCAAAAGTATTGTGGGGACATTCACACACATCTCCTCCCTGCACTCCTGGGGGAGGATCCATTCCCTTCCAAACACACACCATCGCCTGAGGGGCAGAGTGACCGCTCAAGCAGTGCCTGCCTCAACACACACACACACACACACACACACACACACACACACACACACACACACACACACACACACACACACACACACACACACACACACACACACACAGGCACGTCCCTGTAATGCCGTTGCAACGTTCTATCCAATTGATTAGAGAATACTGAATGCCAAATGGACTGACCACCTATTAATGATTAGCTTCTAACCGAGCTGCGTGAATGATTTGCTGCTCTCCAGACAAAGGGTGAATTTAGCTCAACTGCTGCACAAGATCACACTTAATTTTTCTTTAAATATTTTAACACGATACCCTAATTCATCAATCATTTGTCCATTTCAAAGTCAGACCACACGTCCCTGCTGTCGTGAAGAAAGCTGGAAGCCTCATTAGCTGTTAAAAACTAAAAAAAACCCACCCGTATACTGTAAGAGCACATGCACAAGCACTCTGTTTACTCCCCTTTCCCACTATCTCTCTCTTTGCCCTGCTGTTTATATCTTTGTCTCACTCACTTTGTAGGTCTTTCCTCTGCATCTCTCTTCTTTTTTTTTAATTTTATAGCTGTATACCTTCTCCTTTCTTCGCCCCACATCACCCTCGCTGACTTCTTCCCTCCGGTCTCCCGCTCTCCGCGGGCCTCGCGCCTGACACCTTCCCCAGCCCTTTGACATGCTCCACTTCATGTTACGAGCATCACATGCCACCTCGCTGGGTTTTGTGTGTGTGTGTGTGTACACATCCAGAGTGCATGTGACCGTCGTTTTGCGCAGGAGGTGAGCGTGAAGAAAGGAGAGGAGAGAATGAACAAGAAGGGAGAGTTTACGCATTTAGCCCGAGTTTGTTAATAATTAATGTGTCACAGGTTTGCAAAATTGCCTCGCGCTCCCTCTGCTCAATCCTCCCCTCTTCCTCTCTCCCTCTGGCTTTCCTTTCTCCCGTTCACTCTGTCTTCTCTCCACCTCCCTCGCGGCGTGGGCTACCTCGCCCTCTCCATCTCAATCTTTCCCCAAACACAATGCTCAGCCTGGTGTTGCTGCTGTGTGCTTTAAAGGGAGGAAGAAATGCTAATATACTTGTGGGGGGAAACAGGCAACAAGCGTCCAGCCAAGATGCCCACCATGACTCCGTCTTCCTGACCAACAGTGTGGGCAGTCCTGGTGACAGTGTGCTGCCATAACAACAGGGAAGATGTCAAGCTCACAGCGAAATTTGGTGCCACTGTCAGTGGAAATTTAGGTGCTTTCACTGTGTGCTGCAGACCCTGCTGATGAGCTGCTTGTAGCCTTCCAGTTAAATTTACACACCGAATAAACCACAAATTTGTCTAAATTTTAAAAGCCCGCTATCACAACTAAATGAAAGACATTATGTCTCTCCCTGTCTCTCTCTCTCTCTCCTCGCACTGCAGTGCCCGTCACTATGCCAGCCGTCTAATGCTTCAGGGTGCTGGACTGCGCAGGCGGCAGGTGACACGGATTTCAATAAAAGGGATTATAGATGTGGGGACTGCAGAGAGGAAAAACAACACATTCATGTACGCATTTGGGGCAGAGGCATGACTGTGAATATGCAGTAGGTACATAAAAATCAGTATTGTGTTGTTAGATTATATACAGTTTATTTTATTGCACATTAGGGCGATGTATATTGTAGATGTCAGAAATGGGAGAATAATTTCTCAAATTCTTAGGTGATAAAACAAAAAAAAACAAACCCACAGTCCAGTTAAAAAGTGCAAAGAAATGAGCAATATATTCATTCCTCTATTGATCAATTCCAGCCCAATCGCCAGAATGAAATGTTGGTATTGTACATTTCTGCAAACTACAGATATGTTATGTACGTTTCATATACATGTCAACATTTTTAAAGTGACGTAGTTCACAGTGCTTGTATATAAGTTGTATGTCTTCAGGAGGAGGAGGGGATAGTAGATGGCATGACATCAACGTAAGACGACTGCGAGGCAGCAGACAGAAGCGGACCGAAGTTCGAGGCAACAAACAACAAAACTGGGTTGTTTTTTTTTAACAAGAGCTGGGATATTTGCAGCCATGTTTGGCGCAACCAAAACTGATATTCTAAGCTTAACCATTATGTTGCACTAACCATAACCACGTGGTAATGACCCGTCAACCACAGAGTGTGACAACATGACATTGAAAATTTAAACATAAAGGAAATTTTAACATATCCATTGTGAAAAGTACAAATGTAACATATTCGTGGTTTGCAGAAATGTACAATGCCAACATTTATTCTGGCAAATTGGGGTGTTGATTCACAATGTGAGTGTGTAAAACAGTAATGTTTTCTCAGCTGAACCAATTCTAACACATTTCTGTGGACGACTTGAGCACTAACATTGGAAGAATTCATTAAAAAAGCAGGTAGTGTGACAGGCTAAGGCTAAAATGCTTCTTTAAACCACTCATTAGTTGTATACACGGAAATTGGACAGGGCTGAATTTTAAGGCTGTTAGATTATTTCCAATCAAAGTTCTCAATCGGTGAGAATATGTGAATATTCTTGTAATATATATTGACAAAAAAAATCACATTACACCTTTAAATAAGTGACTACATCTGGCCATTGTTTAAGTTCGTGCTGCAATTACACGCGGTCACACTGAGGCCAAGTAACAGCAATTTAAATGAAGAGCCTCTCAAGTTTTCTCATATTTGAAACCCTTTACAGTGTGTCCATTGTCAGGTGCTGGACTTATGGGTCTCGGTAGGTGGACAGAGGACCATAGTGTGACCTGCTCAGGACAGCTGCTGACATAATGAGGCCAGTAAACAAGCATCTGTCTCCCCCACTGAAAAGTGAACCCACTCAGAGCAGGCCGTTTCTCTTCCCTTCTCCCTCGGTGTCACTGTGAGTCAAGATGCTGAAAATGGTCAAACTGGTGACCATAAATATCAAGAAACTCCAATAAGATTATGGACATAAAGTAATGGCATTTGTACAAGTCTCGTCAAGGTTTCTTCAGCTTAAGGCAAGGTCGATTTAAGACTTTTTAATGTCACTTTGAATTAAATTTAAGAACAATTTAACAAAAGCCAAAATTGAAAAAAAAGATGTATTGTGTAAGGTTAGGGATAATTTTGTCCAAATGTTTATTAGAACATATAACACGACTTTTTCGGGAGCTGAACTAGAGGATACATGGCATTTGTTGGCAGGTTTTCTTGGCATTTTGAGTTTTTCACTCACATTTGGGAGTCTACTCCCTTGATTCCCAAAATTTGAAAAACTTTTTGCTTAAAATACAACTAGCCTTGTAATGGTTTCAGCCATAATATATATAAAATTTTATTTTCTTTGAACATGTTACCAATTTTGAGATTTTACAATGCAATGTTAGAAAAGAGAATCATAAAATCCTACTTTTCATGTCTTAGCATTT
This sequence comes from Plectropomus leopardus, assembly GCF_026936395.1. Classification (NCBI taxonomy): domain Eukaryota; kingdom Metazoa; phylum Chordata; class Actinopteri; order Perciformes; family Serranidae; genus Plectropomus; species Plectropomus leopardus. Next base: position 23,616,255 of record NC_142190.1, read on the forward strand.
TCAAGACTTTTGATTGATTTAAGACATTTTAATAGCAATTAAGACCTTATTCTTAAAATAATTAATTCAGTACCTTAATGTGGATGTGTGAGATGTTTCTAATAACTACGTACACAAGAAGGAGGCTTTTTTTACACACGTGTGGTTCCTTTTTTTAGAGTTAATTTTAATGAATGAATTGCCCAAATCTGATATTATATTGGACACGCAGAGTGGAAAAACACATTATGGATAAATAATTGAGCTGGGATTGATGATCACAAAGCAAAGTAACAAACCATACACACATTGACCATCGACTAAAGAGTCTTTCAATGCATTCAGTTCAAATATGTATTGATATTGTTTTAGAAATACGAAGCTGTTTCCATTTATTGTATGTTGTAAATTTTTTTTTTTTAATACGTATTGATTCACTAATCCAGCTGGGTAGCTTTTTTAATGTCGACTTCTCATTATGATCATGGACTGTGTTTATAGTGAGTGAATAAACTCCAAGGTTTACATTTTTATGCTCTAATAATGAAATTTGTACAATGTATTTAATGTATTTTCATGAGAAGACTAGCAAACTCTAAAATCAGCCAGATTGATTGAATCACAATTCTGAAGAGTGTAATTATTTATTACTCACAGTTGTTCTTTTAGTTTTTCAGTCCTGAATGCATCACGACTAATTTAAAATCTAATTAAGAGTGTGACATAATTCCAATTTGTCTTATCAATTCATACCTTGTAACAAAACTGTGAACAAACCATAGTTTCCTTTTGTGTTGCACTGCTTTGCTTTAATCAGGATCATTTGTTAGATCTGACAATTTGAAGGATATTTTAATACTATAACGGTGTTATATTCTCACCTATACTGTCAGCAGCAGGTGTTGTCAATGCCATAGCAATCATCCCACAGAGTTATCTGTACAGCTGTTTGTTTTTCTTTAAAATAGATCATTTCAGCTGCACCTGGGTACATTTGCATCACAGCGACGACGCCTTTCTCTACAGAAGTGAATCCGTGGGCAGGCAGGGGAGGTGATATTTTTAAAACTTTGACATATGATCTTGAAAGAAAGTGACTGGCATATGATACACATATAAACAAATGTTGCCACTGATGACACAAATGACATCTTCTGTGGTGAAATGGATTAGTTCTGCTGTCTGTGCGGGGGGAGGCTGAACGGAGGGGAGATTTATTGCTCCGTAAGACAATAAAGGGGGTTGAGGTTGTTGGCGAGTGAGGGGAAGTAGAACTGTTGAGTCTTTTCCTGTAGTATGAGTCATTGTTGGCAACCTGACTCTCCAGTCTGATTGCCTTGTTGAGCTGGCTTTTGGCTTGGTGGTGTTCTCTCTATATCCTCTCCTGAGCGCCTGCTCCGTGATATTCATGAGGTTTCTGAGCTGCCTACTAATCCTTGATGCAACAGTGATGACAGTCACATTTGTCATCTTTGAAATATATCCGTCTTTATCAAATATTAAGAATAAAAAATGTTCTTGTGTCGACAGATTGACAGTCAAAGGCAAGTGGATTGTTTGGTTTTTGGATCATTTAAAGAAATATAACAGCAGTACTAATACCAATTCCCTTATTAAAATGATACCCATACTAGTAGGGTACCCCACTCAATACCCATAAACCATAAAGATTGGAGTGGCGTGTATAAGTCTTACCTTCAAACGTAAAAGTGATATTTTGATGACGCCAATACACTATAAATGACTTGACCGCACTGCTGACTGTATGGGTTTTCACTGTTGCTGCAGGAGTGCGAGCTCCACAGTAGGGACAGTTGTGAGAGTTGGCTTGTGACAGGGATAATCATTCAAATCACACATCTAACATTACCTAACAGTTGGTTTAACTAGGAGTCGAGTTGCTCAGTGTTTGTGTGAGTTGTTGGGACCATTCAACCGCTCAGTGTTTAAATTTAGCCACTACTGATGTGTTGGCTCGTGCTAACTGGGCATATACTGACTGTTCAACGAGGAGAACGGCCCCGGAGACAGCAGCAACACAAAGTTTGCTGGCCTGGCAGGGAGATGGGATGGTCTGAGATCAGACTACCCATGCAAAAAGAATCAAATACAGGTATCATTTGACTGAATACTTCGTCATACTATTTGTTATTTTGGTCAAGGTATCGAGCACCAGTTCCAAGCCTGAATATCCACTGTGGAAAATTCGATTCTTAAGGTATTAATTTGATATGTTGCCTTGAAAAAGACAAAGTACAAACAAATTGTGATGAACCTAACACCTACGTACATATATTTTTTAATGCATTTTATCAGTTAGGGGTTGGTTATGAGTACTGTATGTGTTATGGCACATAAATTTGACTTTATAATGAAACTGTAAGACAAAGACGAGCCATGATGAGAGGCATGTGAAGTTACAGGGGGTTTATTTTGGTCAATGAATTTTCTGCCTATCATCCAAAGACAGGCAGTGACTCTGTTGCTTAGGCTGTAGAGGAAGGGTCACTCCAGCATTTGGGAGGTATATGGTAAAAGAGTTGGGACAGGGTGGAGTGCTAACCAGAGAAGGAAAGGCCAGGCAGGGAAGCAGAGCGTATAGTACGAGCGGTTTGCAGGGCTGGAGCATCGCCTGGAGGTATGGGGTGCGGCTCCCTCGGCAGCACTGTGTGCCTGCACCAGGGTTTACAATCCATTACGAACAACCACAGGCAGCCAGTGGATGGAGCGATGCACAGACATCGACAACACAGCAAGCACTGTGGTCTGTGAGCCAACGACTTAACCAAAATGTGGTTAAGCCTTTGCTGGTTTCACGAAATGCAATCTTTCTAAATAAATCTGATAGTAATTATTGAGCCTTTGTTTTGTGCTCCTGTTGGGTGCACATTATAAGTAAGCTTTAGGCCCACTCTCTGGCAAATTAATGAGGAACTCTTCACAAAATCACTCACTTCTTGCTGTCTTTTTTTCAGCAGAACTCCACTAACTAATAAATATGACAGCAAGAAATATGTGATTTTGTGAGGAACTCTTCATTCATTTGCTGGAGGGCCGGACTCCTGCAGTCCCACGCAGTTTTCAGCATGAAATTTAATTAGTTTGAAAATTTCAAAAATTCCATGACCACTTCTGCTTTCACACAGGGATGGATAAGTAGTTTGGTAGAATATTATTCGCTACCATTGAGGCACCAAAACTTTTATAAGGACTGTATTTTGCTTTTTATGCTCCTGACGCCTCACCATGCCATATAACTGTAGCTGCAGATTGCATTTACCATTGTACAAATTTAACTGAAGATTTGTATACATCTGTACATGTCTGTACAGATGTATGAGATAGAACTTGTCAATGTTTTTTTTCCCAATATACTCTTTCTATTGATACACTCTAACTCCAATTTTACTGCACATTATTTAGTAGAACTGTCAGTGATGACACCCTTTTCTGTGTCTGACAGCAGCAGAAATAGCAAGATGCTGCATGTTTCAAGGTTCAGCACGAGACACTGAATTTCACCCTTTGTATCAACTGACTCTGTTCTCAAATACTGAAAAGCATAAAAACTCTGCACGAATGTATCCTCAAGTTTTACCTGTGCAGCCAAGCGCTTGTATAGTGTATTCCTCTGCCATAGACTTCAATTGTTTGCCAAAAGCCATCTTAGAAACACATCAGCGAGCATGTCTTTGCACATGGGTGATATGTTTCTTCATAAACGTGAACATGAGCATTGTAAATTATTTTCAGAATGTCACACATGCAATGTCCTGCTGCTATAAGTACTGTGGTTTAAGTGATGTTTGCTAAAAACTACAGTGTCATTTAACAACAGTGTCAGTTAACTACAGTGTCTGAGTCATTTAAAAAACAAAACTACACATTTGCATCAGATTTATGTTTCAGTGGTAACCAATGGGGGAGGTCAGAAAGTACTAAGAAAGGGGCTAAAGAGTCATTGGTGGTTTATAAATGAACCTTAGTAAGCCTGGCAATACAAAACAAAAGTTACATATGCTACAATTCATGTGCATTCATGTGCATGAACATGATTAAACAAGTGCATATCGTTGTTGAATGGTGAACTGAGAGCATCAGCTTGCAACTCAAGAACTTGAAAATGAACACTGTTTACTTTCATGATAATTAACAATGCTCATACTACAGCTCTGGAGAATGCATGCTGACACTTAACCAGCAGTGCTGATGGCACGTCACACAACACAACTACCCGTACAGCTGAAGCCAGTCTGAATATTTGAAGGACTTTTATGAGCAAATCAGCACGGATTCCAGCAGAAAAAAAAATATATCACATTGTTATGCAAATTGTGCCCATTTGATCTGAAAAAAACAAGTCTGGATGTCAACCACATTGGCAATGAGTTTGATACCAAACATCAAGTTCAAGCATCCATCACATCTTGGGAAATATCTTTGAGTGAATGATGATCACAAGATTTCTTTCTATCTTTAATACATTGAAGCAATGAACATAAACTATTTTTTATTTTTTGCTGCTGTGAACATTTAAAATTCCACATTTGAACTATGAATGTGAAGTAGTTCATTTTAATTTGAATGTGTGTGAACTATCTTTGAACTAGCTCTTGTAAAGTGCAAATGCGCACAACACTGGTTACAATGGTGAATGAAAACCACTTAAAAAAATCATGTGTCAGAGGACTGAAATACAATCTGAGATCAAGGACAATACCCAAGCATTCATTGAGAAAACTAAGATTTCAACATAAGGTAGAAGGAAACACATCAGTGGTTGCAAGTGCAAGTGTGTGTTCGTGTGTGTGTGTGTGTGTGTGTGTGTGTGTGTGTGTGTGTGTGTGTGTGTGTGTGTGTGTGTGTGTGTGTGTGTGTGTGTGTTTGCGCTCACACTTGTGTGTTTGTGTGTGCATGTAGGTGGGTAGGTGTGGATGTCAGCAGAGAGACTAAGGTAAGAAAAGCTTGGGGCAATATAAAGGTGCTTTCTTTTTTTAAAAAAAGTGTCTGGTAAACAACTCTGGCAACTCGAACCACCACCACCACACACACCGATAATCACATGGACGGTAGTGCTGTGTCTTTTTATTCAAAATTCAAACTACCATCCTCACCTAGGGAGAAAAAAATGGATTTTCCTAATTAGGACTTAATACAAATAACTGCTAGGGCTGTAAGGGTGTTCTTAATCTTGCAGGTATTTGTTTAAAGTATTGGACAAACATTTTAACATGACGCTGGAGCTGAATGGAAAGTTAAAGCAATCACTAAAGTCAGTAAGATTCATCCTCTGGAGACCATAAACCAATTAAAACCTAAGCAAATTACCTGGATTTCTTGCATTAACATGGGAAGAAGTTACAAGGTAAAAGAAAATTACCTGAAATCTAGTAACACCAAAAAACAAAAGAAAAAATATAAATAAATATAAGATAATATAGTAAGAATAATAAAAATACAGTTTTCTAGACATTTTTACAAAAACCATATCTTAATTTTAAGATATCTCTGTCTCTCTCTCCCTCTCTCTCTGTTGATAGACGGATAGAGAGAGGGAGAGATAGTATATACTGATGTGCTTGTAAATATGTTCAAAATATTAATGTCAATAAATTATTTTCGGAAAATCAAAATCAAATGTATCTTTCTCTTTCTTTTAAAAACTAATTTACAGTTTTAGTAAATTAATACTTGATTCTCGCAGGTTGTGGGACATCTTGCTCACTGCCTTTTTAGCCATGTCTCCAAAGGACATCTAGCTAAATTTGCTCTGTTTTCAAAGGTTTAAATGCATGTGAAAGGCGTCTGAACGCGGCACAAGACAACTAGTGTCATTCCAGGCTTAAAATGGTTAATATCTGTACAAAATTCCATGGCAATCCATCCAATACTTTCTGAAATATTTACTCTGGACCAAAGTGGTGGACAGACAGACTGACTTTGCAATCCATGTCTAAAAAGTCATGATCCTCCCGTCCCTCCTGACCGTGTTCTTTTTTATCAAAATTATACAATCCGGTTTCAGCAAGCAAGACACAAAAAGCCACAATACCCTTGAGATGCTAGTTTTACACCTCAGCCACAAATACAGTTGCCATTGCCAAACAAAAAAGACCTTTCTTCATTCTTCAGAGGGGCTGCGTGAGAGTTGCAGACACCAGAAGATCAAAGATGCAACACAGTGTTTTCCCATTTGACCAAGACCTGGAAAAATAAGTCAGAAGGAGTGGGAGAGAAAAGAGTGGAAGCAAGATGAAATAGAGTAGAGAATGACCAAACCCAGTTGGGGACACGACAGGGGCAGGGTGGAGGGGCATCTCATCTGGGCATAATTGGCAGTCTTTGTCAAAGGGGGACTTTGATTTAACAGGCGGGTCTAGTGACTAAACCACTGGAGTGCAAACAGCGAGGAAAGAGCTGTGGCGGATCTGAGTCTTCTGGCCGGCCACCCCTCCCCCCTCTGTCTCTGTAGACAACTGGCTCACAGCCTGTTTTCCTGACTGCTTGCCCCCAAGCCACGCTGCATACCTTACACCAGCGTGGACAGAGCACACTGCGACACAACACACAGGCGTTATCAGTTCCTCAGCATATTAAGAGTTTATCTCCTGAGATGACAGGTGGGAAAACTGCTGAATAAAAGTTCTCTCGGCATTATTAGTGACAGACATGTCCTGGGATATCTCAGAAAGAATATGCAGTACATTTGTTTTATATTTTTTCAGTTGCACTTCCTCTAAGGCAAGAAATTTCACGTAGGTCAGGTATAGGAAAAGATACAAGTTGGGGGTCTTTAGGTTTAGGAAAGTAAAGTTACATAGGTAAGGTTTAGGAACAGAAACATGGTGATAATGTTGTTGTTGTTTTATATTTAATCTGTCTTTCACTGCCCTGATATTTATGTGTTGTGACACTGACAGCAGTTAGTGGTTGATGTATGACTGCAAGTTGTGCCAAAAATAAAGAAAAACAATTGGTGGAAAAAAAGAAACTTGTTGATAATTTAGCTTAAAATAACTCCGCTTGGTTTCAGACAGGCACATTGCCAACACCAAATTCCTGGGGGAAAGTCCTGTGTTTGTTTGACCCATACACCACCCTAACCTGCCTCTTTCACTGTTTTTAATACCTCCTTCATGGGTTGTATTCGAAATTAGGGGTCAACCGTGGTTTTTCAGGGTCAGTACCGATACTGATAATTAGTAGTTAATGAGAACGATCAATATTAAAAGCAAAAAATGTAGTTTTATGTAGTTTGGTATCTTAAGATAAATGATTAAGTGTACTACATGCATAATATACATACTAGTTACACTCAACATACACTAAAAAAAGTAGATATGGAGCACAAAGATCAGCATGTCTGAAACACTCCAACACTGCGGTTCAAATGGGACAGATATGCTGGTAACTGATGGAGAGAGAGATTTATAAATAAACAGAAATCGATACAGATGTCTTCTCTTGTTAAGAAAAGGTCCTCTTTTATCCAGTGCTATGTGTTTGTAGGTATCTCAGGTGATAAGTCTAGACAGCATCTTGGGGGTGATGTCTATAGATTACATCACCTCACCCTCTCAAATGGGGAAAGACGTTCTCCAAAATTTTATGCTTTACTGCGAGTCTTTTTGGTATCAGTGCACCTGCTGTTCAAAACTGTTGATCATACATCATTCACAACTGCACACTGAGACTTATCTGAGAGGAAGTTTTGAAACCACCCACAGGTTTTAGAGTCTGGGCCAATAAATAAAAGCCTGAGGAATAAAAGGAAATGATAGACTGCACCTGAACTGACCACTTGAAGTTACAAAACCTGAGCTCGGTATATTCAGTCTTTTTTTATAACATACTAGTATTCACCCACACCTTGGAAAGCTTAAATTGTAGATTTAGTCAACTTAATGTGATGTAATGCAGCTATTTGACATCACTTAAGTGCCTGTATTAATTAATTATGTGTATACAAATGCAAATAATATGCTTTATTTTCTCTACCACCAGTGTTATCCAAGAATGTGTTACAGCTATGTCACTGGTCTTTACATTTTCCCTGTATGTGTATGCTTTGCCTCATATACTCTGTGTGTTTAAACCCATTTTGTGAAAATACGTGCTAGTGCTCTGGTAATAAGGGAGCTAAAAGGTGGAACAGAGGCAGGGTGGTGGGGATGTGTGGTGATGGGGGGATGGCAGGGCGTGAGGCTGCGTCAAAGCTATGATTAGCGCCGACCAAGCTACGCTCTTATTGATTGGCACAGTGGAGACACTGGGCTGCCTTCCACCACACTCTAATGAGAAGCCGTGACCTCCACTAGTCAGCAAGGTCACCAGAGCCTACTGTAATTGCACTTTCTCTAATGGCGTCAGTCACGCACGCACTCCAACCCCACTAATGACAATTACCATTATGTCATGGGCTCCACAGGGGCCTTCCAATCATCTGCCACTTTGGGAGAGGGGATGTTAGTCAACCGCTTTAAGAGATTCAAAGAGTCTGACACCGTATTATGATATCTTCTCAAACTGAAACCTGTTTCAGATTTGAAAAAAAAAACATTCACTTTAGCTGCTCAACTCAACTGTTCTCTGTATTGGATATTCACTAATACTTGGCCAATTCAAGGACACCATATCAACTTTATTTTCTCTTTTTAATCATGGTGAATTTTATTCATTATTCTTGCTTTGCTTCTTTGTTTCTTTTCTTTCTTTCATGTAAATGATCTGTCACAGTGTGAAGGGTTTAACACAGTAGGGGATTACGGTCATTTTCACACTTTTTTTTTAATTTAAAAACCTGAATTTGGGTGCCCCCACTCACTTGTTTATAATTGTCCTGAATGAATGTTATCCTGCGCCCACACATTTGTAAAGCTCTCTCTTCCCTTTTTCCACAACAAAGCTATTTTAATAACAAAGCTGACTATCAATGAACAAATCCCCTAGTGATTGGACGATGACCAGGAAACACTTTTTCCCAAAAAACTTATCAAATAAGGCCACTTGCTTTGTGGCCCCATGCTTCAAACTGTAACACTTTAAGTACCCGTTTTGTATCAGTTTTGAACATGTCAGTTTTAACAACAGCTCGCTACATGCAAATAGTGTCTTTTCAAAATTCTGTAGGTTTAGGCAACAAAACTGCTTGGTTAGGTTTAGGGAAAAAGATCATGGTTTGTGTCAAAACGACATTTACTTTTGGTTTCACACGGCACAAAAACAGCAGTCTCCTGGGTGAAAGTCCTGTGTTTGTTTGGCCCTTCCATCTATCCTGACCTCGTCCGCATGCAGATTTTCTTACTCATTGTGCTGTGTCAGTTGCTCATAGTGTCTTATATTGCCACGGACTGGAATTAGTTGGAAGCTCAGTTCGTCTCATACAGACGTTAAAGGGTGCCTTGTACCACACGCAGTGGGGCATGACCAAAGATGGATTTGTGAATAGTCACTTAAAGTGCCAGAGTGCACTCCCGCACAAATTGCACCATTCAGAAATTCGGAGTGCTGTTGGAATTTACCATTTGGTTAGCCAGAAAACCACACTCCCAGTGTGGCGGAGCGCACTCTGGGCACTTTGACTGGGGACACAGAGCAGCAGAGCGCCAAGCAGACTGAATGTGTGATGAATTAACAGTTCGTTAATTCATGTAAAAATAGAACGTTGCGTGACAGTGATGTCATTATGGTGTAGAGTGTAAGATGGATTTACCAATGTACACCAAGCATCAGTATTTGACTCCCTGGGAATGACAGTGGTTGATTGTAGTGCTCGAACTGACCGGAAATGTCAACTAGTGTGAGCAATTTGATGCTGTTTTTGCAAGTTAGGGACTCTAGGCAGCTGCAGATTTTGCATTTGCAATTTACCACTACAGTAAAGATGCTGCATCTGCAGTAAAGGTGAGGTCAAGAGTCGGTCAGGAGGTGGAGATATTAGAGCCAGTGTGATGTGATGCCGAGTGATTCCCTTTGATGGATCAGTGTCTGTCAAGAGAGAGATGCCAAGAAGTAGAAGTATACACCACACAGACTGTGTGAGCAGTTTCTGCCTTAACGTACTATAACAGCAGTAAAGTTTGAGCCCTTTTACTATCAATAATTAGAATTTTAAATTCCATTTTTTTTCTCATGTGGAGCATGTGGACCAAAAGGCAGGAGACTGCAGGCAACAGGAACACAAACAGATCCCTTTCTGTTGACGGTTGGAGTAAAGAAAGAGCAAACTGAAGATCACACAACCAAACCAGACTGAACTGAAAACAAGGGTTTAAACACTCACTAGCCTGATGAGGAGATAAAGTGCAGGTGGTGTAAAAGGGGGGAGAAGCTCGGGTGAAGGGGGAATAAGGTGATGAGGCAAAAGAGCAGGCAGGGAGCTGATTGGCTGAGGAGCAGAGGGACTATCGAGGCTGATGCAGGACAGGTGTGTAGCTAAGCAAACAAGGCAAAGGAAGCACAGGAACACAGGAGGGGTAAACACAGTAAACTGAAACTTAAAAGCCAAGAAAACACAACCTTCTTAATTACGAAACGACAAAGTGAAGAAAAAAAAGACAGACTAACTAATTAAGGCAACTTAAATAAGTCTATCACAGATACTCAGTCCAGTCTACCAAACAACTCTGAGGGCATCACACAGCAGACTGTGACATTCCCAACTCATGTTATATATTTTTCACGTTGGTTTCCTATTTTACAGTATGTTATGGAAATCAATTTGCAGAGATTGGAAAACATTTTGTCATCATGCTGATGTAATTGCAAGCAGGAAACTTTTAAAAACTAATGTGGTGAATTCGGGAAAATAATCGAATAACAAGCTTTTTAATGCAAAAACCAAAGTAACAAAACAAACAAATTCCCTCAATCATTTTTTCCCACATCTGTGTTGGTTTATTTGTCATCTGGATGGCTTGAGATTGCAAAGCCTTTAGGCTGCCAACTTAAATGTCATATTGGAGCAATTTAGTTCTGTCCAACAAAATCAGTATAGCCCAGTGTCCTGATGAATTACTTTTATACTGGACAATTCTGCACCTCATTTTATGTCTAACACCAACATTTAGTGCCAGCGCAGGAAGTAATGTGCCCTGTATGAGGCAATGCAGTTGCATTGGTGAATGGATGTGTGTAGCATGCCTGACTGTTGTGCAATTTACTGACAATTAAAGTGCATTAACTGTATTCATCCTTTCCCTGACCTTAACCAAATACTTTTGTTGCTTAATGTGTTGCCCATATACCATAGTTGTCATGCGCAGATATTGCAGAAAGTAAGATTTTTTAAAATGTTGCCATGAAAAGCATTCCCACATGACAGAAATGTCCAATATTGCCATTTTGGTCTGGTGATAGGGTGGCAAAGTATTGGATTTTCCAATTGGATTTTGCATTGTTTTGGAAAGTAAGCCCTGTGGTAAACAAACGTTCAGGGATACTTACACGTTTTGTTCAGCGAGATAAGGTTCACACATTAGCTCGACTTTTATTATTTTTAAAACGTAAATGCAATTGCCAGAAGTAAAAAGAAAATATGAGGCTACAAACCAACCACACTACTCAGTCGCATAACTTAAGTCACTTCCAGAACGAGGCTGTAAAGACACGCTTGGTATGATGATGTTCTGTAGTCTCATTAAGCCACTTAGCAACCGCCTCTTAAAGACATATAAAAGCTTCAAGTGGGCTATTTACAACACATTCCTATCCCAAGTTGTCACATATTGCAGCTTTGCACTTGACTTGCACATATAAATATTACTTTTTATGCTCCAGGATGCAGCTACCGTGATATCAACAAATGCACATGGTGGGATGATGTTGCATGTGGTCCTATTTAGGCAAGAACAGCAAGTGGCAACCAATGCTGGGACGTCAACAAAAACACATGTTGCCACGGATGATTAGGTTTAGGCAGCAAAGTCAAGGATGGTTAGGTTTAGGGGAAGAAGGCACATGTGTAGATGTGGAAAAGAAAATCACATTTAAACAGGAAGCAGACATCAGACTCACGCATCAAAGTCCCAGTTTGTTTGACCTATCCACCAACCCACCCACCATCCTGCCACATTTGCTGCTGTTGCGCTCTTACGCCAAAAGCACTGACAAAGCAGCACTATTCTACAGGTTCTTAATGGGGACAGGCTGGTAGCTACTGATGTATTTCATATCATAGATCTAAATATGAAAGTCTCTTAAACTTGTGTGAACCAAAGACCTTATTTCAGGCTTCTCACCATAAACACATTAAAATAACCATTTTAACCAAAATAACCAAAATTAAATTGACCTCTGGCTACCAGGAGTGATAAAAAGCTAACCCATTTCTGTACCAACAAGTCAGCTCTGCACTGAAAGCTAACACTTTCTTTGCCAGCATTTTAGACATTAACAGCCTCTCGTACTAGTGACGTACCTAAACTAGCTCACCCTGCGTCCATCTGAATCTCCAATTTTAGGGATGCGTTTAGACATTGCTCCCTTTAGTGGACAAATGTAAGAACAACTCTCTATTGACAACCTTTGCACAGAGTCAGAATAGTCAAGGTCAGACATTTCAGCAGACACATAAGCATCAGAAAAATACATTTTTGAGTGAAGAGGGACTTAAAATACCATCAAATCACAAATGATATTATGGGGCGCTTTAATTCACCACTCGAAACCCTTTAGGTGCATGTTGGGTCACCAAAAAAGACTGGGTACGTCAGAAATTGCATTTGATTCTATCAACACTTTTCTGCTTCTGGTTGCAATCAATAAGTGTGACAAAGACTACCCATTTTGATTGACTGTAATATCACAGCTACGTGTGTCCTCTGCACTATGAGAAAAAAACATTCATACTTGTTAAAAGCTGTTTGCCTTCAATGTAATGCAAGTTGAGATTGAGGAGTTGTTTTTTGTTGATGTTAAATGGCTGCTGAATCAATATGAAAATTAACGGGAGTTAAAAGTTGCTGGTCATGTTAGTTTTTAGCAAGTTCCTGTTTGAAGAAGCACAGATACTCAACTCACTTTGAGTTCTATTAATTAAATATTATCTCTTAAAATACAATTAATTAGCCTCCTGACTCAGACTCGCATATTTCTGTGGTTAATCTAACAATTACATGTCATCACAAAAAAGTACATTTTCATTAGTACTGTTACACAAGGATTTGAAAAGTAGTTGTTTCCATGATCTTGCCAGTACTGAGAGGGTTGCACAGCTGACAGCACGGATCGGGAAGGAAGTTTGTCATTTTTTTTTGTATCTGTGACTCAGTATGTGTCAAACCAGGAGGTGACTGGCCCAAAAAGTTGTGAAATAGATCTGTTATTGAGTGTGATCATCACACACACGTCAATCACCTGATGAAGCTCACACATTATTTCAGGCAGCCTGGCACCCCTGTTGTTCATATACAGTCTTGTCTTTTCTCGTGCTGTCGTTTTGTTTCATTACTCTTAATCCCGTTCTGCTAATTACAACCAATGAATGAATTTTGGAGCTAAAGATAGTTACTCTCAGTTAAGATTATCATTGCGAGGCCAACATTTGGTCAGAATACAGTTTTGAATACAGTTTGTTTGTTTGTTTATTCCCACTTGATTTTTTTTTAGTGAAGAGTAATGGGTTTCCAGTAGAACAATGCCAAATGGCTCTGTGGGTGTTTTTAATGGCCTACTGTGTTTGGCTTGTGTTTGCTATTCAGTTACTGTTGAAAAATCAATGTTTCTCTTCCTTTTTTTTTCTAATTTGCATCATTCGGTTTGCTTCCG